>NC_132885.1:28702930-30025395 GCF_030463535.1 Salminus brasiliensis | reverse complement strand
ACTGAGTGGGCTGCCCCACTATCTACCAAAAACTTTCTTCCCATTTATTACAATTTCAATTTGTGGCAAGGCTGTGGGGTTTTTGCTAAGTTGCTGAGCTAACGAATAGTATGCACTTTTTACTTCCCTGTTTGGTGCGTCGCCGTCTGTGTCCTCGCCGTCCCGCCCCTCCGCCGCCCGTCAGTTTTCACCTGCCTCCTCTGGCGTCAGCTGGGGTCGTTTCCCTTTCTTCACCTTGCATCTTCGCGCAAAATGCCCTTCTTGTCCGCACCTGTAGCAGCGCTTATCCCAGCCTGGGTTGTTCCCCTCCCTGTTTGCTTGCCTGGTTTCACCTTGTCCACGTTCTTTGCCTCCTTGCAGGCTTGTTTGTTGGACCATCGTCAGCATTGCTTGGTTCATGGTGTTGCTTTGTTTCCGCTCTTTCCTTCTCCCCTGTTGGGCAAATCTTGCTTCGTGGTGCCGCGCATGATCTTCGATGACGGACAGGGGTTGTTTACCGTAGGCCACGCAGAATGTGCGGACCGCATCCGCTATATCTGGTCGCAGCCCCAATAAGAAGCTGTTTCTCAAATGTGATTCCCATGCGCTGACGCCTTCCGTTCCTTCTGCACGTCGTTCTGGCTGCTCTAACCCACTAAAATCGTTGTGCACTTGGGTTAGGCGTACCAGGTAGTCCTGGACCAGTTCTCCATCTCGCTGCGTGCAGGCTGCAATCCGTGCGGTGTTAATTGTTGGAGGGAAAGCAGTTCGAAGGCGTTCCTGCAGGTCCGTAATCATGGTTCTGTATGCTCGGTTCGGATCTGGCTGTCCTTCCGCTGGTTGCCACTCTGTAGACCTCAGACGCAGATCGGCCTCTGGCCAGCCCCGATCAATCTCGCAAAAGTGCGACCCCAGTTTTCCCATCAACAATCGCTTTAGTTCCGTAGCTGTGGGTCGGCAGGATCTCGCAAAGTACTGGCGGTGCGGCGTCGAGGTCAGGATTGGCTGTGATAGACACACACTGAGAGACACCATTAGTTCCCCTTTTTCCCTCCCCTGCCTGTCTCTGGCGTTTTTCTGCCTCTTCAACCCAGAAATCTAACACAGCCAACATTTCCCCGTTGTGCTTTGACCAATATTCTAATGCTTCTTTATCAGTTAGGATAGGTTCCTTCCCCAATCTAATCCTAAGTTTCTGTAAGTATTTAACACTTAATGATCCAGTATTTGGAAACCCAAAATATTTAATCCAATAAGGCACAAATTTTGTGACATCTTCCCCATAATCCTTCCGCATTTGGAAAAATAAAGGAGCCGAGTGCTCCTTTGGGTCATATTCAAAAGGATTTTGCTTACTTTGACGGGATCCCATCTTGCTCTCTCAATGCACGGTACCTTAATTGCACGGCAATTTAGTCCCAAAATTTTTTACTGTGAGTTCTTTGCCTCAATTTCTCACTACGTCCCCACCACCTGGACCCGGGTCACTAATCACTATCGATACGTCTAAAGATAGAGGACCTAAAACCCATCCGTCTAATAGCGGACTAAAAAACCCGTCCCTCTACTACCAGAGGACTAACATCCGTCTAATGATAGAGGACAAACATCCGTCTAACAATAGAGGACTAAAATCCGTCTAATGATAGAGGACCAACATCCGTCTAATATTAGAGGACTAACGTCCGTCTACTAATGGTCTACTAATACTAACAAAACCGCAGCAGCCTACATTGCCTATTTCACAGAACGTCGTGAAATATACTGTTATACTCACTGAATGATCCAATTCAGGTTCTGACAGGTCACCACTGGTTCGTTTGGATGAGGCAGGACTTGCAGGCGGAGGGATGATCAGTCGCGCTCACCCCCACGGTACTTGCCCTTGTTCTGTGGGTCTTCCTCGTTTGGGTCCGGTTCGTTTCGGGTGTGCGTGCCACACTGACGTCTGAAGACAAACATTATTCAGGTCGCTGTGACCCATAGATCAGAGTGCTGGTGCCTGAGAGGACACATTGTCCGGGTCGAGAGGTTACTAGCATGTCGAGATAGGCTGTAAATACGTCAGGTGCACTCCCAATGCAGCTGTAATCTATGCAAGGACAAACAACAGTGTTTCATGGAAAGAGAAGAGCAATTTAACATATGCCTTGCAGACAGTTTCAAGGCCAACACATGATTTTAGTTAGCACACACTTTTAAAAGGATAAGCATGATTACAATGAATGAGTGGATTTTAAATGAGTCTATTATGAATCAACATAAAATTATAATGTGGTTATAATATGATTTTCCATAACATCACTTACCTGTATCACAGCTGTTTACGAACAGTCAGCCTTGCACAGTTGAAGATGGACAGAATACCAGCCACACAGCCACAGTTGTGAAGTGGGAGGCAGATGGAATGACCCTTGTTAGTATTTTCCACCTTCAAAAAGGGAGTCGGTAATGGCATCCTGGGAAACTGTATGACAAAAAAGAAAAAGTCAATACATGTATAGAAACTGAATGATCACTTACCTGTATCACAGCTGTTTACGAACAGTCAGCCTCACACAGTTGCAGTTGGACAGAAAGCCAGCCACACAGCCATAGTTCTGAAAAGACAGCAGATGGAATGACCCTTGTTAGTCGTTTCAACCATCACAGAGAGAGTCCGTCATGGGATCCTGGGAATTTGTATGACAAAAAAGAAAGTCAATACATGTATAGAAACTGAATGATCACTTACCTACATCACAGCTGTTTATGAACAGACAGCTTCACACAGTTGAAGCTGGTCAGAATACCAGCCACACAGCCACAGTCACACAGCCACTCCCTTCAAAAAGGGAGTCCGTCATGGGATCCTGGGAAACTGTATGACAAAAAAAAAAAAAGAAAGTCAATACATGTATAGAAACTGAATGATCACTTACCTGTATCACAGCTGTTTACGAACAGTCAGCCTGGCACCGTTGATGGACAGATAGCCAGCCATCCAGTCATAGTTGAGATTGGAGATGTAGATGGATAAACCCTTGGTAGTCATTTCCACCTTCAGAAAGGGAGTCCGTCATGGGATCCTGGGAAACTATAACAAAAAAGAAAAAAAGTCAATACATGTAAAGAAACTGAATGATCACTTACCTGTATCACAGCTGTTTATGAACAATCAGTCTGGCACAGTTGAAGATGGACAGAATACCAGCCAGCCAGTCATAGTTGAGATTGGAGATGCAGATGGATAAACCCTTGATAGTAGTTTCCACCTTCAAGGAGGGAGTCCGTCATGGCATCCTGGGAAACTATGACAAAAAAGAAAAAAAGTCAATAAATATATAGAAACTGAATGATCACTTACCTGTATCACAGCTGTTTACGAACAGTCAGCCTCACACAGTTGAAGTTGGACAGAAAGCCAGCCACACAGTCATAGTTCTGAAGTGACAGCAGATGGAATGACCCTTGTTAGTCGTTTCTACCTTCAGAGAGGGAGTCCGTCATGGGATTCTGGGAAAGTGTATGACAAAAAAGAAAAAGTCAATACATGTATAGAAACTGAATGATCACTTACCTGTATCACAGCTGTTTACGAACAGTCAGCCTGGCACCGTTGATGGACAGATAGCCAGCAATCCAGTCATAGATGAGATTGGAGAAGCAGATGGAATGACCCCTGTTAATAGTTTCTACCTTCAGAGAGCGAGTCCGTCATGGTATCCTGGGAAACTGTATGACAAAAAAGAAAGTCAATACATGTATAGAAACTGAATGATCACTTACCTGTATCACAGCTGTTTACGAACAGTCAGCCTTGCGCAGTTGAAGATGGACGGAATACCAGCCAGCCAGTCATAGTTGAGATTGGAGAAGCAGATGGAATGACCCCTGTTAGTAGTTTCTACCTTCAGAGTGGAAGTCCGTCATGGCATCCTGGGAAACTATATGACAAAAAAGAAAGTCAATACATGTATAGAAACTGAATGACCACTTACCTGTATCACAGCTGTTTACGAACAGTCAGCCTGGCACCGTTGATGGACAGATAGCCAGCCATCCAGTCATAGTTGAGATTGGAGATGTAGATGGATAAACGCTTGTTAGTCATTTCCACCTTCAGAAAGGGAGTCCGTCATGGGATCCTGGGAAACTATGACAAAAAAGAAAAAAAGTCAATACATGTATAGAAACTGAATGATCACTTACCTGTATCACAGCTGTTTACGAACAGTCAGCCTGGCACAGTTAAAGTTGGACAGAAAGCCAGCCACACAGCCACAGTTGTGAAGTGGGAAGCAGATGGAATGACCCTTGTTAGTCGTTTCCACCTTCAAGGAGGGAGTCCGTCATGGCATCCTGGGAAACTGTATGACAAAAAAGAAAGTCAATACATGTATAGAAACTGAATGATCACTTACCTGTATCACAGCTGTTTACGAACAGTTAGCCTTGCACAGTTGAAGATAGACAGAATACCAGCCAACCAGTCATATTTGAGATTGGAGATGCAGATGGATTAATCCTTGTTAGTCGTTTCCACGTTCAGAGAGACAGTCAGTCATGGCATCCTGGGAAACTGTATGACAAAAAACAAAATCAATACATGTATTGAAACTGAATGATCACTTACCTGTATGACAGCTGTTTACAAACAGTCAGCCTGGCACCGTTGATGGACAGATAGCCAGCCATCTAGTCATAGTTGAGATTAGAGATGTAGATGGATAAACCCTTGTTAGTCATTTCCACCTTCAGAAAGGGAGTCCGTCATGGGATCCTGGTAAGGAGGGAGCCCGTCATGGCATCCTGGGAAACTGTATGACAAAAAAAAGAAAGTCAATACATGTATAGAAACTGAATGATCACTTACCTGTATCACAGCTGTTTAAGAACAGTCAGCCTTGCACAGTTGAAGATGAACAGAATACCAGCCAGCCAGTCATAGTTGAGATTGGAGATGCAGATGGATAAACCCTTGTTAGTCGTTTCCACCTTCAGAGAGGGAGTCCGTCATGGGATCCTGGGAAACTGTATGACAAAAAAAAGAAAGTCAATACATGTATAGAAACTGAATGATCACTTACCTGTATCACAGCTGTTTACGAACAGTCAGCCTTGCACAGTTGAAGATGAAAAGAATACCAGCCAGCCAGTCATAGTTGAGATTGGAGATGCAGATGGATAAACCCTTGTTAGTAGTTTCCACCTTCAAGGAGGGAGTCCGTCATGGCATCCTGGGAAACTGTATGAAGATAAAAGAAAAAGTCAATACATGTATAGAAACTGAATGATCACTTACCTGTATCACAGCTGTTTACGAACAGTCAGCCTGGCACCGTTGATGGACAGATAGCCAGCCATCCAGTCATATTTGAGATTGGAGATGCAGATGGATTAACCCTTGTTAGTCGTTTCCACCTTCAGAGAGGGAGTCCGTCATTGCATCCTGGGAAACTGTATCACAAAATAGAAAGTCAATACATGTATAGAAACTGAATGATCACTTACCTATATCACAGCTGTTTACAAACAGTTAGCCTTGCACAGTTGAAGATGGACAGAATACCAGCCAGACAGCCACAGTTGTGAAGTGGGAAGCAGACGGAATGACCCCTGTTAGTATTTTCCACCTTCAGAGAGGGAGTCGGTCATGGCATCCTGGGAAACTGTATGACAAAAAAGAAAAAGTCAATACACGTATAGAAACTGAATGAACACTTACCTGTATCACAGCTGTTTATGAACAGTCAGCCTGGCACAGTTAAAATTGACAGAAAGCCATCCACACAGCCACAGTTGTGAAGTGAGAAGAAGATGGAATGACCCCTGTTAGTAATTTCCACCTTCAGAGAGGGAGTCCGTCATGGCATCCTGGGAAACTGTATGACAAAAAAGAAAGTCAATACATGTATAGAAACTGAATGATCACTTGCCTGTATCACAGCTGTTTACGGACAGTCAGCCTCACACAGTTGAAGATGGACAGAAAGCCAGCCACACAGCCATAGTTCTGAAGTGACAGCAGATGGAATGACCCTTCTTAGTTGTTTCCACCTTCAGAGAGGGAGTCCGTCATGGCATTGTGGGAAACTGTATGACAATAAAAAAGAAAGTCAATACATGTATAGAAACTGAATGATCATTTACCTGTATCACAGCTGTTTACGAACAGTCAGCCTGGCACCGTTGATGGACAGATAGCCAGCCATCCAGTCATAGTTGAGATTGGAGATGTAGATGGATAAACGCTTGTTAGTCATTTCCACCTTCAGAAAGGGAGTCCGTCATGGGATCCTGGGAAACTATGACAAAAAAGAAAAAAAGTCAATACATGTATAGAAACTGAATGATCACTTACCTGTATCACAGCTGTTTACGAACAGTCAGCCTGGCACAGTTAAAGTTGGACAGAAAGCCAGCCACACAGCCACAGTTGTGAAGTGGGAAGCAGATGGAATGACCCTTGTTAGTCATTTCCACCTTCAGAAAGGGAGTCCGTCATGGGATCCTGGTAAGGAGGGAGCCCGTCATGGCATCCTGGGAAACTGTATGACAAAAAAAAGAAAGTCAATACATGTATATAAACTGAATGATCACTTACCTGTATCACAGCTGTTTACGAACAGTCAGCCTTGCACAGTTGAAGATGAACAGAATACCAGCCAGCCAGTCATAGTTGAGATTGGAGATGCAGATGGATAAACCCTTGTTAGTCGTTTCCACCTTCAGAGAGGGAGTCCGTCATGGGATCCTGGGAAACTGTATGACAAAAAAAAGAAAGTCAATACATGTATAGAAACTGAACGATCACTTACCTGTATCACAGCTGTTTACGAACAGTCAGCCTTGCACAGTTGAAGATGAACAGAATACCAGCCAGCCAGTCATAGTTGAGATTGGAGATGCAGATGGATAAACCCTTGTTAGTAGTTTCCACCTTCAAGGAGGGAGTCCGTCATGGCATCCTGGGAAACTGTATGAAGATAAAAGAAAAAGTCAATACATGTATAGAAACTGAATGATCACTTACCTGTATCACAGCTGTTTACGAACAGTCAGCCTGGCACCGTTGATGGACAGATAGCCAGCCATCCAGTCATATTTGAGATTGGAGATGCAGATGGATTAACCCTTGTTAGTCGTTTCCACCTTCAGAGAGGGAGTCCGTCATTGCATCCTGGGAAACTGTATGACAAAATAGAAAGTCAATACATGTATAGAAACTGAATGATCACTTACCTATATCACAGCTGTTTACAAACAGTTAGCCTTGCACAGTTGAAGATGGACAGAATACCAGCCAGACAGCCACAGTTGTGAAGTGGGAAGCAGACGGAATGACCCCTGTTAGTATTTTCCACCTTCAGAGAGGGAGTCGGTCATGGCATCCTGGGAAACTGTATGACAAAAAAGAAAAAGTCAATACACGTATAGAAACTGAATGAACACTTACCTGTATCACAGCTGTTTATGAACAGTCAGCCTGGCACAGTTAAAATTGACAGAAAGCCATCCACACAGCCACAGTTGTGAAGTGAGAAGAAGATGGAATGACCCCTGTTAGTAATTTCCACCTTCAGAGAGGGAGTCCGTCATGGCATCCTGGGAAACTGTATGACAAAAAAGAAAGTCAATACATGTATAGAAACTGAATGATCACTTACCTGTATCACAGCTGTTTACGAACAGTTAGCCTTGCACAGTTGAAGATAGACAGAATACCAGCCAACCAGTCATATTTGAGATTGGAGATGCAGATGGATTAATCCTTGTTAGTCGTTTCCACGTTCAGAGAGACAGTCAGTCATGGCATCCTGGGAAACTGTATGACAAAAAACAAAATCAATACATGTATTGAAACTGAATGATCACTTACCTGAATCACAGCTGTTTACAAACAGTCAGCCTGGCACCGCTGATGGTTGGTGTGGCGCAACAGATAACACCACTACCTGCCACTGGGTTACAACACCATGTGGGAGACCAGGGTTCGATTCCCGGTCTGGGTGACTATGCTGCGCTACACCAATAAGAGTCCTTGGGCAAGACTCCTAACACTACACTGGCCCACATCTGTAATACGAGTAACCTTGTAAGTCGCTCTGGATAAGAGCGTCTGCTAAATGCTATAAATGTAAATGTAAATGATGGACAGATAGCCAGCCAGCCAGTCATAGTTGAGATTGGAGATGCAGATGGATAGACCCTTGTTAGTAGTTTCCACCTTCAAGGAGGGAGTCCGTCATGGCATCCTGGGAAACTGTATGACAAAAAAGAAAGTCAATACATGTACAGAAACTGAATGACCACTTACCTGTATCAAAGCTGTTTACGAACAGTCAGCCTGGTACAGTTGAAGATGGACAGAAAGCCAGCCACACAGCCACAGTTGTGAAGTGAGAGGCAGATGGAATGACCCTTGTTAGTAGTTTCCACCTTCAGAGAGGGAGTCCGTCATGGCATCCTGGGAAACTGTATTACAAAAAAGAAAGTCAATATATGTATAGAAACTGAAAGATCACTTACCTGTATCACAGCTGTTTACAAACAGTCAGCCTGGCACCGCTGATGGACAGATAGCCAGCCAGCCAGTCATAGTTGAGATTGGAGATGCAGATGGATAAACCCTTGTTAGTCATTTTCACCTTCAGAGGGAGTCCGTCATGGCGTCCTGGGAAACTGTATGACAAAAAAGAAAAAGTCAATACATGTATAAAAACTGAATGATCATTTACCTGCATCACAGCTGTTTATGAACAGACAGCTTCACACAGTTGAAGCTGGACAGAATACCAGCCACACAGCCACAGTTGTGAAGTGAGAAGCAGATGGAATGACCCTTGTTAGTCGTTTCCACCTTCAGAGGGAGTCCGTCATGGCATCCTGGGAAACTGTATGACAAAAAAGAAAGTCAATACATGTGGAGAAACTGAATGATCACTTACCTGTATCACAGCTGTTTATGAACAGTCAGCCTTGCACAGTTGAAGATAGACAGAATACCAGCCAGCCAGTCATAGTTGAGATTGGAGACGCAGATGGATAAACCCTTGTTAGTCGTTTCCACCTTCAGAGAGGGAGTCCGTCATGGCATCCTGGGAAACTGTATGATAAAAAAGAAAGTCAATACATGTATAGAAACTGAATGATCACTTACCTGTATCACAGCTGTTTACGAACACTTAGCCTTACACAGTTGAAGATGGACAGAATACCAGCCACAGTTGTGAAGTGGGAAGCAGATGGAATGACCCCTGCTAGTATTTTCCACCTTCAGAGAAGGAGTCGGTCATGGCATCCTGGGAAACTGTATGAGAAACAGGAAAAAGTCTATACATGGATAGAAACTGAATGATCAATTACCTGTATCACAGTTGTTTACAGTTGAGATTGGAGAAGCAGATGGATAAACCCTTGTTAGTCGTTTCCACCTTCAGAGAGGGAGTCCGTCATGGCATCCTGGGAAACTGTATGACAAAAAAAGAAAGTCAATACATGTATAGAAACTGAATGATCACTTACCTGAATCACAGCTGTTTACGAACAGTCAGCCTGGCACAGCTCAAGGAGAGATAGCCAGCCACACATCCTTAGTTGAGATTGGAGATGCAGTTGGATAAACCCTTGTTAGTAGTTTTCACCTTCAAGAAGGGAGTCCGTCATGGCATCCTGGGAAACTGTATGACAAAAAAGAAAAAGTCAATACATGTATAGAAACTGAATGATCACTTACCTGTATCACAGCTGTTTACGAACAGTCAGCCTGGCACAGTTAAAGTTGGACAGAAAGCCAGCCACACAGCCACAGTTGTGAAGAGAGAAGCAGATGGAATGACCCTTGTTAGTCGTTTCCACCTTCAAGGAGGGAGTCCGTCATGGCATCCTGGGAAACTGTATGACAAAAAAGAAAGTCAATACATGTATAGAAACTGAATGATGACTTACCTTTATCACAGCTGTTTACGAACAGTCAGCCTTGCACAGCTGAAGTTGGACAGAATACCAGCCAGCCAGTCATAGTTGAGATTGGAGATGCAGATGGATAAACCCTTGTTAGTCGTTTCCACCTTCAGAGAGGGAGTCTGTCATGGGATCCTGGGAAACTGTATGACAAAAAAAAGAAAGTCAATACATGTATAGAAACTGAATGATCACTTACCTGTATCACAGCTGTTTACGAACAGTCAGCCTTGCACAGTTGAAGATAGACAGAATACCAGCCAGCCAGTCATAGTTGAGATTGGAGATGCAGATGGATAAACCCTTGTTAGTCGTTTCCACCTTCAGAGAGGGAGTCCGTAATGGCATCCTGGGAAACTGTATGACAAAAAAAGAAAGTCAATACATGTATAGAAACTGAATGATCACTTACCTGTATCACAGCTGTTTACGAACACTTAGCCTTACACAGTTGAAGATGGACAGAATACCAGCCACACAGCCACAGTTCTGAAGTGGGAAGCAGATGGAATGACCCCTGCTAGTATTTTCCACCTTCAGAGAGGGAGTCGGTCATGGCATCCTGGGAAACTGTATGAGAAAAAGGAAAAAGTCTATACATGGATAGAAACTGAATGATCAATTACCTGTATCACAGCTGTTTACGAACAGTCATCCTCAAACAGTTGAAGATGGACAGAATACCAGCCAGCCAGTCATAGTTGAGATTGGAGATGCAGATGGATAAACCCTTGTTAGTCATTTTCACCTTCAGAGGGAGTCCGTCATGGCATCCTGGGAAACTGTATGACAAAAAAGAAAAAGTCAATACATGTATAGAAACTGAATGATCATTTACCTGCATCACAGCTGTTTATGAACAGACAGCTTCACACAGTTGAAGCTGGACAGCATACCAGCCACACAGCCACAGTTGTGAGGTGAGAAGCAGATGGAATGACCCTTGTTAGTCGTTTCCACCTTCAAGGAGGGAGTCCGTCATGGCATCCTGGGAAACTGTATGACAAAAAAGAAAGTCAATACATGTGGAGAAACTGAATGATCACTTACCTGTATCACAGCTGTTTACGAACAGTCAGCCTGGCACAGTTGAAGATGGACAGAAAGCCAGCCACACAGCCACAGTTGTGAAGTGAGAGGCAGATGGAATGACCCCTGTTAGTAGTTTCCACCTTCAGAGAGGGAGTCCGTCATTGCATCCTGGGAAACTGTATGACAAAAAAGAAAGTCAATATATGTATAGAAACTGAATGATCACTTACCTGTATCACAGCTGTTTACAAACAGTCAGCCTAGCACCGCTAATGTACAGATAGCCAGCCAGCCAGTCATAGTTGAGATTGGAGATGCAGATGGATAAACCCTTGTTAGTCGTTTCCACCTTCAGAGAGGGAGTCCGTCATGGGATCCTGGGAAACTGTATGACAAAAAAAAAGAAAGTCAATACATGTATAGAAACTGAATGATCACTTACCTGTATCACAGCTGTTTATGAACAGTCAGCCTTGCACAGTTGAAGATAGACAGAATACCAGCCAGCCAGTCATAGTTGAGATTGGAGACGCAGATGGATAAACCCTTGTTAGTCGTTTCCACCTTCAGAGAGGGAGTCCGTCATGGCATCCTGGGAAACTGTATGATAAAAAAGAAAGTCAATACATGTATAGAAACTGAATGATCACTTACCTGTATCACAGCTGTTTACGAACACTTAGCCTTACACAGTTGAAGATGGACAGAAAACCAGCCACACAGCCACAGTTGTGAAGTGGGAAGCAGATGGAATGACCCCTGCTAGTATTTTCCACCTTCAGAGAGGGAGTCGGTCATGGCATCCTGGGAAACTGTATGAGAAAAAGGAAAAAGTCTATACATGGATAGAAACTGAATGATCAATTACCTGTATCACAGCTGTTTACGAACAGTCAGCCTTGCACAGATGAAGATGGACAGAATACCAGCCAGCCAGTGATAGTTGAGATTGGAGAAGCAGATGGAATGACCCTTGTTAGTCGTTTCCACCTTCAAGGAGGGAGTCCGTCATGGCATCCTGGGAAACTGTATGACAAAAAAGAAAGTCAATACATGTATAGAAACTGAATGATCACTTACCTGTATCAAAGCTGTTTACGAACAGTCAGCCTGGCACAGTTGAAGATGGACAGAAAGCCAGCCACACAGCCACAGTTGTGAAGTGAGAGGCAGATGGAATGACCCCTGTTAGTAGTTTCCACCTTCAGAGAGGGAGTCCGTCATTGCATCCTGGGAAACTGTATGACAAAAAAGAAAGTCAATATATGTATAGAAACTGAATGATCACTTACCTGTATCACAGCTGTTTACAAACAGTCAGCCTAGCACCGCTAATGTACAGATAGCCAGCCAGCCAGTCATAGTTGAGATTGGAGATGCAGATGGATAAACCCTTGTTAGTCGTTTCCACCTTCAGAGAGGGAGTCCGTCATGGGATCCTGGGAAACTGTATGACAAAAAAAAAGAAAGTCAATACATGTATAGAAACTGAATGATCACTTACCTGTATCACAGCTGTTTATGAACAGTCAGCCTTGCACAGTTGAAGATGGACAGAATACCAGCCAGCCAGTCATAGTTGAGATTGGAGACGCAGATGGATAAACCCTTGTTAGTCGTTTCCACCTTCAGAGAGGGAGTCCGTCATGGCATCCTGGGAAACTGTATGATAAAAAAGAAAATCAATACATGTATAGAAACTGAATGATCACTTACCTGTATCACAGCTGTTTACGAACACTTAGCCTTACACAGTTGAAGATGGACAGAATACCAGCCACACAGCCAGTTGTGAAGTGGGAAGCAGATGGAATGACCCCTGCTAGTATTTTCCACCTTCAGAGAGGGAGTCGGTCATGGCATCCTGGGAAACTGTATGAGAAAAAGGAAAAAGTCTATACATGGATAGAAACTGAATGATCAATTACCTGTATCACAGCTGTTTACGAACAGTCAGCCTTGCACAGATGAAGATGGACAGAATACCAGCCAGCCAGTGATAGTTGAGATTGGAGAAGCAGATGGAATGACCCTTGTTAGTCGTTTCCACCTTCAAGGAGGGAGTCCGTCATGGCATCCTGGGAAACTGTATGACAAAAAAGAAAGTCAATACATGTATAGAAACTGAATGATCACTTACCTGTATCACAGCTGTTTACAAACAGTCAGCCTAGCACCGCTAATGTACAGATAGCCAGCCAGCCAGTCATAGTTGAGATTGGAGATGCAGATGGATAAACCCTTGTAAGTCGTTTCCACCTTCAGAGAGGGAGTCCGTCATGGGATCCTGGGAAACTGTATGACAAAAAAAAGAAAGTCAATACATGTATAGAAACTGAATGATCACTTACCTGTATCAAAGCTGTTTACGAACAGTCAGCCTGGCACAGTTGAAGATGGACAGAAAGCCAGCCACACAGCCACAGTTGTGAAGTGAGAGGCAGATGAAATGACCCCTGTTAGTAGTTTCCACCTTCAGAGAGGGAGTCTGTCATGGCATCCTGGGAAACTGTATGACAAAAAAGAAAGTCAATACATGTATAGAAACTGAATGATCACTTACCTGTATCACAGCTGTTTACAAACAGTCAGCCTGGCACCGCTGATGGACAGATAGCCAGCCAGCCAGTCATAGTTGAGATTGGAGATGCAGATGGATAAACCCTTGTTAGTCGTTTCCACCTTCAGAGAGGGAGTCCGTCATGGGATACTGGGAAACTGTATGACAAAAAAGAAAGTCAATACATGTATAGAAACTGAATGATCACTTACTTGTATCACAGCTGTTTACGAACAGTCAGCCTGGCACAGTTGAAGATGGACAGAATACCAGCCAGCCAGTCATAGTTGAGATTGGAGACGGAGATGGATAAACCCTTGTTAGTCGTTTCCACCTTCAGAGAGGGAGTCCGTCATAGGATACTGGGAAACTGTATGAGAAAAAAGAAAGTCAATACATGTATAGAAACTGAATGATCACTTACCTGTATCACAGCTGTTTACGAACACTTAGCCTTACACAGTTGAAGATGGACAGAATACCAGCCACACAGCCACAGTTGTTAAGTGGGAAGCAGATGGATAGACCCCTGTTAGTAGTTTCCACCTTCAGAGAGGGAGTCCGTCATGGCATCCTGGGAAACTGTATGACAAAAAAGAAAGTCAATACATGTATAGAAACTGAATGATCACTTACCTGTATCACAGCTGTTTACGAACAGTCAGCCTCACACAGTTAAAGATGGACAGAATACCAGCCAGCCAGTCATAATTGAGATTGGAGATGCAGATGGATAAACCCTTGTTAGTCGTTTCCACCTTCAGAGGGAGTCCGTTATGGCATCCTGGGAAACTGTATGACAAAAAAGAAAAAGTCAATACATGTATAGAAACTGAATGATCATTTACCTGCATCACAGCTGTTTATGAAAAGACAGCTTCACACAGTTGAAGCTGGACAGAATACCAGCCACAGAGCCACAGTTGTGAAGTGAGAAGCAGATGGAATGACCCTTGTTAGTCGTTTCCACCTTCAAGCAGGGAGTCCGTCATGGCATCCTGGGAAACTGTATGACAAAAAATAAAGTCAATACATGTGGAGAAACTGAATGATCACTTACCTGTATCACAGCTGTTTACGAACAGTCAGCCCGGCACAGTTGAAGACGGACAGAATACCAGCCAGCCAGTCATAGTTGAGATTGGAGATGCAGATGGATAAACCCTTGTTAGTCGTTTCCACCTTCAGAGAGGGAGTCCGTCATGGGATCCTGGGAAACTGTATGACAAAAAAAAGAAAGTAAATACATGTATAGAAACTGAATGATCACTTACCTGTATCACAGCTGTTAACGAACAATCAGCCTTGCACAGTTGAAGATAGACAGAATACCAGCCAGCCAGTCATAGTTGAGATTGGATATGCAGATGGATAAACCCTTGTTAGTCGTTTCCACCTTCAGAGAGGGAGTCCGTCATGGCATCCTGGGAAACTGTATGATAAAAAAGAAAGTCAATACATGTATAGAAACTGAATGATCACTTACCTGTATCACAGCTGTTTACGAACACTTAGCCTTACACAGTTGAAGATGGACAGAATACCAGCCACACAGCCACAGTTGTGAAGTGGGAAGCAGATGGAATGACCCCTGCTAGTATTTTCCACCTTCAGAGAGGGAGTCCGTCATGGCATCCTGGGAAACTGTATGAGAAAAAGGAAAAAGTCTATACATGAATAGAAGCTGAATGATCAATTACCGGTATCACAGCTGTTTACGAACAGTCAGCCTCAAACAGTTGAAGATGGACAGAATACCAGCCAGCCAGTCATAGTTGAGATTGGAGATGCAGATGGATAAACCCTTGTTAGTCATTTTCACCTTCAGAGGGAGTCCGTCATGGCGTCCTGGGAAACTGTATGACAAAAAAGAAAAAGTCAATACATGTATAGAAACTGAATGATCATTTACCTGCATCACAGCTGTTTATGAACAGACAGCTTCACACAGTTGAAGCTGGACAGAATACCAGCCACACAGCCACAGTTGTGAAGAGAGAAGCAGATGGAATGACCCCTGTTAGTCGTTTCCACCTTCAGAGAGGGAGTCCGTCATGGGATCCTGGGAAACTGTATGACAAAAAAAAGAAAGTCAATACATGTATAGAAACTGAATGATCACTTACCTGTATCACAACTGTTTATGAACAGTCAGCCTGGCACCGCTGATGGACAGATAGCCAGCCAGCCAGTCATAGTTGAGATTGGAGATGCAGATGGATAGACCCTTGTTAGTCATTTTCACCTTCAGAGAGGGAGTCGGTCATGGCATCCTGGGAAAATGTATGACAAAAAAGAAAAAGTCAATACATGTATAGAAACTGAATGATCACTTACCTGTATCACAGCTGTTTACGAACAGTCAGCCTGGCACCGTTGATGGACAGAAAGCCAGCCACACAGCCACAGTTGTGAAGAGAGAAGCAGATGGAATGACCCTTTTTAGTCGTTTCCACCTTCAAGGAGGGAGTCCGTCATGGCATCCTGGGAAACTGTATGACAAAAAAGAAAGTCAATATATGTATAGAAACTGAATGATCACTTACCTGTATCACAGCTGTTTACGAACAGTCAGCCTTGCAGAGCTGAAGTTGGACAGAATACCAGCCAGCCAGTCATAGTTGAGATTGGAGATGCAGATGGATAAACCCTTGTTAGTCGTTTCCACCTTCAGAGAGGGAGTCCGTCATGGGATCCTGGGAAACTGTATGACAAAAAAAAGAAAGTCAATACATGTATAGAAACTGAATGATCACTTACCTGTATCACAGCTGTTTACGAACAGTCAGCCTTGCACAGTTGAAGATAGACAGAATACCAGCCAGCCAGTCATAGTTGAGATTGGAGATGCAGATGGATAAACCCTTGTTAGTCGTTTCCACCTTCAGAGAGGGAGTCCGTCATGGCATCCTGGGAAACTGTATGATAAAAAAGAAAGTCAATACATGTATAGAAACTGAATGATCACTTACCTGTATCACAGCTGTTTACGAACAGTCAGCCTGGCACAGTTGAAGATGGACAGAAAGCCAGCCACACAGCCACAGTTGTTAAGTGAGAAGCAGATGGAATGACCCCTGTTAGTAGTTTCCACCTTTAGAGAGTGAGTCCGTCATGTCATCCTGGGAAACTGTATGACAAAAAAAAGAAAGTCAATACATGTATAGAAACTGAATGATCACTTACCTGTATCACAGCTGTTTACGAACAGTCAGCCTTGCAGAGCTGAAGTTGGACAGAATACCAGCCAGCCAGTCATAGTTGAGATTGGAGATGCAGATGGATAAACCCTTGTTAGTCGTTTCCACCTTCAGAGAGGGAGTCCGTCATGGGATCCTGGGAAACTGTATGACAAAAAAAAGAAAGTCAATACATGTATAGAAACTGAATGATCACTTACCTGTATCACAGCTGTTTACGAACAGTCAGCCTTGCACAGTTGAAGATAGACAGAATACCAGCCAGCCAGTCATAGTTGAGATTGGAGATGCAGATGGATAAACCCTTGTTAGTCATTTTCACCTTCAGAGAGGGAGTCGGTCATGGCATCCTGGGAAACTGTATGACAAAAAAGAAAAAGTCAATACATGTATAGAAACTGAATGACCACTTACCTGTATCAAAGCTGTTTACGAACAGTCAGCCTGGCACAGTTGAAGATGGACAGAAAGCCAGCCACACAGCCACAGTTGTGAAGTGAGAGGCAGATGGAATGACCCCTGTTAGTAGTTTCCACCTTCAGAGAGGGAGTCCGTCATGGCATCCTGGGAAACTGTATGACAAAAAAGAAAGTCAATATATGTATAGAAACTGAAAGATTACTTACCTGTATCACAGCTGTTTACAAACAGTCAGCCTGGCACCGCTGATGGACAAATAGCCAGCCAGCCAGTTATAGTTGAGATTGGAGATGCAGATGGATAAACCCTTGTTAGTCGTTTCCACCTTCAGAGAGGGAGTCCGTCATGGCATCCTGGGAAACTGTATGACAAAAAAGAAAAAGTCAATACATGTATAGAAACTGAATGATCACTTACCTGTATCACAGCTGTTTACGAACAGTCAGCCTGGCACCGTTGATGGACAGAAAGCCAGCCACACAGCCACAGTTGTGAAGAGAGAAGCAGATGGAATGACCCTTGTTAGTCGTTTCCACCTTCAAGGAGGGAGTCCGTCATGGCATCCTGGGAAACTGTATGACAAAAAAGAAAGTCAATACATGTATAGAAACTGAATGATCACTTACCTGTATCACAGCTGTTTACGAACAGTCAGCCTTGCACAGCTGAAGTTGGACAGAATACCAGCCAGCCAGTCATAGTTGAGATTGGAGATGCAGATGGATAAACCCTTGTTAGTCGTTTCCACCTTCAGAGAGGGAGTCCGTCATGGGATCCTGGGAAACTGTATGACAAAAAAAAGAAAGTCAATACATGTATAGAAACTGAATGATCACTTACCTGTATCACAGCTTTTTACGAACAGTCAGCCTTGCACAGTTGAAGATAGACAGAATACCAGCCAGCCAGTCACAGTTGAGATTGGAGATGCAGATGGATAAACCCTTGTTAGTCGTTTCCACCTTCAGAGAGGGAGTCCGTCATGGCATCCTGGGAAACTGTATGATAAAAAAGAAAGTCAATACATGTATAGAAACTGAATGATCACTTACCTGTATCACAGCTGTTTACGAACACTTAGCCTTA
Organism: Salminus brasiliensis; assembly: GCF_030463535.1. NCBI lineage: Eukaryota > Metazoa > Chordata > Actinopteri > Characiformes > Bryconidae > Salminus > Salminus brasiliensis. Next base: position 30,007,173 of record NC_132885.1, on the reverse strand, counting down.
CACAGTTGAAGATGGACAGAATACCAGCCACACAGCCACAGTTGTGAAGTGGGAAGCAGATGGAATGACCCCTGCTAGTATTTTCCACCTTCAGAGAGGGAGTCGGTCATGGCATCCTGGGAAACTGTATGAGAAAAAGGAAAAAGTCTATACATGGATAGAAACTGAATGATCAATTACCTGTATCACAACTGTTTACGAATAGTCAGCCTCACACAGTTGAAGATGGACAGAATACCAGCCAGCCAGTCATAGTTGAGATTGGAGATGCAGATGGATAAACCCTTGTTAGTCATTTTCACCTTCAGAGGGAGTCCGTCATGGCGTCCTGGGAAACTGTATGACAAAAAAGAAAAAGTCAATACATGTATAGAAACTGAATGATCATTTACCTGCATCACAGCTGTTTATGAACAGACAGCTTCACACAGTTGAAGCTGGACAAAATACCAGCCACACAGCCACAGTTGTGAAGTGAGAAGCAGATGGAATGACCCTTGTTAGTCGTTTCCACCTTCAAGGAGGGAGTCCGTCATGGCATCCTGAAAAACTGTATAACAAAAAAGAAAGTCAATATATGTATAGAAACTGAATGATCACTTACCTGTATCACAGTTGTTTACGAACAGTTAGCCTTGCACAGTTGAAGATAGACAGAATACCAGCCAGCCAATTATAGTTGAGATTGGAGATGCAGATGGATAAACCCTTGTTAGTCGTTTCCACCTTCAGAGAGGGAGTCCGTCATGGGATACTGGGAAACTGCATGACAAAAAAAAAAAAGTCAATACATGTATAGAAACTGAATGATCACTTACCTGTATCACAGCTGTTTACGAACAGTCAGCCTGGCACAGTTGAAGATGGACAGAAAGCCAGCCACACAGCCACAGTTGTGAAGTGAGAAGCAGATGGAATGACCCCTGTTAGTAGATTCCACCTTCAGAGAGGGAATCCGTCATGGCATCCTGGCAAACTGTATGATGAAAAAGAAAGTCAATACATGTATAGAAACTGAATGATCACTTACCTGTATCACAGCTGTTTACGAACAGTTAGCCTTGCACAGTTGAAGATAGACAGAATACCAGCCAGCCAGTCATATTTGAGATTGGAGATGCAGATGGATTAACCCTTGTTAGTCGTTTCCACGTTCAGAGAGGCAGTCAGTCATGGCATCCTGGGAAACTGTATGACAAAAAACAAAATCAATACATGTATTGAAACTGAATGATCACTTACCTGCATCACAGCTGTTTACAAACAGTCAGCCTGGCACCGCTGATGGACAGATAGCCAGCCAGCCAGTCATAGTTGAGATTGGAGATGCAGATAGATAGACCCTTGTTAGTCATTTTCACCTTCAGAGAGGGAGTCCGTCATGGCATCCTGGGAAACTGTATGACAAAAAAGAAAGTCAATACATGTACAGAAACTGAATGACCACTTACCTGTATCAAAGCTGTTTACGAACAGTCAGCCTGGCACAGTTGAAGATGGACAGAAAGCCAGCCACACAGCCACAGTTGTGAAGTGAGAGGCAGATGGAATGACCCCTGTTAGTAGTTTCCACCTTCAGAGAGGGAGTCCGTCATGGCATCCTGGGAAACTGTATGACAAAAAAGAAAGTCAATATATGTATAGAAACTGAATGATCACTTACCTGTATCACAGCTGTTTACAAACAGTCAGACTGGCACCGCTGATGGACAGATAGCCAGCCAGCCAGTCATAGTTGAGATTGGAGATGCAGATGGATAAACCCTTGTTAGTAGTTTCCACCTTCAAGGAGGTAGTCCGTCATGGCATCCTGGGAAACTGTATGACAAAAAACAAAGTCAATACATATATAGAAACTGAATGATCACTTACCTGTATCACAGCTGTTTACGAACAGTCAGCCTCACACAGCTGAAGTTGGACAGAATACCAGCCAGCCAGTCATAGTTGAGATTGGAGATGCAGATGGATAAACCCTTGTTAGTCATTTTCACCTTCAGAGGGAGTCCGTCATGGCGTCCTGGGAAACTGTATGACAAAAAAGAAAAAGTCAATACATGTATAGAAACTGAATGATCATTTACCTGCATCACAGCTGTTTATGAACAGACAGCTTCACACAGTTGAAGCTGGACAGAATACCAGCCACACAGCCACAGTTGTGAAGTGAGAAGCAGATGGAATGACCCTTGTTAATCGTTTCCACCTTCAAGGAGGGAGTCCGTCATGGCATCGTGGGAAACTGTATAACAAAAAAGAAAGTCAATATATGTATAGAAACTGAATGATCACTTACCTGTATCACAGCTGTTTACGAACAGTTAGCCTTGCACAGTTGAAGATAGACAGAATACCAGCCAGCCAGTCATATTTGAGATTGGAGATGCAGATGGATTAACCCTTGTTAGTCGTTTCCACGTTCAGAGAGGCAGTCACTCATGGCATCCTGGGAAACTGTATGACAAAAAAAAGAAAGTCAATACATATATAGAAACTGAATGATCACTTACCTGTATCACAGCTGTTTACGAACACTTAGCCTAGCACCGCTGATGGACAGATAGCCAGCCAGCCAGCCAGTCGTAGTTGAGATTGGAGATGCAGATGGATAAACCCTTGTTAGTAGTTTTCACCTTCAAGGAGGTAGTCCGTCATGGCATCCTGGGAAACTGTATGACAAAAAACAAAGTCAATACATATATAGAAACTGAATGATCACTTACCTGTATCACAGCTGTTTACGAACAGTCAGCCTTGCACAGTTGAAGATGGACAGAATACCAGCCAGCCAGTCATAGTTAAGATTGGAGATGCAGATGGATAAACCCTTGTTAGTCGCTTCCACCTTCAGAGAGGGAGTCCGTCATGGGATCCTGGGAAACTGTATGATAAAAAAGAAAGTCAATACATGTATAGAAACTGAATGATCACTTACCTGTATCACAGCTGTTTACGAACAGTCAGCCTTGCACAGTTGAAGATAGACAGAATACCAGACAGCCAGTCATAGTTGAGATTGGAGATGCAGATGGATAAACCCTTGTTAGTCGTTTCCACCTTCAGAGAGGGAGTCCGTCATGGCATCCTGGGAAACTGTATGAGAAAAAGGAAAAAGTCTATACATGGATAGAAACTGAATGATCAATTACCTGTATCATAACTGTTTACGAACAGTCAGCCTCACACAGTTGAAGATGGACAGAATACCAGCCAGCCAGTCATAGTTGAGATTGGAGATGCAGATGGATAAACCCTTGTTAGTCATTTTCACCTTCAGAGGGAGTCCGTCATGGCGTCCTGGGAAACTGTATGACAAAAAAGAAAAAGTCAATACATGTATAGAAACTGAATGATCATTTACCTGCATCACAGCTGTTTATGAACAGTCAGCCTTGCACAGTTGAAGATGGACAGAATACCAGCCAGCCAGTCATAGTTGAGATTGGAGATGCAGATGGATAAACCCTTGTTAGTCGCTTCCACCTTCAGAGAGGGAGTCCGTCATGGGATCCTGGGAAACTGTATGATAAAAAAGAAAGTCAATACATGTATAGAAACTGAATGATCACTTACCTGTATCACAGCTGTTTACAAACAGTCAGCCTGGCACCGCTGATGGACAGATAGCCAGCCAGCCAGTCATAGTTGAGATTGGAGATGCAGATGGATAAACCCTTGTTAGTAGTTTTCACCTTCAAGGAGGTAGTCCGTCATGGCATCCTGGGAAACTGTATGACAAAAAACAAAGTCAATACATATATAGAAACTGAATGATCACTTACCTGTATCACAGCTGTTTACGAACAGTCAGCCTTGCACAGTTGAAGATGGACAGAATACCAGCCAGCCAGTCATAGTTAAGATTGGAGATGCAGATGGATAAACCCTTGTTAGTCGCTTCCACCTTCAGAGAGGGAGTCCGTCATGGGATCCTGGGAAACTATATGATAAAAAAGAAAGTCAATACATGTATAGAAACTGAATGATCACTTACCTGTATCACAGCTGTTTACGAACAGTCAGCCTGGCACAGTTGAAGATGGACAGAAAGCCAGCCACACAGCCACAGTTGTGAAGTGAGAAGCAGATGGAATGACCCCTGTTAGTAGATTCCACCTTCAGAGAGGGAATCCGTCATGGCATCCTGGCAAACTGTATGATAAAAAAGAAAGTCAATACATGTATAAAAACTGAATGATCACTTACCTGTATCACAGCTGTTTACGAACAGTTAGCCTTGCACAGTTGAAGATAGACAGAATACCAGCCAGCCAGTCATATTTGAGATTAGAGTTGCAGATGGATTAACCCTTGTTAGTCGTTTCCACGTTCAGAGAGGCAGTCAGTCATGGCATCCTGGGAAACTGTATGACAAAAAACAAAATCAATACATGTATTGAAACTGAATGATCACTTACCTGTATCACAGCTGTTTACAAACAGTCAGCCTGGCACCGCTGATGGACAGATAGCCAGCCAGCCAGTCATAGTTGAGATTGGAGATGCAGATGGATAGACCCTTGTTAGTCATTTTCACCTTCAGAGAGGGAGTCCGTCATGGCATCCTGGGAAACTGTATGACAAAAAAGAAAGTCAATACATGTACAGAAACTGAATGACCACTTACCTGTATCAAAGCTGTTTACGAACAGTCAGCCTGGCACAGTTGAAGATTGACAGAAAGCCAGCCACACAGCCACAGTTGTGAAGTGAGAGGCAGATGAAATGACCCCTGTTAGTAGTTTCCACCTTCAGAGAGGGAGTCTGTCATGGCATCCTGGGAAACTGTATGACAAAAAAGAAAGTCAATATATGTATAGAAACTGAATGATCACTTACCTGTATCACAGCTGTTTACAAACAGTCAGCCTGGCACCGCTGATGGACAGATAGCCAGCCAGCCAGTCATAGTTGAGATTGGAGATGCAGATGGATAAACCCTTGTTAGTCGTTTCCACCTTCAGAGAGGGAGTCCGTCATGGGATACTGGGAAACTGTATGAGAAAAAAGAAAGTCAATACAAGTATAGAAACTGAATGATCACTTACCTGTATCACAGCTGTTTACGAACACTTAGCCTTACACAGTTGAAGATGGACAGAATACCAGCCACACAGCCACAGTTGTGAAGTGGGAAGCAGATGGAATGACCCCTGTTAGTAGTTTCCACCTTCAGAGAGGGAGTCGGTCATGGCATCCTGGGAAACTGTATGAGAGAAAGGAAAAAGTCTATACATTGGTAGAAGCTGAATGATCAATTACCTGTATCACAGCTGTTTACGAACAGTCAGCCTCAAACATTTGAACATGGACAGAATACCAGCCAGCCAGTCATAGTTGAGATTGGAGATGCAGATGGATAAACCCTTGTTAGTCATTTCCACCTTCAGAGAGGGAGTCAGTCATGGCATCCTGGGAAACTGTATGATAAAAAAGAAAGTCAATACATGTATAGAAACTGAATGATCATTTACCTGCATCACAGCTGTTTATGAACAGACAGCTTCACACAGTTGAAGCTGGACAGAATACCAGCCACACAGCCACAGTTGTGAAGAGAGAAGAAGATGGAATGACCCCTGTTAGTCGTTTCCACCTTCAAGGAGGGAGTCCGTCATGGCATCCTGGGCAACTGTATGACAAAAAAGAAAGTCAATATATGTATAGAAACTGAATGATCACTTACCTGTATCACAGCTGTTTACAAACAGTTAGCCTTGCACAGTTGAAGATAGACAGAATACCAGCCAGCCAGTCATATTTGAGATTGGAGATGCAGATGGATTAACCCTTGTTAGTCGTTTCCACGTTCAGAGAGGCAGTCAGTCATGGCATCCTGGGAAACTGTATGACAAAAAAAAGAAAGTCAATACATGTATTGAAACTGAATGATCACTTACCTGTATCACAGCTGTTTACAAACAGTCAGCCTGGCACCGCTGATGGACAAATAGCCAGCCAGCCAGTCATAGTTGAGATTGGAGATGCAGATGGATAAACCCTTGTTAGTCGTTTCCACCTTCAGAGAGGGAGTCCGTCATGGGATCCTGGGAAACTGTATGACAAAAAAAAGAAAGTCAATACATGTATAGAAACTGAATGATCACTTACCTGTATCACAGCTGTTTACGAACAGTCAGCCTGGCACCGTTGATGGACAGAAAGCCGGCCACACAGCCACAATTGTGAAGAGAGAAGCAGATGGAATGACCCTTGTTAGTCGTTTCCACCTTCAAGGAGGGAGTCCGTCATGGGATCCTGGGAAACTGTATGACAAAAAAAAAGAAAGTCAATACATGTATAGAAACTGAATGATCACTTACCTGTATCACAGCTGTTTACGAACACTTAGCCTTACACAGTTGAAGATGGACAGAATACCAGCCACACAGCCACAGTTGTGAAGTGGGAAGCAGATGGAATGACCCCTGCTAGAATTTTCCACCTTCAGAGAGGGAGTCGGTCATGGCATCCTGGGAAATTGTATGAGAAAAAGGAAAAAGTCTATACATGGATAGAAACTGAATGATCAATTACCTCTATCACAACTGTTCACGAACAGTCAGCCTGGCACAGTTGAAGATAGACAGAATACCAGCCAGCCAATCATAGTTGAGATTGGAGAAGCAGATGGAATGACCCTTGTTAGTCGTTTCCACCTTCAGAGAGGGAGTCCGTCATGGCATCCTGGGAAACTGTATGACAAAAAAGAAAGTCAATATATGTATAGAAACTGAATGATCACTTACCTGTATCACAGCTGTTTACAAACAGTCAGCCTGGCACCGCTGATGGACAGATAGCCAGCCAGCCAGTCATAGTTGAGATTGGAGATGCAGATGGATAAACCCTTGTTAGTAGTTTTCACCTTCAAGGAGGGAGTCCGTCATGGCATCCTGGGAAACTGTATGACAAAAAACAAAGTCAATACATATATAGAAACTGAATGATCACTTACCTGTATCACAGCTGTTTACGAACAGTCAGCCTTGCACAGTTGAAGATAGACAGAATACCAGCCAGCCAGTCATAGTTGAGATTGGAGATGCAGATGGATAAACCCTTGTTAGTCGTTTCCACCTTCAGAGAGGGAGTCCGTCATTGCATCCTGGGAAACTGTATGACAAAAAAGAAAGTCAATATATGTATAGAAACTGAATGATCACTTACCTGTATCACAGCTGTTTACAAACAGTCAGCCTAGCACCGCTAATGTACAGATAGCCAGCCAGCCAGTCATAGTTGAGATTGGAGATGCAGATGGATAAACCCTTGTTAGTCGTTTCCACCTTCAGAGAGGGAGTCCGTCATGGGATCCTGGGAAACTGTATGACAAAAAAAAAGAAAGTCAATACATGTATAGAAACTGAATGATCACTTACCTGTATCACAGCTGTTTATGAACAGTCAGCCTTGCACAGTTGAAGATAGACAGAATACCAGCCAGCCAGTCATAGTTGAGATTGGAGACGCAGATGGATAAACCCTTGTTAGTCGTTTCCACCTTCAGAGAGGGAGTCCGTCATGGCATCCTGGGAAACTGTATGATAAAAAAGAAAATCAATACATGTATAGAAACTGAATGATCACTTACCTGTATCACAGCTGTTTACGAACACTTAGCCTTACACAGTTGAAGATGGACAGAATACCAGCCACACAGCCACAGTTGTGAAGTGGGAAGCAGATGGAATGACCCCTGCTAGTATTTTCCACCTTCAGAGAGGGAGTCGGTCATGGCATCCTGGGAAACTGTATGAGAAAAAGGAAAAAGTCTATACATGGATAGAAACTGAATGATCAATTACCTGTATCACAGCTGTTTACGAACAGTCAGCCTTGCACAGATGAAGATGGACAGAATACCAGCCAGCCAGTGATAGTTGAGATTGGAGAAGCAGATGGAATGACCCTTGTTAGTCGTTTCCACCTTCAAGGAGGGAGTCCGTCATGGCATCCTGGGAAACTGTATGACAAAAAAGAAAGTCAATACATGTATAGAAACTGAATGATCACTTACCTGTATCACAGCTGTTTACAAACAGTCAGCCTAGCACCGCTAATGTACAGATAGCCAGACAGCCAGTCATAGTTGAGATTGGAGATGCAGATGGATAAACCCTTGTTAGTCGTTTCCACCTTCAGAGAGGGAGTCCGTCATGGGATCCTGGGAAACTGTATGACAAAAAAAAGAAAGTCAATACATGTATAGAAACTGAATGATCACTTACCTGTATCAAAGCTGTTTACGAACAGTCAGCCTGGCACAGTTGAAGATGGACAGAAAGCCAGCCACACAGCCACAGTTGTGAAGTGAGAGGCAGATGAAATGACCCCTGTTAGTAGTTTCCACCTTCAGAGAGGGAGTCTGTCATGGCATCCTGGGAAACTGTATGACAAAAAAGAAAGTCAATACATGTATAGAAACTGAATGATCACTTACCTGTATCACAGCTGTTTACAAACAGTCAGCCTGGCACCGCTGATGGACAGATAGCCAGCCAGCCAGTCATAGTTGAGATTGGAGATGCAGATGGATAAACCCTTGTTAGTCGTTTCCACCTTCAGAGAGGGAGTCCGTCATGGGATACTGGGAAACTGTATGACAAAAAAGAAAGTCAATACATGTATAGAAACTGAATGATCACTTACTTGTATCACAGCTGTTTACGAACAGTCAGCCTGGCACAGTTGAAGATGGACAGAATACCAGCCAGCCAGTCATAGTTGAGATTGGAGACGGAGATGGATAAACCCTTGTTAGTCGTTTCCACCTTCAGAGAGGGAGTCCGTCATAGGATACTGGGAAACTGTATGAGAAAAAAGAAAGTCAATACATGTATAGAAACTGAATGATCACTTACCTGTATCACAGCTGTTTACGAACACTTAGCCTTACACAGTTGAAGATGGACAGAATGCCAGCCACACAGCCACAGTTGTTAAGTGGGAAGCAGATGGATAGACCCCTGTTAGTAGTTTCCACCTTCAGAGAGGGAGTCCGTCATGGCATCCTGGGAAACTGTATGACAAAAAAGAAAGTCAATACATGTATAGAAACTGAATGATCACTTACCTGTATCACAGCTGTTTACGAACAGTCAGCCTCACACAGTTAAAGATGGACAGAATACCAGCCAGCCAGTCATAATTGAGATTGGAGATGCAGATGGATAAACCCTTGTTAGTCGTTTCCACCTTCAGAGGGAGTCCGTTATGGCATCCTGGGAAACTGTATGACAAAAAAGAAAAAGTCAATACATGTATAGAAACTGAATGATCATTTACCTGCATCACAGCTGTTTATGAAAAGACAGCTTCACACAGTTGAAGCTGGACAGAATACCAGCCACAGAGCCACAGTTGTGAAGTGAGAAGCAGATGGAATGACCCTTGTTAGTCGTTTCCACCTTCAAGGAGGGAGTCCGTCATGGCATCCTGGGAAACTGTATGACAAAAAATAAAGTCAATACATGTGGAGAAACTGAATGATCACTTACCTGTATCACAGCTGTTTACGAACAGTCAACCCGGCACAGTTGAAGACGGACAGAATACCAGCCAGCCAGTCATAGTTGAGATTGGAGATGCAGATGGATAAACCCTTGTTAGTCGTTTCCACCTTCAGAGAGGGAGTCCGTCATGGGATCCTGGGAAACTGTATGACAAAAAAAAGAAAGTAAATACATGTATAGAAACTGAATGATCACTTACCTGTATCACAGCTGTTTACGAACAATCAGCCTTGCACAGTTGAAGATAGACAGAATACCAGCCAGCCAGTCATAGTTGAGATTGGATATGCAGATGGATAAACCCTTGTTAGTCGTTTCCACCTTCAGAGAGGGAGTCCGTCATGGCATCCTGGGAAACTGTATGATAAAAAAGAAAGTCAATACATGTATAGAAACTGAATGATCACTTACCTGTATCACAGCTGTTTACGAACACTTAGCCTTACACAGTTGAAGATGGACAGAATACCAGCCACACAGCCACAGTTGTGAAGTGGGAAGCAGATGGAATGACCCCTGCTAGTATTTTCCACCTTCAGAGAGGGAGTCCGTCATGGCATCCTGGGAAACTGTATGAGAAAAAGGAAAAAGTCTATACATGAATAGAAGCTGAATGATCAATTACCGGTATCACAGCTGTTTACGAACAGTCAGCCTCAAACAGTTGAAGATGGACAGAATACCAGCCAGCCAGTCATAGTTGAGATTGGAGATGCAGATGGATAAACCCTTGTTAGTCATTTTCACCTTCAGAGGGAGTCCGTCATGGCGTCCTGGGAAACTGTATGACAAAAAAGAAAAAGTCAATACATGTATAGAAACTGAATGATCATTTACCTGCATCACAGCTGTTTATGAACAGACAGCTTCACACAGTTGAAGCTGGACAGAATACCAGCCACACAGCCACAGTTGTGAAGAGAGAAGCAGATGGAATGACCCCTGTTAGTCGTTTCCACCTTCAGAGAGGGAGTCCGTCATGGGATCCTGGGAAACTGTATGACAAAAAAAAGAAAGTCAATACATGTATAGAAACTGAATGATCACTTACCTGTATCACAGCTGTTTATGAACAGTCAGCCTGGCACCGCTGATGGACAGATAGCCAGCCAGCCAGTCATAGTTGAGATTGGAGATGCAGATGGATAGACCCTTGTTAGTCATTTTCACCTTCAGAGAGGGAGTCGGTCATGGCATCCTGGGAAACTGTATGACAAAAAAGAAAAAGTCAATACATGTATAGAAACTGAATGATCACTTACCTGTATCACAGCTGTTTACGAACAGTCAGCCTGGCACCGTTGATGGACAGAAAGCCAGCCACACAGCCACAGTTGTGAAGAGAGAAGCAGATGGAATGACCCTTGTTAGTCGTTTCCACCTTCAAGGAGGGAGTCCGTCATGGCATCCTGGGAAACTGTATGACAAAAAAGAAAGTCAATATATGTATAGAAACTGAATGATCACTTACCTGTATCACAGCTGTTTACGAACAGTCAGCCTTGCAGAGCTGAAGTTGGACAGAATACCAGCCAGCCAGTCATAGTTGAGATTGGAGATGCAGATGGATAAACCCTTGTTAGTCGTTTCCACCTTCAGAGAGGGAGTCCGTCATGGGATCCTGGGAAACTGTATGACAAAAAAAAGAAAGTCAATACATGTATAGAAACTGAATGATCACTTACCTGTATCACAGCTGTTTACGAACAGTCAGCCTTGCACAGTTGAAGATAGACAGAATACCAGCCAGCCAGTCATAGTTGAGATTGGAGATGCAGATGGATAAACCCTTGTTAGTCGTTTCCACCTTCAGAGAGGGAGTCCGTCATGGCATCCTGGGAAACTGTATGATAAAAAAGAAAGTCAATACATGTATAGAAACTGAATGATCACTTACCTGTATCACAGCTGTTTACGAACAGTCAGCCTGGCACAGTTGAAGATGGACAGAAAGCCATGTATGACAAAAAAGAAAAAGTCAATACATGTATAGAAACTGAATGATCACTTACCTGTATCACAGCTGTTTACGAACAGTCAGCCTGGCACAGTTGAAGATGGACAGAAAGCCAGCCACACAGCCACAGTTGTTAAGTGAGAAGCAGATGGAATGACCCCTGTTAGTAGTTTCCACCTTTAGAGAGTGAGTCCGTCATGTCATCCTGGGAAACTGTATGACAAAACAAAGAAAGTCAATACATGTATAGAAACTGAATGATCACTTACCTGTATCACAGCTGTTTACGAACACTTAGCCTTACACAGTTGAAGATGGACAGAATGCCAGCCACACAGCCACAGTTGTGAAGTGGGAAGCAGATGGAATGACCCCTGCTAGTATTTTCCACCTTCAGAGAGGGAGTCGGTCATGGCATCCTGGGAAACTGTATGAGAAAAAGGAAAAAGTCTATACATGGATAGAAGCTGAATGATCAATTACCTGTATCACAGCTGTTTACGAACAGTCAGCCTCAAACAGTTGAAGATGGACAGAATACCAGCCAGCCAGTCATAGTTGAGATTGGAGATGCAGATGGATAAACCCTTGTTAGTCGTTTCCACCTTCAGAGAGGGAGTCCGTCATGGCATCCTGGGAAACTGTATGATAAAAAAGAAAGTCAATATATGTATAGAAACTGAAAGATCACTTACCTGTATCACAGCTGTTTACAAACAGTCAGCCTGGCACCGCTGATGGACAAATAGCCAGCCAGCCAGTCATAGTTGAGATTGGAGATGCAGATGGATAAACCCTTGTTAGTCATTTTCACCTTCAGAGAGGGAGTCGGTCATGGCATCCTGGGAAACTGTATGACAAAAAAAAGAAAGTCAATACATGTATAGAAACTGAATGATCACTTACCTGTATCACAGCTTTTTACGAACAGTCAGCCTTGCACAGTTGAAGATGGACAGAAAGCCAGCCACACAGCCACAGTTGTGAAGTGAGAGGCAGATGGAATGACCCCTGTTAGTAGTTTCCACCTTCAGAGAGGGAGTCCGTCATGGCATCCTGGGAAACTGTATGACAAAAAAGAAAGTCAATATATGTATAGAAACTGAATGATCACTTACCTGTATCACAGCTGTTTACAAACAGTCAGCCTTGCACCGCTGATGGACAGATAGCCAGCCAGCCAGTCATAGTTGAGATTGGAGATGCAGATGGATAAACCCTTGTTAGTAGTTTTCACCTCAAGGAGGTAGTCCGTCATGGCATCCTGGGAAACTGTATGACAAAAAACAAAGTCAATACATATATAGAAACTGAATGATCACTTACCTGTATCACAGCTGTTTACGAACAGTCAGCCTCACACAGCTGAAGTTGGACAGAATACCAGCCAGCCAGTCATAGTTGAGATTGGAGATGCAGATGGATAAACCCTTGTTAGTCGTTTCCACCTTCAGAGAGGGAGTCCGTCAGGGCATCCTGGGAAACTGTATGACAAAAAAGAAAAAGTCAATACATATATAGAAACTGAATGATCACTTGCCTCTATCACAGCTGTTTACAAACAGTCAGCCTTGCACAGTTGAAGATGGACAGATTACCAGCCAGCCAGTTATATTTCGGATTGAAGATGCAGATGGAAAAACCCTTGTTAGTCGTTTTCACCTTCAGAGAGGGAGTCCGTCATGGCATCCTGGGAAACTGTATGACAAAAAAAAAAAAGCCAAAACATGTATAGAAACTGAATGATCACTTACCTGTATCACAGCTGTTTACGAACAGTCAGCCTGGCACCGCTGATGGACAGATAGCCAGCCAGCCAGTCATAGTTGAGATTGGAGATGCAGATGGATAAACCCTTGTTAGTAGTTTCCACCTTCAAGGAGCGAGTCCGTCATGGCATCCTGGGAAACTGTATGACAAAAAAAAAAAAAAAGTCAAAACATGTATAGAAACTGAATGATCACTTACATGTATTACAGCTGTTTACGGACAATCAGCCTTGCACAGTTGAAGATGGACAGATTACCAGCCAGCCAGTCATATTTGAGATTGGAGATGCAGATGGTTTAACCCTTGTTAGTCGTTTCCACCTTCAGAGAGGGAGTCCGTCATGGGACACTGGGAAACTGTATGATAAAAAAAAAAAAAGTCAATACATGTATAGAAACTGAATGATCACTTACCTGTATCACAGCTGTTTACGAACAGTTAGCCTTGCACAGTTGAAGATGGACAGAATACCAGCCAGCCAGTCATAGTTGAGATTGGATATGCAGATGGATAAACCCTTGTTAGTCATTTTCACCTTCAGAGGGAGTCCGTCATGGCATCCTGGGAAACTGTATGACAAAAAAGAAAAAGTCAATACATGTATAGAAACTGAATGATCATTTACCTGCATCACAGCTGTTTATGAAAAGACAGCTTCACACAGTTGAAGCTGGACAGAATACCAGCCACACAGCCACAGTTGTGAAGTGAGAAGCAGATGGAATGACCCTTTTTAGTCGTTTCCACCTTCAAGGAGGGAGTCCGTCATGGCATCCTGGGAAACTGTATGACAAAAAAGAAAGTCAATACATGTGGAGAAACTGAATGATCACTTACCTGTATCACAGCTGTTTACAAACAGTCAGCCTGGCACTGCTGATGGACAGAAAGCCAGCCAGCCAGTCATAGTTGAGATTGGAGATGCAGATGGATAAACCCTTGTTAGTAGTTTCCACCTTCAGAAAGGGAGTCCGTCATGGGATCCTGGGAAACTATGAAAAAAAAAAAGAAAGTCAGTACATGTATAGAAACTGAATGATCACTTAACTGTATCACAGCTGTTTACGAACAGTCAGCCTCGCACAGTTGAAGATGGACAGAAAGCCAGCCACAGTTGTGAAGTGAGAAGCAGGTGGAATGACCCCTGTTAGTAGTTTCCACCTTCAGAGAGGGAGTCCGTCATGGCATCCTGGGAAACTGTATGACAAAAAAGAAAGTTAATACATGTATAGAAACTGAATGATCATTTACCTGTATCACAGCTGTTTACGAACAGTCAGCCTGGCACAGTTGAAGATGGACAGAAAGCCAGCCACAGTTGTGAAGCGAGAAGCAGGTGGAATGACCCGTTAGTAGTTTCCACCTTCAGAGAGGGAGTCCGTCATGGCATCCTGGGAAACCGTATGACAAAAAAGAAAGTCAATACATGTATAGAAACTGAATGATTACTTACCTGTAACACAGCTGTTTACGAACAGTCAGCCTGGCACCAATGAAGATGGACAGAAAGCCAGCCACAGTTGTGAAGTGAGAAGTAGATGGAATGACCCCTGTAAGTAGTTTCCACCTTCAGAGAGGGAGTCCGTCATGGCATCCGGGGAAACTGTATGACAAAAAAGAAAGTCAATACATGTATAGAAACTGAATGATCACTTACCTGTATCACAGCTGTTTACAAACAGTAAGCCTTGCACAGTTGAAGATGGACAGATTACCAGCCAGCCAGTCATAGTTGAGATTGGAGATGCAGATGGATAAACCCTTGTTAGTAGTTTCCACCTTCAAGGAGCGAGTCCGTCATAGCATCCTGGGAAACTGTATGACAAAAAAAAAGAAAGTCAATACATGTATAGAAACTGAATGATCACTTACCTGTATTACAGTTGTTTACGGACAGTCAGCCTTGCACAGTTGAAGATGGACAGAATTCCAGCCAGCCAGTCATAGTTGAGATTGGAGATGCAGATGGATAAACCCTTGTTAGTAGTTTCCACCTTCAGAAAGGGAGTCCGTCATGGCATCCTGGGAAACTATGACAAAAAAAAAGAAAGTCAATACATGTATAGAAACTGAATGATTACTTACCTGTAACACAGCTGTTTACGAACAGTCAGCCTCACACAGTTGAGGATGGACAGAAAGCCAGCCAGCCAGTCATATTTGAGATTGGAGATGCAGATGGATAAACCCTTGTTAGTAGTTTCCACCTTCAGAAAGGGAGTCAGTCATGGCATCCTGGGAGACTGTATGACAAAAAAGAAAGTCAATACATGTATAGAAACTGAATGATCACTTACCTGTATCACAGCTGTTTACAAACAGTCAGCCTGGCACTGCTGATGGACAGAAAGCCAGCCAGCCAGTCATAGTTGAGATTGGAGATGCAGATGGATAAACCCTTGTTAGTAGTTTCCACCTTCAGAAAGGGAGTCCGTCATGGCATCCTGTGAATTTGTATGACAAAAAAGAAAGTCAATACATGTATAGAAACTGAATGATCACTTACCTGTATCACAACTGTTTACAAACAGTCAGCCTCACAAAGTTGAAGTTGGACAGAATACCAGCCAGCCAGTCATAGTTGAGATTGGAGACGCAGATGGATAAACCCTTGTTAGTAGTTTCCAACTTCAGAAAGGGAGTCTGTCATGGCATCCTGGGAGACTGTATGACAAAAAAGAAAGTCAATACATGTATAGAAACTGAATGATCACTTACCTGTATCACAGCTGTTTACGAACTGTCAGCCTGGCACCAATGAAGATGGACAGAAAGCCAGCCACAGTTGTGAAGTGAGAAGCAGGTGGAATGACCCCTGTTAGTAGTTTCCACCTTCAGAGAGGGAGTCCGTCATGGCATCCTGGGAAACTGTATGACAAAAAAGAAAGTCAATACATGTATAGAAACTGAATGACCACTTACCTGTATCACAGCTGTTTACAAACAGTCAGCCTGGCACCGCTGATGGACAGATAGCCAGCCAGCCAGTCATAGTTGAGATTGGAGATGCAGATGGATAAACCCTTGTTAGTAGTTTTCACCTTCAAGGAGGTAGTCGGTCAGGGCATCCTGGGAAACTGTATGACAAAAAAGAAAAAGTCAATACATATATAGAAACTGAATGATCACTTACCTCTATCAAAGCTGTTTACAAACAGTCAGCCTTGCACAGTTGAAGATGGACAGATTACCAGCCAGCCAGTCATAGTTGAGATTGGAGATGCAGATGGATAAACCCTTGTTAGTAGTTTCCACCTTCAAGGAGGTAGTCCGTCATGGCATCCTGGGAAACTGTATGACAAGAAAGAAAAAGTCAATACATATATAGAAACTGAATGATCACTTACCTGTATCACAGCTGTTTACGAACAGTCAGCCTGGCACAGTTGAAGATGGACAGAAAGCCAGCCACACAGCCACAGTTGTGAAGTGAGAGGCAGATGGAATGACCCCTGTTAGTAGTTTCCACCTTCAGAGAGGGAGTCCGTCATGGCATCCTGGGAAACTGTATGACAAAAAAGAAAGTCAATACATGTATAGAAACTGAATGACCACTTACCTGTATCAAAGCTGTTTACGAACAGTCAGCCTGGCACAGTTGAAGATGGACAGAAAGCCAGCCACACAGCCACAGTTGTGAAGTGAGAGGCAGATGGAATGACCCCTGTTAGTAGTTTCCACCTTCAGAGAGGGAGTCCGTCATGGCATCCTGGGAAACTGTATGACAAAAAAGAAAGTCAATATATGTATAGAAACTGAATGATCACTTACCTGTATCACAGCTGTTTACAAACAGTCAGCCTGGCACCGCTGATGGACAGATAGCCAGCCAGCCAGTCATAGTTGAGATTGGAGATGCAGATGGATAAACCCTTGTTAGTAGTTTTCACCTTCAAGGAGGTAGTCGGTCAGGGCATCCTGGGAAACTGTATGACAAAAAAGAAAAAGTCAATACATATATAGAAACTGAATGATCACTTACCTCTATCAAAGCTGTTTACAAACAGTCAGCCTTGCACAGTTGAAGATGGACAGATTACCAGCCAGCCAGTCATAGTTGAGATTGGAGATGCAGATGGATAAACCCTTGTTAGTAGTTTCCACCTTCAAGGAGGTAGTCCGTCATGGCATCCTGGGAAACTGTATGACAAGAAAGAAAAAGTCAATACATATATAGAAACTGAATGATCACTTACCTGTATCACAGCTGTTTACGAACAGTCAGCCTGGCACAGTTGAAGATGGACAGAAAGCCAGCCAGCCAGTTATATTTCGGATTGAAGATGCAGATGGAAAAACCCTTGTTAGTCGTTTTCACCTTCAAGGAGGGAGTCCGTCATGGCATCCTGGGAAACTGTATGACAAAAAAGAAAAAGTCAATACATATATAGAAACTGAGTGATCACTTACCTCTATCACAGCTGTTTACGAACAGTCAGCCTGGCACAGTTGAAGATGGACAGAAAGCCAGCCACACAGCCATAGTTGTGAAGTGAGAAGCAGATGGAATGACCCCTGTTAGTAGATTCCACCTTCAGAGAGGGAATCCGTCATGGCAACCTGGGAAACTGTATGATAAAAAAGAAAGTCAATACATGTATAGAAACTGAATGATCACTTACCTGTATCACAGCTGTTTACAAACAGTCAGCCTGGCACCGCTGATGGACAGATAGCCAGCCAGCCAGTCATAGTTGAGATTGGAGATGCAGATGGATAAACCCTTGTTAGTCGTTTCCACCATCAGAGAGGGAGTCCGTCATGGGATCCTGGGAAACTGTATGACAAAAAAAAGAAAGTCAATACATGTATAGAAACTGAATGATCACTTACCTGTATCACAGCTGTTTATGAACAGTCAGCCTGGCACAGTTGAAGATGGACAGAATACCAGCCACACAGCCACAGTTGTGAAGTGGGAAGCAGATGGAATGACCCCTGTTAGTAGTTTCCACCTTCAGAGAGTGAGTCCGTCATGGCATCCTGGGAAACTGTATGACAAAAAACAAAGTCAATACATGTATAGAAACTGAATGATCACTTACCTGTATCACAGCTGTTTACGAACAGTCAGCCTCACACAGTTGAAGATGGACAGAATACCAGCCAGCCAGTCATAGTTGAGATTGGATATGCAGATGGATAAACCCTTGTTAGTCATTTTCACCTTCAGAGGGAGTCCGTCATGGCATCCTGGGAAACTGTATGACAAAAAAGAAAAAGTCAATACATGTATAGAAACTGAATGATCATTTACCTGCATCACAGCTGTTTATGAACAGACAGCTTCACACAGTTGAAGCTGGACAGAATACCAGCCACACAGCCACAGTTGTGAAGTGAGAAGCAGATGGAATGACCCCTGTTAGTAGATTCCACCTTCAGAGAGGGAATCCGTCATGGCATCCTGGCAAACTGTATGATAAAAAAGAAAGTCAATACATGTATAGAAACTGAATGATCACTTACCTGTATCACAGCTGTTTACGAAGAGTTAGTCTTGCACAGTTGAAGATAGACAGAATACCAGCCAGCCAGTCATATTTGAGATTGGAGATGCAGATGGATTAACCCTTGTTAGTCGTTTCCACGTTCAGAGAGGCAGTCAGTCATGGCATCCTGGGAAACTGTATGACAAAAAACAAAATCAATAAATGTATTGAAACTGAATGATCACTTACCTGTATCACAGCTGTTTACAAACAGTCAGCCTGGCACCGCTGATGGACAGATAGCCAGCCAGCCAGTCATAGTTGAGATTGGAGATGCAGATGGATAAACCCTTGTTAGTCATTTTCACCTTCAGAGAGGGAGTCCGTCATGGCATCCTGGGAAACTGTATGACAAAAAAGAAAGTCAATACATGTACAGAAACTGAATGACCACTTACCTGTATCAAAGCTGTTTACGAACAGTCAGCCTGGCACCGCTGATGGACAGATAGCCAGCCACACAGCCACAGTTGTGAAGTGAGAGGCAGATGGAATGACCCCTGTTAGTAGTTTCCACCTTCAGAGAGGGAGTCTGTCATGGCATCCAGGGAAACTGTATGACAAAAAAGAAAGTCAATACATGTATAGAAACTGAATGATCACTTACCTGTATCACAGCTGTTTACAAACAGTCAGCCTGGCACCGCTGATGGACAGATAGCCAGCCAGCCAGTCATAGTTGAGATTGGAGATGCAGATGGATAAACCCTTGTTAGTCGTTTTCACCTTCAAGGAAGGAGTCCGTCATGGCATCCTGGGAAACTGTATGACAAAAAACAAAGTCAATACATATATAGAAACTGAATGATCACTTACCTGAATCACAGCTGTTTACGAACAGTCAGCCTCACACAGCTGAAGTTGGACAGAATACCAGCCAGCCAGTCATAGTTGAGATTGGAGATGCAGATGGATAAACCCTTGTTAGTCGTTTCCACCTTCAGAGAGGCAGTCAGTCATGGCATCCTGGGAAACTGTATGACAAAAAACAAAATCAATACATGTATTGAAACTGAATGATCACTTACCTGTATCACAGCTGTTTACAAACAGTCAGCCTTGCACAGTTGAAGATGGACAGATTACCAGCCAGCCAGTCATAGTTGAGATTGGAGATGCAGATGGATAAACCCTTGTTAGTAGTTTCCACCTTCAAGGAGGTAGTCCGTCATGGCATCCTGGGAAACTGTATGACAAAAAAGAAAAAGTCAATACATATATAGAAACTGAATGATCACTTACCTGTATCACAGCTGTTTACGAACAGTCAGCCTGGCACAGTTGAAGATGGACAGAAAGCCAGCCAGCCAGTTATATTTCGGATTGAAGATGCAGATGGAAAAACCCTTGTTAGTCGTTTTCACCTTCAAGGAGGGAGTCCGTCATGGCATCCTGGGAAACTGTATGACAAAAAAGAAAAAGTCAATACATATATAGAAACTGAATGATCACTTACCTGTATCACAGCTGTTTACGAACAGTCAGCCTGGCACCGCTGATGGACAGATAGCCAGCCAGCCAGTCATAGTTGAGATTGGAGATGCAGATGGATAAGCCCTTGTTAGTAGTTTCCACCTTCAAGGAGCGAGTCCGTCATGGCATCCTGGGAAACTGTATGACAAAAAAAAAAAAAAAAAAAAAGTCAAAACATGTATAGAAACTGAATGATCACTTACCTGTATCACAGCTGTTTACGAACAGTTAGCCTTGCACAGTTGAAGATAGACAGAATACCAGCCAGGCAGTCATATTTGAGATTGGAGATGCAGATGGATTAACCCTTGTTAGTCGTTTCCACGTTCAGAGAGGCAGTCAGTCATGGCATCCTGGGAAACTGTATGACAAAAAACAAAATCAATACATGTATTGAAACTGAATGATCACTTACCTGTATCACAGCTGTTTACAAACAGTCAGCCTGGCACCGCTGATGGACAGATAGCCAGCCAGCCAGTCATAGTTGAGATTGGAGATGCAGATGGATTAACCCTTGTTAGTCGTTTCCACGTTCAGACAGGGAGTCCGTCATGGCATCCTGGGAAACTGTATGACAAAAAAGAAAGTCAATACATGTACAGAAACTGAATGACCACTTACCTGTATCAAAGCTGTTTACGAACAGTCAGCCTGGCACAGTTGAAGATGGACAGAAAGGCAGCCACACAGCCAGAGTTGTGAAGTGAGAGGCAGATGGAATGACCCCTGTTAGTAGTTTCCACCTTCAGAGAGGGAGTCCGTCATGGCATCCTGGGAAACTGTATGACAAAAAAAATAGAAAGTCAAAACATGTATAGAAACTGAATGATCACTTCCCTGTATTACAGCTGTGTACGGACAGTCAGCCTTACACAGTTGAAGATGGACAGAATACCAGCCAGCCAGTCATAGTTGAGATTGGAGATGCAGTTGGATAAACCCTTGTTAGTAGTTTTCACCTTCAGAAAGGGAGTCCATCATGGGATCCTGGGAAACTATGACAAAAAAAAAGAAAGTCAATATATGTATAGAAACTGAATGATCACTTAACTGTATCACAGCTGTTTACGGACAGTAGGCCTGGCACAGTTGAAGATGGACAGAAAGCCAGCCACAGTTGTGAAGTGAGAAGCAGGTGGAATGACCCCTGTTAGTAGTTTCCACCTTCAGAGAGGGAGTCCGTCATGGCATCCTGGGAAACTGTATGACAAAAAAAAAGAAAGTCAATACATGTATAGATACTGAATGATCACTTACCTGTATTACAGCTGTTTACGAACAGTCAGCCTGGTACAGTTGAAGATGGACAGAAAGCCAGCCAGCCAGTCATAGTTGAGATTGGAGATGCAGATGGATAAACCCTTGTTAGTAGTTTCCACCTTCAAGGAGGGAGTCCGTCATGGCATCCTGGGAAACTGTATGACAAAAAAAAGAAAGTCAATACATGTATAGATACTGAATGATCACTTACCTGTATTACAGCTGTTTACGAACAGTCAGCCTGGTACAGTTGAAGATGGACAGAAAGCCAGCCACACAGCCACAGTTGTGAAGTGAGAAGCAGATGGAATGACCCCTGTTAGTAGTTTCCACCTTCAGAGAGGGAGTCCGTCATGGCATCCTGGGAAAGTGTATGAGAAAAAAGAAAAAGTCAATACATATATAGAAACTGAATGATCACTTACCTGTATCACAGCTGTTTACGAACAGTCAGCCTGGCACAGTTGAAGATGGACAGAAAGCCAGCCACACAGCCATAGTTCTGAAGTGAGAAGCAAATGGAATGACCCCTGTTAGTAGTTTCCACCTTCAGAGAGGGAGTCCGTCATGGCATCCTGGGAAACTGTATGAAAAAAAAAAAAAGTCAATACATGTATAGAAACTGAATGATCACTTACCTGTATCACAGCTGTTTACGAACAGTCAGCCTGGCACAGTTGAAGATGGACAGATAGCCAGCCACAGTTGTGAAGCGAGAAGCAGGTGGAATGACCCCTGTTAGTAGTTTCCACCTTCAGAGAGGGAGTCCGTCATGGCATCCTGGGAAACTGTATGACAAAAAAAAAGAAAGTCAAAACATGTATAGAAACTGAATGATCACTTACCTGTATTACAGCTGTGTACGGACAGTCAGCCTTACACAGTTGAAGATGGACAGAATACCAGCCAGCCAGTCATAGTTGAGATTGGAGATGCAGTTGGATAAACCCTTGTTAGTAGTTTTCACCTTCAGAAAGGGAGTCCATCATGGGATCCTGGGAAACTATGACAAAAAAAAAGAAAGTCAATATATGTATAGAAACTGAATGATCACTTAACTGTATCACAGCTGTTTACGGACAGTAGGCCTGGCACAGTTGAAGATGGACAGAAAGCCAGCCACAGTTGTGAAGTGAGAAGCAGGTGGAATGACCCCTGTTAGTAGTTTCCACCTTCAGAGAGGGAGTCCGTCATGGCATCCTGGGAAACTGTATGACAAAAAAGAAAGTCAATACATGTATAGAAACTGAATGATCACTTACCTGTATCACAGCTGTTTACGGACAGTAGGCCTGGCTCCAATGAAGATGGACAGATAGCCAGCCAGCCAGTCATAGTTGAGATTGGAGATGCAGATGGATAAACCCTTGTTAGTAGTTTCCACCTTCAAGGAGGTAGTCCGTCATGGCATCCTGGGAAACCGTATGACAAGAAAGAAAAAGTCAATACATATATAGAAACTGAATGATCACTTACCTGTATCACAGCTGTTTACGAACAGTCAGCCTGGCACAGTTGAAGATGGACAGAAAGCCAGCCAGCCAGTTATATTTCGGATTGAAGATGCAGATGGAAAAACCCTTGTTAGTCGTTTTCACCTTCAAGGAGGGAGTCCGTCATGGCATCCTGGGAAACTGTATGACAAAAAAGAAAAAGTCAATACATATATAGAAACTGAATAATCACTTACCTCTATCACAGCTGTTTACGAACAGTCAGCCTGGCACAGTTGAAGATGGACAGAAAGCCAGCCACACAGCCATAGTTGTGAAGTGAGAAGCAGATGGAATGACCCCTGTTAGTAGTTTCCACCTTCAGAGAGGGAATCCGTCATGGCATCCTGGGAAACTGTATGACAAAAAAAAAAGAAAGTCAATACATGTATAGAAACTGAATGATCACTTACCTGTATCACAGCTGTTTACAAACAGTCAGCCTGGCACCGCTGATGGACAGATAGCCAGCCAGCCAGTCATAGTTGAGATTGGAGATGCAGATGGATAGACCCTTGTTAGTCATTTTCACCTTCAGAGAGGGAGTCCGTCATGGCATCCTGGGAAACTGTATGACAAAAAAGAAAGTCAATACATGTACAGAAACTGAATGATTACTTACCTGTATCAAAGCTGTTTACGAACAGTCAGCCTGGCACAGTTGAAGATGGACAGAAAGGCAGCCACACAGCCACAGTTGTGAAGTGAGAGGCAGATGGAATGACCCCTGTTAGTAGTTTCCACCTTCAGAGAGGGAGTCCGTCATGGCATCCTGGGAAACTGTATGACAAAAAAGAAAAAGTCAATACATATATAGAAACTGAATGATCACTTACCTGTATCACAGCTGTTTACAAACAGTCAGCCTTGCACAGTTGAAGATGGACAGATTACCAGCCAGCCAGTCATAGTTGAGATTGGAGATGCAGATGGATAAACCCTTGTTAGTAGTTTCCACCTTCAAGGAGGGAGTCCGTCATGGCATCCTGGGAAACTGTATGACAAAAAAAATAGAAAGTCAAAACATGTATAGAAACTGAATGATCACTTCCCTGTATTACAGCTGTATACGGACAGTCAGCCTTACACAGTTGAAGATGGACAGAATACCAGCCAGCCAGTCATAGTTGAGATTGGAGATGCAGTTGGATAAACCCTTGTTAGTAGTTTTCACCTTCAGAAAGGGAGTCCATCATGGGATCCTGGGAAACTATGACAAAAAAAAAGAAAGTCAATATATGTATAGAAACTGAATGATCACTTAACTGTATCACAGCTGTTTACGGACAGTAGGCCTGGCACAGTTGAAGATGGACAGAAAGCCAGCCACAGTTGTGAAGTGAGAAGCAGGTGGAATGACCCCTGTTAGTAGTTTCCACCTTCAGAGAGGGAGTCCGTCATGGCATCCTGGGAAACTGTATGACAAAAAAGAAAGTCAATACATGTATAGAAACTGAATGATCACTTACCTGTATCACAGCTGTTTACGGACAGTAGGCCTGGCTCCAATGAAGATGGACAGATAGCCAGCCAGCCAGTCATAGTTGAGATTGGAGATGCAGATGGATAAACCCTTGTTAGTAGTTTCCACCTTCAAGGAGGGAGTCCGTCATGGCATCCTGGGAAACTGTATGACAAAAAAAAAGAAAGTCAATACATGTATAGATACTGAATGATCACTTATCTGTATTACAGCTGTTTACGAACAGTCAGCCTGGTACAGTTGAAGATGGACAGAAAGCCAGCCACACAGCCACAGTTGTGAAGTGAGAAGCAGATGGAATGACCCCTGTTAGTAGTTTCCACCTTCAGAGAGGGAGTCCGTCATGGCATCCTGGGAAACTGTATGACAAAAAAGAAAAAGTCAATACATATATAGAAACTGAATAATCACTTACCTGTATCACAGCTGTTTACGAACAGTCAGCCTGGCACAGTTGAAGATGGACAGAAAGCCAGCCACACAGCCATAGTTCTGAAGTGAGAAGCAAATGGAATGACCCCTGTTAGTAGTTTCCACCTTCAGAGAGGGAGTCCGTCATGGCATCCTGGGAAACTGTATGAAAAAAAAAAAGTCAATACATGTATAGAAACTGAATGATCACTTACCTGTATCACAGCTGTTTACGAACAGTCAGCCTGGCACAGTTGAAGATGGACAGATAGCCAGCCACAGTTGTGAAGCGAGAAGCAGGTGGAATGACCCCTGTTAGTAGTTTCCACCTTCAGAGAGGGAGTCCGTCATGGCATCCTGGGAAACTGTATGACAAAAAAAAAGAAAGTCAAAACATGTATAGAAACTGAATGATCACTTACCTGTATTACAGCTGTTTACGAACAGTCAGCCTGGTACAGTTGAAGATGGACAGAAAGCCAGTCACACAGCCACAGTTGTGAAGTGAGAAGCAGATGGAATGACCCCTGTTAGTAGTTTCCACCTTCAGAGAGGGAGTCCGTCATGGCATCCTGGGAAACTGTATGACAAAAAAGAAAGTTAATACATGTATAGAAACTGAATGATCACTTACCTGTATCACAGCTGTTTACGAACAGTCAGCCTTGCACAGTTGAAGATGGACAGAATTCCAGCCAGCCAGTCATAGTTGAGATTGGAGATGCAGATGGATAAACCCTTGTTAGTAGTTTCCACCTTCAGAAAGGGAGTCCGTCATGGCATCCTGGGAAACTATGACAAAAAAAAAGAAAGTCAATACATGTATAGAAACTGAATGATTACTTACCTGTAACACAGCTGTTTACGAACAGTCAGCCTGGCACAGTTGAAGATGGACAGAAAGCCAGCCACAGTTGTGAAGCGAGAAGCAGGTGGAATGACCCCTGTTAGTAGTTTCCACCTTCAGAGAGGGAGTCCGTCATGGCATTCTGGGAAACTGTATGACAAAAAAGAAAGTCAATACATGTATAGAAACTGAATGATTACTTACCTGTAACACAGCTGTTTACAAACAGTTAGCCTGGCACCAATGAAGATGGACAGAAAGCCAGCCACAGCTGTGAAGTGAGAAGCAGATGGAATGACCCATGTTAGTAGTTTCCACCTTCAGAGAGGGAGTCCGTCATGGCATCCTGGGAAACTGTATGACAAAAAAGAAAGTCAATACATGTATAGCAACTGAATGATCACTTACCTGTATCACAGCTGTTTACAAACAGTCAGCCTGGCACCGCTGATGGACAGATAGCCAGCCAGCCAGTCATAGTTGAGATTGGAGATGCAGATGGATAAACCCTTGTTAGTAGTTTCCACCTTCAAGGAGGGAGTCCGTCATGGCATCCTGGGAAACTGTATGACAAAAAAGAAAGTCAATACATGTATAGAAACTGAATGATCACTTACCTGTATCACAGCTGTTTACGAACAGTCAGCCTCACACAGTTGAGGATGGACAGAAAGCCAGCCAGCCAGTCATATTTGAGATTGGAGATGCAGATGGATAAACCCTTGTTAGTAGTTTCCACCTTCAGAAAGGGAGTCAGTCATGGCATCCTGGGAGACTGTATGACAAAAAAGAAAGTCAATACATGTATAGAAACTGAATGATCACTTAACTGTATCACAGCTGTTTACGAACAGTCAGCCTCGCACAGTTGAAGATGGACAGAAAGCCAGCCACAGTTGTGAAGTGAGAAGCAGGTGGAATGATCCCTGTTAGTAGTTTCCACCTTCAGAGAGGGAGTCCGTCATGGCATCCTGGGAAACTGTATGACAAAAAAGAAAGTTAATACATGTATAGAAACTGAATGATCATTTACCTGTATCACAGCTGTTTACGAACAGTCAGCCTGGCACAGTTGAAGATGGACAGAAAGCCAGCCACAGTTGTGAAGCGAGAAGCAGGTGGAATGACCCGTTAGTAGTTTCCACCTTCAGAGAGGGAGTCCGTCATGGCATCCTGGGAAACCGTATGACAAAAAAGAAAGTCAATACATGTATAGAAACTGAATGATTACTTACCTGTAACACAGCTGTTTACGAACAGTCAGCCTGGCACCAATGAAGATGGACAGAAAGCCAGCCACAGTTGTGAAGTGAGAAGTAGATGGAATGACCCCTGTAAGTAGTTTCCACCTTCAGAGAGGGAGTCCGTCATGGCATCCGGGGAAACTGTATGACAAAAAAGAAAGTCAATACATGTATAGAAACTGAATGATCACTTACCTGTATCACAGCTGTTTACAAACAGTAAGCCTTGCACAGTTGAAGATGGACAGATTACCAGCCAGCCAGTCATAGTTGAGATTGGAGATGCAGATGGATAAACCCTTGTTAGTAGTTTCCACCTTCAGAAAGGGAGTCCGTCATGGCATCCTGGGAAACTATGACAAAAAAAAAGAAAGTCAATACATGTATAGAAACTGAATGATTACTTACCTGTAACACAGCTGTTTACGAACAGTCAGCCTGGCACAGTTGAAGATGGACAGAAAGCCAGCCACAGTTGTGAAGCGAGAAGCAGGTGGAATGACCCCTGTTAGTAGTTTCCACCTTCAGAGAGGGAGTCCGTCATGGCATCCTGGGAAACTGTATGACAAAAAAGAAAGTCAATACATGTATAGAAACTGAATGATCACTTACCTGCATAACAGCTGTTTACGAACAGTCAGCCTCACACAGTTGAGGATGGACAGAAAGCCAGCCAGCCAGTCATATTTGAGATTGGAGATGCAGATGGATAAACCCTTGTTAGTAGTTTCCACCTTCAGAAAGGGAGTCAGTCATGGCATCCTGGGAGACTGTATGACAAAAAAGAAAGTCAATACATGTATAGAAACTGAATGATCACTTACCTGTATCACAGCTGTTTACAAACAGTCAGCCTGGCACTGCTGATGGACAGAAAGCCAGCCAGCCAGTCATAGTTGAGATTGGAGATGCAGATGGATAAACCCTTGTTAGTAGTTTCCACCTTCAGAAAGGGAGTCCGTCATGGCATCCTGTGAATTTGTATGACAAAAAAGAAAGTCAATACATGTATAGAAACTGAATGATCACTTACCTGTATCACAACTGTTTACAAACAGTCAGCCTCACAAAGTTGAAGTTGGACAGAATACCAGCCAGCCAGTCATAGTTGAGATTGGAGACGCAGATGGATAAACCCTTGTTAGTAGTTTCCAACTTCAGAAAGGGAGTCTGTCATGGCATCCTGGGAGACTGTATGACAAAAAAGAAAGTCAATACATGTATAGAAACTGAATGATCACTTACCTGTATCACAGCTGTTTACGAACTGTCAGCCTGGCACCAATGAAGATGGACAGAAAGCCAGCCACAGTTGTGAAGTGAGAAGCAGGTGGAATGACCCCTGTTAGTAGTTTCCACCTTCAGAGAGGGAGTCCGTCATGGCATCCTGGGAGACTGTATGACAAAAAAGAAAAAGTCAATACATGTATAGAAACTGAATGATCATTTACCTGTATCACAGCTGTTTACGAACAGTCAGCCTGGCACCGTTGATGGACAGATAGCCAGCCATCCAGTCATAGTTGAGATTGGAGATGTAGATGGATAAACCCTTGTTAGTCATTTCCACCTTCAGAAAGGGAGTCCGTCATGGCATCCTGGGAAACTGTATGACAAAAAAAAAAGAAAGTCAATACATGTATAGAAACTGAATGATCATTTACCTGTATCACAGCTGTTTACGAACAGTCAGCCTTACACA
This sequence comes from Salminus brasiliensis, assembly GCF_030463535.1. Classification (NCBI taxonomy): domain Eukaryota; kingdom Metazoa; phylum Chordata; class Actinopteri; order Characiformes; family Bryconidae; genus Salminus; species Salminus brasiliensis. Next base: position 29,978,523 of record NC_132885.1, on the reverse strand, counting down.
GATGGACAGAAAGCCAGCTACACAGACATGGTGAACTAAGGTGGTTATCAGTAATACCTTATTTGACAATGACTGCTTTAGTTGCCAGAGATTGTACAATCCAAATTTAAATTTAATGTCCAAGTCACTGGTTCTCATATGAATTGATACATATGTTTCCTTTTGTTCCTCAGATTGTTTTAACTCATTTTCTGACATCTATGATTACAAACTATGTCTATGATACTGCAGGGTTTGAAATATGTCCAACCGATACTAATATTACTTTATTACTTTATTACTTTACTATAGAGTTGCACCTTCTAAATGTTACCGTAAAGCAAGACAGATCCCAGGCAGCACAGGTGAAGCCTTTCTAGGTGGTAGAGGACCGGACGTCAAACCCGCAGTCAGCAGTGGAGCACAAAAAGACTCTGCTCCCTCGATTTTGGCATCTGTCTTCTTTCTAACAGTGTCTCTCCACAGCCATCATGTTTCTTGTGAATAAACACAGAGGTTAGTAAAGCAAAGTAATGTAAAGTAACACACATAGTAGATAGCACAAGGATTGACACTGGCTAAGAAACAAGCCAAAGCTAATATTAAAGAATATAAAGAAATGACTAGGATTAACAAGCAACATGAGAGCTAGTAAACAGCAGATAGGCAAGAGAAGACCCATCAGCCTAGATCGAAAGACAGAGCATTGTGGTTAGACAGGAAAGTAACCCACAGAAACTTACTAAACTGAGTTAACATGGATGCACCTAATCTCACCCTCCCATACCCAATCTCACCACTTTCACTGGTGGTACTATTTCCACATATTTCTAAGACTAGGAGAAGCTGCATTTCATACAAGAGAACACACATGACAGTATGACACATGAATTTCATGATAAACAGCTTTCAGGGTCTCCTCAGAAAATGCTAGCAATATAAACTTCACCGGAGTGAATCGGGCTGTCTTACTAATGAGCCAAAAAACGTTCGTTTGTACATCCAAGCACATTTTCACTTGAGTTTGGGGAGCTCAGTCAAGTTAGTTTGATATTAGATCAGCAGATATTCACTTCCTTCCTCCTCTCACTCACAATGTCCTAAAATCTCAGATTTGTTTTAAACAATGGAAAACAAACTACAATCATTATATTTCCTCAACATTTCCAGTCTTTCCATTTTGACAAGGATATTTAATCAAAATAGCCAGAATTCCTGCAGCAGGTGCTGTAGACGGTAAAAGTGTGGAAACCTAAAACACGCAGAGAGAGAAGGAGCTGCTGGTATTAGACAATCAAACCTACTGAAGAACAGAGATGAAATGAAAATTAATGACTAACCTTTACTTCATAAATGGATTTGTTTAGCACTTTAAATAAAAACACAATATATAACAATAATAAATATATACATAAAATATGCTGATTTTCACAATTTGTAATGTAATATTCTTCCAGTGAAACATCCAGATAGCATACAAATCCAAAGTCAGTTGTAGTGTACAGAGACACATCTGAAATATACTACTACCCTTAGAATAGCCCGATTACAATTTGCAAAAAAGTACTTAAGAGAGCCTGTAGAATTCTGGAGAAAGGTCTTGTGGACAGATGAGACTAAGATTAACCTATATCAGAGTGATGGAAAGACAAGCATTGTGGACTGCTCACTAGTGCCTGAAGGGGGGTAAAATTATGTCTGCATTCACCCTTTTATTAATGGTATATACGTGGACTCCATAAAAATAATCCAAAACATAGGAGTTGGAAAGCTCTCGCAAAGCTGTTTGTACTTCTGACATCCTTCTCTTTAAAGAGTTTATAATCCTGGGTGTTTCCTTGTGAAAGGAAAGTCTGAACCATGGAAGTTGTTGGTTTGAGTTGCTGAGAATCAATTTAGGAGTGATACCTTTGTCCTCTGTGTGAAAAGCTTATCCCAATGTCCATATGAAGAGCAAGTTAGCTGTAAGGAGTGCAAAAGCACAACAGCACCCAACCTCATGCATTAAACATACACAAACATTGATAGAATATCTAAAGAATTAAAGGATTGCAAACTTACAATGAGTATTGGGCCTGTACTCATGCCATTTGTCTCAACACTGGAGTCATATGGGTGTCAGATATGGCTTCAAGTAGGCCCAAGTTGTAGGATTTGTTTTATGCCACAACCACAACAGACCCAATGAGACCTAAAGAACCAGCACAACAGGCCCAATGAGACCTAAAGAACCAGCACAACAGGCCCAATGAAACCATAAGCACATGACAATAGGCCCAATGAGAACTTAAGGTCTCATTGGGCCTGTTTTCATGTTCCTAAGAACCAGCACAACAGGCTTATCCCAATGTCCATATGAAGAGCAAGTTAGTTGTAAGGAGCACAAATAGAGAAACAAACAAACAAACAAACAAACAAGAAAAAAAGAGAAGCTTTCTGCAAAAGCACAACAGCACCCAACCTCATGCATTAAACATACACAAACATTGATAGAATATCTAAAGAATTAAAGGATTGCAAACTTACAATGAGTATTGGGCCTGTACTCATGCCATTTGTCTCAACACTGGAGTCATATGGGTGTCAGATATGGCTTCAAGTAGGCCCAAGTTGTAGGATTTGTTTTATGCCACAACCACAACAGACCCAATGAGACCTAAAGAACCAGCACAACAGGCCCAATGAGACCTAAAGAACCAGCACAACAGGCCCAATGAAACCATAAGCACATGACAATAGGCCCAATGAGAACTTAAGGTCTCATTGGGCCTGTTTTCATGTTCCTAAGAACCAGCACAACAGGCTTATCCCAATGTCCATATGAAGAGCAAGTTAGTTGTAAGGAGCACAAATAGAGAAACAAACAAACAAACAAACAAACAAGAAAAAAAGAGAAGCTTTCTGCAAAAGCACAACAGCACCCAACCTCATGCATTAAACATACACAAACCTTGACAGAATATATAAAGAATTAAAGGATTGCAAACTTACAATGAGTATTTGAACCAAAGCTCCTTCATTCAGTCTTCATTACAGTGAGGCCTGAAGTGAGCCTCAGCTAAACCTCTTTGCTACTGATTGGTTCTCTCCTTTTGGCTTGTAACCTGGCCTATTTCCAATATACTGCCACATAGTGGATGGAGTAGGAATTACCATGAAAAGAACATGCAATTTGTCTCATCACTGGAGTCATATGGGTGTCAGATATGGCTTCAAGTAGGCCTAAGTTGTAGGATTTGCCACAACCACAACAGGCCCAATGAGACCTAAAGAACCAGCACAACAGGCCCAATGAGACCTAAAGAACCAGCACAACAGGCCCAATGACACCTAAAGAACCAGCACAACAGGCCCAAAGATACCTAAAGAACCAGCACAACAGGCCCAATGAGACCTAAAGAATCAGCACAACAGGCCCAAAGATACCTAAAGAACTAGCACAACAGGCCCAATGAGACCTAAAGAACCAGCACAACAGGCCCAATGAGACCTAAAGAACCAGCACAACAGGCCCAAAGATACCTAAAGAACCAGCACAACAGGCCCAATGAGACCTAAAGAACCAGCACAACAGGCCCAATGAGACCTAAAGAATCAGCACAACAGGCCCAAAGATACCTAAAGAACCAGCACAACAGGCCCAATGAGACCTAAAGAACCAGCACAACAGGCCCAATGAGACTAGTGATGCACCCATCAGATATAAGGATTGGATATTGGTCCCGATATTAGTAATGCTTGCTTCCCTTTGGTCTCACTGGACTTCACATTTCAGAATAAAAGTCCTGAGCCAACACTGCTAAATACACGAATAACAAATCTATACACATAACTAATCATCAAATTTTTGATTGTTTTGTTAATAGTCATATCTCATATAAAGACATATTAGAATAGCCTAGTATCTTTTGAAAATAACAAAATCTGGTTTCCTATTAATACTTCATCACTGTAAGGCAAATTCTGTGCCAAAGTCCTGCACAATCATTTCTTATTTTAGTAATAAAATAAATAGTAATTCAATAAATATATATCTTTGATAATTTGTTTTATTTTATTTTACAAAGTTAGTGAGGTTAGCTGCCGCTTTCATTTTCTCCCACATGTTGAGGTATACGGTTTATTTATTTCACAATGGTATCGGATCGGTATCGTGTATCTATCAATAAGTTAATGTATCGTATTGGATCTGAAACTAAACTTGACATGCCACCTTAAAATTACGTGCTGAACAGATTTTGTTGAAATGGGCTCAAGCGTTCAAAAGTTCCAGGCTTACATTTTTTTTATAATTATTATAGTTATTCAATAATTATTAGTTATTAAGACCATTGCAAGTATTTTAATACCAAATATGTGAGGAGTGGTAAAAAGAAAATATTGGACTAGTTAGCAGAAGTGGGAAGGCATCAAGGAATCAGACTAAAAATAATTTTGAGTGTAGGACTTACAGGTCACACGTTATTGAATTAAAACATTTAATGTTTTGCTGTATCGCCACCATCAGGCCAGTGAATGTAATTTTTCTTGTCTTTTCACAGCTTATAGATTATTCTATTTTTAATGTGTGCTTAAATTGCACTGCATCTTCAACTCCAAGATGATTTCCACCATGGCAGACGTCTTTGTGTGTTCCTCTGGCAACTGACGCTATTTATTATTGATTTTAACTTTAATATTTATTTTACACGTACAGTTCTCCTCCGGAACAGTTAGTTACAGTTGAGAGGCGCTCCTGGAGTTTGGTAAAGTTCATCATGAACTTACCTTAAGCCTTTCTGATTTCCATTTTCTTTTGCACTAGGACACCGCCGAAACCAGCCAGCAAGGTACAGCAGCACCGGCCTCGAGAAGACGACACAGCGGACAGAGTGCCCAAGGCGGAAACGGGGAAAAAAGCAGGTGGGCTACATGCTTGGTTAAAGGCTAGGGCTGCGTGTTCACCGCTACCTAGCCTGTTGCAGCCATTGTTCGCTCCCTCGAAAAGACTGACCACAGTATTAGCACATTATATAGTCCCAGGAACATCATTCAGTCTTAAAATAGGGACATCATACACCAATTTTGACTCATGATTTATTTGAAGAAGTGATTGGACAATGAGCTTTGTACAAAGTACAGTAGTACAGTGTGTTTAATAACATTAGCAGATAAGCTGTGTGATCACATTATTAGTATATTATATGGTCCCAGGAACATCATACACTTTAATGTCCCAAGGATTCCATTATTTTAACATTGAATGTACAATGAACTTTGTACTATTACTAGTTTTAAGTTTACAGTACTGTAAAGCCGGTGTTTGGGGAATCAGTGTCTCTGTGCTCTTTGTTTAGCTTGCTTCTCTACTTTCTTACGCTTATTTTTATATATCTGTTTAGTCATTTACTGCGTCGTAAGCCTTCTACCCACTTCCACAGCCAGAACTAGAAAACAATGATTTCCTCAGCAAATTGTACAACCTGTACACTCAACCCAATTCCCTCAAAAATACTAAAAGAAATACTCCCAATTATAATCAGACCTCTTTTAACAATAGTAAATTCATCCCTTAGCTTGGGGCATGTACACAAAACCCTTAAATTAGCAGTCATAAAACCTTTCATCAAGAAACCAAATCTTGATACTAGTGTATTTCTAATTACAGACCCATCATATGGATATACTTTTATATCCAAGATATTAGAAAAAGCTGTGGCCCAACAACTCTTATACATGAGTAAAAATGACATGTATGAGAAATTCCAATCTGGATTCAGATCCCATCATAGCACTGAGACAGCCCTAGCAAAGATTACAAACCATCTCCTTCTTGCCTCTAATCAAAGCTACATATCTTTATTAGCCCTTCTTAGCCTTTGATACAATAGATCACACTATTAGAAACTCTTAGAAAGATTAGAGAACATGGTTGGAATTACAGAAACAGCCCTATTCAAATCATATCTAACCGGACGCTATCAGTTTGTGAAGGTAAAAGATTTATCTTCAAATTACACAAAAGTAAGATATGGAGTTCTAGGCTCTATTTTAGGATCACTATTACTTAAATTATACATGTTACCACTGGGCTCAGTTATAAGCAGACATGATGTTAACTTCTATTATTATGCAGATGACACACAGCTCTATATATCAGCCAAACCTGATGATAAATCTAGATTAAAGAAAATTGAGGACTGTGTAAAGGATATAAAATTCTGAATGTCACATAACTTCCTTCTTCTTAACAGTAACAACGTTTAGTTGACCGAAAAGGTTCTCCTATTAGGTCCAGGGACCTCAATAAACTTCACCTAGTTCAAAATACTGCAGCCAGGATCCTTACTAAAACTAAAATATTTGACCATATTTGTCCAGTTCTATCATCACTGCATTGGCTGTATTGACTACAAAAACATTTCTACTAACACACAAAACTCTACATGGCCTCATTCCTAATTACCTTATTACATATTATGAACTATGAAGATTACTTAGATCCCAGGGTGCTGGCTTCGTAGTAGTTCCCAAAATTCAGAAAACCTCAGCAGGGGGAAGAGCTTTTTTTATAAAGTCCCCCAACTCTGGAATAACCTTCCAGATAATGTTCAGGACTCAGACACAGTCTCAATTTTTTAATCTAGGCTAAAAATCGATGCATTTGCTACAAAATTGCATTTGCTACATCTGCTTGTATTTCAGCACGTAATATTTCCATGTATTTTCCTCAAAATAGTGCAAATAAACAATTCAATATTGAGACTGTGTTTGTCCTCTGTGTAACTTATAGAAACAGAAAAAACTGTTTTAATGACTTGTTGACATTAGAATTAAAACAAACTTGTCCGTCCCTCAGAGCAACAGCAACTACCGCATTAAATTAGAACCTATATCAGTTATTGTAAATGACATTATTACTGACAATAGGCTTAATGCACTATGTCTCTGTGAGACATGGGTTAAACCTGATGAATATACAGCTTTAAATGAGTCCAGTCATGTTAGAAATAGTTCTTAACCAGAATATCTTTCACCCGCCCGCTGTATTAGCAAACATACAATAACAACTGCAACAGCGAATGCGTTTATTAATAACGACCCTGAGTTAACTATCTCCTCCCTAATAAAAGGCTAAAGATCTGGAGCATGTGACTGAAAATGTACACTCTGTCCTACCTTTCACTTTTATGCTGATGATACCCAAATTTACATATCAGCTAAACCTAACAGGGTCCTGTGTCTCTGCAAAATAACAGACTGTATTAAAGAAATGAAAAACTGGATGACTCATTTTTTTTTTTACTTAATTCTGACAAAACAGAGGTCCTTTTACTTGGTGCTAATATAGATAAAAATATTAATGATAATACTGTGGTATCATTACTAGGGTCGTTTTTGACTCTATTCTCTCATTTGATGCACATATATGCAGTATATTTAAAATGGGTTTCTTTGATTTACGCAACCTTGCTAAACCCGCTGCATACTATCCCAGGGGCATGCTTCATAAGCTCCAGCTTGTTCAGAATGCCGCTGCCAGGGTACTAACTAGAGCTAGGAAATTTGATCATATTAGTCCAATTCTTTCATCCTTACACTGGTTACCTGTTAAATTTTATATAGATTCTAAAATACTTCTTCTAACATGTAAATCTCTCAATGGTCTGGCCCCACATTATCTGGAGGAACTTCTTACACCTTATAACCCTCCACGTACATTCCGTTCACAAGATGCTGGCTATAATAGTCTGATAGTCACACATATTAGAAAAAACTATGCAGGAGGAAGAGTGTTGTTGTATAAAGCCCCCCAACTTTGGAACAACCTCCCTGTTAATATACGGGAATCAGACACACTCTTAGTCTTTAAATCTAGATGAAAAACTTTTCTCTTTACATCAGCTTTCAGAGAACTCTCCAGTTCTGTGTTCTGTCCTGCTCTGATTACATTTCACCACTGTTACGTCCCACTCTGATTACAGGCTTTTCATTACTATTATTGTGGTCGTCTCTCTAACTTCTTTCTGCTACAGGTCATTCATTAAACGTAAACCTTGTTTTAATCTTCATCTTTTTTCTCTCTCTCCTCATGTCTTGAGCTGCCTGCTTGGAGTTGCCCATTTTTGGTTCGTCTTGGTATCAGGCCTGTCCCACACAACCATCCTAATCTCTTTTGCATGTGCTGTGGTGCCCTGTTCCTCCTGCTGTGCCCTGATGTTCGCTCAGCCTGGCTCTCCACTGCCCTGCTAAGTTACGGTTCTGCTCTGGAGTCCACTGGAGTGATCCACTCCTACCACACTCCATTTCTATACATACACATACTTAATCAGCATGGACTTTAACATTAACACTGAGCATATGTCCAGCACCTACTCACACACATACTTCATAAACTGTTCCTACATTAGCTATAGCTCTTCATTATCTCTCTGTCCAGCACCTACTCACACTCATACTTCATAATCTGTTCCTACATTAGCTATAGCTCTTCATTATCTCTCTGTCCAGCACCTACTCACACTCATACTTCATAAACTGTTCCTACATTAGCTATAGCTCTTCATTATCTCTCTGTCCAGCACCTACACACACTCATACTTCATAAACTGTTCCTACATTAGCTATAGCTCTTCATTATCTCTCTGTCCAGCAGCTACACACACTCATACTTCCTAACCTGCTCCTACATTAGCTATAGCTCTTCATTATCTCTCTGTCTGGTTCTTTGTATAATGTTATTTGTTTGTTTGTGCTGTGCAGGTTGACCTAAGGCAGATGGGTTACTCGGTCTGAGTCTTGGTTTCTCCCAAGGTTTCTTCCTCTTAGTATGAGGGAGTTTTTCCTTGCCACTGTCGCTGCCACCTCCATTGTGGTGCTTGCTCATAAGAGGCGTGGACCTGGCTTAGTGACATTTGTTGCGAAAGGCGCTATATACATAAATTTTGAATTGATTTTGAATTGAACTGAATCACTCTTACCATCACTGTCATGACTATATTAAGTTCTACTACACAATGATTATTGTATTATGATTATGAATATGTTGCACATCTGAGCAATACAGCAGGATAGATGGTTTTGTCAATAATTTATAAATAGTTCTGATCAGAGGAAGATGGTTATCTTGTGAATCGTGGTTCCTCCCAAGGTTTCTTGCTCCAGCTCTGAGGAAGTTTTTCTTTGCCACTGTCGCCGTTGGCTTTTATTAATTAAGGTAAAAAAGGTGCACGTATTTGTCACTGTACAGTGTGCACTGTACAGCGAAATGGGTCCTCCGCATTTAACCCATCTGTGGTAGTGAACACACACTCACACATACACTAGTGAGCTAGGGGCAGTGAGTACACACACACACACCCAGAGCGGTGGGCAGCCAACTCCAGCGCCCGGGGAGCAGAGAGGGTAAAGGGCCTTGCTCAAGGGCCCAACAGTGGCAGCTTGCCAAGCCCGGAAATCGAACCCACAACCCTGTTATCGATAACCCGGCGCTCTAAACGCTGAGCCACCACTGCCCAATTACTGACTGTGTAAAGCTGCTTTGAGACAACAGTTGTAAAACGAGCTATGCAAATCAATTTGATTTAATCATTTTAGCTACACAATTGAAGTTCTCTAAAAGTAAACAATCAAACAAAAAACTACAATTAAGAGAGCGTTACCTAGTCTACTTAATTATATGGCAGTTTTTTTTTTACCTCACTTACCATTTGCCTAGGTAGCCTAACAAATTTAGGCACTTGTTGTCTCAGGAAAACCATGTTTTATGTTTACACAAGGACATCATATACAGTACCAATCAGAAGTTTGGACAAACTCATATTCCATGTTTTTTCCTTATTTTCTACATTGTAGAAAAATATTACTTAAGACTGCCAAAACTATGTATGAACACAAATGGAATTATGTAGTAAATGAAAAAAAAATGTTAAATGAGAATAAACAAACCCAGAATGTTTTATACTTTATATTCTTCAAAGTAGCTACATTTGCCTTTAAAGACAACTTTGCCTATTGCTGAGCATTTTCTTAGTTAGCTTCATGAGCTAGGCACCTGGAATAGTTTAACAGTATTGAAGAATTACCCAGAGGTGCCATCACAATTGGGTCTAGGTTGAGTGATTGTGGAGACCTAATCATTTAAATCTGTTACCTTTATGTCCACATATGAAGGTTGTGTGCAAATGTTTTTTTATGGCATTGAAACAGAATACTTAAACAGCCACTTTTAGTTCCATAAAGAATCATGAGATGTGAGTGAAGAACCATTACATGATGTATTTACCTGAACCATTTTAAAGGTTCTTCACGTTCAATCATTTCTATCACAAACATAGTTCTTTATTGAACTAAAAATGGCTAGCTAAACATTTTCTGTGGCAATGCTAAAAAACAACAACGAAAACCCCAAAACAAAACAAAAACAACATTTGATGCACTTTATTTATAAGAGTAAAGTAAGCCACTTAGCACACATACTGTCCTAGATACATCATCTGGGCTTGAGGGGGGAAATCATGTTTAGTTATGTGTTATAATATGTAAGTTTTATGTTTAATTTATGTACAATAACATCTCTAGGTTCATATGGCATACATTCATGACAAATGTTAGCAATAATAAGATGCTACAACATCCGTAATGATGACATACTCGGATGAGTACTTCATACTTAATACCTCTACTTTGCTGCATTTTTTACTCTGAAAGCATTTGTTTGTCAACTATTTACTCATAACTTTGCAATTATATTTGCACTTTGTATAGCCATGTTTAGGACTTAAAATAAACCATTTACTTTGTTTGCACTTGTTGTTTTCGTATCCTCATGTTTACAGTTAAAAATGGACAGTTTTTCCAATTGTTTCTTTATCACACAGTAAGATGAGGACATTGTTTTTTGCAAAAACAACTTCCTGTACAAAGAGCAAGTTTAGTTTTAATACTTGTTAGGTTCTACTAATCCCAAACAGCTAGGAGAAATGAAAAATGCACAACAAGCAAAAGTCCGGGTCTCAAGAGGTTAAGAAAGAGGACAATCATGGGACATTTATAGAAGCTACAATCAAAAGAACGACAGCCTTTAGAACCACAAATTCAGCATGTCAGAAGGACAAGGACAAGGCATATTTCTACTGTATCCAAGCAGGAATTATCTGTGATGGAAACTACAATCTATCAATCTATTCAAGATTCAAGATTAAAAAAGATTGAACAAAGTCATTGTTCAACGCACTTACAATGAGCACAATGGGAATGTTGCAGATTCTGAAAAAGAGGGTCATTTCCAAACAGTATGTCCAGATTTGGTCAAACTAATTGAAGAATAGATCTCATTAGGTGTCAAACCGGATGTTATTCTTTTGGAAGCCCATAGATGGTCTAGAGCTCGAGGACACACCGACTTGAACAACCGTCAATACTTCAGTCCAAATGATGTTCAGAGCATTCTTACATGGATATTGCGCAGAAACCATTTCCTGCCTTTTTGTGGTCCTAAACCATTGTAAATAGACCTGTAAAGATAAAAATAAATGAAAACTAATAAAAAAAAATCTAGTTATTTATTAAATGATATTTAATAAGAATAAGTGCATAAATTTATTAAGTTACCTCATCTGTAAAGGACATCATCCAGCAACTGCCCATCATCTAATGTGGTCAATGAGTTCTTGGTTAGTGAAGGTGCTTCAGAAGTCCTTTAGATTGATCATGAAATGGCATCAAGGCATGTTACAACAACTGAACATTATAATTATTTAAAAATAACAAAAAAAGCTTCTATTTTACATCAACACACCTTTTCCCTCCTCCATGGCAGAGTGGTTTCTGTGCAAACAAAAAATGACAGACATATGCAAATAAAATGTTAAGAATATGTTAAGAAATTAACATCCATACAATTTATCCCAACCACAAAGATTTAATGTTACCTACACAAAATTATGTTTTGACACACAAGAGGGAGTCCAAAAGAACTGAGAGCAATGTTTTTGAATATTGTTGAATAATATTACATTTGCAGATCACTGCATGATACACCTGGCACCTTGATTCGGCATATTAAAGTTGTTGCATGGTTCATATGCAGGAAAAAAATAGCCTGATGTGCTCAGCATAGTTGTTCTCTGCAGATCAAAAGTTTGCAGGCTTTCAAAAGCCCCTGAAAATTGTTCATGCAAGAAATACGCATGATGCCATGATGACTCCAGAACATTCCAGGAGAAAGGCAGTAGAAGACAATCCTTTTAGTGACTTGAACGCAGATGCTAAATGGAGGAAGTACTTGTACCAGTACCAGTGTTGAACCTATTGAAATTCATTTAGGTGGGTTCCTGTAACATCATCTTAAGCTGCCAAATGGACAAATGGCAGCTTAAGAAAGTCTCCCCTGACAACAAGTGACGAAAAACACCCCTGGACTTAGGAGGTATTATCAAAAATAGTTAATAATTCTCACATGGATGAAGAGGCAGGAATGGCGACTAGGTTTAAAAGGTAAAAAGATGACCCAACATTAAGAAACAAACGAACCAGAATCGTGTTGTAGCGATTTCTCAGCAAACACTGGACCAAGATGAAAAAAAACAAAAAACAGTGGAAGCAGCAAATTTGAAGTTGATTTTAAAAGAAATAAAAGGACTTTCTGCAGGACAGTAACACTCCGCTCCAAGCCATTAAAGGAGAGATCTTGAAAATTAACTCAAGGTTAGACATCAAAGGTGCTCTGCTCTGTCAGATCCCAAAAATATTCTACTGAGCCTATTTTAAGTGGAAATAACCCTATACTAGGAATAGCAGCAGAAAAACCCGATCTGTACATTGTATGTTTTAGATTGAAAGCTGTCACATTGTTGAGTTGAAAATGCAGCTAGAGACTGATATAAACCCATTAATTTTACGTCCATCTTCCCCTCTGTGTCTGTCTCTACGGCAGTCTCCCCCAGCAAACTTCCAATGCCTTTACTTGACCCCGTGTCAGACAACCTGATTCCACTATGTGCTGCTTCTAAGTTCTCAGCTCAGCTTCTAACTCCATCAGTCAGGCGGCATCAGTTTTTACAAAAATAATAATTATTATCATATTCATTTCATGTGTATAGTCCGAACTCTTTTGGTCATATAAACCCTCCCTTGAGGCTCCCTTGTCTTAGAATCTTCGAAATTCTTTAAAAACTTCCTTTAAAAAAAAATTCTAATCGGAACAGCCCAGTGTCTTTGAATTTTAATGAATTTGGATGCAAAATTCCCTGAGAATCAGAATATTCCAAGACAATATCTTAGAATCTTCAGATTGAAATAAAGATCCCAAGAAATTTCCAGTTCATACAACAGTGAGACTCAAACGATCTTAAGGCAATGCTTTGGAAATCTTCTGACTTTGAGTCAGAACCCCCCCCCCCCCCCAAAAAAAAAAACATCTTAATTTCAGAATTAAGTTTTCTAAAACTTTTGGATTACTTTAACCCGGATCCCTTTTTAAACTGCGTCCCGTCTCCTCTCGTGTGTCCTGTGTGCTCTAAATTCTTAAGGCAACTGATCTTATTAATTAGCTTACTGTCTCCTCTGGAACAAAGTCTGGGAGTCAGTAGAGTGCCTGAATTGACTCAGAATCACTCATTGGGATGACAGCAGCCGCCTCTGTCTCCGAAAACCCTGGACTGGAATATTGGTATCTCTGTGGAACTCCAGAACTGTGGTAGTCAGATTTGCTTCTCCGCGCTTAAAGAATCAACTCAATCAGTCAGCCTTAGGAATGTAGAGAAACACATGATCACCGTACGGCAAGATTTTTATCAGGTGCAGTTCTGAAGCAGAATTAGTTACACTTTTTATACTCCACAAATACGCGATGGACGGGTACTACGTAACATTCACACACATTGGTTTTGATTGGTCCTTTTTATGTTCATTTACTGAAGCATTTTGGTTTTCATTGCCTTTGATGCACCTTGGAATTACGTTTTTGACTTTTATTAGGAGTGTTCAAACAGCCGATCCAGCCTTCCCCTTACAACAGCGATGTTCAGGGAGACTCCTCGAGGGCTTTATCTACTAATCATGTTCAAATGTGGATAGCTTTTGCCACATTAGTAGCAAGACTGCTTATATTGCTTAAATGTAAAGAGAAAAGCTAGCTTAAAAAAGTGGGCGAACGATTTGATGCAGTTTATGGAATTAGAAAAAATCTCATACTCTTTGGCTGGCTGCAGCGAAAGATTAATATTTGTCAAGCTGTCTTGACTTAAATAGACAACATGGACTCTGTTGATTAACCGGCTGGTTAGCACCCAGTTTGGAATCTATTTTAATAGCTACATTTACTCTCTCTCGTACCCTTTGCCTTCCCTCAGACACTTGTATGTGCTTTTATTATTTCACATTTACATACTACCTGTATTTTTATTGAAGACTGAAGTTCAAATTTGGCCCAATGTCACCAAATCACACCTGCACATCACATCACATTCCAATAAGGACACAGCAAACATATGTAGCCTAGTATGAAGATGTCCGTGGCAGAGACTCAAGAAAACTAGATATAAGTTCTAATATAGTTTATTACTACATATGAGACAGAACAATGCAATCCACACCTCTGCTGACAGTGTTTAATTCTTTATAGTATAGTCTTCAGAATATGAATGTCCAAGACAACAAAAACCTGAACATGAATAAACTTGAGATCAATGGCCTCAGGAACAGTGTGTAAGTAGTAAATCATTGTTTTGAGCAGTGCTGGAGAAGTAAATGTACTTGTAATATGATTCCTAGTATTTACTAATCTCAAATGTGACAGTTTTGATTGGGGAACAGATGATCAGGAAGAAAAGGAAAAGGTGACGACAGCCCAGATGAGGAATATGTTCCTCGTCTTTGTAAACAGTATGTTAGAGTTTCTACAGCTGCTGCTTCGTGACTGGCAGGGGAACGCCCAGACTAAGGATGCGTCGCCCTGATGATCCCAGAGGTTTTGACCTGGTTCTACCAGTCCCGGCACAAACCATAGAGGAACTCAAACCCAAGTCAAGAGAGGTGTTGGTAACTGGAAAACACCTGTTTATTATGTTTTTCTTGAGCTAAATAAAACACACTTGAGGCTTGACCGTATGCTGCACTAAACGGTCCTTTCTTTTCTACAGTTGAAACCAGAAGTTATATAGCATACAATATATAAAAAGACACATGCATTTTTCCCCTCATTGTCTGACATGAATTTAGAATAAACTTTTCCCTTTTTAGGTCAATTAGGATTACCTAAATTATTTCTATTTGCTAAAAGCCAGAATAGAGAGAATTTAAGGCAATTTAAATCATGACTTTCTTCAAAGCTTAAATACACCAAGATTACTATGGTTTATTGGCAACATCTGAGTTAATCAGAGAAACACCTGTGGATGTATTTTAAGGCACACCTGAACCTTGTGGTCTTGCACAAGTCTGGCTCATCCTTGGGTGCAATTTCCAGATGCCTGAAGGTGCCTTGTTCATCTGTACAAACAATTATACACAAGTACAAACTAGATGGGAATGTCCAGCCATCATACCGCTCAGGAAGGAGACAGGAGACAGATAAACATGTGTTGGTCCAAAATGTGCAGATCAACCCAAGAACAAAAGCAAAAGACCTTGTGAAGATGCTGCACTGAAGCTGGTAAGAGTACATCATTATCCACAGTGAAACAGGTACTGTATTGACATGGGCTGAAACGTCACTCTGCCAGGAGAAAGCCATTACTCCAAAAGACACATAAAAAAGCCAGATTACAATGCAAATGCACCCAGGGACAAAGACCTACATTTTTGAATACATGTCTGTATCCATATCTGTGGTCTGATAAAACTAAAATGTACCTGTTTGGCAATAATGACCATTGTTACGTTTGGAGGAAAAGGGGGGGTGCTTGCAGGCCCGAGAACACCATCCCAACTGTGAAACACGGGGGTGGCAGCATCATGTTGTGGGGTTGTTTTGCTGCAGGAGGGATTGGTGCACTTTACTAAAAAGATGGCATCGTGAGGAAAGAACTTTATGTGGAAATACTGAAGCAACATCAAGACATCAGCCAGGAAGTTAAAAGCTTGGGTGCAAATCGGTCTGAATGACCCAAAGCAAACTGCCAAACTGGTTGCAAAGTGAGAACAAAGTCAATGTTTTGGAGTGGTCATCACAAAGCCCTGACCTCAATCCTATTGAAAATATATGGGCAAAGCTGAAAAGACATGTGCAAGCAAGTCGGCCTATGGTACCAAATACTAATGAAATGCATTTAAACTTATGACTTTTGACAAAGTAAAATATAAAAATTGTAACTTCTAGTTTCAACTGTACATCACACTGTGCTAAAGAACTAGCCCACAAAACAATAACCACATTTTTTCTGTAATAACTTTAATTATTCTCCACAGTGCCAGTGTTCCAGACTAATGAGCAACAATTCCCACTGGAATTAGCTCTACTACATTTTCCACTTATTAATACTCTAAATCATGTTTATCCATCATTTTAAACAATGTGATAACTATTTTAATACTTTGTGTGTATGTAAACCTTAAACCCTGTTAAATAAAATTGATCATTCTCATCTTGTCTTTCATCAACTCATGAGTCACCCTGATTTGTGTATTTTTAAAGATACAGTTTTTAATTAATAATTTCACTTTATTTTCAGAATGTTAACAAAGTAAATGAGGGTAAACACAATCTAATAAACGAATGTGTAACAATAACTACATGAAATGGAAGTACCTGGGTGAGGTTTCTAATATATGAAAACTAAAGGGATGAAAGCCCTGATGATGTCTCCATCGATGGACTGTGGAGTGCCTTTACAACAGCACCTGGATCTGTGGGGCAAGCTTGACAACGCGTCTGGAGAGCTCGTCCCTCCGCGGCCGCCATGTTCCTGCGACAAAAACGCAAACAACGGTCAGTGAGACAGAGTACTGTACAGTAACACAGGGACCAGAGAGCACAAGGATCACAACAACTGGCTCAGATAAAGAACACAGAGCTGATATTAAAGACTATAAAGTAGGGACGGTCGCTCGACGCTCTGTGTCGAATCCCGTTTCGTTCCTTCAAAGCAGAACCACGTGGAAACAGCATTTCACAATCACGTTTCAATACTCGTCAATTCCCCGGTCCCGCTGTAGACCCGAGCACAATGAGCGGAATAGAAACTGAAATATGGCCTTAAATTAAATAGAAATATAGTAAGTGTGAAAATTTGGATGCGTTTCATTTTAAAAGACAAAACAGGCACATCGTTTTTGCTTTGAAGATCAAGTGTTTTCAAACCAACAAAAGAGAACAAAAAGTAACTGACAAACCTCCTCCGTATTCCAGGGTTTTTAACTGGAAACAATGGAAAATGACCTTGACTAACATTTAAGTCTGTGTTCAACAGATGTACAGTCTACATGCATATTCAACAGCGGTGTATATTAGAGAGGATGAAGATGATTGGCTTTAATTAGGATTGTTTTGCCTTCGACAAGACTAATTCTGCTTGTCGTTGATGTTCACAGCTACAAGTGATCGGTTTCAGAGAGCAGGTCTGGTCATTATACCACGCTGCTAGCTTTTACTACCAAATTTGTTTGATCCTGAGCAACATTGTTAAGTCTAGAATGGAGCACAATCTACAGATCATCTGTTACATGCTCTAGATCTTTAGGGTGAAATGGGAAGGAGATGGAGAAATCTGGAATGTTATTAATGAAAACACGAGCTGTTGAGCATTTACTCACTCAGAGATGCTGGTAGGGCACCACCAAAAACAACAGTCTTGGACAGACAACAGCCTCTGCCTTCATACCCTAGAGAGTCCGAGCAGATCACTCAGAGCTCCATCAGAGATGGTGTTTGGTGCGGTTGGGCATTTTGTTGCCCACTCAGGTCCTTTCTAAAACACACGAGGCGAACATGTTTTTCTTAACCAGTAAACAGGCGAGGGTCAAAACCAGAGCTGTGGTAACCATAACAGAAGGACTGAGGTAAAATCAGAAGACGAGAAACATTTACACTTATGGCATTTGGCAGACGCTCTTATCCAGAGTGACTTACAAAGTGCTTTGCTATTTACCCAAGAAAAACCTTAGCTAGTTAGAATAGACTAATGATTCAAAAGATACCTCCAAGCTTAGACACTACTAAACACAATACAATAAGGCGACCATAGTACTCTATTCGTCCAAGTACTCTCTGAAGAGGTGGGTCTTCAGTCTGCGTTTGAAGACAGCGATGGACTCGGCCATTCGGACACCCAGGGGCAGCTCGTTCCACCACTTTGGTGCCAGGACAGAAAAAAGCCTGGACGCTTGTCTTCCGCGGATTTCGAGGGATGGCGGGTCGAGCCGAGCCGTACTTGAAGCTTGAAGAGCTCTTGGTGCGGAGCGGCTTTTGATCATTGCCATCAGGTATGGAGGGGCTGGTCCGTTCTTGGCTTTGTAGGCCAGCGTCAGGATTTTGAATCTGATGCAGGCAGCTACAGGAAGCCAGTGGAGAGAACGCAGCAGTGGAGAGACATGGCTAAATTTAGGGACATTGAAGACGACCCGTACCGCTGCATTCTGGAGGAGTTGCAGGGGCCTGATGGTGCGCAGAGGGAGACCAGCCAGAAGAGAGTTGCAGTAGTCAAGTCTGGAAGGGACGAGAGACTGAACGAGCACCTGGGTGGCCTCTCTAGAGAGGAAGGGTCGAATTCTCCGGATGTTGTACAGGAGAAATCTGCAGGACCGAGTTACGTTTACAACATGACTTGAGAACGAGAACTGATCATCCATAACTACACCAAGGCTTCGAGCTTCTGTAGAAGGAGTGACCAGTGAGTTCTCAAAGGTGATGGCAAGATCGTTTTTTTGGTCCAGCAGTTCCCGGGATGTACAGCAGCTCCGTCTTGCTGGGGTTGAGTTTGAGGTGGTGAGCCGCCATCCAAGAAGAGACGTCAGCGAGGCATGCTGAGATGCGGGCAGAAACCTGTGTGTCAGACGGGGGGAAAGAGAGCATGAGTTGAGTGTCATGGGAGGATATCACTTTACCAAGAGCACCTCAATCAACTAGTGAGCACCAAGCTTCTATGTTAACCTTAAGACAAGAGTGTTAGCAGAATCTAGTTAGAAGTATATTTAAAAACCAGCCTACCTTACAAGCTAAAGATGACCCCAAGTAAAAAAGCAAGCACACTGATTTCTGAGTGGCTCCACACCTAATTTATCAAGATTGGAGACACTTGGCTCCTCCTCTGCAATTCACACTTCTAGCTGGCCTGAAACTACACCTGAATCAGCACCTCAATCAACTAGTGAGCACCAAGTGCTCAGGCAGAGGTCCGGAATAAAAGACAGACAAAACTGAGCAAAAGAGTCCAAACATAAAAAGCTCAGAACACAAAGCAAAACGGAGCAAACAAGCACACAGGAGACAAACAGGGGAAGGTGAAGTAGCCGAGCTGATGAGCTTCAGGGACACGTTCTAAAACTCAGCTGATCTGGCTTTGTCCTGATTGGCCGGAGTGGTTACATGAGCAAGCAGAGGAGTCTGGGAAATTGAGTACATATACAACGACTGACAGTAAAACTACATATCCTCTTTGGGCTCCGATACTTTTCAGTGTTTTATAGAAGAACCTCCAGCAGTGAGAACACCGCCCTGAGGAGCTGTCCTCGCTGCCGGAGCAGCTGAAGAGCCGAGGACCTCCAACCAGTCAGCAGAGGAGAAAACCGGCTGTGGAGGTGGAGTAGCGAACGAACTTCTGTCAAAATAAAAGTCCCTCCTAAACCTGAATAAAAAGACTTTCTGACTCTCTAAATTAAAAATGATCAACTAGTTTAAGAAAAGAGTTTACAACAATTTAACAGCTTATTAAAGTAACTTAAATTAATAACTGTAAATAATAACAGATATAAAGGAGAAATCTGACACAGGACACATAAATCTTTAATAAAAGTGGCCTTATGAAGGAAAATATTCAGCTTTCTGACACTGGCACCATGTTTATCCCATAATGACAAAGTAAAACACAGTTTTAGATTTTTTTGTTAATTTATTAAAAAGGAAAAACTAAAATTGACATAAGTATTCAGACACTTTACTTGGTTCTTAGTTGAAGCAGCTTTGGCAGTGATTACAGCCTCCAGTCTTCTTGGGTTTGATGCCACAAGGTTTGCTCACCTGGATTTGGGGATTTTCTGCCTTTCTTCTCTGCAGATCCTCTCCGTAATGTTGGATGGGGGCGTTGGTGGACAGCCATTTTCAGGTCTCTACAGAGATTTTTGACAGCAGATTTTTTTTGTAGCCTTCTCCAGATCTGTGCCTCCACACAGTCCTGTCTCTGATCTCTACAGGCAGCTCCTTCCTCCTCATGTCAGCTGTGAGACCTTATGTAGACAGGTGTGTGTCTTTAACCACGTCCAATAAACTTACCAGAGCTGGACTCCAATCAAGGTGTAAAAACATCTCAAAAATGATCAGTCTATGTCAAAACCCAAGCAAGCGCACCAGATAGCTCTGTACAATCTCTAAGCCGACGCAAACGTAACCTCATGTCAGGACAATGGTACAATGGGTATAAGATGGTGGATCCATGGACCACTCCTGGTCAGTCAATTGGGTGATCTCTGTTTCTGGGTGAGGGAAATACAGTTGCCCTCCTAAAGATCAATAGCCTAGCTTACCAACTTCTGACTGTTGTTAATGATACCGCGGGGGCAATAAATGCCCTATGTCAGGAGCAACAGGCAATGCGAGCAGCCGTACTCCAACATCGAATGGTCCTAAACCTCCTTACCATGAAGGAAGGAGGAGTGTGTAGAATGCTCAATACTTCCTGTTGTTTCTATATCCCAGATTTAAGTGATAACATCACCAGCTATGTGGACCATATGAAACAAGCCATCACCCCTCCTCCCACCAACCCTAATAGCTGGTGGGAATGGCTGTCACTATTCAGACCCTGAGGTCGTTGGCTTCTCACTGTATGTGCTCCTTTGCTGTGTCTTCTCCTATTAGTTTTTTGCCTGATTCCTTGTCTTCTTAACTGTGTGTTACGGCTGTTTAGTAGATCTTTCACTCAGTATCAGATGATTCAGGAATGATCAATATGTGTGTGTTATTTGTTTGATTAATAATCAAAGGGGGGAATTGTTGTGGAGACCAATTTGGTGATTCTTGATCAATGTATATGTGAGAAAGTATAATCACAGGTATGTGTGAGAATGTATAATCACCTCCAATATTTAATCCATGAGAAGGTAAAATGTAACTATATTTGTACTTTAGAATGTGCTGTGTGTAAGTCTGCAAAAGACAGGACAGGAGACAGAAAGGCGTCTAGGTGAGAATGATAGAGCATCATTACTGTTGTTTTTTGTTCTTTTTAATGTTCTTTTCCTTCTTTGGTGTGAACAGAATGTTCTGGCTGTGCGTCTATGCTAGTTCTATAACCATATGTAGAATAAATCCTAAAAAGGAGGAAACAAAGGGAGTTGTAACTGGTTTCGATCACAGAGGATGTGTATAAAATACCTGTTGCAGAGTTTAACCCAGACCTTTTGTCTCAATAAAACTTGCTACTCACTGCGACTCAGGCCTGTATCATTTCCACCACTGTGTGTGTGTATATATATATATATATATATATATATATAATGATTATTAATAATAATAATAATAATAAAAGCAGCTGAGAACTGCAGGGTTGTTGTACACCTCTGTGAGCAGCAGGTGGAGTCAGTGTGCTGAGTTTCAGATGTAGTGGGGAAATCACCTGGTTTAGGACCAAACTGTGTTCAAACTGTGAGTTTGGGTTAAATTAGCGTGGATTGTTGTGATCTGAGGATGATAAACTGCTGGAGGAAACTTTAAGCTGTGTTTAAAAGCCCCCTGTTTGTGTTTTTTCAGCTCACAGCTAGTTACAGTTAGCTTGTCCTGTAGTCACTTAGCTAGCGGCCTCTCCTGGGGTCCTGAAGCTCCAGCGCGAGCGCCCTGTTGATGTCCTCTGCTGCCTGTCAGTGCAGGTTAGCCCTCGGAGCTAATGAGTGTTCGGGGTATTTAGCAACTCATTTCTGTGGAAACATTGGATTTTTGTATCTATCATGCACATCTTTGAATATTAATAATAATAATAATAATAATATTAATAATAATGATAATAATAGAACACATTCTAGATGATTCCTGATATTGTATTATTTTATTAAAGGTGGTGAGAGTGGAGAAGGAGGTGAAGGAGGAGAGGGAAAAGGTGCTGAGATATTTAAACTGCTCTGGTCCATCAGTATGACCAGCCGGACCAAACTGGTCAATCACCTTGGTCACACTGATAGACCCGCTAAACCATCCCTCCCACAGAAAACCATGTGATGCCGTGCTGGTCAGGAGCTAAGTAAACTGCTGGACCAGCTGGTTTACCAGCATTACCGGGATGTTTCCCCTGGACGACCAGCTTTTTCAACCACCTTGACCATCAAGGTCCAGCTTAGATCATCTGAAAGCAGTTGTTACCAGTTGATGTGGATTTTTTTTAGTCAGTGAAGAAACAGAAACAATAGGTTTAAAGTCCATGTGA
Organism: Salminus brasiliensis; assembly: GCF_030463535.1. Lineage (NCBI taxonomy): Eukaryota > Metazoa > Chordata > Actinopteri > Characiformes > Bryconidae > Salminus > Salminus brasiliensis. Next base: position 29,955,994 of record NC_132885.1, on the reverse strand, counting down.
TGGACAAAAGTATGTGGACACCCTTTCTGATGATTGAGATACAGTGTTTAAGCCACACAAGCTTCAATTGTACTACTGATGGGTTGCTTAAATGTTCAGACGAATGTGAGCTACATTTTTATTATATTTTTATTATATTTTTATCTGAGTAGAAACCTCTTCAGCGAGGTGCTCCTGCAGCCTCTGCAGCCTCTGCTTGCACATCTGGACGACTTGAGGGAGCACACCCAACATTGCCTCCAGCAGCTCTTGCAGCTTCTCCTCAAACTCCTCGTTCTCCATGGGGGCGTGGACATCATCCTCCATCCTGGAATCAGCATCAGCATGACCAGCTTCACCAGGCTAGTCAACCAGTATGACCAGCTCTTGACCAGCTTGACAGGTTTTGTCCAGTCTCTGGATTTTCGTCTCCACTGTCTCTGGATGCTCCGAAGTAGGATCTCATTCAGGTGACGTGTTTTGGACATATTGACCTTCCTGTTATACCGTAGTTGGGTTCATGCACTGAATGCTGGGATATGTTGTTCTCTCCCATTCTGGGATATGTTGTGGGTTTGAGACCCGGGATTCACAAGCTGCCACTGTTGGGCCCTCAAGCAAGGCCCTTAACCCTCCTGACTGCCCCCCACTCCAGGTTAGGTAAGTGAATTGCCCTCGGCTAACTAATAGGTAGATTGTGTGTGTGTGTGTGTGTGTGTGTTGGTTTGAAGTGTAGTCCTGACCTGTAGCAGTGGTATTATCAGTTTTGTTGGGATTATTATTCTAATTATTAGTGTGTAACTCTGACCAGGGGTCCGGCAGCAGCGTCCTTGCTCCTTGTTCTCCTCTTTTGTTCCTCTGTTGGTTTTGTTTGATGTGGCCTCTCTGAAGCTCGGCTACGTGGTTTTCTTTAGTTTTGCTCTCGCCCTTTCTGAAGCGCTGCTTCCTGCTCTGTTTTCCCTCCCTGCTATGTCCTGCTTTTACACCCAAGCTCGGCTTGTGGTTCTCCTCATCCCCTTGTCCCTTCCGAGCAGCGTTGTGTTTTCCTCCCAGATCCCTGGTTTGTTATATTGGCTCAGTCCTGCCTTAGTTGTCATTATTATTATTATTAATATCTTTATTAGTGTATTATGATTTTCTAATTCTTCAAATTGATCTAATGTGAGTTTAATCCTCAGACTCATCATAAAGATGAAGAGAGACGATCAATATCAGAAACATCCAGAACACATCAGTAATGCAGAGCAGTGCTTTATTAATGCTCAAAGACACACACACACACACACACACACAACCACATAATCACACACTTCCTTCACATCACTCCAGCTCTTTTTTCTCTCTTTTTCTCACTCCCTCATCCTCAATCCTCCAATCCCTCATTCTCTTACTGTCTCAGGGTCAGTCCTCCAAATCCTCCAATCACTAACTGTCTCAATCTCAATACTCCAAACACTCTTATTCTCATTCCTCCATGCTCAAACCTCCAATCACACTCTCTCACTGCTCCATGCTCAATTCTCCAACCACTCTTTCTCTCACTACCTCTGGCTCAATCCTCCAAATCCCTCAGTTTCTAGCTGCCTTAGGCTCAATCCTCCAATCACTGCTCAGTTCTCAATCCTCTAATCACTGTTTCTCTCACTGTTTCAGGGTCAACCTTCAATAACGGTTTCTCTCACTGCTCCATGCTCAATCCTCCAAATCAATCTTTCCCTCACTAAAGCCTTAAATCCCCCGGTGAGCAAGCCAAAGGCGACAGTGGCAAGGAAAAACTCCCTCAGCGCTGGAGGAAGAAACTTTGGGAGGAACCAAGACTCACACGGGGGGACCCATCCTCCTCTGATCAGAACTATTGATAAATGAATTATAAATTCATGGATCGGTTCATTTCGGTTCGGTTCCAATCACTCCCTCACTGCTGCAAATTCATCATGGATCTCGCCTAGGTTCACTCTAGACTCACTCCTCCAGGCTCACTTCGCAGAGTTCCCTCGGAAGAGCTTCCTCATCCTCCCTCGAAGTGATCGTGAGACTCTGACGATCGGTGCTGCAACATATCTCTTAGCTGCCCTTTTAACTGCAGCACAAAGCGGACTACAGTTAAAGCAGCCGGACTCCTCCCCGACAACCTCTACACCAGCTCTACTGCCGCTACCGTCTTCCTGGACTGGGTCGACTGGGTCTGGATGAGAACTGCTGCCCTCGTCAACGACGGTCACGACGAATCTGCCGATAACTCTGGTGGCCCTGCAGAAGCAATGGGGAGATGTAGGCATTGTAGGCATTGAGCTGATTCTGTACAGTAGCTACGTCTAAACGAGCTCTTCACCTTGAGTGATCTTCAAGCTTATCAAACATACCGTCGGTTTTCCTCCGAGTGCTGGAGGACCTTCTGCTCATAGGCGTTCCTTATGGAGAAGAGAAGACCGCTGGATGAGGACAGGCTGCTCCAATCCAGGTCCTCGTCCCTGCTGTCTACCTGCCTGTCCTCACTGCATTTTCCACTGTGTTTCCCTGGAGTTCCACACACTTTCACCTCCGGAGAGCTTTCAGACTCGGGGAAAGATAAGTATGTAGAATCACTTGTTTCCCTGTTGATGAAAATACAGGAGATTGTAGTAACCAAACAGTGGACAGATCTGGAGAGGAGGGGGGGGGGGGGGGTCACAAAGCAGGATTCCCGGCTCAGCCAGAGAGCTCAAGCCTAGAGTCCAGCCTGTCCCATTGACCTAAACCTGTTGCCATTGTCTCATTGAGAAATGGCACCGCCCTGCAGTTCTTTAGAAAAGCCATTTATTTACTATAGCTAATCAATCAATAAAGGATCAATAAAAACAATATTACAATCAATAAAAAAAAAATACATCCATTAACAAAAGGACTCGACCCTGGAGTTCCAGCACAGCGCTCTACTTACTGTTCTTGCCTGGCCTGCAGCCAAGGGTGGTTCTCCACGTTTCTCACTGAAGGCCGGGTGAAGGGATTAAAGCGCAGCATATAAGAAATGAAGGCCCGACAGGGCTCCTCCACTGCGACCCCACACGGATACTCCACAGCTTTGCGCTGGAGCTGTGTGAGGGAACCTTGATGGTCTGTTCTGAAAGGCATGAAGCCGGTGACCATCACAAACAGGATGACGCCCAGGCTCCAGACGTCACTCTTCAGGGGATCGTAGGGCCTATTCAGAAGCACCTCAGGAGCGCAGTAGTGGAGAGTGCCACAGTACGTCTGGCTGAGGGAAGGGTAGCCTCTTACAAAGCAGCCCAAGCCAAAGTCGGTCAGTTTGACCTGACCATCAGCACTCAGCAGGACGTTCTCACATTTCAGGTCTCGGTGGGCAATGTCCTGCTGGTGAAGATAGCCCACGGCACCGACGAGCTGGGAGAACCACATCCTGGCCTGGTTAACGGGGACGTGGTGGAGCGCCATGATCTCGTGAAGAAGGTCGGTTGCGGCTACCTCCATCACAATGAAGACCTGTCCATTGGGCATGTCAAAACTTTCGTGTACCTGAATGATGTGAGGGTGCCTCACTCTCTTTAGGATGGCGAGTTCCCGGGGCAATTGCTTCCAGGCGAAATCTGATGATTCCTTCCTGCGATCCATGATTTTAATGGCCACATGTTTGCGGTGCCTCTCTGATGTGGCCAGTTTCACCATGCCGAAGCCTCCTGCCCCGAGGTTGTGCACCACCTCGTAGCCCAAGCTTCTCAGAACTCCACCTGTCTCATCTGCCTCCATGTTTTCCACTCCTCCTGTCTCCATGGAGAAGCAGCTGTAGAACCTGTTCTAGGGGATGTGGCTCTAGATAAGCGTGTCGTATAAGATTCGCACGTAGGAATGTTCCGTCTCGCTGCTGAATCCGGACTGAGCCACTGAGGGAGAACCCCCCCCTTTTATAGGCTCTGTGACATCATCAGCATGACATCACAATGGAGTGGAAGACTCGGGTCCCTGAGCTCAGTTCCCTTGTTGACTGTATACGACTGGATGTGCACACAGTGCTGACAAAGAGGAAATGCCCCTTTCCCTTACTTAAGCAGCATGTGACCCCAATTGCAGTGATAGTAAGGCGGAGTTGATTGAACACAGCCAGGAATGTTTAGACTAAGCCATGTGCAATACCTGCTGAGGCCAGCAGGGCCTCAGCCTGAGCCTGAAAACCTCGTACCACTGCACTGCAGAGGCAGTGTTCTCAAAGCCACACCTGGACCAGCTGTGTTTAAAGCTTTACATTACAGCTGTTTTTATTCACATTGATTCAGAAAGGTCTCCAACTACCTGTTCAGGTGAAAAATCAAAAAATCTTATTTATTAATAATAAAGGAATTAATAAAGGGGACACTCAAGTTTTTCCTTTAGAATTTGAGTTTCTAGGCAACTAATGTGTCCATAATAATGAACGAGCTGTATAAAAAAAAACAAAATGATAAATAAATAAATGTAAAAAAAATAATTAAAAAATACAAATTTAAAAAATGAAGAATGAAGTTAAAATAAAATGATTATTAATGATTAATGAGACCAAACTTAGCATTAGAATATTATGTTAATTTAAATAATTAAAATAATTTGCTGTTCTCAAAGCAGCTTAAAAATGTGAAAAAAATATGTGTAGTTTATAGCGTTTATTATATTTATTTACATATATACGTATATATATATATGGCGTGCAATGGGAGGGGAGAGTACGTATGGTTGCAAACTCAATGGGAAGAACACTTGAACCGTTTGTCAGAGTAGAAAAGAAGCCTGAAGTAACTTCTACAGGCATTAGACTGGTTCATCAGGAATTCTTCTGTATTATTTTTATATGCCCACAAGAGTATGCCCACCAACTACCATATTGGTACTTCATAAGAGTGCTGCATCCAATCATGACACCGTCCTTATTTAGTACCCAAAGTACTAAGCCTTTCATACATACACATTACCTATCAGAAACTTCAGCCTGATAGATATAAATGTTTATAAATAGAAATGTTTATAAGTGCAACAGACTGTAAAGCCAAAGCTCTGAGTGGCTCAGCGTTCGAACCCACTACCACTACGGCCTGGGGGTCGCAAATTCCAGTTCTGAGCCGCACCGCTTTGCCATCAGCAGCCGGAGTCTGAGAGAGCACAATTGGCCGTGCTCTCCCTGGGTGACAGCTCTAGATGGGCGTCTAGCGTCTAGACACAGGCGTCTGTTGGCTGGTGCGGTGGAGCTGGGGACCCGGCGCTCTCCTCTGGCGGTGGCTGGAGATGAGTGGAGATGAGTGTCCTTTACCTCTGAAAGGGGCAACAGCTTCCAGGCAGTCCAGTTCCATACAGCTTCCTTAATTCAGTCCAGTGTCTTCTTTAAGCACAGTCAGCCCCCTTTTCCTGCAAGCTGGGACCATGTACTCTAGTGGGACAAAAGTATTGGGACACCAGCTCATTCATTGCTCCTTGTGAAAATGCTTTTAATGGAGAGCATTAGTGAGGTCAGGATGGTGGATGATGATCACCACCCCACCTCATCATCCCCAACCACCCAGCTCATCCCATCAAAAGTATTGGATGGCGCTCCACCATCATTCCAGAGAACACAGTTCTTCCACTGCTCCACAGCTCAATGCTGGTGGGCTTTATTCCCCCTTCAGCCCACGCCTGGCATTAGACAGCATGGTGCACATAGGTTCATGTTTATCTGCTCCAGGGAGTCCTATTCTATTGGCATAGCCACCACCACCAGTCTCACCTACTGCCAACTACCACCACCGGTCTCATCTACAGCCAACCTCCACCAGTCTTACCAACAGCCAAAAACCACCACCACCAATCTCACCTACAGCCAACCACCGCCACCAGTCTCACCTACAACCAACCTCGACCAAACTCACTTTCAGCTAACCACCACCAGTCTCACCTGTCACCAGTCTCACCTACAGCCAACCGCCACCACCAGTCTCACCTACAGCCAACCTCGACCAAACTTACTTTTAGCTTGCCACCACCAGTCTTACCTGCCAGCAGTCTCACCTACAGCCAGCCACCATCACCAGTCTGAACAGCCTCCAGAGAAGTCAATAAACAACCCTTAATCTGAGCTGTTTGATTGGTCACTGTGGTCCGAGTTGCAGACTAACCTGACCAATTGAGCCTCTGTATTAATAATTACAAATATACACCAATCAGCCATAACATTAACACCGTCTGTTCACTGCACTGCTCTGTGGAGGCTCTGACCACTGAAGAACAGGCTAACAGAGTATGCAGAGAAGCAGATGACCCACAGTCTGTAACTAGATTTGCTTTTCCTGAAGGAACTAAAACAGTGCTTGAAATGTGGCAAGTACTTCATAAATTTCCTAAGTTTTGCTCAGTTGTTGCTATGGTGTCCCAGGTGTACGCTATTATTTTGCTTGGTGGTCGCTATGGTGTCCCATGTGGTTTTTATGGTGTTGCTATGTCGTTGCTATGTAGGGTGTCACAGGTAGTTGCTATGGTGTTGCTAGGTGGTTGCTATAGTGTCACAGGTGGTTGCTATAGCGTTGCTAGGTGGTTGCTGTGGTGTTGGTAGGTGGTTGCTATGGTGTCACAGGTGGTTGCTATGTGGTTGCTTAGGTATCTCAAGTGCTAAACTCAGTACTACCTTAAGACGTACCACCTTAAAATTCAGTGTCAGGGTAAACTCAGTACTACCTTAAAAGAAGTTCCACCTTAAAATCCAGTGTCAGGGTAAACTCAGTACTAGCTTAAAAGAAGTTCCACCTTAAAAATCAGTGTCAGGGTAAACTCAGTACTAGCTTAAAAGAAGTTCCACCTTAAAATCCAGTGTCAGGGTAAACTCAGTACTACCTTAAAAGAAGTTCCACCTTAAAATTCAGTGTCAGGGTAAACTCAGTACTAGCTTAAAAGAAGTTCCACCTTAAAATTCAGTGTCAGGGTAAACTCAGTACTACCTTAAAAGAAGTCCTGCCTTAAAATGGGTTGTAGCCTGGGTTCTCCAGCTGGTGTTGTCTGGGAAGTTGTGAGGAGGGAAGTGGAGGTGCTCTCATTCTCATTAAAACTCTGAAAGCCCTGCACCACGTGTTCCCTGCGTGTCTTAATGGAGCTAAGTATTCACCTCTCCACCAGAGCACCCACCTAACACCATACTTCCAGTCCTTACCAATACCAGCATCAACCACCAGGTGTCCAACTGCACTACCACGGTTCACTGCCATATACAGTCCATCACCACCTCCTGGTGTCCAACTGCACTACCTCGGTTCACTGCCATATACAGTCCATCACCACCTCCTGGTGTCCAACTGCACTACCACGGTTCACTGCCATATACAGTCCATCACCACCTCCTGGTGTCCACGTTTTTGAATATTTCAGAAGATTTTAACTTCTTTCTTCTTGTAAATTCCCAACGGGACCATAATAGAAACAATTTCATTTTTTTGAGAGGTGGTGTGAATGTTATAGCTGATCAGTCTGCATACTTTAAAAATCTGCACTAAAAAAAGAACCTGGAATTTGATCACTGGAGCATTTTATTAAAATGGTTCATAAGTGGTCAAACAGATGAGCACGCTGGTTAACCAGCATCACCATTACTTCAGCCACTGGAAGGCTCTAGCAGAAGATGTTTTCTTTGGCCGATTTGTACTGGTCTGGTGCTGGTGTAACGACTACTGACCGGTCATCAAACAGTCGGACACAAGGGCTCTCTTTCCACTCAGTTTATCCTGAGACAGATCTTATAGTGTGTTCATCTTCTCTTGTCTTAGACGACTGCAGACCACACAAGTGCTCCATCTCAGAGCTCTCACTCATCTGAGCTTACAGTATTTCTTTAAAAAGAGCAGTTTTTTAATACTACAATATCATGCACCAGATCGTACAGTTTGTTCACATTATAAAAAATCCTAAATTACAGAGAAAAGCTCTTTTTTCTTATTGCACAACAAAATGAGCAAACTGCAGAATAAACAGCAGAAGCACTCAGCTCTGCGGGGCTAGCAGCAGCAGAATGCACTGCACAGTTCTGGAGGGAACAGACTAGGGAGCACAGACCTGAGACAGATCTTATAGTGTGTTACTCTTCTCTTGTCTTAGACGGCGGCAGACCACACAAGCTGCACATCTTCATAAATAAGCAGAAATGAGAGCTTTCTTTATTTTCATAATCCCACTTTGCTGCCGAGGGTAAGTTTAAGCTAGCTATTTGGCTGGCATGGCTCAGTTAGCTGAAGCACATGTCTGAGCAATAATGAGATAAAACCAGCATTTAGAAGCACAACTACACTCTGAACAAACACCACCTGCTCATATAATGTGTTAGAACAATGTTTTAATGTCTTACTAATGGATTCAATTCAATTCAATGATTCATTTATGAGGAACTTCAGCAGCTACACACCCTCCATCTCAGAGCTCTCACTCATCTGATGGAGGTACAGCAGCAGCAGAGGGACATGGTCTGCAGTGGAGTCGCAGCAAGAAAAGAAAAGCTCCTTAAAAATAATTGTAACCTTTTTTTTATTAAAACATAAATGAGTTTTTACATTTGTCCTGAACTCTTTTTTTATTTTTACCTAAAATGATGTGATTTTGGTGAAAGTCAATATTTGATGAACTCTTTAATATAACGTTGTTACACTGGCGTGGTGCTGGCTGTCCAGTACAGCAGTGTTGGAAATGTAGCATAAACTGGTGTGTGCACTTTCCACGCTGTATGTCTGTCAAGCAGCACAGCACCACGCATGCGCAGTAGAGGGCGGACGTGGCAGTAGTGCACGACAGAGTTTGTTCATAACTTTCTTTTTTTGTTTCCGTTCATGAAAAAAAGGGAAATCTGTCGGGTCGAGGTGGATGAACGTATTTTATTAAGCTAGTCTTCGCACCATTTTTTTTCTCCTCAGCATATTTAAGGACTCGTCGTCGAAGCTGGCTTGTGATTGGTCAGATTCTTCCAAACATGTCAATGAGCGCTCTGAGGCTTAATGATGAGAGCAGAGGTGAAACTCCAGCTCTCCCCCTCTGACCACTTACATCCCACACTACTATGCAGTCTTTCCATCGCCATGTTTTCATAACTGACCCTCCTGTTTCTAAAACGGAGCAAACATGCTCGGAAACTTGGGACAAATCAACCTAAACTAAACTCTCTTTTAATGCTCTTACTCACTTTTACACTGTTTACAACGCTATCATCATTTTGCCTAGTCTGAAAAAACCTACAAACACCAGTATCTGCTAATGCTCTCCAGGTAAAGAGGATCAGTCTCAGGGGGACACTGCTTACCTTTCAGAAAAACACCTTTTTAACCTCTCTCTTCTTGTACATTTCCAAAGAGACCTTGATAGGAAATGATCTCAACAGGGATGTAGTTGCATTCTGGCAAAGAGGGACACTGTGAGATTCTCAGTCTCTACAAAATGCTAGTCTGTGACTGTGAGTAATGACGAACTGTCTTTAGATGCGAGAGGCGTCAGACTTTAGTCCTGTAAAAGCATTTTCAGAGAGAGTCATTTCAGAGTCCTCTGCTGTATGGTTTGCATTAGTCAAGAGGCTAGTGAACTCGGTGGCTGAAGTGTTAGTGTGACAGCTCGTACTGAATGTTAGCTGAAAGCTGCTTACTGTCACTAAATGGTGTCAGAAAAAGCTGCTCCTAGCATCGTTGCAGATAGAAGCTCACCTGTTGCTGCACAGTTGGTGCTGGTCATGCTCTAGTCCTTCATCAGTGGTCACAGGACGCTGCCCACAGGACACTGTTGGCTGGATATTTCTGTTTGGTGGACTGTTCTCAGTCCAGCAGCACTGCCCTGTCTGACCCACTCGTACCAGCGCACAGGGGCGTTGTAATGGGGGAAACAGTGAGGACGAATCTAAGGGCCTGTGACCGACAGGGGCTGTAAAAATGTATGAACCGAGTTTAGGAGCCAAAAGAAGGACTGCCTTGATTTGTATATTTAGTTTTGTAATATTTGTTTGATTTCTTAGAAATGTGGAAAACATACAGAACACGTAGTGGAACACATTTTCTTTGCTGTCTTTGCTTTGCACTCATGGTGTAATTGTATCCTGTCTCTTTACGAAACGCTGGAGGAATGTTCGGGGTCTTTTTGCTCACTAGGGGGCGATTCAGAACAGTTTGTGGTTTGGTGGGAAAATGGAGCGCACGTTTTTTTGACAGTAGCATAGCTTAGACCTTTAGCTTTTTTGGTGGATATTCAGTGGAAGCATTTTAAATGAATTGTTGGTAAGACAAAACTTTTCTTCAGTAAACATTTTTTAAACCTACATGTGGACTCAGTGGTTACTGGGAAGAATGATACGTGTCAGCCATACTCAACCAGCTAAAGCCAACTGTCTACACCTTATGTGAAAAGACTCTTTGCAGGAACTGACCTTTAGCTCAAAACATGAGCTTGTCCAGAATGAACTGCTGGGTAGCATCTTTATTGAACCGCTTGTACATTCTAAGTAGCTTTTTATCAGGCTGCCTCCCAGTATGGTCACATGGATAATACAAATGCTGTCAGTCTGAAGCACTGAATGTAGCTAAAAGCTGCGTCACTACTGGTAAAGGTAATGGGTGCTACCTGATGCCTGAGAAATTGATGGACCTTATTTTGGCCCAAATCACATTTCTACATTGCCCTCCTGACAGACATGGAGGATATTCTAAGGCAATCAGCCTCCAAGAACTTTTTTCCTATATCAGTATTCCACACAAAAAAGTGAAGTGTTTTCAGTGTAAATATAGCACATCACACCTCCTGATCTCTATCAGCACTGTGTAGAGCACTGATGTTGATGAACATACATTTTTACAAATGATTTCTTTAGTTTGATTGGTGTAGTTATATTACCTCCATCTCTTAATATTGTTTAAATGAAGATGCCAATATGGTGTTAATATGAGGGTCCATATGCTATTACACCTGAATGTGCATATCTGTATTATCAATTATCATTATCATAGGATAATGCTTCTGACTCACATCCACAATATTTTTTTCATTTACTTCAATGAACTTAATTAAAAAAAAAAATCCAGGTTCACTAGTCCAGACTTCTTCCTCCAGGCACACTCCTCCTTCCCTTATGCACACTCCTTCTTCCTCCGGGCACACTCCTCTATCTCCAGGCACACTCCTCCTCCTCCAGGCACACTACTTCTTCCTCCGGGCACACTCCTCCTCCTCCAGGCACACTACTTCTTTCTCCGGGCACACTCCTCTACCTCCAGGCACACTCCTCCTTCCTCCAGGCACACTCCTTCTTCCTCCAGGCACACTCCTTCTTCCTCCAGGCACACTCCTCCTTCCTACAGGCACACTCCTCCTTCCTCCAGGCACACTCCTTCTTCCTCCAGGCACACTCCTTCTTCCTACAGGCACACTCCTCTACCTCCAGGCATGCTACTCCTTCCTCCAGGTACACTCCCCTTTCTCCAGGCACACTCCTCTTCCTCCAAGTACTCTACTTCTTCCTCCAGGCACACTCCTCTACCTCTAGACACACTCCTCCTCCTACAGGCACACTCCTCCTCCTGCAGGCACACTCCTCCTCTTGCAGGCACACTCCTCTACCTCCAAGTACACTACTTCTTCCTCTGGGCACACTCCTCTACCTCCAGGCACACTCCTCCTCCTCCAGGTACACTCCCTTCCTCCAGGCACACTCCCCCTTCGGCCAGGCACACTCCCTTCCTCCAGGCACACTCCCCCTTCGGCCAGGCACACTCCCTTCCTCCAGGCACACTACTCTTTCCTCCAGGCACACTCCTCCTCCTCCTCCCTTCCTCCAGGCACACTCCTCCTTCCTCCAGTCACACTACTACTTCTTCCAGACACACTACTACTTCCTCCAGAAATACTCACACACCCTAAACTTGGGGAATCTCAGTCTCTTGGTTCTTTGCTTATTCTCACATCTCTGCTCAGAACTTGGACGAGCAGGAGCTTCAGTAGAGGAAGCAGAATTACAAGCTTCCTGCAGGGGAGTAGCGGGAGAGTCATGCACCTCAAAGTTTCTCTTGAAAAACTTCTTCATCCTCCGCCGAAGAGACCGGGAGGCTTTGAGAATTGGTTCTATAGTACTAGCACGAGCATTGGCTGCCCTTTCAACTGCGGCACAAAGTGGTCGGCAACCAGACTCCTCCCCCACATCCTCTACGTTTTGGCAAGTCAGACTTGCACCAGCTCCACTGCTGTCCTCCTGCAGCATCAGATACTCGTACCTGCCGTCTTGAGATGTGAGTGTGTCTACCTCACTGCCAGAGCAAGAGGCCTGGGACTCGTCAAGTGGGTTGACATCTTGCTGAGAACTTGCTCTGCTTTCCCCATCCTGACCTTCACGCTCATGATCGTCAGTTTTGGAAGAGCAGAGACTGCTGAGTGTGGATTCGAGCCAAGGGTGCTGTGCCACTTCTGCCATCAAAGGCCGAGTGGCAGGATCGAATTCCAGCATGTAGGAAATGAAGTCGTGACACTTCTCCTCCACTCCAGTCCCTTCTGGGTACACCAGTGGTTCGGACTGAATCAATGGGAGGTTTTTCCAACTGGAGTCGTAGAAGGGCAAGCACCCGACGACCATAACATAAAGAATGACTCCCAGGCTCCACACGTCACTCTTCTTTGGATCGTAGGCCTTGGACATGATCACCTCAGGGGCACAGTAGAAGGGAGAGCCACAAAACGTATCACTCAGCTCAGGGAATCCTCTTGAAATGCGGCTGAAACCAAAGTCTGTTATTTTGGCCTGGTTGTCAGCGGTCAGTAGAACATTTTCGCATTTCAGGTCACGATGGACTATGTCCTGCTCATGCAGATACACCATGGCATTGACGATCTGCCCAAACCACTGCTTGGCCTGGTCGATAGGGATGACGTGTTGTTTGACCTTTTCAACGAGATTCATTGAGGCAGCCTCCATCACAACAAACACCTGTCCATTAGCCATTTCAAACATCTCATGCACCTGAATAATATGACATCACTCTTTTGATGATGGCGAGTTCCCGGGGCAGGAATTTTGAAACAACATCAGGTGTCATCTGCTTGCGGTCCATTATTTTAATGGCCACTAGGTTTGGGTGCCTATCTGAGGTGGCCAGCTTAACAATGCCGAAAACCCCTGCACCGAGGTCATCCAGGACTTCGTACCCCAAGCTTCTTAAGACTTTAGTGGTTTCCATTATTTTCCCTGTAGAAAGAAAGAGGGGCTGAAAGTCCCTGAATCGTCGTTCCTGCGAGCTGCTGAATCCTAAATGGTGGAATGAGGGAGAAGCGAGCCTTTATATAGGAGCCGCGGTGGTGACGTCAGTCCAAAACGAAATTCTGTCCAAATAAAAGTCCCTCCTGAACCTAATAAAAATATTTTTTAAATTGAAAATTATAAACCAGTTTAAGAAAACAGAGTGTTTACAACAATTTAAAAGATTATTAAAAATAACTTAAATTAATAACTGTAAATAATAACAGATATAAAGGAGAAATCTGACACAGGGCACATAAATCTTTAATAAAAGTAGCCATATGAAGGAAAATAATTAGCTTTCTGACACTGGCACCATGTTTATCCCATAATGACAAAGTAAAACAGAGTTTTAGATTTTTTTTGTTAATTTATTGAAAAGGAAAAACTAAAATTGACATAAGTATTCAGACACTTTACTTGGTTCTTAGTTGAAGCAGCTTTGGCAGTGATTACAGCCTCCAGTCTTCTTGGGTTTGATGCCACAAGGTTTGCTCACCTGGATTTGGGGATTTTCTGCCTTTCTTCTCTGCAGATCCTCTCCATAATGTTGGATGGGGACGTTGGTGGACAGACATTTTCAGGTCTCTACAGAGATTTTTGACAGCAGATTTTTTGTAGCCTTCTCCAGATCTGTGCCTCCACACAGTCCTGTCTCTGATCTCTACAGGCAGCTCCTTCCTCCTCATGTCAGCTGTGAGACCTTATGTAGACAGGTGTGTGTCTTTAACCACGTCCAATAAACTTACCAGAGCTGGACTCCAATCAAGGTGTAGAAACATCTCAAAAATGATCAAGACACATGGGAGACCCCCAGAGCTACATTTTAAGTGTCATAGCAAAGGGTCTGAATTTCCATGTGAAAGTTTTTCATTTGAATAAATTTTAAAATTCTGTTTTCACTTTCTCATTATGGAGTATTGATGCAGAATGATGGGATTTCTTATTTTATTTTATTTTAGCACATGATCTCAACATAAAATTTAAAAACAAGTGAAATACTTTCTGAATGCATTGTATATTTTTACAGTAATATTTAAAATACTCTGATAACAGTGATTCAAAAGTCTATGTTTTAAAATCTTAAAATATTGATTTTTTCCAGCTGTTATTTTCATACAACACTAGTTTGACTGTAGAGATTTTGGACAAAATGTCAGAAATCCACTGATTCTGATGTGTTTTCCTTCATAAGGCCACTTTTCTTCTAGATTCATGTGTCCTGATTAAGATGATATTAAAAGTGACAGTAAAACTGTGTTTATCAGACACACTAGTCTGAAGATAGACACTATCAGCATATGATCAGAAACTCACAGCTTTTTCCTGCTCCGAGTTTTCAGTAAAATGAGTGAATCAACAGTAGTTGTAAGAAAACACTAAGGCTGATAGTAAAAAGCCTCTCTAAGCAGTTTAACCTGACGTTTTCCTCATAATGCCCTACAATCATTTTCCATAGTGAACTCTTTCTGCTGGACTTTAGGATTTTACAAGCTGACTTTTATTTGGAGGGGAAATCAGAATCAGGCGATGGAGGTGTAGTGTTTTATTAGAACAGCAGGTGCAGTAGAGCTGTCAAGCCTCCAACCACTTTGTCTTCAACTGGGTTAAAAAGCCTCGTTCTGTCCAGCCCTAATATAAAGTACGGTGGCCGAGAAGAGCCACCGCGCTGCAGATTCACAAACGCGCAGCAGAAGCAGAAAGCCCTTCATCAAAACGACAACATGGCTCTACATTTAACAAACGCGCCGCAGATTCACTAAACAAGTGCAAGCTCACAAACGCGCTGCAAAACCCTTCCCAACACAACGGGAGCGTTTCCGGAGGACACTTAAAGGATGTGGGATCAGATACGGAGACGCCATCTGGAAGCAGAGCCCTGCCGAGCCGCAGCAGCGTCTCTAATGAGAAGTAAGTTTGGGGAGATTTGATCACTAGAGTTATTCTAGGCCAGTTCTAGGCCAGGTCAGCCATGTCCAGCCCAGATCTATTTATTTCATTCAACAGAGCAAATGTTTCAGCTAGAAGCTGCTTTTTTCTGGACTTTTTAGTGAGACAATATTTCAGAAGAAAAGAACAGCTCCAGATTGTTTAGTTCTGCGCTCCTGCAGTTCTAGGAGGAGGAGCTGTTAGCTAATGTTTCTAGGCTGCACAAGCTTGCAGACAGACTGTAGAGCTCACAGCTTCAATCACAGTAGCTGTCTGTATTTACAGGGAAGGATTGGTTTCAGATGATGATGGATTTTGCTTGGTTGGAGTCGTGAACAAGGCAGAACATCCATTCAGAGCAGTGAGAGGGAAATGCCTCTTAGGTGTTTGAGGAGTCATATAGTGTTGTTCCAGTATGCTGAGTATTCTAGGAGTATAGGTATTGAACTAGAAGGCCATGTACGCTAGATCCTCATTTAGTCTTGTTAGGGTAATGTTTAGATTGGGGGTTTTGAGGTTTTCAGGGTTTAAAGTCTTCTAAAACAACTTTGTCCAATGTGTCAGTCATGGGAGCTGATTCTTATGCCCATGTCTGCAATCTGCTGTTGTACATTAGATTTGGACAGATCCTGAAAGCACTTCACCACAAAGTGGAGACGGGTGAGTTAAACTCCTAACAGTGAACTCTGCTTCTCTCTGTTAGGTTATCTTACATATTAATGGGAATCTGTTCATGCTTCACTTTGCCTGATCTAACTGCATTGTACCGTAACCTAGTAGTGACCCTTAACAGTAAACATTTTTATTAATGAAAATCAAACCATTTTTATATTTCAGATCAGCTCCAACATCCCGATCCACAAGCCAAGAAGAATGCATTATTATTTCAGCAATACTACATCACAGATCATTTCCTCTTTATTATTGATGTAGTTTATGTTGTAATGCTCTTTGCTTTCTATGCAACAGAGTACTGCTAGAGCCCAAGACGTCTGACATAAGGACATTGTTCACTCTCTTCACAGTGAATACACCAATGTAGTTCAGAGTCTGAGGCCATTGTGGAATCAGAAGTGGGAGACTGGTTATTGTTGTTAAATACTGGCCAATATACAAAATGAATTGGAATTGCTGTCTATAACTAACAATTTAATGTTGGGTTTTCCTGGTTTGCCCACTTAGTAAGTGTCAAATCTCTACTTTTATTTTTTGACCATGGTGAAAACATGCATAAACCTTATTTTCTGTATGTCTGGTTAATTTACAGTAGGGGACTGACCGCTTCAGATGTAGTGTCCAATCTGTCTCTGAAGATAGATAAAGAGTCCTGCAGCAGATTCAACATTAACAGAGCAAATGTGTGGGATGGAGCCATACAAGGATTTAAAAGATCTACATACAACCCATCCTATGACATGCTGGTAACATTCTCTGCGGTTCAGGGCATCTGTGTCTTTCTCTCTTCTCTTCCACGACCTTGTAGGTAAAGTGAAGTCCATCGAGGCTCCTATCGAAGATATACCAGATGAAGAAGTGAGGAATTCTCTCCTTGAGGTAATGTAACATTTCATATGATGAGACAACATTTGTCATCCAGTAAAATCAATTTGACTGTTGTTTAAGGTTTACTAAATCTAGACCCATATTCATAAAGCTTCAGAGTATATGTGATGATCAGATTTCTGTCTCATTTGCAGTGATCTTAGTGACAATAACCGCTCCTACGTGGAGAAGCTTTATGAATACAGGGTCTGATTAAATCTTTAAGATAATATTAAGGATAATTGTAAGAGCAATATTGCCTTATCAGTTCTGTTCAGGCAAATATAGAAATGGGGCAATATGTGTCTTTTACATTAGTACATAATCTTTATGATCTAGATATTCAATGCAACATCTGTGAGTGAACTACAGAGATGCACAGATAAACACTCCAGCATGCTCCAGACAGCGGGATGCTTACACTTCATTAAGACACTTGATGACTAGAAGAAAGTCTTACAGGATTACGTTCAGTGATATTTCATCTACTGCAACCATTTCTCCATTCAGAGGTATTACATTTATTTAGAGTATATTTGAGTTGATCACTTAATTTGTACATCTAAAGTTGATTAAATTATTCTTATACCAGTTTGTCTAATGTGCATGTATCTGACGTTGATCTATAGTTGAAATAGACTGTGCCAGGGGTTCTTAATTCTAGTCTTTGAAGGACTGTGTTTGACAGGTTTTTGTTCTTTCCTTGAATAAGCAGTGAATAGCCACCTATTGTCTTAGCTGGAAACGTATCAGATGTGCCTCATTTACTATCAGTGAGGGGACACGGTCGGCATGACGCATCTTAAAAAGTGAATTCAAAGATACTGTCTGTATATGATGTAAACACTTTCACAAATGTAGTAGGGATGTAGTTCAATATGTGTGGGGTTTCTTAATGGAAAATGTGGATAAATACACATGATTCAAACTGTATAGTTTATTTATATATATATATATATAATTTGTTTTTTTTAGAAACAGGTGCAGGCCCTTCCTCTCAGGATGTGCTGAAGTTTGGAACCGGGCTAAAGGAAGTTACCCCCACAACAATAAAGCCACAGCTAATATTTGAGTGGAGCTCACGCTTTCCTTTGGCAAGTACCTGTGCAAACACAATCACAATTCAAGATTCAAGAGTTTATCATCATGTGCACAGCAGAAACAAGCAATTAAACTGTACCATGAAATTCTTACTTTGCAGTTCCTCCATTTACTGACATAATCTCATAAATATCAAAATAAAAAGAGAAATAGAAGAAGTATAATAAAAATATATACAGTAAATAAGTAAAAAAGTAATGCTAAGTAAAAGAGAAACACTAAGTAAAGAAAGTTCAAGCGTACAGTACAGTATAGAGTATAGATGCATATGTAAGTTGTGCATGTGGGAAGTTCATTGTGCAAGTACGAAAGTAAACAGTATTTGTAGAACAGTAGCAGTGATTATATGTAGTGGGCTTGTATTAATGGGTGCATGTCAGGAGGTGTTTACAAGCCTGACGGCTTGTGGATAAAAACTGTTTGTCAGTCTGGCTGTCCTGGACTTCACACTCCTGTAGTGTGGGCCCGATGGTAGGAGCATGAAGAGGCTGTGTAAAGGGTGTGTACTGTTCCTGATAATGCTGTGGGCCCTCCTGATGACCCTGGTCCTGTAGATGTCCTGCAGTGAGGGGACGGCTGCTCCGGAAATGGACTGTGCAGTCTTGATCACACTCTGGAGAGCCTTCCTGTCACTGATGTGAATGCAGAGGAATTTGAAGGTTTTTATCCTCTCCACCTCTGTCTCACATATGTAGATGTGTGTGTGTGTGTAGCTCCTGCCTCCTCCTCAGATCAACATCATTTCCTTAATCCTGTCTGTATTCAAGGAAAGATTGTTGTCACACAGAGAGGAACGCAGAGATTTGGTCAGACTGTCTGAAGTGCCCTTGTTGCCACCCCTCACGTTTCTGTGGACTTGGTCGAGAAGGTTGTTCTCCCTCGTCTGAAAGCTCACAGGCTTGTGTTTGGGGAGGACAGTCCTCAGGTTGCTGTGGTTAAATCGGCAGTGAATATGCTGTCTGGGTGTCCGGTCTCTTGTTTGCTGATTGTGTCATGCAGCAGCCCCAGCGGCATCTCCAAGTTCACGCGTGGCGGAATTTAAACAGCCAGGATAAACGCAGCGCTGAACTCTTTCTGCAGATAAAAGGTTCTGCACTTCACCATCAGCATTGCTAAGTCAGTTAAACAGTTTTTTTTTACAGTCTTAATGTCTGTTGTTTACAAAGATGCAGACGCTGCCACCGTACAGTACAAAGTCTTTTCCAGTACAAAGACTTTGTTCTGGAAATAAAATAGATGTACAGCTCTGTAACTTCTGTATGCTTTAACACAGAAGAGAAAATGTAGAAACCCAACAGAAAGAACAGTAAGTAATGAAGAAAATATTGATCACAATAGTTATCATAGGTTAAGAAAGAATGCAAGAATAGTCTGAGCTTTGGTGGCTTCACATTATCTCTGGACTTTAAAAGGAGTGAATGCCTTTTGCTTTGGGTTATTATGTAATAAATAAGCTGTGCTACTCAAACTGTAATATGCACTGGTTCTTTTTATTCTTCTATTGTTTAATGGGTGATATGTCTCAACTTCTTGTAATTGGTTGGAAAGTCTGAACCGTCTATAAGTGTGATGAACATATGAAAAGTTGTGACTTGTAACCTTTCTTTTGCAACTCTCCTCATAATTACAGTGTGTGTATTTTGCAGCAGGAAGAGGAGCCAGCATCACCGACACTCCTGTTACTCTTCTCACTACTGGTGGAGTCTCCTTTAGCCCCAGCAGCATCTTTAAGTTGAGGGGGATATTGTTGTGAGTGAAACTATGTCTGCTGAGACTGAAAAATGATGAGTTGAAATACTGAACCAAGCAACCAGCTTGAAAGCACATGTGCATAAATGTTCTATACATGTACACTGACCAGCCATTTTTTTCACCATTGTGTCTGATCCAATTGTACTAACAGAACACACACTAACACCACCACAAGGCACAGAGTGTCCCCAGCACAGTGGTGGTGTGTTAGTGTGTGTTTTGCTGGTACAATTGGTTTAGACACAGAAGTGCTGCAAAGGTGTTCACTCACTGTTCACTCTATTAGACACATTAGCACACCTTGATAACAGTGTCCTAATAGAAACAGTTTGCAATCATTTAAAATGCAGTTGGTTTTATTACTGGTTCCTGTGAAGCTGCTTTTGATGATGGCAGTTGTAAACAGTTTATATGTACACAAGTGTGCACACCCTTTGATATGACACCCAAAAGTGAGATGAATGTGCGTTTTGAAAATGGGAACAGTGCAAGAACAAGTTTTGCTTCACCCCAGAAGGAGATCGTGCTCCGTGCCTCCTAGTGATCAGCCTGATTGACGGCAGCTGGTGGCAATCCTTCATCAAATCCTTGAGTTTTACCATGTGAAAGCTAGACCACGCCGGTATTTGTGTTCTCCCAGAGTTCTCTAAGTCACTCTGCAGTTCCTCTTTGCACACAAGAGGCTCTATCTCTTTACGTCTTTTAGGGCCGATAGTGGCTCTCAGATTTCTCATGCTGGTCTCGGTTGCCATGAGGCATCCCCCTCTTTCTCTCTGCCTTCGTGAACAAAGAGTCTTTTTACAGTCCTTTTCTTACTGCTGTTCTTTGGTGTAGTTATTATTCTTATTTCACAACAACCCTTATCATTCTAAGTCCTTTCATTTGTTTTATTTTTGGTCCAGTGGATTTCTCTCTGCCTTTTCACACCAGCAACGTAGGTTCGAACCCAGCTCCCTGCAAAACCCCATATCTGACTCCACCCTAGTTGCTATCTGGGTCTTCCCTCTGGCTCCCCCAGGTGGATAGCTGTCTCATTACAGAGTATGCAGAGAAGTAGCTGGATACAGTCTGGAATTCTAGAACTATAATGTGCTCCTATATGGTCAGTGGAGCTGATCTAGTGGACAGTGAGAGTAGAAAGGAGGAGGTTGTGTTATATTATATTTTGATTTTGTTTCAAGGCAGCTGTGTAGGTATAAATGATTTTCTGGGGAAGGCAAGTGCTCTTTTGTGTTTCTCTGCAGATAATGGTTTTCATGCTTTCATGTCTGTTGTGCTCTGAAATATTTAATTATAAAAGATATTTCTAGCTCTGAAAACAATTGTTAATACCTTTGAAATGGCAGCCTGTTGTGTTTAATAAAGAAATTTGGTGTTATTGCATGTTTTGTGAATTACTTGTTTAAATTGAGGTTTACATTTTTCATTTATTGGCTGAAATGATCCTGACTAGGAGTTTGACACACTAATCTTTTTAGTATTTTTAGGATTTTAAGTTGTGTACCATCATATTTTGTGTTGTGTGTTCATTTGGTGGAACATAATTTAATTATGTAGTGCTTACTAAATATAATGTAGTATGTAGAACTTTTATATAATATTTACAATTAAATATGGTTTAAGTTTAGAAAAATAAAAATGTATTTAAAAAGAAAAAAAATTGATGTGAACATATTACACAGTTTTTCATTGCTTTTGTTCCTCCGCTTTGATCCTGGGAAAAGATGCTTCTTCTATGTTGTTCTGTATTTATAGTGAAGACCAGAAGCAGTTAAACAAGCAGCTGAAACACAGTTGAATAAATCAGTGTTTTCATAAAGTGAAATGATGTTTTTAAATCTGTGTTTAAATATGATGAAAGATTATTGGTGATAATAATTGTAATCTACTTTATTAGTCTATTATTGAAGGTGTTTGCTGGTGGTTTACTGTCCTCATGAACTTCCACGTGATCATAAAGTGAGGCTGTGAGAGCTCGCGCTCTAGAACCTCCTCATCATTCTGCTCAGATTGTGACGTCACCTGCTTTCCAGCAGCACAGCGCGCGACCAGCTTTACTAAACAGCCACGACTCACTAAAGCTCCTCCAACACCTCTACACACACTGCTGCTGCTTCAGCCATTTCTCTACACACTACATTTAAGGTGAGCTGCTCCTACAGCACCAAACCTTCATCCCAACATAGACTAACATGTTTCTGGAAGTTCTCTGTTTTCCTTTTCACGATTTACGCTGAGATGAGCCGAATCGGAAACTCTGGAAAGGTGGGATATGGATGCAGGCTGATTAAACCCACCGGAAAACAGATTGTTGAGCTGAGAGTAAAACAGCAGGTCTGTGAATAATAATAAACAACAACAATAATCCATTAGAAGAAGAAAAATGAGCTCATTTATTCTTAGCACTGTTCAAATTAGCCTTACTTTCCTCAGCTTCTTATTTGAATGATCCAGTCCACCTTAAGTGCTGCTGTTTCGCCTGTAGGTGGCGCTGATGAGCTGATTTTCATCATTAATCTGTGTGATCTGGAACATAAGACTGAATTGACTTCTTCCACTTATCTTCTGAACCATTTCTGTTGTGTTGCTCTAATAAACATGCAGGTATTTGTATGTTTTTTACACTGTCCAGTATTATCCCCCTTTGTAATTCTGGATGTTTGAATAGCTCTTTATAGAGAAGACAGATTTAGCAGATAATACTTTGTCAGGTGTGAAGATGTGTTGTAGAAAAGAGGCTTATATCAGAGCCGGTTTATGGAGAGTCTAGCCACTTCCTGTTTACCCTGTTGTCCCAAAAAATGACTGCAAAGTGCCAGAGTGAGCCTGCAAGCAGATCCTCAATGTCCGGGGGTGTCTGACCACCAGGATCTTCCTTTAATTCTGGAAAGTAGAATGATGTGTTTCACTAAAAAAGCAAAGAGAACATTTTCTACAGAAAGCAGGTTTTGGGCAGTAGAGGCTAGCATTACTGGGAGTGAGTGCTGACTGGTTGGCGCTCTGATGCTGGAGGCGTCTTATAAAAGGAGCTGTTTAAAATATGTCTGCCGTGCTGAAACATCTGCTGCTGTTCTGTGTTGAGGAAATCACTGCATTTTTTGGTGTGAAAATCAGACTTGAAGTGTCTGACAAACCTGGAAGACATTCTGAAGTGATAATTCTCCTCTCTACAGGTTCTCTGCTTATATGACCTATATAAAGACTAAAGAATAAGACAAGTGAAATAGTCAGCTTCTAAAACTTACCTTAATAACCAGAACTCTTTCATGTAAGAAGTATTATTAGTATTATTTTATGTAAAGTTAAAAAATAATAACCTAATTCCTTTCAAAGTCATTGAACTGTCCATTAGCTCTAAACATCTTATATGCGTCCACATACTGCTCCAGACTGACCTTTATCCCCATTTTAGCACCATTTTAAGTGTTATTTTAAGTTCAAAACTTCACATAATGTTGCTTTATGCCACAGTTCATCCACAGTTCTTGGGGAGTTTATCACACTCCCTGTTAAACCGCTTACAGTGCCCATTACAATCACCTGCCCAGATTCTCTTCTGTCCACTGTCCTCTATTATATGGAAGTGTCTACAAACTTCATTAATGATGCTTTCACCACCCTCATCCACTGTTCATGGTGAGTCCACTTCACCACACTCCATTTTATAGCATTTACAGTGCCCATTACAATCTCCTGCCCAGATTCTCTTTTGTTCACAGCCCTCAGTGATTCGGAAGTGGATACCACCTTCATTAATGTGATGATCTCCAACCTCATCTCCAGATCTTGGTGAGTCTATGCTATCTCACTCCCTGTTATACTGCTCATTGTGCCCAACACAATCGCCTGCCCAGATTCTCTTCTGTCCACAGCCCTCTGTGATTCAGGAGTGGCTACAAAGTTCCTTAATAAGGCTTTCGCCAACCTCCTACACAGTTCTTGGTGAGTCCTCTTCATCACACTCCTTGTTGTATCTCTTAAAGTGCCCATTACAATTGACTGCCCAGATTTTGTCTGGCCACAGCCCTCTTTGACTCGGAAGTGTCTACAAACTTCAATAATGCGGCTTTCACCAACCTCTTCCACTGTTCATGGTGAGTCCACTTCACCACACTCCATTTTATAGCACTTACAGTGCCCATTACAATCGGCTGCCCAGATTCTCGTTTGTCCACTGCATCTAATCATTCGGGAGTTGCTGAACCGCTTTATCCACAGTTCTTGGGGAGTCCAGTTTATTACACTCCCTTTTATACTGATGACAGTGCCCATTACAATCGCCTGCTCAGATTCTCCTCTGTCCATAGCCCTCAGTGATTCGGAAGTGGATACAAACTTCATTAATGTGATGATCACCAACCTCATCTACAGATCTAGGTGAGTCTATGCTAGCACACTCCCTGTTATACCACTCATTATGCCCAATACAATCGCCTGCCCAGATGTTCTTCTGTCCACACCCCTAGATGATTCAGGAGTGACTACAAAGTTCATTTATAAGGCTTTCACCAACCTCCTACACAGCTCTTGGTGAGTCCTCTTCATCACACTCCTTGTTGTACCTCTTAAAGTGCCCATTACAATTGATTGCCCAGATTCTCTTTTGTCCACAGCCCTTTTTGATTTGTAAGTGGCTACAAAATTCTTTAACGAGGCTTTCACCAACCTCATCCACTGTTCTTAGTGAGTATACATCACCACACTCCATTTTATAGCACTTACAATGCCCATTACAATTGCCTACCCAGATTCTCTTCTGTCCACAGACCTTCAGAAGTGGGTACAAACTTAATAAATGATGCTTTCACCAACCTCATCCACAGTTCTTGGTGAGTTCTCTTCATCACACTGCCTGTTCTGCTGCTTGCAGTGCCCATTACAATCGACTGCCCAGATTCTCTTCTGTCCACAACCCTCTATGATTATGAAGTGGCTACAAACCTTATTAATGGGGTGATCAGCAACCTTATCCAAAGAGCTTGGTGAGTCAGCTTTAGCACACTCCCTGTTATACCACTCACAGTGCCCATTACAATCTCCTGCCCAGATTCTCTTCTGTCCACAGTCCTCTATAGTAGGCAGTGGCTACAAACTTCATTAATGAGGCTTTCACAGTCCTCATTCACTTGTTCTTGGTGAGTCCACTTCATCATACTCCTTGATGAACCTTATAAAGTACCCTTTACAATTGACTGCCCAAATTCTCTTTTGTCCACAGCCCTCTTTGATTCGAAAGTGGCTACAAACTTCTTTAATGAGGCTTTTTCCAACTTCATCCACAGTTCTTGGTGAGTCCACTTCATCACATTATTTGTTATACCACTTAAACTGCCCATTACAATCGACTGCCCAGATTCTTTTCCGTCCACAGCCCTTTATGATTCGGAAGTGGCTACGAACTTTAATAATGAGGCTTTTACCATCTTATCCACAGTTCTTGTTTTTCATCACACTCCATTTTATAGCACTTAATGGTCCCTATTACAATCTCCTGCCCAGATTCTTTTCTGTCCACAGTCCTCTATAATATGGAAAAGGCTACGAACGTCATTAATGAGGTTTTCACCACCCTCATCCACTGTTCATGGTGAGTCCACTTCACCACACTCCATTTTATAGCACTTCCAGTGCCCATTACAATCGCCTGTCCAGATTCTCTTGTTTGCACAGCCTTAGATAATTCGGGAGTTGCTAAACCACTTCATCCACAGTTCTGTCACACTGCCTGTTCTGCTGCTTACAGTGCCCATTACAATCACCTGCCAAGATTCTCTTTTTTACAGCCCAGTATGATTCAGAAGTGGCTACAAACTTTATTAATGAGGCTTTCACCATCTTATCCACAGTTCTTGTTCTTCATCACACTCCATTTTATAGCACTTAATGGTCCCCATTACAATCACCTGCCCAGATTGTCTTCTGTCCACAGCCCTCTGTGATTCATGAGTGGCTACAAATTTCCTTAATAAGGCTTTCGCCAACCTCCTACACAGTTCTTGGTGAGTCCTCTTCATCACACTCCTTGTTGTACCTCTTAAAGTGCCCATTACAATCGCCTGCCCAGATTCTCGTCTGTCCACTGCATCTAATCATTCGGGAGTTGCTGAACCGCTTTATCCACAGTTCTTGGGGAGTCTAGTTTATTACACTCCCTTTTATACTGCTGACAGTGTCCATTACAATCGTCTGCTCAGATTTTCTTCTGTCCACAGCCCTTGATGATTCAGGATATAAACTGTGGATGAAAACTGTGGATAAATACTGTTTATATTTGCACTAACCATACCCAGATTGTTTTTAATCTGCTGCATATTTCACTTTACTTTGTACGTCTTTAAATATACTTTATTCATACATTTTAAGTGCATGGCTGCATATGCCACTTTACCCCTGACGTCAATGTCAGGGACCTCTACTTATTTATACAAACACCTTTACTCTTACATTCCTACAAATTAGTGAACTAAAATTTCTATGCTTTGTGTTATTTCATATTTAATGTTTATTTAAATGTTTGATGTTTATTGTTGCACCATAGGTCTGAGAGTAACGCAGTTTCAATCCTGTGTATGTCCTGTACATATTGCAGTTTTGACAATAAAGCTGACTTTGACTTTGAGTGGCAACAAAATGTTTCACCAACCTCATCTATTGTTCTTCGTGAGTCCACTTCATCACACTCTTTGTTGTACCTCTTAAGGTGCCAAGATTCTCTTATGTCCACATGCTTAGATAATTTGGGAATGCTAAACCGCTTCATAGCATTTGCAGTGCCTATTACAATCACCTGCCCAGATTCTCCTCTGTCCACAGCCCTCAGTGATTCGGAAGTGGATACAAACTTCATTAATGTGATGATCACCAGCCTCATCTACAGATCTTGGTGAGTCTATGCTAGCACACTCCCTGTTATACCACTCATTGTGCCCAATACAATCGCCTGCCCAGACTGTCTTCTGTCCACAGCCCTCGATGATTCAGGAGTGGCTACAAAGTTCATTAATAAGGCTTTCACCAACCTTCTACACAGTTCTTGGTGAGTCCTCTTCATCACACTCCTTGTTGTACCTCTTAAAGTGCCCATTACAATTGATTGCCCAGATTCTCTTTTGTCCACAGCCCTCGATGATTCAGGAGTGGCTACAAAGTTCATTAATAAGGCTTTCACCAACCTTCTACACAGTTCTTGGTGAGTCCTCTTCATCACACTCCTTGTTGTACCTCTTAAAGTGCCCATTACAATTGATTGCCCAGATTCTCTTTTGTCCACAGCCCTTTTTGATTTGTAAGTGGCTACGAAATTCTTTAACGAGGCTTTCACCAACCTCATCCACTGTTCTTAGTGAGTATACATCACCACACTCCATTTTATAGCACTTACAATGCACATTACAATCACCTGCCCAGATTCTCTTCTGTCCACAGCCCTTTATGATTCGGGAGTGGCTACAAACTTCAATAATGCGGCTTTCTCCACTCTCATCCACTGTTTATGGTGAGTCCACTTCACCACACTCCATTTTGTAGCATTTACAGTCCCCCATTACAATCGACTGCCCAGATTCTCGTCTGTCCACTGCATCTAATCATAATCGGGAGTTGCTAAACTGCTTTATCCACAGTTCTTGGGGAGTCCAGTTTATTACGCTCCCTTTTATACTGCTGACAGTGCCCATTACAATCACCTGCCAAGATTCTCTTTTTTTACAGCCCTATATGATTCGGAAGTGGCTACAAACTTTATTAATGAGGCTTTTACCATCTTATCCACAGTTCTTGTTCTTCATCACACTCCATTTTATAGCACTTAATGGTCCCCATTACAATCTCCTGCCCAGATTCTCCTCTGTCCACTATTAAACCGTAATACTGTTAAGTTAAAGACGTGATCCTGTGATCCAGTATTGCATATTTGATACTGTTAGTGCTGCCATCTGGTGGCCTGTTTGTCTTGTTTCTTTGTTTCTCTCTCTCTCTCTCTCTCTCTCTCTCCAGGTAAAACAACTGATTGAAAGCAGCTGATCTAAAGGGGTATGCTGGTTGGTTGCATTGTCTGAGCTTTGTCATTAAAATGGGGGCATTGACTCTTATTCAGTCAGCCACTGTGTTCTTACCATGCAGTTAAATGTGGTTGTGATTTATGCTGTTCAGGATACTTTGGTTTTTTTTCTTGCTATTTAGACACTCTTAAATTCAGTATTGTACTTCTCGTAAATCTGTATGTTCCCGGATGTAATGGCTGGCGAGCACTAGTTTTAACTTAGTATGATGTATGTGGAGCTATTTTAGTCCACTCTTTTCTGTGTTATTATGTACTTGTTGAGGTTCAAGTGGTTTAATCATGGTCACATAATTGTAGGGGTAAGTGCCATTTACTTTGTTTATTATTTTTTTTTTTCTTTTATATTTGTTTCATGTTAGAGAGGCAGGTAAGACCACTGTATCTTTTATTACTCTTTTTTTAGGTTAGCTAGTAAGGTGGAATGTCATGTGTTTCTGTTATTTTGGCCTTAGCTCTGACACTATATGATGTCGAATGTGGTATCTTGTTATGTTTGCCTATAATACAACATTTTTATTTGAGCATTAAATCTATTGTGCTGGTTTGTTTCGTATCTCTCCAAGACCTAGACTAGTATTTTGAGAAATGGTTTGATAAGTGGGGTTGTAACAGTTACTCAATAATAGATTAACTTTACCATGTATAGTGCAACTCCTTTATTTCTCCCATTACAGCCAACTACACCAACACTCTGGCCACAGCTCTCTCATTCCCCTCCCCCTTGATCCTGACTGCTTTTACAGCTCAATATAGCACAACTAACAAAAGAGAATATTAATAAAACAATGCCTTTCTATACATAAACCTAATAAACTCCCTCACTTCTTAAAAATAAAAAAATAGATAATCATAGAGAACAGACTTTTACCCATTTAAACAACAGAGTACACAGCAACAACACAAGAGCACAGAACAGCAGTATTATGTCCTTTCCAAATGTAGTGTTAATCAAGTTTCCATTGTCCTACACTCAGGAATGAAGTAACTCATAAGCTGATGCCCCTTTTTGGTAAGACAGTCCACAAGCTGTTCTTTTGTACTGTGCTGCAGCACATGTTCAACCTCCTGTGTTTGTATTGTATTTTATCTGTCACACACATTACGGGTGGAGCATGTTCAGCATCCCTAGTAGTTAGCTCAGAGAACAGTGTGGCCAAGAAAATGGCCTTATCACTTCCTTCAGACATCGCCAGTGTTTCACCGGCAAGTGTGCTCAGCACGATCCTCTTGACTCTGTTTGACTGCCAAGAAAGGGGTGAGAACTTTCCATTTTCTCCCATAAGAACGATCTAATGTCCTTCCAAATGAGGCATCACTGAATAATATCAGTATAAGAGCACTGTCTCTGTCTAAGCGTTGGAGGTTTAGAACTACCTTCTTGTACTTTGCGCTGTTTGCTTCATGGACTGTCTGCACAGTTACATTTTAAAGCTTGATGACACCTGACCTACACCTGCTACACTTGTGAGGCACATGCAAGAGTTGCAAGTCTTCTGCAGGGCCACACGCTGGTGTAGTTGGTGATGTGGTGTTGGCTCGTGATTATAGAGTAGGAGTCGTTATCACCCAAAGAGGACCGGCTTCTTACACGGTGGACAGCGGTGCGACTGAATCCTGACAACGTCATGTTGATCAACCTCTGCCTCACCAGAAAGAGACTATTCCAGGAAAGTGTGCAGAATCAGAGACAGCAATATTATCTAGCATATCCACCATGCATTCGGCTGTCTAAATGTCTGCTGAGACGTATTCATCAACGAAAGCTGAAAACATACAATGTATGCCTGGAGAAATGCAGAGTGAGACTCCACCTACTAGTCCCAACTCACAAGATGTCTCTTCTGTAAAAGAACACCAGACGCTATCCTGTTATTAGAGTTATTAAACCTCTGGACCGTCTGACGCTGTAGAACTGTAATGCAAGCATGTGCTGCAAAAATAAAAACTGAATAAACATCTATGACTGTATGTAGTTACAGGAGTGAGCATTTTCTGGAAATGTTATGTAGTGGTTAAATGTATAACTGCTGTTACTCAGTATTCCTGCAGGTGGCACTAGTGCAGTTGTAGTTTATGTGAACAACTCAGTAAAAGATGAGCTCCAATGCACCTTCATGTGTTTGAGTCATGTTATAGAACAGAGGTTCTGCTCTTCATACATAACTCATTAAATCAGGAAAACATGACCTCAAAGTGAACCTTCTGCTTAGATCTGAAGATCTTCCACTTCCAGGACAAACAACAGGTTTTTGAAAAGCCAGCACCAAACTACTGGAAGAATAAGCATTGAATAACAGTAGCTTAAAGACTGAGAACCAGAGTGTTAATAATCAACCATTAACCATTAACCCGAGCCTTAAAACTTCCACACTTCCACAGGTGTAAAGGTGAGTGAGAATTAGGTGCATTGTCCTTCACAGTAGTACAAAAAAAGAACATGTATTAAAAAACAGAAATACTGAATATTCACACATTAACTTATACTACACATGTACACACACTATACACACATTATACATACTCTCTATTTACAATACTGCACTGGTGTAAAGCGGTTAAATGTACAGGTTTGATAGAATCTGAATGTTTACGTTATGTACAAAAGGCACTGGATGGGTGTGAAGTCAGGTGTAGTGTGGGTGGGGAGAAGTCTTTGTGGGTGCAGTGTGACTGTGCATAGGGGTTCCAGTAGTAAGTGCAGGGTGCAGAGTGTGTCTGTATTGGGAGGAGGTGTGATGGTACAGATCAGATCCACAGTCCAGAAGCTATTGTTCACTCAGCAGCCTAATTGCTTGAGGATTGAAGCTGTCTCTGAACCGACTGGTTCTGGTCTTCGAGCTTCTGTACCTCCTGCCACTGGGCAGCTGTGAGAACGGGCAGTGGCTTGGGTGGGTGGAGTCCTTGATAATCTTCCTTGACTTCCTCACACGGTGCAGTTCCCGTACCAGGTGGTGATACAGCCTGTCAGAATACTCTCCACAGTGCAGGTGTAGAACGTCCTGAGTATGCTGTTGTGCTTTTCTTCTTCAACCACTAAACCAGCTTCATCTAAATATTAATAAAGTAGCTCTTTTTAAATGATTGGATGTTTGGTAGCTGATTTCTGTTCATTTTGTTCTTTAGCTGAAATGGATGTGATGGAAAAAGACCCTCCAAAGGATGAAGCTGGAGAGAGTGGAAAGAAATGGCATAGGAGAGGAACTGGAGGAGGAGATGAGGTATCTGGGCTTCAGTTTAGACTCTGCTAAGGTTAAAGCAACAGTCCGCAGAGGTGGACTTGCTCTAGAAACTACCAGCATTCAAACAGAACCTCCAGTTCGGCTCGTGTTTCGTCTTCATCTAGCGGTTTCTCGTACTTGTTTCTTCTGTAAGGAGACTGATCATTTCAGTGCCTCTCGCCCTGCATTACAAGGAAGGCCTCCACACTCTTCTGTAAATGCACTCATTAGCTCTCCAAAAGCGTTGTTTAAGGAGAGTGTTCCTGATCAGGTTTATGAGCCTTTTATTTTAGAAGGTTTTGTTTGTCACTGGTGAGGGAGAAGATTCAAAACCAGTTAAAATACTGAGGGACACTGGGGCTGCACAGAACTTTATTCTCCATTCTGTTTGACCCTTTTCAGACTTGGCTGCCTGTGGGTCAGATGTGTTTAGTTCAGGGGATGGATTTGAGCATATGTAAAGTCCCATGGCACACAGTATGTCTTAGGTCCAGTGTAGTGACTGGTGACTGCCACTGTAAGGGTAGGAGTTCGTCCTCAATTTCCCATAAAGGGTGTTGATTTTTATATTGGTTAATGATCTTGGTGGTGGTAGATCCCTTACCTGAGGTGGTAGATGTGCCTGAATGTTCTTATACGAGTGAAGATGTTCCTCTGTTACCTGTATCCTCTGTGACTCATTGGCTGAAGTAGATCTATCTGAGACGTTTCTGAGTTCTTTTAAGCCTGCGTCTAAGGTAAACACTATTTGGTTTAAAGTTAGTCAGAAGATGCAGAAAATGATTCCACATCATAACTAATAAAGAGGCTTTGATGGAGGAACAAAGTAGGGATCCATCTCTTGATAACTATAGACTAACTAATGCCCCAGCATGCATTTATGTATTTTTGCCAAGATGGTGTATTAATGAAAACATGGACTCCCAATTTTTTTATGGGAAAACCCAATCAGGTTCCATCCGCACCACTTTATCCAATCCCAGCATTAGGAACGCCATTTGAACGTCTTTTAGTTGATTGTGTAGGGCTGCTGCCCTGGCCACTGATCAAATCCTTCTACCTTTGGGTTACCAAAATACACCCAGACAGATCTGGGAACACATTTTACTGAAGTTCTGAAATTGTTGGGGATTAACCATCACATGTCCAGTGCATACCACCCTGAATCTCAGGGTGCTCTAAAACGTTTTCACCAAACTCTTAAATCAGTGCTTCCTACCTACTGTCTTTAGGGGGGGAAAGGATGGAATGAGGACATCCTATTCTTGTTGAACACCAATGTGCTGGATAACATTAGTACTATTCAAGGAAGATTGCTGCAAGCCTGTGGACTCGCTAAAGTGTCACTTAAAATAGCACTGCAGCTCCACTCTGCCTCCTGTAGGTTCTGCAACATTTAAGGTGGATTAGAAGATTCCAGTAAGAAGCTGGAGAATAACTCCAGCCTCGTTGGTGCAGCAGTGTTTGTTTACGGCATCATGAATTAGCACGTTACGAAAGTCAGAAATGACATTCCTTTACTGCGCATGCGTAGTCCAGATTGGGGTTACGGTTCTGAATTAGAGTCTAAAAAGCTGTCAGAATGGTGAAGAAGCAGTTCAGGGAGACAGATGGGGCTAAAAAGATGACAGTCATTGAGGGTTTATTTGTGAAAGACAAGGCTTAATCTGACTTCTCAGTCTAATTTGTTCGTTCCACCTTAAATGGTGCAGCAGTTACAGTCAAAAGTATTCACCCCCACCCCAATTAAAGCTAATTAGCTTCATTAGCCAACATAAGTGCTTTCTCCTAATTCAATAATGCTAAACTGCATTGGGGGGGGTGAGTATCTTGCAAATTTTGCAAATGTACAGCACCAGCATGAAATAGTTGCATCACTTAAGGTGGAACAGATCAATTTGGAAGAGAAGCTGATTTCAGTACAGAATCAATCTTAGCGTGTTTTTCCATCCGTCTTCCAGTAAAACACAACTTAAATAATGAACATATGATGCTTTAAACACATTAACAGACAATATCATTTAAATTCAGCATGTAGTTGAAAACTACGTCCCTCCAAACAAAGCTGTCTGACTCCCTGTTCTCTTCTCCTAGTTAATAGATGTAGATCAGCACCCTTTGCTCCTTCAATGGGTTTTTTCAGCCATTCTGTTATTTACAAAAAAAGCTCTTTTCTTCAAGCTTTTCAGTCCCTGAAATCAGTACTGGAGACCTTATGGACCACATGTATTAACACATTGTGAGATCTGTCCTTTTCTTCTGGTTAGTGTGGCTGAAGGTAATGTACATGAAGAAGGACACGACACCTCCAGGTAAATTCCAACAGAGTGGTGATTTTATTAAAGCATTCCCCTTAGAAAAAGTAAAGAAGAAAAACTGTCCAAAAGGAAAATAAAGGAGTAAAAAAACAAACAGGAAGAACGGATGTCTAGCGAATTCTTTACTAGTCTGTAGTTCAATCATTCACCATCCTTACTCACAGTAATCAGTTACTAAAAAACTACACTCCCCCCCCCCCCATCACCTTTTTTTCTTTTTCTGCTTTTTCCTCCTTTTCTTTTTGATCTTTCTTTTGTCATTTATTTTTTTATTTTATTTTTGTCATCTTTATTTATATATTTTTATTTTATCTTTGTCTTTCTTCTTTTTCTTGGCTTCTTTGTTTTTCTTTTTCTTCTTTGACTTCGTTTACTTTTCTTCTTTTTCTTTGCATTTTATCTTTGTCTACTTTTATCTTCGTCTACTTTTATCTTTGTCCTTTCTTTGTTTTTGTCTTCTTTTATCTTTGTCTTCTCTGAGCCATCAACTGGATAAGGTGAAGTAATGTTAATCTCTGCTCTCTGTTCTGATGATCAATGACATTATTAGACTCTTTCAGTGACTCTGGGCATGAAACTTGGGTGCCTACTAACCCAGGCTAGGAGAATGTCATAACCTGAGCAAGTTGGTCCTTTCCATTACTGGTGATTAAAGCTTAAAGGTGCTTTTTTGGATTGTTGCCAAGCAGAGCCTTCCATAAAGTCACTGCTGTTTTGCCTATACTGATATTTTGTGTTCAAGTTGTCTTTATTTTTTATTTTTGTTTTCTTTGTTTGGTTATTTGTCATTTGGTTATTGTGAATATTCTTACTGTCTGTTAAATTGATTTGTCTGGTGTTTTGTTTTGTCTTTTGAGGAAGGCTGCTAGGTGTCCTTATTGGACCTACCATTGTTTTTGTTTGACTTTTGTTTGTTCTGATTATTATTATTTTTTTTTTTTAAGAATTGTCTTTTTATGATTATGGGTACTGGCTGTGGCATAGTTAGTTGATCACATGCAAGTTTTGGGTTGGCATATAATTACTGTTCATTAATCATTTGTCTTTATTCTGTCCTCTCCAGGCAACTTGGTCCATGTGGTGTATCTCGGGCTGACTGATTACCCTCCTGAGAGGTTTCTCCTGTTCAGTCTCTTTGCACTTGGTTTGCTGTGTTTGAAATCACCACCTTTCTGGTCTTGGAATCTGTGTGGATGTGTGATTGTGGTTTGTGCAGTTTCCAGTGTGTAAAGTATAAGAGTGCCTGAATCCAGTTTTTTTTTTTGATAGACAAATGATTATACCATATTAAGAAACCTGCCCAGCCAGTAAACCTGATTGTTTTTCTTCATTCTTTAAAAGTATTTGGTGGGACACAGTCCACTTGGGTTTTATCTTTTTAAGATTTTAAGTTTAAAAAGTAATTAATAAAGTTTTGCATTTTTTGTTTTATATGTATTTTTAAGTCTTTGAGTAAGTGTTGTACACTGTATTGCATCCCACATCTCTGTTACAGCAGTAGCACATTTCTATTAGCTTAGCTACCCATATTATATAGTCCTAGGAACATCAACAAATCTTAACCTATGAACACCATACACTATTGTTGACTCTGGGATTTGATTGTTTTAATATGGGTTATACAAAGAACTAATATCAGTTAAGTCTTAAAACAGACCTGTTATCTGTGTGTGAGCATATTATATAGTCCCAGGAACATTATCTGCTCTGGGCCCGGGCACATCCTAAACTTTTGCTGACCCAGGGCTTGCATTATTTTAAAACTGAATGTACAACTCAGTACTAGTTTTAGCTACTTAATTAATGTTGAATTATAAACACATTTAATAATAGTACTACTACAACTAATAATAAAATAAAAACTGAGATAGTGCCTAGCAGATTTAAACGTATGTTGTTCCAGGAATATTATGTCAACTTTTTTTACAAGGACATTATGCACACCCATTACATTAACCCAGGAACAGTATAATTACATCAGTGGTTCAGTTCTAAGTCTGATCTCTTAGCTACACCAGTAAGCTAGTTCGCTAGCATATTTTACAGGAAATCACTGTTAGATAGATATTTTATCATTATAATGTTGACTCAAGAACAGGGTCTTTAATAATAACAGAATAAGTAAAGCGATGTTAGCACTGTGACCACAGTAAGCTAGTTAACTAGCATATTATATAGTCCTAGGAGTATTATCCAGTCTTAACCTTAGGACATCATACACCATTGTTGACTCAGGGAGTATTTACATAGTGATAAAACAATGATCTTAGTAAATGTTTTTTTACTTACTTACCATTTGCCTAGGTAGCCTAACAAATATTTTGTCCCAGGAAAACCATGTTTAATGTTTACACAAGGACATCATATACAGTACCAGTCAGAAGTTTGGCCACACTCCTGTTTCCTTGTTTTCTACATTTCTATATGAGAATAAACATAATCACATTATATTCTTCAAAGTAGCCATATTTTGCTTTGATGACAACTTTGCCTATAGCTGAGCATTCTCTCAGGCAGCTTCATGAACTATGCTCTTGTTGGCTGCTTCCCCTTCACTCTGTGCTCCACCTCATCCCTAACCATCGCAATTGGGTTTAGGTTGAGTGAGTGTGGAGGCTTAGTCATTTAAATCTGTTACCTTTATGTCCACATACAATGTTTCTTTTGCCGTTGACACAGAATATTTTGAAATAGACACTTTTAGTTCCATGAAGAACCATGTTTTTAATAGAGATGTGAGTGAAGAACCTTTTACCTGATGCATTTACCTGAACCATTTTGAAGGTACTTCACATTTTATAATTTCTATCACAAACATGTAATGGAAAAAGTGGCTAGTCAAACATTTTCTGTGACAATGACAAATAACAAACATTTGATGCACTTTATTGTAAAGATTAAAGAAAGCCACTTAAGCAAACATACTGTCCTAGGTACATCACCTGGTCTTGAGGTGGGAAAATCATATGTTTTGTAGATGCAGCAATTAATTTCTTACAGATTATACAATGTAATGAAAAAAAGATATCCAGTCTCATCTGTAAAGAAGGTTATTATTCCCAAAAAAAGCACACTTGACTCCACTTTAACCAGGCAGAATCAGTTTTCAAACATTTCTGAATGTTCTTACATTGTTGACATCAAAACCTATAGCCACAGTAAGTTAGACAGTGGGTAACATTCTCATTAAATTGAAGACAGGTGTTTAATTCCATAGCTGTGCAGAGAGAACGTACCCGTAATGTAGGGTCACTGACTGCTCTCATTGCTTCATTTGGATTTGTAAATTACTCAAGATAAAATTCTTTGTTGAACATTTCCACTTTTTTTTTTTTAAACAATTCATTCAGAGTGGCCTGTTGTGAAATTATTTGAAACTTTACAGCTTTCGTTATAGTGGTTTTAATAAGAACTTGGGGGGTCTCATTACTACAAGATGAACATAACTTGTGACCACAGTATTAATATATCATATCACAGAACCTACTCAAATCTACTGACTTATTGTATATATGGAATGTTAAGGATTGTAAGATAAGGTTTCACAGGCATGAATTATGTTGTCACCATTTTGAACAATTCTGCCTGTAAATTTCTCTAGAATACAGAACTGTATGTTATGTATGCATGTTACTGCTAATCTTTGTATTGAACATCAGTTCATGTCTTTATTTACGCGAAAGTTTATGCATAAGAGTCTTTTGTTGTCCCATGCAATGCAATAAACATTTAGCCTGCCAAACATTTAGGCACTAGAGTTCACATGACTTTTAAAGTGCATCATTGTATCATTGAAAAAAAGAAAAAGGAAACAATAGAAATATCACAATTCTCCTTAACCTCTTGAGACCCTGCATCCTCATATGGGGACATTACATGTCTGCTTATCTGCACCATGATTCTCATTGCATTTAATGTGTGAACTAGTTAATTTATGTACAATAACATCTCTAGCTTTATATGGCATGCACTGATGAAGTTTTAGCTATAATAAGATGCTACAACATCTGTAATGATGAAGTACTTGTTTGAGGACATTGGGGCTATATTAGGTCACAGGTTGTGCTTTTATTTTATAATTACAGGAAGAGTTTCAATGTTAAAAGCAGAACAATCACTCAATGTAATTATAGATATTCTTAGTTTCATATGTAATGAAGGGTGTTGGTTTTGGTACATCTGGTGACGTACTGTACTACAGAACATATTTTTATATTTACTTGGGCTTTCATTTGACTTACTTTGCTGCATTTCAGGGGCACGTATTGTATTCTTTTTCACTCTGAAACCATGTATCTGTCAGCTACTTACTCATAATGTTGCAATTATATTTGCACTATGATATAGCCATGTTTAGGCCTTAAAATAAAGTTTACATTGTTTGTACTTTTGTTTTTGTCTCCTCATGCTTAAAGTTTGAAATAGACAGTTTTGTACTTTGTTAGCCAAGTGTTTCTTCCTGCAAGTTTCTCTACAAAGACCAAACTTAATTTTTATACTTGTAAAAGTATAAAATAAAAATAAAATAAAAATAAATAAATAAATAACACACACCAAGCAAAACTCTGGGTCTCAGGAGCATAAGAAAGATAATGATCATGGGACATTTATACAAGCTACACTCAAAAGAATGACAGCTAGAACCACAAATTTAGCATGTCAAAAGAACAAAGACAATGGATATTTTATATTGTATTCGTGCATAAATTACCTTCGATGGAAACTACAGGTAGATATGAAGGCTAAGCAAGGCTTATTCATCATTCAAGATTAAAAATGATTCTTTGAAGTCTTTGTTCAATGCACTTACAATGAGCACAATGGGAATGATGCAGATTCTGAAAAAGAGTGCAAGGGCACAGACTTAAACAACCATCAATACTTTGGTACTTGAAATGAAGAGAATTTGTACATGCATGCATACAAATAGTCAGCCTCACAGAGTTGCAGATTGAGATGCAGGCAACCACACACAGTTGCAGATGGATAGACCCTTGTTTACCAAATCCATTTTCAGGGAGCAAGGAGGTAATTGAGTCATGAGAATCTGTCTGACAAAAATGATCATCAATACATGTTCAATAAACGATCATACACCTACCTGTTACACAGTTGCATACGAATAGTCAGTCTTACAGTTGCTGATGGACAGACAGAGTTTCAGATTGATAGAAAGCCAGATGGAGATGCAGACAAATCAAATCAAATCACTTTTATTGTCACATTACACAGGTGTAAAGGTGAGTGAAAAACTTCGTTCCTCACAGTAGAACAAAAAAAAAAAAAAAAAAAAAAAAAAAAAGTTAAATTTACAAATAGAAATACTGAATATTTACACATTAACTTATAATTTACATATACACACATACATATACTCAATTTACAATATTGCTCTGGTAAACACCGTTAAACGTACAGGTTGATATAATCTAAATGTTTACATTATTTACAAAAGACACAAAATGGGTGTGAATTCTGGTGTAGTGTGGGTGCTGTGTGACTGCATAGGGGTCCAATAGTAAGTGCAGAGTGTGTTTGTAAGGGGAGGAGGTGTAATGGTACAGATGAAGTCCATAGTCCAGAAGCTATTGTTTATTCAGCAGCCTAATTGCTTGAGGATGAACTGACCATGAGAACATGTAATGGATTGGGTGGGTGGAGTCCTTGTATAAATCCAGAAGGTTTAGCAGCTGAACCCATATGCAGAGCTTTCCGCTCTTGAGCCGTGTAGTTTTCGTACCAGGTGGTGATACAGCCCATCAGAATACACAGTGCAGGTGGAATGTCCCGAGTATGCAGGGGTTCATACCAAACCTCCTTAGTCATCTGAGGTAGAAGAGGTGCTGATGTGCTTTCTTTGCCACCAGTGTGGTGTGTTCTGCCCATGTAAGTTCCTCAGTACTGTGAACACCAAGAAACTTGAAGCTGCTGACCCTTCTCGACAGTGGTCCCATTAATGGAGATAAGGGTGTGCACTCTCCTGTTTCCTGAAGTCCACTACCAGCTCCTTGGTCTTGCTGATGTTAAGAGAAAGGTTGTTTTGCTGGCACCATTGTGACAGGAAGCTAACCTCCTCTCTGTAGGCTCTCTCAGTTTGAAGCATGCTGGCACATCTGAGAGAGCAAGAGAGGTGTTAAAAATGTCAGCAAAGACTCCAGCAAGCTTACTGGTGCATGCTTTAAGAGATCTGCTGGGTAGGCCATTTGGGCCAGAAGGTTTACTTGACACACTTAAAGGACCTGTGCACATCAGCTTTGGAGATAGAGGGTGGGTAGGACTCAGCAGTGGATAGTGCTTTCACCTCAAAATGGTGGTTTGCCTCAAAACGAACATAAAAGCAGTTACCTGTCAATGTTGTTTGACGAATCACGAAACATCTTCCAGTCATGTCATTAAAACCGTCCTGAAGCATAGAGTCTGATTGGTCAGACCAGCAATGAACCACCCTGATGGTGGGCAGCTCCTGTTTGAGCTTCTGCTTATAGGTGGGCAGGAGCAGGATTGAGGAGTGATCTGATTTGCCAAATGAAGGTCGTGGGAGGGCTTTGTATGCCCCTAGGGAAGGGGTGGAGCAGTGGTCTAGAGTCTGTGTTTTCCGTGTGCTGAAAGAACATGGGAACACCGGCCTGCACGAGATGAAATATTCCAGGTCCGACTCTATGGTCTGGAATTTCGGTGGACATCCTGGTCTCTATGACACAGCAGTCGCTTATCTCCGGTTGAAATTATATCTGTAAAAGTTCACTCAGTTTGTTGTCCAAGGACTGTATGTTGGCCAATAGTATGCTGGGGAGAGGGGGCTGGAGAGTGCGTCGTCTCAGCCTGATGAGGACTCCAGCCCATTTTTCAGAATGTACTGCTGTATGACAAAAAATAAAGTCAAACAAGCAAAGAAACAGAATGATCACCTTCCTTTTACACAGCAGCATATAAATAGTCAGCCTTACCCAGTTGCAGATGGATAGGCAGACTGATGTGGCACAGGTAGCACATCAGTAAAATTTTGTATCTAGTGTGGAAGATATGTTAAATGCATTATTGCAAACAGGTGACATGTATTTACCTTGTAATCCTGCTGCAGGGATTGTAAGGGAGCAAAAGGGAGGCAAAAAGGACAGAGGCCCTTGTTATCAGCATTCAGCTTCAGGGACGGAGGAGGTCATGGGGACAAAAAAGCCTTGCACAGGGAATCCTGGGAAACTGTATGACAAAAAAGAAAAAGTCAATACATGTATAGAAACTGAATGATCAATTACCTGTATCACAGCTGTTTACGAACAGTCAGCCTGGCACCGTTGATGGACAGATAGCCAGCCATCCAGTCATAGTTGAGATTGGAGATGTAGATGGATAAACCCTTGTTAGTCATTTCCACCTTCAGAAAGGGAGTCCGTCATGGGATCCTGGGAAACTATGACAAAAAAGAAAAAAAGTCAATACATATATAGAAACTGAATAATCACTTATCTGTGTCACAGCTGTTTATGAACAGTCAGCCTCACACAGTTGAAGTTGGACAGAAAGCCAGCCACACAGCCACAGTTCTGAAGTGACAGCAGATGGAATGACCCTTGTTAGTCGTTTCAACCTTCACAGAGAGAGTCCGTCATGGGATCCTAGGAATTTGTATGACAAAAAAGAAAGTCAATACATGTATAAAAACTGAATGATCACTTACCTGGATCACAGCTGTTTACGAAAAGTCAGCCTGGCACAGTTAAAGTTGGACAGAAAGCAAGCCACACAGCCACAGTTGTGAAGTGAGAAGCAGATGGAATGACCCCTGTTAGTAGTTTCCACCTTCAGAGACTGAGTCCGTTATGGCATCCTGGGAAACTGTATGACAAAAAAGAAAGTCAAGTCAATACATGTATAGAAACTGAATGATCACTTACCTGTATCACAGCTGTTTACGAACAGTCAGCCTGGCAGAGTTGAAGATGGACAGAAAGCCAGCCACACAGCCACAGTTGTGAAGTGAGAAGCAGATGGAATGACCCCTGTTAGTATTTTCCACCTTCAGAGAGGGAGTCCGCCATGGCATCCTGGAAAACTGTATGACAAAAAAGAAAAAGTCAATACATGTATAGAAACTGAATGATCACTTACCTGTATCACAGCTGTTTACGAACAGTCAGCCTTGCACAGTTGAAGATGGACAGAAAGCCAGCCAGCCAGTTATATTTAGGATTGAAGATGCAGATGGATAAACCCTTATTAGTCGTTTTCACCTTCAGAAAGGGAGTCCGTCATGGCATCCTGGAAAACTGTGAAAAAAAAAAGAAAGTCAATACATGTATAGAAACTGAATGAGCACTTACCTGTATCACAGCTGTTTACGAACAGTCAGCCTGGCACAGTTGAAGATGGACTGAAAGCCAGCCACAGTTGTGAAGTGAGAAGCAGATGGAATGACCCCTGTTAGTAGTTTCCACCTTCAGAGAGAGAGTCCGTCATGGCATCCTGGGAAACTGTATGACAAAAAAGAAAGTCAAGTCAATACATGTATAGAAACTGAATAATCACTTACCTGTATCACAGCTGTTTACGAACAGTCAGCCTTGCACAGTTGAAGATGGACAGAAAGCCAGCCAGCCAGTCATATTTAGAATTGAAGATGCAGATGGATAAACCCTTGTTAGTCGTTTTCACCTTCAAGGAGGGAACAGTCAGCCTGGCACAGTTGAAGTTGGACAGAAAGCCAGCCACAGTTGTGAAGTGAGAAGCAGATGGAATGACCCCTGTTAGTAGTTTCCACCTTCAGAGACGGAGTCCGTTATGGCATCCTGGGAAACTGTATGACAAAAAAGAAAGTCAAGTCAATACATGTATAGAAACTGAATGATCACTTACCTGTATCACAGCTGTTTACGAACAGTCAGCCTGGCAGAGTTGAAGATGGACAGAAAGCCAGCCACACAGCCACAGTTGTGAAGTGAGAAGCAGATGGAATGACCCCTGTTAGTAGTTTCCACCTTCAGAGAGGGAGTCCGGCATGGCATCCTGGGAAACTGTATGACAAAAAAGAAAGTCAATACATGTATAAAAACTGAATGATCACTTACCTGTATCACAGCTGTTTACGAACAGTTAGCCTTGCACAGTTGAAGATGGACAGATTACCAGCCACACAGCCACAGTTGTGAAGTGGGAAGAAGATGGAATGACCCTTGTTAGCATTTTCCACCTTCAAAAAGGGAGTCGGTCATGGCATCCTGGGAAACTGTATGACAAAAAAGAAAAAGTCAATACATGTATAGAAACTGAATGATCACTTACCTGTATCACAGCTGTTTACGAACAGTCAGCCTTGCACAGTTGAAGATGGACAGAATACCAGCCAGCCAGTCATAGTTGAGATTGGAGATGCAGATGGATAAACCCTTGTTAGTCATTTCCACCTTCAGAAAGGAAGTCCGTCATGGCATCCTGGGAAACTGTATGACAAAAAAAAGAAAGTCAATACATGTATAGAAACTGAATGATCACTTACCTGTATCACAGTTGTTTACGAACAGTCAGCCTTGCACAGTTGAAGATGGACAGAATACCGGCCACACAGCCACAGTTGTTTAGTGGGAAGCAGATGGAATGACCCCTGTTAGTCATTTCCACCTTCAGAGAGGGAGTCGGTCATGGCATCCTGGGAAACTGTATGACAAAAAAGAAAAAGTCAATACATGTATAGAACCTGAATGATCACTTACCTGTATCACAGCTGTTTACGAACAGTCAGCCTGGCACCGTTGATGGACAGATAGCCAGCCATCCAGTCATAGTTGAGATTGGAGATGTAGATGGATAAACCCTTGTTAGTCATTTCCACCTTCAGAAAGGGAGTCCGTCATGGGATCCTGGGAAACTATGACAAAAAAGAAAAAAAGTCAATACATATATAGAAACTGAATGATCACATTCCTGTATCACAGCTGTTTACGAACAGTCAGCCTCACACAGTTGAAGTTGGACAGAAAGCCAGCCACACAGCCATAGTTCTGAAGTGACAGCAGATGGAATGACCCTTGTTAGTCGTTTCAACCTTCACAGAGAGAGTCCGTCATGGGATCCTGGGAATTTGTATGACAAAAAAGAAAGTCAATACATGTATAGAAACTGAATGATCACTTACCTGCATCACAGTTGTTTACGAACAGTCAGCCTGGCACAGTTAAAGTTGGATAGAAAGCCAGCCACACAGCCACAGTTGTGAAGAGAGAAGCATATGGAATGACCCTTGTTAGTCGTTTCCACCTTCAAGGAGGGATTCCGCCATGGCATCCTGGGAAACTGTATGACAAAAAAGAAACTCAATACATGTATAGAAACTGAAAGATCACTTACCTGTATCACAGCTGTTTACGAACAGTCAGCCTTGCACAGTTGAAGAACAGAATACCAGCCAGCCAGTCATAGTTGAGATTGGAGATGCAGATGGATAAACCCTTGTTAGTCGTTTCCACCTTCAGAGAGGGAGTCCGTCATGTCATCCTGGGAAACTGTATGACTAAAAAGAAAGTCAATACATGTATAGAAACTGAATTACCACTTACCTGTATCACAGCTGTTTACGAACAGTCAGCCTGGCACTGTTGATGATGGAAAGAAAGCCAGCCACACAGCCACAGTTGTGAAGTGAGAAGCAGATGGAATGACCCCTGTTAGTAGTTTCCACCTTCAGAGAGGGAGTCCGGCATGGCATCCTGGGAAACTGTATGACAAAAAAGAAAGTCAATACATGTATAGAAACTGAATGACCACTTACCTGTATCACAGCTGTTTACGAACAATCAGCCTCACACAGTTGAAGATGGACAGAAAGCCAGCCACAGTTGTGAAGTGAGAAGCAGATGGAATGACCCCTGTTAGTAGTTTCCACCTTTAAGGAGGGAGTCGGTCATGGCATCCTGGGAAACTGTATGACAAAAAAAAGAAAGTCAATACATGTATAGAAACTGAATGATCACTTACCTGTATCACAGCTGTTTACGAACAATCAGCCTGGCACAGTTGAAGATGGAAAGAATACCAGACAGCCAGTCATAGTTGAGATTGGAGATGCAGATGGATAAACCCTTGTTAGTAGTTTCCACCTTCAAAGAGGGAGTCCGTCATGGGATCCTGGGAAACTGTATGACAAAAAAGAAAGTCAATACATGTATAGAAACTGAATGATCACTTACCTGTATCACAGCTGTTTACGAACAGTCAGCCTTGCACAGTTGAAGATGGACAGAATACCAGCCAGCCAGTCATAGTTGAGATTGGAGATGCAGATGGATAAACCCTTGTTAGTCATTTCCACCTTCAGAAAGGAAGTCCGTCATGGCATCCTGGGAAACTGTATGACAAAAAAAAGAAAGTCAATACATGTATAGAAACTGAATGATCACTTACCTGTATCACAGTTGTTTACGAACAGTCAGCCTTGCACAGTTGAAGATGGACAGAATACCGGCCACACAGCCACAGTTGTTTAGTGGGAAGCAGATGGAATGACCCCTGTTAGTCATTTCCACCTTCAGAGAGGGAGTCGGTCATGGCATCCTGGGAAACTGTATGACAAAAAAGAAAAAGTCAATACATGTATAGAACCTGAATGATCACTTACCTGTATCACAGCTGTTTACGA
The DNA here is from genome assembly GCF_030463535.1 of Salminus brasiliensis. Classification (NCBI taxonomy): domain Eukaryota; kingdom Metazoa; phylum Chordata; class Actinopteri; order Characiformes; family Bryconidae; genus Salminus; species Salminus brasiliensis. The sequence continues at coordinate 29,911,239 of NC_132885.1, read as the reverse complement.
ACAGTCAGCCTGGCACCGTTGATGGACAGATAGCCAGCCATCCAGTCATAGTTGAGATTGGAGATGTAGATGGATAAACCCTTGTTAGTCATTTCCACCTTCAGAAAGGGAGTCCGTCATGGGATCCTGGGAAACTATGACAAAAAAGAAAAAAAGTCAATACATATATAGAAACTGAATGATCACATTCCTGTATCACAGCTGTTTACGAACAGTCAGCCTCACACAGTTGAAGTTGGACAGAAAGCCAGCCACACAGCCATAGTTCTGAAGTGACAGCAGATGGAATGACCCTTGTTAGTCGTTTCAACCTTCACAGAGAGAGTCCGTCATGGGATCCTGGGAATTTGTATGACAAAAAAGAAAGTCAATACATGTATAGAAACTGAATGATCACTTACCTGCATCACAGTTGTTTACGAACAGTCAGCCTGGCACAGTTAAAGTTGGATAGAAAGCCAGCCACACAGCCACAGTTGTGAAGAGAGAAGCATATGGAATGACCCTTGTTAGTCGTTTCCACCTTCAAGGAGGGATTCCGCCATGGCATCCTGGGAAACTGTATGACAAAAAAGAAACTCAATACATGTATAGAAACTGAAAGATCACTTACCTGTATCACAGCTGTTTACGAACAGTCAGCCTTGCACAGTTGAAGAACAGAATACCAGCCAGCCAGTCATAGTTGAGATTGGAGATGCAGATGGATAAACCCTTGTTAGTCGTTTCCACCTTCAGAGAGGGAGTCCGTCATGTCATCCTGGGAAACTGTATGACTAAAAAGAAAGTCAATACATGTATAGAAACTGAATTACCACTTACCTGTATCACAGCTGTTTACGAACAGTCAGCCTGGCACTGTTGATGATGGAAAGAAAGCCAGCCACACAGCCACAGTTGTGAAGTGAGAAGCAGATGGAATGACCCCTGTTAGTAGTTTCCACCTTCAGAGAGGGAGTCCGGCATGGCATCCTGGGAAACTGTATGACAAAAAAGAAAGTCAATACATGTATAGAAACTGAATGACCACTTACCTGTATCACAGCTGTTTACGAACAATCAGCCTCACACAGTTGAAGATGGACAGAAAGCCAGCCACAGTTGTGAAGTGAGAAGCAGATGGAATGACCCCTGTTAGTAGTTTCCACCTTTAAGGAGGGAGTCGGTCATGGCATCCTGGGAAACTGTATGACAAAAAAAAGAAAGTCAATACATGTATAGAAACTGAATGATCACTTACCTGTATCACAGCTGTTTACGAACAATCAGCCTGGCACAGTTGAAGATGGAAAGAATACCAGACAGCCAGTCATAGTTGAGATTGGAGATGCAGATGGATAAACCCTTGTTAGTAGTTTCCACCTTCAAAGAGGGAGTCCGTCATGGGATCCTGGGAAACTGTATGACAAAAAAGAAAGTCAATACATGTATAGAAACTGAATGATCACTTACCTGTATCACAGCTGTTTACGAACAGTCAGCCTTGCACAGTTGAAGATGGACAGAATACCAGCCAGCCATAGTTGAGATTGGAGATGCAGATGGATAAACCCTTGTAAGTCATTTCCACCTTCAGAAAGGAAGTCCGTCATGGCATCCTGGGAAACTGTATGACAAAAAAAGGAAAGTCAATACATGTATAGAAACTGAATGATCACATTCCTGTATCACAGCTGTTTACGAACAGTCAGCCTCACACAGTTGAAGTTGGACAGAAAGCCAGCCACACAGCCATAGTTCTGAAGTGACAGCAGATGGAATGACCCTTGTTAGTCGTTTCAACCTTCACAGAGAGAGTCCGTCATGGGATCCTGGGAATTTGTATGACAAAAAAGAAAGTCAATACACATATAGAAACTGAATGATCACTTACCTGTATCACAGCTGTTTACGAACAATCAGCCTCACACAGTTGAAAATGGACAGAAAGCCAGCCACAGTTGTGAAGTGAGAAGCAGATGGAATGACCCCTGTTAGTAGTTTCCACCTTTAAGGAGGGAGTCGGTCATGGCATCCTGGGAAACTGTATGACAAAAAAAAGAAAGTCAATACATGTATAGAAACTGAATGATCACTTACCTGTATCACAGCTGTTTACGAACAATCAGCCTGGCACAGTTGAAGATGGAAAGAATACCAGACAGCCAGTCATAGTTGAGATTGGAGATGCAGATGGATAAACCCTTGTTAGTAGTTTCCACCTTCAAAGAGGGAGTCCGTCATGGGATCCTGGGAAACTGTATGACAAAAAAGAAAGTCAATACATGTATAGAAACTGAATGATCACTTACCTGCATCACAGATGTTTACGAACAGTCAGCCTGGCACAGTTAAAGTTGGATAGAAAGCCAGCCACACAGCCACAGTTGTGAAGAGAGAAGCATATGGAATGACCCTTGTTAGTCGTTTCCACCTTCAAGGAGGGAGTCCGCCATGGCATCCTGGGAAACTGTATGACAAAAAAGAAAGTCAATACATGTATAGAAACTGAATGATCACTTACCTGTATCACAGTTGTTTACGAACAGTCAGCCTTGCACAGTTGAAGATAGACAGAATACCAGCCACACAGCCACAGTTGTTTAGTGGGAAGCAGATGGAATGACCCCTGTTAGTATTTTCCACCTTCAGAGAGGGAGTCGGTCATGGCATCCTGGGAAACTGTATGACAAAAAAGAAAAAGTCAATACATGTATAGAACCTGAATGATCACTTACCTGTATCACAGCTGTTTACGAACAGTCAGCCTGGCACCGTTGATGGACAGATAGCCAGCCATCCAGTCATAGTTGAGATTGGAGATGTAGATGGATAAACCCTTGTTAGTCATTTCCACCTTCAGAAAGGGAGTCCGTCATGGGATCCTGGGAAACTATGACAAAAAAGAAAAAAAGTCAATACATATATAGAAACTGAATTATCACTTACCTGTATCACAGCTGTTTACGAACAGTCAGCCTTGAACAGTTAAAGATGGACAGAAAGCCAGCCAGCCAGTCATATTTAGGATTGAAGATGCAGACGGATAAAACCTTGTTAGTCGTTTTCACCTTCAAGGAGGGAGTCCGTCATGGCATCCTGTGAAACTGTATGATAAAAAAAAGAAAGTCAATACATGTATAGAAACTGAATGATCACTTACCTGTATCACAGCTCTTTACGAACAGTCAGCCTGGCACAGTTGAAGATGGACTGAAAGCCAGCCACAGTTGTGAAGTGAGAAGCAGATGGAATGACCCCTGTTAGTAGTTTCCACCTTTAAGGAGGGAGTCGGTCAGGGCATCCTGGGAAACTGTATGACAAAAAAAAGAAAGTCAATACATGTATAGAAACTGAATGATCACTTACCTGTATCACAGCTGTTTACGAACAATCAGCCTGGCACAGTTGAAGATGGAAAGAATACCAGACAGCCAGTCATAGTTGAGATTGGAGATGCAGATGGATAAACCCTTGTTAGTAGTTTCCACCTTCAGAGAGGGAGTCCGTCATGGGATCCTGGGAAACTGTATGACAAAAAAGAAAGTCAATACATGTATAGAAACTGAATGATCACTTACCTGCATCACAGCTGTTTACGAACAGTCAGCCTGGCACAGTTAAAGTTGGATAGAAAGCCAGCCACACAGCCACAGTTGTGAAGAGAGAAGCATATGGAATGACCCTTGTTAGTCGTTTCCACCTTCAAGGAGGGAGTCCGCCATGGCATCCTGGGAAACTGTATGACAAAAAAGAAAGTCAATACATGTATAGAAACTGAATGATCACTTACCTGTATCACAGCTGTTTACGAACAGTCAGCCTTGCACAGTTGAAGAACAGAATACCAGCCAGCCAGTCATAGTTGAGATTGGAGATGCAGATGGATAAACCCTTGTTAGTCGTTTCCACCTTCAGAGAGGGAGTCCGTCATGGGATCCTGGGAAACTGTATGACAAAAAAGAAAGTCAATACATGTATAGAAACTGAATGACCACTTACCTGTATCACAGCTGTTTACGAACAGTCAGCCTGGCACCATTGATGATGGAAAGAAAGCCAGCCACACAGCCACAGTTGTGAAGTGAGAATCAGATGGAATGACCCTTGTTAGTATTTTCCACCTTCAAAAAGGGAGTCGGTCATGGCATCCTGGGAAAGTGTATGACAAAAAAGAAAGTCAATACATGTATAGAAACTGAATGATCACTTACCTGTATCACAGCTGTTTACAAACAGTCAGCCTGGCACCGTTGATGGACAGATAGCCAGCCATCCAGTCATAGTTGAGATTGGAGATGCAGATGGATAAACCCTTGTTAGTAGTTTCCACCTTCAAGGAGGGAGTCTGTCATGGCATCCTGGGAAACTGTATGACAAAAAAGAAAGTCAATACACATATAGAAACTGAATGATCACTTACCTGTATCACAGCTGTTTACGAACAGTCAGCCTGGCACCGTTGATGATGGACAGAAAGCCAGCCACACAGCCACAGTTCTGAAGTGAGAAGCAAATGGAATGACCCCTGTTAGTAGTTTCCACCTTCAAGGAGGGAGTCCGTCATGGCATCCTGGGAAACTCTATGACGAAAAAAAAGAAAGTCAATACATGTATAGAAACTGAATGATCACTTACCTGTATCACAGCTGTTTACGAACAGTCAGCCTTGCACAGTTGAAGATGGAAAGAATACCAGCCAGCCAGTCCTAGTTGAGATTGGAGATGCAGATGGATAAACCCTTGTTAGTCATTTCCACCTTCACAAAGGGAGTCGGTCATGGCATCCTGGGAAAGTGTATGACAAAAAAGAAAGTCAATACATGTATAGAAACTGAATGATCACTTACCTGTATCACAGCTGTTTACAAACAGTCAGCCTGGCACCGTTGATGTACAGATAGCCAGCCATCATGTCATATTTGAGATTGGAGATTCAGATGGATAAACCCTTGTTGGTAGTTTCCACCTTCAAGGAGTGAGTCTGTCATGGCATCCTGGGAAACTGTATGACAAAAAAGAAAGTCAATACACATATAGAAACTGAATGATCACTTACCTGTATCACAGCTGTTTACAAACAGTCAACCTGGCACCGTTGATGATGGATAGAAAGCCAGCCACACAGCCACAGATCTGAAGTGAGAAGCAAATGGAATGACCCCTGTTAGTAGTTTCCACCTTCAAGGAGGGAGTCCGTCATGGCATCCTGGCAAACTGTATGACAAAAAAGAAAGTCAATACATAAATGGAAACTGAATGATCACTTACCTGTATCACAGCTGTTTACGAACAGTCAGCCTGGCACCGTTGATGGACAGATAGCCAGCCATCCAGTCATAGTTGAGATTGGAGATGCAGATGGATAAACCCTTGTTAGTAGTTTCCACCTTCAAGGAGGGAGTCTGTCATGGCATCCTGGGAAACTGTATGACAAAAAAGAAAGTCAATACACATATAGAAACTGAATGATCACTTACCTGTATCACAGCTGTTTACGAACAGTCAGCCTGGCACCGTTGATGATGGACAGAAAGCCAGCCACACAGCCACAGTTCTGAAGTGAGAAGCAAATGGAATGACCCCTGTTAGTAGTTTCCACCTTCAAGGAGGGAGTCCGTCATGGCATCCTGGGAAACCCTATGACGAAAAAAAAGAAAGTCAATACATGTATAGAAACTGAATGATCACTTACCTGTATCACAGCTGTTTACGAACAGTCAGCCTTGCACAGTTGAAGATGGAAAGAATACCAGCCAGCCAGTCCTAGTTGAGATTGGAGATGCAGATGGATAAACCCTTGTTAGTCATTTCCACCTTCACAAAGGGAGTCCGTTATGGGATCCTGGGAAACTGTATGACAAAAAAGAAAGTCAATACATGTATAGAAACTGAATGATCACTTACCTGCATCACAGCTGTTTACGAACAGTCAGCCTGGCACCGTTGATGGACAGATAGCCAGCCATCCAGTCATAGTTGAGATTGGAGATGTAGATCGATAAACCCTTGTTAGTCATTTCCACCTTCAGAAAGGGAGTCCGTCATGGGATCCTGGGAAACTTTGACAAAAAAGAAAAAAAGTCAATACATATATAGAAACTGAATGATCACTTACCTGTATCACAGCTGTTTACGAACAGTCAGCCTCACACAGTTGAAGTTGGACAGAATACCAGCCAGCCAGTCATAGTTGAGTTTGGAGATGCAGATGCATAAACCCTTGTTAGTAGTTTCCACCTTCAAGGAGGGAGTCTGTCATGGCATCCTGGGAAACTGCATGACAAAAAAGAAAGTCAATACACATATAGAAACTGAATGATCACTTACCTGTATCACAGCTGTTTACGAACAGTCAGCCTGGCACAGTTGATGATGGACAGAAAGCCAGCCACACAGCAACAGTTCTGAAGTGAGAAGCAAATGGAATGACCCCTGTTAGTAATTTCCACCTTCAGAGAGGGAGTCCGCCATGGCATCCTGGAAAACTGTATGACAAAAAAGAAAAAGTCAATACATGTATAGAAACTGAATGATCACTTACCTGTATCACAGCTGTTTACGAACAGTCAGCCTTGCACAGTTGAAGATGGATAGAAAGCCAGCCAGCCAGTCATATTTAGGATTGAAGATGCAGATGGATAAACCCTTGTTAGCCATTTTCACCTTCAAGGAGGGAGTCCGTCATGGCATCCTGGGAAACTGTATGACAAAAAAGAAAAAGTCAATACATGTATAGAAACTGAATGATCACTTACCTGTATCACATCTGTTTACGAACAGTCAGCCTCACACAGTTGAAGATGGACAGAAAGCCAGCCACAGTTGTGAAGTGAGAAGCAGATGGAATGACCCCTGTTAGTAGTTTCCACCTTCAGAGAGAGAGTCCGTCATGGGATCCTGGGAAACTGTATAACAAAAAAGAAAGTCAATACATATATAGAAACTGAATGATCACTTACCTGTATCACAGCTGTTTACGAACAGTCAGCCTCACACAGTTGAAGTTGAACAGATAGCCAGCCACACAGCCATAGTTCTGAAGTGACAGCAGATGGAATGACCCATGTTAGTCGTTTCAACATTCACAGAGAGAGTCCGTCATGGGATCCTGGGAAACTGTATGACAAAAAAGAAAAAGTCAATACATGGATAGAAACTGAAAGATCACTTACCTGTATCACAGCTGTTTACGAACAGTCAGCCTCACACAGTTGAAGTTGGACAGATAGACAGCCACACAGCCATAGTTCTGAAGTGACAGCAGATGGAATGACCCTTGTTAGTCGTTTCAACGTTCACAGAGAGAGTCTGTCATGGGATCCTGGGAATTTGTATGACAAAAAAGAAAGTCAATACATATATAGAAACTGAATGATCACTTACATGTATCACAGCTGTTTACGAACAGTCAGCCTCACACAGTTGAAGTTGGACAGAATACCAGCCAGCTAGTCATAGTTGAGTTTGGAGATGCAGATGGATAAACCCTTGTTAGTAGTTTCCACCTTCAAGGAGGGAGTCCGTCATGGCATCCTGGGAAACTGTATGACAAAAAAGAAAGTCAATACATGTATAGAAACTGAATGATCACTTACCTGTATCACAGCTGTTTACGAACAGTCAGCCTTGCACAGTTGAAGATGGACAGAATACCAGCCACAAAGCCACAGTTGTGAAGTGGGAAGCAGATGGAATGACCCTTGTTAGTATTTTCCACCTTCAAAAAGGGAGTCGGTCATGGCATCCTGGGAAAGTGTATGACAAAAAAGAAAGTCAATACATGTATAGAAACTGAATGATCACTTACCTGTATCACAGCTGTTTACAAACAGTCAGCCTGGCACCGTTGATGGACAGATAGCCAGCCATCCAGTCATAGTTGAGATTGGAGATGCAGATGGATAAACCCTTGTTAGTAGTTTCCACCTTCAAGGAGGGAGTCTGTCATGGCATCCTGGGAAACTGTATGACAAAAAAGAAAGTCAATACACATATAGAAACTGAATGATCACTTACCTGTATCACAGCTGTTTACGAACAGTCAGCCTGGCACCGTTGATGATGGACAGAAAGCCAGCCACACAGCCACAGTTCTGAAGTGAGAAGCAAATGGAATGACCCCTGTTAGTAGTTTCCACCTTCAAGGAGGGAGTCCGTCATGGCATCCTGGGAAACTCTATGACGAAAAAAAAGAAAGTCAATACATGTATAGAAACTGAATGATCACTTACCTGTATCACAGCTGTTTACGAACAGTCAGCCTTGCACAGTTGAAGATGGAAAGAATACCAGCCAGCCAGTCCTAGTTGAGATTGGAGATGCAGATGGATAAACCCTTGTTAGTCATTTCCACCTTCACAAAGGGAGTCGGTCATGGCATCCTGGGAAAGTGTATGACAAAAAAGAAAGTCAATACATGTATAGAAACTGAATGATCACTTACCTGTATCACAGCTGTTTACAAACAGTCAGCCTGGCACCGTTGATGTACAGATAGCCAGCCATCATGTCATAGTTGAGATTGGATATGTAGATGGATAAACCCTTGTTAGTCGTTTTCACCTTCAAGGAGGGAGTCCGTCATGGCATCCTGGGAAACTGTATGACAAAAAAAAAGAAAGTCAATACATGTATAGAAACTGAATGATCACTTACCTGTATCACAGCTGTTTACAAACAGTCAGCCTTGCACAGTTGAAGATGGACAGAATACCAGACAGCCAGTCATAGTTGAGATTGGAGATGCAGATGGATAAACCCTTGTTAGTCGTTTCCACCTTCAGAGAGGGAGTCCGTCATGGCATCCTGGGAAACTGTATGACAAAAAAGAAAGTCAATACATGTATAGAAACTGAATGATCATCACAGCTGTTTACGAACAGTCAGCCTCACACAGTTGAAGTTGGACAGAAAGCCAGCCACACAGCCACAGTTGTGAAGTGACAGCAGATGGAATGACCCTTGTTAGTCGTTTCCACCTTCAGAGAGGAAGCCGGCAATGCGATCCTGGGAAACTGTATGACAAAAAAGAAAAAGTCAATACATGTATAGAAACTGAAGGATCACTTACCTGTATCACAGCTGTTTACATTCAGCCTGGCACCGTTGATGATGGATAGAAAGCCAGCCACACAGCCACAGTTGTGAAGTGAGAAGCAGATGGAATGACCCCTGTTAGTCGTTTCCACCTTCAGAGAGGGAGTCGGTCATGGCATCCTGGAAAACTGTATGACAAAAAAGAAAAAGTCAAAACATGTATAGAAACTGAATGATTACTTACCTGTATCATAGCTGTTTACGAACAGTCAGCCTGGCACCATTGATGGACAGATAGCCAGCCATCCAGTCATAGTTGAGATTGGATATGTAGATGGATAAACCCTTGTTAGTCGTTTTCACCTTCAAGGAGGGAGTCAGTCATGGCATCCTGGGAAACTGTATGACAAAAAAAAAGAAAGTCAATACATGTATAGAAACTGAATGTTCACTTACCTGTATCACAGCTGTTTACAAACAGTCAGCCTTGCACAGTTGAAGATGGACAGAATACCAGCCAGCCAGTCATAGTTGAGATTGGAGATGCAGATGGATAAACCCTTGTTAGTCATTTCCACCTTCAGAGATGGAGTCCGTCATTGGATCCTGGGAAACTGTATGATAAAAAAAAGAAAGTCAATACATATATAGAAACTGAATGATCACTTACCTGTATCATAGCTGTTTACGAACAGTAAGCCTCAAACAGTTGAAGTTGGACAGAAAGCCAGCCACACAGCCATAGTTCTGAAGTGACAGCAGATGGAATGACCCTTGTTAGTCGTTTCCACCTTCAAGGAGGGAGTCCCTCATGGCATCCTGGGAAACTGTATGACAAAAAAAAAAAATTCAATACATGTATAGAAACTGAATGATCACTTACCTGTATCGCAGCTGTTTACGAACAGTCAGCCTGGCACCGTTGATGGACAGATAGCCAGCCATCCAGTCATAGTTGAGATTGGAGATGTAAATGGATAAACCCTTGTTAGTCATTTCCACCTTCAGAAAGGGAGTCCGTCATGGGATCCTGGGAAACTGTATGATAAAAAAAAGAAAGTCATTACATGTATAGAAACTGAATGATCACTTACCTGTATCGCAGCTGTTTACGAACAGTCAGCCTGGCACCGTTGATGATGGACAGAAAGCCAGCCACACAGCCACAGTTCTGAAGTGAGAAGCAAATGGAATGACCCCTGTTAGTATTTTCCACCTTCAGAGACGGAGTCGGTCATGGCATTCTGGGAAACTGTATGACAAAAAAAAGAAAGTCAATACATGTATAGAAACTGAATGATCACTTACCTGTATCACAGCTGTTTACGAACAGTCAGCCTGGCACAGTTGAAGATGGACAGAAAGCCATCCACAGTTGTGAAGTGAGAAGCAGATAGAATAACCCCTGTAAGTAGTTTCCACCTTCAGAGAGGGAGTCCGTCATGGGATCCTGGGAAACTGTATGACAAAAAAGAAAAAGTCAATACATATATAGAAACTGAATGATCACTTACCTGTATCACAGCTCTTTACGAACAGTCAGCCTTGCACAGTTGAAGATGGACAGAAAGCCAGCCAGCCAGTCATATTTAGGATTGAAGATGCGGATGGATAAACCCTTGTTAGCCGTTTTCACCTTCAAAGAGGGAGTCCGTCATGGCATCCAGGGAAACTGTATGACAAAAAAGAAAAAGTCAATACATGTATAGAAACTGAATGACCACTTACCTGTATCACATCTGTTTACAAACAGTCAGCCTCACACAGTTGAAGATGGACAGAAAGCCAGCCACAGTTGTGAAGTTAGAAGGAGATGGAATGACCCCTGTTAGTAGTTTCCACCTTCAGAGAGAGAGTCCGTCATGGCATCCTGGGAAACTGTATGACAAAAAAGAAAGTCAATACATGTATAGAAACTGAATGATCACTTACCTGTATCACAGCTGTTTACAGTCAGCCTGGCACCGTTGATGTACAGATAGCCAGCCAGCCAGTCATATTTAGGATTGAAGATGCAGATGGATAAACCCTTGTTAGTCGTTTTCACCTTCAAGGAGGGAGTCCGTCATAGCATCCTGGGAAACTGTATGACAAAAAAAAGAAAGTCAATACATGTATAGAAACTGAATGATCACTTAAATGTATCACAGCTGTTTACAAACAGTCAGCCTTGCACAGTTGAAGATGGACAGAATACCAGCCAGCCAGTCATAGTTGAGATTGGAGATGCAGATGGATAAACCCTTGTTAGTCGTTTCCACCTTCAGAGAGGGAGTCAGTCATGGCATCCAGGGAAACTGTATGACAAAAATGAAAGTCAATACATGTATAGAAACTGAATGATCACTTACCTGCATCACAGCTGTTTACGAACAGTCAGCCTTGCACAGTTGAAGATGGACAGAATACCAGCCACAGTTGTGAAGTGGGAAGCAGATGGAATGACCCTTGTTAGTCGTTTCCACCTTCAAGGAGGGAGTCCGTCATGGCATCCTGGGAAACTGTATGACAAAAAAGAAAGTCAATTCATGTATAGAAACTGAATGATCACTTACCTGCATCACAGCTGTTTACGAACAGTCAGCCTGGCACAGTTAAAGTTGGACAGAAAGCCAGCCACACAGCCACAGTTGTGAAGAGAGAAGCAGATGGAATGACCCTTGTTAGTCGTTTCCACCTTCAAGGAGGGAGTCCGCCATGGTATCCTGGGAAACTGTATGACAAAAAAGAAAGTCAATACATGTATAGAAACTGAATGATCACTTACCTGTATCACAGCTGTTTATGAACAGTCAGCCTTGCACAGTTGAAGATGGACAGAATACCAGCCAGCCAGTCATAGTTTAGATTGGAGATGTAGATGGATAAACCCTTGTTAGTCATTTCCACCTTCAGAGAGGGAGTCCGTCATGGGATCCTGGGAAACTGTATGACAAAAGAAAAAGTCAATACATGTATAGAAACTGAATGATCACTTACCTGTGTCACAGCTGTTTACGAACAGTCAGCCTTGCACAGTTGAAGATGGACAGAAAGCCAGCCAGCCAGTCATATTTAGGATTGAAGATGCAGATGGATAAACCCTTGTTAGTCGTTTTCACCTTCAAGGAGGGAGTCCGTCATGGGATCCTGGGAAAATGTATGAAAAAAAAAAAGAAAGTCAATACATGTATAGAAACTGAATGATCACTTACCTGTATCACAGCTGTTTACGGACAGTCAGCCTGGCACAGTTGAAGTTGGACAGAAAGACAGCCACACAGCCACAGTTGTGAAGAGAGAAGCAGATGGAATGACCCTTGTTAGTCGTTTCCACCTTCAAGGAGGGAGTCCGCCATGGCATCCTGGGAAACTGTATGACAAAAAAGAAGGTCAATACATGTATAGAAACTGAATGATCACTTACCTGTATCACAGCTGTTTATGAACAGTCAGCCTTGCACAGTTGAAGATGGACAGACTACCAGCCACACAGCCACAGTTGTGAAGTGGGAAGCAGATGGAATGACTCCTGTTAGTAGTTTCCACCTTCAGAGAGGGAGTCCGTCATGGCATCCTGGAAAACTGTATGACAAAAAAAAGAAAGTCAATACATGTATAGAAAACGAATGATCACTTACCTGTATCACAGCTGTTTACGAACAGTCAGCCTGGCACCGTTGATGATGGACAGAATACCAGCCAGCCTGTAATAGTTGAGATTGGAGAAGCAGATGGATAAACCCTTGTTAGTCGTTTCCACCTTCAGAGAGGGAGTCCGTCATGTCATCCTGAGAAACTGTATGATAAAAAAGAAAGTCAATACATGTATAGAAACTGAAAAATCACTTACCTGCATCACAGCTGTTTACGAACAGTCAGCCTGGAAAAGTTAAAGTTATACAGAAAGCCAGCCACACAGCCACAGTTGTGAAGAGAGAAGCAGATGGAATGACCCTTGTTAGTCGTTTCCACCTTCAAGGAGGGAGTCCGTCATGGCATCCTGGGAAACTGTATGACAAAAAAGAAAGTCAATACATGTATAGAAACTGAATGATCACTTACCTGTATCACAGCTGTTTACGAACAGTCAGCCTTGCACAGTTGAAGATGGACAGAATACCAGCCACACAGCCACAGTTCTGAAAAGAGAAGCAGATGGAATGACCCTTGTTAGTATTTTCCACCTTCAAAAAGGGAGTCGGTCATGGGATCCTGGGAAACTATGACAAAAAAGAAAAAAAGTAAATACATATATAGAAACTGAATGATCACTTACCGGTATCACAGCTGTTTACGAACAGTCAGCCTGGCACCGTTGATGGACAGATAGCCAGCCATCCAGTCATAGTTGAGATTGGAGATGTAGATGGACAAACCCTTGTTAGTCATTTCCACCTTCAGAAAGGGAGTCCGTCATGGGATCCTGGGAAACTTTGACAAAAAAGAAAAAAAGTCAATACATATATAGAAACTGAATGATCACTTTCCTGTATCACAGCTGTTTACGAACAGTCAGCCTCACACAGTTGAAGTTGGACAGAATACCAGCCAGCCAGTCATAGTTGAGTTTGGAGATGCAGATGCATAAACCCTTGTTAGTAGTTTCCACCTTCAAGGAGGGCGTCCGTCATGGCATCCTGGGAAACTGTATGACAAAAAAGAAAGTTAATACACATATAGAAACTGAATGATCACTTACCTGTATCATAGCAGTTTACGAACAGTCAGCCTGGCACCGTTGATGATGGACAGAAAGCCAGCCACACAGCCACAGTTCTGAAGTGAGAAGCAAATGGAATGACCCCTGTTAGTAGTTTCCACCTTCAAAGAGGGAGTCCGTCATGGCATCCTGGGAAACTGTATGACAAAAAAGAAAGTCAAAACATGTATAGAAACTCAATGATCACTTATCTGCATCACAGCTGTTTACGAACTGTCAGCCTGGCACCGTTGATGGACAGATAGCCATCCAGTCATATTTGAGTTTGGAGATGTAGATGGATAAACCCTTGTTAGTAGTTTCCACCGTCAGAGAGGGAGTCCGTCATAGCATCCTGGGAAACTGTATGACAAAAAAGAAAGTCAATACATGTATAGAAACGGAATGATCACTTACCTGTATTACAGCTGTTTACAAACAGTCAGCCTGGCACCGTTGATGATGGAAAGAAAGCCAGCCACACAGCAACAGTTCTGAAGTGAGAAGCAAATGGAATGACCCCTGTTAGTATTTTCCACCTTCAAAGAGGGAGTCCGTCATGGCATCCTGGGAAACTGTATGACAAAAAAGAAAGTCAAAACATGTATAGAAACTCAATGATCACTTATCTGCATCACAGCTGTTTACGAACTGTCAGCCTTGCACAGTTGAAGATGGACAGAACACCAGCCAGCCAGTCATAGTTGAGATTGGAGATGCAGATGGATAAACCCTTGTTAGCCATTTTCACCTTCAAGGAGGGAGTCTGTCATGGCATCCTGGGAAACTGTATGACAAAAAAGAAAAAGTCAATACATGTATAGAAACTGAATGATCACTTACCTGTATCACATCTGTTTACGAACAGTCAGCCTCACACAGTTGAAGTTGGACAGAATACCAGCCAGCTAGTCATAGTTGAGTTTGGAGATGCAGATGGATAAACCCTTGTTAGTATTTTCCACCTTCAAAAAGGGAGTCGGTCATGGCATCCTGGGAAAGTGTATGACAAAAAAGAAAGTCAATACATGCATAGAAACTGAATGATCACTTACCTGTATCACATCTGTTTACGAACAGTCAGCCTGGCACCACTGATGTACAGATAGCCAGCCATCATGTCATATTTGAGATTGGAGATGCAGATGGATAAACCCTCTTTAGTAGTTTCCACCTTCAGAGAGGGAGTCCGTCATGGCATCCTGGGAAACTGTATGACAAAAAAGAAAGTCAATACATGTATAGAAACTGAATGATCACTTACCTGTATCACAGCTGTTTACGAAAGGTTAGCCTTGCAAAGTTGAAGATGGACAGAATACCAGCCAGCCAGTCACAGTTGAGATTGGAGATGTAGATGGATAAACCCTTGTTAGTCATTTCCACCTTCAGAAAGGGAGTCCGTCATGGGATCCTGGGAAACTGTATGACAAAAAAGAAAAAAAGTCAATACATAAATGGAAATTGAATGATCACTTACCTGTATCACAGCTGTTTACAAACAGTCAGCCTGGCACCGTTGATGATGGACAGAAAGCCAGCCACACAGCCACAGTTCTGAAGTGAGAAGCAAATGGAATGACCCCTGTTAGTAGTTTCCACCCTCAAGGAGGGAGTCCGTCATGGCATCCTGGGAAACTGTATAACAAAAAAAAGAAAGTCAATACATGTATAGAAACTGAATGATCACTTACCTGTATCACAGCTGTTTACGAACAGTCAGCCTGGCACAGTTGATGATGGACAGAAAGCCAGCCACACAGCAACAGTTCTGAAGTGAGAAGCAAATGGAATGACCCCTGTTAGTATTTTCCACCTTCAAGGATGGAGTCCGTCATGGCATCCTGGGAAACTGTATGACAAAAAAGAAAAAGTCAATACATGTATAGAAACTGAATGATCACTTACCTGTATCACATCTGTTTACGAACAGTCAGCCTCACACAGTTGAAGATGGACAGAAAGCCAGCCACAGTTGTGAAGCGAGAAACAGATGGAATGACCCCTGTTAGTAGTTTCCACCTTCAGAGAGGGAGTCCGTCATGGGATCCTGGGAAACTGTATGACAAAAAAGAAAGTCAATACATATATAGAAACTGAATGATCACTTACCTGTATCACAGCTGTTTACGAACAGTCAGCCTTGCACAGTTGAAGATGGACAGAATACCAGCCACACAGCCACAGTTGTGAAGTGGGAAGCAGATGGAATGACCCTTGTTAGTCGTTTCCATCTTCAGAGAGGAAACCGGCCATGCGATCCTGGGAAACTGTATGACAAAAAAGAAAAAGTCAATACATGTATAGAAATTGAAGGATCACTTACCTGTATCACAGCTGTTTACAGTCAGCCTGGCACCGTTGATGGACAGATAGCCAGCCATCCAGTCATAGTTGAGAATGGAGATGTAGATGGATAAACCCTTGTTAGTCATTTCCACCTTCAGAGAGAGAGTCCGTCATGGCATCCTGGGAAACTGTATGACAAAAAAGAAAGTCAATACATGTATAGAAACTGAATGATCACTTACCTGTATCACAGCTGTTTACAGTCAGCCTGGCACCGTTGATGTACAGATAGCCAGCCAGCCAGTCATATTTAGGATTGAAGATGCAGATGGATAAACCCTTGTTAGTCGTTTTCACCTTCAAGGAGGGAGTCCGTCATAGCATCCTGGGAAACTGTATGACAAAAAAAAGAAAGTCAATACATGTATAGAAACTGAATGATCACTTAAATGTATCACAGCTGTTTACAAACAGTCAGCCTTGCACAGTTGAAGATGGACAGAATACCAGCCAGCTAGTCATAGTTGAGATTGGAGATGCAGATGGATAAACCCTTGTTAGTCGTTTCCACCTTCAGAGAGGGAGTCAGTCATGGCATCCAGGGAAACTGTATGACAAAAATGAAAGTCAATACATGTATAGAAACTGAATGATCACTTACCTGCATCACAGCTGTTTACGAACAGTCAGCCTTGCACAGTTGAAGATGGACAGAATACCAGCCACAGTTGTGAAGTGGGAAGCAGATGGAATGACCCTTGTTAGTCGTTTCCACCTTCAAGGAGGGAGTCCGTCATGGCATCCTGGGAAACTGTATGACAAAAAAGAAAGTCAATTCATGTATAGAAACTGAATGATCACTTACCTGCATCACAGCTGTTTACGAACAGTCAGCCTGGCACAGTTAAAGTTGGACAGAAAGCCAGCCACACAGCCACAGTTGTGAAGAGAGAAGCAGATGGAATGACCCTTGTTAGTCGTTTCCACCTTCAAGGAGGGAGTCCGCCATGGTATCCTGGGAAACTGTATGACAAAAAAGAAAGTCAATACATGTATAGAAACTGAATGATCACTTACCTGTATCACAGCTGTTTATGAACAGTCAGCCTTGCACAGTTGAAGATGGACAGAATACCAGCCACACAGCCACAGTTGTGAAGTGGGAAGCAGATGGAATGACCCTTGTTAGTCGTTTCCATCTTCAGAGAGGAAACCGGCCATGCGATCCTGGGAAACTGTATGACAAAAAAGAAAAAGTCAATACATGTATAGAAATTGAAGGATCACTTACCTGTATCACAGCTGTTTACAGTCAGCCTGGCACCGTTGATGGACAGATAGCCAGCCATCCAGTCATAGTTGAGAATGGAGATGTAGATGGATAAACCCTTGTTAGTTATTTCCACCTTCAGAAAGGGAGTCAGTCATGGCATCCAGGGAAACTGTATGACAAAAAAGAAAAAGTCAATACATGTATAGAAACTGAATAATCACTTACCTGTATCACATCTGTTTACGAACAGTCAGCCTTGCACAGTTGAAGATGGATTGAAAGCCAGCCACAGTTCTGAAGTGAGAAGCAGATGGAATGACCCCTGTAAGTAGTTTCCACCTTCAGAGAGGGAGTCAGTCATGGGATCCTGGGAAACTGTATGGCAAAAAAGAAAGTCAATACATGTATAGAAACTGAATGATCACTTACCTGTATCACAGCTGTTTACGAACAGTCAGCCTTGCACAGTTGAAGATGGACAGAATACCAGCCAGCCAGTCATAGTTTAGATTGGAGATGTAGATGGATAAACCCTTGTTAGTCATTTCCACCTTCAGAGAGAGAGTCCGTCATGGGATCCTGGGAAACTGTATGACAAAAGAAAAAGTCAATACATGTATAGAAACTGAATGATCACTTACCTGTGTCACAGCTGTTTACGAACAGTCAGCCTTGCACAGTTGAAGATGGACAGAAAGCCAGCCAGCCAGTCATATTTAGGATTGAAGATGCAGATGGATAAACCCTTGTTAGTCGTTTTCACCTTCAAGGAGGGAGTCCGTCATGGGATCCTGGGAAAATGTATGAAAAAAAAAAAGAAAGTCAATACATGTATAGAAACTGAATGATCACTTACCTGTATCACAGCTGTTTACGGACAGTCAGCCTGGCACAGTTGAAGTTGGACAGAAAGACAGCCACACAGCCACAGTTGTGAAGAGAGAAGCAGATGGAATGACCCTTGTTAGTCGTTTCCACCTTCAAGGAGGGAGTCCGCCATGGCATCCTGGGAAACTGTATGACAAAAAAGAAGGTCAATACATGTATAGAAACTGAATGATCACTTACCTGTATCACAGCTGTTTATGAACAGTCAGCCTTGCACAGTTGAAGATGGACAGACTACCAGCCACACAGCCACAGTTGTGAAGTGGGAAGCAGATGGAATGACTCCTGTTAGTAGTTTCCACCTTCAGAGAGGGAGTCCGTCATGGCATCCTGGAAAACTGTATGACAAAAAAAAGAAAGTCAATACATGTATAGAAAACGAATGATCACTTACCTGTATCACAGCTGTTTACGAACAGTCAGCCTGGCACCGTTGATGATGGACAGAATACCAGCCAGCCTGTAATAGTTGAGATTGGAGAAGCAGATGGATAAACCCTTGTTAGTCGTTTCCACCTTCAGAGAGGGAGTCCGTCATGTCATCCTGAGAAACTGTATGACAAAAAAGAAAGTCAATACATGTATAGAAACTGAAAAATCACTTACCTGCATCACAGCTGTTTACGAACAGTCAGCCTGGAAAAGTTAAAGTTATACAGAAAGCCAGCCACACAGCCACAGTTGTGAAGAGAGAAGCAGATGGAATGACCCTTGTTAGTCGTTTCCACCTTCAAGGAGGGAGTCCGTCATGGCATCCTGGGAAACTGTATGACAAAAAAGAAAGTCAATACATGTATAGAAACTGAATGATCACTTACCTGTATCACAGCTGTTTACGAACAGTCAGCCTTGCACAGTTGAAGATGGACAGAATACCAGCCACACAGCCACAGTTCTGAAAAGAGAAGCAGATGGAATGACCCTTGTTAGTATTTTCCACCTTCAAAAAGGGAGTCGGTCATGGGATCCTGGGAAACTATGACAAAAAAGAAAAAAAGTAAATACATATATAGAAACTGAATGATCACTTACCGGTATCACAGCTGTTTACGAACAGTCAGCCTGGCACCGTTGATGGACAGATAGCCAGCCATCCAGTCATAGTTGAGATTGGAGATGTAGATGGACAAACCCTTGTTAGTCATTTCCACCTTCAGAAAGGGAGTCCGTCATGGGATCCTGGGAAACTTTGACAAAAAAGAAAAAAAGTCAATACATATATAGAAACTGAATGATCACTTTCCTGTATCACAGCTGTTTACGAACAGTCAGCCTCACACAGTTGAAGTTGGACAGAATACCAGCCAGCCAGTCATAGTTGAGTTTGGAGATGCAGATGCATAAACCCTTGTTAGTAGTTTCCACCTTCAAGGAGGGCGTCCGTCATGGCATCCTGGGAAACAGTATGACAAAAAAGAAAGTCAATACATGTATAGAAACTGAATGACCACTTACCTGTATCACAGCTGTTTACGAACTGTCAGCCTGGCACCGTTGATGGACAGATAGCCATCCAGTCATATTTGAGTTTGGAGATGTAGATGGATAAACCCTTGTTAGTAGTTTCCACCGTCAGAGAGGGAGTCCGTCATGGCATCCTGGGAAACTGTATGACAAAAAAGAAAGTCAAAACATGTATAGAAACTCAATGATCACTTATCTGCATCACAGCTGTTTACGAACTGTCAGCCTGGCACCGTTGATGGACAGATAGCCATCCAGTCATATTTGAGTTTGGAGATGTAGATGGATAAACCCTTGTTAGTAGTTTCCACCGTCAGAGAGGGAGTCCGTCATAGCATCCTGGGAAACTGTATGACAAAAAAGAAAGTCAATACATGTATAGAAACGGAATGATCACTTACCTGTATTACAGCTGTTTACAAACAGTCAGCCTGGCACCGTTGATGATGGAAAGAAAGCCAGCCACACAGCAACAGTTCTGAAGTGAGAAGCAAATGGAATGACCCCTGTTAGTATTTTCCACCTTCAAAGAGGGAGTCAGTCATGGCATCCTGGGAAACTGTATGACAAAAAAGAAAGTCAAAACATGTATAGAAACTCAATGATCACTTATCTGCATCACAGCTGTTTACGAACTGTCAGCCTTGCACAGTTGAAGATGGACAGAACACCAGCCAGCCAGTCATAGTTGAGATTGGAGATGCAGATGGATAAACCCTTGTTAGCCATTTTCACCTTCAAGGAGGGAGTCTGTCATGGCATCCTGGGAAACTGTATGACAAAAAAGAAAAAGTCAATACATGTATAGAAACTGAATGATCACTTACCTGTATCACATCTGTTTACGAACAGTCAGCCTCACACAGTTGAAGTTGGACAGAATACCAGCCAGCTAGTCATAGTTGAGTTTGGAGATGCAGATGGATAAACCCTTGTTAGTATTTTCCACCTTCAAAAAGGGAGTCGGTCATGGCATCCTGGGAAAGTGTATGACAAAAAAGAAAGTCAATACATGCATAGAAACTGAATGATCACTTACCTGTATCACATCTGTTTACGAACAGTCAGCCTGGCACCACTGATGTACAGATAGCCAGCCATCATGTCATATTTGAGATTGGAGATGCAGATGGATAAACCCTCGTTAGTAGTTTCCACCTTCAGAGAGGGAGTCCGTCATGGCATCCTGGGAAACTGTATGACAAAAAAGAAAGTCAATACATGTATAGAAACTGAATGATCACTTACCTGTATCACAGCTGTTTACGAAAGGTCAGCCTTGCAAAGTTGAAGATGGACAGAATACCAGCCAGCCAGTCACAGTTGAGATTGGAGATGTAGATGGATAAACCCTTGTTAGTCATTTCCACCTTCAGAAAGGGAGTCCGTCATGGGATCCTGGGAAACTGTATGACAAAAAAGAAAAAAAGTCAATACATAAATGGAAATTGAATGATCACTTACCTGTATCACAGCTGTTTACAAACAGTCAGCCTGGCACCGTTGATGATGGACAGAAAGCCAGCCACACAGCCACAGTTCTGAAGTGAGAAGCAAATGGAATGACCCCTGTTAGTAGTTTCCACCCTCAAGGAGGGAGTCCGTCATGGCATCCTGGGAAACTGTATAACAAAAAAAAGAAAGTCAATACATGTATAGAAACTGAATGATCACTTACCTGTATCACAGCTGTTTACGAACAGTCAGCCTGGCACAGTTGATGATGGACAGAAAGCCAGCCACACAGCAACAGTTCTGAAGTGAGAAGCAAATGGAATGACCCCTGTTAGTATTTTCCACCTTCAAGGATGGAGTCCGTCATGGCATCCTGGGAAACTGTATGACAAAAAAGAAAAAGTCAATACATGTATAGAAACTGAATGATCACTTACCTGTATCACATCTGTTTACGAACAGTCAGCCTCACACAGTTGAAGATGGACAGAAAGCCAGCCACAGTTGTGAAGCGAGAAACAGATGGAATGACCCCTGTTAGTAGTTTCCACCTTCAGAGAGGGAGTCCGTCATGGGATCCTGGGAAACTGTATGACAAAAAAGAAAGTCAATACATATATAGAAACTGAATGATCACTTACCTGTATCACAGCTGTTTACGAACACTCAGCCTCACACAGTTGAAGTTGGACAGATAGCCAGCCACACAGCCATAGTTCTGAAGTGACAGCAGATGGAATGACCCTTGTTAGTCGTTTCAACCTTCACAGAGAGAGTCCGTCATGGGATCCTGGGAATTTGTATGACAAAAAAGAAAGTCAATACATGTATAGAAACTGAATGATCACTTACCTGTATCACAGCTGTTTACGAACAGTCAGCCTCACACAGTTGAAGTTGGACAGAATACCAGCCAGCTAGTCATAGTTGAATTTGGAGATGCAGATGGATAAACCCTTGTTAGTAGTTTCCACCTTCAAGGAGGGAGTCCGTCATGGCATCCTGGGAAACTGTATGACAAAAAAGAAAGTCAATACATGTATAGAAACTGAATGATCACTTACCTGTATCACAGCTGTTAACAGTCAGCCTGGCACCGTTGATGATGGACAGAAAACCAGCCACACAGCCACAGTTGTGAAGTGAGAAGCAGATGGAATGACCCCTGTTAGTATTTTCCACCTTCAGAGAGGGAGTCGGTCATGGCATCCTGGGAAACTGTATGACAAAAAAGAAAGTCAATACATGTATAGAAACTGAATGATCACTTACCTGCATCACAGCTGTTTACGAACAGTCAACCTGGCACCGTTGATGGACAGATAGCCAGCCATCCAGTCATAGTTGAGATTGGAGATGTAGATGGATAAACCCTTGTTAGTCATTTCCACCTTCACAAAGGGAGTCCGTCATGGGATCCTGGGAAACTGTATGACAAAAAAGAAAGTCAATACATGTATAGAAACTGAATGATCACTTACCTGTATCACAGCTGTTTACGAACAGTCAGCCTCACACAGTTGAAGTTGGACAGAATACCAGCCAGCCAGTCATAGTTGAGATTGGAGATGCAGATGGATAAACCCTTGTTAGTCGTTTCCACCTTCAGAGAGGGAGTCCGTCATGTCATCCTGGGAAACTGTATGACAAAAAAGAAAGTCAATACATGTATAGAAACTGAATGACCACTTACCTGTATCACAGCTGTTTACGAACAGTCAGCCTCGCACAGTTGAAGATGGACAGAAAGCCAGCCACACAGCCACAGTTGTGAAGTGAGAAGCAGATGGAATGACCCCTGTTAGTAGTTTCCACCTTCAGAGAGGGAGTCCGGCATGGCATCCTGGGAAACTGTATGACAAAAAAGAAATTCAATACATGTATAGAAACTGAATAATCACTTATCTGCATCACAGCTGTTTACGAACTGTCAGCCTTGCACAGTTGAAGACGGACAAAACACCAGCCATCCAGTTATAGTTGAGATTGGAGATGCAGATGGATAAACCCTTGTTAGTCGTTTCCACCTTCAATAAGGGAGTCCGTCATGGCATCCTGGGAAACTGTATGACAAAAAAGAAAGTCAATACATGTAAAGAAACTGAGTGATCACTTACCTGTATCACAGCTGTTTACGAACAGTCAGCCTTGCACAGTTAAAGTTGGACAGAAAGCCAGCCACACAGCCACAGTTGTGAAGTGGGAAGCAGATGGAATGACCCCTGTTAGTAGTTTCCATCTTCAGAGAGGAAGCCGGCCATGCGATCCTGGGAAACTGTATGACAAAAAAGAAAGTCAATACATGTATAGAAACTGAATGATTACTTACCTGTATCACAGCTGTTTACGAACAGTCAGCCTTGCACAGTTGAAGATGGACAGAATACCAGCCAGCCAGTCATAGTTTAGATTGGAGATGTAGATGGATAAACCCTTGTTAGTCATTTCCACCTTCAGAAAGGGAGTCCGTCATGGGATCCTGGGAAACTGTATGACACAAAAAGAAAAAGTCAATACATGTATAGAAACTGAATGATCACTTACCTGTATCACAGCTGTTTACGGACAGTCAGCCTGGCACAGTTGAAGTTGGATAGAAAGCCAGCCACACAGCCACAGTTCTGAAGTGAGAAGCAAATGGAATGACCCCTGTTAGTATTTTCCACCTTCAGAGAGGGAGTACGCCATGGGATCCTGGAAAACTGTATGACAAAAAAGAAAAAGTCAATACATGTATAGAAACTGAATGATTACTTACCTGTATCACAGCTGTTTACGAACAGTCAGCCTTGCACAGTTGAAGATGGACAGAAATCCAGCCAGCCAGTCATATTTGAGATTGGAGATGCAGATGGATTAACCCTTGTTAGTCGTTTCCACCTTCAGAGAGGGAGTCAGTCATGGCATCCTGGGAAACTGTATGACAAAAAAGAAAGTCAATACATGTATAGAAACTGAATGATCACTTACCTGTATCACAGCTGTTTACGAACAGTCAGCCTGGCACAGTTTAAGATGGACAGAAAGCCAGCCACACAGCCACAGTTGTG
Source organism: Salminus brasiliensis (assembly GCF_030463535.1). Taxonomy (NCBI): domain Eukaryota; kingdom Metazoa; phylum Chordata; class Actinopteri; order Characiformes; family Bryconidae; genus Salminus; species Salminus brasiliensis. The sequence continues at coordinate 29,887,121 of NC_132885.1, read as the reverse complement.
AAGAGAGAAGCAGATGGAATGACCCTTGTTAGTCGTTTCCACCTTCAGAGAGGACACCGGCCATGCGATCCTGGGAAACTGTATGACAAAAAAGAAAAAGTCAATACATGTATAGAAACTGAAGGATCACTTACCTGTATCACAGCTGTTTACAGTCAGCCTGGCACCGTTGATGGACAGATAGCCAGCCAGCCATCCAGTCATAGTTGAGATTGGAGATGTAGATGGATAAACCCTTGTTAGTCATTTCCACCTTCAGAAAGGTAGTCAGTCATAGCATCCTGGGAAACTGTATGACAAAAGAAAAAGTCAATACATGTTTAGAAACTGAATGATCACTTACCTGTATCACAGCTGTTTACGAACAGTCAGCCTTGCACAGTTGAAGATGGACAGAAAGCCAGCCAGCCAGTCATATTTGAGATTGGAGATGCAGATGGATAAACCCTTGTTAGTCGTTCCCACCTTCAGAAAGGGAGTCCGTCATGGGATCCTGGGAAACTGTATGACAAAAAAGAAAAAGTCAATACATGTATAGAAACTGAATGATAACTTACCTGTATCACAGCTGTTTACGAACAGTCAGCCTTGCACAGTTGAAGATGGACAGAATACCAGCCACACAGCCACAGTTGTGAAGTGGGAAGCAGATGGAATGACCCTTGTTAGAATTTCCCACCTTCACAAAGGGAGTCCGTCATGGGATCCTGGGAAACTGTATGACAAAAAAGAAAGTCAATACATGTATAGAAACTGAATGATCACTTACCTGCATCACAGCTGTTTACGAACAGTCAACCTGGCACCGTTGATGGACAGATAGCCAGCCATCCAGTCATAGTTGAGATTGGAGATGTAGATGGATAAACCCTTGTTAGTCATTTCCACCTTCACAAAGGGAGTCCGTCATGGGATCCTGGGAAACTGTATGACAAAAAAGAAAGTCAATACATGTATAGAAACTGAATGATCACTTACCTGTATCACAGCTGTTTACGAACAGTCAGCCTCACACAGTTGAAGTTGGACAGAATACCAGCCAGCCAGTCATAGTTGAGATTGGAGATGCAGATGGATAAACCCTTGTTAGTCGTTTCCACCTTCAGAGAGGGAGTCCGTCATGTCATCCTGGGAAACTGTATGACAAAAAAGAAAGTCAATACATGTATAGAAACTGAATGACCACTTACCTGTATCACAGCTGTTTACGAACAGTCAGCCTCGCACAGTTGAAGATGGACAGAAAGCCAGCCACACAGCCACAGTTGTGAAGTGAGAAGCAGATGGAATGACCCCTGTTAGTAGTTTCCACCTTCAGAGAGGGAGTCCGGCATGGCATCCTGGGAAACTGTATGACAAAAAAGAAAGTCAATACATGTATAGAAACTGAATAATCACTTATCTGCATCACAGCTGTTTACGAACTGTCAGCCTTGCACAGTTGAAGACGGACAAAACACCAGCCATCCAGTTATAGTTGAGATTGGAGATGCAGATGGATAAACCCTTGTTAGTCGTTTCCACCTTCAATAAGGGAGTCCGTCATGGCATCCTGGGAAACTGTATGACAAAAAAGAAAGTCAATACATGTAAAGAAACTGATTGATCACTTACCTGTATCACAGCTGTTTACGAACAGTCAGCCTTGCACAGTTAAAGTTGGACAGAAAGCCAGCCACACAGCCACAGTTGTGAAGTGGGAAGCAGATGGAATGACCCCTGTTAGTAGTTTCCATCTTCAGAGAGGAAGCCGGCCATGCGATCCTGGGAAACTGTATGACAAAAAAGAAAGTCAATACATGTATAGAAACTGAATGATTACTTACCTGTATCACAGCTGTTTACGAACAGTCAGCCTTGCACAGTTGAAGATGGACAGAATACCAGCCAGCCAGTCATAGTTTAGATTGGAGATGTAGATGGATAAACCCTTGTTAGTCATTTCCACCTTCAGAAAGGGAGTCCGTCATGGGATCCTGGGAAACTGTATGACACAAAAAGAAAAAGTCAATACATGTATAGAAACTGAATGATCACTTACCTGTATCACAGCTGTTTACGGACAGTCAGCCTGGCACAGTTGAAGTTGGATAGAAAGCCAGCCACACAGCCACAGTTCTGAAGTGAGAAGCAAATGGAATGACCCCTGTTAGTATTTTCCACCTTCAGAGAGGGAGTACGCCATGGGATCCTGGAAAACTGTATGACAAAAAAGAAAAAGTCAATACATGTATAGAAACTGAATGATTACTTACCTGTATCACAGCTGTTTACGAACAGTCAGCCTTGCACAGTTGAAGATGGACAGAAATCCAGCCAGCCAGTCATATTTGAGATTGGAGATGCAGATGGATTAACCCTTGTTAGTCGTTTCCACCTTCAGAGAGGGAGTCAGTCATGGCATCCTGGGAAACTGTATGACAAAAAAGAAAGTCAATACATGTATAGAAACTGAATGATCACTTACCTGTATCACAGCTGTTTACGAACAGTCAGCCTGGCACAGTTTAAGATGGACAGAAAGCCAGCCACACAGCCACAGTTGTGAAGAGAGAAGCAGATGGAATGACCCTTGTTAGTCGTTTCCACCTTCAGAGAGGACACCGGCCATGCGATCCTGGGAAACTGTATGACAAAAAAGAAAAAGTCAATACATGTATAGAAACTGAAGGATCACTTACCTGTATCACAGCTGTTTACAGTCAGCCTGGCACCGTTGATGGACAGATAGCCAGCCAGCCATCCAGTCATAGTTGAGAATGGAGATGTAGATGGATAAACCCTTGTTAGTCATTTCCACCTTCAGAAAGGTAGTCAGTCATAGCATCCTGGGAAACTGTATGACAAAAGAAAAAGTCAATACATGTATAGAAACTGAATGATCACTTACCTGTATCACAGCTGTTTACGAACAGTCAGCCTTGCACAGTTGAAGATGGACAGAAAGCCAGCCAGCCAGTCATATTTAGGATTGAAGATGCAGATGGATAAACCCTTGTTAGTCGTTTTCACCTTCAAGGAGGGAGTCCGTCATGGCATCCTGGGAAACTGTATGACAAAAAAAAGAAAGTCAATACATGTATAGAAACTGAATGATCACTTACCTGTATCACAGCTGTTTACGGACAGTCAGCCTGGCACAGTTGAAGTTGAACAGAAAGCCAGCCACACAGCCACAGTTGTGAAGAGAGAAGCAGATGGAATGACCCTTGTTAGTCGTTTCCACCTTCAAGGAGGGAGTCCGCCATGGCATCCTGGGAAACTGTATGACAAAAACGAAGGTCAATACATGTATAGAAACTGAATGATCACTTACCTGTATCACAGCTGTTTACGAACAGTCAGCCTGGCAAAGTTGAAGATGGACAGAAAGCCAGCCAGCCAGCCAGTCATATTTATGATTGAAGATGCAGATGGATAAACCCTTGTTAGTCGTTTTCACCTTCAAGGAGGGAGTCCGTCATGGCATCCTGGGAAACTGTATGACAAAAAAGAAAAAAAGTCAATACATATATAGAAACTGAATGATCACTTACCTGTATCACAGCTGTTTACGAAAAGTCAGCCTCACACAGTTGAAGTTGGAAAGAATACCAGCCAGCCAGTCATAGTTGAGTTTGGAGATGCAGATGGATAAACACTCATTAGTAGTTTCCACCTTCAAGGAGGGAGTCCGTCATGGCATCCTGGGAAACTGTATGACAAAAAAGAAAAAGTCAATAAATTTATAGAAACTGAATGATCACTTACCTGTATCACAGCTGTTTACAAACAGTCAGCCTGGCACCGTTGATGGACAGATAGCCAGCCAGCCAGTCATAGTTGAGATTGGAGATGCAGATGGATAAACCCTTGTTAGTAGTTTCCACCTTCAAGGAGGGAGTCCGTCATGGCATCCTGGGAAATTGTATGACAAAAAAGAAAAAGTCAATACATGTATAGAAACTGAATGATCACTTACCTGTATCACAGCTGTTTACGAACAGTCAGCCTTGCACCGCTGATGGACAGAATACCAGCCAGCCAGTCATATTTGAGAGTGGAGATGCAGATGGATAAACCCTTGTTAGTAGTTTCCACCTTCAGAGAGGGAGTCCGTCATGGCATCCTGGGAAACTGTATGACAAAAAAAAAGAAAGTCAATACATGTATAGAAACTGAATGATCACTGGCACAGTTGAAGATGGACAGAAAGCCAGCCACAGTTGTGAAGTGAGAAGCAGATGGAATGACCCTTGTTAGTCGTTTCCACCTTCAGAGAGGGAGTCCGTCATGGGATCCTGGGAAACTGTATGATAAAAAAAAGAAAGTCAATACATGTAAAGAAACTGAATGATCACTTACCTGTATCACAGCTGTTTACAAACAGTCAGCCTCACACCGTTGAAGATGGATAGAAAGTCAGCCAGCTAGTCATATTTGAGATTGGAGATGCAGATGGATTAACCCTTGTTAGTCGTTTCCACCCTCAAGGAGGGAGTCCGTCATGGCATCCTGGGAAACTGTATGACAAAAAAAGAAAGTCAATACATGTATAGAAACTGAATGATCATTTACCTGTATCACAGCTGTTTACGAACATTCAGCCTGGCACAGTTGAAGATGGACAGAATACCAGCCACACAGCAACAGTTGTTTAGTGGGAAGCAGATGGAATGACCCTTGTTAGTATTTTCCACCTTCAAAAAGGTAGTCGGTCATGGCATCCTGGGAAACTGTATGACAAAAAAAAAAGTCAATACATGTATAGAAACTGAATGATCACTTACCTGTATCACAGCTGTTTACGAACAGTCAGCCTCACACAGTTGAAGTTGGACAGAATACCAGCCAGCCAGTCACAGTTGAGTTTGGAGATGCAGATGGATAAACCCTTATTAGTAGTTTCCACCTTCAAGGAGGGAGTCCGTCATGGCATCCTGGGAAACTGTATGACAAAAAAAGAAAGTCAATACATGTATAGAAACTGAATGATCACTTACCTGTATCACAGCTGTTTACGAACAGTCAGCCTTGCACAGCTGAAGATGGACAGAATACCAGCCACAGTTGTGAAGTGAGAAGCAGATGGAATGACCCCTGTTAGTAGTTTCCACCTTCAGAGAGGGAGTCCGTCATGGCATCCTGGGAAACTGTATGACAAAAAAGAAAGTCAATACATGTATAGAAACTGAATGATCACTTACCTGTATCACAGCTGTTTACAAACAGTCAGCCTGGCACCGCTGATGGACAGATAGCCAGCCAGCCAGTCATAGTTGAGATTGGAGATGCAGATGGATAAACCCTTGTTAGTAGTTTCCACCTTCAAGGAGGGAGTCCGTCATGGCATCCTGGGAAACTGTATGACAAAAAAAGAAAGTCAATACATGTATGGAAACTGAATGATCACTTACCTGTATCACAGCTGTTTACGAACAGTCAGCCTTGCACAGCTGAAGATGGACAGAAAGCCAGCCACAGTTGTGAAGTGAGAAGCAGATGGAATGACCCCTGTTAGTAGTTTCCACCTTCAGAGAGGGAGTCCGTCATGGCATCCTGGGAAACTGTATGACAAAAAAGAAAGTCAATACATGTATAGAAACTGAATGCTCACTTACCTGCATCACAGCTGTTTACGAACAGTCAGCCTCACACAGTTGAAGTTGGACAGAATACCAGCCAGTCAGTCATAGTTGAGTTTGGAGATGCAGATGGATAAACCCTTGTTAGTCGTTTCCACCTTCAGAGAGGGAGTCCGTCATGGCATCCTGGGAAACTGTATGACAAAAAAGAAAGTCAATACATGTATAGAAACTGAATGATCACTTACCTGTATCACAGCTGTTTACAAACAGTCAGCCTGGCACTGCTGATGGACAGATAGCCAGCCAGCCAGTCATAGTTGAGATTGGAGATGCAGATGGATAAACCCTTGTTAGTCGTTTCCACCTTCAAGGAGGGAGTCCGTCATGGCATCCTGGGAAACTGTATGATAAAAAAAAGAAAGTCAATACATGTATAGAAAACGAATGATCACTTACCTGTATCACAGCTGTTTACGAACAGTCAGCCTTGCACAGCTGAAGATGGACAGAATACCAGCCAGCCAGTCATATTTAGGATTGAAGATGCAGATAGATAAACCCTTTTAGTCGTTTTCACCTTCAAGGAAGGAGTCCGTCATGGCATCCTGGGAAACTGTATGACAAAAAAAGAAAGTCAATACATGTATAGAAACTGAATGATCACTTACCTGTATCACAGCTGTTTACGAACAGTCAGCCTTGCACAGCTGAAGATGGACAGAATACCAGCCACAGTTGTGAAGTGAGAAGCAGATGGAATGACCCCTGTTAGTAGTTTCCACCTTCAGAGAGGGAGTCCGTCATGGCATCCTGGGAAACTGTATGACAAAAAAGAAAGTCAATACATGTATAGAAACTGAATGATCACTTACCTGTATCACAGCTGTTTACAAACAGTCAGCCTGGCACCGCTGATGGACAGATAGCCAGCCAGCCAGTCATAGTTGAGATTGGAGATGCAGATGGATAAACCCTTGTTAGTAGTTTCCACCTTCAAGGAGGGAGTCCGTCATGGCATCCTGGGAAACTGTATGACAAAAAAGAAAAAGTCAATACATGTATAGAAACTGAATAATCACTTACCTGTATCACAGCTGTTTACGAACAGTCAGCCTCACACAGTTGAAGATGGACAGAAAGCCAGCCAGCCAGTCATATTTGAGATTGGAGATGCAGATGGATAAACCCTTGTTAGTAGTTTCCACTTTCAGAGAGGGAGTCCGTCATGGCATCCTGGGAAACTGTATGACAAAAAAAAAAGAATATCAAGAATGTCAATACATGTATAGAAACTGAATGATCACTGGTACAGTTGAAGATGGACAGATAGCCAGCCACAGTTGTGAAGTGAGAAGCAGATGGAATGACCCCTGTTAGTAGTTTCCACCTTCAAGGAGGGAGTCGGTCATGGCATCCTGGGAAACTGTATGACAAAAAAAAGAAAGTCAATACATGTATAGAAACTGAATGATCACTTACCTGTATCACAGCTGTTTACGAACAGTCAGCCTCACACAGTTGAAGATGGACAGAAAGCCAGCCAGCCAGTCATATTTGAGATTGGAGATGCAGATGGATTAATCCTTGTTAGTCGTTTCCACCTTCAGAGAGGGAGTCGTCATGGCATCCTGGGAAACTGTATGACAAAAAAGAAAGTCAATACATGTATAGAAACTGAATGATCACTTACCTGTATCACAGCTGTTTATGAACAGTCAGCCTGGCACAGTTTAAGATGGACAGAAAGCCAGCCACACAGCCACAGTTGTGAAGTGAGAAGCAGATGGAATGACCCCTGTTAGTAGTTTCCACCTTCAAGGAGGGAGTCGGTCATGGCATCCTGGGAAACTGTATGACAAAAAAAAGAAAGTCAATACATGTATAGAAACTGAATGATCACTTACCTGTATCACAGCTGTTTACGAACAGTCAGCCTCGCACCGCTGATGGACAGATAACCAGCCAGCCAGTCATAGTTGAGATTGGAGATGCAGATGGATAAACCCTTAGTAGTTTCCACCTTCAAGGAGGGAGTCCGTCATGGCATCCTGGGAAACTGTATGACAAAAAAAAGAAAGTCAATACATGTATAGAAAACGAATGATCACTTACCTGTATCACAGCTGTTTACGAACAGTCAGCCTGGCACAGTTGAAGATGGAAAGAAAGCCAGCCACAGTTGTGAAGTGAGAAGCAGATAGAATGACCCCTGTTAGTAGTTTCCACCTTCAGAGAGGGAGTCCGTCATGGCATCCTGGGAAACTGTATGACAAAAAAGAAAGTCAACACATGTATAGAAACTGAATGATCACTTACCTGTATCACAGCTGTTTACGAACAGTCAGCCTTGCACCGCTGATGGACAGAATACCAGCCAGCCAGTCATAGTTGAGATTGGAGATGCAGATGGATAAACCCTTGTTAGTAGTTTCCACCTTCAAGGAGAGAGTCCGTCATGGCATCCTGGGAAACTGTATGACAAAAAAAAGAAAGTCAACACATGTATAGAAACTGAATGATCACTTACCTGTATCACAGCTGTTTACGAACAGTCAGCCTCACACAGTTGAACATGGACAGAAAGCCAGCCAGCCAGTCATATTTGAGATTGGAGATGCAGATGGATTAACCCTTGTTAGTCGTTTCCACCTTCAAGGAGGGAGTCCGTCACGGCATTCTGGGAAACTATGACAAAAAAGAAAAAAAGTCAATATATTTATAGAAACTGAATGATCACTTACCTGTATCACAGCTGTTTACGAACAGTCAGCCTCACGCAGTTGAAGTTGGAAAGAATACCAGCCAGCCAAACATAGTTGAGTTTGGAGATGCAGATGGATAAACACTTGTTAGTAGTTTCCACCTTCAAGGAGGGAGTCCGTCATGGCATCCTGGGAAACTGTATGACAAAAAAGAAAAAGTCAATACATGTATAGAAACTGAATGATCACTTACCTGTATCACAGCTGTTTACAAACAGTCAGCCTGGCACCGTTGATGGACAGATAGCCAGCCAGCCAGTCATAGTTGAGATTGGAGATGCAGATGGATAAACCCTTGTTAGTAGTTTCCACCTTCAAGGAGGGAGTCCGTCATGGCATCCTGGGAAACTTTATGACAAAAAAGAAAGTCAATACATGTATAGAAAACGAATGATCACTTACCTGTATCACAGCTGTTTACAAACAGTCAGCCTGGCACAGTTTAAGATGGACAGAAAGCCAGCCACACAGCCACAGTTGTGAAGTGAGAAGCAGATGGAATGACCCCTGTTAGTAGTTTCCACCTTCAGAGAGGGAGTCCGTCATGGCATCCTCGAAAACTGTATGACAAAAAAATGAAAGTCAATACACATATAGAAACTGAATGATCACTTACCTGTATCACAGCTGTTTACGAACAGTCAGCCTCACAAAGTTGAAGATGGACAGAAAGCCAGCCAGCCAGTCATATTTGAGATTGGAGATGCAGATGGATTAATCCTTGTTAGTCGTTTCCACCTTCAGAGAGGGAGTCGTCATGGCATCCTGGGAAACTGTATGACAAAAAAGAAAGTCAATACATGTATAGAAACTGAATGATCACTTACCTGTATCACAGCTGTTTACAAACAGTCAGCCTGGCACAGTTTAAGATGGACAGAAAGCCAGCCACACAGCCACAGTTGTGAAGTGAGAAGCAGATGGAATGACCCCTGTTAGTAGTTTCCACCTTCAGAGAGGGAGTCCGTCATGGCATCCTCGAAAACTGTATGACAAAAAAATGAAAGTCAATACACATATAGAAACTGAATGATCACTTACCTGTATCACAGCTGTTTACGAACAGTCAGCCTCGCACCGCTGATGGACAGATAACCAGCCAGCCAGTCATAGTTGAGATTGGAGATGCAGATGGATAAACCCTTAGTAGTTTCCACCTTCAAGGAGGGAGTCCGTCATGGCATCCTGGGAAACTGTATGACAAAAAAAAGAAAGTCAATACATGTATAGAAAACGAATGATCACTTACCTGTATCACAGCTGTTTACGAACAGTCAGCCTGGCACAGTTTAAGATGGACAGAAAGCCAGCCACAGTTGTGAAGTGAGAAAGCAGATAGAATGACCCCTGTTAATAGTTTCCACCTTCAGAGAGGGAGTCCGTCATGGGATCCTGGGAAACTGTATGACAAAAAAAGTAAGTCAATACATGTACAGAAACTGAATGATCACTTACCTGTATCACAGCTGTTTACGAACAGTCAGCCTGGCACAGTTTAAGATGGACAGAAAGCCAGCCAGCCAGTCATAGTTGAGTTTGGAGATGTAGATGCATAAACCCTTGTTAGTCATTTCCACCTTCAGAAAGGGAGTCCGTCATGGGATCCTGGGAAACTTTATGACAAAAAAGAAAAAGTCAATACATGTAGAAACTGAATGATCACTTACCTGTATCACAGCTGTTTACGAACAGTCAGCCTGGCACCGTTGATGATGGACAGAAAGCCAGCCACAAAGCCACAGTTCTGAAGTGAGAAGCAAATGGAATGACCCCTGTTAGTATTTTCCACCTTCAGAGAGGGAGTCCGCCATGGCATCCTGGAAAACTGTATGACAAAAAAGAAAGTCAATACATGTATAGAAACTGAATGATCACTTACCTGTATCACAGCTGTTTACGAACAGTCAGCCTGGCACAGTTGAAGATGGACAGAAAGCCAGCCAGCCAGTCATATTTCAGATTGGAGATGCAGATGGATAAACCCTTGTTAGTCGTTTTCACCTTCAAGGAAGGAGTCCGTCATGGCATCCTGGGAAACTTTATGACAAAAAAGAAAAAGTCAATACATGTATAGAAACTGAATGATCACTTACCTGTATCACAGCTGTTTACGAACAGTCAGCCTGGTACAGTTTAAAATGGATAGAAAGCCAGCCACACAGCCACAGTTGTGAAGTGAGAAGCAGATGGAATGACCCCTGTTAGTAGTTTCCACCTTCAGAGAGGGAGTCAGTCATGGCATTCTGGGAAACTGTATGACAAAAAAGAAAGTCAATACATGTATAGAAACTTAATGATCACTTACCTGTATCACAGCTGTTTACGAACAGTCAGCCTCGCACCGCTGATGGACAGATAGCCAGCCAGCCAGTCATAGTTGAGTTTGGAGATGCAGATGGATAAACCCTTGTTAGTCGTTTCCACCTTCAAGGAGGGAGTCCGTCATGGCATCCTGGGAAACTGTATGACAAAAAAGAAAAAGTCAATACATGTATAGAAACTGAATAATCACTTACCTGTATCACAGCTGTTTACGAACAGTCAGCCTGGCACCATTGATGATGGACAGAAAGCCAGCCACACAGCCACAGTTCTGAAGTGAGAAGCAAATGGAATGACCCGTTAGTATTTTCCACCTTAAGAGAGGGAGTCCGCCATGGCATCCTGGAAAACTGTATGACAAAAAAGAAAGTCAATACATGTATAGAAACTGAATGATCACTTACCTGTTTCACAGCTGTTTACGAACAGTCAGCCTCACACAGTTGAAGATGGACAGAAAGCCAGCCAGCCAGTCATATTTGAGATTGGAGATGCAGATGGATAAACCCTTGTTAGTAGTTTCCACCTTCAGAGAGGGAGTCCGTCATGGCATCCTGGAAAACTGTATGACAAAAAAGAAATTCAATACATGTACAGAAACTGAATGATCACTTACCTGTATCACAGCTGTTTACGAACAGTCAGCCTGGCACAGTTGAAGTTGGACAGAAAGCCAGCCACACAGCCATAGTTCTGAAGTGACAGCAGATGGAATGACCCTTGTTAGTCGTTTCAACCTTCACAGAGAGAGTCCGTCATGGGATCCTGGGAATTTGTATGACAAAAAAGAAAGTCAATACATGTATAGAAACTGAATGATCACTTACCTGTATCACAGCTGTTTACGAACAGTCAGCCTGGCACAGTTTAAGATGGACAGAAAGCCAGCCAGCCAGTCATAGTTGAGATTGGAGATGCAGATGGATAAACCCTTGTTAGTAGTTTCCACCTTCAAGGAGGGAGTCCGTCATGGTATCCTGGGAAACTGTATGACAAAAAAAAGAAAGTCAATACATGTATAGAAAACGAATGATCACTTACCTGTATCACAGCTTTTTACGAACAGTCAGCCTGGCACCGTTGATGGACAGATAGCCAGCCAGCCAGTCATAGTTGAGATTGGAGATGCAGCTGGATAAACCCTTGTTAGTCATTTCCACCTTCAGAAAGGGAGTCCGTCATGGCATCCTGGGAAACTTTATGACAAAAAAGAAAAAAAGTCAATACATGTATAGAAACTGAATGATCACTTACCTGTATCACAGCTGTTTACGAACAGTCAGCCTCACACAGTTGAAGATGGACAGAAAGCCAGCCAGCCAGTCATATTTGAGATTGGAGATGCAGATGGATAAACCCTTGTTAGTAGTTTCCACCTTCAGAGAGGGAGTCCGTCATGGCATCCTGGGAAAATGTATGACAAAAAAAAAGAAAGTCAATACATGTATAGAAACTGAATGATCACTTACCTGTATCACAGCTTTTTACGAACAGTCAGCCTGGCACCGTTGATGGACAGATAGCCAGCCAGCCAGTCATAGTTGAGATTGGAGATGCAGATGGATAAACCCTTGTTAGTAGTTTCCACCTTCAGAGAGGGAGTCCGTCATGGCATCCTGGGAAAATGTATGACAAAAAAAAAAGAAAGTCAATACATGTATAGAAACTGAATGATCACTGGCACAGTTGAAGATGGACAGATAGCCAGCCACAGTTGTGAAGTGAGAAGCAGATGGAATGACCCCTGTTAGTAGTTTCCACCTTCAAGGAGGGAGTCCGTCATGGCATCCTGGGAAACTGTATGACAAAAAAAAGAAAGTCAATACATGTATAGAAAACGAATGATCACTTACCTGTATCACAGCTGTTTACGAACAGTCAGCCTTACACAGATGCAGATGGACAGAAAGCCAGCTACACAGACATGGTGAACTAAGGTGGTTATCAGTAATACCTTATTTGACAATGACTGCTTTAGTTGCAAGAGATCCAAATTTAAATTTAATGTCCAAGTCACTGGTTCTCATACATATGTTTCCTTTTGTTCCTCAGATTGTTTTAACTCATTTTCTGACATCTATGATTACAAACTATGTCTATGATACTGCAGGGTTTGAAATATGTGCAAGCGATACTAATATTACTTCATTCAAATAACTTGTTCTGCCATTTCTCTACTTGTATTAGAGTAAATCAATACTTACCTGACTTACCTGTGTGACTGGGTAGGGACAATAACCCCTAGAGTAGCACCTTCTAAATGTTACCATAAAGCAAGACAGATCCCAGGCAGCACAGGTGAAGCCTTTCTAGGTGGTAGAGGACCGGACGTCAAACCCGCAGTCAGCAGTGGAGCGCAAAAAGTCTCTGCTCCCTCGATTCTGGCATCTGTCTTCTTTCTAACAGTGTCTCTCCACAGCCATCATGTTTCTTGTGAATAAACACAGAGGTTAGTAAAGCAAAGTAATGTAAAGTAACACACATAGTAGATAGCACAAGGATTGACACTGGCTAAGAAACAAGCCAAAGCTAATATTAAAGAATATAAAGAAATGACTAGGATTAACAAGCAACATGAGAGCTAGTAAACAGCAGATAGGCAAGAGAAGACCCATCAGCCTAGATCGAAAGACAGAGCATAATGGTTGGACAGGAAAGTAACCCACAGAAACTTACTAAGCTGAGTTAACATGGATGCGCCTAATCTCACCCTCCCATACCCAATCTCACCACTTTCACTGGTGGTACTATTTCCACATATTTCTAAGACTAGGAGAAGCTGCATTTCATACAAGAGAACACACATGACAGTATGACACATGAATTTCATGATAAACAGCTTTCAGGGTCTCCTCAGAAAATGCTAGCAATATAAACTTCACCGGAGTGAATCGGGCTGTCCTACTAATGAGCCAAAAAACGTTCGTTTGTACATCCAAGCACATTTTCACTTGAGTTTGGGGAGCTCAGTCAAGTTAGTTTGATATTAGATCAGCAGATATTCACTTCCTCCCTCCTCTCACTCACAATGTCCTAAAATCTCAGATTTGTTTTAAAAGATGGAAAACAAACTACAATCATTATATTTCCTCAACATTTCCAGTCTTTCCATTTTGACAAGGATATTTAATCAAAATAGCCAGAATTCCTGCAGCAGGTGCTGTAGACGGTAAAAGCCTGTCTATAAAGTGTGGAAACCTAAAACACGCAGAGAGAGAAGGAGCTGCTGGTATTAGACAATCAAACCTACTGAAGAACAGAGATGAAATGAAAATTAATGACTAACCTTTACTTCATGAATGGATTTGTTTAGCACTTTAAATAAAAAAACAATATATAACAATAATAAATATATACATAAAATATGCTGATTTTCACCATTTGTAATGTAATATTCTTCCAGTAAAACATCCAGATAGCATACAAATCCAAAATCAGTTGTAGTGTACAGAGACACATCTGAAATATACTACTACCCTTAGAATAGCCCGATTACAATTTGCAAAAAAGTACTTAAGAGAGCCTGTAGAATTCTGGAGAAAGGTCTTGTGGACAGATGAGACTAAGATTAACCTATATCAGAGTGATGGAAAGACAAGCATTGTGGACTGCTCACTAGTGCCTGAAGGGGGGTAAAATTATGTCTGCATTCACCCTTTTATTAATGGTATATACGTGGACTCCATAAAAACAATCCAAAACATAGGAGTTGGAAAGCTCTCGCAAAGCTGTTTGTACTTCTGACATCCTTCTCTTTAAAGAGTTTATAATCCTGGGTGTTTCCTTGTGAAAGGAAAGTCTGAACCATGGAAGTTGTTGGTTTGAGTTGCTGAGAATCAATTTAGGAGTGGTACCTTTGTCCTCTGTGTGAAAAGCTTATCCCAATGTCCATATGAAGAGCAAGTTAGCTGTAAGGAGTGCAAATAGAGAAACAAACAAACAAACAAACAAGAAAAAAAAGAGAAGCTTTCTGCAAAAGCACAACAGCACCCAACCTCATGCATTAAACATACACAAACATTGACAGAATATATAAAGAATTAAAGGATTGCAAACTTATAATGAGTATTTGAACCAAAGCTCCTTCATTCAGTCTTCATTACAGTGAGGCCTGAAGTGAGCCTCAGCTAAACCTCTTTGCTACTGCTTGTTTCTCTCCTTTTGGCTTGTAACCTGGCCTATTTCCAATATACTGCCACATAGTGGATGGAGTAGGAATTACCATGAAAAGAACATGCAATTTGTCTCAACACTGAAGTCATATGGGTGTCAGCTATGACTTCAAGTAGGCCTAAGTTGTAGGATTTGCCACAACCACAACAGGCCCAATGAGACCTAAAGAACCAGCACAACAGGCCCAAAGATACCTAAAGAACCAGCACAACAGGCCCAATGAGACCTAAAGAACCAGCACAACAGGCCCAATGAGACCTAAAGAACCAGCACAACAGGCCCAATGAGACCTAAAGAACCAGCACAACAGGCCCAATAAGACCTAAAGAACCAGCACAACAGGCCCAATGAGACCTAAAGAACTAGCACAACAGACCCAATGAGACCTAAAGAACCAGCACAACAGGCCCAATGAGACCTAAAGAACCAGCACAACAGGCCCAATGAGACCTAAAGAACTAGCACAACAGGCCCAATAAGACCTAAAGAACCAGCACAACAGGCCCAATGAGACCTAAAGAACTAGCACAACAGACCCAATGAGACCTAAAGAACCAGCACAACAGGCCCAATGAGACCTAAAGAACCAGCACAACAGGCCCAATGAGACCTAAAGAACTAGCACAACAGGCCCAATAAGACCTAAAGAACCAGCACAACAGGCCCAATGAGACCTAAAGAACCAGCACAACAGGCCCAATGAGACCTAAAGAACCAGCACAACAGGCCCAATGAGACCTAAAGAACCAGCACAACAGGCCCAATGAGACCTAAAGAACCAGCACAACAGGCCCGATGAGACTAGTGATGCACCCATCAGATATGAGGATTGGATATTGGTCCCGATATTAGCAATGCTTGCTTCCCTTTGGTCTCACTGGACTTCACATTTCAGAATAAAAGTCCTGAGCCAACACTGCTAAATACACGAATAACAAATCTATACACATAACTAATCATCAAATTTTTGATTATTTTGTTAATAGTCATATCTCATATAAAGACATATTAGAATAGCCTAGTATCTTTTGAAAATAACAAAATCTGGTCTCCTATTAATACTTCATCACTGTAAGGCAAATTCTGTGCCAAAGTCCTGCACAATCATTTCTTATTTTAGTAATAAAAAAAATAGTAATTCAATAAATATATATATTTGATAATTTGTTTTATTTTATTTTACAAAGTTAGTGAGGTTAGCTGACGCTTTCATTTTCTCCCACATGTTGAGATATACGGTTTATTTATTTAACAATGGTATCGGATCGGTATCGTGTATCTATCAATAAGTTAATGTATCGTATTGGATCTGAAACTAAACTTGACATGCCACCTTAAAATCACGTGCTGAACAGATTTTGTTGAAATGGGCTCAAGCGTTCAAAAGTTCCAGGCTTACATTTTTTAATAATTATTATAGTTATTCAATAATTATTAGTTATTAAGACCATTGCAAGTATTTTAATACCTAAATATGTGAGGAGTGGTAAAAAGAAAATCTTGGACTAGTTAGCAGAAGTGGGAAGGCATCAAGGAATCAGACAAAAAATAATTTTGAGTGTAGGACTTACAGGTCACCCGTTATTGAATTAAAACATTTAATGTTTTGCTGCAGCGCCACCATCAGGCCAGTGAATGTAATTTTTCTTGTCTTTTCACAGCTTATAGATTATTCTATTTTTAATGTGTGCTTAAATTGCACTGCATCTTCAACTCCAAGATGATTTCCACCATGGCAGTCGTCTTTGTGTGTTCCTCTGGCAACTGACGCTATTTATTATTGATTTTAACTTTAATATTTATTTTACACGTACAGTTCTCCTCCGGAACAGTTAGTTACAGTTGAGAGGCGCTCCTGGAGTTTGGTAAAGTTCATCATGAACTTACCTTAAGCCTTTCTGATTTCCACTTTCTTTTGCACTAGGACACCGCCGAAACCAGCCAGCAAGGTACAGCAGCACCGGCCTCGAGAAGATGACACAGCGGACAGAGTGCCCAAGGCGGAAACGGGGAAAAAAGCAGGTGGGCTACATGCTTGGTTAAAGGCTAGGGCTGCGTGTTCACCGCTACCTAGCCTGTTGCAGCCATTGTTCGCTCCCTCGAAAAGACTGACCACAGTATTAGCACATTATATAGTCCCAGGAACATCATTCAGTCTTAAAATAGGGACATCATACACCAATTTTGACTCATGATTTATTTGAAGAAGTGATTGGACAATGAGCTTTGTACAAAGTACAGTAGTACAGTGTGTTTAATAACATTAGCAGATAAGCTGTGTGATCACATTATTAGTATATTATATGGTCCCAGGAACATCATACACTTTAATGTCCCAAGGATTCCATTATTTTAACATTGAATGTACAATGAACTTTGTACTATTACTAGTTTTAAGTTTACAGTACTGTAAAGCCGGTGTTTGGGGAATCAGTGTCTCTGTGCTCTTTGTTTAGCTTGCTTCTCTACTTTCTTACACTTATTTTTATATATCTGTTTAGTCATTTACTGCGTCGTAAGCCTTCTACCCACTTCCACAGCCAGAACTAGAAAACAATGATTTCCTCAGCAAATTGTACAACCTGTACACTCAACCCAATTCCCTCAAAAATACTAAAAGAAATACTCCCAATTATAATCAGACCTCTTTTAACAATAGTAAATTCATCCCTTAGCTTGGGGCATGTACACAAAACCCTTAAATTAGCAGTCATAAAACCTTTCATCAAGAAACCAAATCTTGATACTAGTGTATTTCTAATTACAGACCCATCATATGGATATACTTTTATATCCAAGATATTAGAAAAAAGCTGTGGCCCAACAACTCTTATACATGAGTAAAAATGACATGTATGAGAAATTCCAATCTGGATTCAGATCCCATCATAGCACTGAGACAGCCCTAGCAAAGATTACAAACGATCTCCTTCTTGCCTCTAATCAAAGCTACATATCTTTATTAGCCCTTCTTAACCTCAGTGTAGCCTTTGATACAATAGATCACACTATTAGAAACTCTTAGAAAGATTAGAGAACATGGTTGGAATTACAGAAACAGCCCTATCGTGGTTCAAATCATATCTAACCGGACGCTATCAGTTTGTGAAGGTAAAAGATTTATCTTCAAATTACACAAAAGTAAGATATGGAGTTCTAGGCTCTATTTTAGGATCACTATTACTTAAATTATACATGTTACCACTGGGCTCAGTTATAAGCAGACATGATGTTAACTTCTATTATTATGCAGATGACACACAGCTCTATATATCAGCCAAACCTGATGATAAATCTAGATTAAAGAAAATTGAGGACTGTGTAAAGGATATAAAATTCTGAATGTCACATAACTTCCTTCTTCTTAACAGTAACAACGTTTAGTTAACTGAAAAGGTTCTCCTTTTAGGTCCAGGGACCTCAATAAACTTCACCTAGTTCAAAATACTGCAGCCAGGATCCTTACTAGAACTAAAATATTTGACCATATTTGTCCAGTTCTATCATCACTGCATTGGCTGTATTGACTACAAAAACATTTCTACTAACACACAAAACTCTACATGGCCTCACTCCTAATTACCTTATTACATATTATGAACTATGAAGATTACTTAGATCCCAGGGTGCTGGCTTCGTAGTAGTTCCCAAAATTCAGAAAACCTCAGCAGGGGGAAGAGCTTTTTTTTATAAAGTCCCCCAACTCTGGAATAACCTTCCAGATAATGTTCAGGACTCAGACACAGTCTCAATTCTTTAATCTAGGCTAAAAATCGATGCATTTGCTACAAAATTGCATTTGCTACATCTGCTTGTATTTCAGCACGTAATATTTCCATGTATCTTCCTCAAAATAGTGCAAATAAACAATTCAATATTGAGACTGTGTTTGTCCTCTGTGTAACTTATAGAAACAGAAAAAACTGTTTTATTGACCTCATTAGAATTAAAACAAACCTGTCCGTCCCTCAGAGCATCAGCAACTACCGCATTAAATTAGAACCTATATCAGTTATTGTAAATGACATTATTACTGACAATAGGCTTAATGCACTATGTCTCTGTGAGACATGGGTTAAACCTGATGAATATACAGCTTTAAATGAGTCCAGTCATGTTAGAAATAGTTCTTAACCAGAATATCTTTCACCCGCCCGCTGTATTAGCAAACATACAATAACAACTGCAACAGCGAATGCGTTTATTAATAACGACCCTGAGTTAACTATCTCCTCCCTATTACATGCTAAAGATCTGGAGCATGTGACTGAAAATGTACACTCTGTCCTACCTTTCACTTTTATGCTGATGATACCCAAATTTACATATCAGCTAAACCTAACAAGGTCCTGTGTCTCTGCAAAATAACAGACTGTATTAAAGAAATGAAAAACTGGATGACTCATTTTTTTTTTACTTAATTCTGACAAAACAGAGGTCCTTTTACTTGGTGCTAATATAGATAAAAATATTAATGATAATACTGTGGTATCATTACTAGGGTCGTTTTTGACTCTATTCTCTCATTTGATGCACATATATGCAGTATATTTAAAATGGGTTTCTTTGATTTACGCAACCTTGCTAAACCCGCTGCATACTATCCCAGGGGCATGCTTCATAAACTCCAGCTTGTTCAGAATGCCGCTGCCAGGGTACTAACTAGAGCTAGGACATTTGATCATATTAGTCCAATTCTTTCATCCTTACACTGGTTACCTGTTACATTTTATATAGATTCTAAAATACTTCTTCTAACATGTAAATCTCTCAATGGTCTGGCCCCACATTATCTGGAGGAACTTCTTACACCTTATAACCCTCCACGTACACTCCGCTCGCAAGATGCTGGCTATAATAGTCTGATAGTCACACATATTAGAAAAAAACAATGCAGGAGGAAGAGCGTTCTTGTATAAAGCCCCCCAACTTTGGAACAACCTCCCTGTTAATATACAGGAATCAGACACACTCTCAGTCTTTAAATCTAGATGAAAAACTTTTCTCTTTACATCAGCTTTCAGAGAACTCTGCAGTTCTGTGTTCTGTCCTGCTCTGATTACATTTCACCACTGTTACGTCCCACTCTGATTACAGGCTTTTCATTACTATTATTGGGGTCGTCTCTCTAACTTCTTTCTGCTACAGGTCATTCATTAAATGTAAACCTTGTTTTAATCTTCATCTTTTTTCTCTCTCTCCTCATGTCTTGAGCTGCCTGCTTGGAGTTGCCCATTTTTGGTTCGTCTTGGTATCAGGCCTGTCCCACACAACCATCCTAATCTCTTTTGCATGTGCTGTGGTGCCCTGTTCCTCCTGCTGTGCCCTGATGTTCGCTCAGCCTGGCTCTCCACTGCCCTGCTATGGTTTTGCTCTGGAGTCCACTGGAGTGATCCACTCCTACCACACTCCATTTCTATACATACACATACTTAATCAGCATGGACTTTAACATTAACACTGAGCATATGTCCAGCACCTACTCACACACATACTTCATAACCTGTTCCTACATTAGCTATAGCTCTTCATTATCGCTCTGTCCAGCACCTACTCACACTCCTACTTCATAACCTGTTCCTACATTAGCTATATCTCTTCATTATCTCTCTGTCCAGCACCTACTCACACTCATACTTTATAAACTGTTCCTACATTAGCTATAGCTCTTCATTATCTCTCTGTCCAGCACCTACTCACACTCATACTTCATAACCTGTTCCTACATTAGCTATAGCTCTTCATTATCTCTCTGTCCAGCAGCTACACACGCTCATACTTCATGAACTGTTCCTACATTAGCTATAGCTCTTCATTATCGCTCTGTCTGGTTCTTTGTATAATGTTATTTGTTTGTTTGTGCTGTGCGGGTTGACCTAAGGCAGAAGGGTTACTTGGTCTGAGTCTTGGTTTCTCCCAAGGTTTCTTCCTCTTAGTATGAGGATTTTCCTTTCCACTGTCGCTGCCACCTCCATTGTGGTGCTTGCTCATAAGAGGCGTGGACCTGGCTTAGTGACATTTGTTGCGAAAGGCGCTATATACATACATTTTGAATTGATTTTGAATTGAACTGAATCACTCTTACCATCACTGTCATGACTATATTAATTTCTACTACACAATGATTATTGTATTATGATTATGAATATGTTGCACATCTGAGCAATACAGCAGGATAGATGGTTTTGTCAATAATTTATAAATAGTTCTGATCAGAGGAGGATGGTTATCGTGGTTCCTCCCAAGGTTTCTTGCTCCAGCTCTGAGGGAGTTTTTCTTTGCCACTGTCGCTGTTGGCTTTTATTAATTACTGACTGTGTAAAGCTGCTTTGTGACAACAGTTGTAAAACAAGCTATGCAAATCAATTTGATTTAATAATTTTAGCTACACAATTGAAGTTCTCTAAAAATAAACAATCAATCAAACAAAAAACTACAATTAAGGGGGCGTTACCTAGTCTACTTAATTATATGGCAGTTTTTTTGACCTCCCTTACCATTTGCCTAGGTAGCCTAACAAATTTATGCAAATGTTGTCTCAGGAAAACCATGTTTTATGTTTACACAAGGACATCATATACAGTACCAATCAGAAGTTTGGACAAACTCATATTCCATGTTTTTTCCTTATTTTCTACATTGTAGAAAATACATATTACTTAAGACTGCCAAAACTATGTATGAACACAAATGGAATTATGTAGTAAATAAAAAATTTTTAAATGGGAATAAACAAACCCAGAATGTTTTATACTTTATATTCAAAGTAGCTACATTTGCCTTTAAAGACAACTTTGCCTATTGCTGAGCATTTTCTTAGTTAGCTTCATGAGCTAGGCACCTGGAATAGTTTAACAGTATTGAAGAATTACCCAGAGGTGCCATCACAATTGGGTCTAGGTTGAGTGATTGTGGAGACCTAATCATTTAAATCTGTTACCTTTATGTCCACATATGAAGGTTGTGTGCAAATGTTTTTATGGCATTGAAACAGAATACTTAAACAGCCACTTTTAGTTCCATAAAGAATCATGAGATGTGAGTGAAGAACCATTACATGATGTATTTACCTGAACCATTTTAAAGGTTCTTCACGTTCAATCATTTCTATCACAAACATAGTTCTTTATTGAACTAAAAATGGCTAGCTAAACATTTTCTGTGGAAATGCTAAAAAACAACAACGAAAACCCCAAAACAAAACAAAATCAACATTTGATGCACTTTATTTATAAGAGTAAAGTAAGCCACTTAGCACACATACTGTCCTAGATACATCATCTGGGCTTGAGGGGGGGAAATCATGTTTAGTTATGTGTTATAATATGTAAGTTTTATGTTTAATTTATGTACAATAACATCTCTAGCTTCATATGGCATACATTCATGACAAATATTTAGCAATAATAAGATGCTACAACATCCGTAATGATGACATACTCGGATGAGTACTTCATACTTAATACCTCTACTTTGCTGCATTTTTTACTCTGAAAGCATTTGTTTGTCAACTATTTACTCATAACTTTGCAATTATATTTGCACTTTTGTATAGCCATGTTTAGGACTTAAAATAAACCATTTACTTTGTTTGCACTTGTTGTTTTTGTATCCTCATGTTTACAGTTTAAAATGGACAGTTTTGCCAATTGTTTCTTTATCACACAGTAAGATGAGGACATTGTTTTTTGCAAAAACAACTTCCTGTACAAAGAGCAAGTTTAGTTTTAATACTTGTTAGGTTCTACTAATCCCAAACAGCTAGGAGAAATGAAAAGTGCACAACAAGCAAAAGTCTGGGTCTCAAGAGGTTAAGAAAGAGGACAATCATGGGACATTTATAGAAGCTACAATCAAAAGAACGACAGCCTTCAGAACCACAAATTCAGCATGTCAGAAGGACAAGGACAAGGCATATTTTCTACTGTATCCAGGCAGGAATTATCTGTGATGGAAACTACAAACTATCAGGATTCAAGATTCAAGATTAAAAAAGATTGGCTCAGCCACAAAGTCATTGTTCAACGCACTTACAATGAGCACAATGGGAATGTTGTAGATTCTGAAAAAGAGGGTCATTTCCAAACAGTATGTTCAGATTTGGTCAAACAAATTGAAGAACAGATCTCATTAGGTGTCAAACCGGATGTTATTCTTTTGGAAGCCCATAGATGGTCTAGAGCTCGAGGACACACCGACTTGAACAACCGTCAATAATTCAGTCCAAATAATGTTCAGAGCATTCTTACATGGATATTGCGCAGAAACCATTTCCTGCCTTTTTGTGGTCCTAAACCATTGTAAATAGACCTGTAAAGATAAAAATAAATAAAAACTAATAAAAAAAATCTAGTTATTTATTAAATGAAATAAGAATAAGTGCATACATTTATTATGTTACCTCATCTGTAAAGGACATCATCCAGCAACTGCCCATCATCTAATGTGGTCAATGAGTTCTCAGTCAGTGAAGGTGCTTCAGAAGTCCTTCAGATTGATCATGAAATGGCATCAAGGCATGTTACAACAACTGAACATTATAATTATTTAAAAATAACAAAAAAAGCTTCTATTTTACATCAACACACCTTTTCCCTCCTCCATGGCAGAATGGTTTCTGTGCAAACAAAAAATGACAGAAATATGCAAATAAAATGTTAAGAATATGTTAAGAAATTAACATCCATACAATGTATCCCAACCACAAAAATGTAATGTTACCTACACAAAATTATGTTTTGACACACAAGAGGGAGTCCAAAAGAACTGAGAGCAATGTTTTTGAATATTGCTGAATAATGTTACATTTGCAGATCACTGCATGATACACCTGGCACCTTGATTCGGCATATTAAAGTTGTTGCATGGTTCATATGCAGGAAAGAAATAGCCTGATGTGCTCGGCATAGTTGTTCTCTGCAGATCAAAAGTTTGCAGGCTTTCGAAAGCCCCTGAAAATTGTTCATGTAAGAAATACGCATGATGCCATGATGACTCCAGAAAATTCCAGGAGAAAGGCAGTAGAAGACATTTTTGGAAATCTACACAATCCTTTTAGTGACTTGAACACAGATGCTAAATGGAGGAAGTACTTGTACCAGTACCAGTGTTGAACCTACTGAAATTCATTTAGGTGGGTTTCTGTAACATCATCTTAAGCTGCCAAATGGACAAATGGCAGCTTAAGAAAGTCTCCCCTGACAAAAAGTGACGAAAAACACCCCTGGACTTAGGAGGTATTAATAAAAATAGTCTCACATGGAAGAAGAGGCAGGAATGGCGACTAGGTTTAAAAGGTAAAAAGACGACCCAACATTAAGAAACAAACGAACCAGAATCGTGTTGTAGTGATTTCTCAGCAAACACTGGACCAAGATGAAAAAAAAAAACAGTGGAAGCAGCAAATTTGAAGTTGATTTTAAAAGAAATAAAAGGACTTTCTGCAGGACAGTAACACTCCGCTCCAAGCCATTAAAGGAGAGATCTCGAAAATTAACTCAAGGTTAGACATCAAAGGTGCTCTGCTCTGTCAGATCCCAAAAATATTCTACTGAGCCTATTTTAAGTGGAAATAACCCTATACTAGGAATAGCAGCAGAAAAACCCGGTCTGTACATTGTATGTTTTAGATTGAAAGCTGTCACATTGTTGAGTTGAAAATGCAGCTAGAGACTGATATAAACCCATTAATTTTACGTCCATCTTCCTCTCTGTGTCTGTCTCTACGGCAGTCTCCCCCAGCAAACTTCCAACGCCTTTACTTGACCCCGTGTCAGACAACCTGATTCCACTATGTGCTGCTTCTAAGTTCTCAGCTCAGCTTCTAACTCCATCAGTCAGGCGGCATCAGTTTTTACAAAAATAATAATTATTATTATATTAATTTCATGTGTATAGTCCGAACTCGTTTGGTCATATAAACCCTCCCTTGAGGCTCCCTTGTCTTAGAATTTTCTAAATTCTTTAAAAACTTCCTTTAAAAAAAATTGTAATCGGAACAGCCCTGAGAAATAAATCACTTCCAAAACCTTGCCTTAAAATCTGTCATTTTCTTTCTTAAAAAAACCCCAGATTCTACAAATAAATTCTGTAGGTTGAGCAGTATTGAGAATGAAATATCCTAAAATCTTGTCTTAGTGTCTTTGAATTTTAATGAATTTGGATGCCTGCAAAATTCTCTGGTTTAAACAACCCTGAGAATCGGAATATTCCAAGACAATATCTTAGAATCTTCGGATTGAAATAAAATACAGATACCAAGAAATTTCCAGTTCATACAACAGTGAGACTCAAACTATCTTAAGGCAATGCTTTGGAAATCTTCTGACTTTGAGTCAGACCCCCCCCCAAAAAAAAAAAAATCTTCATTTGAGAATTAAGTGTTCTAAAACATTTGGATTACTATTAACCTGGATCCCTTTTTAAACTGAGTCCCGTCTCCTCTCATGTGTCCTGTGTGCTCTAAATTCTTAAGGCAACTGATCTTATTAATTAGCTTACTGTCACCTCTGGAACAAAGTCTGGGAGTCTACTGAATTGACTCAGAATCACTCATTGGGATGACAGCAGCCGCCTCTGTCTCCGAAAACCCTGGACTGGAATATTGGTATCTCTGTGGAACCTCCAGAACTGTGGTAGTCAGATTTGCTTCTCCGCGCTTAAAGAATCAACTCGATCAGTCAGCCTTAGGAATGTAGAGAAACACATGATCACCGTACGGCAAGATTTTTATCAGGCGCAGTTCTGAAGCAGAATTAGTTACACTTTTTATACTCCACACATACGCGATGGACGGGTACTACGTAACATTCACACACATTGGTTTTGATTGGTCCTTTTGATGTTCATTTACTGAAGCGTTTTGGTTTTCATTGCCTTTGATGCACCTTGGAATTACGTTTTTGACTTTTATTAGGACTTTTATTAGCCGATCCAGCCTTTCCCTACAACAGCGATATTCAGGGAGACTCCTCGAGGGCTTTATCTACTAATCGTGTTCAAATGTGGATAGCTTTTGCCACATTATTAGCAAGACTGCTTATATTGCTTAAATGTAAAGAGAAAAGCCCTCCTAGCTTTAAAAAGTGGGCGAACGATTTGATGCAGTTTATGGAATTAGAAAAAATCTCATTCTCTTTGGCTGGCTGCAGCGAAAGATTAATATTTGTCAAGCTTGCCTTAAATAGACAACATGGACTCTGTTGATTAACCAGCTGGTTAGCACCCAGTTTGGAATCTATTTTAATAGCTACATTTACTCTCTCTCGTACCCTTTGCCTTCCCTCAGACACTTGTATGTGCTTTTATTATTTCACATTTACATACTACCTGTATTTTTATTGAAGACTGAAGTTCAAATTTGGCCCAATGTCACCAAATCACACCTGCACGTCACATCACATTTCAATAAGGACACAGCAAACATATGTAGCCTAATATGAAGATGTCCGTGGCAGAGACTCAAGAAAACTAGAGTGAAATGTCCCAACTGAGCCCCACATTTACATTTCAATAAAGGTCATTAATAACATGCCTCTGAAGTTTAACTTTTTGCTCCATTACAATACTTATAGGCAACTACAACAAATTTCCGCTCAATGAAACATGGTAATGCTTAGTAGTGCACATAGATGCTCCTTTAATATATTTGATATTAGTAAAATGCATTCATTTTCAATGGGCATCTATGCAGCTGAAACAGGTAGCTTAGTGCATCCCAACCTTTTCAACATTAACATTTTAATATAACATTATAGTCATTATGGCTTTTAGAAAAATGTTTTTGTCAGGTGGGGTAGTAGGGTAGTGTTTGTTTTCCTAACATGACTTACTTTTATACTTCAAGTAGTTTTGAAACCAAATTAGTGCAAGTCAGATTTTACTACATTGTAATTTGATATTTTAGTGAAATGTACACTTTTCTGTGTAAATGAGTTGCTTATGGTTTATTCTTTTTATTAGCTTTGAATGTCCAAGCACCTCCACCCCCAGTTAGAGGCAGTAGATGAAGCATCATTTGACTGCCCTTGTCCAGTTGTGGGTGTTCCTCAAGTGGAACACTTTCAGACCTCTAACTAATATGTTTTAAACCACATTGTGAATTACACATCCTATAATTAGTACAGAATTATAAAATTATTGGTGGCCTACAAGTTCACAAATAGAACAATTTTATCTGTACAGAGAAGATCTAGCACATATAGAAGAAGAGACTGAAGCTCTGGAGAGCACAATTGATGCCTCTGAAGCTCTGGAGAGGAGGTAAATATAGTTTATTACTACATATGAGACAGAACAATGCAATCCACACCTCTGCTGACAGTGTTTAATTCTTTATCGTATAGTCTTCAGAATATGAATGTCCAAGACAACAAAAACCTGAACATGAATAAACTTGAGATCAATGGCCTCAGGAACAGTGTGTAAGTTGTAAATCATTGTTTTGAGCAGTGCTGGAGAAGTAAATGTACTTGTAATTTGATTCCTAGTATTTACTAATCTCAAATTTGACAATTTTGATTGGGGAACAGATGATCAGGGAGAAAAGGAAAAGGTGACGACAGCCAAGATGAGGAATATGTTCCTCGTCTTTGTAAACAGTATGTTAGAGTTTCTACAGCTGCTGCTTCGTGACTGGCAGGGGAACTTCCAGACTAAGGATGCGTCGCCCTGATGATCCCAGAGGTTTTGACCTGGTTCTACCAGTCCCGGCACAAACCATAGAGGAACTCAAACCCAAGTCAAGAGAGGTGTTGGTAACTGGAAAACACCTGTTTATTATGTTTTTCTTGAGCTAAATAAAACACACTTGAGGCTTGACCGTATGCTGCACTAAACGGTCCTTTCTTTTCTACAGTTGAAACCAGAAGTTATATAGCATATAGCATACAATATATAAAAAGACACACATGCATTTTCCCCTCATTGTCTGACATGAATTTAGAATAAACTTTTCCCTTTTTAGGTCAATTAGGATTACCTAAATTATTTCTATTTGCTAAAAGCCAGAATAGAGAGAATTTAAGGCAATTTACATGACTTTCTTCAAAGCTTAAATACACCAAGATTACTATGGTTTATTGGCAACATCTGAGTTAATCAGAGACACACCTGTGGATGTATTTTAAGGCACACCTGAAACAACATGGGAAAGTCAAAAGAAAGCCAGAATATCAGGAAGAGAATTGTGGACTTGCACAAGTCTGGCTCATCCTTGGGTGCAATTTCCAGATGCCTGAAGGTGCCTTGTTCATCTGTACAAACAATCCATCATACCGCTCAGGAAGGAGACAGGAGACAGAAATGAACGTGCGTTGGTCCAAAATGTGCAGATCAACCCAAGAACAAAAGCAAAAGACCTTGTGAAGATGCTGCACTGAAGCTGGTAAGAGTACGTCATTATCCACAGTGAAACAGGTACTGTATTGACATGGGCTGAAACGTCACTCTGCCAGGAGGAAGACATTACTCCAAAAGACACATAAAAAAGCCAGATTAATGTTTGCAAATGCACCCAGGGACAAAGACCTACATTTTTGAATACATGTCTGTATCCATATCTGTGGTCTGATAAAACTAAAATGTACCTGTTTGGCAATAATGACCATTGTTACGTTTGGAGGAAAAGGGGGTTGCTTGCATCCCAACTGTGAAACACGGGGGTGGCAGCATCATGTTGTGGGGTTGTTTTGCTGCAGGAGGGATTGGTGCACTTTACTAAAAAGATGGCATCATGAGGAAAGAACTTTATGTGGAAATACTGAAGCAACATCAAGACATCAGCCAGGAAGTTAAAAGCTTGGGTGCAAATGGGTCTGAATGACCCAAAGCAAACTGCCAAACTGGTTGCAAAGTGAGAACAAAGTCAATGTTTTGGAGTGGTCATCACAAAGCCCTGACCTCAATCCTATTGAAAATATATGGGAAAAGCTGAAAAGACATGTGCAAGCAAGTCGGCCTACAAACATGGCTCAGTTACACCAGTTCTGTTTGGAGGAATGGGCCAAAATTCCTGCCAACTATTGTGAGAAGCTTGTGGAAGGATACTAATGAAATGCTTTTAAACTGACTTTTGACAAAGTCACAAAAATTATAACTTCTAGTTTCAACTGTACATCACACTGTGCTGAAGAACTAGCCCACAAAACAATAACCACATTTTATCTGTAATAACTTTAATTATTCTTCACAGTGCCAGTGTTCCAGACTAATGAGCAACAATTCCCACTGGAATTAGCTCTACTACATTTTCCACTTATTAATACTCTAAATGGATAAATGTTTATCCATCATTTTAAACAATGTGATAACTATTTTAATACTTTTTGTGTATGTAAACCTTAAACCCTGTTAAATCAAATTGATCATTTTCATCTTGTCTTGTCATGAGTCACCCTGATTTGTGTATTTTTAAAGAAACAGTTTTTTATTAATAATTTAATTAATAATTTTACTTTATTTTCAGAATGTTAACAAAGTAAATGAGGGTAAACACAATCTAATAAACTAATGTGTAACAATAACTACATAAAATGGAAGTACCTGAGTGAGGTTTCTAATATATGAAAACTGAAGAGCTGGAAGCCCTGATGATGTCTCCATCGATGGACTGTGGAGTGCCTTTACAACAGCAGCTGGATCTGCGGGTCAACCTTGACGACCTCCCTGCAAAGCATCTGGAGAGCTCGTCCCTTCGCGGTCGCCATGTTCCTGCCACAAAAACGCAAACAACGGTCAGTGAGACAGAGTACTGTACAGTAACACAGGGACCAGAGAGCACAAGGATCACAACAACTGGCTCAGATAAAAAAGACAGAGCTGATATTAAAGACTATAAAGTAGGGACGGTCGCTCGACGCTCTGTGTCGAATCACGTCTCGTTCCTTCAAAGCAGAACCACATGGAAACAGCATTTCACAATCAAGCTTCAATACACGTCAGTTCCCCGGTCCCGCTGTAGACCGGAGCGCAATGAGTCCAGAGCGACTTACAAAGTGCTTTGCTATTTACCCAAGAAAAACCTTAGCTAGTTAGAATAGACTAATAATTCAAAAGATACCTCCAAGCTTAGACACTACTAAACACAATACAATAAGGCGACCATAGTACTCTATTCGTCCAAGTACTCTCTGAAGAGGTGGGTCTTCAGTCTGCGTTTGAAGACAGCAAGGGACTCGGCCATTCGGACACCCAGGGGCAGCTCGTTCCACCACTTTGGTGCCAGGACAGAAAAAAGCCTGGACGCTTGTCTTCCGCGGATTTTGAGAGATGGCGGGTCGAGCCGAGCCGTACTTGAAGCTCGAAGGGCTCTTGGTGCGGAGCGGCTTTTGACCATCGCCATCAGGTATGGAGGGGCTGGTCTGTTCTTGGCTTTGTAGGCCAGCGTCAGGATTTTGAATCTGATGCGGGAAGCAGCTACAGGAAGCCAGTGGAGAGAACGCAGCAGTGGAGAGACATGGCTAAATTTAGGGACATTGAAGACGACCCGTGCCGCTGCATTCTGGAGGAGTTGCAGGGGCCTGATGGTGCGCAGAGGGAGACCAGTCAGAAGAGAGTTGCAGTAGTCAAGTCTGGAAGTGACGAGAGACTGAACGAGCACCTGGGTGGCCTCTCTAGAGAGGAAGGGTCGAATTCTCCGGATGTTGTACAGGAGAAATCTGCAGGACCGAGTTACGTTTGCAACATGACTTGAGAACGATAACTGATCATCCATCTCTACACCAAGGCTTCGAGCTTCTGTAGAGGGAGTGACCAGTGAGTTCTCAAAGGTGATGGCAAGATCGTTTTTTTGGTCCAGCAGTTCCCGGGATGTACAGCAGCTCCGTCTTGCTGGGGTTGAGTTTGAGGTGGTGAGCCGTCATCCAAGAAGAGACGTCGGCGAGGCATGCTGAGATGCGGGCAGAAACCTGTGTGTCAGACGGGGGAAAGAGAGCATGAGTTGAGAGTCATCGGCGTAACAGTGGTAAGAGAATCCATGGGAGGATATCACTTTACCAAGAGCACCTCAATCAACTAGTGAGCACCAAGCTTCTATGTTAACCTTAAGACAAGAGTGTTAGCAGAATCTAGTTAGAAGTATATTTAAAAACCAGCCTACCTTACAAGCTAAAGATGACCCCAAGTAAAAAAGCAAGCACACTGATTTCTGAGTGGCTCCACACCTAATTTATCAAGACTGGAGACACTTGGCTCCTCCTCTGCAATTCACACTTCTAGCTGGCCTGAAACTACACCTGAATCAGCACCTCAATCAACTAGTGAGCACCAAGTGCTCAGGCAGAGGTCCGGAATAAAAGACAGACAAAACTGAGCAAAAGAGTCCAAACATAAAAAGCTCAGAACACAAAGCAAAACGGAGCAAACAAGCACACAGGAGACAAACAGGGGAAGGTGAAGTAGCCGAGCTGATGAGCTTCAGGGACACGTTCTAAAACTCAGCTGATCTGGCTTTGTCCTGATTGGCCGGAGTGGTTACATGAGCAAGCAGAGGAGTCTGGGAAATTGAGTACATATACAACGACTGACGGTAAAACTACATATCCTCTTTGGGCTCCGATACTTTTCAGTGTTTTATAGAAGAACCTCCAGCAGTGAGAACACCGCCCTGAGGAGCTGTCCTCGCTGCCGGAGCAGCTGAAGAGCCGAGGACCTCCAACCAGTCAGCAGAGGAGAAAACCGGCTGTGGTGGTGGAGGAGTAGCGAACGAACTTCTGTCAAAATAAAAGTCCCTCCTAAACCTGAATAAAAAGACTTTCTGACTCTCTAAATTAAAAATGATCAACTAGTTTAAGAAAAGAGTTTACAACAATTTAACAGCTTATTAAAGTAACTTAAATTAATAACTGTAAATAATAACAGATATAAAGGAGAAATCTGACACAGGACACATAAATCTTTAATAAAAGTGGCCTTATGAAGGAAAATATTCAGCTTTCAGACACTGGCACCATGTTTATCCCATAATGATAAAGTAAAACACAGTTTTAGATTTTTTTTGTTAATTTACTGAAAAGGAAAAACTAAAATTGACATAAGTATTCGGACACTTTACTTGGTTCTTAGTTGAAGCAGCTTTGGCAGTGATTACAGCCTCCAGTCTTCTTGGGTTTGATGCCACAAGGTTTGCTCACCTGGATTTGGGGATTTTCTGCCTTTGTTCTCTGAAGATCCTCTCCATAATGTTGGATGGGGACGTTGGTGGACAGACATTTTCAGGTCTCTACAGAGCTTTTTGACAGCAGATTTTTTTTGTTGCCTTCTCCAGATCTGTGCCTCCACACAGTCCTGTCTCTGATCTCTACAGGCAGCTCCTTCCTCCTCATGTCAGCTGTGAGACCTTATGTAGACAGGTGTGTGTCTTTAACCACGTCCAATAAACTTACCAGAGCTGGACTCCAATCAAGGTGTAGAAACATCTCAAAAATGATCAAGACACATGGGAGACCCCCAGAGCTACATTTTAAGTGTCATAGCAAAGGGTCTGAATTTCCATGTGAAAGTTTTTCATTTTAATAAATTTTAAAATTCTGTTTTCACTTTTTCATTATGGAGTATTGATGCAGAATGATGGGATTTTTTATTTTATTTTATTTTAGCACATGATCTCAACATAAAATTTAAAAACAAGTGAAATACTTTCTGAATGCATTGTATATTTTTACAAAGATATTTAAAATACTCTGATAACAGTGATTCAAAAGTCTATGTTTTAAAATCTTAAAATATTGATTTTTTCCAGCTGTTATTTTCACACAACACTAGTTTGACTGTAGAGATTTTGGACAAAATGTCAGAAATCCACTGATTCTGATGTGTTTTCCTTCATAAGGCCACTTTTCTTCTAGATTCATGTGTCCTGATTAAGATGATATTAAAAGTGACAGTAAAACTGTGTTTATCAGACACACTAGTCTGAAGATAGACACTATCAGCATATGATCAGAAACTCACAGCTTTTTCCTGCTCCGAGTTTTCAGTAAAATGAGTGAATCAACAGTAGTTGTAAGAAAACACTAAGGCTGATAGTAAAAAGCCTCTCTAAGCAGTTTAACCTGACGTTTTCCTCATAATGCCCTACAATCATTTTCCATAGTGAACTCTTTCTGCTGGACTTTAGGATTTTACAAGCTGACTTTTATTTGGAGGGGAAATCAGAATCAGGCGATGGAGGTGTAGTGTTTTATTAGAACAGCAGGTGGCGCAGTAGAGCTGTCAAGCCTCCAACCACTTTGTCTTCAACTGGGTTAAAAAGCCTCGTTCTGTCCAGCCCTAATATAAAGTACGGTGGCCGAGAAGAGCCACCGCGCTGCAGATTCACAAACGCGCAGCAGAAGCAGAAAGCCCTTCATCAAAACGACAACATGGCTCTACATTTAACAAACGCGCCGCAGATTCACTAAACAAGTGCAAGCTCACAAACGCGCTGCAAAACCCTTCCCAACACAACGGGAGCGTTTCCGGAGGACACTTAAAGGATGTGGGATCAGATACGGAGACGCCATCTGGAAGCAGAGCCCTGCCGAGCCGCAGCAGCGTCTCTAATGAGAAGTAAGTTTGGGGAGATTTGATCACTAGAGTTATTCTAGGCCAGTTCTAGGCCAGGTCAGCCATGTCCAGCCCAGATCTATTTATTTCATTCAACAGAGCAAATGTTTCAGCTAGAAGCTGCTTTTTTCTGGACTTTTTAGTGAGACAATATTTCAGAAGAAAAGAACAGCTCCAGATTGTTTAGTTCTGCGCTCCTGCAGTTCTAGGAGGAGGAGCTGTTAGCTAATGTTTCTAGGCTGCACAAGCTTGCAGACAGACTGTAGAGCTCACAGCTGTAGTGTCCAATCTGTCTCTGAAGATAGATAAAGAGTCCTGCAGCAGATTCAACATTAACAGAGCAAATGTGTGGGATGGAGCCATACGAGGATTTAAGAGATCTACATACAACCCATCCTATGACATGCTGGTAACATTCTCTGCGGTTCAGGGCATCTGTGTCTTTCTCAAATCTCTTCCAGTACCTTGTAGGTAAAGTGAAGTCCATTGAGGCTCCTATCGAAGATATACCAGATGAAGAAGTGAGGAATTCTCTCCTTGAGATAATGTAACATTTCATATGATGAGACAACATTTGTCGTCCAGTAAAATCAGTTTGACTGTTGTTTAAGGTTTATTAAATCTAGACCCATATTCATAAAGCTTCAGAGTATATGTGATGATCTAAGATCAGATTTCAGTGATCTTAGTGACAATAACCTCTCCTACTTGGAGAAGCTTTATGAATACAGGGTCTGATTAAAATCTTTAAGATAATATTAAGGATAATTGTAAGAGCAATATTGCCTTATCAGTTCTGTTCAGGCAAATATAGAAATGGGGCAATATGTGTCTTTTACATTAGTACATAATCTTTATGATCTAGATATTCAATGCAACATCTGTGAGTGAACTACAGAGATGCACAGATAAACACTCCAGCATGATCCAGACAGCGGGATGCTTACACTTCATTAAGACACTGGATGACTAGAAGAAAGTCTTACAGGATTACATTCAGTGGTATTTCATCTACTGCAACCATTTCTCCATTCAGAGGTATTACATTTATTTAGAGTATATTTGAGTTGATCTCTTAATTTGTACATCTAAAATTGATTAAATTGTTCTTATACCAGTTTGTCTAATGTGCATGTATCTGACATTGATCTATAGTTGAAATAGACTTTGCCAGGGGTTCTTAATTCTAGTCTTTGAAGGACTGTGTTTGACAGGTTTTTGTTCTTTCCTTGAATAAGCAGTGAATAGCCACCTATTGTCTTAGCTGGAAACGTATCAGATGTGCCTCATTTACTATCAGTGAGGACACAGTCGGCATGACCCATCTTAAAAAGTGAATTCAAAGATACTGTCTGTATATGATGTAAACACTTTCACAAATGTAGTAGGGATGTAGTTCTATATGTGTGAGGTTTCTTAATGGAAAATGTGGATAAATACACACGATTCACATGATTTTATATATATATTTATTTATTTTTTTTGTTTTTTAGAAACCGTTGCAGGCCCTACTCTTCAGGATGTGCTGAAGTTTGGAACCGGGCTAAAGGAAGTAACCCCCACAACAATAAAGCCACAGCTAATATTTGAGTGGAGCTCACGCTTTCCTTTGGCAAGTACCTGTGCAAACACAATCACAATTCAAGATTCAAGAGTTTATCATCATGTGCACAGCAGAAACAAGCAATGAAACTGTACCATGAAATTCTTACTTTGCAGTTCCTCCATTTACCGACATAATCTCATAACTATCAAAATAAAGAGAGAAACAGAAGAAGTATAATAAAAATATATACAGTAAATAAGTAAAAAAAGAGTACAGTACACTATAGAGTATAGATGCATATGTAAGTTGTGCATGTGGGAAGTGCATTGTGCAAGTACAAAAGTAAACAGTATTTGTAGAACAGTAGCAGTGATTATGTAGTGGGCTTGTATTAATGGGTGCATGTCAGGAGGTGTTTACAAGCCTGACGGCTTGTGGATAAAAACTGTTTGTCAGTCTGGCTGTCCTGGACTTCACGCTCCTGTAGTGTGGGCCCGATGGTAGGAGCATGAAGAGGCTGTGTAAAGGGTGTGTACTGTCCCTGATAATGCTGTGGGCCCTCCTGATGACCCTGGTCCTGTAGATGTCCTGCAGTGAGGGGACGGCTGCTCCGGAAATGGACTGTGCAGTCTTGATCACACTCTGGAGAGCCTTCCTGTCACTGATGTGAACGCAGAGGAATTTGAAGGTTTTTACCCTCTCCACCTCTGTCTCACATATGTAGAGGTGTGTGTGTAGCTCCTGCCTCCTCCTCAGATCAACATCATTTCCTTAATCCTGTCTGTATTCAAGGAAAGATTGTTGTCACACAGAGAGGAACACAGAGATTTGGTCGGACTGTCAGAAGTGCGGCCGAGCCACATCCTTGTTGCCACCCCTCACGTTGCTGTGGACTTGGTCGAGAATGTTGTTCTCCCTCGTCTGAAAGCTCACAGGCTTGTGTTTGGGGAGGACAGTCCTCAGGTTGCTGTGGTTAAATAGGCAGTGAACATGCCGTCTGGGTGTGCGGTCTCTTGTTTGCTGATTGTGTCATGCAGCAGCCCCAGCAGCATCTCCAAGTTCATGCGCGGCGGAATTTAAACAGCCAGGATAAACGCAGCGCTGAACTCTCTCTGCAGATAAGAGGTTCTGCACTTCACCATCAGCAGTGCTGAGTCAGTTGAACAGTGTTTTTCTACAGTCTTAATGTCTGTTGTTTACAAAGATGCAGACGCTGCCACCGTACAGTACAAAGTCTTTTCCAGTACAAAGACTTTGTTCTGGAAATGAAATAAATGTACAGCTCTGTAACTTCTGTATGCTTTAACACAGAAGAGATCATGTAGAAACCCAACAGAAAGAACAGTAAGTAATGAAGAAAATATTCATCACAATAGTTATCATAGGTTAAGAAAGAATGCAAGAATAGTCTGAGCTTTGGTGGCTTCACATTTATCTCAGGACTTTAAAAGGAGTGAATGCCTTTTGCTTTGGGTTATTATGTAATAAATAAGCTGTGCTACTCAAACTGTAATATGCACTGGTTCTTTTTATTCTTCTATTGTTTAATGGGTGATATGTCTCAACTTCTTGTAATTGGTTGGAAAGTCTGAACCGTCTATAAGTGTGATGAACATATGAAAAGTTGTGACTTGTAACCTTTCTTTTGTAACTCTCCTCATAATTACAGTGTGTGTATTTTGCAGCAGGAAGAGGAGCCAGCATCACCGACACTCCTGCTGTCTTCTCACTACTGGTGGAGTCTCCTTTAGCCCCAGCAGCATCTTTAAGTTGAGGGGGATATTGTTGTGAGTGAAACTATGTCTGCTGAGACTGAAAAATGATGAGTTGAAATACTGAACCAAGCAACCAGCTTGAAAGCACATGTGCATAAATGTTCTATACATGTACATTGACCAGCCATTTTTTTTACCATTGTGTCTGATCCAATTGTACCAACAGAACACACACTAACACCACCACAAGGCACAGAGTGTCCCCAGCACAGTGGTGGTGTGTTAGTGTGTGTTCTGCTGGTACAATTGGTTTAGACACAGAAGTGCTGCAGAGGTGTTCACTCACTGTTCACTCTATTAGACACATTAGCACACCTTGATAACAGTGTCCTAATAGAAACAGTTTGCAACCATTTAAAATGCAGTTAGTTTTATTACTGGTTCCTGTGAAGCTGCTTTGTGACGACAGCAGTTGTAAACAGTTTATATGTACACAAGTGTGCACACCCTTTGATATGACACCCAAAAGTGAGATGAATGTGCATTTTGTTGCCAACACCTCCCTACAAAAGGTCCCATGGGGCCATTGGGGTCCAAGAAAGTAAAAATGAGGCCAAAAATGAACTCAATCTATTGTAGAATAAGTCTGTAACATAATGAAATATGGAGAAGGTGAAAGGGGTGTGCAGACTTTTCAGTTTGACTTCATAGAAAATGGGAACAGTGCAAGAACAAGTTTTGCTTCACCCCAGAGGGAGATCGTGCTCCGTGCCTCCTAGTGATCAGCCTGATTGACGGCAGCTGGTGGCAATCCTTCATCAAATCCTTGAGTTTTACCATGTGAAAGCTAGACCACTCCGGTATTGGTGTTCTCCCAGAGTTGTCTAAGTCACTCTGCAGTTCCTCTTTGCACACAAGAAGCTCTATCTCTTTATGTCTTTTAGAGCCGCTAGTGGCTCTCAGATTTCTCTCGCTGGTCTCGGTTGCCATGAGGCATCCCCCTCTTTCTCTCTCCCTTTGTAAACAAAGAGTCTTTTTTTTTTTTTTACAGTCCTTTTATTTTAAGGACGTCTTACTGCTGTTTTTTGGTGTAGTTATCTCATTTCACAACAACCCTTATCATTCTAAGTCCTTTCATTTGTTTTATTTTTGGTCCAGTGGATTTCTCTCTGCCCTTTCACACCAGCAACGTAGGTTCGAACCCAGCTCCCTGCAAAACCCCATATCTGCTTTTGACTCCACCCTAGTTGCTATCTGGGTCTTCCCTCTGGCTCCCCCAGGTGGATAGCTGTCTCATTACAGAGTATGCAGTGAAGTAGCTGGATACAGTCTGGAATTCTATAACTACAAAGTGCTCCTATATGGTCAGTGGAGCTGATCTAGTGGACCGTGAGAGTAGAAAGGAGGAGGTTGTGTTATATTATATATTGATTTTGTTTCAAGGCAGCTGTGTAGGTATAAATGATTTTCTGGGGAAGGCAAGTGCTCTTTTGTGTTTCTCTGCAGATAATGGTTTTCATGTTTTCATGTCTGTTGTGCTCTGAAATATTTAATTATAAAAGATATTTCTAGCTCTGAAAACAATTGTTAATACCTTTGAAATGGCAGCCTGTTGTGTTTAATAAAGAAATTTGGTGTTATTGCATGTTTTGTGAATTGCTTGTTTAAATTGAGGGTTACGTTTTTCATTTATTGGCAGAAATGATCCTGACTAGGAGTTTGACACACTAATATTTTTAGTATTTTTAGGATTTTAAGTTGTGTACCATCATATTTTGTGTTGTGGTTCATTTGGTTGAACATAATTGAATTATGTGGTGCTTACTAAATATAATGTAGTATGTAGAACTATTATAAAATATTTACAATTAAATATGGTTTAAGTTTAGAAAAATAAAAATGTATTTAAAAAGAAAAAAAAAAGTTGATGTAAACATATTACACAGTTTTTCATTGCTTTTGTTCCTCCGCTTTGATCCTGGGAAAAGATGCTTCTTCTATGTTGTTCTGTATTTATAGTGAAGACCAGAAGCAGTTAAACAAGCAGCTGAAACACAGTTGAATAAATCAGTGTTTTCATAAAGTGAAATGATGTTTTTAAATCTGTGTTTAAATATGATGAAAGATTATTGGTGATAATAATTGTAATCTACTTTATTAGTCTATTATTGAAGGTGTTTGCTGGTGGTTTACTGTCCTCATGAACTTCCACGTGATCATAAAGTGAGGCTGTGAGAGCTCGCGCTCTAGAACCTCCTCATCATTCTGCTCAGATTGTGACGTCACCTGCTTTCCAGCAGCACAGCGCGCGACCAGCTTTACTAAACAGCCACGACTCACTAAAGCTCCTCCAACACCTCTACACACACTGCTGCTGCTTCAGCCATTTCTCTACACACTACATTTAAGGTGAGCTGCTCCTACAGCACCAAACCTTCATCCCAACATAGACTAACATGTTTCTGGAAGTTCTCTGTTTTCCTTTTCACGATTTGCGCTGAGATGAGCCGAATCGGAAACTCTGGAAAGGTGGGATATGGATGCAGGCTGATTAAACCCACCGGAAAACAGATTGTTGAGCTGAAAGTAAAACAGCAGGTCTGTGAATAATAATAAACAACAACAATAATCCATTAGAAGAAGAAAAATGAGCTCATTTATTCTTAGCACTGTTCAAATTAGCCTTACTTTCCTCAGCTTCTTATTTGAATGATCCAGTCCACCTTAAGTGCTGCTGTTTCGCCTGTAGGTGGCGCTGATGAGCTGATTTTCATCATTAATCTGTGTGATCTGGAACATAAGACTGAATTGACTTCTTCCACTTATCTTCTGAACCATTTCTGTTGTGTTGCTCTAATAAACATGCAGGTATTTGTATGTTTTTTACACTGTCCAGTATTATCCCCCTTTGTAATTCTGGATGTTTGAATAGCTCTTTATAGAGAAGACAGATTTAGCAGATAATACTTTGTCAGGTGTGAAGATGTGTTGTAGAAAAGAGGCTTATATCAGAGCCGGTTTATGGAGAGTCTAGCCACTTCCTGTTTACCCTGTTGTCCCAAAAAATGACTGCAAAGTGCCAGAGTGAGCCTGCAAGCAGATCCTCAATGTCCGGGGGTGTCTAACCACCAGGATCTTCCTTTAATTCTGGAAAGTAGAATGATGTGTTTCACTAAAAAAGCAAAGAGAACATTTTCTACAGAAAGCAGGTTTTGGGCAGTAGAGGCGAGCATTACTGGGAGTGAGTGCTGACTGGTTGGCGCTCTGATGCTGGAGGCGTCTTATAAAAGGAGCTGTTTAAAATATGTCTGCCGTGCTGAAACATCTGCTGTTGTTCTGTGTTGAGGAAATCACTGCATTTTTTGGTGTGAAAATCAGACTTGAAGTGTCTGACAAACCTGGAAGACATTCTGAAGTGATAATTCTCCTCTCTACAGGTTCTCTGCTTATATGACCTATATAAAGACTAAAGAATAAGACAAGTGAAATAGTCAGCTTCTAAAACTTACCTTAATAACCAGAACTCTTTCATGTAAGAAGTATTATTAGTATTATTTTATGTAAAGTTAAAAAATAATAACCTAATTCCTTTCAAAGTCATTGAACTGTCCATTAGCTCTAAACATCTTATATGCGTCCACATACTGCTCCAGACTGACCTTTATCCCCATTTTAACACCATTTTAAGTGTTATTTTAAGTTCAAAACTTCACATAATGTTGCTTTATGCCACAGTTCATCCACAGTTCTTGATGAGTTTATCACACTCCCTGTTAAACCGCTTACAGTGCCCATTACAATCACCTGCCCAGATTCTCTTCTGTCCACTGTCCTCTATTATATGGAAGTGGCTACAAACTCCATTAATGCGGCTTTCACCACCCTCATCCACTGTTCATGATGAGTCCACTTCACCACACTCCATTTTATAGCACTTACAGTCCCCCATTACAATCGCCTGCCCAGATGTTCTTCTGTCCACAGCCCTTAATGATTCAGGAGTGGCTACAAAGTTCATTAATAAGGCTTTCACCAACCTCCTACACAGTTCTTGGTGAGTCCTCTTCATCACACTCTTTGTTGGACCTCTTAAAGTGCCCTTTACAATTGATTGTCCAAATTATCTTCTGTCCACAGCCCTTTATGAAGTGGCTAAAACCTCTTTAATGGGGTGATCAGCAACCTTATCCACAGAGCTTGGTGAGTCAGCTTTAGCACACTCCCTGTTATACCACTCACAGTGCCCATTACAATCACCTGCCCAGATTCTCTTTTGTCCACAGCCCTTTTTGATTCTAAAGTGGCTACAAACTTCTTTAATGAGGCTTTTTCCAACTTCATCCACAGTTCTTGGTGAGTCCTCTTCATCACATTATTTGTTATACCGCTTACACTGCCCATTACAATCTCCTGCCCAGATTCTCTTCTGTCCACAGCCCTTTATGATTCGGGAGTGGCTACAAACTTCAATAATGCGGCTTTCACCACCCTCATCCACTGTTCATGGTGAGTCCACTTCATATAGCATTTACAGTGCCCATTACAATCGGCTGCCCAGATTCTCATCTGTCCACTGCATCTAATCATTCGGGAGTTGCTGAACCGCTTTATCCACAGTTCTTGGGGAGTCCAGTTTATTACACTCCCTTTTATACTGATGACAGTGCCCATTACAATCGCCTGCTCAGATTCTCCTCTGTCCATAGCCCTCAGTGATTCGGAAGTGGATACAAACTTCATTAATGTGATGATCTCCAACCTCATCTACAGATGTTGGTGAGTCTATGCTAGCTCACTCCCTGTTATACCGCTCATTATGCCCAATACAATCGCCTGCCCAGATGTTCTTCTGTCCACAGCCCTCGATGATTCAGGAGTGGCTACAAAGTTCATTTATAAGGCTTTCACCAACCTCCTACACAGTTCTTGGTGAGTCCTCTTCATCACACTCCTTGTTGTACCTCAAAGTGCCCATTACAATTGATTGCCCAGATTCTCTTTTGTCCACAGCCCTTTTTGATTTGTAAGTGGCTACAAAATTCTTTAATGAGGCTTTCACCAACCTCATCCACTGTTCTTAGTGAGTATACTTCACCACACTCCATTTTATAGCACTTACAATGCCCATTACAATTGCCTACCCAGATTCTCTTCTGTCCACAGCCCTCTATGATTATGAAGTGGCTACAAACCTTATTAATGGGGTGATCAGCAACCTTATCCACAGAGCTTGGTGAGTCAGCTTTAGCACACTCCCTGTTATACCACTCACAGTGCCCATTACAATCACCTGCCCAGATTCTCTTCTGTCCACAGTCTTCTATAATAGGTAGTGGCTACGAACTTCATTAATGAGGCTTTCACAATCCTCATCCACTTGTTCTTGGTAAGTCCACTTAATCATACTCCTTGATGTACCTTATAAACTGCCCATTACAATCGACTGCCCAGATTCTCTTCTGTCCACAGCCCTTTATGATTCGGGAGTGGCTACAAAGTTCATTAATAAGGCTTTCACCAACCTCCTACACAGTTCTTGGTGAGTCCTCTTCATCACACTCTTTGTTGGACCTCTTAAAGTGCCCTTTACAATTGATTGTCCAAATTATCTTCTGTCCACAGCCCTTTATGAAGTGGCTAAAACCTCTTTAATGGGGTGATCAGCAACCTTATCCACAGAGCTTGGTGAGTCAGCTTTAGCACACTCCCTGTTATACCACTCACAGTGCCCATTACAATCACCTGCCCAGATTCTCTTTTGTCCACAGCCCTTTTTGATTCTAAAGTGGCTACAAACTTCTTTAATGAGGCTTTTTCCAACTTCATCCACAGTTCTTGGTGAGTCCTCTTCATCACATTATTTGTTATACCGCTTACACTGCCCATTACAATCTCCTGCCCAGATTCTCTTCTGTCCACAGCCCTTTATGATTCGGGAGTGGCTACAAACTTCAATAATGCGGCTTTCACCACCCTCATCCACTGTTCATGGTGAGTCCACTTCACCACACTCCATTTTATAGCACTTACAGTGCCCATTACAATCGCCTGTCCAGATTCTCTTGTTTGCACAGCCTTAGATAATTCGGGAGTTGCTAAAGCAATTCATCCACAGTTCTGTCACACTGCCTGTTCTGCTGCTTACAGTGCCCATTGCAATCACCTGCCAATATTCTCTTTTTTACAACCCAGTATGATTCAGAAGTGGCTACAAACTTTATTAATGAGGCTTTCACCAATCTTATCCACAGTTCTTGTTCTTCATCACTATTAAACCGTAATACTGTTAAGTTAAAGACTTATGTGATCCTGTGATCCAGTATTGCATATTTGATACTGTTAGTGCTGCCATCTGGTGGCCTGTTTGTCTTGTTTCTTTGTTTCTCTCTCTCTCTCTCTCCAGGTGAAACAACTGATTGAAAGCAGCTGATCTAAAGGGGTGTGCTGGTTGGTTTCGTTGTCTGAGCTTTGTCATTAAAATGGGGGCATTGACTTTTATTCAGTCAGCCGCTGTGTTCTCACCATGCAGTTAAATGTGGTTGTGATTTATGCTGTTCAGGATACTTTGGAATTTTTTTCTTGCTATTTAGACACTCTTAAATTCAGTATTGTACTTCTCGTAAATCTGTATGTTCCCGGATGTAATGGCTGGCGAGCACTAGTTTTAACTTAGTATGATGTATGTGGAGCTATTTTAGTCCACTCTTTTCTGTGTTATTATGTACTTGTTGAGGTTCAAGTGGTTTAATCATGGTCACATAATTGTAGGGGTAAGTGCCATTTACTTTGTTTATTATTTTTTATTTTCTTTTATATTTGTTTCATGTTAGAGAGGCAGGTAAGACCACTGTATCTTTTATTACTCTTTTTTTTAGGTTAGCTAGTAAGGTGGAATGTCATGTGTTTCTGTTATTTTGGCCTTAGCTCTGACACTATATGATGTCGAATGTGGTATCTTGTTATGTTTGCCTATAATACAACATTTTTATTTGAGCATTAAATCTGTTGTGCTGGTTTGTTTCTTATCTCTCCAAGACCTAGACTAGTATTTTGAGAAATGGTTTGATAAGTGGGGTTGTAACAGTTACTCAATAATAGATGAACTTTACCATGTATAGTGCAACTCCTTTATTTCTCCCATTACAGCCAACTACACCAACACTCTGGCCACAGCTCTCTCATTCCCCTCCCCCTTGATCCTTACTGCTTTTACAGCTCAATATAGCACAACTAACAAAAGGGAATATTAATAAAACAATGCCTTTCTATACATAAACCTAATAAA
This sequence comes from Salminus brasiliensis, assembly GCF_030463535.1. NCBI lineage: Eukaryota > Metazoa > Chordata > Actinopteri > Characiformes > Bryconidae > Salminus > Salminus brasiliensis. Next base: position 29,843,208 of record NC_132885.1, on the reverse strand, counting down.
CTCCCTCACTTCTTAAAAATAAAAAAATGGATAATCATAGAGAACAGACTTTTACCCATTTAAACAACAGAGTACACAGCAACAACACAAGAGCACAGAACAGCAGTATTATGTTCTTTCCAAATGTATTGTTAATCAAGTTTCCATTGTCCTACACTCAGGAATGAAGTAACTCATAAGCTGATGCCCCTTTTTGGTAAGACAGTCCACAAGCTGTTCTTTTGTACTGTGCTGCAGCACATGTTCAACCTCCTGTGTTTGTATTGTATTTTATCTGTCTCACACATTACGGGTGGAGCATGTTCAGCATCCCTAGTAGTTAGTTCAGAGAACAGTGTGGCCAAGAAAACGGCCTTATCACTTCCTTCAGACATCGCCAGTGTTTCACCGGCAAGTGTGCTCAGCACGTTCCTCTTGACTCTCTTTGACTGCCAAGAAAGGGGTGAGAACTTTCCATTTTCTCCCATAAGAACGATCTAATGTCCTCCTCGTGTGCCGTCATCTGAAAGATTTCCAAATGAGGGGTCACTGAATACTATCAGTTTAAGAGCACTGTCTCTGTCTAAGTGTAGAACTACCTTCTTGTACTTTGTGCTGTTTGCTTCATGGACTGTCTGCACAGTTACATTTTAAAGCTTGATGCCAAGTGACCAGCATTAAACATGACACCTGACCTACACCTGCTACAGTCTCCTGCTCTGTACCACTCTGACTCTCTACATTGTCATCTGAGCATTGTGTCTCTTCATTCTGTACAGCAGTTTTTGTGCTTGTCTGCTGTTTGAATCACACGCTGCTGCACTTCAGTTACAGTTTCTGTCCCCTCTACGTTGCTGTCAGCAGCTCTTGTGTTCTCTTGTCATTTTCTGAATGATCCTTTATGTCACATGGATCCTCACTCTCTGTATTCACTTTTCTCAGTCTGAGGTGAGGTACCCTGTTCGCCCATGTCTGTCTTTTTTAAAATATTTTTTATCAGATATTTCCTGACAGATATCTGACTTTGATTTCCAACCTAAATTCAATGTCTGTCTATGGTTGGAGCTTGATGTCAAGGCAATGTCAGGATTTGATGTCGACGCAATTTTAATTTCCAACTAAAATATATAACGTTGGAGCTTGACATCAACCTGACATAAATTTGAGTGGTACCTGACTGATAACCAACCATAATTCAATGTTCGCCCGACGTTGGATCTTGACGTCAACCCGATTTTCATTTCCAACTAAAATTTAACATCTGTCCGTCTTTCTGACATCAAAGTGACGTCCAGTGCCTGCTGTGGTGCTGGCAGCTTTGAGGCACATGCAGGAGTTGCAAGTCTTCAGCAGGGCCACACGCTGGTGTAGTTGGTGATGTGGTGTTGGCTCGTGATTATAGAGTAGGAGTCGTTATCACCCAAGGAGGACCAGCTTCTTACATGGTGGACAGTGGTGCGACTGAATCCTGATAACGTCATGTTGATCAACTTCTGCCTCACTAGAAAGAGACTATTCCAGGAAAGTGTGCAGAATCAGAGACAGCAATATTATCTAGCATATCCACCATGCATTCGGCTGTCTAAATGTCTGCTGAGACGTATTCATCAACGAAAGCTGAAAACATACAATGTATGCCTGGAGAAATGCAGAGTGAGACTCCACCTACTAGTCACAACTCACAAGATGTCTCTTCTGTAAAAGAACACCAGACGCTATCCTGTTATTAGAGTTGTTAAACCTCTGGACCGTCTGACGCTGTAGAACTGTAATGCAAGCATGTGCTGCAAAAATAAAAACTGAATAAACATCTATGACTGTATGTAGTTATAGGAGTGAGCATTTTCTGGAAATGTTATGTAGTGGTTAAATGTATAACTGCTGTTACTCAGTATTCCTGCAGGTGGCACTAGTGCAGTTGTAGTTTATGTGAACAACTCAGTAAGAGATGAGCTCCAATGCACCTTCATGTGTTTGAGTCATGTTATAGAACAGAGGTTCTGCTCTTCCTACATAACTCGTTAAATCAGGAAAACATGATCTCAAAGTGGACCTTCTGCTTAGATCTGAAGATCTTCCACTTCCAGGACAAACAACAGGTTTTTAGAAAAGCCAGCACCAAACTACTGGAAGAATAAGCATTGAATAACAGTAGCTTAAAGACTGAGAACCAGAGTGTTAATAATCAACCATTAACCATTAACCCGAGCCTTAAAGCCTCCACACTCTTCTGTAAATGCACTCATTAGCTCTCCAAAAGCGTTGCTTGAGGAGAGTGTTCCTGATCAGGTTTATGAGCCTTTTATTTTAGAAGGTTTTGTTTCTGTCACTGGTGAGGGAGAAGATTCAAAACCAGTTAAAATACTGAGGGACACTGGGGCTGCACAGAACTTTATTCTCCATTCTGTTTGACCCTTTTCAGACTTGGCTGCCTGTGGGTCAGATGTGTTTAGTTCAGGGGACGGATTTGAGCATATGTAAAGTTCCATGGCACACTGTATGTCTTAGGTCCAGTGTAGTGACTGGTGACTGGCACTGTAAGGGTAGGAGTTTATCCTCAATTTCCCATAAAGGGTGTTGATTTTTATATTGGTTAATGATCTTGGTGGTGGTAAATCCCTTACATGAGGTGGTAGATGTGCCTGAATGTTCTTATACGAGTGAAGATGTTCCTCTGTTACCTGTATCCTCTGTGACTCATTGGCTGAAGTAGATCTATCTGAGACGTTTCTGAGTTCTTTTAAGCCTGCGTCTAAGGTAAACACTATTTGGTTTAAAGTTAGTCAGAAGATGCAGAAAATGATTCCACATCATAACTGAAATTTAATAAAGAGGCTTTGATGGAGGAACAAAGTAGGGATCCATCTCTTGATAACTGTAGACTAACTAATGCCCCAGCATGCAATTATGTATTTTTGCCAAGATGGTGTATTAATGAGAACATGGACTCCCAATTTTTTATGGGAAAACCCAATCAGGTTATTCCATCCGCACCACTTGTCCCAGCATTAGGAACGCCATTTGAACGTCTTATAGTTGATTGTGTAGGGCTGCTGCCTGGCCACTGATCAAATCCTTCTACTTTTGGGTTACCAAAATACACCCAGACAGATCTGGGAACAAATTTTACTGAAGTTGTTGGGGATTAACCATCACATGTCCAGTGCATACCACCCCGAATCTCAGGGTGCTCTAAGACGTTTTCACCAAACTCTTAAATCAGTGCTTCTTACCTACTGTCTTTAGGGGGATTAAGGATGGAATGAGGACATCCTATTCTTGTTGAACACCAATGTGCTGGATATCATTAGTTCTATTCAAGGAAGATTGCTGCAAGCCTGTGGACTCGCTAAAGTGTCACTTAAAATAGCTATGCAGCTCCACTCGGCCTCCTGTAGGTTCTGCAACATTTAAGGTGGATTAGAAGATTCCAGTAAGAAGCTGGAGGATAACTCCAGCCTCGTTGGTGCAGCAGTGTTTGTTTACGGCATCATGAATTAGCACGTTACGAAAGTCAGAAATGACATTCCTTTACTGCGCATGCATAGTCCAGATTGGAATTACGGTTCTGAATTAGAGTCTAAAAAGCTGTCAGAATGGTGAAGAAGCAGTTCAGGGAGACAGATGGGGCTAAAAAGATGACAGTCATTGAGGGTTTATTTGTGAAAGACAAGGCTTAATCTGACTTCTCAGTCTAATTTGTTCGTTCCACCTTAAATGGTGCAGCAGTGACAGTCCAGTATTCACCCCCCACCCCAATTAAAGCTAATTAGCTTTATTAGCCAACATAAGTGCTTTCTCCTAATTCAATAATGCTAAACTGCATTGGGGGGTGAGTATCTTGCAAATTTTGCAAATGTACAGCACCAGCATGAAATAGTTGCATCACTTAAGGTGGAACAGATCAATTTGGAAGAGAAGCTGATTTCAGTACAGCATCAATCTTAGCATGTTTTTCCATCCGTCTTCCAGTAAAACACAACTTAAATAATGAACATATGATGCTTTAAACACATTAACAGACAATGTCATTTAAATTCAGCATGTAGTTCAAAACTACGTCCCTCCAAACAAAGCTGTCTGACTCCCTGTTCTCTTCTCCTAGTTAATAGATGAAGATCAGCAGCCTTAGCTCCTTCAATGGGTTTTTTCAGCCATTCTGTTATTTACAAAAAAAAGCTCTTTCCTTCAAGCTTTTCAGTCCCTGAAATCAGTACTGGAGACCTTATGGACCACATGTATGAACACATTGTGAGATCTGTCCTTTTCTTCTGGTTAGTGTGGCTGAAGGTAATGTACATGAAGAAGGACACGACACCTCCAGGTAAGTTCCAACAGAGTGGTGATTTTATTAAAGCATTCCCCTTAGAAAAAGTAAAGAAGAAAAACTGTCCAAAAGGAAAATAAAGGAGTAAAAAAACAAACAGGAAGAACGGATGTCTAGCGAGTTCTTTACTAGTCTGTAGTTCAATCATTCACCATCCTTACTCACAGTAGTCAGTTACTAAAAAACTACACTCCCACCTTTTCCCTTTTCCCCCCCAATCACCTTTTTTCTTTTTCTGCTTTTTCCTCCTTTTCTTTTTGATCTTTCTTTTGTCATTTATTTTTTATTTTATTTTTGTCATCTTTATTTATAAATTTTTATTTTATCTTTGTCTTTTTCTTCATTGTCTTTTGTTTTTTATTCTTGTTCTTATTCTTCTTTGACTTCGTTTACTTTTCTTTTTTTCTTTGCATTTTATCTTTGTCTACTTTTTTCTTTGTCCTTTCTTTGTTTTTGTCTTCTGTTATCTTTGCCTTCTCTGAGCCATCAACTGGATGTGGTGAAGTAATGTTAATCTCTGCTCTCTGTTCTGATGATCAATGACATTATTAGACTCTTTCAGTGACTCTGGGCAGGAAACTTGGGCGCCTACTAAGCCAGGCTAGGAGAACGTCATAACCTGAGCAAGTTGGTCCTTTCCATTACTGGTGATTAAAGCTTAAAGGTGCTTTTTTGGATTGTTGCCAAGCAGAGCCTTCCATAAAGTCACTGCTGTTTTGCCTATACTGATATTTTGTATTCAAGTTGTCTTTATTTTTTATTTTTGTTTTCTTTGTTTGGTTATTTGTCATTTGGTTATTGTGAATATTCTTACTGTCTGTAAAATTGATTTGTCTGGTGTTTTGTTTTGTCTTTTGAGGAAGGCTGCTAAGTCTCCTTATTGGACCTACCATTGTTTTTGTTTGACTTTTGTTTGTTCTGATTATTTTTTATTATTTTTTTAAGAATTGTCTTTTTATGATTATGGGTACTGGCTGTGGCATAGTTAGTTGATTACATGCAAGTTTTGGGTTGGCATATAATTACTGTTCATTAATCATTTGTCTTTATTCTGTCCTCTCCAGGCAACTTGGTCCATGTGGTGTTTCTTCGGGCTGACTGATTACCCCTCCTGAGAGGTTTCTCCTGTTCAGTCTCTTTGCACTTGGTTTGCTGTGTTTGAAATCACCACCTTTCTGGTCTTGGAATCTGTGTGGATGTGTGATTGTGGTTTGTGCAGTTTCCAGTGTGTAAAGTATAAGAGTGCCTGAAGCCAGTTTTTTTTTTATTGATAGACAAATGATTATACCATATTAAGAAACCTGCCCAGCCAGTAAACCTGATTGTTTTTCTTTATTCTTTAAAAGTATTTGGTGGGACACAGTCCACTTGGGTTTTATCTTTTTAAAATTTTAAGTTAAAAAAGTCATTAATAAAGTTTTGCATTTTTTTGTTTTATATGTATTTTTAAGTCTTTGAATGAGTGTTGTACACTGTACTGCATCCCACATCTCTGTTACAGCAGTAGCACATTTCTATTAGCTTAGCTACCCATGTTATATAGTCCTAGGAACATCAACAAATCTTAACCTATGAACACCATACACTATTGTTGACTCTGGGATTTTATTGTTTTAATATGGGTTATACAAAGAACTAATATCAGTTAAGTCTTAAAACAGACCTGTTATCTGTGTGTAAGCATATTATATAGTCCCAGGAACATTATCTGCTCTGGGTCTGGGCACATCCTAAACTTTTGCTGACCCAGGGCTTGCATTATTTTAAAACTGAATGTACAACTCAGTACTAGTTTTAGCTACACAATTAAAGTTTAATTATAAACACATTTAATAACAGTACTACTACAACTAATAATAAAATAAAAACTGAGATAGTGCCTAGCAGATTTAAACGTATGTTGTTCCAGGAATATTATGTCATCTCTTTTTACAAGAACATTATGCACACCCATTACATTAACCCAGGAACAGTATAATTACATCAGTGGTTCAGTTCTAAGTCTGATCTCTTAGCTACACCAGTAAGCTAGTTCGCTAGCATATTTTACAGGAAAGTACCAGTCACTCCTGTTTCCTTGTTTTCTACATTTCTATATGAGAATAAACATAATCAGAATGTTTTCTACTTTATATTCTTCAAAGTAGCCACATTTTGCTTTGATGACAACTTTGCCTATAGCTGAGCATTCTCTCAGGCAGCTTCATGAACTACGCTCTTGTTGGCTGCTTCCCCTTCACTCTGTGCTCCACCTCATCCCTAACCATCGCAATTGGGTTTAGGTTGAGTGAGTGTGGAGGCTTAGTCATTTAAATCTGTTACCTTTATGTCCACATACAAAGGTGTTTTGTGCAGATGTTTTTTTGGCGTTGACAGAATATTTTGAAATAGACACTTTTAGTTCCATGAAGAACCGTGTTTTAATAGAGATGTGAGTGAAGAACCTTTTACCTGATGCGTTTACCTGAACCATTTTGAAGGTACTTCACATTTTATAATTTCTATCACAAACATGTATAAGAAAAAGTGGCTAGTCAAACATTTTCTGTGACAATGACAAATAACAAACATTTGATGTACTTTATTGTAAAGATTAAAGAAAGCCACTTAAGCAAACATACTGTCCTAGGTACATCACCTGGTCTTGAGGTGGGAAAATCATATGTTTTGTATATCCAGCAATTCATTTTTATTTAAAACAGATTATACAATGTAATGAAAAAAATGTTATTGTTAGCAATGGTCAGATCAGAGATATCCAGTCTCATCTGTAAAGAAGGTTATTATTCCCAAAAAAAGCACACTTGACTCCACTTTAACCAGGCAGAATCAGTTTTCAAACAATTCTGACTGTTCTTACATTGTTGACATCAAAACCTATAGCCACAGTAAGTTAGACAGTGGGTAACATTCTCATCAAATTGAAGACAGGTGTTTAATTCCATAGCTGTGCAGAGAGAACGTACCCGTAATGTAGGGTCACTGACCGCTCTCATTGCTTCATTTGGATTTGTAAATTACTCAAGATAAAATTCTTTGTTGAACATTTCCACTTTTTTTTTTAAACAATTCATTCAGAGTGGCCTGTTGTGAAATTCTATTTGAAACTTTACAGCTTTCGTTATAGTGGTTTTAATAAGAACTTGGGGGGTCTCATTACTACAAGATGAACATAACTTGTGACCACAGTATTAATATATCATATCACAGAACCTACTCAAATCTACTGACTTATTGTATATATGGAATGTTAAGGATTGTAAGATAAGGTTTCATAGGCATGAATTATGTTGTCACCATTTTGAACAATTCTGCCTGTAAATGTCTCTAGAATACAGAACTGTATGTTATGTATGCATGTTACTGCTAATCTTTGTATTGAACATCAGTTCATGTCTTTATTTACGCGAAAGTTTATGCATAAGAGTCCTTTGTTGTCCCATGCAATGCAATAAACATTTAGCCTGCCAAACATTTAGGCACTAGAGTTCACATGACTTTTAAAGTGCATCATTGTATCATTGAAAAAAAGAAATAGGAAACAATAGAAATATCACAATTCTCCTTAACCTCTTGAAACCCTGCATCCTCATATGGGGACATTACATGTCTGCTTATCTGCACCATGATTCTCATTGCATTTAATGTGTGAACTAGTTAATTTATGTACAATAACATCTCTAGCTTTATATGACATGCACTGATGAAGTTTTAGCTATAATAAGATGCTACAACATCTGTAATGATGAAGTACTTGTTTGAGGACATTGGGGCTATATTAGGTCACAGGTTGTGCTTTTATTTTATAATTACAGGAAGAGTTTCGATGTTAAAAGCAGAACAATCACTCAATGTAATTATAGATATTCTTAGTTTCATATGTAATGAAGGGTGTTGGTTTTGGTACATCTGGTGACGTACTGTACTACAGAACATATTTTTATATTTACTTGCGCTTTCATTTGACTTACTTTGCTGCATTTAAGGGGCACATATTGTATTCTTTTTCACTCTGAAACCATGTATCTGTCAGCTACTTACTCATAATGTTGCAATTATATTTGCACTATGATATAGCCATGTTTAGGGCTTAAAATAAAGTTTACATTGTTTGTACTTTTGTTTTTGTCTCCTCATGCTTAAAGTTTGAAATAGACAGTTTTGTACTTTGTTAGCCAATTGTTTCTTCCTGCAAGTTTCTCTACAAAGACCAAACTTAGTTTTTATACTTGTAAAAGTATAAAATAAAAATAAAATAAAAATAAATAAATAAATAAATAAATAAATAAATAAATAACACACACCAAGCAAAACTCTGGGTCTCAGGAGGATAAGAAAGATAATGATCATGGGACATTTATACAAGCTACACTCAAAAGAATGACAGCCAGAACCACAAATTTAGCATGTCAAAAGAACAAAGACAATGGATATTTTATATTGTATTCGTGCAGAAATTACCTTCAATGGAAACTACAGGTAGATATGAAGGCTAAGCAAGGCTTATTCATCATTCAAGATTAAAAATGATTCTTTGAAGTCTTTGTTCAATGCACTTACAATGAGCACAATGGGAATGATGCAGATTCTGAAAAAGAGTGCAAGGGCACAGACTTAAACAACCATCAATACTTTGGTACTTGAAATGATGAAGAGAATTTGTACATGCATGCATACAAATAGTCAGCCTCACAGAGTTGCAGATTGAGATGCAGGCAACCACACACAGTTGCAGATGGATAGACCCTTGTTTACCAAATCCATTTTCAGGGAGCAAGGAGGTAATTGAGTCATGAGAATCTGTCTGACAAAAATGATCATCAATACATGTTCAATAAATGATCATACACCTACCTGTTACACAGTTGCATACGAATAGTCAGTCTTACAGTTGCTGATGGACAGACAGAGCTTCAGATTGATAGAAAGCCAGATGGAGATCCCCATCCCCATGCAGACAAATCAAATCAAATCACTTTTATTGTCACATTACACAGGTGTAAAGGTGAGTGAAAAACTTCGTTCCTCACAGTAGAACAAAAAAAAAAAAAAAAAGAATACAAATTTACAAATAGAAATTCTGAATATTTACACATTAACTTATAATTTACATATACACACATACATATACTCAATTTACAATATTGCTCTGGTAAACACAGTTAAACGTACAGGTTGATATAATCTAAATGTTTACATTATTTACAAAAGACACTAAATGGGTTGGAATTCCGGTGTAGTGTGGGTGCTGTGTGACTGCATAGGGGTCCAATAGTAAGTGCAGAGTGTGTTTGTATGGGGAGGAGGTGTAATGGTACAGATGAAGTCCATAGTCCAGAAGCTATTGTTTATTCAGCAGCCTAATTGCTTGAGGATGAACTGACCATGAGAACATGTAATGGCTTGGGTGGGTGGAGTCCTTGATAATCCTCCTTCACCAGGCGCTGACCTCAGACAGCGCCTGGTGTATAAATCCAGAAGGTTTAGCAGCTGAACCCATATGCAGAGCTTTCCGCTCTTGAGCCGTGTAGTTTTCGTACCAGGTGGTGATACAGCCCATCAGAATACACAGTGCAGGTGGAATGTCCCGAGTATGCAGGGGTTCATACCAAACCTCCTTAGCCATCTGAGGTAGAAGAGGTGCTGATGTGCTTTCTTTGCCACCAGTGTGGTGTGTTCTGCCCATGTAAGTTCCTCAGTACTGTGAACACCAAGAAACTTGAAGCTGCTGACCCTTCTCGACAGTGGTCCCATTAATGGAGATAAGGGTGTGCACTCTCCTGTTTCCTGAAGTCCACTACCAGCTCCTTGGTCTTGCTGATGTTAAGAGAAAGGTTGTTTTGCTGGCACCATTGTGATTTACTTGACACACTTAAAGGATCTGTGCACATCAGCTTTGGAGATAGAGGGTGACTTGGAGTATCAACAAATTATATCTGTAAAAGTTCACTCAGTTTGTTGTCCAGGGACTGTACGTTGGCCAATAGTATGCTGGGGAGAGGGGGCTGGAAAGTGCGTCGTCTCAGAATGTACTGCTGTATGACAAAAAATAAAGTCAATACATGCAAAGAAACAGAATGATCACCTTCCTTTTACACAGCAGCATATGAATAGTCAGCCTCACCCAGTTGCAGATGGATAGGCAGACTGATGTGGCACAGGTAGCACATCAGTAAAATTTTGTATCTAGTGTGGAGGATATGTTAAATGCATTATTGCAAACAGGTGACATGTATTTACCTTGAAATCCTGCTGCAGGGATTGTAAGGGAGCAAAAGGGAGGCAAAAGGGTGAGAGAAAATATGGTCTTTTCTAACATTACTTTCATGTGGTTTCAACTTATCAAATGGTTATCTTAATCCTTTGTCTCACCTTTTGTTACCCTTCGTCTGCCGGCCTAAAGTGGTCACTCTTTCTCTTTGTATACCATCAACCCCCCCTCAACTTCACCCACCTCCTACCCCTCTTTAAAGTGATAAATATCACCCCCTATTGTTGATACTCCAAGTGACCTATCCTTCATCCCCCTCCTACCCCTCCTTAAACTCCTCTTCATCAACCTTTCTCCTCCCACAATTTCCAATGTATATAAGGCCCTCTCAAAATACCCCTAATCAGACTGGGTTGACCGTGACCGATCGAGTTGTACATCTCTGTGTGTACCAATAAACTCATCAACACTGAAGATCCAGTCTCCTGACTCCTGAATCTGTCTCCTGGACGCCGGATTTCTAACAATTTGGTGCCGTGACCCGGATGGCCTACTGAAACCTTCTTGGTGAGTAAACGCCATTTCGAATCGAATTCTGGTTTCCTAAGACAGAGGAGTCAGTAATTGTTAGCCTCTCTGAAAGAAGAGAAGTTTTGTTGTTTGTCACTGATAAAAACCTAGTGTTTTGTGGCTGTTATCCTCTCTGTTTTTGAGGAAAGTTTTGTTGTTTGTCACTGATAAAAACCTAGTGTTTTGTGGCTGTTAAAGGAGAGAAGTTTGTTTTGTTACTGTTAAACGTAACATTTGTAACCGGAATCCTCTCTGAACAGAGAGAGGTCTGTTTGTTACTGATGAGTAGTGTTTTTGTTCTTCTATAGTTAATAAGAAGAAAACTTTGTTTTGTTCTCCTGTTCCCTCACCATGTCCAGAAAAGGCCAACATACTCAGAATCTTGGTAAAGACTCATGGAAGCCTCTTAACTATAAAAGCAGCACCTTAGTTAAGGGAGGGACTGAAATGCCTCAGTGGACTGATTCTGATTTTGAAAAGGTAATCAATGGCATAATGAAGAAACATATTAATGAGCAAAAGATAACTCAGTACTTTTCATCCAAAGGTTTCTCTGCTGATAGAGAATGGACTTTTGCTGAGTGTAAGGTAGCTTTAGGTTATGGCCTTAAGCATGACTCAGTGAAGAAGTGTCTTTTTGTAATTAAGCAATATTGGAAATGCAAGTTAAAGTCTATGGAAGATGAGTTAAAGGAAGCTCAGGGAAAGATCTTAGAACTAATTAGTGAATGCAGACGGCATAAAACAGCTACCATAAATGCCAATAGAACATGTAAGACACTTCAGCAAAACCTGACAGAAGTTGAACAGCAGCATGCTAGTTGTAAAACTAAATCAAGGTGCCAGTGTCCTTCTGTTGCCCCTCCAGCAGGTCAGCCATGTTACACAGAGGATGGAGATTCTCAAGTAACAGTAAGGCTGTATCCTGAATTATCTGTAAACGACAAAGGCAATGAGACTGTTCATTCTGATGGATCAGAATCTTCATCTTCTGACGAGGGTTCTGAACATGCTAGTGCAAGGCGAGTTCAGATGAGACCTGTAACCATTGTATCTTCTGAAGTACTTAATCACGCAAAATACCGAGGTACTGAAACCAGTGTAGAAATTGGTCATGTTCCTTTAGATGCAGATACTTTGGACAAGTTGTCCAAGGAGTTTAAGCATCCAAGGAAAATGGGGCTTGATTTCATTGACCTCATGCATAAGAAAAGGAATCTCTACTCTTTGCACCCCAATGATGCTGTAGCTATAGCAAGCCAGGTACTTAACGTTGCAGACAGTAGACAGCTTGCTAAAAAGGTGTTAAATGCTATGGGTAACAATGGCCAGAACCTTGAAGGGGGATGGAAAGCTTTCAATGATTGGATTAGCTGTCAATGCCATAAAACAACTGACTGGACACAGATAACCAAATGTAGACAAAGAAAGGGAGAGTCTGCAGCAGACTTCTGTGAGAGGTTTGAAAGAGTCTTTTTGCGTCACTCAGGTATTCATCAATACAATGGTGATAACATTGACAGTACAACTGATGGTCCCCATTTTGGACAGCTGGTTGAGTCACTACGGACAGATCTAAAACAAGCTCTGGTGACTGCTGTTCCAAATTGGCGGCAAACTAAGTGGAGTGACCTTAAGAATGAACTTGACCGATTGGACATTGATCTAGAACCATGCCATGTTCCAGCATCAATCCATGTCCTCAAAGAGACTAGCTCTAACTCAGATGCAAGCAAGAGGTTCTCTAATCAGAAGAAACAATGTCATTACTGTCATCAAATTGGTCACTTTTCTAGAGTATGTCGCAAAAAGCGGGCAGATAGCCACAATATGGGTGCAAGGTTGAGAGACAACCTAGTGGGAAATTCTTCGGGGGGGTTTTCACAGGGAAGCCCAGCAGGGATTTCACAAGAGCAATTGTCTTTGACGTTAAGGACCTTGCAGGGAGTCACAGAGCAGTTGTTTCTGATATTCAATGGAATACAGAGAGTCATAGGGACATCAACAGTTCCTCCTGCTGTGGTTTAAACTAAACAGTCCACAGAATTGAACTCACCATACTTACTGTATCATGTTAATGACACCCAAGTAGTGTGAATGAGAAAATGCATATCAAATGCATAAATGCACTTGTTGATTCTTTTTTTTTACTGTTTTTTTATGTAAGCTAGGGACATAAGGTCAGTCCTGATGCAGTTCAGTTGTGTTGTGCTAGTGTACATATTCTGGACAATTTGTTACCCAGGGTTCTAGAGGAATTGTGCCTTGTAGAGAAGCTGCAGTTATCGCGATGTCACTGCCAAACACAGTGCACTAATTGCCAAGCTTTCTTAGGCCTTGTAAGTAATGCTACATTTTTAAAAAACACTATACGATCTGCTTAAAGATAACCCTGGGCAACATGGCCCTATTGTAGATTTAGAGTGAACACTAGAGTGAACCACTGATCTGTGGAATAATAGATATGGCTAAATAATGGTGTGAAAATTTCTCCAGATGATGTGACACTAGCATCACACTACCTGGTTACACTAGTGTTGTAGAAATGTTTTCACAACTAACAAGATTAGTTGGCCAAAACTGTGCTACTTGCTGAAAGGTCAATGGATCTTGGTGAGGAAACAGTGACGAACAGTCCTTAGAACTTAGATGGGGTGGCCCATTTCAGGTTATGCTAATCACTGATTCAGCAGTGAAATGTAAAGGAAACAGTTATTCATGTTTCTTACTGCAAGGTTGTATCTGCTCATCAGAACGAAATAATTGGGTCAGTAAAGAGAAGAGGTGGGTAATGCACAGAGCCTCAGGGAAGAACTATGGTTTTTATGCCATAGGGGCCAACCCTTTGGTGAAGACTTTCAACACACTATGCATTACCATAGCAGCCTCCTCTGAGGGACAGATAGTGGGGATGAGCAGGTATACTAATGCTGAAAAATTCCCAACAACAATGAACAGTTTACTGCGCAATGTTACTTCTGTGTTACAGATCAGTTGGAGCCAGACAGTGCTCCTGTTCATTGAGAATGGCAAGAATAGTTTTTGACACATTGCACCCAAGCTTCAGACTCAAAGAACCAACTGACCACTGGACTACTTGGATGATCTACCATTGGCTGATGTTCACAAACATAACTTGGACACACACTGTGACTGCTCACAGACACAGAAGAAAACTCTCTATGGTGTTTTTCAGGAAGTTGCAGCCGTGGACAACTTCAATGTTCAACATTCTTTAGCATAATAATATTGAAATAGGCACTGCCCTGTTTTTGTATAGTTATTGCCTTTTACATTGTTTATTTTGTTTGTTTTTGTTTTTGACTTCTTATTGTACATTTGTATTGTACTTAGTAGTCTTAATATTGTTTTGTGATTCTCCATGAGGGAGAATCAAAGGGGGGATTGAGAGAAAATATGGTCTTTTCTAACATTACTTTCATGTGGTTTCAACTTGTTATCAAATGGTTATCTTAATCCTTTGTCTCACCTTTTGTTACCCTTCGTCTGCCGGCCTAAAGTGGTCACTCTTTCTCTTTGTATACCATCAACCCCCCCTGACCTATCATTCATCCCCCTCCTACCTTAAACTCCTCTTCATCAACCTTTCTCCTCCCACAATTTCCAATGTATATAAGGCCCTCTCAAAATACCCCTAATCAGACTGGGTTGACCATGACCGATCGAGTTGTACATCTCTGTGTGTACCAATAAACTCATCAACACTGAAGATCCAGTCTCCTGACTCCTGAATCTGTCTCCTGGACGCCGGATTTCTAACAAGGGGCAGAGGCCCTTGTTATCAGCATTCAGCTTCAGGGACGGAGGAGGTCATGGGATCCTGGGAAACTGTATGATAAAAAAAGAAAGTCAATACATGTATAGAAAACGAATGATCACTTACCTATATCACAGCTGTTTACGAACAGTCAGCCTGGCACAGTTGAAGATGGACAGAAAGCCAGCCACACAGCCACAGTTGTGAAGTGAGAAGCAGATGGAATGACCCCTGTTAGTAGTTTCCACCTTCAGAGAGGAAGCCGGCCATGCGATCCTGGGAAACTGTATGACAAAAAAAAAGCAAGTCAAAACATGTATAGAAACTGAATGATCACTTACCTGTATCACAGCTGTTTACAAACAGTCAGCCTGGCACCGTTGATGGACAGATAGCCAGCCATCCAGTCATAGTTGAGATTGGAGATGTAGATGGATAAACCCTTGTTAGTCATTTCCACCTTCAGAAAGGGAGTCCGTCATGGGATCCTGGGAAACTAGGACAAAAAAGAAAAAAATTCAATACATATATAGAAACTGAATGATCACTTACCTGTATCACAGCTATTTACGAACAGTCAGCCTCACACAGTTGAAGATGGACAGAATACCAGCCAGCCAGTCATAGTTGAGATTGGAGATGCAGATGGATAAACCCTTGTCAGTAGTTTCCACCTTCAAGGAGGGAGTCCGTCATGGCATCCTGGGAAACTGTATGACAAAAAAGAAAAAGTCAATACATGTATAGAAACTGAATGATCACTTACCTGTATCACAGCTATTTACAAACAGTCAGCCTCACACAGTTGAAGATGGACAGAAAGCCAGCCACACAGCCACAGTTCTGAAGTGAGAAGCAAATGGAATGACCCCTGTTAGTATTTTCCACCTTCAGAGAGGGAGTCGGTCATGGCATTCTGGGAAACTGTATGACAAAAAAAACAAAAGTCAATACATGTATAGAAACTGAATGATCACTTACCTGTATCACAGCTGTTTACGAACAGCCTGGCACCGCTGATGGACAGAAAGCCAGCCATCCAGTCATAGTTGAGATTGGAGATGTAGATGGATAAACCCTTGTTAGTAGTTTCCACCTTCAAGGAGGGAGTCCGTCATGGCATCCTGGGAAACTGTATGACAAAAAAGAAAAAGTCAATACATGTAAAGAAACTGAATGATCACTTACCTGTATCACAGCTGTTTACAAACAGTCAACCTCACACAGTTAAAGTTGGACAGAAAGCCAGCCACACAGCCACAGTTGTGAAGAGAGAAGCAGATGGAATGACCCTTGTTAGTCGTTTCCACCTTCAAGGAGGGAGTCCGTCATGGCATCCTGGGAAATTATGACAAAAAAAAGAAAGTCAAAACATGTATAGAAACTGAATGATCACTTACCTTTATCACAGCTGTTTACGAACAGTCAGTCTGGCACCATTGATGGACAGATAGCCAGCAAGCCAGTCATAGTTGAGATTGGAGATGCAGATGGATAAACCCTTCTTAGTCATTTCCACCTTCAGAGAGGGAGTCCGTCATGGCATCCTGGGAAACTATGACAAAAAAGAAAAAAAGTCAATACATACATAGAAACTGAATGATCACTTACCTGTATCACAGCTGTTTTCGGACAGTTAGCCTCACATAATTGAAGTTGGACAGAAAGCCAGCCACACAGCCACAGTTCTGAAGTGAGAAGCAAATGGAATGACCCCTGTTAGTAGTTTCCACCTTCAGAGAGAGTCCGTCATGGGATCCTGGGAAACTGAATGATAAAAAAAGAAAGTCAATACATGTATAGAAAAGGAATGATCACTTACCTATATCACAGCTGTTTACGAACAGTCAGCCTTGCACAGTTGAAGATGGACAGAATATCAGACAGCCAGTCATAGTTGAGATTTGAGATGCAGATGGATAGACCCTTGTTAGTCATTTTCACCTTCAGAGAGGAAGCCGGCCACGCGATCCTGGGAAACTGTATGACAAAAAGGAAAAAGTCAATACATGTATAGAAACTGAATGATCACTTACCTGTATCACAGCTGTTTACGAACAGTCAGCCTCACACAGTTGAAGATGGACAGAAAGCCAGCCAGCCAGTAATATTTGAGATTGGAGATGCAGATGGATTAACCCCTGTTAGTAGTTTCCACCTTCAGAGAGAGAGTCCGTCATGGCATCCTGGGAAACTGTATGACAAAAAAGAAAGTCAATACATGTATAGAAACTGAATGATCACTTACCTGTATCACAGCTGTTTACGAACAGTCAGCCTAGCACCGTTGATGATGGACAGAAAGCCAGCCACACAGCCACAGTTGTGAAGTGAGAAGCAGATGGAATGACCCCTGTTAGTAGTTTCCACCTTCAAGGAGGGAATCGGTCATGGCATCCTGGGAAACTGTATGACAAAAAAAAGAAAGTCAATACATGTATAGAAACTGAATGATCACTTACCTGTATCACAGCTGTTTACGAACAGTCAGCCTGGCACAGTTGAAGATGGACAGAAAGCCAGCCAGCCAGTCATATTTGAGATTGGAGATGCAGATGGATTAACCCTTGTTAGTCGTTTCCACCTTCAGAGAGGGAGTCCGTCATGGCATCCTGGGAAACTGTATGACAAAAAAGAAAGTCAATACATGTATAGAAACTGAATGATCACTTACCTGTATCACAGCTGTTTACAAACAGTCAACCTCACACAGTTGAAGATGGACAGAAAGCCAGCCACACAGCCACAGATGTGAAGTGAGAAGCAGATGGAATAACCCCTGTTAGTAGTTTCCACCTTCAGAGAGGGAGTCCGTCATGGCATCCTGGGAAACTGTATGACAAAAAAGAAAAAGTCAATACATGTATAGAAACTGAATGATCACTTACCTGTATCACAGCTGTTTACGAACAGTCAGCCTGGCACCGTTGATGATGGACAGAAAGCCAGCCACACAGCCACAGTTCTGAAGTGAGAAGCAAATGGAATGACCCCTGTTAGTATTTTCCACCTTCGGAGAGGGAGTCCGCCATGGCATCCTGGAAAACTGTATCACAAAAAAGAAAGTCAATACATGTATAGAAACTGAATGATCACTTACCTGTATCACAACTGTTTACGAACAGTCAGCCTGGCACAGTTGAAGATGGACAGAAAGCCAGCCACAGTTGTGAAGTGAGAAGCAGATGGAACGACCCTTGTTAGTCGTTTCTACCTACAGAGAGGGAGTCCGTCATGGGATCCTGGGAAACTGTATGATAAAAAAAAAGAAAGCCAATACATGTATAGAAAACGAATGATCACATACCTGTATCACAGCTGTTTACGAACAGTCAGCCTCACACGGTTGAACTGTCTGGTTCCTACAGAGAGGAAGCCGGCCATGCGATCCTGGGAAACTGTATGACAAAAAAGAAAGTCAATACATGTATAGAAACTGAATTATTATTTACCTGTATCACAGCTGTTTACGAACAGTCAGCCTCACACAGTTGAAGATGGACAGAAAGCCAGCCAGCCAGTCATATTTGAGATTGGAGATGCAGATGGATTAACCCCTGTTAGTAGTTTCCACCTTCAGAGAGGGAGTCCGTCATGGCATCCTGGGAAACTGTATGACAAAAAAGAAAGTCAATACATGTATAGAAACTGAATGATCACTTACCTGTATCACAGCTGTTTACGAACAGTCAGCCTGGCACAGTTGAAGATGGACAGAAAGCCAGCCACAGTTGTGAAGTGAGAAGCAGATGGAATGACCCCTGTTAGTAGTTTCCACCTTCAGAGAGGGAGTCCGTTATGGCATTCTGGGAAACTGTATGATAAAAAAAAGAAAGTCAATACATGTATAGAAACTGAATGATCACTTACCTGTATCACAGCTGTTTACGAACAGTCAGCCTGGCACCGTTGATGATGGACAGAAAGCCAGCCACACAGCCACAGTTGTGAAGTGAGAAGCAGATGGAATGACCCCTGTTAGTAGTTTCCACCTTCAAGAAGGGAATCGGTCATGGCATCCTGGGAAACTGTATGACAAAAAAAAGAAAGTCAATACATGTATAGAAACTGAATGATCACTTACCTGTATCACAGCTGTTTACGAACAGTCAGCCTGGCACAGTTGAAGATGGACAGAAAGCCAGCCACAGTTGTGAAGTGAGAAGCAGATGGAATGACCCCTGTAAGTAATTTCCACCTTCAGAGAGGGAGTCCGTCATGGCATTCTGGGAAACTGTATGATAAAAAAAGAAAGTCAATACATGTATAGAAACTGAATGATCACTTACCTGTATCACAGCTGTTTACGAACAGTCAGCCTCACACAGTTGAAGATGGACAGAAAGCCAGCCAGCCAGTCATATTTGAGATTGGAGATGCAGATGGATTAACCCTTGTTAGTCGTTTCCACCTTCAGAGAGGGAGTCCGTCATGGCATCCTGGGAAACTGTATGACAAAAAAAAGAAAGTCAATACATGTATAGAAACTGAATAATCACTTACCTGTATCACAGCTGTTTACGAACAGTCAGCCTGGCACAGTTGAAGATGGACAGAAAGCCAGCCACAGTTGTGAAGTGAGAAGCAGATGGAATGACCCCTGTAAGTAGTTTCCACCTTCAGAGAGGGAGTCCGTCATGGCATTCTGGGAAACTGTATGATAAAAAAAGAAAGTCAATACATGTATAGAAACTGAATGATCACTTACCTGTATCACAGCTGTTTACGAACAGTCAGCCTCACACAGTTGAAGATGGACAGAAAGCCAGCCAGCCAGTCATATTTGAGATTGGAGATGCAGATGGATTAACCCTTGTTAGTCGTTTCCACCTTCAGAGAGGGAGTCCGTCATGGCATCCTGGGAAACTGTATGACAACAAAGAAAAAGTCAATACATGTATAGAAACTGAATGATCACTTACCTGTATCACAGCTGTTTACGAACAGTCAGCCTGGCACCGTTGATGATGGACAGAAAGCCAGCCACACAGCCACAGTTCTGAAGTGAGAAGCAAATGGAATGACCCCTGTTAGTATTTTCCACCTTCGGAGAGGGAGTCCGCCATGGCATCCTGGAAAACTGTATCACAAAAAAGAAAGTCAATACATGTATAGAAACTGAATGATCACTTACCTGTATCACAACTGTTTACGAACAGTCAGCCTGGCACAGTTGAAGATGGACAGAAAGCCAGCCACAGTTGTGAAGTGAGAAGCAGATGGAACGACCCTTGTTAGTCGTTTCTACCTACAGAGAGGGAGTCTGTCATGGGATCCTGGGAAACTGTATGATAAAAAAAAGAAAGCCAATACATGTATAGAAAACGAATGATCACATACCTGTATCACAGCTGTTTACGAACATTCAGCCTCACACGGTTGAACTGTCTGGTTCCTACAGAGAGGAAGCTGGCCATGCGATCCTGGGAAACTGTATGACAAAAAAGAAAAAGTGAATACATGTATAGAAACTGAATGATCACATACCTGTATCACAGCTGTTTACGAACAGTCAGCCTGGCACCGTTGATGATGGACAGAAAGCCAGCCACACAGCCACAGTTCTGAAGTGAGAAGCAAATGGAATGACCCATGTTAGTATTTTCCACCTTCAGAAAGGGAGTCGGTCATGGCATTCTGGGAAACTGTATAACAAAAAAAAGAAAGTCAATACATGTATAGAAACTGAATTATTATTTACCTGTATCACAGCTGTTTACGAACAGTCAGCCTCACACAGTTGAAGTTGGACAGAATACCAGCCAGCCAGTAACAGTTGAGATTGGACATGCAGATGGATAAACCCTTGTTAGTTGTTTTCACCATCAAGGAGGGAGTCCGTCATGGCATCCTGGGAAACTGTATGACAAAAAAAAGAAAGTCAATACATGTATAGAAACTGAATGATCACTTACCTGTATCACAGCTGTTTACAAACAGTCAGCCTGGCACAGTTAAAGATGGACAGAAAGCCAGCCACAGTTGTGAAGTGAGAAGCAGATAGAATGACCCCTGCAAGTAGTTTCCACCTTCAGAGAGGGAGTCCGTCATGGCATCCTGGGAAACTGTATGACAAAAAAAAGAAAGTCAATACATATATAGAAAACGAATGATCACTTACCTGTATCACAGCTGTTTACGAACAGTCAGCCTCACACAGTTGAAGATGGACAGAAAGCCAGCCAGCCAGTCATATTTGAGATTGGAGATGCAGATGGATTAACCCTTGTTAGTCGTTTCCACCTTCAGAGAGGGAGTCAGTCATGGCATCCTGGGAAACTGTATGACAAAAAAGAAAGTCAATACATGTATTGAAACTGAATGATCACTTACCTGTATCACAGCTGTTTACGAACAGTCAACCTGGCACCGTTGATGATGGACAGAAAGCCAGCCACACAGCCACAGTTGTGAAGTGAGAAGCAGATGGAATGACCCCTGTTAGTAGTTTCGACCTTCAAGGAGGGAGTCGGTCATGGCATCCGGGGAAACTGTATGACAAAAAAAAGAAAGTTAATACATGTATAGAAACTGAATGATCACTTACCTGTATCACAGCTGTTTACAAACAGTCAGCCAGGCACCGTTGATGGACACATAGCCAGCCATCCAGTCATAGTTGAGATTGGAGATGTAGATGGATAAACCCTTGTTAGTAATTTCCACCTTCAGAAAGGGAGTCCGTCATGGGATCCTGGGAAACTATGACAAAAAAGAAAAAAAGTCAATACATATATAGAAACTGAATAATTACTTACCTGTATCACAGCTGTTTACGAACAGTCAGCCTCACACAGTTGAAGTTGGACAGAATACCAGCCAGCCAGTCATAGTTGAGTTTGGAGATGCAGATGGATAAACCCTTGTTAGTAGTTTCCACCTTCAAGGAGGGAGTCCGTCATGGCATCCTGGGAAACTGTATGACAAAAAAAAGAAAGTCAATACATGTATAGAAACTGAATGATCACTTACCTGTATCACAGCTGTTTACGAACAGTCAGCCTGACACAGTTGAAGATGGACAGAAAGCCAACCACAGTTGTGAAGTGAGAAGCAGATGGAATGACCCCTATTAGTAGTTTCCATCTTCAGAGAGGGAGTCCGTCATGGCATCCTGGGAAACTGTATGACAAAAAAAAGAAAGTCAATACATGTATAGAAACTGAATGATCACTTACCTGTATCACAGCTGTTTACGAACAGTCAGCCTGACACAGTTGAAGATGGACAGAAAGCCAACCACAGTTGTGAAGTGAGAAGCAGATGGAATGACCCCTATTAGTAGTTTCCATCTTCAGAGAGGGAGTCCGTCATGGCATCCTGGGAAACTGTATGATAAAAAAAAGAAAGTCAATACATGTATAGAAACTGAATGATCACTTACCTGTATCACAGCTGTTAACGAACAGTCAGCCTTGCACAGTTGAAGATAGACAGATAGCCAGCCAGCCAGCCAGTCATATTTAGGATTGAAGATGCAGATGGATAAACCCTTGTTAGTCGTTTTCACCTTCAAGGAAGGAGTCCGTCATGGCATCCTGGGAAACTGTATGACAAAAAAAAGAAAGTCAATACATGTATAGAAACTGAATGATCACTTACCTGTATCACAGCTGTTTACAAACAGTCAGCCTGGCACCGTTGATGGACAGATAGCCAGCCAGCCAGTCATAGTTGAGATTGGAGATGCAGATGGATAAACCCTTGTTAGGAGTTTCCACCTTCAAGGAGGGAGTCCGTCATGGCATCCTGGGAAACTGTATGACAAAAAAGAAAAAGTCAATACACATATAGAAACTGAATAATCACTTACCTGTATCACAGCTGTATACGAACAGTCAGCCTGGCACAGTTGAAGATGGACAGAAAGCCAGCCAGCCAGTCATAGTTGAGTTTGGAGATGCAGATGGATAAACCCTGGTTAGTCGTTTCCACCTTCAGAGAGGGAGTCCGTCATGGGATCCTGGGAAACTGTATGATAAAAAAAAGAAAGTCAATACATGTATAGAAAACGAATGACCACTTACCTGTATCACAGCTGTTTACGAACAGTCAGCCTCACACCCCTGAAGATGGACAAAATACCAGCCAGCCAGTCATAGTTGAGATTGGAGATGCAGATGGATAAACCCTTGTTAGTAGTTTCCACCTTCAAGGAGGGAGTCCGTCATGGCATCCTGGGGAACTATATGACAAAAAAGAAAAAGTCAATACATGTATAGAAATTGAATGACCACTTACCTGTATCACAGCTGTTTACAAACAGTCAGCCTGGCACAGTTTAAGATGGACAGGAAACCAGCCACACAGCAACAGTTGTGAAGTAAGAAGCAGATGGTATGACCCCTGTTAGTAGTTTCCACCTTCAGAGAGGGAGTCCGTCATGGCATCCTGGGAAACTGTATGACAAAAAAAGAAAGTCAATACATGTATAGAAACTGAATGATCACTTACCTGTATCACAGCTGTTTACGAACAGTCAGCCTGGCACAGTTGAAGATGGATAGAAAGCCAGCCAGCCAGTCATATTTGAGATTGGAGATGCAGATGGAAAAACCCTTGTTAGTCGTTTCCACCTTCAGAGAGGGAGTCCATCATGGCATCCTGGAAAACTGTATGACAAAAAAGAAAGTCAATACATGTATAGAAACTGAATGATCACTTACCTGTATCACAGCTGTTTACGAACAATCAGCCTTGCACAGTTGAAGATGGACAGAATACCAGCCACACAGCAACAGTTGTTTAGTGGGAAGCAGATGGAATGACCCTTGTTAGTATTTTCCACCTTCAAAAAGGGAGTCGGTCATGGCATCCTGGGAAACTGTATGACAAAAAAGAAAAAGTCAATACATGTATAGAAACTGAATGATCACTTACCTGTATCACAGCTGTTTACGAACAGTCAGCCTGGCACAGTTGAAGATAGCCGGATAGCCAGCCAGCCAGCCAGTCATATTTAGGATTGAAGATGCAGATGGATAAACCCTTGTTAGTCGTTTTCACCTTCAAGGAAGGAGTCCGTCATGGCATCCTGGGAAACTGTATGACAAAAAAAGAAAGTCAATACATGTATAGAAACTGAATGATCACTTACCTGTATCACAGCTGTTTACAAACAGTCAGCTTGGCACCGTTGATGGACAGATAGCTAGCCAGCCAGTCATATTTGAGATTGGAGATGCAGATGGATAAACCCTTGTTAGTAGTTTCCACCTTCAAGGAGGGAGTCCGTCATGGCATCCTGTGAAACTATATGACAAAAAAGAAAAAGTCAATACACATATAGAAACTGAATGATCACTTACCGGTATCACAGCTGTTTACGAACAATCAGCCTGGCACCGTTGATGATGGACAGAAACCCAGCCACACAGCCACAGTTCTGAAGTGAGAAGCAAATGGAATGACCCCTATTAGTATATTCCACCTTCAGAGAGGGAATCCGCCATGGCATCCTGGAAAACTGTATGACAAAAAAGAAAGTCAATACATGTATAGAAACTGAATGATCTCTTACCTGTATCACAGCTGTTTACGAACAGTCAGCCTGGCACAGTTGAAGATGGACAGAAAGCCAGCCACAGTTGTGAAGTGAGAAGCAGATGGAATGACCCCTGTTAGTAGTTTCCACCTTCAGAGAGGGAGTCCGTTATGGCATTCTGGGAAACTGTATGATAAAAAAAAGAAAGTCAATACATGTATAGAAACTGAATGATCACTTACCTGTATCACAGCTGTTTACGAACAGTCAGCCTGGCACCGTTGATGATGGACAGAAAGCCAGCCACACAGCCACAGTTGTGAAGTGAGAAGCAGATGGAATGACCCCTGTTAGTAGTTTCCAACTTCAAGGAGGGAATCGGTCATGGCATCCTGGGAAACTGTATGACAAAAAAAAGAAAGTCAATACATGTATAGAAACTGAATGATCACTTACCTGTATCACAGCTGTTTACGAACAGTCAGCCTGGCACCGTTGATGATGGACAGAAAGCCAGCCACACAGCCACAGTTCTGAAATGAGAAGCAAATGGAATGACCCCTGTTAGTATTTTCCACCTTCGGAGAGGGAGTCCGCCATGGCATCCTGGAAAACTGTATCACAAAAAAGAAAGTCAATACATGTATAGAAACTGAATGATCACTTACCTGTATCACAACTGTTTACGAACAGTCACCCTGGCACAGTTGAAGATGGACAGAAAGCCAGCCACAGTTGTGAAGTGAGAAGCAGATGGAACGACCCTTGTTAGTCGTTTCTACCTACAGAGAGGGAGTCCGTCATGGGATCCTGGGAAACTGTATGATAAAAAAAAGAAAGCCAATACATGTATAGAAAACGAATGATCACATACCTGTATCACAGCTGTTTACGAACATTCAGCCTCACACGGTTGAACTGTCTGGTTCCTACAGAGAGGAAGCTGGCCATGCGATCCTGGGAAACTGTATGACAAAAAAGAAAAAGTGAATACATGTATAGAAACTGAATGATCACTTACCTGTATCACAGCTGTTTACGAACAGTCAGCCTCACACAGTTGAAGATGGACAGAAAGCCAGCCATCCAGTCATAGTTGAGATTGGAGATGTAGATGGATAAACCCTTGTTAGTCTTTTTCACCTTCAGAAAGGGAGTCCGTCATGGGATCCTGGGAAACTGTATGACAAAAAAAAGAAAGTCAATACATGTATAGAAACTGAATGATCACTTACCTGTATCACGGCTGTTTACGAACAGTCAGCCTGGCACCGTTGATGATGGACAGAAAGCCAGCCACACAGCCACAGTTCTGAAGTGAGAAGCAAATGGAATGACCCGTTAGTATTTTCCACCTTCAGAGAGGGAGTCGTTCATGGCATTCTGGGAAAGTGTATGACAAAAAAGAAAGTCAATACATGTATAGAAACTGAATGATCACTTACCTGTATCACAGCTGTTTACGAACAGTCAGCCTCACACAGTTGAAGTTGGACAGAATACCAGCCAGCCAGTAACAGTTGAGATTGGACATGCAGATGGATAAACCCTTGTTAGTTGTTTTCACCATCAAGGAGGGAGTCCGTCATGGCATCCTGGGAAACTGTATGACAAAAAAAAGAAAGTCAATACATGTATAGAAACTGAATGATCACTTACCTGTAACACAGCTGTTTACAAACAGTCAGCCTGGCACAGTTAAAGATGGACAGAAAGCCAGCCACAGTTGTGAAGTGAGAAGCAGATAGAATTACCCCTGCAAGTAGTTTCCACCTTCAGAGAGGGAGTCCGTCATGGCATCCTGGGAAACTGTATGACAAAAAAAAGAAAGTCAATACATATATAGAAAACGAATGATCACTTACCTGTATCACAGCTGTTTACGAACAATCAGCCTCACACAGTTGAAGATGGACAGAAAGCCAGCCAGCCAGTCATATTTGAGATTGGAGATGCAGATGGATTAACCCTTGTTAGTCGTTTCCACCTTCAGAGAGGGAGTCAGTCATGGCATCCTGGGAAACTGTATGACAAAAAAGAAAGTCAATACATGTATTGAAACTGAATGATCACTTACCTGTATCACAGCTGTTTACGAACAGTCAACCTGGCACCGTTGATGATGGACAGAAAGCCAGCCACACAGCCACAGTTGTGAAGTGAGAAGCAGATGGAATGACCCCTGTTAGTAGTTTCGACCTTCAAGGAGGGAGTCGGTCATGGCATCCGGGGAAACTGTATGACAAAAAAAAGAAAGTTAATACACGTATAGAAACTGAATGATCACTGACCTGTATCACAGCTGTTTACAAACAGTCAGCCAGGCACCGTTGATGGACACATAGCCAGCCATCCAGTCATAGTTGAGATTGGAGATGTAGATGGATAAACCCTTGTTAGTAATTTCCACCTTCAGAAAGGGAGTCCGTCATGGGATCCTGGGAAACTATGACAAAAAAGAAAAAAAGTCAATACATATATAGAAACTGAATAATCACTTACCTGTATCACAGCTGTTTACGAACAGTCAGCCTCACACAGTTGAAGTTGGACAGAATACCAGCCAGCCAGTCATAGTTGAGTTTGGAGATGCAGATGGATAAACCCTTGTTAGTAGTTTCCACCTTCAAGGAGGGAGTCCGTCATGGCATCCTGGGAAACTGTATGACAAAAAAAAGAAAGTCAATACATGTATAGAAACTGAATGATCACTTACCTGTATCAAAGCTGTTTACGAACAGTCAGCCTGACACAGTTGAAGATGGACAGAAAGCCAACCACAGTTGTGAAGTGAGAAGCAGATGGAATGACCCCTATTAGTAGTTTCCATCTTCAGAGAGGGAGTCCGTCATGGCATCCTGGGAAACTGTATGATAAAAAAAAGAAAGTCAATACATGTATAGAAACTGAATGATCACTTACCTGTATCACAGCTGTTTACAAACAGTCAGCCTGGCACCGCTGATGGACAGATAGCCAGCCAGCCAGTCATAGTTGAGATTGGAGATGCAGATGGATAAACCCTTGTTAGTCGTTTTCACCTTCAAGGAAGGAGTCCGTCATGGCATCCTGGGAAACTGTATGACAAAAAAGAAAAAGTCAATACACATATAGAAACTGAATAATCACTTACCTGTATCACAGCTGTTTACGAACAGTCAGCTTGGCACCGTTGATGATGGACAGAAAGCCAGCCACACAGCCACAGTTCTGAAGTGAGAAGCAAATGGAATGACCCCTGTTAGTAGTTTCCACCTTCAGAGAGGGAGTCAGTCATGGCATCCTGGGAAACTGTATGACAAAAAAGAAAAAGTCAATACATGTATAGAAACTGAATGATCACTTACCTGTATCACAGCTGTTAACGAACAGTCAGCCTTGCACAGTTGAAGATAGACAGATAGCCAGCCAGCCAGCCAGCCAGTCATATTTAGGATTGAAGATGCAGATGGATAAACCCTTGTTAGTCGTTTTCACCTTCAAGGAAGGAGTCCGTCATGGCATCCTGGGAAACTGTATGACAAAAAAAAGAAAGTCAATACATGTATAGAAACTGAATGATCACTTACCTGTATCACAGCTGTTTACAAACAGTCAGCCTGGCACCGTTGATGGACAGATAGCCAGCCAGCCAGTCATAGTTGAGATTGGAGATGCAGATGGATAAACCCTTGTTAGGAGTTTCCACCTTCAAGGAGGGAGTCCGTCATGGCATCCTGGGAAACTGTATGACAAAAAAGAAAAAGTCAATACATGTATAGAAACTGAATGATCACTTACCTGTATCACAGCTGTATACGAACAGTCAGCCTGGCACAGTTGAAGATGGACAGAAAGCCAGCCACAGTTGTGAAGTGAGAAGCAGATGGAATGACCCCTATTAGTAGTTTCCATCTTCAGAGAGGGAGTCCGTCATGGCATCCTGGGAAACTGTATGATAAAAAAAAGAAAGTCAATACATGTATAGAAACTGAATGATCACTTACCTGTATCACAGCTGTTTACAAACAGTCAGCCTGGCACCGCTGATGGACAGATAGCCAGCCAGCCAGTCATAGTTGAGATTGGAGATGCAGATGGATAAACCCTTGTTAGTAGTTTCCACCTTCAAGGAGGGAGTCCGTCATGGGATCCTGGGAAACTATTACAAAAAAAGAAAAAAAGTCAATACATTTATAGACACTGAATGATCACTTACCTGTATCACAGCTGTTTACGAACAGTCAGCCTGGCACATTTGAAGATGGACAGAAAGCCAGCCAGCCAGTCATAGTTGAGTTTGGAGATGCAGATGGATAAACCTGGTTAGTCGTTTCCACCTTCAGAGAGGGAGTCAGTCATGGCATCCTGGGAAACTGTATCACAAAAAAAAAGAAAGTCAATATATGTATAGAAACTGAATGATCATTGGCACAGTTGAAGATGGACAGATAGCCAGCCACAGTTGTGAAGTGAGAAGCAGATGGAATGACCCTTGTTAGTCGTTTCCACCTTCAGAGAGGGAGTCCGTCATGGGATCCTGGGAAACTGTATGATAAAAAAAAGAAAGTCAATACATGTATAGAAAACGAATGATCACTTACCTGTATCACAGCTGTTTACGAACAGTCAGCCTCACACCCCTGAAGATGGACAAAATACCAGCCAGCCAGTCATAGTTGAGATTGGAGATGCAGATGGATAAACCCTTGTTAGTCGTTTCCACCTTCAGAGAGGGAGTCCGTCATGGCATCCTGGGAAACTGCATGACAAAAAAAGAAAGTCAATACATATATAGAAATTGAATGACCACTTACCTGTATCACAGCTGTTTACAAACAGTCAGCCTGGCACAGTTTAAGATGGACAGGAAACCAGCCACACAGCAACAGTTGTGAAGTAAGAAGCAGATGGTATGACCCCTGTTAGTAGTTTCCACCCTCAGAGAGGGAGTCCGTCATGGCATCCTGGGAAACTGTATGACAAAAAAAGAAAGTCAATACATGTATAGAAA
Organism: Salminus brasiliensis; assembly: GCF_030463535.1. NCBI lineage: Eukaryota > Metazoa > Chordata > Actinopteri > Characiformes > Bryconidae > Salminus > Salminus brasiliensis. The sequence goes on along the minus strand of NC_132885.1, from coordinate 29,813,866 downwards.
CTGAATGATCACTTACCTGTATCACAGCTGTTTACAGTCAGCTTGGCACAGTTGAAGATGGATAGAAAGCCAGCCAGCCAGTCATATTTGAGATTGGAGATGCAGATGGATAAACCCTTGTTAGTAGTTTCCACCTTCAAGGAGGGAGTCCGTCATGGCATCCTGGGAAACTATATGACAAAAAAGAAAAAGTCAATACACATATAGAAACTGAATGATCACTTACCGGTATCACAGCTGTTTACGAACAATCAGCCTGGCACCGTTGATGATGGACAGAAACCCAGCCACACAGCCACAGTTCTGAAGTGAGAAGCAAATGGAATGACCCCTATTAGTATATTCCACCTTCAGAGAGGGAATCCGCCATGGCATCCTGGAAAACTGTATGACAAAAAAGAAAGTCAATACATGTATAGAAACTGAATGATCTCTTACCTGTATCACAGCTGTTTACGAACAGTCAGCCTGGCACAGTTGAAGATGGACAGAAAGCCAGCCACAGTTGTAAGTGAGAAGCAGATGGAATGACCCCTGTTAGTAGTTTCCACCTTAAGAGAGGGAGTCCGTTATGGCATTCTGGGAAACTGTATGATAAAAAAAAGAAAGTCAATACATGTATAGAAACTGAATGATCACTTACCTGTATAACAGTTGTTTACGAACAGTCAGCCTGGCACCGTTGATGATGGACAGAAAGCCAGCCACACAGCCACAGTTGTGATGTGAGAAGCAGATGGAATGACCCCTGTTAGTAGTTTCCACCTTCAAGGAGGGAATCGGTCATGGCATCCTGGGAAACTGTATGACAAAAAAAAGAAAGTCAATACATGTATAGAAACTGAATGATCACTTACCTGTATCACAGCTGTTTACGAACAGTCAGCCTGGCACAGTTGAAGATGGACAGAAAGCCAGCCACAGTTGTGAAGTGAGAAGCAGATGGAATGACCCCTGTAAGTAATTTCCACGTTCAGAGAGGGAGTCCGTCATGGCATTCTGGGAAACTGTATGATAAAAAAAGAAAGTCAATACATGTATAGAAACTGAATGATCACTTACCTGTATCACAGCTGTTTACGAACAGTCAGCCTCACACAGTTGAAGATGGACAGAAAGCCAGCCAGCCAGTCATATTTGAGATTGGAGATGCAGATGGATTAACCCTTGTTAGTCGTTTCCACCTTCAGAGAGGGAGTCCGTCATGGCATCCTGGGAAACTGTATGACAAAAAAAAGAAAGTCAATACATGTATAGAAACTGAATGATCACTTACCTGTATCACAGCTGTTTACAAACAGTCAACCTCACACAGTTGAAGATGGACAGAAAGCCAGCCACACAGCCACAGTTGTGAAGTGAGAAGCAGATGGAATAACCCCTGTTAGTAGTTTCCACCTTCAGAGAGGGAGTCCGTCATGGCATCCTGGGAAACTGTATGACAAAAAAGAAAAAGTCAATACATGTATAGAAACTGAATGATCACTTACCTGTATCACAGCTGTTTACGAACAGTCAGCCTGGCACCGTTGATGATGGACAGAAAGCCAGCCACACAGCCACAGTTCTGAAGTGAGAAGCAAATGGAATGACCCCTGTTAGTATTTTCCACCTTCAGAAAGGGAGTCGGTCATGGCATTCTGGGAAACTGTATGACAAAAAAGAAAAAGTCAATACATGTATAGAAACTGAATGATCACTTACCTGTATCACAGCTGTTTACGAACAGTCAGCCTGGCACCGTTGATGATGGACAGAAAGCCAGCCACACAGCCACAGTTCTGAAGTGAGAAGCAAATGGAATGACCCCTGTTAGTATTTTCCACCTTCAGAAAGGGAGTCGGTCATGGCATTCTGGGAAACTGTATGACAAAAAAGAAAAAGTCAATACATGTATAGAAACTGAATGATCACTTACCTGTATCACAGCTGTTTACGAACAGTCAGCCTGGCACCGTTGATGATGGACAGAAAGCCAGCCACACAGCCACAGTTCTGAAGTGAGAAGCAAATGGAATGACCCCTGTTAGTAGTTTCCACCTTCAGAAAGGGAGTCGGTCATGGCATTCTGGGAAACTGTATAACAAAAAAAAGAAAGTCAATACATGTATAGAAACTGAATTATTATTTACCTGTATCACAGCTGTTTACGAACAGTCAACCTGGCACCGTTGAAGATGGACAGAAAGCCAGCCAGCCAGTCATATTTGAGATTGGAGATGCAGATGGATTAACCCTTGTTAGTCGTTTCCACCTTCAGAGAGGGAGTCAGTCATGGCATCCTGGGAAACTGTATGACAAAAAAGAAAGTCAATACATGTATTGAAACTGAATGATCACTTACCTGTATCACAGCTGTTTACGAACAGTCAACCTGGCACCGTTGATGATGGACAGAAAGCCAGCCACACAGCCACAGTTGTGAAGTGAGAAGCAGATGGAATGACCCCTGTTAGTAGTTTCGACCTTCAAGGAGGGAGTCGGTCATGGCATCCGGGGAAACTGTATGACAAAAAAAAGAAAGTTAATACATGTATAGAAACTGAATGATCACTTACCTGTATCACAGCTGTTTACAAACAGTCAGCCAGGCACCGTTGGTGGACACATAGCCAGCCATCCAGTCATAGTTGAGATTGGAGATGTAGATGGATAAACCCTTGTTAGTAATTTCCACCTTCAGAAAGGGAGTCCGTCATGGGATCCTGGGAAACTATGACAAAAAAGAAAAAAAGTCAATACATATATAGAAACTGAATAATCACTTACCTGTATCACAGCTGTTTACGAACAGTCAGCCTCACACAGTTGAAGTTGGACAGAATACCAGCCAGCCAGTCATAGTTGAGTTTGGAGATGCAGATGGATAAACCCTTGTTAGTAGTTTCCACCTTCAAGGAGGGAGTCCGTCATGGCATCCTGGGAAACTGTATGACAAAAAAAAGAAAGTCAATACATGTATAGAAACTGAATGATCACTTACCTGTATCACAGCTGTTTACAAACAGTCAGCCTGGCACCGCTGATGGACAGATAGCCAGCCAGCCAGTCATAGTTGAGATTGGAGATGCAGATGGATAAACCCTTGTTAGTCGTTTTCACCTTCAAGGAAGGAGTCCGTCATGGCATCCTGGGAAACTGTATGACAAAAAAAAGAAAGTCAATACATGTATAGAAACTGAATGATCACTTACCTGTATCACAGCTGTTTACGAACAGTCAGCCTGACACAGTTGAAGATGGACAGAAAGCCAACCACAGTTGTGAAGTGAGAAGCAGATGGAATGACCCCTATTAGTAGTTTCCATCTTCAGAGAGGGAGTCCGTCATGGCATCCTGGGAAACTGTATGATAAAAAAAAGAAAGTCAATACATGTATAGAAACTGAATGATCACTTACCTGTATCACAGCTGCTTACAAACAGTCAGCCTGGCACCGCTGATGGACAGATAGCCAGCCAGCCAGTCATAGTTGAGATTGGAGATGCAGATGGATAAACCCTTGATAGTAGTTTCCACCTTCAAGGAGGGAGTCCGTCATGGCATCCTGGGAAACTGTATGACAAAAAAAAAGAAAGTCAATACATGTATAGAAAACGAATGATCACTTACCTGTATCACAGCTGTTTACGAACAGTCAGCCTGGCACCGTTGATGGACAGATATCCAGCCATCCAGTCATAGTTGAGATTGGAGATGCAGATGGATTAACCATTGTTAGTCGTTTCCACCTTCATAGAGGGAGTCAGTCATGGCATCCTGGGAAACTGTATGACAAAAAAGAAAGTCAATACATGTATAGAAACTGAATGATCACTTACCTGTATCACAGCTGTTTACGAACAGTCAGCCTGGCACATTTGAAGATGGACAGAAAGCCAGCCAGCCAGTCATAGTTGAGTTTGGAGATGCAGATGGATAAACCCTGGTTAGTCGTTTCCACCTTCAGAGAGGGAGTCCGTCATGGGATCCTGGGAAACTGTATGATAAAAAAAAGAAAGTCAATACATGTATAGAAAACGAATGATCACTTACCTGTATCACAGCTGTTTACGAACAGTCAGCCTCACACCCCTGAAGATGGACAAAATACCAGCCAGCCAGTCATAGTTGAGATTGGAGATGCAGATGGATAAACCCTTGTTAGTCGTTTCCACCTTCAGAGAGGGAGTCCGTCATGGCATTCTAGGAAACTGTATGACAAAAAAGAAAGTCAATACATGTATAGAAACTGAATGACCACTTACCTGTATCACAGCTGTTTACGAACAGTCAGCCTGGCACAGTTTAAGATGGACAGGAAACCAGCCACACAGCAACAGTTGTGAAGTAAGAAGCAGATGGTATGACCCCTGTTAGTAGTTTCCACCCTCAGAGAGGGAGTCCGTCATGGCATCCTGGGAAACTGTATGAGAAAAAAGAAAGTCAATACATGTATAGAAACTGAATGATCACTTACCTGTATCACAGCTGTTTACAAACAGTCAGCCTGGCACCGTTGATGGACAGATAGCCAGCCAGCCAGTCATAGTTGAGATTAGAGATGCAGATGGATAAACCCTTGTTAGGAGTTTCCACCTTCAAGGAGGGAGTCCGTCATGGCATCCTGGGAAACTGTATGACAAAAAAGAAAAAGTCAATACACATATAGAAACTGAATAATCACTTACCTGTATCACAGCTGTTTACGAACAGTCAGCCTGGCACCGTTGATGATGGACAGAAACCCAGCCACACAGCCACAGTTCTGAAGTTAGAAGCAAATGGAATGACCCCTGTTAGTAGTTTCCACCTTCAGAAAGGGAGTCCGTCATGGCATTCTGGGAAACTGTATAACAAAAAAAAGAAAGTCAATACATGTATAGAAACTGAATTATTATTTACCTGTATCACAGCTGTTTACGAACAGTCAGCCTCACACAGTTGAAGATGGACAGAAAGCCAGCCATCCAGTCATAGTTGAGATTGGAGATGTAGATGGATAAACCCTTGTTAGTCTTTTTCACCTTCAGAAAGGGAGTCCGTCATGGGATCCTGGGAAACTGTATGATTAAAAAAAAGAAAGCCAATACATGTATAGAAAACGAATGATCACTTACCTGTATCACAGCTGTTTACGAACAGTCAGCCTGGCACCGTTGATGGACAGATAGCCAGCCAGCCAGTCATAGTTGAGATTGGAGATGTAGATGGATAAACCCTTGTTAGTAATTTCCACCTTCAGAAAGGGAGTCCGTCATGGCATCCTGGGAAACTGTATGACAAAAAAAAGAAAGTCAATACATGTATAGAAACTGAATGATCACTTACCTGTATCACAGCTGTTTACGAACAGTCAGCCTGGCACCGTTGATGATGGACAGAAAGCCAGCCACACAGCAACAGTTCTGAAGTGAGAAGCAAATGGAATGACCCGTTAGTATTTTCCACCTTCAGAGAGGGAGTCGTTCATGGCATTCTGGGAAAGTGTATGACAAAAAAGAAAGTCAATACATGTATAGAAACTGAATGATCACTTACCTGTATCACAGCTGTTTACGAACAGTCAGCCTCACACAGTTGAAGTTGGACAGAATACCAGCCAGCCAGTAACAGTTGAGATTGGACATGCAGATGGATAAACCCTTGTTAGTTGTTTTCACCATCAAGGAGGGAGTCCGTCATGGCATCCTGGGAAACTGTATGACAAAAAAAAGAAAGTCAATACATGTATAGAAACTGAATGATCACTTACCTGTATCACAGCTGTTTACAAACAATCAGCCTGGCACAGTTAAAGATGGACAGAAAGCCAGCCACAGTTGTGAAGTGAGAAGCAGATAGAATGACCCCTGCAAGTAGTTTCCACCTTCAGAGAGGGAGTCCGTCATGGCATCCTGGGAAACTGTATGACAAAAAAAAGAAAGTCAATACATATATAGAAAACGAATGATCACTTACCTGTATCACAGCTGTTTACGAACAGTCAGCCTCACACAGTTGAAGATGGACAGAAAGCCAGCCAGCCAGTCATATTTGAGATTGGAGATGCAGATGGATTAACCCTTGTTAGTCGTTTCCACCTTCAGAGAGGGAGTCAGTCATGGCATCATGGGAAACTGTATGACAAAAAAGAAAGTCAATACATGTATTGAAACTGAATGATCACTTACCTGTATCACAGCTGTTTACGAACAGTCAACCTGGCACCGTTGATGATGGACAGAAAGCCAGCCACACAGCCACAGTTGTGAAGTGAGAAGCAGATGGAATGACCCCTGTTAGTAGTTTCGACCTTCAAGGAGGGAGTCGGTCATGGCATCCGGGGAAACTGTATGACAAAAAAAAGAAAGTTAATACATGTATAGAAACTGAATGATCACTTACCTGTATCACAGCTGTTTACAAACAGTCAGCCAGGCACCGTTGATGGACACATAGCCAGCCATCCAGTCATAGTTGAGATTGGAGATGTAGATGGATAAACCCTTGTTAGTAATTTCCACCTTCAGAAAGGGAGTCCGTCATGGGATCCTGGGAAACTATGACAAAAAAGAAAAAAAGTCAATACATATATAGAAACTGAATTATCACTTACCTGTATCACAGCTGTTTACGAACAGTCAGCCTCACACAGTTGAAGTTGGACAGAATACCAGCCAGCCAGTCATAGTTGAGTTTGGAGATGCAGATGGATAAACCCTTGTTAGTAGTTTCCACCTTCAGGGAGGGAGTCCGTCATGGCATCCTGGGAAACTGTATGACAAAAAAAAGAAAGTCAATACATGTATAGAAACTGAATGATCACTTACCTGTATCACAGCTGTTTACAAACAGTCAGCCTGGCACCGCTGATGGACAGATAGCCAGCCAGCCAGTCATAGTTGAGATTGGAGATGCAGATGGATAAACCCTTGTTAGTCGTTTTCACCTTCAAGGAAGGAGTCCGTCATGGCATCCTGGGAAACTGTATGACAAAAAAAAGAAAGTCAATACATGTATAGAAACTGAATGATCACTTACCTGTATCACAGCTGTTTACGAACAGTCAGCCTGACACAGTTGAAGATGGACAGAAAGCCAACCACAGTTGTGAAGTGAGAAGCAGATGGAAAGACCCCTATTAGTAGTTTCAATCTTCAGAGAGGTAGTCCGTCATGGCATCCTGGGAAACTGTATGATAAAAAAAAGAAAGTCAATACATGTATAGAAACTGAATGATCACTTACCTGTATCACAGCTGTTTACAAACAGTCAGCCTGGCACCGCTGATGGACAGATAGCCAGCCAGCCAGTCATAGTTGAGATTGGAGATGCAGATGGATAAACCCTTGATAGTAGTTTCCACCTTCAAGGAGGGAGTCCGTCATGGCATCCTGGGAAACTGTATGACAAAAAAAAAGAAAGTCAATACATGTACAGAAAACGAATGATCACTTACCTGTATCACAGCTGTTTACGAACAGTCAGCCTGGCACCGTTGATGGACAGATATCCAGCCATCCAGTCATAGTTGAGATTGGAGATGCAGATGGATAAACCCTGGTTAGTCGTTTCCACCTTCAGAGAGGGAGTCCGTCATGGGATCCTGGGAAACTGTATGATAAAAAAAAGAAATCAATACATGTATAGAAAACGAATGATCACTTACCTGTATCACAGCTGTTTACGAACAGTCAGCCTCACACCCCTGAAGATGGACAAAATACCAGCCAGCCAGTCATAGTTGAGATTGGAGATGCAGATGGATAAACCCTTGTTAGTCGTTTCCACCTTCAGAGAGGGAGTCCGTCATGGCATTCTGGGAAACTGTATGACAAAAAAGAAAGTCAATACATGTATAGAAACTGAATGACCACTTACCTGTATCACAGCTGTTTACGAACAGTCAGCCTGGCACAGTTTAAGATGGACAGGAAACCAGCCACACAGCAACAGTTGTGAAGTAAGAAGCAGATGGTATGACCCCTGTTAGTAGTTTCCACCCTCAGAGAGGGAGTCCGTCATGGCATCCTGGGAAACTGTATGACAAAAAAGAAAGTCAATACATGTATAGAAACTGAATGATCACTTACCTGTATCACAGCTGTTTACAAACAGTCAGCCTGGCACCGTTGATGGACAGATAGCCAGCCAGCCAGTCATAGTTGAGATTAGAGATGCAGATGGATAAACCCTTGTTAGGAGTTTCCACCTTCAAGGAGGGAGTCCGTCATGGCATCCTGGGAAACTGTATGACAAAAAAGAAAAAGTCAATACACATATAGAAACTGAATAATCACTTACCTGTATCACAGCTGTTTACGAACAGTCAGCCTGGCACCGTTGATGATGGACAGAAAGCCAGCCACACAGCCACAGTTCTGAAGTGAGAAGCAAATGGAATGACCCCTGTTAGTAGTTTCCACCTTCAGAGAGGGAGTCAGTCATGGCATCCTGGGAAACTGTATGACAAAAAAGAAAAAGTCAATACATGTTTAGAAACTGAATGATCACTTACCTGTATCACAGCTGTTAACGAACAGTCAGCCTTGCACAGTTGAAGATAGACAGATAGCCAGCCAGCCAGCCAGTCATATTTAGGATTGAAGATGCAGATGGATAAACCCTTGTTAGTCGTTTTCACCTTCAAGGAAGGAGTCCGTCATGGCATCCTGGGAAACTGTATGACAAAAAAAAGAAAGTCAATACATGTATAGAAACTGAATGATCACTTACCTGTATCACAGCTGTTTACAAACAGTCAGCCTGGCACCGTTGAAGATGGACAGAAAGCCAGCCACAGTTGTGAAGTGAGAAGCAGATGGAATGACCCCTATTAGTAGTTTCCATCTTCAGAGAGGGAGTCCGTCATGGCATCCTGGGAAACTGTATGATAAAAAAAAGAAAGTCAATACATGTATAGAAAACGAATGATCACTTACCTGTATCACAGCTGTTTACGAACAGTCAGCCTCACACCCCTGAAGATGGACAAAATACCAGCCAGCCAGTCATAGTTGAGATTGGAGATGCAGATGGATAAACCCTTGTTAGTCGTTTCCACCTTCAGAGAGGGAGTCCGTCATGGCATTCTGGGAAACTGTATGACAAAAAAGAAAGTCAATACATGTATAGAAACTGAATGACCACTTACCTGTATCACAGCTGTTTACGAACAGTCAGCCTGGCACAGTTTAAGATGGACAGGAAACCAGCCACACAGCAACAGTTGTGAAGTAAGAAGCAGATGGTATGACCCCTGTTAGTAGTTTCCACCCTCAGAGAGGGAGTCCGTCATGGCATCCTGGGAAACTGTATGACAAAAAAGAAAGTCAATACATGTATAGAAACTGAATGATCACTTACCTGTATCACAGCTGTTTACAAACAGTCAGCCTGGCACCGTTGATGGACAGATAGCCAGCCAGCCAGTCATAGTTGAGATTAGAGATGCAGATGGATAAACCCTTGTTAGGAGTTTCCACCTTCAAGGAGGGAGTCCGTCATGGCATCCTCGGAAACTGTATGACAAAAAAGAAAAAGTTAATACACATATAGAAACTGAATAATTACTTACCTGTATCACAGCTGTTTACGAACAGTCAGCCTGGCACCGTTGATGATGGACAGAAAGCCAGCCACACAGCCACAGTTCTGAAGTGAGAAGCAAATCGAATGACCCCTGTTAGTAGTTTCCACCTTCAGAGAGGGAGTCAGTCATGGCATCCTGGGAAACTGTATGACAAAAAAGAAAAAGTCAATACATGTATAGAAACTGAATGATCACTTACCTGTATCACAGCTGTTAACGAACAGTCAGCCTTGCACAGTTGAAGATAGACAGATAGCCAGCCAGCCAGCCAGTCATATTTAGGATTGAAGATGCAGATGGATAAACCCTTGTTAGTCGTTTTCACCTTCAAGGAAGGAGTCCGTCATGGCATCCTGGGAAACTGTATGACAAAAAAAAGAAAGTCAATACATGTATAGAAACTGAATGATCACTTACCTGTATCACAGCTGTTTACAAACAGTCAGCCTGGCACCGTTGAAGATGGACAGAAAGCCAGCCACAGTTGTGAAGTGAGAAGCAGATGGAATGACCCCTATTAGTAGTTTCCATCTTCAGAGAGGGAGTCCGTCATAGCATCCTGGGAAACTGTATGATAAAAAAAAGAAAGTCAATACATGTATAGAAACTGAATGATCACTTACCTGTATCACAGCTGTTTACAAACAGTCAGCCTGGCACCGCTGATGGACAGATAGCCAGCCAGCCAGTCATAGTTGAGATTGGAGATGAAGATGGATAAACCCTTGATAGTAGTTTCCACCTTCAAGGAGGGAGTCCGTCATGGGATCCTGGGAAACTATGACAAAAAAAGAAAAAAAGTCAATACATTTATAGACACTGAATGATCACTTACCTGTATCACAGCTGTTTACGAACAGTCAGCCTGGCACATTTGAAGATGGACAGAAAGCCAGCCAGCCAGTCATAGTTGAGTTTGGAGATGCAGATGGATAAACCCTGGTTAGTCGTTTCCACCTTCAGAGAGGGAGTCAGTCATGGCATCCTGGGAAACTGTATTACAAAAAAAAAGAAAGTCAATATATGTATAGAAACTGAATGATCATTGGCACAATTGAAGATGGACAGATAGCCAGCCACAGTTGTGAAGTGAGAAGCAGATGGAATGACCCCTGTTAGTAGTTTCCACCTTCAAGGAGGGAATCGGTCATGGCATCCTGGGAAACTGTATGACAAAAAAAAGAAAGTCAATACATGTATAGAAACTGAATGATCACTTACCTGTATCACAGCTGTTTACGAACAGTCAGCCTGGCACAGTTGAAGATGGACAGAAAGCCAGCCACAGTTGTGAAGTGAGAAGCAGATGGAATGACCCCTGTAAGTAATTTCCACCTTCAGAGAGGGAGTCCGTCATGGCATTCTGGGAAACTGTATGATAAAAAAAGAAAGTCAATACATGTATAGAAACTGAATGATCACTTACCTGTATCACAGCTGTTTACGAACAGTCAGCCTCACACAGTTGAAGATGGACAGAAAGCCAGCCAGCCAGTCATATTTGAGATTGGAGATGCAGATGGATTAACCCTTGTTAGTCGTTTCCACCTTCAGAGAGGGAGTCCGTCATGGCATCCTGGGAAACTGTATGACAAAAAAAAGAAAGTCAATACATGTATAGAAACTGAATGATCACTTACCTGTATCACAGCTGTTTACAAACAGTCAACCTCACACAGTTGAAGATGGACAGAAAGCCAGCCACACAGCCACAGTTGTGAAGTGAGAAGCAGATGGAATAACCCCTGTTAGTAGTTTCCACCTTCAGAGAGGGAGTCCGTCATGGCATCCTGGGAAACTGTATGACAAAAAAGAAAAAGTCAATACATGTATAGAAACTGAATGATCACTTACCTGTATCACAGCTGTTTACGAACAGTCAGCCTGGCACCGTTGATGATGGACAGAAAGCCAGCCACACAGCCACAGTTCTGAAGTGAGAAGCAAATGGAATGACCCCTGTTAGTATTTTCCACCTTCGGAGAGGGAGTCCGCCATGGCATCCTGGAAAACTGTATCACAAAAAAGAAAGTCAATACATGTATAGAAACTGAATGATCACTTACCTGTATCACAACTGTTTACGAACAGTCAGCCTGGCACAGTTGAAGATGGACAGAAAGCCAGCCACAGTTGTGAAGTGAGAAGCAGATGGAACGACCCTTGTTAGTCGTTTCTACCTAAAGAGAGGGAGTCCATCATGGGATCCTGGGAAACTGTATGATAAAAAAAAGAAAGCCAATACATGTATAGAAAACGAATGATCACATACCTGTATCACAGCTGTTTACGAACATTCAGCCTCACACGGTTGAACTGTCTGGTTCCAACAGAGAGGAAGCTGGCCATGCGATCCTGGGAAACTGTATGACAAAAAAGAAAAAGTGAATACATGTATAGAAACTGAATGATCACTTACCTGTATCACAGCTGTTTACGAACAGTCAGCCTGGCACCGTTGATGATGGACAGAAAGCCAGCCACACAGCCACAGTTCTGAAGTGAGAAGCAAATGGAATGACCCCTGTTAGTATTTTCCACCTTCAGAAAGGGAGTCGGTCATGGCATTCTGGGAAACTGTATGACAAAAAAAAGAAAGTCAATACATGTATAGAAACTGAATTATTATTTACCTGTATCACAGCTGTTTACGAACAGTCAGCCTCACACAGTTGAAGATGGACAGAAAGCCAGCCATCCAGTCATAGTTGAGATTGGAGATGTAGATGGATAAACCCTTGTTAGTCTTTTTCACCTTCAGAAAGGGAGTCCGTCATGGCATCCTGGGAAACTGTATGATTAAAAAAAAGAAAGCCAATACATGTATAGAAAACGAATGATCACTTACCTGTATCACAGCTGTTTACGAACAGTCAGCCTGGCACCGTTGATGGACAGATAGCCAGCCAGCCAGTCATAGTTGAGATTGGAGATGCAGATGGATAAACCCTTGTTAGTAATTTCCACCTTCAGAAAGGGAGTCCGTCATGGCATCCTGGGAAACTGTATGACAAAAAAAAGAAAGTCAATACATGTATAGAAACTGAATGATCACTTACCTGTATCACAGCTGTTTACGAACAGTCAGCCTGGCACCGTTGATGATGGACAGAAAGCCAGCCACACAGCCACAGTTCTGAAGTGAGAAGCAAATGGAATGACCCGTTAGTATTTTCCACCTTCAGAGAGGGAGTCGTTCATGGCATTCTGGGAAAGTGTATGACAAAAAAGAAAGTCAATACATGTATAGAAACTGAATGATCACTTACCTGTATCACAGCTGTTTACGAACAGTCAGCCTCACACAGTTGAAGTTGGACAGAATACCAGCCAGCCAGTAACAGTTGAGATTGGACATGCAGATGGATAAACCCTTGTTAGTTGTTTTCACCATCAAGGAGGGAGTCCGTCATGGCATCCTGGGAAACTGTATGACAAAAAAAAGAAAGTCAATACATGTATAGAAACTGAATGATCACTTACCTGTATCACAGCTGTTTACAAACAGTCAGCCTGGCACAGTTAAAGATGGACAGAAAGCCAGCCACAGTTGTGAAGTGAGAAGCAGATAGAATGACCCCTGCAAGTAGTTTCCACCTTCAGAGAGGGAGTCCGTCATGGCATCCTGGGAAACTGTATGACAAAAAAAAGAAAGTCAATACATATATAGAAAACGAATGATCACTTACCTGTATCACAGCTGTTTACGAACAGTCAGCCTCACACAGTTGAAGATGGACAGAAAGCCAGCCAGCCAGTCATATTTGAGATTGGAGATGCAGATGGATTAACCCTTGTTAGTCGTTTCCACCTTCAGAGAGGGAGTCAGTCATGGCATCCTGGGAAACTGTATGACAAAAAAGAAAGTCAATACATGTATTGAAACTGAATGATCACTTACCTGTATCACAGCTGTTTACGAACAGTCAACCTGGCACCATTGATGATGGACAGAAAGCCAGCCACACAGCCACAGTTCTGAAGTGAGAAGCAAATGGAATGACCCCTGTTAGTAGTTTCCACCTTCAGAGAGGGAGTCAGTCATGGCATCCTGGGAAACTGTATGACAAAAAAGAAAAAGTCAATACATGTATAGAAACTGAATGATCACTAACCTGTATCACAGCTGTTAACGAACAGTCAGCCTTGCACAGTTGAAGATAGACAGATAGCCAGCCAGCCAGCCAGTCATATTTAGGATTGAAGATGCAGATGGATAAACCCTTGTTAGTCGTTTTCACCTTCAAGGAAGGAGTCCGTCATGGCATCCTGGGAAACTGTATGACAAAAAAAAGAAAGTCAATACATGTATAGAAACTGAATGATCACTTACCTGTATCACAGCTGTTTACAAACAGTCAGCCTGGCACCGTTGAAGATGGACAGAAAGCCAGCCACAGTTGTGAAGTGAGAAGCAGATGGAATGACCCCTATTAGTAGTTTCCATCTTCAGAGAGGGAGTCCGTCATGGCATCCTGGGAAACTGTATGATAAAAAAAAGAAAGTCAATACATGTATAGAAACTGAATGATCACTTACCTGTATCACAGCTGTTTACAAACAGTCAGCCTGGCACCGCTGATGGACAGATAGCCAGCCAGCCAGTCATAGTTGAGATTGGAGATGAAGATGGATAAACCCTTGATAGTAGTTTCCACCTTCAAGGAGGGAGTCCGTCATGGCATCCTGGGAAACTGTATGACAAAAAAAAAAGAAAGTCAATACATGTATAGAAAACGAATGATCACTTACCTGTATCACAGCTGTTTACGAACAGTCAGCCTGGCACCGTTGATGGACAGATATCCAGCCATCCAGTCATAGTTGAGATTGGAGATGCAGATGGATAAACCCTTGTTAGTAGTTTCCACCTTCAAGGAGGGAGTCCGTCATGGGATCCTGGGAAACTATGACAAAAAAAGAAAAAAAGTCAATACATTTATAGACACTGAATGATCACTTACCTGTATCACAGCTGTTTACGAACAGTCAGCCTGGCACATTTGAAGATGGACAGAAAGCCAGCCAGCCAGTCATAGTTGAGTTTGGAGATGCAGATGGATAAACCCTGGTTAGTCGTTTCCACCTTCAGAGAGGGAGTCAGTCATGGCATCCTGGGAAACTGTATTACAAAAAAAAAGAAAGTCAATATATGTATAGAAACTGAATGATCATTGGCACAGTTGAAGATGGACAGATAGCCAGCCACAGTTGTGAAGTGAGAAGCAGATGGAATGACCCTTGTTAGTCGTTTCCACCTTCAGAGAGGTAGTCCGTCATGGGATCCTGGGAAACTGTATGATAAAAAAAAGAAAGTCAATACATGTATAGAAAACGAATGATCACTTACCTGTATCACAGCTGTTTACGAACAGTCAGCCTCACACCACTGAAGATGGACAAAATACCAGCCAGCCAGTCATAGTTGAGATTGGAGATGCAGATGGATAAACCCTTGTTAGTCGTTTCCACCTTCAGAGAGGGAGTCCGTCATGGCATCCTGGGAAACTGTATGACAAAAAAAGAAAGTCAATACATGTATAGAAATTGAATGACCACTTACCTGTATCACAGCTGTTTACAAACAGTCAGCCTGGCACAGTTTAAGATGGACAGGAAACCAGCCACACAGCAACAGTTGTGAAGTAAGAAGCAGATGGTATGACCCCTGTTAGTAGTTTCCACCCTCAGAGAGGGAGTCCGTCATGGCATCCTGAGAAACTGTATGACAAAAAAAGAAAGTCAATACATGTATAGAAACTGAATGATCACTTACCTGTATCACAGCTGTTTACGAACAGTCAGCCTGGCACAGTTGAAGATGGATAGAAAGCCAGCCAGCCAGTCATATTTGAGATTGGAGATGCAGATGGAAAAACCCTTGTTAGTCGTTTCCACCTTCAGAGAGGGAGTCCGTCATGGCATCCTGGGAAACTGTATGATAAAAAAAAGAAAGTCAATACATGTATAGAAACTGAATGATCACTTACCTGTATCACAGCTGTTTACAAACAGTCAGCCTGGCACCGCTGATGGACAGATAGCCAGCCAGCCAGTCATAGTTGAGATTGGAGATGCAGATGGATAAACCCTTGTTAGTCGTTTTCACCTTCAAGGAAGGAGTCCGTCATGGCATCCTGGGAAACTGTATGACAAAAAAAAGAAAGTCAATACATGTATAGAAACTGAATGATCACTTACCTGTATCACAGCTGTTTACGAACAGTCAGCCTGACACAGTTTAAGATGGACAGAAAGCCAACCACAGTTGTGAAGTGAGAAGCAGATGGAATGACCCCTATTAGTAGTTTCCATCTTCAGAGAGGGAGTCCGTCATGGCATCCTGGGAAACTGTATGATAAAAAAAAGAAAGTCAATACATGTATAGAAACTGAATGATCACTTACCTGTATCACAGCTGTTTACAAACAGTCAGCCTGGCACCGCTGATGGACAGATAGCCAGCCAGCCAGTCATAGTTGAGATTGGAGATGCAGATGGATAAACCCTTGATAGTAGTTTCCACCTTCAAGGAGGGAGTCCGTCATGGCATCCTGGGAAACTGTATGACAAAAAAAAAGAAAGTCAATACATGTATAGAAAACGAATGATCACTTACCTGTATCACAGCTGTTTACGAACAGTCAGCCTGGCACCGTTGATGGACAGATATCCAGCCATCCAGTCATAGTTGAGATTGGAGATGCAGATGGATTAACCCTTGTTAGTCGTTTCCACCTTCAAGGAGGGAGTCAGTCATGGCATCCTGGGAAACTGTATGACAAAAAAGAAAGTCAATACATGTATAGAAACTGAATGATCACTTACCTGTATCACAGCTGTTTACGAACAGTCAGCCTGGCACATTTGAAGATGGACAGAAAGCCAGCCAGCCAGTCATAGTTGAGTTTGGAGATGCAGATGGATAAACCCTGGTTAGTCGTTTCCACCTTCAGAGAGGGAGTCCGTCATGGCATCCTGGGAAACTGTATGACAAAAAAGAAAGTCAATACATGTATAGAAACTGAATGACCACTTACCTGTATCACAGCTGTTTACGAACAGTCAGCCTGGCACAGTTTAAGATGGACAGAAAGCCAGCCACACAGCCACAGTTCTGAAGTGAGAAGCAAATGGAATGACCCGTTAGTATTTTCCACCTTCAGAGAGGGAGTCGTTCATGGCATTCTGGGAAAGTGTATGACAAAAAAGAAAGTCAATACATGTATAGAAACTGAATGATCACTTACCTGTATCACAGCTGTTTACGAACAGTCAGCCTCACACAGTTGAAGTTGGACAGAATACCAGCCAGCCAGTAACAGTTGAGATTGGACATGCAGATGGATAAACCCTTGTTAGTTGTTTTCACCATCAAGGAGGGAGTCCGTCATGGCATCCTGGGAAACTGTATGACAAAAAAAAGAAAGTCAATACATGTATAGAAACTGAATGATCACTTACCTGTATCACAGCTGTTTACAAACAGTCAGCCTGGCACAGTTAAAGATGGACAGAAAGCCAGCCACAGTTGTGAAGTGAGAAGCAGATAGAATGACCCCTGCAAGTAGTTTCCACCTTCAGAGAGGGAGTCCGTCATGGCATCCTGGGAAACTGTATGACAAAAAAAAGAAAGTCAATACATATATAGAAAACGAATGATCACTTACCTGTATCACAGCTGTTTACGAACAGTCAGCCTCACACAGTTGAAGATGGACAGAAAGCCAGCCAGCCAGTCATATTTGAGATTGGAGATGCAGATGGATTAACCCTTGTTAGTCGTTTCCACCTTCAGAGAGGGAGTCAGTCATGGCATCCTGGGAAACTGTATGACAAAAAAGAAAGTCAATACATGTATTGAAACTGAATGATCACTTACCTGTATCACAGCTGTTTACGAACAGTCAACCTGGCACCATTGATGATGGACAGAAAGCCAGCCACACAGCCACAGTTCTGAAGTGAGAAGCAAATGGAATGACCCCTGTTAGTAGTTTCCACCTTCAGAGAGGGAGTCAGTCATGGCATCCTGGGAAACTGTATGACAAAAAAGAAAAAGTCAATACATGTATAGAAACTGAATGATCACTAACCTGTATCACAGCTGTTAACGAACAGTCAGCCTTGCACAGTTGAAGATAGACAGATAGCCAGCCAGCCAGCCAGCCAGCCAGTCATATTTAGGATTGAAGATGCAGATGGATAAACCCTTGTTAGTCGTTTTCACCTTCAAGGAAGGAGTCCGTCATGGCATCCTGGGAAACTGTATGACAAAAAAAAGAAAGTCAATACATGTATAGAAACTGAATGATCACTTACCTGTATCACAGCTGTTTACAAACAGTCAGCCTGGCACCGTTGAAGATGGACAGAAAGCCAGCCACAGTTGTGAAGTGAGAAGCAGATGGAATGACCCCTATTAGTAGTTTCCATCTTCAGAGAGGGAGTCCGTCATGGCATCCTGGGAAACTGTATGATAAAAAAAAGAAAGTCAATACATGTATAGAAACTGAATGATCACTTACCTGTATCACAGCTGTTTACAAACAGTCAGCCTGGCACCGCTGATGGACAGATAGCCAGCCAGCCAGTCATAGTTGAGATTGGAGATGAAGATGGATAAACCCTTGATAGTAGTTTCCACCTTCAAGGAGGGAGTCCGTCATGGCATCCTGGGAAACTGTATGACAAAAAAAAAAGAAAGTCAATACATGTATAGAAAACGAATGATCACTTACCTGTATCACAGCTGTTTACGAACAGTCAGCCTGGCACCGTTGATGGACAGATATCCAGCCATCCAGTCATAGTTGAGATTGGAGATGCAGATGGATAAACCCTTGTTAGTAGTTTCCACCTTCAAGGAGGGAGTCCGTCATGGGATCCTGGGAAACTATGACAAAAAAAGAAAAAAAGTCAATACATTTATAGACACTGAATGATCACTTACCTGTATCACAGCTGTTTACGAACAGTCAGCCTGGCACATTTGAAGATGGAAAGAAAGCCAGCCAGCCAGTCATAGTTGAGTTTGGAGATGCAGATGGATAAACCCTGGTTAGTCGTTTCCACCTTCAGAGAGGGAGTCAGTCATGGCATCCTGGGAAACTGTATTACAAAAAAAAAGAAAGTCAATATATGTATAGAAACTGAATGATCATTGGCACAGTTGAAGATGGACAGATAGCCAGCCACAGTTGTGAAGTGAGAAGCAGATGGAATGACCCTTGTTAGTCGTTTCCACCTTCAGAGAGGTAGTCCGTCATGGGATCCTGGGAAACTGTATGATAAAAAAAAGAAAGTCAATACATGTATAGAAAACGAATGATCACTTACCTGTATCACAGCTGTTTACGAACAGTCAGCCTCACACCCCTGAAGATGGACAAAATACCAGCCAGCCAGTCATAGTTGAGATTGGAGATGCAGATGGATAAACCCTTGTTAGTCGTTTCCACCTTCAGAGAGGGAGTCCGTCATGGCATCCTGGGAAACTGTATGACAAAAAAAGAAAGTCAATACATGTATAGAAATTGAATGACCACTTACCTGTATCACAGCTGTTTACAAACAGTCAGCCTGGCACAGTTTAAGATGGACAGGAAACCAGCCACACAGCAACAGTTGTGAAGTAAGAAGCAGATGGTATGACCCCTGTTAGTAGTTTCCACCCTCAGAGAGGGAGTCCGTCATGGCATCCTGAGAAACTGTATGACAAAAAAAGAAAGTCAATACATGTATAGAAACTGAATGATCACTTACCTGTATCACAGCTGTTTACGAACAGTCAGCCTGGCACAGTTGAAGATGGATAGAAAGCCAGCCAGCCAGTCATATTTGAGATTGGAGATGCAGATGGAAAAACCCTTGTTAGTCGTTTCCACCTTCAGAGAGGGAGTCCGTCATGGCATCCTGGGAAACTGTATGATAAAAAAAAGAAAGTCAATACATGTATAGAAACTGAATGATCACTTACCTGTATCACAGCTGTTTACAAACAGTCAGCCTGGCACCGCTGATGGACAGATAGCCAGCCAGCCAGTCATTTTAGAGATTGGAGATGCAGATGGATAAACCCTTGTTAGTCGTTTTCACCTTCAAGGAAGGAGTCCGTCATGGCATCCTGGGAAACTGTATGACAAAAAAAAGAAAGTCAATACATGTATAGAAACTGAATGATCACTTACCTGTATCACAGCTGTTTACGAACAGTCAGCCTGACACAGTTTAAGATGGACAGAAAGCCAACCACAGTTGTGAAGTGAGAAGCAGATGGAATGACCCCTATTAGTAGTTTCCATCTTCAGAGAGGGAGTCCGTCATGGCATCCTGGGAAACTGTATGATAAAAAAAAGAAAGTCAATACATGTATAGAAACTGAATGATCACTTACCTGTATCACAGCTGTTTACAAACAGTCAGCCTGGCACCGCTGATGGACAGATAGCCAGCCAGCCAGTCATAGTTGAGATTGGAGATGCAGATGGATAAACCCTTGATAGTAGTTTCCACCTTCAAGGAGGGAGTCCGTCATGGCATCCTGGGAAACTGTATGACAAAAAAAAAGAAAGTCAATACATGTATAGAAAACGAATGATCACTTACCTGTATCACAGCTGTTTACGAACAGTCAGCCTGGCACCGTTGATGGACAGATATCCAGCCATCCAGTCATAGTTGAGATTGGAGATGCAGATGGATTAACCCTTGTTAGTCGTTTCCACCTTCAAGGAGGGAGTCAGTCATGGCATCCTGGGAAACTGTATGACAAAAAAGAAAGTCAATACATGTATAGAAACTGAATGATCACTTACCTGTATCACAGCTGTTTACGAACAGTCAGCCTGGCACATTTGAAGATGGACAGAAAGCCAGCCAGCCAGTCATAGTTGAGTTTGGAGATGCAGATGGATAAACCCTGGTTAGTCGTTTCCACCTTCAGAGAGGGAGTCCGTCATGGGATCCTGGGAAACTGTATGATAAAAAAAAAGAAAGTCAATACATGTATAGAAAACGAATGATCACTTACCTGTATCACAGCTGTTTACGAACAGTCAGCCTCACACCCCTGAAGATGGACAAAATACCAGCCAGCCAGTCATAGTTGAGATTGGAGATGCAGATGGATAAACCCTTGTTAGTCGTTTCCACCTTCAGAGAGGGAGTCCGTCATGGCATCCTGGGAAACTGTATGACAAAAAAGAAAGTCAATACATGTATAGAAACTGAATGACCACTTACCTGTATCACAGCTGTTTACGAACAGTCAGCCTGGCACAGTTTAAGATGGACAGAAAGCCAGCCACACAGCCACAGTTCTGAAGTGAGAAGCAAATGGAATGACCCGTTAGTATTTTCCACATTCAGAGAGGGAGTCGTTCATGGCATTCTGGGAAAGTGTATGACAAAAAAGAAAGTCAATACATGTATAGAAACTGAATGATCACTTACCTGTATCACAGCTGTTTACGAACAGTCAGCCTCACACAGTTGAAGTTGGACAGAATACCAGCCAGCCAGTAACAGTTGAGATTGGACATGCAGATGGATAAACCCTTGTTAGTTGTTTTCACCATCAAGGAGGGAGTCCGTCATGGCATCCTGGGAAACTGTATGACAAAAAAAAGAAAGTCAATACATGTATAGAAACTGAATGATCACTTACCTGTATCACAGCTGTTTACAAACAGTCAGCCTGGCACAGTTAAAGATGGACAGAAAGCCAGCCACAGTTGTGAAGTGAGAAGCAGATAGAATGACCCCTGCAAGTAGTTTCCACCTTCAGAGAGGGAGTCCGTCATGGCATCCTGGGAAACTGTATGACAAAAAAAAGAAAGTCAATACATATATAGAAAACGAATGATCACTTACCTGTATCACAGCTGTTTACGAACAGTCAGCCTCACACAGTTGAAGATGGACAGAAAGCCAGCCAGCCAGTCATATTTGAGATTGGAGATGCAGATGGATTAACCCTTGTTAGTCGTTTCCACCTTCAGAGAGGGAGTCAGTCATGGCATCCTGGGAAACTGTATGACAAAAAAGAAAGTCAATACATGTATTGAAACTGAATGATCACTTACCTGTATCACAGCTGTTTACGAACAGTCAACCTGGCACCATTGATGATGGACAGAAAGCCAGCCACACAGCCACAGTTCTGAAGTGAGAAGCAAATGGAATGACCCCTGTTAGTAGTTTCCACCTTCAGAGAGGGAGTCAGTCATGGCATCCTGGGAAACTGTATGACAAAAAAGAAAAAGTCAATACATGTATAGAAACTGAATGATCACTAACCTGTATCACAGCTGTTAACGAACAGTCAGCCTTGCACAGTTGAAGATAGACAGATAGCCAGCCAGCCAGCCAGTCATATTTAGGATTGAAGATGCAGATGGATAAACCCTTGTTAGTCGTTTTCACCTTCAAGGAAGGAGTCCGTCATGGCATCCTGGGAAACTGTATGACAAAAAAAAGAAAGTCAATACATGTATAGAAACTGAATGATCACTTACCTGTATCACAGCTGTTTACAAACAGTCAGCCTGGCACCGTTGAAGATGGACAGAAAGCCAGCCACAGTTGTGAAGTGAGAAGCAGATGGAATGACCCCTATTAGTCGTTTCCACCTTCAGAGAGGTAGTCCGTCATGGGATCCTGGGAAACTGTATGATAAAAAAAAGAAAGTCAATACATGTATAGAAAACGAATGATCACTTACCTGTATCACAGCTGTTTACGAACAGTCAGCCTCACACCCCTGAAGATGGACAAAATACCAGCCAGCCAGTCATAGTTGAGATTGGAGATGCAGATGGATAAACCCTTGTTAGTCGTTTCCACCTTCAGAGAGGGAGTCCGTCATGGCATCCTGGGAAACTGTATGACAAAAAAAGAAAGTCAATACATGTATAGAAATTGAATGACCACTTACCTGTATCACAGCTGTTTACAAACAGTCAGCCTGGCACAGTTTAAGATGGACAGGAAACCAGCCACACAGCAACAGTTGTGAAGTAAGAAGCAGATGGTATGACCCCTGTTAGTAGTTTCCACCCTCAGAGAGGGAGTCCGTCATGGCATCCTGAGAAACTGTATGACAAAAAAAGAAAGTCAATACATGTATAGAAACTGAATGATCACTTACCTGTATCACAGCTGTTTACGAACAGTCAGCCTGGCACAGTTGAAGATGGATAGAAAGCCAGCCAGCCAGTCATATTTGAGATTGGAGATGCAGATGGAAAAACCCTTGTTAGTCGTTTCCACCTTCAGAGAGGGAGTCCGTCATGGCATCCTGGGAAACTGTATGATAAAAAAAAGAAAGTCAATACATGTATAGAAACTGAATGATCACTTACCTGTATCACAGCTGTTTACAAACAGTCAGCCTGGCACCGCTGATGGACAGATAGCCAGCCAGCCAGTCATAGTTGAGATTGGAGATGCAGATGGATAAACCCTTGTTAGTCGTTTTCACCTTCAAGGAAGGAGTCCGTCATGGCATCCTGGGAAACTGTATGACAAAAAAAAGAAAGTCAATACATGTATAGAAACTGAATGATCACTTACCTGTATCACAGCTGTTTACGAACAGTCAGCCTGACACAGTTTAAGATGGACAGAAAGCCAACCACAGTTGTGAAGTGAGAAGCAGATGGAATGACCCCTATTAGTAGTTTCCATCTTCAGAGAGGGAGTCCGTCATGGCATCCTGGGAAACTGTATGATAAAAAAAAGAAAGTCAATACATGTATAGAAACTGAATGATCACTTACCTGTATCACAGCTGTTTACAAACAGTCAGCCTGGCACCGCTGATGGACAGATAGCCAGCCAGCCAGTCATAGTTGAGATTGGAGATGCAGATGGATAAACCCTTGATAGTAGTTTCCACCTTCAAGGAGGGAGTCCGTCATGGCATCCTGGGAAACTGTATGACAAAAAAAAAGAAAGTCAATACATGTATAGAAAACGAATGATCACTTACCTGTATCACAGCTGTTTACGAACAGTCAGCCTGGCACCGTTGATGGACAGATATCCAGCCATCCAGTCATAGTTGAGATTGGAGATGCAGATGGATTAACCCTTGTTAGTCGTTTCCACCTTCAAGGAGGGAGTCAGTCATGGCATCCTGGGAAACTGTATGACAAAAAAGAAAGTCAATACATGTATAGAAACTGAATGATCACTTACCTGTATCACAGCTGTTTACGAACAGTCAGCCTGGCACATTTGAAGATGGACAGAAAGCCAGCCAGCCAGTCATAGTTGAGTTTGGAGATGCAGATGGATAAACCCTGGTTAGTCGTTTCCACCTTCAGAGAGGGAGTCCGTCATGGGATCCTGGGAAACTGTATGATAAAAAAAAAGAAAGTCAATACATGTATAGAAAACGAATGATCACTTACCTGTATCACAGCTGTTTACGAACAGTCAGCCTCACACCCCTGAAGATGGACAAAATACCAGCCAGCCAGTCATAGTTGAGATTGGAGATGCAGATGGATAAACCCTTGTTAGTCGTTTCCACCTTCAGAGAGGGAGTCCGTCATGGCATCCTGGGAAACTGTATGACAAAAAAGAAAGTCAATACATGTATAGAAACTGAATGACCACTTACCTGTATCACAGCTGTTTACGAACAGTCAGCCTGGCACAGTTTAAGATGGACAGAAAGCCAGCCACACAGCCACAGTTCTGAAGTGAGAAGCAAATGGAATGACCCGTTAGTATTTTCCACCTTCAGAGAGGGAGTCGTTCATGGCATTCTGGGAAAGTGTATGACAAAAAAGAAAGTCAATACATGTATAGAAACTGAATGATCACTTACCTGTATCACAGCTGTTTACGAACAGTCAGCCTCACACAGTTGAAGTTGGACAGAATACCAGCCAGCCAGTAACAGTTGAGATTGGACATGCAGATGGATAAACCCTTGTTAGTTGTTTTCACCATCAAGGAGGGAGTCAGTCATGGCATCCTGGGAAACTGTATGACAAAAAAGAAAAAGTCAATACATGTATAGAAACTGAATGATCACTAACCTGTATCACAGCTGTTAACGAACAGTCAGCCTTGCACAGTTGAAGATAGACAGATAGCCAGCCAGCCAGCCAGTCATATTTAGGATTGAAGATGCAGATGGATAAACCCTTGTTAGTCGTTTTCACCTTCAAGGAAGGAGTCCGTCATGGCATCCTGGGAAACTGTATGACAAAAAAAAGAAAGTCAATACATGTATAGAAACTGAATGATCACTTACCTGTATCACAGCTGTTTACAAACAGTCAGCCTGGCACCGTTGAAGATGGACAGAAAGCCAGCCACAGTTGTGAAGTGAGAAGCAGATGGAATGACCCCTATTAGTAGTTTCCATCTTCAGAGAGGGAGTCCGTCATGGCATCCTGGGAAACTGTATGATAAAAAAAAGAAAGTCAATACATGTATAGAAACTGAATGATCACTTACCTGTATCACAGCTGTTTACAAACAGTCAGCCTGGCACCGCTGATGGACAGATAGCCAGCCAGCCAGTCATTGTTGAGATTGGAGATGAAGATGGATAAACCCTTGATAGTAGTTTCCACCTTCAAGGAGGGAGTCCGTCATGGCATCCTGGGAAACTGTATGACAAAAAAAAAAGAAAGTCAATACATGTATAGAAAACGAATGATCACTTACCTGTATCACAGCTGTTTACGAACAGTCAGCCTGGCACCGTTGATGGACAGATATCCAGCCATCCAGTCATAGTTGAGATTGGAGATGCAGATGGATAAACCCTTGTTAGTAGTTTCCACCTTCAAGGAGGGAGTCCGTCATGGGATCCTGGGAAACTATGACAAAAAAAGAAAAAAAGTCAATACATTTATAGACACTGAATGATCACTTACCTGTATCACAGCTGTTTACGAACAGTCAGCCTGGCACATTTGAAGATGGAAAGAAAGCCAGCCAGCCAGTCATAGTTGAGTTTGGAGATGCAGATGGATAAACCCTGGTTAGTCGTTTCCACCTTCAGAGAGGGAGTCAGTCATGGCATCCTGGGAAACTGTATTACAAAAAAAAAGAAAGTCAATATATGTATAGAAACTGAATGATCATTGGCACAGTTGAAGATGGACAGATAGCCAGCCACAGTTGTGAAGTGAGAAGCAGATGGAATGACCCTTGTTAGTCGTTTCCACCTTCAGAGAGGTAGTCCGTCATGGGATCCTGGGAAACTGTATGATAAAAAAAAGAAAGTCAATACATGTATAGAAAACGAATGATCACTTACCTGTATCACAGCTGTTTACGAACAGTCAGCCTCACACCCCCGAAGATGGACAAAATACCAGCCAGCCAGTCATAGTTGAGATTGGAGATGCAGATGGATAAACCCTTGTTAGTCGTTTCCACCTTCAGAGAGGGAGTCCGTCATGGCATCCTGGGAAACTGTATGACAAAAAAAGAAAGTCAATACATGTATAGAAATTGAATGACCACTTACCTGTATCACAGCTGTTTACAAACAGTCAGCCTGGCACAGTTTAAGATGGACAGGAAACCAGCCACACAGCAACAGTTGTGAAGTAAGAAGCAGATGGTATGACCCCTGTTAGTAGTTTCCACCCTCAGAGAGGGAGTCCGTCATGGCATCCTGAGAAACTGTATGACAAAAAAAGAAAGTCAATACATGTATAGAAACTGAATGATCACTTACCTGTATCACAGCTGTTTACGAACAGTCAGCCTGGCACAGTTGAAGATGGATAGAAAGCCAGTCAGCCAGTCATATTTGAGATTGGAGATGCAGATGGAAAAACCCTTGTTAGTCGTTTCCACCTTCAGAGAGGGAGTCCGTCATGGCATCCTGGGAAACTGTATGATAAAAAAAAGAAAGTCAATACATGTATAGAAACTGAATGATCACTTACCTGTATCACAGCTGTTTACAAACAGTCAGCCTGGCACCGCTGATGGACAGATAGCCAGCCAGCCAGTCATAGTTGAGATTGGAGATGCAGATGGATAAACCCTTGTTAGTCGTTTTCACCTTCAAGGAAGGAGTCCGTCATGGCATCCTGGGAAACTGTATGACAAAAAAAAGAAAGTCAATACATGTATAGAAACTGAATGATCACTTACCTGTATCACAGCTGTTTACGAACAGTCAGCCTGACACAGTTTAAGATGGACAGAAAGCCAACCACAGTTGTGAAGTGAGAAGCAGATGGAATGACCCCTATTAGTAGTTTCCATCTTCAGAGAGGGAGTCCGTCATGGCATCCTGGGAAACTGTATGATAAAAAAAAGAAAGTCAATACATGTATAGAAACTGAATGATCACTTACCTGTATCACAGCTGTTTACAAACAGTCAGCCTGGCACCGCTGATGGACAGATAGCCAGCCAGCCAGTCATAGTTGAGATTGGAGATGCAGATGGATAAACCCTTGATAGTAGTTTCCACCTTCAAGGAGGGAGTCCGTCATGGCATCCTGGGAAACTGTATGACAAAAAAAAAGAAAGTCAATACATGTATAGAAAACGAATGATCACTTACCTGTATCACAGCTGTTTACGAACAGTCAGCCTGGCACCGTTGATGGACAGATATCCAGCCATCCAGTCATAGTTGAGATTGGAGATGCAGATGGATTAACCCTTGTTAGTCGTTTCCACCTTCAAGGAGGGAGTCAGTCATGGCATCCTGGGAAACTGTATGACAAAAAAGAAAGTCAATACATGTATAGAAACTGAATGATCACTTACCTGTATCACAGCTGTTTACGAACAGTCAGCCTGGCACATTTGAAGATGGACAGAAAGCCAGCCAGCCAGTCATAGTTGAGTTTGGAGATGCAGATGGATAAACCCTGGTTAGTCGTTTCCACCTTCAGAGAGGGAGTCCGTCATGGGATCCTGGGAAACTGTATGATAAAAAAAAAGAAAGTCAATACATGTATAGAAAACGAATGATCACTTACCTGTATCACAGCTGTTTACGAACAGTCAGCCTCACACCCCTGAAGATGGACAAAATACCAGCCAGCCAGTCATAGTTGAGATTGGAGATGCAGATGGATAAACCCTTGTTAATCGTTTCCACCTTCAGAGAGGGAGTCCGTCATGGCATCCTGGGAAACTGTATGACAAAAAAGAAAGTCAATACATGTATAGAAACTGAATGACCACTTACCTGTATCACAGCTGTTTACGAACAGTCAGCCTGGCACAGTTTAAGATGGACAGGAAACCAGCCACACAGCAACAGTTGTGAAGTAAGAAGCAGATGGTATGACCCCTGTTAGTAGTTTCCACCCTCAGAGAGGGAGTCCGTCATGACATCCTGGGAAACTGTATGACAAAAAAGAAAGTCAATACATGTATAGAAACTGAATGATCACTTACCTGTATCACAGCTGTTTACAAACAGTCAGCCTGGCACCGTTGATGGACAGATAGCCAGCCAGCCAGTCATAGTTGAGATTAGAGATGCAGATGGATAAACCCTTGTTAGGAGTTTCCACCTTCAAGGAGGGAGTCCGTCATGGCATCCTGGGAAACTGTATGACAAAAAAGAAAAAGTCAATACACATATAGAAACTGAATAATCACTTACCTGTATCACAGCTGTTTACGAACAGTCAGCCTGGCACCGTTGATGATGGACAGAAAGCCAGCCACACAGCCACAGTTCTGAAGTGAGAAGCAAATGGAATGACCCCTGTTAGTAGTTTCCACCTTCAGAGAGGGAGTCAGTCATGGCATCCTGGGAAACTGTATGACAAAAAAGAAAAAGTCAATACATGTATAGAAACTGAATGATCACTTACCTGTATCACAGCTGTTTACAAACAGTCAGCCTGGCACCGCTGATGGACAGATAGCCAGCCAGCCAGTCATAGTTGAGATTGGAGATGCAGATGGATAAACCCTTGTTAGTCGTTTTCACCTTCAAGGAAGGAGTCCGTCATGGCATCCTGGGAAACTGTATGACAAAAAAGAAAAAGTCAATACATGTATAGAAACTGAATGATCACTTACCTGTATCACAGCTGTTAACGAACAGTCAGCCTTGCACAGTTGAAGATAGACAGATAGCCAGCCAGCCAGCCAGTCATATTTAGGATTGAAGATGCAGATGGATAAACCCTTGTTAGTCGTTTTCACCTTCAAGGAAGGAGTCCGTCATGGCATCCTGGGAAACTGTATGACAAAAAAAAGAAAGTCAATACATGTATAGAAACTGAATGATCACTTACCTGTATCACAGCTGTTTACAAACAGTCAGCCTGGCACCGTTGAAGATGGACAGAAAGCCAGCCACAGTTGTGAAGTGAGAAGCAGATGGAATGACCCCTATTAGTAGTTTCCATCTTCAGAGAGGGAGTCCGTCATGGCATCCTGGGAAACTGTATGATAAAAAAAAGAAAGTCAATACATGTATAGAAACTGAATGATCACTTACCTGTATCACAGCTGTTTACAAACAGTCAGCCTGGCACCGCTGATGGACAGATAGCCAGCCAGCCAGTCATAGTTGAGATTGGAGATGAAGATGGATAAACCCTTGTTAGTAGTTTCCACCTTCAAGGAGGGAGTCCGTCATGGGATCATGGGAAACTATGACAAAAAAAGAAAAAAAGTCAATACATTTATAGACACTGAATGATCACTTACCTGTATCACAGCTGTTTACGAACAGTCAGCCTGGCACATTTGAAGATGGACAGAAAGCCAGCCAGCCAGTCATAGTTGAGATTGGAGATGCAGATGGATAAACCCTGGTTAGTCGTTTCCACCTTCAGAGAGGGAGTCCGTCATGGCATCCTGGGAAACTGTATTACAAAAAAAAAGAAAGTCAGTATATGTATAGAAACTGAATGATCATTGGCACAGTTGAAGATGGACAGATAGCCAGCCACAGTTGTGAAGTGAGAAGCAGATGGAATGACCCTTGTTAGTCGTTTCCACCTTCAGAGAGGGAGTCCGTCATGGGATCCTGGGAAACTGTATGATAAAAAAAAGAAAGTCAATACATGTATAGAAAACGAATGATCACTTACCTGTATCACAGCTGTTTACGAACAGTCAGCCTCACACCCCTGAAGATGGACAAAATACCAGCCAGCCAGTCATAGTTGAGATTGGAGATGCAGATGGATAAACCCTTGTTAGTCGTTTCCACCTTCAGAGAGGGAGTCCGTCATGGCATCCTGGGAAACTGTATGACAAAAAAAGAAAGTCAATACATGTATAGAAATTGAATGACCACTTACCTGTATCACAGCTGTTTACAAACAGTCAACCTGGCACAGTTTAAGATGGACAGGAAACCAGCCACACAGCAACAGTTGTGAAGTAAGAAGCACATGGTATGACCCCTGTTAGTAGTTTCCACCCTCAGAGAGGGAGTCCGTCATGGCATCCTGAGAAACTGTATGACAAAAAAAGAAAGTCAATACATGTATAGAAACTGAATGATCACTTACCTGTATCACAGCTGTTTACGAACAGTCAGCCTGGCACAGTTGAAGATGGATAGAAAGCCAGCCAGCCAGTCATATTTGAGATTGGAGATGCAGATGGAAAAACCCTTGTTAGTCGTTTCCACCTTCAGAGAGGGAGTCCGTCATGGCATCCTGGGAAACTGTATGATAAAAAAAAGAAAGTCAATACATGTATAGAAACTGAATGATCACTTACCTGTATCACAGCTGTTTACAAACAGTCAGCCTGGCACCGCTGATGGACAGATAGCCAGCCAGCCAGTCATAGTTGAGATTGGAGATGCAGATGGATAAACCCTTGTTAGTCGTTTTCACCTTCAAGGAAGGAGTCCGTCATGGCATCCTGGGAAACTGTATGACAAAAAAAAGAAAGTCAATACATGTATAGAAACTGAATGATCACTTACCTGTATCACAGCTGTTTACGAACAGTCAGCCTGACACAGTTTAAGATGGACAGAAAGCCAACCACAGTTGTGAAGTGAGAAGCAGATGGAATGACCCCTATTAGTAGTTTCCATCTTCAGAGAGGGAGTCCGTCATGGCATCCTGGGAAACTGTATGATAAAAAAAAGAAAGTCAATACATGTATAGAAACTGAATGATCACTTACCTGTATCACAGCTGTTTACAAACAGTCAGCCTGGCACAGCTGATGGACAGATAGCCAGCCAGCCAGTCATAGTTGAGATTGGAGATGCAGATGGATAAACCCTTGATAGTAGTTTCCACCTTCAAGGAGGGAGTCCGTCATGGCATCCTGGGAAACTGTATGACAAAAAAAAAGAAAGTCAATACATGTATAGAAAACGAATGATCACTTACCTGTATCACAGCTGTTTACGAACAGTCAGCCTGGCACCGTTGATGGACAGATAGCCAGCCATCCAGTCATAGTTGAGATTGGAGATGCAGATGGATTAACCCTTGTTAGTCGTTTCCACCTTCAAGGAGGGAGTCAGTCATGGCATCCTGGGAAACTGTATGACAAAAAAGAAAGTCAATACATGTATAGAAACTGAATGATCACTTACCTGTATCACAGCTGTTTACGAACAGTCAGCCTGGCACATTTGAAGATGGACAGAAAGCCAGCCAGCCAGTCATAGTTGAGTTTGGAGATGCAGATGGATAAACCCTGGTTAGTCGTTTCCACCTTCAGAGAGGGAGTCCGTCATGGGATCCTGGGAAACTGTATGATAAAAAAAAAGAAAGTCAATACATGTATAGAAAACGAATGATCACTTACCTGTATCACAGCTGTTTACGAACAGTCAGCCTCACACCCCTGAAGATGGACAAAATACCAGCCAGCCAGTCATAGTTGAGATTGGAGATGCAGATGGATAAACCCTTGTTAGTCGTTTCCACCTTCAGAGAGGGAGTCCGTCATGGCATCCTGGGAAACTGTATGACAAAAAAGAAAGTCAATACATGTATAGAAACTGAATGACCACTTACCTGTATCACAGCTGTTTACGAACAGTCAGCCTGGCACAGTTTAAGATGGACAGGAAACCAGCCACACAGCAACAGTTGTGAAGTAAGAAGCAGATGGTATGACCCCTGTTAGTAGTTTCCACCCTCAGAGAGGGAGTCCGTCATGACATCCTGGGAAACTGTATGACAAAAAAGAAAGTCAATACATGTATAGAAACTGAATGATCACTTACCTGTATCACAGCTGTTTACAAACAGTCAGCCTGGCACCGTTGATGGACAGATAGCCAGCCAGCCAGTCATAGTTGAGATTAGAGATGCAGATGGATAAACCCTTGTTAGGAGTTTCCACCTTCAAGGAGGGAGTCCGTCATGGCATCCTGGGAAACTGTATGACAAAAAAGAAAAAGTCAATACATGTATAGAAACTGAATGATCACTTACCTGTATCACAGCTGTTAACGA
This sequence comes from Salminus brasiliensis, assembly GCF_030463535.1. NCBI lineage: Eukaryota > Metazoa > Chordata > Actinopteri > Characiformes > Bryconidae > Salminus > Salminus brasiliensis. The sequence goes on along the minus strand of NC_132885.1, from coordinate 29,781,901 downwards.
ACAGTCAGCCTTGCACAGTTGAAGATAGACAGATAGCCAGCCAGCCAGCCAGCCAGTCATATTTAGGATTGAAGATGCAGATGGATAAACCCTTGTTAGTCGTTTTAACCTTCAAGGAAGGAGTCCGTCATGGCATCCTGGGAAACTGTATGACAAAAAAAAGAAAGTCAATACATGTATAGAAACTGAATGATCACTTACCTGTATCACAGCTGTTTACAAACAGTCAGCCTGGCACCGTTGATGGACAGATAGCCAGCCAGCCAGTCATAGTTGAGATTGGAGATGCAGATGGATAAACCCTTGTTAGGAGTTTCCACCTTCAAGGAGGGAGTCCGTCATGGCATCCTGGGAAACTGTATGACAAAAAAGAAAAAGTCAATACATGTATAGAAACTGAATGATCACTTACCTGTATCACAGCTGTATACGAACAGTCAGCCTGGCACAGTTGAAGATGGACAGAAAGCCAGCCACAGTTGTGAAGTGAGAAGCAGATGGAATGACCCCTATTAGTAGTTTCCATCTTCAGAGAGGGAGTCCGTCATGGCATCCTGGGAAACTGTATGATAAAAAAATGAAAGTCAATACATGTATAGAAACTGAATGATCACTTACCTGTATCACAGCTGTTTACAAACAGTCAGCCTGGCACCGCTGATGGACAGATAGCCAGCCATCCAGTCATAGTTGAGATTGGAGATGTAGATGGATAAACCCTTGTTAGTCTTTTTCACCTTCAGAAAGGGAGTCCGTCATGGGATCCTGGGAAACTGTATGATTAAAAAAAAGAAAGCCAATACATGTATAGAAAACGAATGATCACTTACCTGTATCACAGCTGTTTACGAACAGTCAGCCTGGCACCGTTGATGGACAGATAGCCAGCCAGCCAGTCATAGTTGAGATTGGAGATGCAGATGGAATGACCCGTTAGTATTTTCCACCTTCAGAGAGGGAGTCGTTCATGGCATCCTGGGAAACTGTATGACAAAAAAAAGAAAGTCAATACATATATAGAAAATGAATGATCACTTACCTGTATCACAGCTGTTTACGAACAGTCAGCCTCACACAGTTGAAGATGGACAGAAAGCCAGCCAGCCAGTCATATTTGAGATTGGAGATGCAGATGGATTAACCCTTGTTAGTCGTTTCCACCTTCAGAGAGGGAGTCAGTCATGGCATCCTGGGAAACTGTATGACAAAAAAGAAAGTCAATACATGTATTGAAACTGAATGATCACTTACCTGTATCACAGCTGTTTACGAACAGTCAACCTGGCACCGTTGATGATGGACAGAAAGCCAGCCACACAGCCACAGTTGTGAAGTGAGAAGCAGATGGAATGACCCCTGTTAGTAGTTTCGACCTTCAAGGAGGGAGTCGGTCATGGCATCCGGGGAAACTGTATGACAAAAAAAAGAAAGTTAATACATGTATAGAAACTGAATGATCACTTACCTGTATCACAGCTGTTTACAAACAGTCAGCCAGGCACCGTTGATGGACACATAGCCAGCCATCCAGTCATAGTTGAGATTGGAGATGTAGATGGATAAACCCTTGTTAGTAATTTCCACCTTCAGAAAGGGAGTCCGTCATGGGATCCTGGGAAACTATTACAAAAAAGAAAAAAAGTCAATACATATATAGAAACTGAATAATCACTTACCTGTATCACAGCTGTTTACGAACAGTCAACCTCACACAGTTGAAGTTGGACAGAATACCAGCCAGCCAGTCATAGTTGAGTTTGGAGATGCAGATGGATAAACCCTTGTTAGTAGTTTCCACCTTCAAGGAGGAAGTCCGTCATGGCATCCTGGGAAACTGTATGACAAAAAAAAGAAAGTCAATACATGTATAGAAACTGAATGATCACTTACCTGTATCACAGCTGTTTACAAACAGTCAGCCTGGCACCGCTGATGGACAGATAGCCAGCCAGCCAGTCATAGTTGAGATTGGAGATGCAGATGGATAAACCCTTGTTAGTCGTTTTCACCTTCAAGGAAGGAGTCCGTCATGGCATCCTGGGAAACTGTATGACAAAAAAAAGAAAGTCAATACATGTATAGAAACTGAATGATCACTTACCTGTATCACAGCTGTTTACGAACAGTCAGCCTGACACAGTTGAAGATGGACAGAAAGCCAACCACAGTTGTGAAGTGAGAAGCAGATGGAATGACCCCTATTAGTAGTTTCCATCTTCAGAGAGGGAGTCCGTCATGGCATCCTGGGAAACTGTATGATAAAAAAAAGAAAGTCAATACATGTATAGAAAACGAATGATCACTTACCTGTATCACAGCTGTTTACGAACAGTCAGCCTGGCACCGTTGATGGACAGATATCCAGCCATCCAGTCATAGTTGAGATTGGAGATGCAGATGGATTAACCCTTGTTAGTCGTTTCCACCTTCAGAGAGGGAGTCAGTCATGGCATCCTGGGAAACTGTATGACAAAAAAGAAAGTCAATACATGTATAGAAACTGAATGATCACTTACCTGTATCATAGCTGTTTACGAACAGTCAGCCTGGCACATTTGAAGATGGACAGAAAGCCAGCCAGCCAGTCATAGTTGAGTTTGGAGATGCAGATGGATAAACCCTGGTTAGTCGTTTCCACCTTCAGAGAGGGAGTCCATCATGGGATCCTGGGAAATTGTATGATAAAAAAAAGAAAGTCAATACATGTATAGAAAACGAATGATCACTTAACTGTATCACAGCTGTTTACGAACAGTCAGCCTCACACCCCTGAAGATGGACAAAATACCAGCCAGCCAGTCATAGTTGAGATTGGAGATGCAGATGGATAAACCCTTGTTAGTCGTTTCCACCTTCAGAGAGGGAGTCCGTCATGGCATTCTGGGAAACTGTATGACAAAAAAGAAAGTCAATACATGTATAGAAACTGAATGACCACTTACCTGTATCACAGCTGTTTACGAACAGTCAGCCTGGCACAGTTTAAGATGGACAGGAAACCAGCCACACAGCCACAGTTGTGAAGTAAGAAGCAGATGGTATGACCCCTGTTAGTAGTTTCCACCTTCAGAGAGGGAGTCCGTCATGGCATCCTGGGAAACTGTATGACAAAAAAGAAAGTCAATACATGTATAGAAACTGAATGATCACTTACCTGTATCACAGCTGTTTACAAACAGTCAGCCTGGCACCGTTGATGGACAGATAGCCAGCCAGCCAGTCATAGTTGAGATTAGAGATGCAGATGGATAAACCCTTGTTAGGAGTTTCCACCTTCAAGGAGGGAGTCTGTCATGGCATCCTGGGAAACTGTATGACAAAAAAGAAAAAGTCAATACACATATAGAAACTGAATAATCACTTACCTGTATCACAGCTGTTTACGAACAGTCAGCCTGGCACCGTTGATGATGGACAGAAAGCCAGCCACACAGCCACAGTTCTGAAGTGAGAAGCAAATGGAATGACCCCTGTTAGTAATTTCCACCTTCAGAGAGGGAGTCAGTCATGGCATCCTGGGAAACTGTATGACAAAAAAGAAAAAGTCAATACATGTATAGAAACTGAATGATCACTTACCTGTATCACAGCTGTTAACGAACAGTCAGCCTTGCACAGTTGAAGATAGACAGATAGCCAGCCAGCCAGCCAGTCATATTTAGGATTGAAGATGCAGATGGATAAACCCTTGTTAGTCGTTTTCACCTTCAAGGAAGGAGTCCGTCATGGCATCCTGGGAAACTGTATGACAAAAAAAAGAAAGTCAATACATGTATAGAAACTGAATGATCACTTACCTGTATCACAGCTGTTTACAAACAGTCAGCCTGGCACCGTTGAAGATGGACAGAAAGCCAGCCACAGTTGTGAAGTGAGAAGCAGATGGAATGACCCCTATTAGTAGTTTCCATCTTCAGAGAGGGAGTCCGTCATGGCATCCTGGGAAACTGTATGATAAAAAAAAGAAAGTCAATACATGTATAGAAACTGAATGATCACTTACCTGTATCACAGCTGTTTACAAACAGTCAGCCTGGCACCGCTGATGGACAGATAGCCAGCCAGCCAGTCATAGTTGAGATTGGAGATGAAGATGGATAAACCCTTGATAGTAGTTTCCACCTTCAAGGAGGGAGTCCGTCATGGCATCCTGGGAAACTGTATGACAAAAAAAAAAGAAAGTCAATACATGTATAGAAAACGAATGATCACTTACCTGTATCACAGCTGTTTACGAACAGTCAGCCTGGCACCGTTGATGGACAGATAGCCAGCCATCCAGTCATAGTTGAGATTGGAGATGCAGATGGATAAACCCTTGTTAGTAGTTTCCACCTTCAAGGAGGGAGTCCGTCATGGGATCCTGGGAAACTATGACAAAAAAAGAAAAAAAGTCAATACATTTATAGACACTGAATGATCACTTACCTGTATCACAGCTGTTTACGAACAGTCAGCCTGGCACATTTGAAGATGGACAGAAAGCCAGCCAGCCAGTCATAGTTGAGTTTGGAGATGCAGATGGATAAACCCTGGTTAGTCGTTTCCACCTTCAGAGAGGGAGTCCGTCATGGCATCCTGGGAAACTGTATTGCAAAAAAAAAGAAAGTCAATACATGTATAGAAACTGAATGATCACTTACCTGTATCACAGCTGTTTACGAACAGTCAGCCTGGCACAGTTGAAGATGGACAGAAAGCCAGCCACAGTTGTGAAGTGAGAAGCAGATGGAATGACCCCTGTTAGTAGTTTCCACCTTCAGAGAGGGAGTCCGTTATGGCATCCTGAGAAACTGTATGATAAAAAAAAGAAAGTCAATACATGTATAGAAACTGAATGATCACTTACCTGTATCACAGCTGTTTACAAACAGTCAGCTTGGCACCGTTGATGGACAGATAGCTAGCCAGCCAGTCATATTTGAGATTGGAGATGCAGATGGATAAACCCTTGTTAGTAGTTTCCACCTTCAAGGAGGGAGTCCGTCATGGCATCCTGGGAAACTATATGACAAAAAAGAAAAAGTCAATACACATATAGAAACTGAATGATCACTTACCGGTATCACAGCTGTTTACGAACAATCAGCCTGGCACCGTTGATGATGGACAGAAACCCAGCCACACAGCCACAGTTCTGAAGTGAGAAGCAAATGGAATGACCCCTATTAGTATATTCCACCTTCAGAGAGGGAATCCGCCATGGCATCCTGGAAAACTGTATGACAAAAAAGAAAGTCAATACATGTATAGAAACTGAATGATCACTTACCTGTATCACAGCTGTTTACGAACAGTCAGCCTGGCACAGTTGAAGATGGACAGAAAGCCAGCCACAGTTGTGAAGTGAGAAGCAGATGGAATGACCCCTGTTAGTAGTTTCCACCTTCAGAGAGGGAGTCCGTTATGGCATTCTGGGAAACTGTATGATAAAAAAAAGAAAGTCAATACATGTATAGAAACTGAATGATCACTTACCTGTATCACAGCTGTTTACGAACAGTCAGCCTGGCACCGTTGATGATGGACAGAAAGCCAGCCACACAGCCACAGTTGTGAAGTGAGAAGCAGATGGAATGACCCCTGTTAGTAGTTTCCACCTTCAAGGAGGGAATCGGTCATGGCATCCTGGGAAACTGTATGACAAAAAAAAGAAAGTCAATACATGTATAGAAACTGAATGATCACTTACCTGTATCACAGCTGTTTACGAACAGTCAGCCTGGCACAGTTGAAGATGGACAGAAAGCCAGCCACAGTTGTGAAGTGAGAAGCAGATGGAATGACCCCTGTAAGTAATTTCCACCTTCAGAGAGGGAGTCCGTCATGGCATTCTGGGAAACTGTATGATAAAAAAAGAAAGTCAATACATGTATAGAAACTGAATGATCACTTACCTGTATCACAGCTGTTTACGAACAGTCAGCCTCACACAGTTGAAGATGGACAGAAAGCCAGCCAGCCAGTCATATTTGAGATTGGAGATGCAGATGGATTAACCCTTGTTAGTCGTTTCCACCTTCATAGAGGGAGTCCGTCATGGCATCCTGGGAAACTGTATGACAAAAAAAAGAAAGTCAATACATGTATAGAAACTGAATGATCACTTACCTGTATCACAGCTGTTTACGAACAGTCAGCCTGGCACAGTTTAAGATGGACAGAAAGCCAGCCACAGTTGTGAAGTGAGAAGCAGATGGAATGACCCCTGTAAGTAGTTTCCACCTTCAGAGAGGGAGTCCGTCATGGCATTCTGGGAAACTGTATGATAAAAAAAGAAAGTCAATACATGTATAGAAACTGAATGATCACTTACCTGTATCACAGCTGTTTACGAACAGTCAGCCTCACACAGTTGAAGATGGACAGAAAGCCAGCCAGCCAGTCATATTTGAGATTGGAGATGCAGATGGATTAACCCTTGTTAGTCGTTTCCACCTTCAGAGAGGGAGTCCGTCATGGCATCCTGGGAAACTGTATGACAAAAAAGAAAGTCAATACATGTATAGAAACTGAATGGTCACTTACCTGTATCACAGCTGTTTACAAACAGTCAGCCTGGCACAGTTGAAGATGGACAGAAAGCCAGCCACACAGCCACAGTTGTGAAGTGAGAAGCAGATGGAATAACCCCTGTTAGTAGTTTCCACCTTCAGAGAGGGAGTCCGTCATGGCATCCTGGGAAACTGTATGATAAAAAAAAGAAAGCCAATACATGTATAGAAAACGAATGATCACATACCTGTATCACAGCTGTTTACGAACATTCAGCCTCACACGGTTGAACTGTCTGGTTCCTACAGAGAGGAAGCTGGCCATGCGATCCTGGGAAACTGTATGACAAAAAAGAAAAAGTGAATACATGTATAGAAACTGAATGATCACTTACCTGTATCACAGCTGTTTACGAACAGTCAGCCTGGCACCGTTGATGATGGACAGAAAGCCAGCAACACAGCCACAGTTCTGAAGTGAGAAGCAAATGGAATGACCCCTGTTAGTATTTTCCACCTTCAGAAAGGGAGTCGGTCATGGCATTCTGGGAAACTGTATAACAAAAAAAAGAAAGTCAATACATGTATAGAAACTGAATTATTATTTACCTGTATCACAGCTGTTTACGAACAGTCAGCCTCACACAGTTGAAGATGGACAGAAAGCCAGCCATCCAGTCATAGTTGAGATTGGAGATGTAGATGGATAAACCCTTGTTAGTCTTTTTCACCTTCAGAAAGGGAGTCCGTCATGGGATCCTGGGAAACTGTATGATTAAAAAAAAGAAAGCCAATACATGTATAGAAAACGAATGATCACTTACCTGTATCACAGCTGTTTACGAACAGTCAGCCTGGCACCGTTGATGGACAGATAGCCAGCCAGCCAGTCATAGTTGAGATTGGAGATGCAGATGGATAAACCCTTGTTAGTAATTTCCACCTTCAGAAAGGGAGTCCGTCATGGCATCCTGGGAAACTGTATGACAAAAAAAAGAAAGTCAATACATGTATAGAAACTGAATGATTACTTACCTGTATCACAGCTGTTTACAAACAGTCAGCCTGGCACCGTTGATGATGGACAGAAAGCCAGCCACACAGCCACAGTTCTGAAGTGAGAAGCAAATGGAATGACCCGTTAGTATTTTCCACCTTCAGAGAGGGAGTCGTTCATGGCATTCTGGGAAAGTGTATGACAAAAAAGAAAGTCAATACATGTATAGAAACTGAATGATCACTTACCTGTATCACAGCTGTTTACGAACAGTCAGCCTCACACAGTTGAAGTTGGACAGAATACCAGCCAGCCAGTAACAGTTGAGATTGGACATGCAGATGGATAAACCCTTGTTAGTTGTTTTCACCATCAAGGAGGGAGTACGTCATGGCATCCTGGGAAACTGTATGACAAAAAAAAGAAAGTCAATACATGTATAGAAACTGAATGATCACTTACCTGTATCACAGCTGTTTACGAACAGTCAACCTGGCACCGTTGATGATGGACAGAAAGCCAGCCACACAGCCACAGTTGTGAAGTGAGAAGCAGATGGAATGACCCCTGTTAGTAGTTTCGACCTTCAAGGAGGGAGTCGGTCATGGCATCCGGGGAAACTGTATGACAAAAAAAAGAAAGTTAATACATGTATAGAAACTGAATGATCACTTACCTGTATCACAGCTGTTTACAAACAGTCAGCCAGGCACCGTTGATGGACACATAGCCAGCCATCCAGTCATAGTTGAGATTGGAGATGTAGATGGATAAACCCTTGTTAGTAATTTCCACCTTCAGAAAGGGAGTCCGTCATGGGATCCTGGGAAACTATGACAAAAAAGAAAAAAAGTCAATACATATATAGAAACTGAATAATCACTTACCTGTATCACAGCTGTTTACGAACAGTCAGCCTCACACAGTTGAAGTTGGACAGAATACCAGCCAGCCAGTCATAGTTGAGTTTGGAGATGCAGATGGATAAACCCTTGTTAGTAGTTTCCACCTTCAAGGAGGGAGTCCGTCATGGCATCCTGGGAAAGTGTATGACAAAAAAAAAGAAAGTCAATACATGTATAGAAACTGAATGATCACTTACCTGTATCACAGCTGTTTACAAACAGTCAGCCTGGCACCGCTGATGGACAGATAGCCAGCCAGCCAGTCATAGTTGAGATTGGAGATGCAGATGGATAAACCCTTGTTAGTCGTTTTCACCTTCAAGGAAGGAGTCCGTCATGGCATCCTGGGAAACTGTATGACAAAAAAAAGAAAGTCAATACATGTTTAGAAACTGAATGATCACTTACCTGTATCACAGCTGTTTTCGAACAGTCAGCCTGACACAGTTGAAGATGGACAGAAAGCCAACCACAGTTGTGAAGTGAGAAGCAGATGGAATGACCCCTATTAGTAGTTTCCATCTTCAGAGAGGGAGTCCGTCATGGCATCCTGGGAAACTGTATGATAAAAAAAAGAAAGTCAATACATGTATAGAAACTGAATGATCACTTACCTGTATCACAGCTGTTTACAAACAGTCAGCCTGGCACCGCTGATGGACAGATAGCCAGCCAGCCAGTCATAGTTGAGATTGGAGATGCAGATGGATAAACACTTGATAGTAGTTTCCACCTTCAAGGAGGGAGTCCGTCATGGCATCCTGGGAAACTGTATGACAAAAAAGAAAGTCAATACATGTATAGAAACTGAATGATCACTTACCTGTATCACAGCTGTTTACGAACAGTCAGCCTGGCACATTTGAAGATGGACAGAAAGCCAGCCAGCCAGTCATAGTTGAGTTTGGAGATGCAGATGGATAAACCCTGGTTAGTCGTTTCCACCTTCAGAGAGGGAGTCCGTCATGGGATCCTGGGAAACTGTATGATAAAAAAAAGAAAGTCAATACATGTATAGAAAACGAATGATCACTTACCTGTATCACAGCTGTTTACGAACAGTCAGCCTCACACCCCTGAAGATGGACAAAATACCAGCCAGCCAGTCATAGTTGAGATTGGAGATGCAGATGGATAAACCCTTGTTAGTCGTTTCCACCTTCAGAGAGGGAGTCCGTCATGGCATTCTGGGAAACTGTATGACAAAAAAGAAAGTTAATACATGTATAGAAACTGAATGACCACTTACATGTATCACAGCTGTTTACGAACAGTCAGCCTGGCACAGTTTAAGATGGACAGGAAACCAGCCACACAGAAACAGTTGTGAAGTAAGAAGCAGATGGTATGACCCCTGTTAGTAGTTTCCACCCTCAGAGAGGGAGTCCGTCATGGCATCCTGGGAAACTGTATGACAAAAAAGAAAGTCAATACATGTATAGAAACTGAATGATCACTTACCTGTATCACAGCTGTTTACAAACAGTCAGCTTGGCACCGTTGATGGACAGATAGCTAGCCAGCCAGTCATATTTGAGATTGGAGATGCAGATGGATTAACCCTTGTTAGTCGTTTCTACCTTCAGAGAGGGAGTCAGTCATGGCATCTTGGGAACCTGTATGACAAAAAAGAAAAAGTCAATACATATATAGAAACTGAATGATCACTTACCTGTATCACAGCTGTTTACGAACAGTCAGCCTGGCACCGTTGATGATGGACAGAAAGCCAGCCACACAGCCATAGTTCTGAAGTGACAGCAGATGGAATGACCCTTGTTAGTCGTTTCAACCTTTACAGAGAGAGTCCGTCATGGGATCCTGGGAATTTGTATGACAAAAAAGAAAGTCAATACATGTATAGAAACTGAATGATCACTTACCTGTATCACAGCTGTTTATGAACAGTCAGCCTGGCACAGTTTAAGATGGACAGAAAGCCAGCCACATAGGCACAGTTGTGAAGTGAGAAGCAGATGGAATGACCCCTTTTAGTAGTTTCCACCTTCAGAGAGGGAGTCCGTCATGGCATCCTGGGAAACTGTATGACAAGAAAGAAAAAAAGTCAATACATACATACAAACTGAACGATCACTTACCTGTATCACAGCTGTTTACGAACAGTCAGCCTGGCACCGTTGATGATGGACAGAAAGCCAGCCACACAGCCACATTTCTGAAGTGAGAAGCAAATGGAATGACTCCTGTTAGTATTTTTCACCTTCAGAGAGGGAGTCCGTCATGGCATCCTGGGAAACTGTATGACAAAAAAGAAAGTCAATACATGTATAGAAACTGAAAATTCACTTACCTGTATCACAGCTGTTTACAAACAGTCAGCCTGGCACCGCTCATGGACAAATAGCCAGCCAGCCAGTCATAGTTGAGATTGGAGATGCAGATGGATAAACCCTTGTTAGTAGTTTCCACCTTCAAGGAGGGAGTCCGTCATGGCATCCTGGGAAACTGTATGACAAAAAAGAAAGTAAATACATATATACAAACTGAATGATCACTTACCTTTATCACAGCTGTTTACGAACAGTCAGCCTTGCACAGTTGAAGATGGACAGATAGCCAGCCAGCCAGCCAGTCATATTTAGGATTGAAGATGCAGATGGATAAACCCTTGTTATTCGTTTTCACCTTCAAGGAAGGAGTCCGTCATGGCATCCTGGGAAACTGTTTGATAAAAAAAAGAAAGTCAATACATGTATAGAAACTGAATGATCATTGGCAGAGTTGAAGATGGACAGATAGCTAGCCACAGTTGTGAAGTGAGAAGCAGATGGAATGACCCTTGTTAGTCGTTTCCACCTTCAGAGAGGGAGTCCGTCATGGGATCCTGGGAAACTGTATGATAAAAAAAAGAAAGTCAATACATGTATAGAAACTGAATGACCACTTAACCTGTATCACAGCTGTTTACGAACAGTCAGCCTCACACCGTTGAAGATGGACAGAATACCAGCCAGCCAGTCATAGTTGAGATTGGAGATGCAGATGGATAATCCCTTGTTAGTCGTTTCCACCTTCAGAGAGGGAGTCCGTCATGGCATCCTGGGAAACCGTATGACAAAAAAGAAAGTCAATACATGTATAGAAACTGAATGACCCCTTACCTGTATCACAGCTGTTTACGAACAGTCAGCCTGGCACAGTTGAAGATGGACAGAAAGCCAGCCACAGTTGTGAAGTGAGAAGCAGATGGAATGACCCTTGTTAGTCATTTCTACCATCAGAGAGGGAGTCCGTCATGGCATCCTGGGAAAGTGTATGATAAAAAAAATAAAACCAATACATGTATAGAAAACGAATGATCACTTACCTGTATCACAGCTGTTTACGAACAGTCAGCCTCACACAGTTGAAGTTGGACAGAATACCAGCCAGCCAGTCATAGTTGAGTTTGGAGATGCAGATGGATAAACCCTTGTTAGTAGTTTCCACCATCAAGGAGGGAGACCGTAATGGCATCCTGGGAAACTGTATGACAAAAAAGAAAAAGTGAATACACATATAGAAACTGAATGATCACTTACCTGTATCACAGCTGTTTATGAACAGTCAGCCTGGCACAGTTGAAGATGGACAAAATACCAGCCAGCCAGTCATAGTTGAGATTGGAGATACAGATGGATAAACCCTTGTTAGTAGTTTCCACCTTCAAGGAGGGAGTCCGTCATGGCATCCTGGGAAACTGTATGACAAAAAAGAAAAAGTCAATACATGTACAGAAACTGAATGATCACTTACCTGTATCACAGCTGTTTACGAACAGTCACCCTGGCACCGTTGATGACGGACAGAAAGCCAGCCAAACAGCCACAGTTCTGAAGTGAGAAGCAAAAAGAATGACCCCTGTTAGAATTTTCCACCTTCAGAGAGGGAGTCCGCCATGGCATCCTGGGAAACTGTATGACAAAAAAGAAAGTCAATACATGTATAGAAACTGAATGATCACTTACCTGTATCACAGCTGTTTACGAACAGTCAGCCTGGCACCGTTGATGGACAGAGCCAGCCATCCAGTCATAGTTGAGATTGGAGTTATAGATGGATAAACCCATGTTAGTCCTTTCCACCTTCAGAAAAGGAGTCCTTCATGGCATCCTGGGAAACTGTATGACAAAAAAGAAAGTCAATACATGTATAGAAACTGAATGATCACTTACCTGTATCACAGCTGTTTACGAACAGTCAGCCTTGCACAGTTGAAGATGGACAGAAAGCAAGCCAGCCAGTCATATTTAGGATTGAAGATGCAGATGGATAAACCCTTGTTAGTCGTTTCCACCTTCAAAGAGGGAGTCCGTCATGGGATCCTGGGAAACTGTATGATAAAAAAAGAAAGTCAATACATGTATAGAAACTGAATGATTACTTACCTGTATCACAGCTGTTTACGAACAGTCAGCCTCCCACAGTTGAAGATGGACAGAAAGCCAGACACACAGCCATAGTTCTGAAGTGAGAGCAGATGGAATGACCCTTGTTAGTCGTTTCAAGCTTCACAGAGAGAGTCCGTCATGGGATCCTGGGAATTTGTATGACAAAAAAGAAAGTCAATACATGTATAGAAATTGAATGATCACTTACCTGTATCACAGCTGTTTACGAACAGTCAGCCTGGCACCGCTGATGGACAGATAGCCAGCCAGCCAGTCATAGTTGAGATTGGAGATGCAGATGGATAAACCCTTGTTAGTAGTTTCCACCTTCAAGGAGAGAGTCCGTCATGGCATCCTGGGAAACTGTATGAAAAAAAAGAAAGTCAATACATGTATAGAAAACGAATGATCACTTACCTGTATCACAGCTGTTTACGAACAGTCAGCCTCACACAGTTGAAGATGGACAGATAGCCAGCCAGCCAGTCATAGTTAAGATTGGAGATGCAGATGGATAAACCCTTGTTAGTCGTTTCCACCTTCAGAAAGGGACTCCGTCATGGGATCCTGGGAAACTATGACAAAAAAGAAAAAAAGTCAAAACATGTATAGAAACTGAATGATCACTTACCTGTATCACAGCTGTTTACGAACAGTCAGCCTGGCACCGTTGATGGACAGATAGCCAGCCAGCCAGTCACAGTTCTGAAGTGAGAAGCAAATGGAATAACCCCTGTTAGTATTTTCCACCTTCAGAAAGGGAGTCGGTCATGGCATTCTGGGAAACTGTATGACAAAAAAAAGAAAGTCAATACATGTATAGAAACTGAATGATCACTTACCTTTATCACAGCTGTTTATGAACAGTAAGCCTGGCACAGTTAAAGATGGACAAAATACCAGCCAGCCAGTCATAGTTGAGTTTGGAGATGCAGATGGATAAATCCTTGTTAGTAGTTTCCACCTTCAAGGAGGGAGTCCATCATGGCATACTGGAAAACTGTATGACAAAAAAGAAAAAGTCAATACATGTATAGAAACTGAATTATTATTTACCTGTATCACAGCTGTTTACGAACAGTCAGCCTCACACAGTTGAAGATGGACAGAAAGCCAGCCATCCAGTCATAGTTGAGATTGGAGATGTAGATGGATAAACCCTTGTTAGTCATTTCCACCTTCAGAAAGGGAGTCCGTCATGGGATCCTGGGAAACTGTATGATAAAAAAAAGAAAGCCAATACATGTATAGAAAACGAATGATCACTTACCTGTATCACAGCTGTTTATGAACAGTCAGCCTCACACAGTTGAAGTTGGACAGAATACCAGCCATCCAGTCATAGTTGAGTTTGGAGATGCAGATGGATAAATCCTTGTTAGTAGTTTCCACCTTCAAGGAGGGAGTCCATCATGGCATACTGGAAAACTGTATGACAAAAAAGAAAAAGTCAATACATGTATAGAAACTGAATGATCACTTACCTGTATCACAGCTGATTACAAACAGTCAGCCTGGCACCGTTGATGGACAGATAGCCAGCCAGCCAGTCATAGTTGAGATTGGAGATGCAGATGGATAAACCCTTGTTAGTAGTTTCCACCTTCAAGGAGGGAGTCCGTCATGGCATTCTGGGAAACTGTATGACAAAAAAGAAAAAGTCAATACATGTATAGAAACTGAATGATCACTTACCTGTATCACAGCTGTTTACGAACAGTCAGCCTCACACAGTTGAAGTTGGACAGAATACCAGCCATCCAGTCATAGTTGAGTTTGGAGATGCAGATGGATAAACCCTTCTTAGTCGTTTCCACCTTCAGAGAGGGAGTCCGTCATGGGATCTTGGGAAACTGTATGACAAAAAAGAAAAAGTCAATACATGTATAGAAACTGAATGATCACTTACCTGTATCACAGCTGTTTACGAACAGTCAGCCTCACACAGTTGAAGTTGGACAGAATACCAGCCATCCAGTCATAGTTGAGATTGGAGATGCAGATGGATAAACCCTTGTTAGTCGTTTCCACCTTCAGAGAGGGAGTCCGTCATGGCATCCTGGGAAACTGTATGACAAAAAAGAAAGTCAATACATGTATAGAAACTGAATGATCACTTACCTGTATCACAGCTGTTTACAGACAGTCAGCCTGGCACCGTTGATGGACAGATAGCCAGCCATCCAGTCATAGTTGAGATTGGAGATGCAGATGGATAAACCCTTGTTAGTCATTTCCACCTTCAGAAAGGGAGTCCGTCATGGCATCCTGGGAAACTGTATGACAAAAAAGAAAAAACGTCAATACATATATAGAAACTGAATGACCACTTACCTGTAACACAGCTGTTTACAAACAGTCAGCCTGGCACAGTTTAAGATGGACAGGAAACCAGCCACACAGCCACAGTTGTGAAGTAAGAAGCAGATGGTATGACCCCTGTTAGTCGTTTCCACCCTCAGAGAGGGAGTCAATCATGGCATCCTGGGAAACTGTATGACAAAAAAAAAAGTCAATACATGTATAGAAACTGAATGATCACTTACCTGTATCACAGCTGTTTACGAAAAGTCAGCCTCACACCGTTGATGGACAGATAGCCAGCCAGCCAGTCAAAGTTGAGATTGGAGATGCAGATGGATTAACCCTTGTTAGTCGTTTCCATCTTCAGAGAGAGAGTCCGTCATGGGATCCTGGGAAACTGTATGACAAAAAAAAAAAGTCAATACATGGATAGAAACTGAATGATCACTTACCTGTATCACAGCTGTTTACAGTCAGCCTGGCACCGTTGATGATGGACAGAAAGCCAGCCACACAGCCACAGTTGTGAAGTGAGAAGCAGATGGAATGACCCCTGTTAGTAGTTTCCACCTTCATAGAGGGAGTTGGTCATGGCATCCTGGGAGACTGTATGACAAAAAAGAAAGTCAATACATGTATAGAAACTGAATGATCACTTACCTGTATCACAGCTGTTTTCGGACAGTTAGCCTCACATAGTTGAAGTTGGACAGAAAGCCAGCCACACAGCCATAGTTCTGAAGTGACAGCAGATGGAATGACCCTTGTTAGTCGTTTCCACCTTCAAGGAGGGAGTCCGTCACGGCATCCTGGGAAACTGTATGACAAAAAAGAAAGTCAATACATGTATAGAAACTGAATGATCACTTACCTGCATCACAGCTGTTTACGAACAGTCAGGCTGGCACAGTTAAAGTTGGACAGAAAGCCAGCCACACAGCCACAGTTGTGAAGAGAGAAGCAGATGGAATGACCCTTGTTAGTAGTTTCCACCTTCAGAGAGGAAGCCGGCCATGCGATCCTGGGAAACTGTATGACAAAAAAGAAAAAGTCAATACATGTATAGAAACTGAATGATCACTTACCTGTATCACAGCTGTTTACGAACAGTCAGCCTCACACAGTTGAAGATGGACAGAAAGCCAGCCAGCCAGTCATATTTGAGATTGGAGATGCAGATAGATAAACCCTTGTTAGTCGTTTCCGCCTTCAGAAAGGGAGTCCGTAATGGGATCCTGGGAAACTGTATGACAAAAAAGAAAGTCAATACATGTATAGAAACTGAATGATCACTTACCTGTATCACAGCTGTTTACGAACAGTCAGCCTTGCACAGTTGAAGTTGGACAGAAAGCCAGCCACAGTTTTGAAATGAGAAGCAGATAGAATGACCCCTGTTAGTAGTTTCCACCTTCAGAGAGGGAGTCTGTCATGGGATCCTGGGAAACTGTATGATAAAAAAAGAAAGTTGATACATGTATAGAAACTGAATGATCACTTACCTGTATCACAGCTGTTTACGAACAGTCAGCCTCACACAGTTGAAGATGGACAAAAAGCCAGCCACAGTTGTGAAGTGAGAAGCAAATGGAATGACCCCTGTTAGTATTTTCCACCTTCAGAAAGGGAGTCGGTCATGGCATTCTGGGAAACTGTATGACAAAAAAAAGAAAGTCAATACATGTATAGAAATTGAATGATTACTTACCTGTATCACAGCTGTTTACACAGTCAGCCTGGCACCGTTGATGGACAGATAGCCAGCCAGCCAGTCATAGTTGAGTTTGGAGATGTGGATGGATAAACCCTTGTTAGTAGTTTCCACCTTCAGAAAGGGAGTCCGTCATGGCATCCTGGGAAACTGTATGACAAAAAAAAGAAAGTCAATACATGTATAGAAACTGAATGATCACTTACCTGTATCACACCTGTTTACGAACAGTCAGCCTGGCACCGTTGATGATGGACAGAAAGCCAGCCACACAGCCACAGTTCTGAAGTGAGAAGCAGATGGAATGACCCCTGTTAGTAGTTTCCACCTTCAAGGAGGTAGTCGGTCATGGCATCCTGGGAGACTGTATGACAATAAAGAAAGTCAATACATGTATAGAAACTGAATGATCACTTACCTGTATCACAGCTGTTTACGAAAAGTCAGCCTTGCACAGTTGAAGTTGGACAGAAAGCCAGCCACAGTTGTGAAGTGAGAAGCAGATGGAATGACCCCTGTTAGTAGTTTCCTCCTTCAGAGAGGAAGCCGGCCATGCGATCCTGGGAAACTGTATGACAAAAAAGAAAAAGTAAATACATGTATAGAAACTGAAGGATCACTTACCTGTATCACACCTGTTTACGAACAGTCAGCCTGGCACCGTTGATGATGGACAGAAAGCCAGCCACACAGCCACAGTTGTGAAGTGAGAAGCAGATGAAATGACCCCTGTTAGTAGTTTCCACCTTCATAGAGGGAGTTGGTCATGGCATCCTGGGAGACTGTATGACAAAAAAGAAAGTCAATACATGTATAGAAACTGAATGATCACTTACCTGTATCACAGCTGTTTTCGGACAGTTAGCCTCACATAGTTGAAGTTGGACAGAAAGCCAGCCACACAGCCATAGTTCTGAAGTGACAGCAGATGGAATGACCCTTGTTAGTCGTTTCCACCTTCAAGGAGGGAGTCCGTCACGGCATCCTGGGAAACTGTTTGACAAAAAAGAAAGTCAATACATGTATAGAAACTGAATGATCACTTACCTGCATCACAGCTGTTTATGAACAGTCAGGCTGGCACAGTTAAAGTTGGACAGAAAGCCAGCCACACAGCCACAGTTGTGAAGAGAGAAGCAGATGGAATGACCCTTGTTAGTAGTTTCCACCTTCAGAGAGGAAGCCGGCCATGCGATCCTGGGAAACTGTATGACAAAAAAGAAAAAGTCAATACATGTATAGAAACTGAATGATCACTTACCTGTATCACAGCTGTTTACGAACAGTCAGCCTCACACAGTTGAAGATGGACAGAAAGCCAGCCAGCCAGTCATATTTGAGATTGGAGATGCAGATAGATAAACCCTTGTTAGTCGTTTCCGCCTTCAGAAAGGGAGTCCGTCATGGGATCCTGGGAAACTGTATGACAAAAAAGAAAGTCAATACATGTATAGAAACTGAATGATCACTTACCTGTATCACAGCTGTTTACGAACAGTCAGCCTTGCACAGTTGAAGTTGGACAGAAAGCCAGCCACAGTTTTGAAGTGAGAAGCAGATAGAATTACCCCTGTTAGTAGTTTCCACCTTCAGAGAGGGAGTCTGTCATGGGATCCTGGGAAACTGTATGATAAAAAAAGAAAGTTGATACATGTATAGAAACTGAATGATCACTTACCTGTATCACAGCTGTTTACGAACAGTCAGCCTCACACAGTTGAAGATGGACAAAAAGCCAGCCACAGTTGTGAAGTGAGAAGCAAATGGAATGACCCCTGTTAGTATTTTCCACCTTCAGAAAGGGAGTCGGTCATGGCATTCTGGGAAACTGTATGACAAAAAAAAGAAAGTCAATACATGTATAGAAACTGAATGATTACTTACCTGTATCACAGCTGTTTACACAGTCAGCCTGGCACCGTTGATGGACAGATAGCCAGCCAGCCAGTCATAGTTGAGTTTGGAGATGTGGATGGATAAACCCTTGTTAGTAGTTTCCACCTTCAGAAAGGGAGTCCGTCATGGCATCCTGGGAAACTGTATGACAAAAAAAAGAAAGTCAATACATGTATAGAAACTGAATGATCACTTACCTGTATCACAGCTGTTTACGAACAGTCAGTCTGGCACCGTTGATGATGGACAGAAAGCCAGCCACACAGCCACAGTTCTGAAGTGAGAAGCAAATGGAATGACCCCTGTTAGTATTTTCCACCTTCAGAAAGGGAGTCGGTCATGGCATTCTGGGAAACTGTATGAAAAAAAAAAGAAAGTCAATACATGTATAGAAACTGAATGATCACTTGCCTTTATCACAGCTGTTTACAAACAGTCAGCCTGGCACCGTTGATGGACAGATAGCCAGCCAGCCAGTCAAAGTTGAGATTGGAGATGTAGATGGATAAACCCTTGTTAGTAGTTTCCACCTTCAAGGAGGGAGTCCGTCATGGCATCCTGGGAAACTGTATGACAAAAAAGAAAAAGTCAATACATGTATAGAAACTGAATGATCACTTACCTGTATCACAGCTGTTTACGAACAGTACGCCTGGCACAGTTTAAGTTGGACAGAATACCAGCCACACAGCCACAGTTGTGAAGAGAGAAGCAGATGGAATGACCCTTGTTAGTCGTTTCCACCTTCAAGGAGGGAGTCCGTCATGGCATCCTGGGAAACTGTATGACAAAAAACAAAGTCAATACATGTATAAAAACTGAATGATCACTTACCTGTATCACAGCTGTTTACGAACAGTCAGCCTTGCACAGTTGAAGATGGACAGAATACCAGCCACACAGCCACAGTTGTGAAGTGGGAAGCAGATGGAATGACCCGTTAGTAGTTTCCACCTTCAGAGAGGAAGCCGGCCATGCAATCCTGGGAAACTGTATGACAAAAAAGAAAAAGTCAATACATGTATAGAAATGGAATGATTACTTACCTGTATCACAGCTGTTTACGAACAGTCAGCCTTGCACAGTTGAAGATGGACAGAATACCAGCCAGCCAGTCATAGTTGAGATTTGAGATGCAGATGGATAAACCCTTGTTAGTCTTTTCCACCTTCAGAGAGGGAGTCCGTCATGGCATCCTGGGAAACTGTATGACAAAAAAGAAAGTCATTACATGTATAGAAAACGAATGATCACTTACCTGTATCACAGCTGTTTACGAACAGTCAGCCTGGCACAGTTGAAGATGGACAGAAAGCCAGCCACAGTTGTGAAGTGAGAAGCAGATGGAATGACCCCTGTAAGTAGTTTCCACCTTCAGAGACGGAGTCCGTCATGGCATCCTGGGAAACTGTATGACAAAAAAGAAAGTCAATACATGTATAGAAACTGAATGATCACTTACCTGTATCACAGCTGTTTACGAACAGTCAGCCTGGCACCGTTGATGATGGACAGAAAGCCAGCCACACAGCCACAGTTGTGAAGTGAGAAGCAGATGGAATAACCCCTGTTAGTAGTTTCCACCTTCAGAGTGGGATTCCGTCATGGCATCCTGGGAAACTGTATGACAAAAAAGAAAGTCAATACATGTATAGAAACTGAATGATGACTTACCTGTATCACAACTGTTTACGAACAGTCAGCCTGGCACAGTTGAAGATGGACAGAAAGCCAGCCACAGTTGTGAAGTGAGAAGCAGATGGAATAACCCCTGTTAGTAGTTTCCACCTTCAGAGACGGAGTCCGTCATGGGATCCTGGTAAACTGTATGATTAAAAAAAAGAAAGCCAATGCATGTATAGAAAACGAATGATCACTTACCTGTATCACAGCTGTTTACGAACAGTCAGCCTGGCACCGTTAATGGACAGATAGCCAGCCAGCCAGTCATAGTTGAGATTGGAGATGCAGATGGATAAACCCTTGTTAGTAGTTTCCACCTTCAAGGAGGGAGTCCGTCATGGCATCCTGGGAAACTGTATGACAAAAAAGAAAAAGTCAATACATGTATAGAAACTGAATGATCACTTACCTGTATCACAGCTGTTTACGAACAGTCAGCCTTGCACAGTTGAAGTTGGACAGAAAGCCAGCCACAGTTTTGAAGAGAGAAGCAGATAGAATGACCCCTGTTAGTAGTTTCCACCTTCAGAGAGGGAGTCTGTCATGGGATCCTGGGAAACTGTATGATAAAAAAAGAAAGTTGATACATGTATAGAAACTGAATGATCACTTACCTGTATCACAGCTGTTTACGAACAGTCAGCCTCACACAGTTGAAGATGGACAAAAAGCCAGCCACAGTTGTGAAGTGAGAAGCAAATGGAATGACCCCTGTTAGTATTTTCCACCTTCAGAGAGGGAGTCGGTCATGGCATTCTGGGAAACTGTATGACAAAAAAAAGAAATTCAATACATGTATAGAAACTGAATGATTACTTACCTGTATCACAGCTGTTTACACAGTCAGCCTGGCACCGTTGATGGACAGATAGCCAGCCAGCCAGTCATAGTTGAGTTTGGAGATGTGGATGGATAAACCCTTGTTAGTAGTTTCCACCTTCAGAAAGAGAGTCCGTCATGGCATCCTGGGAAACTGTATGACAAAAAAAAGAAAGTCAATACATGTATAGAAACTGAATGATCACTTACCTGTATCACAGCTGTTTACGAACAGTCAGCCTGGCACCGTTGATGATGGACAGAAAGCCAGCCACACAGCCACAGTTCTGAAGTGAGAAGCAAATGGAATGACCCCTGTTAGTATTTTCCACCTTCAGAAAGGGAGTCGGTCATGGCATTCTGGGAAACTGTATGAAAAAAAAAAAGAAAGTCAATACATGTATAGAAACTGAATGATCACTTGCCTTTATCACAGCTGTTTACAAACAGTCAGCCTGGCACCGTTGATGGACAGATAGCCAGCCAGCCAGTCAAAGTTGAGATTGGAGATGTAGATGGATAAACCCTTGTTAGTAGTTTCCACCTTCAAGGAGGGAGTCCGTCATGGCATCCTGGGAAACTGTATGACAAAAAAGAAAGTCAATACATGTATTGAATCTGAATGATCACTTACCTGTATCACAGCTGTTTATGAACAGTACGCCTGGCACAGTTTAAGTTGGACAGAATACCAGCCACACAGCCACAGTTGTGAAGAGAGAAGCAGATGGAATGACCCTTGTTAGTCGTTTCCACCTTCAAGGAGGGAGTCCGTCATGGCATCCTGGGAAACTGTATGACAAAAAAGAAAGTCAATACATGTATAGAAACTGAATGATCACTTACCCGTATCACAGCTTTTTACGAACAGTCAGCCTTGCACAGTTGAAGATGGACAGAATACCAGCCACACAGCCACAGTTGTGAAGTGGGAAGCAGATGGAATGACCCGTTAGTAGTTTCCACCTTCAGAGAGGAAGCCGGCCATGCGATCCTGGGAAACTGTATGACAAAAAAGAAAAAGTCAATACATGTATAGAAACGGAATGATTACTTACCTGTATCACAGCTGTTTACGAACAGTCAGCCTTGCACAGTTGAAGATGGACAGAATACCAGCCAGCCAGTCATAGTTGAGATTGGAGATGCAGATGGATAAACCCTTGTTAGTCTTTTCCACCTTCAGAGAGGGAGTCCGTCATGGCATCCTGGGAAACTGTATGACAAAAAAGAAAGTCATTACATGTATAGAAACTGAATGATCACTTACCTGTATCACAGCTGTTTACGAACAGTCAGCCTGGCACAGTTGAAGATGGACAGAAAGCCAGCCACAGTTGTGAAGTGAGAAGCAGATGGAATGACCCCTGTAAGTAGTTTCCACCTTCAGAGACGGAGTCCGTCATGGCATCCTGGGAAACTGTATGACAAAAAAGAAAGTCAATACATGTATAGAAACTGAATGATCACTTACCTGTATCACAGCTGTTTACGAACAGTCAGCCTGGCACCGTTGATGATGGACAGAAAGCCAGCCACACAGCCACAGTTGTGAAGTGAGAAGCAGATGGAATAACCCCTGTTAGTAGTTTCCACCTTCAGAGAGGGATTCCGTCATGGCATCCTGGGAAACTGTATGACAAAAAAGAAAAAGTCAATACATGTATAGAAACTGAATGATGACTTACCTGTATCACAACTGTTTACGAACAGTCAGCCTGGCACAGTTGAAGATGGACAGAAAGCCAGCCACAGTTGTGAAGTGAGAAGCAGATGGAATAACCCCTGTTAGTAGTTTCCACCTTCAGAGACGGAGTCCGTCATGGGATCCTGGGAAACTGTATGATTAAACAAAAGAAAGCCAATGCATGTATAGAAAACGAATGATCACTTACCTGTATCACAGCTGTTTACGAACAGTCAGCCTGGCACCGTTAATGGACAGATAGCCAGCCAGCCAGTCATAGTTGAGATTGGAGATGCAGATGGATAAACCCTTGTTAGTAGTTTCCACCTTCAAGGAGGGAGTCCGTCATGGCATCCTGGGAAACTGTATGACAAAAAAGAAAGTCAATACATGTATTGAATCTGAATGATCACTTACCTGTATCACAGCTGTTTATGAACAGTACGCCTGGCACAGTTTAAGTTGGACAGAATACCAGCCACACAGCCACAGTTGTGAAGAGAGAAGCAGATGGAATGACCCTTGTTAGTCGTTTCCACCTTCAAGGAGGGAGTCCGTCATGGCATCCTGGGAAACTGTATGACAAAAAAGAAAGTCAATACATGTATAGAAACTGAATGATCACTTACCTGTATCACAGCTTTTTACGAACAGTCAGCCTTGCACAGTTGAAGATGGACAGAATACCAGCCACACAGCCACAGTTGTGAAGTGGGAAGCAGATGGAATGACCCGTTAGTAGTTTCCACCTTCAGAGAGGAAGCCGGCCATGCGATCCTGGGAAACTGTATGACAAAAAAGAAAAAGTCAATACATGTATAGAAACTGAATGATCACTTACCTGTATCACAGCTGTTTACGAACAGTCAGCCTGGCACCGTTGATGATGGACAGAAAGCCAGCCATCCAGTCATAGTTGAGATTGGAGATGTAGATGGATAAACCCTTTTTAGTCATTTCCACCTTCAGAAAGGGAGTCCGTCATGGGATCCTGGGAAACGATGACAAAAAACAAAAAAAGTCAATACATATATAGAAAAATGAATGATCACTTACATGTATCACAGCTGTTTACGAACAGTCAGCCTCACACAGTTGAAGTTGGACAGAATACCAGCCAGCCAGTCATAGTTGAGTTTGGAGATGCAGATGGATAAACCCTTGTTAGTAGTTTCCACCTTCAAGGACGGAGTCTGTCATGGCATCCTGGGAAACTGTATGACAAAAAAGAAAAAGTCAATACATGTATAGAAACTGAATTATTATTTGCCTGTATCACAGCTGTTTACGAACAGTCAGCCTGGCACCGTTGATGATGGACAGAAAGCCAGCCACACAGCCACAGTTGTGAAGTGAGAAGCAGATGGAATGACCCCTGTTAGTAGTTTCCACCTTCAAGGAGGGAGTCGGTCATGGCATCATGGGAAACTGTATGACAAAAAAAAGAAAGTCAATACATGTGTAGAAACTGAATGATCACTTACCTTTATCACAGCTGTTTACGAACAGTCAGTCTGGCACCGTTGATGGACAGATAGCCAGCCAGCCAGTCATAGTTGAGATTGGAGATGCAGATGGATAAACCCTTGTTAGTAGTTTCCACCTTCAAGGAGGGAGTCCGTAATGGCATCCTGGGAAACTGTATGACAAAAAAGAAAAAGTCAATACATGTATAGAAACTGAATGATCACTTACCTGTACCACAGCTGTTTACGAACAGTCAGCCTGGCACCGTTGATGATGGACAGAAAGCCAGCCACACAGCCACAGTTCTGAAGTGAGAAGCAAATGGAATGACGCCTGTTAGTATTTTCCACCTTCAGAAAGGGAGTCGGTCATGGCATTCTGGGAAACTGTATGAAAAAAAAAAGAAAGTCAACACATGTATAGAAACTGAATGATCACTTGCCTTTATCACAGCTGTTTACAAACAGTCAGCCGGGCACCGTTGATGGACAGATAGCCAGCCAGCCAGTCAAAGTTGAGATTGGAGATGTAGGTGGATAAACCCTTGTTAGTAGTTTCCACCTTCAAGGAGGGAGTCCGTCATGGCATCCTGGGAAACTGTATGACAAAAAAGAAAGTCAATACATGTATTGAATCTGAATGATCACTTACCTGTATCACAGCTGTTTATGAACAGTACGCCTGGCACAGTTTAAGTTGGACAGAATACCAGCCACACAGCCACAGTTGTGAAGAGAGAAGCAGATGGAATGACCCTTGTTAATCGTTTCCACCTTCAAGGAGGGAGTCCGTCATGGCATCCTGGGAAACTGTATGACAAAAAAGAAAAAGTCAATACATGTATAGAAACTGAATGATCACTTACCTTTATCGCAGCTGTTTATGAACAGTCAGCCTGGCACAGTTGAAGATGGAAAAAATACCAGCCAGCCAGTCATATTTGAGATTGGAGATGCAGATAGATAAACCCTTGTTAGTCGTTTCCACCTTCAGAGAGGGAGTCCGTCATGGCATCCTGGGAAACTGTATGACAAAAAAGAAAGTCAATACATGTATAGAAACTGAATGATCACTTACCTGTATCACAGCTGTTTACAGACAGTCAGCCTGGCACCGTTGATGGACAGATAGCCAGCCATCCAGTCATAGTTGAGATTGGAGATGCAGATGGATAAACCCTTGTTAGTCATTTCCACCTTCAGAAAGGGAGTCCGTCATGGCATCCTGGGAAACTGTATGACAAAAAAGAAAAAACGTCAATACATATATAGAAACTGAATGACCACTTACCTGTATCACAGCTGTTTACAAACAGTCAGCCTGGCACAGTTTAAGATGGACAGGAAACCAGCCACACAGCCACAGTTGTGAAGTAAGAAGCAGATGGTATGACCCCTGTTAGTAGTTTCCACCCTCAGAGAGGGAGTCAGTCATGGCATCCTGGGAAACTGTATGACAAAAAAGAAAGTCAATACATGTATAGAAACTGAATGATCACTTACCTGTATCACAGCTGTTTACGAACAGTCAGCATGGCACAGTTGAAGATGGATAGAAAGCCAGCCAGCCAGTCATATTTGAGATTGGAGATGCAGATGGATAAACCCTTGTTAGTCGTTTCCACCTTCAGAGAGGGAGTCCACCATGGCATCCTGGAAAACTGTATGACAAAAAAGAAAGTCAATACATGTTTAGAAACTGAATGATCACTTACCTGTATCACAGCTGTTTACGAACAGTCAGCCTGGCACAGTTGAAGAAGGACAGAAAGCCAGCCACACAGCCACAGTTGTGAAGTGAGAAGCAGATGGAATGACCCCTGTTAGTAGTTTCCACCTTCAGAGAGGGAGTCCATCATGGCATCCTGGGAAACTGTATGATAAAAAAAAGAAAGTCAATACATGTATAGAAACTGAATGATCACTTACCTGTATCACAGCTGTTTAAAAATAGTCAGTCTGGCACCGTTGATGGACAGATAGCTAGCCAGCCAGTCATATTTGAGATTGGAGATGCAGATGGATTAACCCTTGTTAGTCGTTTCCACCTTCAGAGAGGGAGTCCGTCATGGCATCCTGGGAAACTGTATGACAAAAAAAAGAAAGTCAATACATGTATAGAAACTGAATGATCACTTACCTGTATCACAGCTGTTTACACAGTCAGCCTGGCACCGTTGATGGACAGATAGCCAGCCAGCCAGTCATAGTTGAGTTTGGAGATGTGGATGGATAAACCCTTGTTAGTAGTTTCCACCTTCAGAAAGAGAGTCCGTCATGGCATCCTGGGAAACTGTATGACAAAAAAAAGAAAGTCAATACATGTATAGAAACTGAATGATCACTTACCTGTATCACAGCTGTTTACGAAAAGTCAGCCTTGCACAGTTGAAGTTGGACAGAAAGCCAGCCACAGTTGTGAAGTGAGAAGCAGATGGAATGACCCCTGTTAGTAGTTTCCACCTTCAGAGAGGAAGCCGGCCATGCGATCCTGGGAAACTTTATGACAAAAAAGAAAAAGTAAATACATGTATAGAAACTGAAGGATCACTTACCTGTATCACAGCTGTTTACAGTCAGCCTGGCACCGTTGATGATGGACAGAAAGCCAGCCACACAGCCACAGTTGTGAAGTGAGAAGCAGATGGAATGACCCCTGTTAGTAGTTTCCACCTTCATAGAGGGAGTTGGTCATGGCATCCTGGGAGACTGTATGACAAAAAAGAAAGTCAATACATGTATAGAAACTGAATGATCACTTACCTGTATCACAGCTGTTTTCGGACAGTTAGCCTCACATAGTTGAAGTTGGACAGAAAGCCAGCCACACAGCCAAAGTTCTGAAGTGACAGCAGATGGAATGACCCTTGTTAGTCGTTTCCACCTTCAAGGAGGGAGTCCGTCACGGCATCCTGGGAAACTGTATGACAAAAAAGAAAGTCAATACATGTATTGAATCTGAATGATCACTTACCTGTATCACAGCTGTTTACGAACAGTACGCCTGGCACAGTTTAAGTTGGACAGTATACCAGCCACACAGCCACAGTTGTGAAGAGAGAAGCAGATGGAATGACCCGTTAGTAGTTTCCACCTTCAGAGAGGAAGCCGGCCATGCGATCCTGGGAAACTGTATGACAAAAAAGAAAAAGTCAATACATGTATAGAAACTGAATGATCACTTACCTGTATCACAGCTGTTTACGAACAGTCAGCCTTGCACAGTTGAAGATGGACAGAATACCAGCCAGCCAGTCATAGTTGAGATTGGAGATGCAGATGGATAAACCCTTGTTAGTCTTTTCCACCTTCAGAGAGGGAGTCCGTCATGGCATCCTGGGAAATTGTATGACAAAAAAGAAAGTCATTACATGTATAGAAAACGAATGATCACTTACCTGTATCACAGCTGTTTACGAACAGTCAGCCTGGCACAGTTGAAGATGGACAGAAAGCCAGCCACAGTTGTGAAGTGAGAAGCAGATGGAATGACCCCTGTAAGTAGTTTCCACCTTCAGAGACGGAGTCCGTCATGGCATCCTGGGAAACTGTATGACAAAAAAGAAAGTCAATACATGTATAGAAACTGAATGATCACTTACCTGTATCACAGCTATTTACGAACAGTCAGCCTGGCACCGTTGATGATGGACAGAAAGCCAGCCACACAGCCACAGTTGTGAAGTGAGAAGCAGATGGAATAACCCCTGTTAGTAGTTTCCACCTTCAGAGAGGGATTCCGTCATGGCATCCTGGGAAACTGTATGACAAAAAAGAAAGTCAATACATGTATAGAAACTGAATGATGACTTACCTGTATCACAACTGTTTACGAACAGTCAGCCTGGCACAGTTGAAGATGGACAGAAAGCCAGCCACAGTTGTGAAGTGAGAAGCAGATGGAATAACCCCTGTTAGTAGTTTCCACCTTCAGAGACGGAGTCCGTCATGGGATCCTGGGAAACTGTATGATTAAAAAAAAGAAAGCCAATGCATGTATAGAAAATGAATGATCACTTACCTGTATCACAGCTGTTTACGAACAGTCAGCCTGGCACCGTTAATGGACAGATAGCCAGCCAGCCAGTCATAGTTGAGATTGGAGATGCAGATGGATAAACCCTTGTTAGTAGTTTCCACCTTCAAGGAGGGAGTCCGTCATGGCATCCTGGGAAACTGTATGACAAAAAAGAAAAAGTCAATACATGTATAGAAACTGAATGATCACTTACCTGTATCACAGCTGTTTACGAACAGTCAGCCTCACACAGTTGAAGATGGACAAAAAGCCAGCCACAGTTGTGAAGTGAGAAGCAAATGGAATGACCCCTGTTAGTATTTTCCACCTTCAGAGAGGGAGTCGGTCATGGCATTCTGGGAAACTGTATGACAAAAAAAAGAAAGCCAATACATGTATAGAAACTGAATGATTACTTACCTGTATCACAGCTGTTTACACAGTCAGCCTGGCACCGTTGATGGACAGATAGCCAGCCAGCCAGTCATAGTTGAGTTTGGAGATGTGGATGGATAAACCCTTGTTAGTAGTTTCCACCTTCAGAAAGAGAGTCCGTCATGGCATCCTGGGAAACTGTATGACAAAAAAAAGAAAGTCAATACATGTATAGAAACTGAATGATCACTTACCTGTATCACAGCTGTTTACGAACAGTCAGCCTGGCACCGTTGATGATGGACAGAAAGCCAGCCACACAGCCACAGTTCTGAAGTGAGAAGCAAATGGAATGACCCCTGTTAGTATTTTCCACCTTCAGAAAGGGAGTCGGTCATGGCATTCTGGGAAACTGTATGAAAAAAAAAAGAAAGTCAATACATGTATAGAAACTGAATGATCACTTGCCTTTATCACAGCTGTTTACAAACAGTCAGCCTGGCACCGTTGATGGACAGATAGCCAGCCAGCCAGTCAAAGTTGAGATTGGAGATGTAGATGGATAAACCCTTGTTAGTAGTTTCCACCTTCAAGGAGGGAGTCCGTCATGGCATCCTGGGAAACTGTATGACAAAAAAGAAAGTCAATACATGTATTGAATCTGAATGATCACTTACCTGTATCACAGCTGTTTATGAACAGTACGCCTGGCACAGTTTAAGTTGGACAGAATACCAGCCACACAGCCACAGTTGTGAAGAGAGAAGCAGATGGAATGACCCTTGTTAGTCGTTTCCACCTTCAAGGAGGGAGTCCGTCATGGCATCCTGGGAAACTGTATGACAAAAAAGAAAGTCAATACATGTATAGAAACTGAATGATCACTTACCTGTATCACAGCTTTTTACGAACAGTCAGCCTTGCACAGTTGAAGATGGACAGAATACCAGCCACACAGCCACAGTTCTGAAGTGGGAAGCAGATGGAATGACCCGTTAGTAGTTTCCACCTTCAGAGAGGAAGCCGGCCATGCGATCCTGGGAAACTGTATGACAAAAAAGAAAAAGTCAATACATGTATAGAAACGGAATGATTACTTACCTGTATCACAGCTGTTTACGAACAGTCAGCCTTGCACAGTTGAAGATGGACAGAATACCAGCCAGCCAGTCATAGTTGAGATTGGAGATGCAGATGGATAAACCCTTGTTAGTCTTTTCCACCTTCAGAGAGGGAGTCCGTCATGGCATCCTGGGAAACTGTATGACAAAAAAGAAAGTCAATACATGTATAGAAACTGAATGATCACTTACCTGTATCACAGCTGTTTACGAACAGTCAGCCTGGCACCGTTGATGATGGACAGAAAGCCAGCCACACAGCCACAGTTCTGAAGTGAGAAGCAAATGGAATGACCCGTTAGTATTTTCCACCTTCAGAAAGGGAGTCGGTCATGGCATTCTGGGAAACTGTATGAAAAAAAAAAGAAAGTCAATACATGTATAGAAACTGAATGATCACTTGCCTTTATCACAGCTGTTTACAAACAGTCAGCCTGGCACCGTTGATGGACAGATAGCCAGCCAGCCAGTCAAAGTTGAGATTGGAGATGTAGATGGATAAACCCTTGTTAGTAGTTTCCACCTTCAAGGAGGGAGTCCGTCATGGCATCCTGGGAAACTGTATGACAAAAAAGAAAGTCAATACATGTATTGAATCTGAATGATCACTTACCTGTATCACAGCTGTTTACGAACAGTACGCCTGGCACAGTTTAAGTTGGACAGAATACCAGCCACACAGCCACAGTTGTGAAGAGAGAAGCAGATGGAATGACCCGTTAGTAGTTTCCACCTTCAGAGAGGAAGCCGGCCATGCGATCCTGGGAAACTGTATGACAAAAAAGAAAAAGTCAATACATGTATAGAAACTGAATGATCACTTACCTGTATCACAGCTGTTTACGAACAGTCAGCCTTGCACAGTTGAAGATGGACAGAATACCAGCCAGCCAGTCATAGTTGAGATTGGAGAGGCAGATGGATAAACCCTTGTTAGTCTTTTCCACCTTCAGAGAGGGAGTCCGTCATGGCATCCTGGGAAACTGTATGACAAAAAAGAAAGTCATTACATGTATAGAAAACGAATGATCACTTACCTGTATCACAGCTGTTTACGAACAGTCAGCCTGGCACAGTTGAAGATGGACAGAAAGCCAGCCACAGTTGTGAAGTGAGAAGCAGATGGAATGACCCCTGTAAGTAGTTTCCACCTTCAGAGACGGAGTCCGTCATGGCATCCTGGGAAACTGTATGACAAAAAAGAAAGTCAATACATGTATAGAAACTGAATGATGACTTACCTGTATCACAACTGTTTACGAACAGTCAGCCTGGCACCGTTGATGATGGACAGAAAGCCAGCCACACAGCCACAGTTGTGAAGTGAGAAGCAGATGGAATAACCCCTGTTAGTAGTTTCCACCTTCAGAGAGGGATTCCGTCATGGCATCCTGGGAAACTGTATGACAAAAAAGAAAGTCAATACATGTATAGAAACTGAATGATGACTTACCTGTATCACAACTGTTTACGAACAGTCAGCCTGGCACAGTTGAAGATGGACAGAAAGCCAGCCACAGTCGTGAAGTGAGAAGCAGATGGAATAACCCCTGTTAGTAGTTTCCACCTTCAGAGACGGAGTCCGTCATGGGATCCTGGGAAACTGTATGATTAAAAAAAAGAAAGCCAATGCATGTATAGAAAACGAATGATCACTTACCTGTATCACAGCTGTTTACGAACAGTCAGCCTGGCACCGTTAATGGACAGATAGCCAGCCAGCCAGTCATAGTTGAGATTGGAGATGCAGATGGATAAACCCTTGTTAGTAGTTTCCACCTTCAAGGAGGGAGTCCGTCATGGCATCCTGGGAAACTGTATGACAAAAAAGAAAAAGTCAATACATGTATAGAAACTGAATGATCACTTACCTGTATCACAGCTGTTTACGAACAGTCAGCCTTGCACAGTTGAAGTTGGACAGAAAGCCAGCCACAGTTTTGAAGTGAGAAGCAGATAGAATGACCCCTGTTAGTAGTTTCCACCTTCAGAGAGGGAGTCTGTCATGGGATCCTGGGAAACTGTATGATAAAAAAAGAAAGTTGATACATGTATAGAAACTAAATGATCACTTACCTGTATCACAGCTGTTTACGAACAGTCAGCCTCACACAGTTGAAGATGGACAAAAAGCCAGCCACAGTTGTGAAGTGAGAAGCAAATGGAATGACCCCTGTTAGTATTTTCCACCTTCAGAGAGGGATTCGGTCATGGCATTCTGGGAAACTGTATGACAAAAAAAAGAAAGTCAATACATGTATAGAAACTGAATGATTACTTACCTGTATCACAGCTGTTTACACAGTCAGCCTGGCACCGTTGATGGACAGATAGCCAGCAAGCCAGTCATAGTTGAGTTTGGAGATGTGGATGGATAAACCCTTGTTAGTAGTTTCCACCTTCAGAAAGAGAGTCCGTCATGGCATCCTGGGAAACTGTATGACAAAAAAAAGAAAGAAAATACATGTATAACAACTGAATGATCACTTACCTGTATCACAGCTGTTTACGAACAGTCAGCCTGGCACCGTTGATGATGGACAGAAAGCCAGCCACACAGCCACAGTTCTGAAGTGAGAAGCAAATGGAATGACCCCTGTTAGTATTTTCCACCTTCAGAAAGGGAGTCGGTCATGGCATTCTGGGAAACTGTATGACAAAAAAAAGAAAGTCAATACATGTATAGAAACTGAATGATCACTTGCCTTTATCACAGCTGTTTACAAACAGTCAGCCTGGCACCGTTGATGGACAGATAGCCAGCCAGCCAGTTAAAGTTGAGATTGGAGATGTAGATGGATAAACCCTTGTTAGTAGTTTCCACCTTCAAGGAGGGAGTCCGTCATGGCATCCTGGGAAACTGTATGACAAAAAAGAAAGTCAATACATGTATTGAATCTGAATGATCACTTACCTGTATCACAGCTGTTTATGAACAGTACGCCTGGCACAGTTTAAGTTGGACAGAATACCAACCACACATCCACACTTGTGGAGAGATAAGCAGATGGAATGACCCTTGTTAGTAGTTTCCACCTTCAAGGAGGGAGTCCGTCATGGCATCCTGGGAAACTG
This sequence comes from Salminus brasiliensis, assembly GCF_030463535.1. Lineage (NCBI taxonomy): Eukaryota > Metazoa > Chordata > Actinopteri > Characiformes > Bryconidae > Salminus > Salminus brasiliensis. The sequence goes on along the minus strand of NC_132885.1, from coordinate 29,748,959 downwards.
TATGACAAAAAAGAAAGTCAATACATGTATAGAAACTGAATGATCACTTACCTGTATCACAGCTTTTTACGAACAGTCAGCCTTGCACAGTTGAAGATGGACAGAATACCAGCCACACAGCCACAGTTGTGAAGTGGGAAGCAGATGGAATGACCCGTTAGTAGTTTCCACCTTCAGAGAGGAAGCCGGCCATGCGATCCTGGGAAACTGTATGACAAAAAAGAAAAAGTCAATACATGTATAGAAACGGAATGATTACTTACCTGTATCACAGCTGTTTACGAACAGTCAGCCTTGCACAGCTGAAGATGGACAGAATACCAGCCAGCCAGTCATAGTTGAGATTGGAGATGCAGATGGATAAACCCTTGTTAGTCTTTTCCACCTTCAGAGAGGGAGTCCGTCATGGCATCCTGGGAAACTGTATGACAAAAAAGAAAGTCATTACATGTATAGAAAACGAATGATCACTTACCTGTATCACAGCTGTTTACGAACAGTCAGCCTGGCACAGTTGAAGATGGACAGAAAGCCAGCCACAGTTGTGAAGTGAGAAGCAGATGGAATGACCCCTGTAAGTAGTTTCCACCTTCAGAGACGGAGTCCGTCATGGCATCCTGGGAAACTGTATGACAAAAAAGAAAGTCAATACATGTATAGAAACTGAATGATCACTTACCTGTATCACAGCTGTTTACAAACAGTCAGCCTGGCACCGTTGATGATGGACAGAAAGCCAGCCACACAGCCACAGTTGTGAAGTGAGAAGCAGATGGAATAACCCCTGTTAGTAGTTTCCACCTTCAGAGAGGGATTCCGTCATGGCATCCTGGGAAACTGAATGACAAAAAAGAAAAAGTCAATACATGTATAGAAAACGAATGATCACTTACCTGTATCACAGCTGTTTACGAACAGTCAGCCTGGCACCGTTAATGGACAGATAGCCAGCCAGCCAGTCATAGTTGAGATTGGAGATGCAGATGGATAAACCCTTGTTAGTAGTTTCCACCTTCAAGGAGGGAGTCCGTCATGGCATCCTGGGAAACTGTATGACAAAAAAGAAAAAGTCAATACATGTATAGAAACTGAATGATCACTTACCTGTATCACAGCTGTTTACGAACAGTCAGCCTTGCACAGTTGAAGTTGGACAGAAAGCCAGCCACAGTTTTGAAGTGAGAAGCAGATAGAATGACCCCTGTTAGTAGTTTCCACCTTCAGAGAGGGAGTCTGTCATGGGATCCTGGGAAACTGTATGATAAAAAAAGAAAGTTGATACATGTATAGAAACTAAATGATCACTTACCTGTATCACAGCTGTTTACGAACAGTCAGCCTCACACAGTTGAAGATGGACAAAAAGCCAGCCACAGTTGTGAAGTGAGAAGCAAATGGAATGACCCCTGTTAGTATTTTCCACCTTCAGAGAGGGATTCGGTCATGGCATTCTGGGAAACTGTATGACAAAAAAAAGAAAGTCAATACATGTATAGAAACTGAATGATTACTTACCTGTATCACAGCTGTTTACACAGTCAGCCTGGCACCGTTGATGGACAGATAGCCAGCAAGCCAGTCATAGTTGAGTTTGGAGATGTGGATGGATAAACCCTTGTTAGTAGTTTCCACCTTCAGAAAGAGAGTCCGTCATGGCATCCTGGGAAACTGTATGACAAAAAAAAGAAAGAAAATACATGTATAACAACTGAATGATCACTTACCTGTATCACAGCTGTTTACGAACAGTCAGCCTGGCACCGTTGATGATGGACAGAAAGCCAGCCACACAGCCACAGTTCTGAAGTGAGAAGCAAATGGAATGACCCCTGTTAGTATTTTCCACCTTCAGAAAGGGAGTCGGTCATGGCATTCTGGGAAACTGTATGACAAAAAAAAGAAAGTCAATACATGTATAGAAACTGAATGATCACTTGCCTTTATCACAGCTGTTTACAAACAGTCAGCCTGGCACCGTTGATGGACAGATAGCCAGCCAGCCAGTTAAAGTTGAGATTGGAGATGTAGATGGATAAACCCTTGTTAGTAGTTTCCACCTTCAAGGAGGGAGTCCGTCATGGCATCCTGGGAAACTGTATGACAAAAAAGAAAGTCAATACATGTATTGAATCTGAATGATCACTTACCTGTATCACAGCTGTTTATGAACAGTACGCCTGGCACAGTTTAAGTTGGACAGAATACCAACCACACATCCACACTTGTGGAGAGATAAGCAGATGGAATGACCCTTGTTAGTAGTTTCCACCTTCAAGGAGGGAGTCCGTCATGGCATCCTGGGAAACTGTATGACAAAAAAGAAAGTCAATACATGTATAGAAACTGAATGATCACTTACCTGTATCACAGCTTTTTACGAACAGTCAGCCTTGCACAGTTGAAGATGGACAGAATACCAGCCACACAGCCACAGTTGTGAAGTGGGAAGCAGATGGAATGACCCGTTAGTAGTTTCCACCTTCAGAGAGGAAGCCGGCCATGCGATCCTGGGAAACTGTATGACAAAAAAGAAAAAGTCAATACATGTATAGAAACGGAATGATTACTTACCTGTATCACAGCTGTTTACGAACAGTCAGCCTTGCACAGCTGAAGATGGACAGAATACCAGCCAGCCAGTCATAGTTGAGATTGGAGATGCAGATGGATAAACCCTTGTTAGTCTTTTCCACCTTCAGAGAGGGAGTCCGTCATGGCATCCTGGGAAACTGTATGACAAAAAAGAAAGTCATTACATGTATAGAAAACGAATGATCACTTACCTGTATCACAGCTGTTTACGAACAGTCAGCCTGGCACAGTTGAAGATGGACAGAAAGCCAGCCACAGTTGTGAAGTGAGAAGCAGATGGAATGACCCCTGTAAGTAGTTTCCACCTTCAGAGACGGAGTCCGTCATGGCATCCTGGGAAACTGTATGACAAAAAAGAAAGTCAATACATGTATAGAAACTGAATGATCACTTACCTGTATCACAGCTGTTTACAAACAGTCAGCCTGGCACCGTTGATGATGGACAGAAAGCCAGCCACACAGCCACAGTTGTGAAGTGAGAAGCAGATGGAATAACCCCTGTTAGTAGTTTCCACCTTCAGAGAGGGATTCCGTCATGGCATCCTGGGAAACTGAATGACAAAAAAGAAAAAGTCAATACATGTATAGAAACTGAATGATGACTTACCTGTATCACAACTGTTTACGAACAGTCAGCCTGGCACAGTTGAAGATGGACAGAAAGCCAGCCACAGTTGTGAAGTGAGAAGCAGATGGAATAACCCCTGTTAGTAGTTTCCACCTTCAGAGACGGAGTCCGTCATGGGATCCTGGGAAACTGTATGACAAAAAAGAAAAAGTCAATACATGTATAGAAACTGAATGATCACTTACCTGCATCACAGCTGTTTAAAAACAGTCAGTCTGGCACAGTTAAAGTTGGACAGAAAGCCAGCCACACAGCCACAGTTGTGAAGAGAGAAGCAGATGGAATGACCCTTGTTAGTCGTTTCCACCTTCAGAGAGGAAGCCGGCCATGCGATCCTGGGAAACTGTATGACAAAAAAAAGAAAGTCAATACATGTATAGAAACTGAGTGATCACTTACCTGTATCACAGCTGTTTACAAACAGTCAGCCTGGCACCGTTCATGGACAGATAGCCAGCCAGCCAGTCATAGTTGAGATTGGAGATGCAGATGGATAAACCCTTGTAAGTAGTTTCCACCTTCAGAAAGGGAGTCCGTCATGGGATCCTGGGAAACGATGACAAAAAACAAAAAAAGTCAATACATATATAGAAAAATGAATGATAACTTACCTGTATCACAGCTGTTTACGAACAGTCAGCCTCACACAGTTGAAGTTGGACAGAATACCAGCCAGCCAGTCATAGTTCAGTTTGGAGATGCAGATGGATAAACCCTTGTTAGTAGTTTCCACCTTCAAGGACGGAGTCCGTCATGGCATCCTGGGAAACTGTATGACAAAAAAGAAAAAGTCAATACATGTATAGAAACTGAATGATCACTTACCTGCATCACAGCTGTTTAAAAACAGTCAGTCTGGCACAGTTAAAGTTGGACAGAAAGCCAGCCACACAGCCACAGTTGTGAAGAGAGAAGCAGATGGAATGACCCTTGTTAGTCGTTTCCACCTTCAGAGAGGAAGCCGGCCATGCGATCCTGGGAAACTGTATGACAAAAAAGAAAAAGTCAATACATATATAGAAACTGAATGATCACTTACCTGTATCACAGCTGTTTACGAACAGTCAGCCTGGCACCGTTGATGATGGACAGAAAGCCAGCCACACAGCCACAGTTGTGAAGTGAGAAGCAGATGGAATAACCCCTGTTAGTAGTTTCCACCTTCAGAGAGGGATTCCGTCATGGCATCCTGGGAAACTGTATGACAAAAAAGAAAGTCAATACATGTATAGAAACTGAATGATGACTTACCTGTATCACAACTGTTTACGAACAGTCAGCCTGGCACAGTTGAAGATGGACAGAAAGCCAGCCACAGTTGTGAAGTGAGAAGCAGATGGAATAACCCCTGTTAGTAGTTTCTACCTTCAGAGACGGAGTCCGTCATGGGATCTTGGGAAACTGTATGATTAAAAAAAAGAAAGCCAATGCATGTATAGAAAACGAATGATCACTTACCTGTATCACAGCTGTTTACGAACAGTCAGCCTGGCACCGTTAATGGACAGATAGCCAGCCAGCCAGTCATAGTTGAGATTGGAGATGCAGATGGAAAAACCCTTGTTAGTAGTTTCCACCTTCAAGGAGGGAGTCCGTCATGGCATCCTGGGAAACTGTATGACAAAAAAGAAAAAGTCAATACATGTATAGAAACTGAATGATCACTTACCTGCATCACAGCTGTTTACAAACAGTCAGTCTGGCACAGTTAAAGTTGGACAGAAAGCCAGCCACACAGCCACAGTTGTGAAGAGAGAAGCAGATGGAATGACCCTTGTTAGTCGTTTCCACCTTCAGAGAGGAAGCCGGCCATGCGATCCTGGGAAACTGTATGACAAAAAAGAAAAAGTCAATACATGTATAGAAACTGAATGATCACTTACTTGTATCACAGCTGTTTACGAACAGTCAGCCTGGCACCGTTGATGATGGACAGAAAGCCAGCCACACAGCCACAGTTCTGAAGTCAGAAGCAAATGGAATGACCCCTGTTAGTATTTTCCACCTTCAGAAAGGGAGTCGGTCATGGCATTCTGGGAAACTGTATGACAAAAAAAAGAAAGTCAATACATGTATAGAAACTGAATGATCACTTACCTGTATCACAGCTGTTTACAAACAGTCAGCCTGGCACCGTTCATGGACAGATAGCCAGCCAGCCAGTCATAGTTGAGATTGAAGATGCAGATGGATAAACCCTTGTAAGTAGTTTCCACCTTCAAGGAGGGAGTACGTCATGGCATCCTGGGAAACTGTATGACAAAAAAGAAAAAGTCATTACATGTATAAAAACTGAATGATCACTTACCTGTATCACAGCTGTTTACGAACAGTCAGCCTGGCACCGTTGATGGACAGATAGCCAGCCATCCAGTCATAGTTGAGATTGGAGATGTAGATGGATAAACCCTTTTTAGTCATTTCCACCTTCAGAAAGGGAGTCCGTCATGGGATCCTGGGAAACGATGACAAAAAACAAAAAAAGTCAATACATATATAGAAAAATGAATGATCACTTACATGTATCACAGCTGTTTACGAACAGTCAGCCTCACACAGTTGAAGTTGGACAGAATACCAGCCAGCCAGTCATAGTTGAGTTTGGAGATGCAGATGGATAAACCCTTGTTAGTAGTTTCCACCTTCAAGGAGGTAGTCGGTCATGGCATCCTGGGAGACTGTATGACAAAAAAGAAAGTCAATACATGTATAGAAACTGAAGGATCACTTACCTGTATCACAGCTGTTTACGAAAAGTCAGCCTTGCACAGTTGAAGTTGGACAGAAAGCCAGCCACAGTTGTGAAGTGAGAAGCAGATGGAATGACCCCTGTTAGTAGTTTCCACCTTTAGAGAGGAAGCCAGCCATGCGATCCTGGGAAACTGTATGACAAAAAAGAAAAAGTCATTACATGTATAGAAACTGAAGGATCACTTACCTGTATCACAGCTGTTTACAGTCAGCCTGGCACCGTTGATGATGGACAGAAAGCCAGCCACACAGCCACAGTTGTGAAGTGAGAAGCAGATGGAATGACCCCTGTTAGTAGTTTCCACCTTCATAGAGGGAGTTGGTCATGGCATCCTGGGAAACTGTATGACAAAAAAGAAAGTCAATACATGTATAGAAACTGAATGATCACTTACCTGCATCACAGCTGTTTACGAACAGTCAGGCTGGCACAGTTAAAGTTGGACAGAAAGCCAGCCACACAGCCACAGTTGTGAAGAGAGAAGCAGATGGAATGACCCTTGTTAGTAGTTTCCACCTTCAGAGAGGAAGCCGGCCATGTGATCCTGGGAAACTGTATGACAAAAAAGAAAAAGTCATTACATGTATAGAAACTGAATGATCACTTACCTGTATCACAGCTGTTTACGAACAGTCAGCCTCACACAGCTGAAGATGGACAGAAAGCCAGCCAGCCAGTCATATTTGAGATTGGAGATGCAGATAGATAAACCCTTGTTAGTCGTTTCCGCCTTCAGAAAGGGAGTCCGTCATGGGATCCTGGGAAACTGTATGACAAAAAAGAAAGTCAATACATGTATAGAAACTGAATGATCACTTACCTGTATCACAGCTGTTTACGAACAGTCAGCCTTGCACAGTTGAAGTTGGACAGAAAGCCAGCCACAGTTCTGAAGTGAGAAGCAGATAGAATGACCCCTGTTAGTAGTTTCCACCTTCAGAGAGGGCGTCTGTCATGGGATCCTGGGAAACTGTATGATAAAAAAAGAAAGTTGATACATGTATAGAAACTGAATGATCACTTACCTGTATCACAGCTGTTTACGAACAGTCAGCCTCACACAGTTGAAGATGGACAAAAAGCCAGCCACAGTTGTGAAGTGAGAAGCAAATGGAATGACCCCTGTTAGTATTTTCCACCTTCAGAAAGGGAGTCGGTCATGGCATTCTGGGAAACTGTATGACAAAAAAAAGAAAGTCAATACATGTATAGAAATTGAATGATTACTTACCTGTATCACAGCTGTTTACACAGTCAGCCTGGCACCGTTGATGGACAGATAGCCAGCCAGCCAGTCATAGTTGAGTTTGGAGATGTGGATGGATAAACCCTTGTTAGTAGTTTCCACCTTCAGAAAGGGAGTCCGTCATGGCATCCTGGGAAACTGTATGACAAAAAAAAGAAAGTCAATACATGTATAGAAACTGAATGATCACTTACCTGTATCACAGCTGTTTACGAACAGTCAGCCTGGCACCGTTGATGATGGACAGAAAGCCAGCCACACAGCCACAGTTCTGAAGTGAGAAGCAAATGGAATGACCCCTGTTAGTATTTTCCACCTTCAGAAAGGGAGTCGGTCATGGCATTCTGGGAAACTGTATGAAAAAAAAAAGAAAGTCAATACATGTATAGAAACTGAATGACCACTTACCTGTATCACAGCTGTTTACGAACAGTCAGCCTGGCACCGTTGATGATGGACAGAAAGCCAGCAACACAGCCACAGTTGTGATGTGAGAAGCAGATGGAATGACCCCTGTTAGTAGTTTCCACCTTCAAGGAGGTAGTCGGTCATGGCATCCTGGGAGACTGTATGACAAAAAAGAAAGTCAATACATGTATAGAAACTGAAGGATCACTTACCTGTATCACAGCTGTTTACGAAAAGTCAGCCTTGCACAGTTGAAGTTGGACAGAAAGCCAGCCACAGTTGTGAAGTGAGAAGCAGATGGAATGACCCCTGTTAGTAGTTTCCACCTTCAGAGAGGAAGCCGGCCATGCGATCCTGGGAAACTGTATGACAAAAAAGAAAAAGTCATTACATGTATAGAAACTGAAGGATCACTTACCTGTATCACAGCTGTTTACAGTCAGCCTGGCACCGTTGATGATGGACAGAAAGCCAGCCACACAGCCACAGTTGTGAAGTGAGAAGCAGATGGAATGACCCCTGTTAGTAGTTTCCACCTTCATAGAGGGAGTTGGTCATGGCATCCTGGGAAACTGTATGACAAAAAAGAAAGTCAATACATGTATAGAAACTGAATGATCACTTACCTGCATCACAGCTGTTTACGAACAGTCAGGCTGGCACAGTTAAAGTTGGACAGAAAGCCAGCCACACAGCCACAGTTGTGAAGAGAGAAGCAGATGGAATGACCCTTGTTAGTAGTTTCCACCTTCAGAGAGGAAGCCGGCCATGCGATCCTGGGAAACTGTATGACAAAAAAGAAAAAGTCAATACATGTATAGAAACTGAATGATCACTTACCTGTATCACAGCTGTTTACGAACAGTCAGCCTCACACAGTTGAAGATGGACAGAAAGCCAGCCAGCCAGTCATATTTGAGATTGGAGATGCAGATAGATAAACCCTTGTTAGTCGTTTCCGCCTTCAAAAAGGGAGTCCGTCATGGGATCCTGGGAAACTGTATGACAAAAAAGAAAGTCAATACATGTATAGAAACTGAATGATCACTTACCTGTATCACAGCTGTTTACGAACAGTCAGCCTTGCACAGTTGAAGTTGGACAGAAAGCCAGCCACAGTTTTGAAGTGAGAAGCAGATAGAATGACCCCTGTTAGTAGTTTCCACCTTCAGAGAGGGCGTCTGTCATGGGATCCTGGGAAACTGTATGATAAAAAAAGAAAGTTGATACATGTATAGAAACTGAATGATCACTTACCTGTATCACAGCTGTTTACGAACAGTCAGCCTCACACAGTTGAAGATGGACAAAAAGCCAGCCACAGTTGTGAAGTGAGAAGCAAATGGAATGACCCGTTAGTATTTTCCACCTTCAGAAAGGGAGTCGGTCATGGCATTCTGGGAAACTGTATGACAAAAAAAAGAAAGTCAATACATGTATAGAAATTGAATGATTACTTACCTGTATCACAGCTGTTTACACAGTCAGCCTGGCACCGTTGATGGACAGATAGCCAGCCAGCCAGTCATAGTTGAGTTTGGAGATGTGGATGGATAAACCCTTGTTAGTAGTTTCCACCTTCAGAAAGGGAGTCCGTCATGGCATCCTGGGAAACTGTATGACAAAAAAAAGAAAGTCAATACATGTATAGAAACTGAATGATCACTTACCTGTATCACAGCTATTTACGAACAGTCAGCCTGGCACCGTTGATGATGGATAGAAAGCCAGCCACACAGCCACAGTTCTGAAGTGAGAAGCAAATGGAATGACCCCTGTTAGTATTTTCCACCTTCAGAAAGGGAGTCGGTCATGGCATTCTGGGAAACTGTATGAAAAAAAAAAGAAAGTCAATACATGTATAGAAACTGAATGACCACTTACCTGTATCACAGCTGTTTACGAACAGTCAGCCTGGCACCGTTGATGATGGACAGAAAGCCAGCAACACAGCCACAGTTGTGATGTGAGAAGCAGATGGAATGACCCCTGTTAGTAGTTTCCACCTTCAAGGAGGTAGTCGGTCATGGCATCCTGGGAGACTGTATGACAAAAAAGAAAGCCAATACATGTATAGAAACTGAATGATCACTTACCTGTATCACAGCTGTTTACGAAAAGTCAGCCTTGCACAGTTGAAGTTGGACAGAAAGCCAGCCACAGTTGTGAAGTGAGAAGCAGATGGAATGACCCCTGTTAGTAGTTTCCACCTTCAGAGAGGAAGCCGGCCATGCGATCCTGGGAAACTGTATGACAAAAAAGAAAAAGTAAATACATGTATAGAAACTGAAGGATCACTTACCTGTATCACAGCTGTTTACAGTCAGCCTGGCACCGTTGATGGACAGAAAGCCAGCCACACAGCCACAGTTCTGAAGTGAGAAGCAGATGGAATGACCCCTGTTAGTAGTTTCCACCTTCATAGAGGGAGTTGGTCATGGCATCCTGGGAGACTGTATGACAAAAAAGAAAGTCAATACATGTATAGAAACTGAATGATCACTTACCTGTATCACAGCTGTTTTCGGACAGTTAGCCTCACATAGTTGAAGTTGGACAGAAAGCCAGCCACACAGCCATAGTTCTGAAGTGACAGCAGATGGAATGACCCTTGTTAGTCGTTTCCACCTTCAAGGAGGGAGTCCGTCACGGCATCCTGGGAAACTGTATGACAAAAAAGAAAGTCAATACATGTATAGAAACTGAATGATCACTTACCTGCATCACAGCTGTTTACGAACAGTCAGGCTGGCACAGTTAAAGTTGGACAGAAAGCCAGCCACACAGCCACAGTTGTGAAGAGAGAAGCAGATGGAATGACCCTTGTTAGTAGTTTCCACCTTCAGAGAGGAAGCCGGCCATGCGATCCTGGGAAACTGTATGACAAAAAAGAAAAAGTCAATACATGTATAGAAACTGAATGATCACTTACCTGTATCACAGCTGTTTACGAACAGTCAGCCTCACACAGTTGAAGATGGACAGAAAGCCAGCCAGCCAGTCATATTTGAGATTGGAGATGCAGATAGATAAACCCTTGTTAGTCGTTTCCGCCTTCAGAAAGGGAGTCCGTCATGGGATCCTGGGAAACTGTATGACAAAAAAGAAAGTCAATACATGTATAGAAACTGAATGACCACTTACCTGTATCACAGCTGTTTACGAACAGTCAGCCTTGCACAGTTGAAGTTGGACAGAAAGCCAGCCACAGTTTTGAAGTGAGAAGCAGATAGAATTACCCCTGTTAGTAGTTTCCACCTTCAGAGAGGGAGTCTGTCATGGGATCCTGGGAAACTGTATGATAAAAAAAGAAAGTTGATACATGTATAGAAACTGAATGATCACTTAGCTGTATCACAGCTGTTTACGAACAGTCAGCCTCACACAGTTGAAGATGGACAAAAAGCCAGCCACAGTTGTGAAGTGAGAAGCAAATGGAATGACCCCTGTTAGTATTTTCCACCTTCAGAAAGGGAGTCGGTCATGGCATTCTGGGAAACTGTATGACAAAAAAAAGAAAGTCAATACATGTATAGAAACTGAATGATTACTTACCTGTATCACAGCTGTTTACACAGTCAGCCTGGCACCGTTGATGGACAGATAGCCAGCCAGCCAGTCATAGTTGAGTTTGGAGATGTGGATGGATAAACCCTTGTTAGTAGTTTCCACCTTCAGAAAGGGAGTCCGTCATGGCATCCTGGGAAACTGTATGACAAAAAAAAGAAAGTCAATACATGTATAGAAACTGAATGATCACTTACCTGTATCACAGCTGTTTACGAACAGTCAGCCTGGCACCGTTGATGATGGACAGAAAGCCAGCCACACAGCCACAGTTGTGAAGTGAGAAGCAAATGGAATGACCCCTGTTAGTATTTTCCACCTTCAGAAAGGGAGTCGGTCATGGCATTCTGGGAAACTGTATGAAAAAAAAAAGAAAGTCAATACATGTATAGAAACTGAATGATCACTTGCCTTTATCACAGCTGTTTACAAACAGTCAGCCTGGCACCGTTGATGGACAGATAGCCAGCCAGCCAGTCAAAGTTGAGATTGGAGATGTAGATGGATAAACCCTTGTTAGTAGTTTCCACCTTCAAGGAGGGAGTCCGTCATGGCATCCTGGGAAACTGTATGACAAAAAAGAAAGTCAATACATGTATTGAATCTGAATGATCACTTACCTGTATCACAGCTGTTTACGAACAGTACGCCTGGCACAGTTGAAGATGGACAGAATACCAGCCACACAGCCACAGTTGTGAAGAGAGAAGCAGATGGAATGACCCTTGTTAGTCATTTCCACCTTCAAGGAGGGAGTCCGTCATGGCATCCTGGGAAACTGCATGACAAAAAACAAAGTCAATACATGTATAGAAACTGAATGATCACTTACCTGTATCACAGCTGTTTACAAACAGTCAGCCTTGCACAGTTGAAGATGGACAGAATACCAGCCACACAGCCACAGTTGTGAAGTGGGAAGCAGATGGAATGACCCGTTAGTAGTTTCCACCTTCAGAGAGGAAGCCGGCCATGCGATCCTGGGAAACTGTATGACAAAAAAGAAAAAGTCAATACATGTATAGAAACGGAATGATTACTTACCTGTATCACAGCTGTTTACGAACAGTCAGCCTTGCACAGTTGAAGATGGACAGAATACCAGCCAGCCAGTCATAGTTGAGATTGGAGATGCAGATGGATAAACCCTTGTTAGTCTTTTCCACCTTCAGAGAGGGAGTCCGTCATGGCATCCTGGGAAACTGTATGACAAAAAAGAAAGTCATTACATGTATAGAAAACGAATGATCACTTACCTGTATCACAGCTGTTTACGAACAGTCAGCCTGGCACCGTTGATGATGGACAGAAAGCCAGCCACACAGCCACAGTTGTGAAGTGAGAAGCAGATCGAATAACCCCTGTTAGTAGTTTCCACCTTCAGAGTGGGATTCCGTCATGGCATCCTGGGAAACTGTATGACAAAAAAGAAAGTCAATACATGTATAGAAACTGAATGATGACTTACCTGTATCACAACTGTTTACGAACAGTCAGCCTGGCACAGTTGAAGATGGACAGACAGCCAGCCACAGTTGTGAAGTGAGAAGCAGATGGAATAACCCCTGTTAGTAGTTTCCACCTTCAGAGACGGAGTCCGTCATGGGATCCTGGGAAACTGTATGATTAAAAAAAAGAAAGCCAATGCATGTATAGAAAACGAATGATCACTTACCTGTATCACAGCTGTTTACGAACAGTCAGCCTGCCACCGTTAATGGACAGATAGCCAGCCAGCCAGTCATAGTTGAGATTGGAGATGCAGATGGATAAACCCTTGTTAGTCGTTTCCACCTTCAGAGAGGAAGCCGGCCATGCGATCCTGGGAAACTGTATGACAAAAAAGAAAAAGTCAATACATATATAGAAACTGAATGATCACTTACTTGTATCACAGCTGTTTACGAACAGTCAGCCTGGCACCGTTGATGATGGACAGAAAGCCAGCCACACAGCCACAGTTCTGAAGTCAGAAGCAAATGGAATGACCCCTGTTAGTATTTTCCACCTTCAGAAAGGGAGTCGGTCATGTCATTCTGGGAAACTGTATGAAAAAAAAAAGAAAGTCAATACATGTATAGAAACTGAATGATCACTTGCCTTTATCACAGCTGTTTACAAACAGTCAGCCTGGCACCGTTGATGGACAGATAGCCAGCCAGCCAGTCAAAGTTGAGATTGGAGATGTAGATGGATAAACCCTTGTTAGTAGTTTCCACCTTCAAGGAGGGAGTCCGTCATGGCATCCTGGGAAACTGTATGACAAAAAAGAAAGTCAATACATGTATAGAAACTGAATGATCACTTACCTTTATCGCAGCTGTTTATGAACAGTCAGCCTGGCACAGTTGAAGATGGAAAAAATACCAGCCAGCCAGTCATAGTTGAGATTGGAGATGCAGATGGATAAACCCTTGTTAGTCGTTTCCACCTTCAGAGAGGGAGTCCGTCATGGCATCCTGGGAAACTGTATGACAAAAAAGAAAAAACGTCAATACATATATAGAAACTGAATGACCACTTACCTGTATCACAGCTGTTTACAAACAGTCAGCCTGGCACAGTTTAAGATGGACAGGAAACCAGCCACACAGCCACAGTTGTGAAGTAAGAAGCAGATGGTATGACCCCTGTTAGTAGTTTCCACCCTCAGAGATCTGTATCACTCTGTATCACAGCTGTTTACGAACAGTCTGTGATACAGGTAAGCACAGTTGAAGAAGGACAGAAAGCCAGCCACACAGCCACAGTTGTGAAGTAAGAAGCAGATGGAATGACCCCTGTTAGTAGTTTCCACCTTCAAGGAGGTAGTCGGTCATGGCATCCTGGGAGACTGTATGACAAAAAAGAAAGTCAATACATGTATAGAAACTGAATGATCACTTACCTGTATCACAGCTGTTTACGAAAAGTCAGCCTTGCACAGTTGAAGTTGGACAGAAAGCCAGCCACAGTTGTGAAGTGAGAAGCAGATGGAATGACCCCTGTTAGTAGTTTCCACCTTCAGAGAGGAAGCCGGCCATGCGATCCTGGGAAACTGTATGACAAAAAAGAAAAAGTCATTACATGTATAGAAACTGAAGGATCACTTACCTGTATCACAGCTGTTTACAGTCAGCCTGGCACCGTTGATGATGGACAGAAAGCCAGCCACACAGCCACAGTTGTGAAGTGAGAAGCAGATGGAATGACCCCTGTTAGTAGTTTCCACCTTCATAGAGGGAGTTGGTCATGGCATCCTGGGAGACTGTATGACAAAAAGGAAAGACAATACATGTATAGAAACTGAATGATCACTTACCTGTATCACAGCTGTTTTCGGACAGTTAGCCTCACATAGTGGAAGTTGGACAGAAAGCCAGCCACACAGCCATAGTTCTGAAGTGACAGCAGATGGAATGACCCTTGTTAGTCGTTTCAACCTTCAAGGAGGGAGTCCGTCACGGCATCCTGGGAAACTGTATGACAAAAAAGAAAGTCAATACATGTATAGAAACTGAATGATCACTTACCTGCATCACAGCTGTTTACGAACAGTCAGGCTGGCACAGTTAAAGTTGGACAGAAAGCCAGCCACACAGCCACAGTTGTGAAGAGAGAAGCAGATGGAATGACCCTTGTTAGTAGTTTCCACCTTCAGAGAGGAAGCCGGCCATGCGATCCTGGGAAACTGTATGACAAAAAAGAAAAAGTCAATACATGTATAGAAACTGAATGATCACTTACCTGTATCACAGCTGTTTACGAACAGTCAGCCTCACACAGTTGAAGATGGACAGAAAGCCAGCCAGCCAGTCATATTTGAGATTGGAGATGCAGATAGATAAACCCTTGTTAGTCGTTTCCGCCTTCACAAAGGGAGTCCGTCATGGGATCCTGGGAAACTGTATGACAAAAAAGAAAAAGTCAATACATGTATAGAAACTGAATGATCACTTACCTGTATCACAGCTGTTTACGAACAGTCAGCCTTGCACAGTTGAAGTTGGACAGAAAGCCAGCCACAGTTTTGAAGTGAGAAGCAGATAGAATGACCCCTGTTAGTAGTTTCCACCTTCAGAAAGGGACTCGGTCATGGCATTCTGGGAAACTGTATGAAAAAAAAAAGAAAGTCAATACATGTATAGAAACTGAATGATTACTTACCTGTATTACAGCTGTTTACACAGTCAGCCTGGCACCGTTGATGGACAGATAGCCAGCCAGCCAGTCATAGTTGAGTTTGGAGATGTGGATGGATAAACCCTTGTTAGTAGTTTCCACCTTCAGAAAGGGAGTCCGTCATGGCATCCTGGGAAACTGTATGAAAAAAAAAAGAAAGTCAATACATGTATAGAAACTGAATGACCACTTACCTGTATCACAGCTGTTTACGAACAGTCAGCCTGGCACCGTTGATGGACAGAAAGCCAGCCACACAGCCACAGTTCTGAAGTGAGAAGCAAATGGAATGACCCCTGTTAGTATTTTCCACCTTCAGAAAGGGAGTCGGTCATGGCATTCTGGGAAACTGTATGAAAAAAAAAAGAAAGTCAATACATGTATAGAAACTGAATGACCACTTACCTGTATCACAGCTGTTTACGAACAGTCAGCCTGGCACCGTTGATGATGGACAGAAAGCCAGCCACACAGCCACAGTTGTGATGTGAGAAGCAGATGGAATGACCCCTGTTAGTAGTTTCCACCTTCAAGGAGGTAGTCGGTCATGGCATCCTGGGAGACTGTATGACAAAAAAGAAAGTCAATACATGTATAGAAACTGAATGATCACTTACCTGTATCACAGCTGTTTACGAAAAGTCAGCCTTGCACAGTTGAAGTTGGACAGAAAGCCAGCCACAGTTGTGAAGTGAGAAGCAAATGGAATGACCCCTGTTAGTATTTTCCACCTTCAGAAAGGGAGTCGGTCATGGCATTCTGGGAAACTGTATGAAAAAAAAAAGAAAGTCAATACATGTATTGAATCTGAATGATCACTTACCTGTATCACAGCTGTTTACGAACAGTACGCCTGGCACAGTTTAAGTTGGACAGAATACCAGCCACACAGCCACAGTTGTGAAGAGAGAAGCAGATGGAATGACCCTTGTTAGTCGTTTCCACCTTCAAGGAGGGAGTCCGTCATGGCATCCTGGGAAACTGTATGACAAAAAAGAAAGTCAATACATGTATAGAAACTGAATGATCACTTACCTGTATCACAGCTTTTTACGAACAGTCAGCCTTGCACAGTTGAAGATGGACAGAATACCAGCCACACAGCCACAGTTGTGAAGTGGGAAGCAGATGGAATGACCCGTTAGTAGTTTCCACCTTCAGAGAGGAAGCCGGCCATGCGATCCTGGGAAACTGTATGACAAAAAAGAAAAAGTCAATACATGTATAGAAACGGAATGATTACTTACCTGTATCACAGCTGTTTACGAACAGTCAGCCTTGCACAGTTGAAGATGGACAGAATACCAGCCAGCCAGTCATAGTTGAGATTGGAGATGCAGATGGATAAACCCTTGTTAGTCTTTTCCACCTTCAGAGAGGGAGTCCGTCATGGCATCCTGGGAAACTGTATGACAAAAAAGAAAGTCATTACATGTATAGAAAACGAATGATCACTTACCTGTATCACAGCTGTTTACGAACAGTCAGCCTGGCACAGTTGAAGATGGACAGAAAGCCAGCCACAGTTGTGAAGTGAGAAGCAGATGGAATGACCCCTGTAAGTAGTTTCCACCTTCAGAGACGGAGTCCGTCATGGCATCCTGGGAAACTGTATGACAAAAAAGAAAGTCAATACATGTATAGAAACTGAATGATCACTTACCTGTATCACAGCTGTTTACAAACAGTCAGCCTGGCACCGTTGATGATGGACAGAAAGCCAGCCACACAGCCACAGTTGTGAAGTGAGAAGCAGATGGAATGACCCCTGTAAGTAGTTTCCACCTTCAGAGAGGGAGTCCGTCATGACATCCTGGGAAACTGTATGACAAAAAAGAAAGTCAATACATGTATAGAAACTGAATGATCACTTACCTGCATCACAACTGTTTACGAACAGTCAGCCTGGCACAGTTGAAGATGGACAGAAAGCCAGCCACAGTTGTGAAGTGAGAAGCAGATGGAATAACCCCTGTTAGTAGTTTCCACCTTCAGAGACGGAGTCCGTCATGGGATCCTGGGAAACTGTATGATTAAAAAAAAGAAAGCCAATGCATGTATAGAAAACGAATGATCACTTACCTGTATCACAGCTGTTTACGAACAGTCAGCCTGGCACCGTTAATGGACAGATAGCCAGCCAGCCAGTCATAGTTGAGATTGGAGATGCAGATGGATAAACCCTTGTTAGTAGTTTCCACCTTCAAGGAGGGAGTCCGTCATGGCATCCTGGGAAACTGTATGATAAAAAAAGAAAGTTGATACATGTATAGAAACTGAATGATCACTTACCTGTATCACAGCTGTTTACGAACAGTCAGCCTCACACAGTTGAAGATGGACAAAAAGCCAGCCACAGTTGTGAAGTGAGAAGCAAATGGAATGACCCCTGTTAGTATTTTCCACCTTCAGAGAGGGAGTCGGTCATGGCATTCTGGGAAACTGTATGACAAAAAAAAGAAAGTCAATACATGTATAGAAACTGAATGATTACTTACCTGTATCACAGCTGTTTACACAGTCAGCCTGGCACCGTTGATGGACAGATAGCCAGCCAGCCAGTCATAGTTGAGTTTGGAGATGTGGATGGATAAACCCTTGTTAGTAGTTTCCACCTTCAGAAAGAGAGTCCGTCATGGCATCCTGGGAAACTGTATGACAAAAAAAAGAAAGTCAATACATGTATAGAAACTGAATGATCACTTACCTGTATCACAGCTGTTTACGAACAGTCAGCCTGGCACCGTTGATGATGGACAGAAAACCAGCCACACCAGCCACACAGCCACAGTATTTTCCACCTTCAGAAAGGGAGTCGGTCATGGCATTCTGGGAAACTGTATGAAAAAAAAAAGAAAGTCAATACATGTATAGAAACTGAATGATCACTTGCCTTTATCACAGCTGTTAACAAACAGTCAGCCTGGCACCGTTGATGGACAGATAGCCAGCCAGCCAGTCAAAGTTGAGATTGGAGATGTAGATGGATAAACCCTTGTTAGTAGTTTCCACCTTCAAGGAGGGAGTCCGTCATGGCATCCTGGGAAACTGTATGACAAAAAAGAAAGTCAATACATGTATTGAATCTGAATGATCACTTACCTGTATCACAGCTGTTTATGAACAGTACGCCTGGCACAGTTTAAGTTGGACAGAATACCAGCCACACAGCCACAGTTGTGAAGAGAGAAGCAGATGGAATGACCCTTGTTAGTCGTTTCCACCTTCAAGGAGGGAGTCCGTCATGGCATCCTGGGAAACTGTATGACAAAAAAGAAAGTCAATACATGTATAGAAACTGAATGATCACTTACCTGTATCACAGCTTTTTACGAACAGTCAGCCTTGCACAGTTGAAGATGGACAGAATACCAGCCACACAGCCACAGTTGTGAAGTGGGAAGCAGATGGAATGACCCGTTAGTAGTTTCCACCTTCAGAGAGGAAGCCGGCCATGCGATCCTGGGAAACTGTATGACAAAAAAGAAAAAGTCAATACATGTATAGAAACGGAATGATTACTTACCTGTATCACAGCTGTTTACGAACAGTCAGCCTTGCACAGTTGAAGATGGACAGAATACCAGCCAGCCAGTCATAGTTGAGATTGGAGATGCAGATGGATAAACCCTTGTTAGTCTTTTCCACCTTCAGAGAGGGAGTCCGTCATGGCATCCTGGGAAACTGTATGACAAAAAAGAAAGTCATTACATGTATAGAAAACGAATGATCACTTACCTGTATCACAGCTGTTTACGAACAGTCAGCCTGGCACCGTTGATGATGGACAGAAAGCCAGCCACACAGCCACAGTTGTGAAGTGAGAAGCAGATGGAATAACCCCTGTTAGTAGTTTCCACCTTCAGAGAGGGATTCCGTCATGGCATCCTGGGAAACTGTATGACAAAAAAGAAAAAGTCAATACATGTATAGAAACTGAATGATGACTTACCTGTATCACAACTGTTTACGAACAGTCAGCCTGGCACAGTTGAAGATGGACAGAAAGCCAGCCACAGTTGTGAAGTGAGAAGCAGATGGAATAACCCCTGTTAGTAGTTTCCACCTTCAGAGACGGAGTCCGTCATGGGATCCTGGGAAACTGTATGATTAAAAAAAAGAAAGCCAATGCATGTATAGAAAACGAATGATCACTTACCTGTATCACAGCTGTTTACGAACAGTCAGCCTGGCACCGTTAATGGACAGATAGCCAGCCAGCCAGTCATAGTTGAGATTGGAGATGCAGATGGATAAACCCTTGTTAGTAGTTTCCACCTTCAAGGAGGGAGTCCGTCATGGCATCCTGGGAAACTGTATGACAAAAAAGAAAAAGTCAATACATGTATAGAAACTGAATGATCACTTACCTGCATCACAGCTGTTTACAAACAGTCAGTCTGGCACAGTTAAAGTTGGACAGAAAGCCAGCAACACAGCCACAGTTGTGAAGAGAGAAGCAGATGGAATGACCCTTGTTAGTCGTTTCCACCTTCAGAGAGGAAGCCGGCCATGCGATCCTGGGAAACTGTATGACAAAAAAGAAAAAGTCAATACATATATAGAAACTGAATGATCACTTACTTGTATCACAGCTGTTTACGAACAGTCAGCCTGGCACCGTTGATGATGGACAGAAAGCCAGCCACACAGCCACAGTTCTGAAGTCAGAAGCAAATGGAATGACCCCTGTTAGTATTTTCCACCTTCAGAAAGGGAGTCGGTCATGTCATTCTGGGAAACTGTATGACAAAAAAAAGAAAGTCAATACATGTATAGAAACTGAATGACCACTTACCTGTATCACAGCTGTTTACGAACAGTCTGGCACCGTTGATGGACAGATAGCCAGCCAGCCAGTCATAGTTGAGATTGGAGATGCAGATGGATAAACCCTTGTTAGTAGTTTCCACCTTCAAGGAGGGAGTCCGTCATGGCATCCTGGGAAACTGTATGACAAAAAAGAAAGTCAATACATGTATTGAATCTGAATGATCACTTACCTGTATCACAGCTGTTTATGAACAGTACGCCTGGCACAGTTTAAGTTGGACAGAATACCAGCCACACAGCCACAGTTGTGAAGAGAGAAGCAGATGGAATGACCCTTGTTAGTCGTTTCCACCTTCAAGGAGGGAGTCCGTCATGGCATCCTGGGAAACTGTATGACAAAAAAGAAAGTCAATACATGTATAGAAACTGAATGATCACTTACCTGTATCACAGCTGTTTACGAACAGTCAGCCTGGCACAGTTGAAGATGGACAGAAAGCCAGCCACAGTTGTGAAGTGAGAAGCAGATGGAATGACCCCTGTAAGTAGTTTCCACCTTCAGAGACGGAGTCCGTCATGGCATCCTGGGAAACTGTATGACAAAAAAGAAAGTCAATACATGTATAGAAACTGAATGATCACTTACCTGTATCACAGCTGTTCACGAACAGTCAGCCTGGCACCGTTGATGATGGACAGAAAGCCAGCCACACAGCCACAGTTGTGAAGTGAGAAGCAGATGGAATAACCCCTGTTAGTAGTTTCCACCTTCAGAGAGGGATTCCGTCATGGCATCCTGGGAAACTATATGACAAAAAAGAAAGTCAATACATGTATAGAAACTTAATGATGACTTACCTGTATCACAACTGTTTACGAACAGTCAGCCTGGCACAGTTGAAGATGGACAGAAAGCCAGCCACAGATGTGAAGTGAGAAGCAGATGGAATAACCCCTGTTAGTAGTTTCCACCTTCAGAGACGGAGTCCGTCATGGGATCCTGGGAAACTGTATGATTAAAAAAAAGAAAGCCAATGCATGTATAGAAAACAAATGATCACTTACCTGTATCACAGCTGTTTACGAACAGTCAGCCTGGCACCGTTAATGGACAGATAGCCAGCCAGCCAGTCATAGTTGAGATTGGAGATGCAGATGGATAAACCCTTGTTAGTAGTTTCCACCTTTAAGGAGGGAGTCCGTCATGGCATCCTGGGAAACTGTATGACAAAAAAGAAAAAGTCAATACATGTATAGAAACTGAACGATCACTTACCTGTATCACAGCTGTTTACAAACAGTCAGTCTGGCACCGTTGATGGACAGATAGCCAGCCAGCCAGTCATAGTTGAGATTGGAGATGCAGATGGATAAACCCTTGTTAGTCATTTCCACCTTCAGAAAGGGAGTCCGTCATGTCATCCTGGGAAACTGTATGACAAAAAAGAAAAGGTCAATACATGTATTGAAACTGAATGATCACTTACCTGTATCACAGCTGTTTACGAACAGTCAACCTGGCACCGTTGATGATGGACAGAAAGCCAGCCACACAGCCACAGTTGTGAAGTGAGAATCAGATGGAATGACCCCTGTTAGTAGTTTCCACCTTCAAGGAGGGAGTCGGTCATGGCATCCTGGGAAACTATGACAAAAAGAAAAAAAGTCAATACATGTATAGAAACTGAATAATCACTTACCTGTATCACAGCTGTTTACGAACAGTCAGCCTCACACAGTTGAAGTTGGACAGAATACCAGCCAGCCAGTCATAGTTGAGTTTGGAGATGCAGATGGATAAACCCTTGTTAGTAGTTTCCACCTTGAAGGAGGGAGTCCGTCATGGCATCCTGGGAAACTGTATGACAAAAAAGAAAAAGTCAATACATGTATAGAAACTGAATGATCACTTACCTGTATCACAGCTGTTCACGAACAGTCAGCCTGGCACCGTTGAAGATGGACAGAATACCAGCCAGCCAGTCATAGTTGAGATTGAAGATGCAGATGGATAAACCCTTGTTAGTCGTTTCCACCTTCAGAGAGGGAGTTCTTCATGGGATCCTGGGAAACTTTACGATAAAAAAATTAAGTCAATACATGTATAGAAACTGAATGATCACTTACCTGTATCACAGCTGTTTACGAACAGTCAGCCTCACACAGTTGAAGTTAGACAGAAAACCAGCCACACAGCCATAGTTCTGAAGTGACAGCAGATGGAATGACCCTTGTTAGTCGTTTCAACCTTCACAGAGAGAGTCCGTCATGGGATCCTGGGAATTTGTATGACTTAAAAGAAAGTCAATACATGTATAGAAACTGAATGATCACTTACCTGTATCACAGCTGTTTACGAACAGTCAGCCTTGCACAGTTGAAGATGGACAGATAGCCAGCCAGCCAGCCAGTCATATTTAGGATTGAAGATGCAGATGGATAAACCCTTGTTAGTCATTTCCACCTTCAGAAAAGGAGTCAGTCATGGCATCCTGGGAAACTGTATGACAAAAAAAAGAAAGTCAATACATGTATAGAAACTGAATGATCACTTACCTGTATCACAGCTGTTTACGAACAGTCAGCCTTGCACAGTTGAAGATGGACAGAATACCAACCAGCCAGTAATAGTTGAGATTGGAGATGCAGATGGATAAACCCTTGTTAGTCATTTCCACCTTCAGAAAAGGAGTCAGTCATGGCATCCTGGGAAACCGTATGACAAAAAAGAAAGTCAATACATGTATAGAAACTGAATGACCCTTTACCTGTATCACAGCTGTTTACGAACAGTCAGCCTGGCACAGTTGAAGATTGACAGAAAGCCAGCCACAGTTGTGAAGTGAGAAGCAGATGGAATGACCCCTATTAGTAGTTTCCACCTTCAGAAAGGGAGTCCGTCATGGGATCCTGGGAAACTTTATGATAAAATAAAGAAAGCCAATACATGTATAGAAAACGAATGATCACTTAGCTGTATTACAGCTGTTTACGAACAGTCAGCCTCACACAGTTGAAGATGGACAGAAAGCCAGCCACACAGCCACAGTTGTGAAGTGAGAAGCAGATGGAATGACCCCTGTTAGTAGTTTCCACCTTCAGGGAGGGAGTCCGTCATGGCATCCTGGGAAACTGTATGACAAAAAAGAAAGTCAACACATGTATTGAATCTGAATGATCACTTACCTGTATCACAGCTGTTTATGAACAGTACGCCTGGCACAGTTTAAGTTGGACAGAATACCAGCCATCCAGTCATAGTTGAGTTTGGAGATGCAGATGGATAAACCCTTGTTAGTCGTTTCCACCTTCAGAGAGGGAATCCGTCATGGGATCTTGGGAAACTGTATGACAAAAAAGAAAAAGTCAATACATGTATAGAAACTGAATGATCACTTACCTTTATCGCAGCTGTTTATGAAC
Organism: Salminus brasiliensis; assembly: GCF_030463535.1. Classification (NCBI taxonomy): domain Eukaryota; kingdom Metazoa; phylum Chordata; class Actinopteri; order Characiformes; family Bryconidae; genus Salminus; species Salminus brasiliensis. The sequence continues at coordinate 29,725,407 of NC_132885.1, read as the reverse complement.
AGTCAGCCTGGCACAGTTGAAGATGGAAAAAATACCAGCCAGCCAGTCATAGTTGAGATTGGAGATGCAGATGGATAAACCCTTGTTAGTCGTTTCCACCTTCAGAGAGGGAGTCCGTCATGGCATCCTGGGAAACTGTATGACAAAAAAGAAAAAACGTCAATACATATATAGAAACTGAATGATCACTTACCTGTATCACAGCTGTTTACGAACAGTCAGCATGGCACAGTTCAAGATGGATAGAAAGCCAGCCAGCCAGTCATATTTGAGATTGGAGATGCAGATGGATAAACCCTTGTTAGTCGTTTCCACCTTCAGAGAGGGAGTCCACCATGGCATCCTGGAAAACTGTATGACAAAAAAGAAAGTCAATACATGTTTAGAAACTGAATGATCACTTACCTGTATCACAGCTGTTTACGAACAGTCAGCCTGGCACAGTTGAAGAAGGACAGAAAGCCAGCCACACAGCCACAGTTGTGAAGTGAGAAGCAGATGGAATGACCCCTGTTAGTAGTTTCCACCTTCAGAGAGGGAGTCCATCATGGCATCCTGGGAAACTGTATGATAAAAAAAAGAAAGTCAATACATGTATAGAAACTGAATGATCACTTACCTGTATCACAGCTGTTTACAAACAGTCAGTCTGGCACCGTTGATGGACAGATAGCTAGCCAGCCAGTCATATTTGAGATTGGAGATGCAGATGGATTAACCCTTGTTAGTCGTTTCCACCTTCAGAGAGGGAGTCCGTCATGGCATCCTGGGAAACTGTATGACAAAAAAAAGAAAGTCAATACATGTATAGAAACTGAATGATCACTTACCTGCATCACAGCTGTTTACGAAAAGTCAGCCTCACACCGTTGATGGACAGATAGCCAGCCAGCCAGTCAAAGTTGAGATTGGAGATGCAGATGGATTAACCCTTGTTAGTCGTTTCCATCTTCAGAGAGAGAGTCCATCATGGCATCCTGGGAAACTGTATGACAAAAAAAAGAAAGTCAATACATGGATAGAAACTGAATGATCACTTACCTGTATCACAGCTGTTTACGAACAGTCAGCCTGGCACCGTTGATGATGGACAGAAAGCCAGCCACACAGCCACAGTTGTGATGTGAGAAGCAGATGGAATGACCCCTGTTAGTAGTTTCCACCTTCAAGGAGGTAGTCGGTCATGGCATCCTGGGAGACTGTATGACAAAAAAGAAAGTCAATACATGTATAGAAACTGAATGATCACTTACCTGTATCACAGCTTTTTACGAAAAGTCAGCCTTGCACAGTTGAAGTTGGACAGAAAGCCAGCCACAGTTGTGAAGTGAGAAGCAGATGGAATGACCCCTGTTAGTAGTTTCCACCTTCAGAGAGGAAGCCGGCCATGCGATCCTGGGAAACTGTATGACAAAAAAAGAAAAAGTCATTACATGTATAGAAACTGAAGGATCACTTACCTGTATCACAGCTGTTTACAGTCAGCCTGGCACCGTTGATGATGGACAGAAAGCCAGCCACACAGCCACAGTTGTGAAGTGAGAAGCAGATGGAATGACCCCTGTTAGTAGTTTCCACCTTCATAGAGGGAGTTGGTCATGGCATCCTGGGAGACTGTATGACAAAAAAGAAAGACAATACATGTATAGAAACTGAATGATCACTTACCTGTATCACAGCTGTTTTCGGACAGTTAGCCTCACATAGTTGAAGTTGGACAGAAAGCCAGCCACACAGCCATAGTTCTGAAGTGACAGCAGATGGAATGACCCTTGTTAGTCGTTTCAACCTTCAAGGAGGGAGTCCGTCACGGCATCCTGGGAAACTGTATGACAAAAAAGAAAGTCAATACATGTATAGAAACTGAATGATCACTTACCTGCATCACAGCTGTTTACGAACAGTCAGGCTGGCACAGTTAAAGTTGGACAGAAAGCCAGCCACACAGCCACAGTTGTGAAGAGAGAAGCAGATGGAATGACCCTTGTTAGTAGTTTCCACCTTCAGAGAGGAAGCCGGCCATGCGATCCTGGGAAACTGTATGACAAAAAAGAAAAAGTCAATACATGTATAGAAACTGAATGATCACTTACCTGTATCACAGCTGTTTACGAACAGTCAGCCTCACACAGTTGAAGATGGACAGAAAGCCAGCCAGCCAGTCATATTTGAGATTGGAGATGCAGATAGATAAACCCTTGTTAGTCGTTTCCGCCTTCAGAAAGGGAGTCCGTCATGGGATCCTGGGAAACTGTATGACAAAAAAGAAAAAGTCAATACATGTATAGAAACTGAATGATCACTTACCTGTATCACAGCTGTTTACGAACAGTCAGCCTTGCACAGTTGAAGTTGGACAGAAAGCCAGCCACAGTTTTGAAGTGAGAAGCAGATAGAATGACCCCTGTTAGTAGTTTCCACCTTCAGAGAGGGAGTCTGTCATGGGATCCTGGGAAACTGTATGATAAAAAAAGAAAGTTGATACATGTATAGAAACTGAATGATCACTTACCTGTATCACAGCTGTTTACGAACAGTCAGCCTCACACAGTTGAAGATGGACAAAAAGCCAGCCACAGTTGTGAAGTGAGAAGCAAATGGAATGAACCCTGTTAGTATTTTCCACCTTCAGAAAGGGACTCGGTCATGGCATTCTGGGAAACTGTATGAAAAAAAAAAGAAAGTCAATACATGTATAGAAACTGAATGATTACTTACCTGTATTACAGCTGTTTACACAGTCAGCCTGGCACCGTTGATGGACAGATAGCCAGCCAGCCAGTCATAGTTGAGTTTGGAGATGTGGATGGATAAACCCTTGTTAGTAGTTTCCACCTTCAGAAAGGGAGTCCGTCATGGCATCCTGGGAAACTGTATGACAAAAAAAAGAAAGTCAATACATGTATAGAAACTGAATGATCACTTACCTGTATCACAGCTGTTTACGAACAGTCAGCCTGGCACCGTTGATGATGGACAGAAAGCCAGCCACACAGCCACAGTTCTGAAGTGAGAAGCAAATGGAATGACCCCTGTTAGTATTTTCCACCTTCAGAAAGGGAGTCGGTCATGGCATTCTGGGAAACTGTATGAAAAAAAAAAGAAAGTCAATACATGTATAGAAACTGAATGACCACTTACCTGTATCACAGCTGTTTACGAACAGTCAGCCTGGCACCGTTGATGATGGACAGAAAGCCAGCCACACAGCCACAGTTGTGATGTGAGAAGCAGATGGAATGACCCCTGTTAGTAGTTTCCACCTTCAAGGAGGTAGTCGGTCATGGCATCCTGGGAGACTGTATGACAAAAAAGAAAGTCAATACATGTATAGAAACTGAATGATCACTTACCTGTATCACAGCTGTTTACGAAAAGTCAGCCTTGCACAGTTGAAGTTGGACAGAAAGCCAGCCACAGTTGTGAAGTGAGAAGCAGATGGAATGACCCCTGTTAGTAGTTTCCACCTTCAGAGAGGAAGCCGGCCATGCGATCCTGGGAAACTGTATGACAAAAAAGAAAAAGTAAATACATGTATAGAAACTGAATGATCACTTACCTGTATCACAGCTGTTTACGAACAGTCAGCCTCACACAGTTGAAGATGGACAGAAAGCCAGCCAGCCAGTCATATTTGAGATTGGAGATGCAGATAGATAAACCCTTGTTAGTCGTTTCCGCCTTCAGAAAGGGAGTCCGTCATGGGATCCTGGGAAACTGTATGACAAAAAAGAAAAAGTCAATACATGTATAGAAACTGAATGATCACTTACCTGTATCACAGCTGTTTACGAACAGTCAGCCTTGCACAGTTGAAGTTGGACAGAAAGCCAGCCACAGTTTTGAAGTGAGAAGCAGATAGAATGACCCCTGTTAGTAGTTTCCACCTTCAGAGAGGGAGTCTGTCATGGGATCCTGGGAAACTGTATGATAAAAAAAGAAAGTTGATACATGTATAGAAACTGAATGATCACTTACCTGTATCACAGCTGTTTACGAACAGTCAGCCTCACACAGTTGAAGATGGACAAAAAGCCAGCCACAGTTGTGAAGTGAGAAGCAAATGGAATGAACCCTGTTAGTATTTTCCACCTTCAGAAAGGGACTCGGTCATGGCATTCTGGGAAACTGTATGAAAAAAAAAAGAAAGTCAATACATGTATAGAAACTGAATGATTACTTACCTGTATTACAGCTGTTTACACAGTCAGCCTGGCACCGTTGATGGACAGATAGCCAGCCAGCCAGTCATAGTTGAGTTTGGAGATGTGGATGGATAAACCCTTGTTAGTAGTTTCCACCTTCAGAAAGGGAGTCCGTCATGGCATCCTGGGAAACTGTATGACAAAAAAAAGAAAGTCAATACATGTATAGAAACTGAATGATCACTTACCTGTATCACAGCTGTTTATGAACAGTCAGCCTGGCACCGTTGATGATGGACAGAAAGCCAGCCACACAGCCACAGTTCTGAAGTGAGAAGCAAATGGAATGACCCCTGTTAGTATTTTCCACCTTCAGAAAGGGAGTCGGTCATGGCATTCTGGGAAACTGTATGAAAAAAAAAAGAAAGTCAATACATGTATAGAAACTGAATGATCACTTACCTGTATCACAGCTGTTTACGAACAGTCAGCCTGGCACCGTTGATGATGGACAGAAAGCCAGCCACACAGCCACAGTTGTGATGTGAGAAGCAGATGGAATGACCCCTGTTAGTAGTTTCCACCTTCAAGGAGGTAGTCGGTCATGGCATCCTGGGAGACTGTATGACAAAAAAGAAAGTCAATACATGTATAGAAACTGAATGATCACTTACCTGTATCACAGCTGTTTTCGAAAAGTCAGCCTTGCACAGTTGAAGTTGGACAGAAAGCCAGCCACAGTTGTGAAGTGAGAAGCAGATGGAATGACCCCTGTTAGTAGTTTCCACCTTCAGAGAGGAAGCCGGCCATGCGATCCTGGGAAACTGTATGACAAAAAAGAAAAAGTAAATACATGTATAGAAACTGAATGATCACTTACCTGTATCACAGCTGTTTACGAACAGTCAGCCTCACACAGTTGAAGATGGACAGAAAGCCAGCCAGCCAGTCATATTTGAGATTGGAGATGCAGATAGATAAACCCTTGTTAGTCGTTTCCGCCTTCAGAAAGGGAGTCCGTCATGGGATCCTGGGAAACTGTATGACAAAAAAGAAAGTCAATACATGTATAGAAACTGAATGATCACTTACCTGTATCACAGCTGTTTACGAACAGTCAGCCTTGCACAGTTGAAGTTGGACAGAAAGCCAGCCACAGTTTTGAAGTGAGAAGCAGATAGAATTACCCCTGTTAGTAGTTTCCACCTTCAGAGAGGGAGTCTGTCATGGGATCCTGGGAAACTGTATGATAAAAAAAGAAAGTTGATACATGTATAGAAACTGAATGATCACTTACCTGTATCACAGCTGTTTACGAACAATCAGCCTCACACAGTTGAAGATGGACAAAAAGCCAGCCACAGTTGTGAAGTGAGAAGCAAATGGAATGACCCCTGTTAGTATTTTCCACCTTCAGAAAGGGAGTCGGTCATGGCATTCTGGGAAACTGTATGACAAAAAAAAGAAAGTCAATACATGTATAGAAACTGAATGATTACTTACCTGTATCACAGCTGTTTACGAACAGTCAGCCTGGCACCGTTGATGATGGACAGAAAGCCAGCCACACAGCCACAGTTCTGAAGTGAGAAGCAAATGGAATGACCCCTGTTAGTATTTTCCACCTTCAGAAAGGGAGTCGGTCATGGCATTCTGGGAAACTGTATGAAAAAAAAAAGAAAGTCAATACATGTATAGAAACTGAATGATCACTTGCCTTTATCACAGCTGTTTACAAACAGTCAGCCTGGCACCGTTGATGGACAGATAGCCAGCCAGCCAGTCAAAGTTGAGATTGGAGATGTAGATGGATAAACCCTTGTTAGTAGTTTCCACCTTCAAGGAGGGAGTCCGTCATTGCATCCTGGGAAACTGTATGACAAAAAAGAAAGTCAATACATGTATTGAATCTGAATGATCACTTACCTGTATCACAGCTGTTTACGAACAGTACGCCTGGCACAGTTTAAGTTGGACAGAATACCAGCCACACAGCCACAGTTGTGAAGAGAGAAGTAGATGGAATGACCCTTGTTAGTCGTTTCCACCTTCAAGGAGGGAGTCCGTCATGGCATCCTGGGAAACTGTATGACAAAAAACAAAGTCAATACATGTATAGAAACTGAATGATCACTTACCTGTATCACAGCTGTTTACGAACAGTCAGCCTTGCACAGTTGAAGATGGACAGAATACCAGCCAGCCAGTCATAGTTGAGATTGGAGATGCAGATGGATAAACCCTTGTTAGTCTTTTCCACCTTCAGAGAGGGAGTCCGTCATGGCATCCTGGGAAACTGTATGACAAAAAAGAAAGTCATTACATGTATAGAAAACGAATGATCACTTACCTGTATCACAGCTGTTTACGAACAGTCAGCCTGGCACAGTTGAAGATGGACAGAAAGCCAGCCACAGTTGTGAAGTGAGAAGCAGATGGAATGACCCCTGTAAGTAGTTTCCACCTTCAGAGACGGAGTCCGTCATGGCATCCTGGGAAACTGTATGATTAAAAAAAAGAAAGCCAATGCATGTATAGAAAACGAATGATCACTTACCTGTATCACAGCTGTTTACGAACAGTCAGCCTGGCACCGTTAATGGACAGATAGCCAGCCAGCCAGTCATAGTTGAGATTGGAGATGCAGATGGATAAACCCTTGTTAGTAGTTTCCACCTTCAAGGAGGGAGTCCGTCATGGCATCCTGGGAAACTGTATGATAAAAAAAGAAAGTTGATACATGTATAGAAACTGAATGATCACTTACCTGTATCACAGCTGTTTACGAACAGTCAGCCTCACACAGTTGAAGATGGACAAAAAGCCAGCCACAGTTGTGAAGTGAGAAGCAAATGGAATGACCCCTGTTAGTATTTTCCACCTTCAGAGAGGGAGTCGGTCATGGCATTCTGGGAAACTGTATGACAAAAAAAAGAAAGTCAATACATGTATAGAAACTGAATGATTACTTACCTGTATCACAGCTGTTTACAAACAGTCAGTCTGGCACAGTTAAAGTTGGACAGAAAGCCAGCCACACAGCCACAGTTGTGAAGAGAGAAGCAGATGGAATGACCCTTGTTAGTCGTTTCCACCTTCAGAGAGGAAGCCGGCCATGCGATCCTGGGAAACTGTATGACAAAAAAGAAAAAGTCATTACATGTATAAAAACTGAATGATCACTTACCTGTATCACAGCTGTTTACGAACAGTCAGCCTGGCACCGTTGATGGACAGATAGCCAGCCATCCAGTCATAGTTGAGATTGGAGATGTAGATGGATAAACCCTTTTTAGTCATTTCCACCTTCAGAAAGGGAGTCCGTCATGGGATCCTGGGAAACGATGACAAAAAACAAAAAAAGTCAATACATATATAGAAAAATGAATGATAACTTACCTGTATCACAGCTGTTTACGAACAGTCAGCCTCACACAGTTGAAGTTGGACAGAATACCAGCCAGCCAGTCATAGTTGAGTTTGGAGATGCAGATGGATAAACCCTTGTTAGTAGTTTCCACCTTCAGAGAGGGATTCCGTCATGGCATCCTGGGAAACTGTATGACAAAAAAGAAAGTCAATACATGTATAGAAACTGAATGATGACTTACCTGTATCACAACTGTTTACGAACAGTCAGCCTGGCACAGTTGAAGATGGACAGAAAGCCAGCCACAGTTGTGAAGTGAGAAGCAGATGGAATAACCCCAGTTAGTAGTTTCCACCTTCAGAGACGGAGTCCGTCATGGGATCCTGGGAAACTGTATGACAAAAAAGAAAAAGTCAATACATGTATAGAAACTGAATGATCACTTACCTGCATCACAGCTGTTTACAAACAGTCAGTCTGGCACAGTTAAAGTTGGACAGAAAGCCAGCCACACAGCCACAGTTGTGAAGAGAGAAGCAGATGGAATGACCCTTGTTAGTCGTTTCCACCTTCAGAGAGGAAGCCGGCCATGCGATCCTGGGAAACTGTATGACAAAAAAGAAAAAGTCAATACATATATAGAAACTGAATGATCACTTACTTGTATCACAGCTGTTTACGAACAGTCAGCCTGGCACCGTTGATGATGGACAGAAAGCCAGCCACACAGCCACAGTTCTGAAGTCAGAAGCAAATGGAATGACCCCTGTTAGTATTTTCCACCTTCAGAAAGGGAGTCGGTCATGGCATTCTGGGAAACTGTATGACAACAAAAAGAAAGTCAATACATGTATAGATACTGAATGATCACTTACCTGTATCACAGCTGTTTACAAACAGTCAGCCTGGCACCGTTCATGGACAGATAGCCAGCCAGCCAGTCATAGTTGAGATTGGAGATGCAGATGGATAAACCCTTGTAAGTAGTTTCCACCTTCAAGGAGGGAGTACGTCATGGCATCCTGGGAAACTGTATGACAAAAAAGAAAAAGTCAATACATGTATAGAAACTGAATGATCACTTACCTGTATCACAGCTGTTTACGAACAGTCAGCCTGGCACCGTTGATGGACAGATAGCCAGCCATCCAGTCATAGTTGAGATTGGAGATGTAGATGGATAAACCCTTTTTAGTCATTTCCACCTTCAGAAAGGGAGTCCGTCATGGGATCCTGGGAAACGATGACAAAAAACAAAAAAAGTCAATACATATATAGAAAAATGAATGATCACTTACATGTATCACAGCTGTTTACGAACAGTCAGCCTCACACAGTTGAAGTTGGACAGAATACCAGCCAGCCAGTCATAGTTGAGTTTGGAGATGCAGATGGATAAACCCTTGTTAGTAGTTTCCACCTTCAAGGACGGAGTCCGTCATGGCATCCTGGGAAACTGTATGACAAAAAAGAAAAAGTCAATACATGTATAGAAACTGAATTATTATTTGCCTGTATCACAGCTGTTTACGAACAGTCAGCCTGGCACCGTTGATGATGGACAGAAAGCCAGCCACACAGCCACAGTTGTGAAGTGAGAAGCAGATGGAATGACCCCTGTTAGTAGTTTCCACCTTCAAGGAGGGAGTCGGTCATGGCATCATGGGAAACTGTATGACAAAAAAAAGAAAGTCAATACATGTATAGAAACTGAATGATCACTTACCTTTATCACAGCTGTTTACGAACAGTCAGTCTGGCACCGTTGATGGACAGATAGCCAGCCAGCCAGTCATAGTTGAGATTGGAGATGCAGATGGATAAACCCTTGTTAGTAGTTTCCACCTTCCAGGAGGGAGTCCGTAATGGCATCCTGGGAAACTGTATGACAAAAAAGAAAAAGTCAATACATGTATAGAAACTGAATGATCACTTACCTGTATCACAGCTGTTTACGAACAGTCAGCCTGGCACCGTTGATGATGGACAGAAAGTCAGCCACACAGCCACAGTTCTGAAGTGAGAAGCAAATGGAATGACCCCTGTTAGTATTTTCCACCTTCAGAAAGGGAGTCGGTCATGGCATTCTGGGAAACTGTATGAAAAAAAAAAAGAAAGTCAATACATGTATAGAAACTGAATGATCACTTGCCTTTATCACAGCTGTTTACAAACAGTCAGCCTGGCACCGTTGATGGACAGATAGCCAGCCAGCCAGTCAAAGTTGAGATTGGAGATGTAGATGGATAAACCCTTGTTAGTAGTTTCCACCTTCAAGGAGGGAGTCCGTCATGGCATCCTGGGAAACTGTATGACAAAAAAGAAAGTCAACACATGTATTGAATCTGAATGATCACTTACCTGTATCACAGCTGTTTATGAACAGTACGCCTGGCACAGTTTAAGTTGGACAGAATACCAGCCACACAGCCACAGTTGTGAAGAGAGAAGCAGATGGAATGACCCTTGTTAGTCGTTTCCACCTTCAAGGAGGGAGTCCGTCATGGCATCCTGGGAAACTGTATGACAAAAAAGAAAGTCAATACATGTATAGAAACTGAATGATCACTTACCTGTATCACAGCTGTTTACGAACAGTCAGCCTTGCACAGTTGAAGATGGACAGAATACCAGCCACACAGCCACAGTTGTGAAGTGGGAAGCAGATGGAATGACCCGTTAGTAGTTTCCACCTTCAGAGAGGAAGCCGGCCATGCGATCCTGGGAAACTGTATGACAAAAAAGAAAAAGTCAATACATGTATAGAAACGGAATGATTACTTACCTGTATCACAGCTGTTTACGAACAGTCAGCATTGCACAGTTGAAGATGGACAGAATACCAGCCAGCCAGTCATAGTTGAGATTGGATATGCAGATGGATAAACCCTTGTTAGTCTTTTCCACCTTCAGAGAGGGAGTCCGTCATGGCATCCTGGGAAACTGTATGACAAAAAAGAAAGTCATTACATGTATAGAAAACGAATGATCACTTACCTGTATCACAGCTGTTTACGAACAGTCAGCCTCACACAGTTGAAGTTGGACAGAATACCAGCCAGCCAGTCATAGTTGAGTTTGGAGATGCAGATGGATAAACCCTTGTTAGTAGTTTCCACCTTCAAGGAGGGAGTCCGTCATGGCATCCTGGGAAACTGTATGACAAAAAAAAGAAAGTCAATACATGTATAGAAACTGAATGATTACTTACCTGTATCACAGCTGTTTACGAACAGTCAGCCTGGCACCGTTGATGGACAGATAGCCTGCCATCCAGTCATTGTTGAGTTTGGAGATGTAGATGGATAAACCCTTGTTAGTCATTTCCACCTTCAGAAAGGGAGTCCGTCATGGGATCCTGGGAAACTATGACAAAAAAGAAAAAAAGTCAATAAATATATAGAAACTGAATGATCACTTACCTGTATCACAGCTGTTTACGAACAGTCAGCCTCACACAGTTGAAGTTAGACAGATAGCCAGCCATGCAGTCATAGTTGAGATTGGAGATGCAGATGGATAAACCCTTGTTAGTCATTTCCACCTTCAGAAAGGGAGTCCGTCATGGCATCCTGGGAAACTGTATGACAAAAAAAAGAAAGTCAATACATGTATAGAAACTGAATTATTATTTGCCTGTATCACAGCTGTTTACGAACAGTCAGCCTGGCACCGTTGATGATGGACAGAAAGCCAGCCACACAGCCACAGTTGTGAAGAGAGGAGCAGATGGAATGACCCTTGTTAGTCATTTCCACCTTCAGAGAGGAAGCCGGCCATGCGATCCTGGGAAACTGTATGACAAAAAAGAAAGTCAATACATGTATAGAAACTGAATGATCACTTACCTGTATCACAGCTGTTTACGAACAGTCAGCCTTGCACAGTTGAAGATAGACAGAAAGCAAGCCAGCCAGTCATATTTAGGATTGAAGATGCAGATGGATAAACCCTTGTTAGTTGTTTTCACCTTCAAGGAGGGAGTCCGTCATGGCATCCTGGGAAACTGTATGACAAAAAAAAGAAAGTCAATACATGAATAGAAACTGAATGATTACTTACCTGTATCACAGCTGTTTACGAACAGTCAGCCTGGCACCGTTGATGGACAGATAGCCTGCCATCCAGTCATTGTTGAGTTTGGAGATGTAGATGGATAAACCCTTGTTAGTCATTTCCACCTTCAGAAAGGGAGTCCGTCATGGGATCCTGGGAAACTATGACAAAAAAGAAAAAAAGTCAATAAATATATAGAAACTGAATGATCACTTACCTGTATCACAGCTGTTTACGAACAGTCAGCCTCACACAGTTGAAGTTAGACAGATAGCCAGCCATGCAGTCATAGTTGAGATTGGAGATGCAGATGGATAAACCCTTGTTAGTCATTTCCACCTTCAGAAAGGGAGTCCGTCATGGCATCCTGGGAAACTGTATGACAAAAAAAAGAAAGTCAATACATGTATAGAAACTGAATGATTACTTACCTGTATCACAGCTGTTTACGAACAGTCAGCCTGGCACCGTTGATGGACAGATAGCCTGCCATCCAGTCATTGTTGAGTTTGGAGATGTAGATGGATAAACCCTTGTTAGTCATTTCCACCTTCAGAAAGGGAGTCCGTCATGGGATCCTGGGAAACTATGACAAAAAAGAAAAAAAGTCAATACATGTATAGAAACTGAATGATCACTTACCTGTATCACAGCTGTTTACGAACAGTCAGCCTCACACAGTTGAAGTTGGACAGATAGCCAGCCATGCAGTCATAGTTGAGATTGGAGATGCAGATGGATAAACCCTTGTTAGTCATTTCCACCTTCAGAAAGGGAGTCCGTCATGTCATCCTGGGAAACTGTATGACAAAAAAGAAAAGGTCAATACATGTATTGAAACTGAATGATCACTTACCTGTATCACAGCTGTTTACGAACAGTCAACCTGGCACCGTTGATGATGGACAGAAAGCCAGCCACACAGCCACAGTTGTGAAGTGAGAATCAGATGGAATGACCCCTGTTAGTCATTTCCACCTTCAGAAAGGGAGTCCGTCATGGGATCCTGGGAAACTATGACAAAAAAGAAAAAAAGTCAATACATGTATAGAAACTGAATGATCACTTACCTGTATCACAGCTGTTTACGAACAGTCAGCCTCACACAGTTGAAGTTGGACAGATAGCCAGCCATGCAGTCATAGTTGAGATTGGAGATGCAGATGGATAAACCCTTGTTAGTCATTTCCACCTTCAGAAAGGGAGTCCGTCATGTCATCCTGGGAAACTGTATGACAAAAAAGAAAAGGTCAATACATGTATTGAAACTGAATGATCACTTACCTGTATCACAGCTGTTTACGAACAGTCAACCTGGCACCGTTGATGATGGACAGAAAGCCAGCCACACAGCCACAGTTGTGAAGTGAGAATCAGATGGAATGACCCCTGTTAGTAGTTTCCACCTTCAAGGAGGGAGTCGGTCATGGCATCCTGGGAAACTATGACAAAAAAGAAAAAATGTCAATACATGTATAGAAACTGAATAATCACTTACCTGTATCACAGCTGTTTACGAACAGTCAGCCTCACACAGTTGAAGTTGGACAGAATACCAGCCAGCCAGTCATAGTTGAGTTTGGAGATGCAGATGGATAAACCCTTGTTAGTAGTTTCCACCTTGAAGGAGGGAGTCCGTCATGGCATCCTGGGAAACTGTATGACAAAAAAGAAAAAGTCAATACATGTATAGAAACTGAATGATCACTTACCTGTATCACAGCTGTTCACGAACAGTCAGCCTGGCACCGTTGATGGACAGATAGCCAGCCAGCCAGTCAAAGTTGAGATTGGAGATGTAGATGGATAAACCCTTGTTAGTAGTTTCCACCTTCAAGGAGGGAGTCCGTCATGGCATCCTGGGAAACTGTATGACAAAAAAGAAAGTCAATACATGTATTGAATCTGAATGATCACTTACCTGTATCACAGCTGTTTATGAACAGTACGCCTGGCACAGTTTAAGTTGGACAGAATACCAGCCACACAGCCACAGTTGTGAAGAGAGAAGCAGATGGAATGACCCTTGTTAGTCGTTTCCACCTTCAAGGAGGGAGTCCGTCATGGCATCCTGGGAAACTGTATGACAAAAAAGAAAGTCAATACATGTATAGAAACTGAATGATCACTTACCTGTATCACAGCTTTTTACGAACAGTCAGCCTTGCACAGTTGAAGATGGACAGAATACCAGCCACACAGCCACAGTTGTGAAGTGGGAAGCAGATGGAATGACCCGTTAGTAGTTTCCACCTTCAGAGAGGAAGCCGGCCATGCGATCCTGGGAAACTGTATGACAAAAAAGAAAAAGTCAATACATGTATAGAAACGGAATGATTACTTACCTGCATCACAGCTGTTTACAAACAGTCAGTCTGGCACAGTTAAAGTTGGACAGAAAGCCAGCCACACAGCCACAGTTGTGAAGAGAGAAGCAGATGGAATGACCCTTGTTAGTCGTTTCCACCTTCAGAGAGGAAGCCGGCCATGCGATCCTGGGAAACTGTATGACAAAAAAGAAAAAGTCATTACATATATAGAAACTGAATGATCACTTACCTGTATCACAGCTGTTTACGAACAGTCAGCCTGGCACCGTTGATGGACAGATAGCCAGCCATCCAGTCATAGTTGAGATTGGAGATGTAGATGGATAAACCCTTTTTAGTCATTTCCACCTTCAGAAAAGGAGTCCGTCATGGGATCCTGGGAAACGATGACAAAAAACAAAAAAAGTCAATACATATATAGAAAAATGAATGATAACTTACCTGTATCACAGCTGTTTACGAACAGTCAGCCTCACACAGTTGAAGTTGGACAGAATACCAGCCAGCCAGTCATAGTTGAGTTTGGAGATGCAGATGGATAAACCCTTGTTAGTAGTTTCCACCTTCAAGGACGGAGTCCGTCATGGCATCCTGGGAAACTGTATGACAAAAAAGAAAAAGTCAATACATGTATAGAAACTGAATTATTATTTGCCTGTATCACAGCTGTTTACGAACAGTCAGCCTGGCACCGTTGATGATGGACAGAAAGCCAGCCACACAGCCACAGTTGTGAAGTGAGAAGCAGATGGAATGACCCCTGTTAGTAGTTTCCACCTTCAAGGAGGGAGTCGGTCATGGCATCATGGGAAACTGTATGACAAAAAAAAGAAAGTCAATACATGTATAGAAACTGAATGATCACTTACCTTTATCACAGCTGTTTACGAACAGTCAGTCTGGCACCGTTGATGGACAGATAGCCAGCCAGCCAGTCATAGTTGAGATTGGAGATGCAGATGGATAAACCCTTGTTAGTAGTTTCCACCTTCAAGGAGGGAGTCCGTAATGGCATCCTGGGAAACTGTATGACAAAAAAGAAAAAGTCAATACATGTATAGAAACTGAATGATCACTTACCTGCATCACAGCTGTTTACAAACAGTCAGTCTGGCACAGTTAAAGTTGGACAGAAAGCCAGCCACACAGCCACAGTTGTGAAGAGAGAAGCAGATGGAATGACCCTTGTTAGTCGTTTCCACCTTCAGAGAGGAAGCCGGCCATGCGATCCTGGGAAACTGTATGACAAAAAAGAAAAAGTCAATACATATATAGAAACTGAATGATCACTTACCTGTATCACAGCTGTTTACGAACAGTCAGCCTGGCACCGTTGATGATGGACAGAAAGCCAGCCACACAGCCACAGTTGTGAAGTGGAAGCAGA
The DNA here is from genome assembly GCF_030463535.1 of Salminus brasiliensis. Classification (NCBI taxonomy): domain Eukaryota; kingdom Metazoa; phylum Chordata; class Actinopteri; order Characiformes; family Bryconidae; genus Salminus; species Salminus brasiliensis. The sequence goes on along the minus strand of NC_132885.1, from coordinate 29,710,119 downwards.
TGGAATAACCCCTGTTAGTAGTTTCCACCTTCAGAGAGGGATTCCGTCATGGCATCCTGGGAAACTGTATGACAAAAAAGAAAGTCAATACATGTATAGAAACTGAATGATGACTTACCTGTATCACAACTGTTTACGAACAGTCAGCCTGGCACAGTTGAAGATGGACAGAAAGCCAGCCACAGTTGTGAAGTGAGAAGCAGATGGAATAACCCCAGTTAGTAGTTTCCACCTTCAGAGACGGAGTCCGTCATGGGATCCTGGGAAACTGTATGATTAAAAAAAAGAAAGCCAATGCATGTATAGAAAACGAATGATCACTTACCTGTATCACAGCTGTTTACGAACAGTCAGGCTGGCACCGTTAATGGACAGATAGCCAGCCAGCCAGTCAAAGTTGAGATTGGAGATGTAGATGGATAAACCCTTGTTAGTAGTTTCCACCTTCAAGGGGGGAGTCCGTCATGGCATCCTGGGAAACTGTATGACAAAAAAGAAAGTCAACACATGTATTGAATCTGAATGATCACTTACCTGTATCACAGCTGTTTATGAACAGTACGCCTGGCACAGTTTAAGTTGGACAGAATACCAGCCACACAGCCACAGTTGTGAAGAGAGAAGCAGATGGAATGACCCTTGTTAGTCGTTTCCACCTTCAAGGAGGGAGTCCGTCATGGCATCCTGGGAAACTGTATGACAAAAAAGAAAGTCAATACATGTATAGAAACTGAATGATCACTTACCTGTATCACAGCTGTTTACGAACAGTCAGCCTTGCACAGTTGAAGATGGACAGAATACCAGCCAGCCAGTCATAGTTGAGATTGGAGATGCAGATGGATAAACCCTTGTTAGTCTTTTCCACCTTCAGAGAGGGAGTCCGTCATGGCATCCTGGGAAACTGTATGACAAAAAAGAAAGTCATTACATGTATAGAAAACGAATGATCACTTACCTGTATCACAGCTGTTTACGAACAGTCAGCCTGGCACCGTTGATGATGGACAGAAAGCCAGCCACACAGCCACAGTTGTGAAGTGAGAAGCAGATGGAATAACCCCTGTTAGTAGTTTCCACCTTCAGAGAGGGAGTTGGTCATGGCATCCTGGGAAACTGTATGACAAAAAAGAAAGTCAATACATGTATAGAAACTGAATGATGACTTACCTGTATCACAACTGTTTACGAACAGTCAGCCTGGCACAGTTGAAGATGGACAGAAAGCCAGCCACAGTTGTGAAGTGAGAAGCAGATGGAATAACCCCTGTTAGTAGTTTCCACCTTCAGAGACGGAGTCCGTCATGGGATCCTGGGAAACTGTATGATTAAAAAAAAGAAAGCCAATGCATGTATAGAAAACGAATGATCACTTACCTGTATCACAGCTGTTTACGAACAGTCAGCCTCACACAGTTGAAGTTGGACAGAATACCAGCCAGCCAGTCATAGTTGAGTTTGGAGATGCAGATGGATAAACCCTTGTTAGTAGTTTCCACCTTCAAGGACGGAGTCCGTCATGGCATCCTGGGAAACTGTATGACAAAAAAGAAAAAGTCAATACATGTATAGAAACTGAATTATTATTTGCCTGTATCACAGCTGTTTACGAACAGTCAGCCTGGCACCGTTGATGATGGACAGAAAGCCAGCCACACAGCCACAGTTGTGAAGTGAGAAGCAGATGGAATGACCCCTGTTAGTAGTTTCCACCATCAAGGAGGGAGTCGGTCATGGCATCATGGGAAACTGTATGACAAAAAAACAGAAAGTCAATACATGTATAGAAACTGAATGATCACTTACCTTTATCACAGCTGTTTACGAACAGTCAGTCTGGCACCGTTGATGGACAGATAGCCAGCCAGCCAGTCATAGTTGAGATTGGAGATGCAGATGGATAAACCCTTGTTAGTAGTTTCCACCTTCAAGGAGGGAGTCCGTAATGGCATCCTGGGAAACTGTATGACAAAAAAGAAAAAGTCAATACATGTATAGAAACTGAATGATCACTTACCTGCATCACAGCTGTTTACAAACAGTCAGTCTGGCACAGTTAAAGTTTGACAGAAAGCCAGCCACACAGCCACAGTTGTGAAGAGAGAAGCAGATGGAATGACCCTTGTTAGTCGTTTCCACCTTCAGAGAGGAAGCCGGCCATGCGATCCTGGGAAACTGTATGACAAAAAAGAAAAAGTCAATACATATATAGAAACTGAATGATCACTTACCTGTATCACAGCTGTTTACGAACAGTCAGCCTGGCACCGTTGATGATGGACAGAAAGCCAGCCACACAGCCACAGTTGTGAAGAGAGGAGCAGATGGAATGACCCTTGTTAGTCATTTCCACCTTCAGAGAGGAAGCCGGCCATGCGATCCTGGGAAACTGTATGACAAAAAAGAAAGTCAATACATGTATAGAAACTGAATGATCACTTACCTGTATCACAGCTGTTTACGAACAGTCAGCCTTGCACAGTTGAAGATAGACAGAAAGCAAGCCAGCCAGTCATATTTAGGATTGAAGATGCAGATGGATAAACCCTTGTTAGTTGTTTTCACCTTCAAGGAGGGAGTCCGTCATGGCATCCTGGGAAACTGTATGACAAAAAAAAGAAAGTCAATACATGTATAGAAACTGAATGATTACTTACCTGTATCACAGCTGTTTACGAACAGTCAGCCTGGCACCGTTGATGGACAGATAGCCTGCCATCCAGTCATTGTTGAGTTTGGAGATGTAGATGGATAAACCCTTGTTAGTCATTTCCACCTTCAGAAAGGGAGTCCGTCATGGGATCCTGGGAAACTATGACAAAAAAGAAAAAAAGTCAATAAATATATAGAAACTGAATGATCACTTACCTGTATCACAGCTGTTTACGAACAGTCAGCCTCACACAGTTGAAGTTGGACAGATAGCCAGCCATGCAGTCATAGTTGAGATTGGAGATGCAGATGGATAAACCCTTGTTAGTCATTTCCACCTTCAGAAAGGGAGTCCGTCATGTCATCCTGGGAAACTGTATGACAAAAAAGAAAAGGTCAATACATGTATTGAAACTGAATGATCACTTACCTGTATCACAGCTGTTTACGAACAGTCAACCTGGCACCGTTGATGATGGACAGAAAGCCAGCCACACAGCCACAGTTGTGAAGTGAGAATCAGATGGAATGACCCCTGTTAGTAGTTTCCACCTTCAAGGAGGGAGTCGGTCATGGCATCCTGGGAAACTATGACAAAAAAGAAAAAATGTCAATACATGTATAGAAACTGAATAATCACTTACCTGTATCACAGCTGTTTACGAACAGTCAGCCTCACACAGTTGAAGTTGGACAGAATACCAGCCAGCCAGTCATAGTTGAGTTTGGAGATGCAGATGGATAAACCCTTGTTAGTAGTTTCCACCTTGAAGGAGGGAGTCCGTCATCGCATCCTGGGAAACTGTATGACAAAAAAGAAAAAGTCAATACATGTATAGAAACTGAATGATCACTTACCTGTATCACAGCTGTTCACGAACAGTCAGCCTCACACAGTTGAAGTTAGACAGAAAACCAGCCACACAGCCATAGTTCTGAAGTGACAGCAGATGGAATGACCCTTGTTAGTCGTTTCAACCTTCACAGAGAGAGTCCGTCATGGGATCCTGGGAATTTGTATGACTTAAAAGAAAGTCAATACATGTATAGAAACTGAATGATCACTTACCTGTATCACAGCTGTTTACGAACAGTCAGCCTCACACAGTTGAAGTTGGACAGAATACCAGCCAGCCAGTCATAGTTGAGATTGGAGATGCAGATGGATAAACCCTTGTTAGTCGTTTCCACCTTCAAGGAGGGAGTCCGTCATGGCATCCTGGAAAACTGTATGACAAAAAAGAAGGTCAATACATGTATAGAAACTAAATGACCACTTACCTGTATCACAGCTGTTTACGAACAGTCAGCCTGGCACCGTTGATGGACAGATAGCCAGCCATACAGTCATAGTTGAGATTGGAGATGTAGATGGATAAACCCTTGTTAGTCATTTCCACCTTCAGAAAAGGAGTCAGTCATGGCATCCTGGGAAACTGTATGACAAAAAAGAAAAAGTCAATACATGTATAGAAACTGAATGATCACTTACCTGTATCACAGCTGTTTACGAACAGTCAGCCTTGCACAGTTGAAGATGGACAGATAGCCAGCCAGCCAGCCAGTCATATTTAGGATTGAAGATGCAGATGGATAAACCCTTGTTAGTCATTTCCACCTTCAGAAAAGGAGTCAGTCATGGCATCCTGGGAAACTGTATGACAAAAAAAAGAAAGTCAATACATGTATAGAAACTGAATGATCACTTACCTGTATCACAGCTGTTTACGAACAGTCAGCTTTGCACAGTTGAAGATGGACTGAATACCAACCAGCCAGTCATAGTTGAGATTGGAGATGCAGATGGATAAACCCTTGTTAGTCGTTTCCACCTTCAGAGAGGGAGTCCGTCATGGCATCCTGGGAAACCGTATGACAAAAAAGAAAGTCAATACATGTATAGAAACTGAATGACCCCTTACCTGTATCACAGCTGTTTACGAACAGTCAGCCTGGCACAGTTGAAGATTGACAGAAAGCCAGCCACAGTTGTGAAGTGAGAAGCAGATGGAATGACCCCTATTAGTAGTTTCCACCTTCAGAAAGGGAGTCCGTCATGGGATCCTGGGAAACTGTATGATAAAATAAAGAAAGCCAATACATGTATAGAAAACGAATGATCACTTAGCTGTATTACAGCTGTTTACGAACAGTCAGCCTCACACAGTTGAAGATGGACAGAAAGCCAGCCACACAGCCACAGTTGTGAAGTGAGAAGCAGATGGAATGACCCCTGTTAGTAGTTTCCACCTTCAGGGAGGGAGTCGGTCATGGCATCCTGGGAAACTGTATGAAAAAAAAAAAGAAAGTTAATACATATATAGAAACTGAATAATCACTTACCTGTATCACAGCTGTTTACGAACAGTCAGCCTCACACAGTTGAAGTTGGACAGAATACCAGCCAGCCAGTCATAGTTGAGTTTGGAGATGCAGATGGATAAACCCTTGTTAGTAGTTTCCACCTTCAAGAAGGGAGTCCGTCATGGCATCCTGGGAAACTGTATGAGAAAAAAGAAAAAGTCAATACATGTATAGAAACTGAATGATCACTTACCTGTATCACAGCTGTTTACAAACAGTCAGCCTGGCACCGTTGATGGACAGATAGCCAGCCAGCCAGTCAAAGTTGAGATTGGAGATGCAGATGGATAAACCCTTGTTAGAAGTTTCCACCTTCAAGGAGGGAGTCCGTCATGGCATCCTGGGAAACTGTATGACAAAAAAGAAAAAGTCAATACACATATAGAAACTGAATGATCACTTACCTGTATCACAGCTGTTTACGAACAGTCAGCCTGGCACCGTTGATGATGGACAGAAAGCCAGCCACACAGCCACAGTTCTGAAGTGAGAAGCAAATGGAATGACCCCTGTTAGTATATTCCACCTTCAGAGAGGGATTCCGTCATGGCATCCTGGGAAACTGTATGACAAAAAAAAAAGAAAGTCAATACATGTATAGAAAACGAATGATCACTTACCTGTATCACAGCTGTTTACGAACAGTCAGCCTGGCACCGTTGATGGACAGATATCTAGCCAGCCAGTCATAGTTGAGTTTGGAGATGCAGATGGAATGACCCTTGTTAGTCGTTTCCACCTTCAAGGAGGGAGTCCGTCATGGCATCCTGGGAAACTGTATGACAAAAAAGAAAGTCAATACATGTATAGAAACTGAATGATCACTTACCTGTATCACAGCTGTTTACGAACAGTCAGCCTTGCACAGTTGAAGATGGACAGAATACCAGCCACACAGCCACAGTTGTGAAGTGGGAAGCAGATGGAATGACCCGTTAGTAGTTTCCACCTTCAGAGAGGAAGCCGGCCATGCGATCCTGGGAAACTGTATGACAAAAAAGAAAAAGTCAATACATGTATAGAAACGGAATGATTACTTACCTGTATCACAGCTGTTTACGAACAGTCAGCCTTGCACAGTTGAAGATGGACAGAATACCAGCCAGCCAGTCATAGTTGAGATTGGAGATGCAGATGGATAAACCCTTGTTAGTCTTTTCCACCTTCAGAGAGGGAGTCCGTCATGGCATCCTGGGAAACTGTATGACAAAAAAGAAAGTCATTACATGTATAGAAAACGAATGATCACTTACCTGTATCACAGCTGTTTACGAACAGTCAGCCTGGCACAGTTGAAGATGGACAGAAAGCCAGCCACAGTTGTGAAGTGAGAAGCAGATGGAATGACCCCTGTAAGTAGTTTCCACCTTCAGAGACGGAGTCCGTCATGGCATCCTGGGAAACTGTATGACAAAAAAGAAAGTCAATACATGTATATAAACTGAATGATCACTTACCTGTATCACAGCTGTTTACGAACAGTCAGCCTGGCACCGTTGATGATGGACAGAAAGCCAGCCACACAGCCACAGTTGTGAAGTGAGAAGCAGATGGAATAACCCCTGTTAGTAGTTTCCACCTTCAGAGAGGGATTCCGTCATGGCATCCTGGGAAACTGTATGACAAAAAAGAAAGTCAATACATGTATAGAAACTGAATGATGACTTACCTGTATCACAACTGTTTACGAACAGTCAGCCTGGCACAGTTGAAGATGGACAGAAAGCCAGCCACAGTTGTGAAGTGAGAAGCAGATGGAATAACCCCTGTTAGTAGTTTCCACCTTCAGAGACGGAGTCCGTCATGGGATCCTGGGAAACTGTATGATTAAAAAAAAGAAAGCCAATGCATGTATAGAAAACGAATGATCACTTACTTGTATCACAGCTGTTTACGAACAGTCAGCCTGGCACCGTTGATGATGGACAGAAAGCCAGCCACACAGCCACAGTTCTGAAGTCAGAAGCAAATGGACTGACCCCTGTTAGTATTTTCCACCTTCAGAAAGGGAGTCGGTCATGGCATTCTGGGAAACTGTATGACAAAAAAAAGAAAGTCAATACATGTATAGAAACTGAATGATCACTTACCTGTATCACAGCTGTTTACAAACAGTCAGCCTGGCACCGTTCATGGACAGATAGCCAGCCAGCCAGTCATAGTTGAGATTGGAGATGCAGATGGATAAACCCTTGTAAGTAGTTTCCACCTTCAAGGAGGGAGTACGTCATGGCATCCTGGGAAACTGTATGACAAAAAAGAAAAAGTCAATACATGTATAGAAACTGAATGATCACTTACCTGTATCACAGCTGTTTACGAACAGTCAGCCTGGCACCGTTGATGATGGACAGAAAGCCAGCCACACAGCCACAGTTGTGAAGAGAGGAGTAGATGGAATGACCCTTGTTAGTCGTTTCCACCTTCAGAGAGGAAGCCGGCCATGCGATCCTGGGAAACTGTATGACAAAAAAGAAAAAGTCATTACATGTATAAAAACTGAATGATCACTTACCTGTATCACAGCTGTTTACGAACAGTCAGCCTGGCACCGTTGATGGACAGATAGCCAGCCATCCAGTCATAGGTGAGATTGGAGATGTAGATGGATAAACCCTTTTTAGTCATTTCCACCTTCAGAAAGCGAGTCCGTCATGGGATCCTGGGAAACGATGACAAAAAACAAAAAAAGTCAATACATATATAGAAAAATGAATGATAACTTACCTGTATCACAGCTGTTTACGAACAGTCAGCCTCACACAGTTGAAGTTGGACAGAATACCAGCCAGCCAGTCATAGTTGAGTTTGGAGATGCAGATGGATAAACCCTTGTTAGTAGTTTCCACCTTCAAGGACGGAGTCCGTCATGGCATCCTGGGAAACTGTATGACAAAAAAAAAGAAAGTTAATACATATATAGAAACTGAATAATCACTTACCTGTATCACAGCTGTTTACGAACAGTCAGCCTCACACAGTTGAAGTTGGACAGAATACCAGCCAGCCAGTCATAGTTGAGTTTGGAGATGCAGATGGATAAACCCTTGTTAGTAGTTTCCACCTTCAAGAAGGGAGTCCGTCATGGCATCCTGGGAAACTGTATGAGAAAAAAGAAAAAGTCAATACATGTATAGAAACTGAATGATCACTTACCTGTATCACAGCTGTTTACGAACAGTCAGCCTGGCACCGTTGATGGACAGATAGCCAGCCAGCCAGTCATAGTTGAGATTGGAGATGCAGATGGATAAACCCTTGTTAGAAGTTTCCACCTTCAAGGAGGGAGTCCGTCATGGCATCCTGGGAAACTGTATGACAAAAAAGAAAAAGTCAATACATGTATAGAAACTGAATGATCACTTACCTGTATCACAGCTGTTTACGAACAGTCAGCCTGGCACCGTTGATGAAGGACAGAAACCCAGCCACACAGCCACAGTTCTGAAGTGAGAAGCAAATGGAATGACCCCTGTTAGTATATTCCACCTTAAGAGAGGGATTCCGTCATGGCATCCTGGGAAACTGTATGACAAAAAAAAAAGAAAGTCAATACATGTATAGAAAACGAATGATCACTTACCTGTATCACAGCTGTTTACGAACAGTCAGCCTGGCACCGTTGATGGACAGATATCTAGCCAGCCAGTCATAGTTGAGTTTGGAGGTGCAGATGGATAAACCCTTGTTAGTCGTTTCCACCTTCAGAGAGGGAGTCCGTCATGGCATCCTGGGAAACTGTATGACAAAAAAAAAGAAAGTCAATATATGTATAGAAACTGAATGATCATTGGCACAGTTGAAGATGGACAGATAGCCAGCCACAGTTGTGAAGTGAGAAGCAGATGGAATGACTCTTGTTAGTCGTTTCCACCTTCAGAGAGGGAGTCCGTCATGGCATCCGGGGAAACTGTATGACAAAAAAAAGAAAGTCAATACATGTATAGAAACTGAATAATCACTTACCTGTATCACAGCTGTTTACGAACAGTCAGCCTGGCACCGTTGATGGACAGATAGCCAGCCATCCAGTCATAGTCGAGATAGGAGATGTAGATGGATAAACCCTTGTTAGTCGTTTCCACCTTCAGAGAGGGAGTCCGTCATGGCATCGTGGAAAACTGTATGAGAAAAAAGAAAGTCAATACATGTATAGAAACTGAATGATCACTTACCTGTATCACAGCTGTTTACGAACAGTCAGCCTCACACAGTTGAAGATGGACAGAAAGCCAGCCACCCAGTCATATTTGAGATTGGAGATGCAGATGGATAAACCCTTGTTAGTCATTTCCACCTTCAGAAAGGGAGTCCGTCATGGGATCCTGGGAAACTATGACAAAAAAGAAAAAAAGTCAATACATATATAGAAACTGAATGATCACTTACCTGTATCACAGCTGTTTACGAACAGTCAGCCTGGCACCGTTGATGATGGCCATTAACCCAGCCACACAGCCACAGTTCTGAAGTGAGAAGCAAATGGAATGACCCCTGTTAGTATATTCCAGCTTCAGAGAGGGAGTCCGCCATGGCATCCTGGAAAACTGTATGACAAAAAAAGAAAGTCAATACATGTATAGAAACTGAATGATCGCTTACCTGTATCACAGCTGTGTACGAACAGTCAGCCTGGCACAGTTGAAGATGGATAGAAAGCCAGCCAGCCAGTCATATTTGAGATTGGAGATGCAGATGGATAAACCCTTGTTAGTCATTTTCACCTTCAAGGAAGGAGTCCGTCATGGCATCCTGGGAAACTGTATGACAAAAAAGAAAGTCAATACATGTATAGAAACTGAATGATCACTTACCTGTATCACAGCTGTTTACGAACAGTCAGCCTTGCACAGCTGAAGATGGACAGAATACCAGCCAGCCAGTCATATTTCAGATTGGAGATGCAGATGGATTAACCCTTGTTAGTCGTTTCCACCTTCAAGGAGAGAGTCCGTCATGGCATCCTGGGAAACTGTATGACAAAAAAAAGAAAGTCAATACATGTATTGAAACTGAATGATCACTTACCTGTATCACAGCTGTTTAGGAACAGTCAGCCTGGCACCGTTGATGATGGACAGAAAGCCAGCCACACAGCCACAGTTGTGAAGTGAGAAGCCGATGGAATGACCCCTGTTAGTAGTTTCCACCTTCAAGGAGGGAGTCGGTCATGGCCCCCTGGGAAACTGTATGACAAAAAAAAGAAAGTCAATACATGTATAGAAACTGAATGATCACTTACCTGTATCACAGCTGTTTACGAACAGTCAGCCTGGCACAGTTAAAGATGGACAGAATACCAGCCAGCCAGTCATAGTTGAGATTGGAGATGCAGATGGATAAACCCTTGTTAGTCGTTTCCACCTTCAGAGAGGGAGTCCGTCATGGCCTCCTGGGAAACTGTATGACAAAAAAAAAGAAAGTCAATGCATGTATAGAAACTGAATGATCACTTACATGTATCACAGCTGTTTACGAACAGTCAGCCTTACACAGATGCAGATGGACAGAAAGCCAGCTACACAGACATGGTGAACTAAGTAATACCTTATTTGACAATGACTGCTTTAGTTGCCAGAAATGGTACAATCCAAATTTAAATTTAATGTCCAAGTCACTGGTTCTCATAAGAGTTGATACATATGTTTCCTTTTGTTCCTCAGATTGTTTTAACTCATTTTCTGACATCTATGATTACAAACTATGTCTATGATACTGCAGGGTTTGAAATATGTGCAAGCGATACTAATATTACTTTATTACTTTACTATAGAGTTGCACCTTCTAAATGTTACCATAAAGCAAGACAGATCCCAGGCAGCACAGGTGAAGCCTTTCTAGGTGGTAGAGGACCGGACGTCAAACCCGCAGTCAGCAGTGGAGCGCAAAAAGTCTCTGCTCCCTCGATTCTGGCATCTGTCTTCTTTCTAACAGTGTCTCTCCACAGCCATCATGTTTCTTGTGAATAAACACAGAGGTTAGTAAAGCAAAGTAATGTAAAGTAACACACATAGTAGATAGCACAAGGATTGACACTGGCTAAGAAACAAGCCAAAGCTAATATTAAAGAATATAAAGAAATGACTAGGATTAACAAGCAACATGAGAGCTAGTAAACAGCAGATAGGCAAGAGAAGACCCATCAGCCTAGATCGAAAGACAGAGCATTGTGGTTAGACAGGAAAGTAACCCACAGAAACTTACTAAACTGAGTTAACATGGATGCGCCTAATCTCACCCTCCCATACCCAATCTCACCACTTTCACTGGTGGTACTATTTCCACATATTTCTAAGACTAGGAGAAGCTGCATTTCATACAAGAGAACACACATGACAGTATGACGCATGAATTTCATAATAAACAGCTTTTAGGGTCTCCTGAGAAAATGCTAGCAATATAAACTTCACCGGAGTGAATCGGGCTGTCTTACTAATGAGCCAAAAAACGTTCGTTTGTACATCCAAGCACATTTTCACTTGAGTTTGGGGAGCTCAGTCAAGTTAGTTTGATATTAGATCAGCAGATATTCACTTCCTCCCTCCTCTCACTCACAATGTCCTAAAATCTCAGATTTGTTTTAAAAGATGGAAAACAAACTACAATCATTATATTTCCTCAACATTTCCAGTCTTTCCATTTTGACAAGGATATTTAATCAAAATAGACAGAATTCCTGCAGCAGGTGCTGTAGACGGTAAAAGCCTGTCTATAAAGTGTGGAAACCTAAAACACGCAGAGAGAGAAGGAGCTGCTGGTATTAGACAATCAAACCTACTGAAGAACAGAGATTAAATGAAAATTAATGACTAACCTTTACTTCATGAATGGATTTGTTTAGCACTTTAAATAAAAAACAATACATAACAATAATAAATATATACATAAAATATGCTGATTTTCACCATTTGTAATGTAATATTCTTCCAGTGAAACATCCAGATAGCATACAAATCCAAAGTCAGTTGTAGTGTACAGAGACACATCTGAAATATACTACTACCCTTAGAATAGCCCGATTACAATTTGCAAAAAAGTACTTAAGAGAGCCTGTAGAATTCTGGAGAAAGGTCTTGTGGACAGATGAGACTAAGATTAACCTATATCAGAGTGATGGAAAGACAAGCATTGTGGACTGCTCACTAGTGCCTGAAGGGGGGTAAAATTATGTCTGCATTCACCCTTTTATTAATGGTATATACGTGGACTCCATAAAAATAATCCAAAACATAGGAGTTGGAAAGCTCTCGCAAAGCTGTTTGTACTTCTGACATCCTTCTCTTTAAAGAGTTTATAATCCTGGGTGTTTCCTTGTGAAAGGAAAGTCTAACCCTTGGAAGTCGTTGGTTTGAGTTGCTGAGAATCAATTTAGGAGTGATACCTTTGTCCTCTGTGTGAAAAGCTTATCCCAATGTCCATATGAAGAGCAAGTTAGCTGTAAGGAGTTCAAAAGCACAACAGTACCCAACCTCATGCATTAAACATACACAAACATTGATAGAATATCTAAAGAATTAAAGGATTGCAAACTTACAATGAGTATTGGGCCTGTACTCATGCCATTTGTCTCAACACTGGAGTCATATGGGAGTCAGATATGGCTTCAAGTAGGCCCAAGTTGTAGGATTTGTTTTATGCCACAACCACAACAGGCCCAATGAGACCTAAAGAACCAGCACAACAGGCCCAATGAGACCTAAAGAACCAGCACAACAGGCCCAATGAGACCTAAAGAACTAGCACAACAGGCCCAATGAGACCTAAAGAACCAGCACAACAGGCCCAATGAGACCTAAAGAACCAGCACAACAGGCCCAATGAGACCTAAAGAACCAGCACAACAGGCCCAATGAAACCATAAGCACATGACAATAGGCCCAATGAGAACGTAAGGTCTCATTGGGCCTGTTTTCATGTTCCTAAGAACCAGCACAACAGGCTTATCCCAATGTCCATATGAAGAGCAAGTTAGTTGTAAGGAGCACAAATAGAGAAACAAACAAACAAACAAACAAACAAGAAAAAAAGAGAAGCTTTCTGCAAAATCACAACAGCACCCAACCTCATGCATTAAACATACACAAACCTTGACAGAATATATAAAGAATTAAAGGATTGCAAACTTACAATGAGTATTTGAACCAAAGCTCCTTCATTCAGTCTTCATTACAGTGAGGCCTGAAGTGAGCCTCAGCTAAACCTCTTTGCTACTGATTGGTTCTCTCCTTTTGGCTTGTAACCTGGCCTATTTCCAATATACTGCCACATAGTGGATGGAGTAGGAATTACCATGAAAAGAACATGCAATTTGTCTCAACACTGGAGTCATATGGGTGTCAGCTATGGCTTCAAGTAGGCCTAAGTTGTAGGATTTGCCACAACCACAACAGGCCCAATGAGACCTAAAGAACCAGCACAACAGGCCCAAAGATACCTAAAGAACCAGCACAACAGGCCCAATGAAACCTAAAGAACCAGCACAACAGGCCCAATGAGACCTAAAGAACCAGCACAACAGGCCCAATGAGACCTAAAGAACCAGCACAACAGGCCCAATGAGACCTAAAGAACCAGCACAACATGCCCAAAGATACCTAAAGAACCAGCACAACAGGCCCAATGAGACCTAAAGAACCACCACAACAGGCCCAATGAGACCTAAAGAACCAGCACAACATGCCCAAAGATACCTAAAGAACCAGCACAACAGGCCCAATGAGACCTAAAGAACCACCACAACAGGCCCAATGAGACCTAAAGAACCAGCACAACAGGCCCGATGAGACTAGTGATGCACCCATCAGATATGAGGATTGGATATTGGTCACGATATTAGCAATGCTTGCTTCCCTTTGGTCTCACTGGACTTCACATTTCAGAATAAAAGTCCTGAGCCAACACTGCTAAATACACGAATAACAAATCTATACACATAACTAATCATCAAATTTTTGATTCTTTTGTTAATAGTCATATCTCATATAAAGACATATTAGAATAGCCTAGTATCTTTTGAAAATAACAAAATCTGGTCTCCTATTAATACTTCATCACTGTAAGGCAAATTCTGTGCCAAAGTCCTGCACAATCATTTCTTATTTTAGTAATAAAATAAATAGTAATTCAATAAATGTATATCTTTGATAATTTGTTTTATTTTATTTTATAAAGTTAGTGAGGTTAGCTGACGCTTTCATTTTCTCCCACATGTTGAGGTATACGGTTTATTTATTTAACAATGGTATCGGATCGGTATCGTGTATCTATCAATAAGTTAATGTATCGTATTGGATCTGAAACTAAACTTGACATGCCACCTTAAAATCACGTGCTGAACAGATTTTGTTGAAATGGGCTCAAGCGTTCAAAGGTTCCAGGCTTACATTTTTTAATAATTACTATAGTTATTCAATAATTATTAGTTATTAAGACCATTGCAAGTATTTTAATACCAAATATGTGAGGAGTGGTAAAAAGAAAATCTTGGACTAGTTAGCAGAAGTGGGAAGGCATCAAGGAATCAGACAAAAAATAATTTTGAGTGTAGGACTTACAGGTCACACGTTATTGAATTAAAACATTTAATGTTTTGCTGCAGCGCCACCATCAGGCCAGTGAATGTAATTTTTCTTGTCTTTTCACAGCTTATAGATTATTCTATTTTTAATGTGTGCTTAAATTGCACTGCATCTTCAACTCCAAGATGATTTCCACCATGGCAGTCGTCTTTGTGTGTTCCTCTGGCAACTGACGCTATTTATTATTGATTTTAACTTTAATATTTATTTTACACGTACAGTTCTCCTCCGGAACAGTTAGTTACAGTTGAGAGGCGCTCCTGGAGTTTGGTAAAGTTCATCATGAACTTACCTTAAGTCTTTCTGATTTCCATTTTCTTTTGCACTAGGACACCGCCGAAACCAGCCAGCAAGGTACAGCAGCACCGGCCTCGAGAAGACGACACAGCGGACAGAGTGCCCAAGGCGGAAACGGGGTAAAAAGCAGGTGGGCTACATGCTTGGGTAAAGGCTAGGGCTGCGTGTTCACCGCTACCTAGCCTGTTGCAGCCATTGTTCGCTCCCTCGAAAAGACTGACCACAGTATTAGCACATTATATAGTCCCAGGAACATCATTCAGTCTTAAAATAGGGACATCATACACCAATTTTGACTCATGATTTATTTGAAGAAGTGATTGGACAATGAGCTTTGTACAAAGTACAGTAGTACAGTGTGTTTAATAACATTAGCAGATAAGCTGTGTGATCACATTATTAGTATATTATATGGTCCCAGGAACATCATACACTTTAATGTCCCAAGATTTCCATTATTTTAACATTGAATGTACAATGAACTTTGTACTATTAATAGTTTTAAGTTTACAGTACTGTAAAGCCGGTGTTTGGGGAATCAGTGTCTCTGTGCTCTTTGTTTAGCTTGCTTCTCTACTTTCTTACACTTATTTTTATATTTCTGTTTAGTCATTTACTGCGTCGTAAGCCTTCTACCCACTTCCACAGCCAGAACTAGAAAACAATGATTTCCTCAGCAAATTGTACAACCTGTACACTCGACCCAATTCCCTCAAAAATACTAAAAGAAATACTCCCAATTATAATCAGACCTCTTTTAACAATAGTAAATTCATCCCATAGCTTGGGGCATGTACACAAAACCCTTAAATTAGCAGTCATAAAACCTTTCATCAAGAAACCAAATCTTGATACTAGTGTATTTCTAATTACAGACCCATCATATGGATATACTTTTATATCCAAGATATTAGAAAAAGCTGTGGCCCAACAACTCTTATACATGAGTAAAAATGACATGTATGAGAAATTCCAATCTGGATTCAGATCCCATCATAGCACTGAGACAGCCCTAGCAAAGATTACAAACGATCTCCTTCTTGCCTCTAATCAAAGCTACATTTCTTTATTAGCCCTTCTTAACCTCAGTGTAGCCTTTGATACAATAGATCACACTATTAGAAACTCTTAGAAAGATTAGAGAACATGGTTGGATTTACAGAAACAGCCCTATCGTGGCTCAAATCATATCTAACCGGACGCTATCAGTTTGTGAAGGTAAAAGATTTATCTTCAAATTACACAAAAGTAAGATATGGAGTTCTAGGCTTTATTTTAGGATCACTATTACTTAAATTATACATGTTACCACTGGGCTCAGTTATAAGCAGACATGATGTTAATTTCTATTATTATGCAGATGACACACAGCTCTATATATCAGCCAAACCTGATGATAAATCTAGATTAAAGAAAATTGAGGACTGTGTAAAGGATATAAAATTCTGAATGTCACATAACTTCCTTCTTCTTAACAGTAACAACGTTTAGTTAACCGAAAAGGTTCTCCTTTTAGGTCCAGGGACCTCAATAAACTTCACCTAGTTCAAAATACTGCAGCCAGGATCCTTACTAGAACTAAAATATTTGACCATATTTGTCCAGTTCTATCATCACTGCATTGGCTGTATTGACTACAAAAACATTTCTACTAACACACAAAACTCTACATGG
Source organism: Salminus brasiliensis (assembly GCF_030463535.1). Lineage (NCBI taxonomy): Eukaryota > Metazoa > Chordata > Actinopteri > Characiformes > Bryconidae > Salminus > Salminus brasiliensis. Next base: position 29,693,554 of record NC_132885.1, on the reverse strand, counting down.
CCTCACTCCTAATTACCTTATTACATATTATGAACTATGAAGATTACTTAGATCCCAGGGTGCTGGCTTTGTAGTAGTTCCCAAAATTCAGAAAACCTCAGCAGGGGGAAGAGCTTTTTTTTATAAAGTCCCCCAACTCTTGAATAACCTTCCAGATAATGTTCAATGACTCAGACACAGTCTCAATTTTTAATCTAGGCTAAAAATCGATGCATTTGCTACAAAATTGCATTTGCTACATCTGCTTGTATTTCAGCACGTAATATTTCCATGTATTTTCCTCAAAATAGTGCAAATAAACAATTCAATATTGAGACTGTGTTTGTCCTCTGTGTAACTTATAGAAACAGAAAAAACTGTTTTAATGACCTCATTAGAATTAAAACAAACCTGTCTGTCCCTCAGAGCAACAGCAACTACCGCATTAAATTAGAACCTATATCAGTTATTGTAAATGACATTATTACTGACAATAGGCTTAATGCACTATGTCTCTGTGAGACATGGGTTAAACCTGATGAATATACAGCTTTAAATGAGTCCAGTCATGTTAGAAATAGTTCTTAACCAGAATATCTTTCACCCGCCCGCTGTATTAGCAAACATACAATAACAACTGCAACAGCGAATGCGTTTATTAATAACGACCCTGAGTTAACTATCTCCTCCCTATAACATGCTAAAGATCTGGAGCATGTGACTGAAAATGTACACTCTGTCCTACCTTTCACTTTTATGCTGATGATACCCAAATTTACATACCAGCTAAACCTAACAAGGTCCTGTGTCTCTGCAAAATAACAGACTGTATTAAAGAAATGAATACTGGATGACTCATTTTTTTTTTACTTAATTCTGACAAAACAGAGGTCCTTTTACTTGGTCCTAATATAGATAAAAATAGTAATGATAATACTGTGGTAAACACAGATCACTTAGTTATACCTGGTAAAACAGTGAGAAACTTAAGGGTCGTTTTTGACTCTATTCTCTCATTTGATGCACATATATGCAGTATATTTAAAATGGGTTTCTTTGATTTACGCAACCTTGCTAAACCCGCTGCATACTATCCCAGGGGCATGCTTCATAAGCTCCAGCTTGTTCAGAATGCCGCTGCCAGGGTACTAACTAGAGCTAGGAAATTTGATCATATTAGTCCAATTCTTTCATCCTTACACTGGTTACCTGTTACATTTTATATAAATTCTAAAATACTTCTTCTAACATGTAAATCTCTCAATGGTCTGGCCCCACATTATCTGGAGGAACTTCTTACACCTTATAACCCTCCACGTACACTCCGTTCACAAGATGCTGGCTATAACAGTCTGATAGTCACACATATTAGAAAAAAACAATGCAGGAGCAAGAGTGTTGTTGTATAAAGCCCCCCAACTTTGGAACAACCTCCCTGTTAATATACGGGAATCAGACACACTCTCAGTCTTTAAATCTAGATGAAAAACTTTTCTCTTTACACCAGCTTTCAGAGAACTCTCCAGTTCTGTGTTCTGTCCTGCTCTGATTACATTTCACCACTGTTACGTCCCACTCTGATTACAGGCTTTTCATTACTATTATTGTGGTCGTCTCTCTAACTTCTTTCTGCTACAGGTCATTCATTAAACGTAAACCTTGTTTTAATCTTCATCTTTTTTCTCTCTCTCCTCATGTCTTGAGCTGCCTGCTTGGAGTTGCCCATTTTTGGTTCGTCTTGGTATCACGCCTGTCCCACACAACCATCCTAATCTCTTTTGCATGTGCTGTGGTGCCCTGTTCCTCCTGCTGTGCCCTGATGTTCGCTCAGCCTGGCTCTCCACTGCCCTGCTAAGTTACGGTTCTGCTCTGGAGTCCACTGGAGTGATCCACTCCTACCACACTCCATTTCTATACATACACATACTTAATCAGCATGGACTTTAACATTAACACTGAGCATATGTCCAGCACCTACTCACACACATACTTCATAAACTGTTCCTACATTAGTTATAGCTCTTCATTATCTCTCTGTCCAGCACCTACTCACACTCATACTTCATAAACTGTTCCTACATTAGCTATAGCTCATTATCTCTCTGTTCAGCACCTACTCACACGCATACTTCATAACCTGTTCCTACATTAGCTATAGCTCTTCATTATCTCTCTGTTCAGCACCTACTCACACTCATACTTCATAAACTGTTCCTACATTAGCTATAGCTCTTCATTATCTCTCTGTTCAGCACCTACTCACACTCATACTTCATAAACTGTTCCTACATTAGCTATAGCTCTTCATTATCTCTCTGTCTGGTTCTTTGTTTAATGTTATTTGTTTGTTTGTGCTGTGCGGGTTGACCTAAGGCAGATGGGTTACTCGGTCTGAGTCTTGGTTTCTCCCAAGGTTTCTTCCTCTTAGTATGAGGGAGTTTTTCCTTTCCACTGTCGCTGCCACCTCCATTGTGGTGCTTGCTCATAAGAGGCGTGGACCTGGCTTAGTGAAATTTGTTGCGAAAGGCACTATATACATAAATTTTGAATTGATTTTGACTTGAACTGAATCACTCTTACCATCACTGTCATGACTATATTAAGTTATACTACACAATGATTATTGTATTATGAATATGTTGCAATACAGCAGGATAGATGGTTTTGTCAATAATTTATAAATAGTTCTGATCAGAGGAGGATGGTTATCTTGTGAGTCGTGGTTCCTCCCAAGGTTTCTTGCTCCAGCTCTGAGGGAGTTTTTCTTTGCCACTGTCGCCGTTGGCTTTTATTAATTACTGATTGTGTAAAGCTGCTTTGTGACAACAGTTGTAAAACGAGCTATGCAAATCAATTTGATTTAATCATTTTAGCTACACAATTGAAGTTCTCTAAAAATAAACAATCAATCAAACAAAAAACTACAATTAAGAGAGCGTTACCTAGTCTACTTAATTATATGGCAGTTTTTTTTACCTCACTTACCATTTGCCTAGGTAGCCTAACAAATTTAGGCACATAGAAAAATATTACTTAAGACTGCCAAAACTATGTATGAACACAAATGGAATTATGTAGTAAATGAAAAAAAAATGTTAAATGAGAATAAACAAACCCAGAATGTTTTATACTTTATATTCTTCAAAGTAGCTACATTTGCCTGGAGCACCTGCTAGGCACCTGGAATAGTTTAACAGTATTGAAGAATTACCCAGAGGTGCCATCACAATTGGGTCTAGGTTGAGTGATTGTGGAGACCTAATCATTTAAATCTGTTACCTTTATGTCCACATATGAAGGTTGTGTGCAAATGTTTTTTATGGCATTGAAACAGAATACTTAAACAGCCACTTTTAGTTCCATAAAGAATAATGAGATGCGAGTGAAGAACCATTACATGATGTATTTACCTGAACCATTTTAAAGGTTCTTCACGTTCAATCATTTCTATCACAAACATAGTTCTTTATTGAACTAAAAATGGCTAGCTAAACATTTTCTGTGGCAATTCTAAAATACAACAATGAAAACCCTAAAACAAAACAAAAACAACATTTGATGCACTTTATTTATAAGAGTAAAGTAAGCCACTTAGCACACATACTGTCCTAGATACATCATCTGGGCTTGAGGGGGGGCGGAAATCATGTTTAGTTATGTGTTATAATATATAGAAGTTTTATGTTTAATTTATGTACAATAACATCTCTAGCTTCATATGGCATACATTCATGACAAATTTTAGCAATAATAAGATGCTACAACATCCGTAATGATGACATACTCAGATGAGTACTTCATACTTAATACCTCTACTTTGCTGCATTTTTTACTCTGAAAGCATTTGATTGTCAGTTACTTACTCATAACTTTGCAATTATATTTGCACTTTTGTATAGCCATGTTTAGGACTTAAAATAAACCATTTACTTTGTTTGCACTTGTTGTTTTTGTATCCTCATGTTTACAGTTTAAAATGAACAGTTTTGCCAATTGTTTCTTTATCACACAGTAAGATGAGGACATTGTTTTTTGCAAAAACAACTTCCTGTACAAAGAGCAAGTTTAGTTTTAATACTTGTTAGGTTCTACTAATCCCAAACAGCTAGGAGAAATGAAAAGTGCACAACAAGCAAAAGTCCGGGTCTCAAGAGGTTAAGAAAGAGGACAATCATGGGACATTTATAGAAGCTACAATCAAAAGAACGACAGCCTTTAGAACCACAAATTCAGCATGTCAGAAGGACAAGGACAAGGCATATTTCTACTGTATCCAGGCAGGAATTATCTGTGATGGAAACTACAATCTATCAGGATTCAAGATTCAAGATTAAAAAAGATTGGCTCAGCCACAAAGTCATTGTTCAACGCACTTACAATGAGCACAATGGCAATGTTGCAGATTTTGAAAAAGAGGGTCATTTCCAAACAGTATGTCCAGATTTGGTCAAACAAATTGAAGAATAGATCTCATTAGGTGTCAAACCGGATGTTATTCTTTTGGAAGCCCATAGATGGTCTAGAGCTCGAGGACACACCGACTTGAACAACCGCCAATACTTCAGTCCAAATGATGTTCAGAGCATTCTTACATGGATATTGCGCAGAAACCATTTCCTGCCTTTTTGTGGTCCTAAACCATTGTAAATAGACCTGTAAAGATAAAAATAAATGAAAACTAATAAAAAAAAATCTAGTTATTTATTAAATGAAATAAGAATAAGTGCATACATTTATTAGGTTACCTCATCTGTAAAGGACATCATCCAGCAACTGCCCATCATCTAATGTGGTCAATGAGTTCTCAGTCAGTGAAGGTGCTTCAGAAGTTCTTCAGATTGATCATGAAATGGCATCAAGGCATGTTACAACAACTGAACATTATAATTATTTAAAAATAACAAAACAAGCTTCTATTTTACATCAACACACCTTTTCCCTCCTCCATGGCAGAATGGTTTCTGTGGAAACAAAAAAATGACAGAAATATGCAAATAAAATGTTAAGAATATGTTAAGAAATTAACATCCATACAATTTATCCCAACCACAAAGATTTAATGTTACCTACACAAAATTATGTTTTGACACACAAGAGGGAGTCCAAAAGAACTGAGAGCAATGTTTTTGAATATTGTTGAATAATGTTACATTTGCAGATCACTGCATGATACATCTGGCAACTTGATTCGGCATATTAAAGTTGTTGCATGGTTCATATGCAGGAAAAAAATAGCCTGATGTGCTCGGCATAGTTGTTCTCTGCAGATCAAAAGTTTGCAGGCTTTCGAAAGCCCCTGAAAATTGTTCCTGTTAAGAAATACGCATGATTCCATGATGACTCCAGAAAATTCCAGGAGAAAGGCAGTAGAAGACATTTTTGGAAATTTACACAATCCTTTTAGTGACTTGAACACAGATGCTAAATGGAGGAGTACTTGTACCAGTACCAGTGTTGAACCTATTGAAATTCATTTAGGTGGGTTCCTGTAACATCATCTTAAGCTGCCAAATGGCAGCTTAAGAAAGTCTCCCCTGACAAAAAGTGACGAAAAACACCCCTGGACTTAGGAGGTATTATCAAAAATAGTCAATAATTCTCACATGGAAGAAGAGGCAGGAATGGCGACTAGGTTTAAAAGGTAAAAAGACGACCCAACATTAAGAAACAAACAAACCAGAATCGTGTTGTAGCGATTTCTCAGCAAACACTGGACCAAGATGAAAAAAAAAAAAAAAAACAGTGGAAGCAGCAAATTTGAAGTTGATTTTAAAATAAATAAAAGGACTTTCTGCAGGACAGTAACACTCCGCTCCAAGCCATTAAAGGAGAGATCTCGAAAATTAACTCAAGGTTAGACGTCAAAGGTGCTCTGCTCTGTCAGATCCCAAAAATATTCTACTGAGCCTATTTTAAGTGGAAATAACCCTATACTAGGAATAGCAGCAGAAAAACCCGATCTGTACATTGTATGTTTTAGATTGAAAGCTGTCACATTGTTGAGTTGAAAATGCAGCTAGAGACTGATATAAACCCATAAATTTTACGTCCATCTTCCCCTGTGTGTCTGTCTCTACGGCAGTCTCCCCCAGCAAACTTCCAACGCCTTTACTTGACCCCCGTCTCAGACAACCTGATTCCACTATGTGCTGCTTCTAAGTTCTCAGCTCAGCTACTAACTCCATCAGTCAGGCGGCATCAGTTTTACAAAAATAATAATTATTATTATATTAATTTCATGTGTATAGTCCGAACTCTTTTGGTCATATAAACCCTCCCTTGAGGTTCCCTTGTCTTAGAATCTTCGAAATTCTTTAAAAACTTCCTTTAAAAAAAATTCTATTCGGAACAGCCCTGAGAAATAAATCACTTCCAAAACCTTGCCTTAAAATCTTTAATTTTCTTTCTTAAAAAAAACCCAGATTCTACAAATACATTCTGTAGGTTGAGCAGTACTGAGAATGAAATATCCTAAAATCTTGTCTTAGTGTCTTTGAATTTTAATGAATTTGGATGCCTGCAAAATTCTATGGTTTAAACAACCCTGAGAATCGGAATATTCCAAGACAATATCTTAGAATCTTCGGATTGAAATAAAATACAGATACCAAGAAATTTCCAGTTCATACAACAGTGAGACTCAAACTATCTTAAGGCAATGCTTTGGAAATCTTCTGACTTTGAGTCAGAACACCCCCCCCCAAAAAAAAAAAATTCTTCATTTGAGAATTAAGTGTTCTAAAACTTTTGGATTACTTTAACCCGGATCCCTTTTTAAACTGCGTCCCGTCTCCTCTCGTGTGTCCCGTGTGCTCTAAATTCTTAAGGCAACTGATCTTATTAATTAGCTTACTGTCACCTCTGGAACAAAGTCTGGGAGTCAGTAGAGTGCCTGAATTGACTCAGAATCACTCATTGGGATGACAGCGGCCGCCTCTGTCTCCGAAAACCCTGGACTGGAATATTGGTATCTCTGTGGAACCTCCAGAACTGTGGTAGTCAGATTTGCTTCTCCGCGCTTAAAGAATCAACTCAATCAGTCAGCCTTAGGAATGTAGAGAAACACATGATCACCGTACGGCAAGATTTTTATCAGGCGCAGTTCTGAAGCAGAATTAGTTACACTTTTTATACTCCACAAATACGCGATGGACGGGTACTACGTAACATTCACACACATTGGTTTTGATTGGTCCTTTTGATGTTCATTTACTGAAGCATTTTGGTTTTCATTGCCTTTGATGCACCTTGGAATTACGTTTTTGACTTTTATTAGGACTTTTATTAGCCGATCCAGCCTTTACCTACAACAGCGATATTCAGGGAGACTCCTCGAGGGCTTTATCTACTAATCATGTTCAAATGTGGATAGCTTTTGCCACATTAGTAGCAAGACTGCTTATATTGCTTAAATGTAAAGAGAAAAGCCCTCCTAGCTTTAAAAAGTGGGCGAACGATTTGATGCAGTTTATGGAATTAGAAAAAATCTGATACTCTTTGGCTGGCTGCAGCGAAAGATTAATATTTGTCAAGCTGTCTTGACTTAAATAGACAACATGGACTCTGTTGATTAACCGGCTGGTTAGCACCCAGTTTGGAATCTATTTTAATAGCTACATTTACTCTCTCTCGTACCCTTTGCCTTCCCTCGGACACTTGTATGTGCTTTTATTATTTCACATTTACATACTACCTGTATTTTTATTGAAGACTGAAGTTCAAATTTGGCCCAATGTCACCAAATCACACCTGCACGTCACATCACATTCCAATAAGCACACAGCAAACATATGTAGCCTAGTATGAAGATGTCCATGGCAGAGACTCAAGAAAACTAGAGTGAAATGTCCCAACTGAGCCCCACATTTACATTTCAATAAAGGTCATTAATAACATGCCTCTGAAGTTTGACTTTTTGCTCCATTACAATACCTATAGGCAACTACAACAAATTTCCGCTCAATGAAACATGGTAATGCTTAATAATGCTTAATGCAGTATGTTAGAGTTTCTACAGCTGCTGCTTCGTGACTGGCAGGGGAACACCCAGACTAAGGATGCGTCGCCCTGATGATCCCAGAGGTTTTGACCTGGTTCTATCAGTCCCGGCTCAAACCATAGAGGAACTCAAACCCAAGTCAAGAGAGGTGTTGGTAACTGGAAAACACCTGTTTATTATGTTTTTCTTGAGCTAAATAAAACACACTTGAGGCTTGACCGTATGCTGCACTAAACTGTCCTTTCTTTTCTACAGTTGAAACCAGAAGTTATATAGCATACAATATATAAAAATACACACATGCATTTTTCCCCTTATTGTCTGACATGAATTTAGAATAAACTTTTCCCTTTTTAGGTCAATTAGGATTACCTAAATTATTTCTATTTGCTAAAAGCCAGAATAGAGAGAATTTAAGGCAATTTTCATGACTTTCATCAAAGCTTAAATACACCAAGATTACTATGGTTTATTGGCAACATCTGAGTTAATCAGAGACACACCTGTGGATGTATTTTAAGGCGCACCTGAAACAACATGGGAAAGCCGAAAGAAAGCCAGAATATCAGGAAGAGAATTGTGGACTTGCACAAGTCTGGCTCATCCTTGGGTGCAATTTCCAGATGCCTGAAGGTGCCTTGTTCATCTGTACAAACAATTATACACAAGTACAAACAAGATGGGAATGTCCAGCCATCATATCGCTCAGGAAGGAGACAGGAGACAGAGATGAACGTGCGTTGGTCCAAAATGTGCAGATCAACCCAAGAACAAAAGCAAAAGACTTTGTGAAGACGCTGCACTGAAGCTGGTAAGAGTACGTCATTATCCACAGTGAAACAGGTACTGTATTGACATGGGCTGAAACGTCACTCTGCCAGGAGGAAGCCATTACTCCAAAAGACACATAAAAAAGCCAGATTAATGTTTGCAAATGCACCCAGGGACAAAGACCTACATTTTTGAATACATGTCTGTATCCATATCTGTGGTCTGATAAAACTAAAAATGTACCTGTTTGGCAATAATGACCATTGTTACGTTTGGAGGAAAAGGGGGGTGCTTGCAGGCCCGAGAACACCATCCCAACTGTGAAACACGGGGGTGGCAGCATCATGTTGTGGGGTTGTTTTGCTGCAGGAGGGATTGGTGCACTTTACTAAAAAGATGGCATCATGAGGAAAGAACTTTATGTGGAAATACTGAAGCAACATCAAGACATCAGCCAGGAAGTTAAAAGCTTGGGTGCAAATGGGTATGAATGACCCAAAGCAAACTGCCAAACTGGTTGCAAAGTGAGAACAAAGTCAATGTTTTGGAGTGGTCATCACAAAGCCCTGACCTCAATCCTATTGAAAATATATGGGCAAAGCTGAAAAGACATGTGCAAGCAAGTCGGCCTACAAACATGGCTCAGTTACACCAGTTCTGTCTGGAGGAATGGGCCAAAATTCCTGCCAACTATTGTGAGAAGCTTGTGAAAGGATATCCAAAACATTTGACCCAAGTTGTACAGTTTAAGGACAATGGTACCAAATACTAATGAAATGCATTTAAACTTATGACTTTTGAGAAAGTCATAAAAATTGTAACTTCTAGTTTCAACTGTACATCACACTGTGCTAAAGAACTAGCCCACAAAACATTTTTTTCTGTAATAACACATTTTTTCTGTAATAACTTTAATTATTCTCCACAGTGCCAGTGTTCCAGACTAATGAGCAGCAATTCCCACTGGAATTAGCTCTACTACATTTTCCACTTATTAAAACTATAAATCCATCATTTTAAACAATGTGATATCTATTTTAATACTTTGTGTGTATGTAAACCTTAAACCCTGTTAAATAAAATTGACCATTTTCATCTTGTCTTTCATCAACTCATGAGTCACCCTGATTTGTGTATTTTTAAAGAAATAAATTAATAATTTAATTAATAATTTCACTTTATTTTCAGAATGTTAACAAAGTAAATAAGGGTAAACAATCTAATAAACGAATGTGTAACAATAACTACATGAAATGGAAGTACCTGGGTAGTACCTGGGTTTCTAATATATGAAAACTAAAGGGATGAAAGCCCTGATGATGTCTCCATCGATGGACTGTGGAGTGCCTTTACAACAGCAGCTGAATCTGTGGGGCAAGCTTGACGACCTCCCTGCAAAGCGTCTGGAGAGCTCGTCCCTCCGCGGTCGCCATGTTCCTGCGACAAAAACGCAAACAATCGTCAGTGAGACAGAGTACTGTACAGTAACACAGGGACCAGAGAGCACAAGGATCACAACAACTGGCTCAGATAAAGAAGACAGAGCTGATATTAAAGACTATAAAGTAGGGACGGTCGCTCAACGCTCTGTGTTGAATCACGTCTCGTTCCTTCAAAGCAGAACCACATGGAAACAGCATTTCACAATCAAGCTTCAATACGCGTCAGTTCCCCGGTCCCGCTGTAGACCGGAGCGCAATGAGCGGAATAGAAACTGAAATATGGCCTTAAATTAAATAGAAATATAATAAGTGTGAGAATTTGGATGGGTTTCATTTTAAAAGACAACAAAACAGGCACATTGTTTTTGCTTTGAAGGTTGTGTTTTCAAACCAACAAAAGAGAACAAAAAGTTACTGACAAACCTCCTCCGTATTCCAGGGTTTTTAACTGGAAACAATGGAAAATGACCTTGACTAACATTTAAGTCTGTGTTCAACAGATGTACAGTCTACATGCATATTCAACAGTGGTGTATATTAGAGAGGATGAAGGTGATTGGATTGTTTTGCATTCTACAAGACTAATTCTGCTTGTCGTTGATGTTCACAGCTACAAGTGATGGGTTTCAGAGTGCAGGTCTGGTCATTATACCACGCTGCTAGCTTTTTCTACCAAATATGTTTGATCCTGAGCAACATTGTTAAGTCTAGAATGGAGCACAATCTACAGATCATCTGTTACATGCTCTAGATCTTTAGGGTGAAATGGGAAGGAGATGGAGAAATCTGGAAGGTTATTAATGAAAACACGAGCTGTTGAGCATTTACTCACTCAGAGATGCTGGTAGTGCACCACCAAAAACAACAGTCTTGGACAGACAACAGCCTCTGCCTTCATACCCTAGAGAGTCCGAGCAGATCACTCAGAGCTCCATCAGAGATAGTGTTTGGTGCGGTTGGGCATTTTGTCGCACACTCCGGTCCTTTCTAAACCACACAAGGCGAACATGTTTTTCTTAACCAGTAAACAGGCGAGGGTCAAAACCAGAGCTGTGGTAACCATAACAGAAGGACTGAGGTAAAATCAGAAGACGAGAAACATTTACACTTATGGCATTTGGCAGATGCTTTTATCCAGAGCGACTTACAAAGTGCTTTGCTATTTACCCAAGAAAAACCTTAGCTAGTTAGAATAGACTAATAATTCAAAAGATACCTCTAAGCTTAGACATTGCTAAACACAATACAATAAGGCGACCATAGCACTCTATTCGTCCAAGTACTCTCTGAAGAGGTGGGTCTTCAGTCTGCGTTTGAAGACAGCGAGGGACTCGGCCGTTCGGACACCCAGGGGCAGCTCGTTCCACCACTTTGGTGCCAGGACAGAAAAAAGCCTGGACGCTTGTCTTCCGCGGATTTTGAGGGATGGCGGGTCGAGCCGAGTCGTACTTGAAGCTCGAAGGGCTCTTGGTGCAGAACAGCTTTTGACCATTGCCATCAGGTATGGAGGGGCTGGTCCGTTCTTGGCTTTGTAGGCCAGCGTCAGGGTTTTGAATCTGATGCGAGAAGCAGCTACAGGAAGCCAGTGGAGAGAACGCAGCAGTGGAGTGACATGGCTAAATTTAGGGACATTGAAGACGACCCGTGCCGCTGCATTCTGGATGAGTTGCAGGGGCCTGATGGTGCGCAGAGGAAGACCAGCCAGAAGAGAGTTGCAGTAGTCAAGTCTGGAAGGGATGAGAGACTGAACGAGCACCTGGGTGGCCTCTCTAGAGAGGAAGGGTCGAATTCTCCGGATGTTGTACAGGAGAAATCTGCAGGACCGAGTTACGTTTGCAACATGACTTGAGAACAATAACTGATCATCCATCACTACACCAAGGCTTCGAGCTTCTGTAGAAGGAGTGACCAGTGAGTTCTCAAAGGTGATGGCAAGATCGTTTTTTGGTCCAGCAGTTCCCGGGATGTACAGCAGCTCCGTCTTGCTGGGGTTGAGTTGGAGGTGGTGAGCCGTCATCCAAGAAGAGACGTCGGCGAGGCACGCTGAGATGTGGGCAGAAACCTGTGTGTCAGACGGGGGGAAAGAGAGCATGAGTTGAGAGTCATCGGCGTAACAGTGGTAAGAGAATCCATGGGAGGATATCACTTTACCAAGAGCACCTCAATCAACTAGTGAGCACCAAGCTTCTATGTTAACCTTAAGACAAGAGTGTTAGCAGAATCTAGTTAGAAGTATATTTAAAAACCAGCCTACCTTACAAGCTAAAGATGACCCCAAGTAAAAAAGCAAGCACACTGATTTCTGAGTGGCTCCACACCTAATTTATCAAGATTGGAGACACTTGGCTCCTCCTCTGCAATTCACACTTCTAGCTGGCCTGAAACTACACCTGAATCAGCACCTCAGTCAACTAGTGAGCACCAAGTGCTCAGGCAGAGGTCCGGAATAAAAGACAGACAAAACTGAGCAAAAGAGTCCAAACATAAAAAGCTCAGAACACAAAGCAAAACGGAGCAAACAAGCACACAGGAGACAAACAGGGGAAGGTGAAGTAGCCGAGCTGATGAGCTTCAGGGACACGTTCTGAAACTCAGCTGATCTGGCTTTGTCCTGATTGGCCGGAGTGGTTACATGAGCAAGCAGAGGAGTCTGGGAAATTGAGTACATATACAACGACTGACGGTAAAACTACATATCCTCTTTGGGCTCCGATACTTCTCAGTGTTTTATAGAAGAACCTCCAGCAGTGAGAACACCGCCCTGAGGAGCTGTCCTCGCTGCCGGAGCAGCTGAAGAGCCGAGGACCTCCAACCAGTCAGCAGAGGAGAAAACCGGCTGTGGTGGTGGAGGAGTAGCGAACGAACTTCTGTCAAAATAAAAGTCCCTCCTAAACCTGAATAAAAAGACTTTCTGACTCTCTAAATTAAAAATGATCAACTAGTTTAAGAAAACAGAGTTTACAACAATTTAACAGCTTATTTAAGTAACTTAAATTAATAACTGTAAATAATAACAGATATAAAGGAGAAATCTGACACAGGACACATAAATCTTTAATAAAAGTGGCCTTATGAAGGGAAATATTCAGCTTTCAGACACTGGCACCATGTTTATCCCATAATGACAAAGTAAAACAGAGTTTTAGATTTTTTTTGTTAATTTATTGAAAAGGAAAAACTAAAATTGACATAAGTATTCAGACACTTTACTTGGTTCTTAGTTGAAGCAGCTTTGGCAGTGATTACAGCCTCCAGTCTTCTTGGGTTTGATGCCACAAGGTTTGCTCACCTGGATTTGGGGATTTTCTGCCTTTCTTCTCTGCAGATCCTCTCCGTAATGTTGGATGGGGACGTTGGTGGACAGCCATTTTCAGGTCTCTACAGAGATTTTTGACAGCAGATTTTTTTTGTAGCCTTCTCCAGATCTGTGCCTCCACACAGTCCTGTCTCTGATCTCTACAGGCAGCTCCTTCCTCCTCATGTCAGCTGTGAGACCTTATGTAGACAGGTGTGTGTCTTTAACCACGTCCAATAAACTTACCAGAGCTGGACTCCAATCAAGGTGTAGAAACATCTCAAAAATGATCAAGACACATGGGAGACCCCCAGAGCTACATTTTAAGTGTCATAGCAAAGGGTCTGAATTTCCATGTAAAAGTTTTTCATTTTAATAAATTTTAAAATTCTGTTTTCACTTTCTCATTATGGAGTATTGATGCAGAATGATGGGATTTTTTATTTTATTTTATTTTAACACATGATCTCAACATAACATTTAAAAACATGTGAAATACTTTCTGAATGCATTGTATATTTTTACAAAGATGTTTAAAATACTCTGATAACAGTGATTCAAAAGTCTATGTTTTAAAATCTTAAAATATTGATTTTTTCCAGCTGTTATTTTCATACAACACTAGTTTGACTGTAGAGATTTTGGACAAAATGTCAGAAATCCACTGATTCTGATGTGTTTTCCTTCATAAGGCCACTTTTCTTCTAGATTCATGTGTCCTGATTAAGATGATATTAAAAGTGACAGTAAAACTGTGTTTATCAGACACACTAGTCTGAAGATAGACACTATCAGCATATGATCAGAAACTCACAGCTTTTTCCTGCTCCGAGTTTTCAGTAAAATGAGTGAATCAACAGTAGTTGTAAGAAAACACTAAGGCTGATAGTAAAAAGCCTCTCTAAGCAGTTTAACCTGACGTTTTCCTCATAATGCCCTACAATCATTTTCCATAGTGAACTCTTTCTGCTGGACTTTAGGATTTTACAAGCTGACTTTTATTTGGAGGGGAAATCAGAATCAGGCGATGGAGGTGTAGTGTTTTATTAGAACAGCAGGTGGCGCAGTAGAGCTGTCAAGCCTCCAACCACTTTGTCTTCAACTGGGTTAAAAAGCCTCGTTCTGTCCAGCCCTAATATAAAGTACGGTGGCCGAGAAGAGCCACCGCGCTGCAGATTCACAAACGCGCAGCAGAAGCAGAAAGCCCTTCATCAAAACGACAACATGGCTCTACATTTAACAAACGCGCCGCAGATTCACTAAACAAGTGCAAGCTCACAAACGCGCTGCAAAACCCTTCCCAACACAACGGGAGCGTTTCCGGAGGACACTTAAAGGATGTGGGATCAGATACGGAGACGCCATCTGGAAGCAGAGCCCTGCCGAGCCGCAGCAGCGTCTCTAATGAGAAGGAAGTTTGGGGAGATTTGATCACTAGAGTTATTCTAGGCCAGTTCTAGGCCAGGTCAGCCATGTCCAGCCCAGATCTATTTATTTCATTCAACAGAGCAAATGTTTCAGCTAGAAGCTGCTTTTTTCTGGACTTTTTAGTGAGACAATATTTCAGAAGAAAAGAGCAGCTCCAGATTGTTTAGTTCTGCGCTCCTGCAGTTCTAGGAGGAGGAGCTGTTAGCTAATGTTTCTAGGCTGCACAAGCTTGCAGACAGACTGTAGAGCTCACAGCTTCAATCACAGTAGCTGTCTGTATTTACAGGGAAGGATTGGTTTCAGATGATGATGGATTTTGCTTGGTTGGAGTCGTGAACAAGGCAGAACATCCATTCAGAGCAGTGAGAGGGAAATGCCTCTTAGGTGTTTGAGGAGTCATATAGTGTTGTTCCAGTATGCTGAGTATTCTAGGAGTATAGGTATTGAACTAGAAGGCCATGTACGCTAGATCTTCATTTAGTCTTGTTAGGGTAATGTTTAGATTGGGGGTTTTCAGGTTTTCAGGGTTTAAAGTCTTCTAAAACAACTTTGTCCAATGTGTCAGTCATGGGAGCTGATTCTTATGCCCATGTCTGCAATCTGCTGTTGTACATTAGATTTGGACAGATCCTGAAAGCAGTTCACCACAAAGTGGAGACGGGTGAGTTAAACTCCTAACAGTGAACTCTGCTTCTCTCTGTTAGGTTATCTTACATATTAATGGGAATCTGTTCATGCTTCACTTTGCCTGATGTAACTGCATTGTACCGTAACCTAGTAGTGACCCTTAACAGTAAACATTTTTATTAATGAAAATCAAACCATTTTTATATTTCAGATCAGCTCCAACATCCCGATCCACAAGCCAAGAAGAATGCATTATTATTTCAGCAATACTACATCACAGATCATTTCCTCTTTATTATTGATGTAGTTTATGTTGTAATGCTCTTTGCTTTCTATGTAACAGAGCACTGCTAGAGCCCAAGACGTCTGACATAAGGACGTTGTTTACTCTCTTCACAGTGAATACACCAATGTAGTTCAGAGTCTGAGGCCAGTGTGGAATCAGAAGTGGGAGACAGGTAATTGTTGTTAAATACTGGCCAATATACAAAATGAATTGGAATTGCTGTCTATAACTAACAATTTAATGTTGGGTTTTCCTGGTTTGTCCACTTAGTAAGTGTCAAATCTCTACTTTTATTTTTGGACCATGGTGAAAACATGCATAAACCTTATTTTCTGTATGTCTGGTTAATTTACAGTAAGGGACTGACCGCTTCAGATGTAGTGTCCAATCTGTCTCTGAAGATAGATAAAGAATCCTGCAGCAGATTCAACATTAACAGTGCAAATGTGTGGGATGGAGCCATACGAGGATTTAAGAGATCTACATACAACCCATCCTTTGACATGCTGGTAACATTCTCTGTGGTTCAGGGCATCTGTGTCTTTCTCTCTTCTCTTCCAGTACCTTGTAGGTAAAGTGAAGTCCATTGAGGCTCCTATCGAAGATATACCAGATGAAGAAGTGAGGAATTCTCTCCTTGAGGTAATGTAACATTTCATATGATGAGAACATTTGTCATCCAGTAAAATCAGTTTGACTGTTGTTTAAGGGTTATTAAATCTAGACCCATATTCATAAAGCTTCAGAGTATATGTGATGATCTAAGATCAGATTTCTGTCTCATTTGCAGTGATCTTAGTGACAATAACCGCTCCTACATGGAGAAGCTTTATGAATACAGGGTCTGATTAAATCTTTAAGATAATATTAATTATAATTGTAAGAGAAATATTGTCTTATCAGTTCTGTTCAGGCAAATATAGAAATGGGGCAATATGTGTCTTTTACATTAGTACATAATCTTTATGATCTAGATATTCAATGCAACATCTGTGAGTGAACTACAGAGATGCACAGATAAACACTCCAGCATGCTCCAGACAGCGGGATGCTTACACTTCATTAAGACACTGGATGACTAGAAGAAAGTCTTACAGGATTACGTTCAGTGGTATTTCATCTACTGCAACCATTTCTCCATTCAGAGGTATTACATTTATTTAGAGTATATTTGAGTTGATCTCTTAATTTGTACATCTAAAGTTGATTCAATTATTCTTATACCAGTTTGTTTAATGTGCATGTATCTGACCTTGATCTATAGTTGAAATAGACTGTGCCAGGGGTTCTTGATTCTAGTCTTTGAAGGACTGTGTTTGACAGGTTTTTGTTCTTTCCTTGAATAAGCAGTGAATAGCCACCTATTGTCTTAGCTGGAAACGTATCAGATGTGCCTCATTTACTATCAGTGAGGACACAGTCGGCATGACACATCTTAAAAAGTGAAATTAAAGATACTGTCTGTATATGATGTAAACACTTTCAGAAATGTAGTAGGGATGTAGTTCTATATGTGTGGGGTTTCTTAATGGAAAATGTGGATAAATACACATGATTCAAACTGTATAGTTTATTTTATATATATATATATATATATATATATATATATATATATATATATATATATATATATATATATATATATATATATTATTTGTTTTTTTAGAAACAGGTGCAGGCCCTTCTCCACAGGATGTGCTGAAGTTTGGAACCGGGCTAAAGGAAGTTACCCCCACAACAATAAAGCCACAGCTAATATTTGAGTGGAGCTCACGCTTTCCTTTGGCAAGTACCTGTGCAAACACAATCACAATTCAAGATTCAAGAGTTTATCATCATGTGCACAGCAGAAACAAGCAATTAAACTGTCCCATGAAATTCTTACTTTGCAGTCCCTCCATTTACCGACATAATCTTATAACTATTAAAATAAAGAAATAGAAGAAGTATAATAAAAATATATACAGTAAATAAGTAAAAAAGTAATGCTAAGTAAAAGAAAAACACTGAGTAAAGAAAGTTAAAGCATACAGTACACTATAGAGTATAGATGCATATGTAAGTTGTGCATGTGGGAAGTTCATTGTGCAAGTACAAAAGTAAACAGTATTTGTAGAACAGTAGCAGTGATTATATGTAGTGGGCTTGTATTAATGGGTGCATGTCAGGAGGTGTTTACAAGCCTGACGGCTTGTGGATAAAAACTGTTTGTCAGTCTGGCTGTCCTGGACTTCACGCTCCTGTAGTGTGGGCCCGATGGTAGGAGCATGAAGAGGCTGTGTAAAGGGTGTGTACTGTCCCTGATAATGCTGTGGGCCCTCCTGATGACCCTGGTCCTGTAGATGTCCTGCAGTGAGGGGATGGCTGCTCTGGAAATGGACTGTGCAGTCTTGATCACACTCTGGAGAGCCTTCCTGTCACTGATGTGAACGCAGAGGAATTTGAAGGTTTTTACCCTCTCCACGTCTGTCTAACATATGTAGAGGTGTGTGTGTAGCTCCTGCCTCCTCCTCAGATCAACATCATTTCCTTAATCCTGTCTGTATTCAAGGAAAGATTGTTGTCACACAGAGAGGAACACAGAGATTTAGTCGGACTGTCTGAAGTGCGGCCGAGCCACATCCTTGTTGCCACCCCTCACGTTGCTGTGGACTTGGTCGAGAATGTTGTTTTCCCTCGTCTGAATGCTCACAGGCTGGTGTTTGGGGAGGACAGTCCTCAGGCTGCTGAGGTTAAATCGGCAGTGAACATGCCGTCTGGGTGTGCGGTCTCTTGTTTGCTGATTGTGTCATGCAGCAGCCCCAGCGGCATCTCCAAGTTCACGCGTGGCGGAATTTAAACAGCCAGGATAAACACAGCACTGAACTCTCTCTGCAGATAAAAGGTTCTGCACTTCACCATCAGCAGTGCTGAGTCAGTTGAACAGTGTTTTTCTACAGTCTTAATGTCTGTTGTTTACAAAGATGCAGACACTGCCACCGTACAGTACAAAGTCTTTTCCAGTACAAAGACTTTGTTCTGGAAATGAAATAGATGTACAGCTCTGTAACTTCTGTATGCTTTAACACAGAAGAGATAATGTAGAAACCCACAGAAAGAACAGTAAGTAATGAAGAAAATATTCATCACAATAGTTATCATAGGTTAAGAATAGTCTGAGCTTTGGTGGCTTCACATTTATCTCAGGACTTTAAAAGGAGTGAATGCCTTTTGATTTGGATTATTATGTAATAAATAAGCTGTGCTACTCAAACTGAAATATGCACTGGTTCTTTTTATTCTTCTATTGTTTAATGGGTGATATGTCTCAACTTCTTGTAATTGGTTGGAAAGTCTGAACCGTCTATAAGTGTGATGAACATATGAAAAGTTGTGACTTGTAACCTTTCTTTTGCAACTCTCCTCATAACTACAGTGTGTGTATTTTGCAGCAGGAAGAGGAGCCAGCATCACCGACACTCCTGCTGCTCTTCTCACTACTGGTGGAGTCTCCTTTAGCCCCAGCAGCATCTTTAAGTTGAGGGGGATATTGTTGTGAGTAAAACTATGTCTGCTGAGACAGAAAAATGATGAGTTGAAATATGAACCAAGCAACCAGCTTGAAAGCACATGTGCATAAATGTTCTATACATGTACACTGACCAGCCATTTTTTCACCATTGTGTCTGATCCAATTGTACTAACAGAACACACACTAACACCACCACAAGGCACAGAGTGTCCCCAGCACAGTGGGGGTGTGTTAGTGTGTGTTCTGCTGGTACAATTGGTTTAGACACAGAAGTGCTGCAGAGGTGTTCACTCACTGTTCACTCTATTAGACACATTAGCACACCTTGATAACAGTGTCCTAATAGAAACAGTTTGCAACCATTTAAAATGCAGTTGGTTTTATTACTGGTTCCTGTGAAGCTGCTTTGTGACGACGGCAGTTGTGAACAGTTTATATGTACACAAGTGTGCACACCCTTTGATATGACACCCAAAAGTGAGATGAATGTGCATTTTGTTGCCAACACCTCCCTACAAAAGGTCCCATGGGGCCATTGGGGTCCAAGAAAATAAAAATGAGGCCAAAAATGAACTCATTCTATTGTAGAATAAGTCTGTAACATAATGAAATATGGAGAAGGTGAAAGGGGTGTGCAGACTTTTCAGTTTGACTTCATAGAAAATGGGAACAGTGCAAGAACAAGTTTTCCTTCATCAAATCCTTGAGTTTTACCATGTGAAAGCTAGACCACGCTGGTATTGGTGTTCTCCCAGAGTTGTCTAAGTCACTCTGCAGTTCCTCTTTGCACACAAGAGTTCCTCTTTGCACATCTCTATCTCTAGGTATAAGTGATTTTCAGGGGAAGGCAAGTGCTCTTTTGTGTTTCTCTGCAGATAATGGTTTTCATGTTTTCATGTCTGTTGTGCTCTGAAATATTTAATTATAAAAGATATTTCTAGCTCTGAAAACAATTGTTAATACCTTTGAAATGGCAGCCTGTTGTGTTTAATAAAGAAATTTGGTGTTATTGCATGTTTTGTGAATTGCTTGTTTAAATTGAGGGTTACGTTTTTCATTTATTGGCTGAAATGATCCTGACTAGGAGTTTGACACACTAATCTTTTTAGTCTTTTTAGGATTTTAAGTTGTGTACCATCATCTTTTGTGTTTTGGTTCATTTGGTGGAACATAATTTAATTATGTAGTGCTAACTAAATATAATGTAGTATGTAGAACATTTATATAATATTTACAATTAATTATTGTTCAAATTTAGAAAAATAAAAATGTATTTAAAAAGAAAAAAAAGTTGATGTGAACATATTACACAGTTTTTCATTGCTTTTGTTCCTCCGCTTTGATCCTGGGAAAAGATGCTTCTTCTATGTTGTTCTGTATTTATAGTGAAGACCAGAAGCAGTTAAACAAGCAGCTGAAACACAGTTGAATAAATCAGTGTTTTCATAAAGTGAAATGATGTTTTTAAATCTGTGTTTAAATATGATGAAAGATTATTGGTGATAATAATTGTAATCTACTTTATTAGTCTATTATTGAAGGTGTTTGCTGGTGGTTTACTGTCCTCATGAACTTCCACGTGATCATAAAGTGAGGCTGTGAGAGCTCGCGCTCTAGAACCTCCTCATCATTCTGCTCAGATTGTGACGTCACCTGCTTTCCAGCAGCACAGCGCGCGACCAGCTTTACTAAACAGCCACGACTCACTAAAGCTCCTCCAACACCTCTACACACACTGCTGCTGCTTCAGCCATTTCTCTACACACTGCATTTAAGGTGAGCTGCTCCTACAGCACCAAACCTTCATCCCAACATAGACTAACATGTTTCTGGAAGTTCTCTGTTTTCCTTTTCACGATTTGCGCTGAGATGAGCCGAATCGGAAACTCTGGAAAGGTGGGATATGGATGCAGGCTGATTAAACCCACCGGAAAACAGATTGTTGAGCTGAAAGTAAAACAGCAGGTCTGTGAATAATAATAAACAACAACAATAATCCATTAGAAGAAGAAAAATGAGCTCATTTATTCTTAGCACTGTTCAAATTAGCCTTACTTTCCTCAGCTTCTTATTTGAATGATCCAGTCCACCTTAAGTGCTGCTGTTTCGCCTGTAGGTGGCGCTGATGAGCTGATTTTCATCATTAATCTGTGTGATCTGGAACATAAGACTGAATTGACTTCTTCCACTTATCTTCTGAACCATTTCTGTTGTGTTGCTCTAATAAACATGCAGGTATTTGTATGTTTTTTACACTGTCCAGTATTATTCCCCTTTGTAATTCTGGATGTTTGAATAGCTCTTTATAGAGAAGACAGATTTAGCAGATAATACTTTGTCAGGTGTGAAGATGTGTTGTAGAAAAGAGGCTTATATCAGAGCCGGTTTATGGAGAGTCTAGCCACTTCCTGTTTACCCTGTTGTCCCAAAAAATGACTGCAAAGTGCCAGAGTGAGCCTGCAAGCAGATCCTCAATGTCCGGGGGTGTCTGACCACCAGGATCTTCCTTTAATTCTGGAAAGTAGAATGATGTGTTTCACTAAAAAAGCAAAGAGAACATTTTCTACAGAAAGCAGGTTTTGGGCAGTAGAGGCGAGCATTACTGGGAGTGAGTGCTGACTGGTTGGCGCTCTGATGCTGGAGGCGTCTTATAAAAGGAGCTGTTTAAAATATGTCTGCCGTGCTGAAACATCTGCTGCTGTTCTGTGTTGAGGAAATCACTGCATTTTTTGGTGTGAAAATCAGACTTGAAGTGTCTGACAAACCTGGAAGACATTCTGAAGTGATAATTCTCCTCTCTACAGGTTCTCTGCTTATATGACCTATATAAAGACTAAAGAATAAGACAAGTGAAATAGTCAGCTTCTAAAACTTACCTTAATAACCTGAACTCTTTCATGTAAGAAGTATTATTAGTATTATTTTATGTAAAGTTAAAAATTAATAACCTAATTCCTTTTAAGTCATTGAACTGTCCATTAGCTCTAAACATCTTATATGCGTCCACATACTGCTCCAGACTGACCTTCATCCCCATTTTAGCACCATTTTAAGTGTTATTTTAAGTTCAAAACTTCACATAATGTTGCTTTATGCCACAGTTCATCCACAGTTCTTGGTGAGTTTATCACACTCCCTGTTACACCGCTTACAGTGCCCATTACAATCACCTGCCCAGACTCTCTTCTGTCCACAGTCACTCTATGATATGGAAGTGGCTACAAACTTTATTAATGAGGCTTTCACCACCCTCATCCACTGTTCATGGTGAGTCCACTTCACCACACTCCATTTTATAGTACTTACAGTCCCCCATTACAATCGCCTGCTCAGATGTTCTTCTGTCCACAGCCCTTGATGATTCAGGAGTGGCTAAAAACCTCTTTAATGGGGTGATCAGCAACCTTATCCACAGAGCTTGGTGAGTCAGCTTTAGCACACGCCCTGTTATACCACTCACAGTGCCCATTACAATCACCTGCCCAAATTCTCTTCTGTCCACAGTCCTCTATGATAGGCAGTGGCTACGAACTTCATTAATGAGGCTTTCACAATCCTCATCCACTTGTTCTTGGTGAGTCCACTTAATCATACTCCTTGATGTACCTTATAAACTGCCCATTACAATCGGCTGCCCAGATTTTCATCTGTCCACTGCATCAAATCATTCGGGAGTTGCTAAACTGCTTTATCCACAGTTCTTGGGGAGTCCAGTTTATTACATTCCCTTTTATACTGCTGACAGTGCCCATTACAATCTCCTGCCCAGATTCTTTTCTGTCCACAGTCCTCTATAATATGGAAGTGGCTAGGAACTTCATTAATAAGGCTTTCACCACCCTCATCCACTGTTCATGGTGAGTCCACTTCACCATACTCCATTTCATAGCACTTACAGTCCCCCATTACAATCGACTGCCCAGATTCTCTTTTGTCCACAGCCCTCTTTGATTATGAAGTGGAAACAAACCTCTTTAATGGGGTGATCAGCAACCTTATCCACAGATCTTGGTGAGTCAGCTTTAGCACACTTCCTGTTATACCACTCACAGTGCCCATTACAATCACTTGCCCAGATATCATTACAATCACCTGCCCAGATTCTCTTCTGTCCACAGTCTTCTATAATAGGTAGTGGCTACAAACTTCATTAATGAGGCTTTCACAATCCTCATCCACTTGTTCTTGGTGAGTCCACTTAATCATACTCCTTGATGTACCTTATAAACTGCCCATTACAATCGACTGCCCAGATTCTCTTCTGTCCACAGCCCTTTATGATTCGGGAGTGGCTACAAACTTTAATAATGCGTCTTTCACCACCCTCATCCACTGTTCATGGTGAGTCCACTTCACCACGCTCCATTTTATAGCATTTACAGTGCCCATTACAATCTCCTGCCCAGATTCTCTTTTGTTCACAGCCCTCAGTGATTCGGAAGTGGATACCACCTTCATTAATGTGATTATCTCCAACCTCATCTACAGATCTTGGTGAGTCTATGCTAGCTCACTCCCTGTTATACCGCTCATTGTGCCCAACACAATCGCCTGCCCAGATTCTCTTCTGTCCACAGCCCTCTGTGATTCAGGAGTGGCTACAAAGTTCCTTAATAAGGCTTTCGCCAACCTCCTACACAGTTATTGGTGAGTCCTCTTCATCACACTCCTTGTTGTACCTCTTAAAGTGCCCATTACAATTGACCGCCCAGATTTTGTCTGGCCACAGCCCTCTTTGATTCGGAAGTGTCTACAAACTTCAATAATGCGGCTTTCACCAACCTCTTCCACTGTTCATGGTGAATCCACTTCACCACACTCCATTTTATAGCACTTACAGTGCCCATTACAATCGGCTGCCCAGATTCTCTTTTGTTCACAGCCCTCAGTGATTCGGAAGTGGATACCACCTTCATTAATGTGATGATCTCCAACCTCATCTACAGATCTTGGTGAGTCTATGCTAGCTCACTCTATGCTAGCTTTTGTCTGGCCACAGCCCTCTTTGACTCGGAAGTGTCTACAGTGTCACCAACCTCTTCCACTGTTCATGGTGAGTCCACTTCACCACACTCCATTTTATAGCACTTAAAGTGCCCATTACAATCGGCTGCCCAGATTCTCGTTTGTCCACTGCATCTAATTATTCGGGAGTTGTTGAACCGCTTTATCCACAGTTCTTGGGGAGTCCAGTTTATTACACTCCCTTTTATACTGATGACAGTGTCCATTACAATCGCCTGCTCAGATTCTCCTCTGTCCATAGCCCTCAGTGATTTGGAAGTGGATACAAACTTCATTAATGTGATGATCACCAACCTCATCTACAGATCTTGGTGAGTCTATGCTAGCACACTCCCTGTTATACCGCTCATTATGCCCAATACAATCGCCTGCCCAGATGTTCTTCTGTCCACAGCCCTCGATGATTCAGGAGTGGCTACAAAGTTCATTTATAAGGCTTTCACCAACCTTCTACACAGTTCTTGGTGAGTCCTCTTCATCACACTCCTTGTTGTACCTCTTAAAGTGCCCATTACAATTGATTGTCCAAATTATCTTCTGTCCACAGCCCTTTATGATTATGAAGTGGCTAAAAACCTCTTTAATGGGGTGATCAGCAACCTTATCCACAGAGCTTGGTGAGTCAGCTTTAGCACACTCCCTGTTATACCACTCACAGTGCCCATTACAATCACCTGCCCAGATTCTCTTTTGTCCACAGCCCTCTTTGATTCGAAAGTGGCTACAAACTTCTTTAATGAGGCTTTTTCCAACTTCATCCACAGTTCTTGGTGAGTCCATTCATCACATTATTTGTTATACCGCTTAAACTGCCCATTACAATAAACTTTAATAATGCGGCTTTCTCCACCCTCATCCACTGTTCATGGTGAGTCCACTTCACCACGCTCCATTTTATAGCATTTACAGTGCCCATTACAATCTCCTGCCCAGATTCTCTTTTGTTCACAGCTCTCAGTGATTTGGAAGTGGATACCACCTTCATTAATGTGATGATCTCCAACCTCATCTACAGATCTTGGTGAGTCTATGCTAGCTCACTCCCTGTTATACCGCTCATTGTGCCCAACACAATCGCCTGCCCAGATTCTCTTCTGTCCACAGCCCTCTGTGATTCAGGAGTGGCTACAAAGTTCCTTAATAAGGCTTTCGCCAACCTCCTACACAGTTCTTGGTGAGTCCTCTTCATCACACTCCTTGTTGTACCTCTTAAAGTGCCCATTACAATTGCCTACCCAGATTCTCTTCTGTCCACAGCCCTTCAGAAGTGGGTACAAACTTAATAAATGATGCTTTCACCAACCTCATCCACAGTTCTTGGTGAGTTCTCTTCATCACACTGCCTGTTCTGCTGCTTGCAGTGCCCATTACAATCGACTGCCCAGATTCTCTTTTGTCGACAGCCCTCTATGATTATGAAGTGGCTAAAAACCTCTTTAATGGGGTGATCAGCAACCTAATCCAAAGAGCTTGGTGAGTCAGCTTTAGCACAGTCCCTGTTATACCACTCACAGTGCCCATTACAATCTCCTGCCCAGATTCTCTTTTGTCCACAGCCCTTTATGATTCGGAAATGGCTACAAACTTTAATAATGCGGCTTTCTCCACCCTCATCCACTGTTCATGGTGAGTCCACTTCACCACGCTCCATTTTATAGCATTTACAGTGCCCATTACAATCTCCTGCCCAGATTCTCTTTTGTTCACAGCCCTCAGTGATTCGGAAGTGGATACCACCTTCATTAATGTGATGATCTCCAACCTCATCTAAAGATCTTGGTGAGTCTATGCTAGCTCACTCCCTGTTATACCGCTCATTGTGCCCAACACAATCGCCTGCCCAGATTCTCTTCTGTCCACAGCCCTCTGTGATTCAGGAGTGGCTACAAAGTTCCTTAATAAGGCTTTCGCCAACCTCCTACACAGTTCCTGGTGAGTCCTCTTCATCACACTCCTTGTTGTACCTCTTAAAGTGCCCATTACAATTGACTGCCCAGATTCTCTTCTGTCCACAGCCCTTTATGATTCGGGAGTGGCTACAAACTTTAATAATGCGGCTTTCACCACCCTCATCCACTGTTCATGGTGAGTCCACTTCACCACGCTCCATTTTATAGCATTTACAATGCCCATTGCAATCTCCTGCCCAGATTCTCTTTTGTTCACAGCCCTCAGTGATTCGGAAGTGGATACCACCTTCATTAATGTGATGATCTTCAACCTCATCTACAGATCTTGGTGAGTCAGCTTTAGCACACTCCCTGTTATACCACTCACAGTGCCCATTACAATCACCTGCCCAGATTCTCTTCTGTCCACAGTCCTCTATAATAGGCAGTGGCTACGAACTTCATTAATGAGGTTTTCACCAACCTCATCCACTGTTCATGGTGAGTCCACTTCACCACACTCCATTTTATAGCACTTACAGTCCCCCATTACAATCGCCTGCCCAGATGTTCTGTCCACAGCCCTCGATGATTATGAAGTGGCTACAAACCTCTTTAATGGGGTGATCAGCAACCTTATCCACAGAGCTTGGTGAGTCAGCTTTAGCACACTCCCTGTTATACCACTCACAGTGCCCATTACAATCTCCTTCCCAGATTCTCTTCTGTCCACAGTCCTCTTTGATTCGAAAGTGGCTACAAACTTCTTTAATGAGGCTTTTTCCAACTTCATCCACAGTTCTTGGTGAGTCCACTTCATCACATTATTTGTTATACCGCTTAAACTGCCCATTACAATAAACTTTAATAATGCGGCTTTCTCCACCCTCATCCACTGTTCATGGTGAGTCCACTTCACCACGCTCCATTTCATAGCACTTACAGTCCCCCATTACAATCTCCTGCCCAGATTCTCTTCTGTCCACAGCTCTTTATGATTCGGGAGTGGCTACAAACTTTAATAATGAGGCTTTCACCACCCTCATCCACTGTTCATGGTGAGTCCACTTCACCACACTCCATTTTATAGCATTTACAGTGCCCATTACAATCACCTGCCCAGATTCTCTTGTTTGCACAGCCTTAGATAATTCGGGAGTTGCTAAAGCAATTCATCCACAGTTCTGTCACACTGCCTGTTCTGCTGCTTACAGTGCCCATTACAATCACCTGCCAATATTCTCTTTTTTACAGCCCAGTATGATTCAGAAGTGGCTACAAACTTTATTAATGAGGCTTTCACCATCTTATCCTCAGTTCTTGTTCTTCATCACACTCCATTTTATAGCACTTAATGGTCCCCATTACAATCACCTGCCCAGATTCTCTTCTGTCCACAGCCCTCTGTGATTCATGAGTGGCTACAAATTTCCTTAAAAAGGCTTTCGCCAACCTCCTACACAGTTCTTGGTGAGTCCTCTTCATCACACTCCTTGTTGTACCTCTTAAAGTGCCCATTACAATCGCCTGCCCAGATTCTCGTCTGTCCACTGCATCTAATCATTCGGGAGTTGCTGAACCGCTTTATCCACAGTTCTTGGGGAGTCCAGTTTATTACACTCCCTTTTATACTGCTGACAGTGTCCATTACAATCGCCTGCTCAGATTTTCTTCTGTCCACAGCCCTTGATGATTCAGGATATAAACTGTGGATGAAAACTGTGGATAAATGCTGTTTATATTTGCACTAACCCAGATTGTTTTTAATCTGCTGCATATTTCACTTTACTTTGTACGTCTTTAAATATACTTTATTCATACACTTTAAGTGCATGGCTGCATATGCCACTTTACCCCTGACGTCAATGTCAGGGACCTCTACTTATTTATACAAACAACTTTACTCTTACATTCCTACAAATTAGTGAACTAAAATTTCTATGCTTTGTGTTATTTCATATTTAATGTTTATTTAAATGTTTGATGTTTATTGTTGCACCATGGGTCTGAGAGTAACGCAGTTTCAATCCTGTGTATGTCCTGTACATATTGCAGTTTTGACAATAAAGCTGACTTTGACTTTGAGTGGCAACAAAATGCTTCACCAACCTCATCTATTGTTCTTCGTGAGTCCACTTCATCACACTCTTTGTTGTACCTCTTAAGGTGCCAAGATTCTCTTATGTCCACATGCTTAGATAATTTGGGAATGCTAAACCACTTCATAACATTTGCAGTGCCTATTACAATCACCTGCCCAGATTCTCCTCTGTCCACAGCCCTCAGTGATTCGGAAGTGGATACAAACTTCATTAATGTGATGATCACCAACCTCATCTACAGATCTTGGTGAGTCTATGCTAGCACACTCCCTGTTATACCGCTCATTGTGCCCAATACAATCGCCTGCCCAGACTGTCTTCTGTCCACAGCCCTCGATGATTCAGGAGTGGCTACAAAGTTCATTAATATGGCTTTCACCAACCTTCTACACAGTTCTTGGTGAGTCCTCTTCATCACACTCCTTGTTGTACCTCTTAAAGTTCCCATTACAATTGATTGCCCAGATTCTCTTTTGTCCACAGCCCTTTTTGATTTGTAAGTGGCTACAAAATGCTTTAATGAGGCTTTCACCAACCTCATCCACTGTTCTTAGTGAGTATACTTCACCACACTCCATTTTAGAGCACTTACAATGCCCATTACAATCACCTGCCCAGATTCTCTTCTGTCCACAGCCCCTTATGATTCGGGAGTGGCTACAAACTTCAATAATGCGGCTTTCACCGCCCTCATCCACTGTTCATGTTGAGTCCACTTCACCACACTCCATTTTATTGCACTTACAGTCCCCCATTACAATCGACTGCCCAGATTCTCGTCTGTCCACTGCATCTAATCATTCGGGAGTTGCTAAACTGCTTTATCCACAGTTCTTGGGGAGTCCAGTTTATTACACTCCCTTTTATACTGCTGACAGTGTCCATTACAATCACCTGCCCAGATTCTCTTTTTTTACAGCCCTATATGATTCGGAAGTGGCTACAAACTTCATTAATGAGGCTTTTACCATCTTATCCACAGTTCTTGTTCTTCATCACACTCCATTTTATAACACTTAATGGTCCCCATTACAATCTCCTGCCCAGATTCTCCTCTGTCCACTATTAAACCGTAATACTGTTAAGTTAAAGACATGTGATCCTGTGATCAAGTATTGCATATTTGATACTGTTAGTGCTGCCATCTGGTGGCCTGTTTGTCTTGTTTCTTTGTTTCTCTCTCTCTCTCTCTCTCTCTCTCTCTGTCTCTCCAGGTAAAACAACTGATTGAAAGCAGCTGATCTAAAGGGGTATGCTGGTTGGTTGCGTTGTCTGAGCTTTGTCATTAAAATGGGGGCATTGACTCTTATTCAGTCAGCCACTGTGTTCTCACCATGCAGTTAAATGTGGTTGTGATTTATGCTGTTCAGGATACTTTGGATTTTTTTTCTTGCTATTTAGACACTCTTAAATTCAGTATTGTACTTCTCGTAAATCTGTATGTTCCCGGATGTAATGGCTGGCGAGCACTAGTTTTAACTTAGTATAATGTATGTGGAGCTATTTTGGTCCACTCTTTTCTGTGTTATTATGTACTTGTTGAGGTTCAAGTGGTTTAATCATGGTCACATAATTGTAGGGGTAAGTGCCATTTACTTTGTTTATTATTTTTTATTTTCTTTTATATTTGTTTCATGTTAGAGAGACAGGTAAGACCACTGTATCTTTTATTACTCTTTTCTTAGGTTAGCTAGTAAGGTGGAATGTCATGTGTTTCTGTTATTTTGGCCTTAGCTCTGACACTATATGATGTCGAATGTGGTATCTTGTTATGTTTGCCTATAATACAACATTTTTATTTGAGCATTAAATCTATTGTGCTGGTTTGTTTCGTATCTCTCCAAGACCTAGACTAGTATTTTGAGAAATGGTTTGATAAGTGGGGTTGTAACAGTTACTCAATAATAGATTAACTTTACCATGTATAGTGCGACTCCTTTATTTCTCCCATTACAGCCAACTACACCAACACTCCGGCCACAGCTCTCTCATTCCCCTCCCCCTTGATCCTGACTGCTTTTACAGCTCAATATAGCACAACTAACAAAAGAGAATATTAATAAAACAATGCCTTTCTATACATAAACCTAATAAACTCCCTCACTTCTTAAAAATAAAAAAATAGATAATCATAGAGAACAGACTTTTACCCATTTAAACAACAGAGTACACAGCAACAACACAAGAGCACAGAACAGCAGTATTATGTCCTTTCCAAATGTAGTGTTAATCAAGTTTCCATTGTCCTACACTCAGGAATGAAGTAACTCATAAGCTGATGCCCCTTTTTGGTAAGACAGTCCACAAGCTGTTCTTTTGTACTGTGCTGCAGCACATGTTCAACCTCCTGTGTTTGTATTGTATTTTATCTGTCACACACATTACGGGTGGAGCATGTTCAGCATCCCTAGTAGTTAGCTCAGAGAACAGTGTGGCCAAGAAAATGGCCTTATCACTTCCTTCAGACATCGCCAGTGTTTCACCGGCAAGTGTGCTCAGCACGATCCTCTTGACTCTGTTTAACTGCCAAGAAAGGGGTGAGAACTTTCCATTCTCTCCCATAAGAACGATCTAATGTCCTTCCAAATGAGGCATCACTGAATAATATCAGTATAAGAGCACTGTCTCTGTCTAAGCGTTGGAGGTTTAGAACTACCTTCTTGTACTTTGCGCTGTTTGCTTCATGGACTGTCTGCACAGTTACATTTTAAAGCTTGATGACACCTGACCTACACCTGCTACACTTGTGAGGCACATGCAAGAGTTGCAAGTCTTCTGCAGGGCCACATGCTGGTGTAGTTGGTGATGTGGTGTTAGCTCGTAGGAGTCGTTATCACCCAAAGAGGACCAGCTTCTTACACGGTGGACAGCGGTGCGACTGAATCCTGACAACGTCATATTGATCAACCTCTGCCTCACCAGAAAGAGACTATTCCAGGAAAGTGTGCAGAATCAGAGACAGCAATATTATCTAGCATATCCACCATGCATTCGGCTGTCTAAGAGTCTGCTAAGCTGTGTTCATCAACGGAAGCTGAAAACATACAATGTATGCCTGGAGAAATGCAGAGTGAGACTCCACCTACTAGTCCCAACTCACAAGATGTCTCTTCTGTAAAAGAACACCAGACGCTATCCTGTTATTAGAGTTATTAAACCTCTGGACCGTCTGACGCTGTAGAACTGTAATGCAAGCATGTGCTGCAAAAATAAAAACTGAATAAACATATATGACTGTATGTAGTTACAGGAGTGAGCATTTTCTGGAAATGTTATGTAGTGGTTAAATGTATAACTGCTGTTACTCAGTATTCCTGCAGGTGGCACTAGTCCAGTTGTAGTTTATGTGAACAACTCAGTAAAAGATGAGCTCCAATGCACCTTCATGTGTTTGAGTCATGTTATAGAACAGAGGTTCTGCTCTTTATACATAACTCGTTAAATCAGGAAAACATGACCTCAAAGTGAACCTTCTGCTACGATCTGAAGATCTTCCACTTCCAGGACAAACAACAGGTTTTAGAAAAGCCAGCACCAAACTACTGGAAGAATAAGCATTGAATAACAGTAGCTTAAAGACTGAGAACCGGAGTGTTAATAATCAACCATTAACCATTAACCCGAGCCTTAAAACTTCCACACTTCCACAGGTGTAAAGGTGAGTGAGAACTAGGTGCATTGTCCTTCACAGTAGTACAAAAAAAGAACATGTATTAAAAAATAGAAATACTGAATATTCACACATTAACTTATACTACACATGTACACACACTATACACACATTATACATACTCTCTATTTACAATACTGCACTGGTGTAAAGCGGTTAAATGTACAGGTTTGATAGAATCTGAATGTTTACGTTATGTACAAAAGGCACTGGATGGGTGTGAAGTCAGGTGTAGTGTGGGTGGGGAGAAGTCTTTGTGGGTGCAGTGTGATTGTGCATAGGGGTTCCAGTAGTAAGTGCAGGGTGCAGAGTGTGTCTGTATTGGGAGGATGTGTGATGGTACAGATCAGATCCACAGTCCAGAAGCTATTGTTCATTTAGCAGCCTAATTGCTTGAGGATTGAAGCTGTCTCTGAACCAACTGGTTCTGGTCTTCAAGCTTCTGTACCTCCTGCCACTGGACAGCTGTGAGAACAGGCAGTGGATTGGGTGGGTGGAGTCCTTGATAATCTTCCTTGACTTCCTCACACGGTGCAGTTCCCGTACCAGGTGGTGATACAGCCTGTCAGAATACTTTCCACAGTGCAGGTGTAGAACGTCCTGAGTATGCTGTTGTGCTTTTCTTCTTCAACCACTAAACCAGCTTCATCTAAATATTAATAAAGCAGCTCTTTTTAAACGATTGGATGTTTGGTAGCTGATTTCTGTTCATTTTGTTCTTTAGCTGAAATGGATGTGATGGAAAAAGACCCTCCAAAGGATGAAGCTGGAGAGAGTGGAAAGAAATGGCATCGGAGAAGAACTGGAGCAGGAGATGAGGTATCTGGGCTTCAGTTTAGACTCTGCTAAGGTTGAAGTAACAGTCCGCACAGGTGGACTTGCTCTAGAAACTACCAGCATTCAAACAGAACCTCCAGTTTGGCTCGTGTTTCATCTTCATCTAGCGGTTTCTCATACTTGTTTCTTCTGTCAGGAGACTGATCATTTCAGTGCCTCTCGCCCTGCATTACAAGGAAGGCCTCCACACTCTTCTGTAAATGCACTCATTAGCTCTCCAAAAGCGTTGTTTGAGGAGAGTGTTCCTGATCAGGTTTATGAGCCTTTTATTTTAGACGGTTTTGTTTCTGTCACTGGTGAGGGAGAAGAAAACCAGTTAAAATACTGAGGGACACTGGGGCTGCACAGAACTTTATTCTC
This sequence comes from Salminus brasiliensis, assembly GCF_030463535.1. Lineage (NCBI taxonomy): Eukaryota > Metazoa > Chordata > Actinopteri > Characiformes > Bryconidae > Salminus > Salminus brasiliensis. Next base: position 29,660,333 of record NC_132885.1, on the reverse strand, counting down.
CATTCTGTTTGACCCTTTTCAGACTTGGCTACCTGTGGGTCAGATGTGTTTAGTTCAGGGGATGGATTTGAGCATATGTTGGTTAATGATCTTGGTGGTGGTAGATCCCTTACCTGATGTTGTAGATGTGCCTGAATGTTCTTATACCAGTGAAGAGGTTCCTCTGTTCCCTGTATCCTCTGTGACTTATTTGCTGAAGTAGATCTATCTGAGACGTTTCTGAGTTCTTTTAAGCCTGCGTCTAAGGTAAACACTATTTGGTTTAAAGTTAGTCAGAAGATGCAGAAAATGATTCCACATCATAACTGAAATTTAATAAAGAGGCTTTGATGGAGGAACAAAGGGATCCATCTCTTGATAACTGTAGACTAACTAATGCCCCAGCATGCATTTATGTATTTTTGCCAAGATGGTGTATTAATGAGAACATGGACTCCCAATTGTTTATGGGAAAACCCAATCAGGTTATTCCATCCGCACCACTTTATCCAATCCCAGCATTAGGAACGCCATTTGAACGTCTTATAGTTGATTGTGTAGGGCTGCTGCCTGGCCACTGATCAAATCCTTCTACTTTTGGGTTACCAAAATACACCCAGACAGATCTGGGAACAAATTTTACTGAAGTTGTTGGGGATTAACCATCACATGTCCAGTGCATACCACCCCGAATCTCAGGGTGCTCTAAGATGTTTTCACCAAACTCTTAAATCAGTGCTTCCTACCTACTGTCTTTAGGGGGATTAAGGATGTAATGAGGACATCCTATTCTTGTTGAACACCAATGTGCTGGATAACATTAGTTCTATTCAAGGAAGATTGATGCAAGCCTGTGGACTCGCTAAAGTGTCACTCAAAGTAGCACTGCAGCTCCACTCGGCCTCCTGTAGGTTCTGCAACATTTAAGGTGGATTAGAAGATTCCAGTAAGAAGCTGGAGGATAACTCCAGCCTCGTTGGTGCAGCAGTGTTTGTTTACGGCATCATGAATTAGCACGTTACGAAAGTCAGAAATGACATTCCTTTACTGTGCATGCATAGTCCAGATTGGGGTTACGGTTCTGAATTAGAGTCTAAAAAGCTGTCAGAATGGTGAAGCAGTTCAGAGAGGCAGATGGGGCTAAAAAGATGTCATTGAGGGTTTATTTGTGAAAGACAAGGCTTAATCTGACTTCTCAGTCTAATTTGTTCGTTCCACCTTAAATGGTGCAGCAGTTACAGTCAAAAGTATTCACCCCCCACCCCATTGCTAATTAGCTTTATTAGCCAACATAAATTCTTTCTCCTAATTCAATAATGCTAAACTGCATTGGGGGGTGAATGTCTTGCAAATTCTGCAAATGTACAGCACCAGCATGAAATAGCTGCATCACTTAAGGTGGAACAGATCAATTTGGAAGAGAAACTGATTTCAGTACAGCATCAATCTTAGCGTGTTTTTCCATCCGTCTTCCAACTCAAATAATGAACATATGATGCTTTAAACACATTAACAGACAATATCATTTAAATTCAGCATGTAGTTCAAAACTACATCCCACCAAACAAAGCTGTCTGACTCCCTGTTCTCTTCTCCTAGTTAATAGATGAAGATCAGCAGCCTTAGCTCCTTCAATGGTTTTTTTCAGCCATTCTGTTATTTACCAAAAAAAGCTCTTTCCTTCAAGCTTTTCAGTCCCTGAAATCAGTACTGGAGACCTTATGGACCACATGTATTAACACATTGTGAGATCTGTCCTTTTCTTCTGGTTAGTGTGGCTGAAGGTAATGTACATGAAGAAGGACACGACACCTCCAGGTAAGTTCCAACAGAGTGGTGATTTTATTAAAGCATTCCCCTTAGAAAAAGTAAAGAAGAAAAACTGTCCAAAAGGAAAATAAAGGAGTAAAAAACAAACAGGAAGAACGGATGTCTAGCGAGTTCTTTACTAGTCTGTAGTTCAATCATTCACCATCCTTACTCACAGTAGTCAGTTACTAAAAAACTACACTCCCACCTTTTCCCTTTTTCCCCCAATCACCTTTTTTTCTTTTTCTGCTTTTTCCTCCTTTTCTTTTTGATCTTTCTTTTGTCATTTTTTTAATTTTATTTTTGTCATCTTTATTTATATATTTTTATTTTATCTTTGTCTTTCTTCTTTTTCTTGGCTTCTTTGTCTTTTTCTTCTTTGTCTTTTTCTTCTTTGTCTTTTGTTTTTATTCTTGTCTTCTTTGTTTTTCTTTTTCTTCTTTGACTTCGTTTACTTTTCTTCTTTTTCTTTGCATTTTATCTTTGTCTACTTTTATCTTTGTCCTTTCTTTGTTTTTGTCTTCTTTTATCTTTGCCTTCTCTGAGCCATCAACTGGATGAGGTGAAGTAATGTTAATCTCTGCTCTCTGTTCTGATGATCAATGACATTATTAGACTCTTTCAGTGACTCTGGGCATGAAACTTGGGTGCCTACTAAGCCAGGCTAGGAGAACGTCATAACCCGAGCAAGTTGGTCCTTTCCATTACTGGTGATTAAAGCTTAAAGGTGCTTTTTTGGATTGTTGCCAAGCAGAGCCTTCCATAAAGTCACTGCTGTTTTGCCTATACTGATATTTTGTGTTCAAGTTGTCTTTGTTTTTTATTTTTGTTTTCTTTGTTTGGTTATTTGTCATTTGGTTATTGTGAATATTCTTACTGTCTGTAAAATTGATTTGTCTGGTGTTTTGTTTTGTCTTTTGAGGAAGGCTGCTAAGTGTCCTTATTGGACCTACCATTGTTTTTGTTTGACTTTTGTTTGTTCTGATTATTTTTTATTATTTTTTTTAAAGAATTGTCTTTTTATGATTATGGGTACTGGCTGTGGCATAGTTAGTTGATCACATGCAAGTTTTGGGTTGGCATATAATTACTGTTCATTAATCATTTGTCTTTATTCTGTCCTCTCCAGGCAACTTGGTCCAGGTGGTGTTCCTCGGGCTGACTGATTACCCTCCTGAGAGGTTTCTCCTGTTCAGTCTCTTTGCACTTGGTTTGCTGTGTTTGAAATCACCACCTTTCTGACCTTGGAATCTGTGTGGATGTGTGATTGTGGTTTGTGCAGTTTCCAGTGTGTGAAGTATTAGAGTGCCTGAAGCCAGTTTTTTTTATTGATAGACAAATGATTATACCATATTAAGAAACCTGCCCAGCCAGTAAACCTGATTGTTTTTCTTTATTCTTTAAAAGTATTTGGTGGGACACAGTCCACTTGGGTTTTATCTTTTTAAGATTTTAAGTTAAAAAAGTCATTAATAAAGTTTTGCATTTTTTTGTTTTATATGTATTTTTAAGTCTTTGAATAAGTGTTGTACACTGTACTGCATCCCACATCTCTGTTACAGCAGTAGCACATTTCTATTAGCTTAGCTACCCATATTATATAGTCCTAGGAACATCAACAAATCTTAACCTATGAACACCATACACTATTGTTGATGGGATTTTATTGTTTTAATATGGGTTATACAAAGAACTTATATCAGTTAAGTCTTAAAACAGACCTGTTATCTGTGTGTAAGCATATTATATAGTCCCAGGAACATTATCTGCTCTGGGCCTGGGCACATCCTAAACTTTTGCTGACCCAGGGCTTGCATTATTTTAAAACTGAATGTACAACTCAGTACTAGTTTTAGCTACACAATTAAAGTTTAATTATAAACACATTTAATAATAGTACTACTACAACTAATAATAAAATAAAAACTGAGATAGTGCCTAGCAGATTTAAACGTATGTTGTTCCAGGAATATTATGTCATCTCTTTTTACAAGGACATTATGCACACCCATTACATTAACCCAGGAACAGTATAATTACATCAGTGGTTCAGTTCTAAGTCTGATCTCTTAGCTACACCAGTAAGCTAGTTCACTAGCATATTTTACAGGAAATCACTGTTAGATAGATATTTTATCATTATAATGTTGACTCAAGAACAGGGTCTTTAATAATAACAGAATAAGTAAAGTGATGTTAGCGCTGTGACCACAGTAAGCTAGTTAACTAGCATATTATATAGTCCCAGGAATATTATCCAGTCTTAACCTAAGGACATCATACACCATTGTTGACTCAGGGATTATTTACATAGTGATAAAACAATGATCTTAGTACATTTTTTTTTTACTTACTTACCATTTGCCTAGGTAGCCTAACAAATATTTTGTCCCAGGAAAACCATGTTTAATGTTTACACAAGGACATCATAAACAGTACCAGTCAGAAGTTTGGACACACTCCTGTTTCCTTGTGTTCTACATTTCTATATGAGAATAAACATAATCAGAATGTTTTCTACTTTATATTCTTCAAAGTAGCCATATTTTGCTTTGATGACAACTTTGCCTATAGCTGAGCATTCTCTCAGGCAGCTTCATGAACTACACTCTTGTTGGCTGCTTCCCCTTCACTCTGTGCTCCACCTCATCCCTAACCATCGCAATTGGGTTTAGGTTGAGTGAGTGTGGAGGCTTAGTCATTTAAATCTGTTACCTTTATGTCCACATACAAAGGTGTTTTGTGCAAATGTTTTTTTTTGGCGTTGACACAGAATATTTTGAAATAGACACTTTTAGTTCCATGAAGAACCATGTTTTTAATAGAGATGTGAGTGAAGAACCTTTTACCTGATGCATTTACCTGAACCATTTTGAAGGTACTTCACATTTTATAATTTCTATCACAAACATGTAATAGAAAAAGTGGCTAGTCAAACATTTTCTGTGACAATGACAAATAACAAACATTTGATGCACTTTATTGTAAAGATTAAAGAAAGCCACTTAAGCAAACATACTGTCCTAGGTACATCACCTGATCTTGAGGTGGGAGAATCATATGTTTTGTAGATCCAGCAATTAATTTTTATTTAAAACAGATTATACAATGTAATGAAAAAAATTTTGTCAGTCTTCTTATTGTTAGCAATGGTCAGATCAGAGATATCCAGTCTCATCTGTAAAGAAGGTTATTATTCCCAAAAAAAAGCACACTTGACTCCACTTTAACCAGGCAGAATCAGTTTTCAAACAATTCTGACTGTTCTTACATTGTTGACATCAAAACCTATAGCCACAGTAAGTTAGACAGTGGGTAACATTCTCATCAAATTGAAGACAGGTGTTTAATTCCATAGCTGTGCAGAGAGAACGTACCCGTAATGTAGGGTCACTGACCGCTCTCATTGCTTCATTTGGATTTGTAAATTACTCAAGATAAAATTCTTTGTTGAACATTTCCACTTTTTTTTTTTTTAAACAATTCATTCAGAGTGGCCTGTTGTGAAATTCTATTTGAAACTTTACAGCTTTCGTTATAGTGATTTTAATAAGAACTTGGGGGGTCTCATTACTACAAGATGAACATAACTTGTGACCACAGTATTAATATATCATATCACAGAACCTACTCAAATCTACTGACTTATTGAATATATGGAATGTTAAGGATTGTAAGATAAGGTTTCATAGGCATGAATTATGTTGTCACCATTTTGAACAATTCTGCCTGTAAATTTCTCTAGAATACAGAACTGTATGTTATGTATGCATGTTAATGCTAATCTTTGTATTGAACATCAGTTCATGTCTTTATTTACGCGAACGTTTATGCATAAGAGTCCTTTGTTGTCCCATGCAATGCAATAAACATTTAGCCTGCCAAACATTTAGGCACTAGAGTTCACATGACTTTTAAAGTGCATCATTGTATCATTGAAAAAAAGAAAAAGGAAACATCACAATTCTCCTTAACCTCTTGAGACCCTGCATCCTCATATGGGGACATTACATGTCTGCTTATCTGCACCATGATTCTCATTGCATTTAATGTGTGAACTAGTTAATTTATGTACAATAACATCTCTAGCCTTATATGACATGCACTGATGAAGTTTTAGCTATAATAAGATGCTACAACATTTGTAATGATGAAGTACTTGTTTGAGGACATTGGGGCTATATTAGGTCACAGGTTGTGCTTTTATTTTATAATTACAGGAAGAGTTTCAATGTTAAAAGCAGAACAATCACTCAATGTAATTATAGATATTCTTAGTTTCATATGTAATGAAGGGTGTTGGTTTTGGTACATCTGGTGATGTACTGTACTACAGAACATATTTTTATATTTACTTGTGCTTTCATTTGACTTACTTTGCTGCATTTCAGGGGCACATATTGTATTCTTTTTCACTCTGAAACCATGTATCTGTCAGCTACTTACTCATAATGTTGTAATTATATTTGCACTATGATATAGCCATGTTTAGGGCTTAAAATAAAGTTTACATTGTTTGTACTTTGTTTTTGTCTCCTCATGCTTAAAGTTTGAAATAGACCGTTTTGTACTTTGTTAGCCAATTGTTTCTTCCTGCAAGTTTCTCTACAAAGACCAAACTTAGTTTTACTAAGTATTTTATACTTGTAAAAGTATAAAATAAAAAAATAAAAATAAAAAATAAATAAATAAATAAATAAACACACACCAAGAAAAACTCTGGGTCTCAGGAGGATAAGAAAAATAATGATCATGGGACATTTATACAAGCTACACTCAAAAGAATGACAGCCAGAACCACAAATTTAGCATGTCAAAAGAACAAAGACAATGGATATTTTATATTGTATTCGTGCAGAAATTACCTTCAATGGAAACTACAGGTAGATATGAAGGCTAAGCAAGGCTTATTCATCATTCAAGATTAAAAATGATTCTTGGAAGTCTTTGTTCAATGCACTTACAATGAGTACAATGGGAATGATGCAGATTCTGAAAAAGAGTGCAAGGGCACAGACTTAAACAACAATCAATACTTTGGTACTTGAAATGATGAAGAGAATTTGTACATGCATGCATGAGAAGATCATCGGAGTCTCTCTCCCCTCCATCATGGACATTTACACCACCCGCTGCATCCGCAAAGCAACCAGCATTGTGGATGACTCCACCCACCCTTCACACAGACTGTTCTCCCTCCTGCCATCAGGAAGAAGGTACCGCAGCATCCGGTCCAACACGACCAGACTCTGCAATAGCTTCTTCCCCCAAGCCATCAGACTCCTCAACACAACTCAACTTCTGAACTGATATCTTTCTGGTACATGTACACTCTCCCTCTCTCTCTCTTTCCAACCATTTACCCCAGATAACATGGGAAGCATTTTTTGCACAAGCATTTGCACTAATAACTTTACTACCTCACTGGACTCTATTTATCGCACATTGCACAATTTGCACACTACAGTCATTATTTATTATCCTCTGTCTGTACTGTGTTGTCTGTCCGCACTTGTTTGTTTGTTTGTGTTGCACTTGTATCTTGTATGCACTGTCTATGTTGCACCATGGTCCTGGAGGAACGTTGTTTCGTTTCACTGTGTACTCTGTATGTAGTTGAAATGACAATAAACCCACTTGACTTGACAAATAGTCAGCCTCACAGAGTTGCAGATTGAGATGCAGGCAACCACACACAGTTGCAGATGGATAGACCCTTGTTTACCAAATCCATTTTCAGGGAGCAAGGAGGTAATTGAGTCATGAGAATCTGTCTGACAAAAATGATCATCAATACATGTTCAATAAATGATCATACACCTACCTGTTACACAGTTGCATACGAATAGTCAGTCTTACAGTTGCTGATGGACAGACAGAGCTTCAGATTGATAGAAAGCCAGATGGAGATGCAGACAAATCAAATCAAATCACTTTTATTGTCACATTACACAAGTGTAAAGGTGAGTGAAAAACTTCGTTCCTCACAGTAGAACAAAAAAAAAAAAAAATACAAATTTACAAATAGAAATACTGAATATTTACACATTAACTTATACTATACATATACACACATACATATACTCAATTTACAATATTGCACTGGTAAACACAGTTAAACGTACAGATTGATATAATCTAAATGTTTACATTATTTACAAAAGACACTAAATGGGTGTGAATTCCGGTGTAGTGTGGGTGCTGTGTGACTGCATAGGGGTCCAATAGTAAGTGCAGAGTGTGTTTGTATGGGGAGGAGGTGTAATGGTACAGATGAAGTCCATAGTCCAGAAGCTATTGTTTATTCAGCAGCCTAATTGCTTGAGGATAGAAGCTGTCTCTGAACTGACCATGAGAACATGTAATGGCTTGGGTGGGTGGAGTCCTTGATAATCCTCCTTCACCAGGCGCTGACCTCAGACAGCGCCTGGTGTATAAATCCAGAAGGTTTAGCAGCTGAACCCATATGCAGAGCTTTCCGCTCTTGAGCCGTGTAGTTTCCGTACCAGGTGGTGATACAGCCCATCAGAATACACAGTGCAGGTGGAATGTCCCGAGTATGCAGGGGTTCATACCAAACCTCCTTAGCCATCTGAGGTAGAAGAGGTGCTGATGTGCTTTCTTTGCCACCAGTGTGGTGTGTTCTGCCCATGTAAGTTCCTCAGTACTGTGAACACCAAGAAACTTGAAGCTGCTGACCCTTCTCGACAGTGGTCCCATTAATGGAGATAAGGGTGTGCACTCTCCTGTTTCCTGAAGTCCACTACCAGCTCCTTGGTCTTGCTGATGTTAAGAGAAAGGTTGTTTTGCTGGCACCATTGTGACAGGAAGCTAACCTCCTCTCTGTAGGCTTTCTCAGTTTGAAGCATGCTGGCACATCTGAGAGAGCAAGAGAGGTGTTAAAAATGTCAGCAAAGACTCCAGCAAGCTTACTGGTGCATGCTTTAGGAGATCTGCTGGGTAGGCCATTTGGGCCAGAAGATTTACTTGACACACTTAAAGGATCTGTGCACATCAGCTTTGGAGATAGCGGGTGGGTAGGACTCAGCAGTGGATAGTGCTTTCACCTCAAAATGGTGGTTTGCCTCAAAACGAACATAAAAGCAGTTACCTGTCAATGTTGTTTGACGAATCACGAAACATCTTCCAGTCCATGTCATTAAAACAGTCCTGAAGCATAGAGTCTGATTGGTCAGACCAGCAATTAACCACCCTGATGGTGGGCAGCTCCTGTTTGAGCTTCTGCTTATAGGTGGGCAGGAGCAGGATTGAGGAGTGATCCGATTTGCCAAATGACGGTCGTGGGAGGGCTTTGTATGTCCCTAGGGAAGGGGTGGAGCAGTGGTCTAGAGTCTGTGTTTTCCGTGTGCTGAAAGAACATGGGAACACCGGCCTGCACGAGATGAAATATTTCAGGTCCGACTCTATGGTCTGGAATTTCGGCGGATATCCTGGTCTCTATGATACAGCAGTCGCTTATCTCCGGTTGAAATTATATCTGTAAAAGTTCACTCAGTTTGTTGTCCAGGGACTGTACGTTGGCCAATAGTATGCTGGGGAGAGGGGGCTGGAGAGTGCGTCGTCTCAGCCTGATGAGGACTCCAGCCCATTTTTCAGAATGTACTGCTGTATGACAAAAAATAAAGTCAGTACATGCAAAGAAACAGAATGATCACCTTCCTTTTACACAGCAGCATATAAATAGTCAGCCTCACCCAGTTGCAGATGGATAGGCAGACTGATGTGGCACAGGTAGAAACTGAATGAACACTTACCTGTATCACAGCTGTTTACGAACAGTCAGCCTCAAACAGTTGAAGTTGGACAGAATACCAGCCAGCCAGTCATAGTTGAGTTTGGAGATGCAGATGGATAAACCCTTGTTAGTAGTTTCCACCTTCAAGGAGGGAGTCCGTCATGGCATCCTGGGAAACTGTATGACAAAAAAGAAAGTCAATACATGTATAGAAACTGAATGATCACTTACCTGTATCACAGCTGTTTACGAACAGTCAGCCTCGCACATTAGAAGATGGACAGAAAGCCAGCCACAGTTGTGAAGTGAGAAGTAGATGGAATGACCCCTGTTAGAAGTTTTCACCTTCAGAGAGGGAGTCCGTCATGGCATCCTGGGAAACTGTATGACAAAAAAGAAAGTCAATAAATGTATAGAAACTGAATGATCACTTACCTGTATCACAGCTGATTACAAACAGTCAGCCTCACACAGTTGAAGTTGGACAGAATACCAGCCAGCCAGTCATAGTTGAGTTTGGAGATGCAGATGGATAAACCCTTGTTAGTAGTTTCCACCTTCAAGGAGGGAGTCCGTCATGGCATCCTGGGAAACTGTATGACAAAAAAGAAAAAGTCAATACATGTATAGAAACTGAATGATCACTTACCTGTATCACAGCTGTTTACAGTGAGTCTGGCACCGTTGATGATGGACAGAAAGCCAGCCACACAGCCACAGTTGTGAAGTGAGAAGAAGATGGAATGACCCCTGTTAGTATTTTCCACCTTCAGAGAGCGAGTCGGTCATGGAATCCTGGGAAACTGTATGCCAAAAACGAAAAAGTCAATACATGTATAGAAACTGAATGATCACTTACCTGTATCACAGCTGTTTACGAACAGTCAGCCTTGCACAGTTGAAGATGGACAGAATACCAGCCAGCCAGTCATAGTTGAGATTGGAAATGCAGATGGATAAACCCTTGTTAGTCGTTTCCACCTTCAGAGAGGGAGTCCGTCATGGCATCCTGGGAAACTGTATGACAAAAAAGAAAGTCAATACATGTATAGAAACTGAATGATCACTTACCTGTATCACAGCTGTTTACAAACAGTCAGCCTGGCACCGCTGATGGACAGATAGCCAGCCAGCCAGTCATAGTTGAGATTGAAGATGCAGGTGGATAAACCCTTGTTAGTAGTTTCCACCTTCAAGGAGGGAGTCAGTCATGGCATCCTGGGAAACTGTATGACAAAAAAAAGAAAGTCAATACATGTATAGAAACTGAATGATCACTTACCTGTATAACAGCTGTTTAGGAACAGTCAGCCTCACACAGTTGAAGATGGATAGAAAGCCAGCCACAATTGTGAAGTGAGAAGCAGATAGAATGACCCCTGTTAGTAGTTTCCACCTTCAGAAAGGGAGTCCGTCATGGCATCCTGGGAAACTGTATGACAAAAAAAAGAAAGTCAATACATGTATAGAAACTGAATGATCACTTACCTGTATCACAGCTGTTTACGAACAGTCAGCCTGTCACCACTGATGATGGACAGAAAGCCAGCCACACAGCCACAGTTGTGAAGTGAGAAGCAGATGGAATGACCCCTGTTAGTAGTTTCCACCTTCAAGGAGGGAGTCGGTCATGGCATCCTGGGAAACTGTATGACAAAAAAGAAAGTCAATACATGTATAGAAACTGAATGATCACTTACCTGTATCACAGCTGTTTACGAACAGGCAGCCTGGCACAGTTGAAGATGGACAGAATACCAGCCAGCCAGTCATAGTTGAGATTGGAGATGCAGATGGATAAACCCTTGTTAGTAGTTTCCACCTTCAAGGAGGGAGTCCGTCATGGCATCCTGGGAAACTGTATGACAAAAAAGAAAAAGTCAATACATGTATAGAAACTGAATGATCACTTAACTGTATCACAGCTGTTTACGAACAGTCAGCCTGGCACAATTGAAGATGGACAGAAAGCCAGCCACAGTTGTCAAGTGAGAAGCAGATGAAATGACCCCTGTTAGTAGTTTCCACCTTCAAAAAGGGAGTTGGTCATGGCATCCTGGGAAACTGTATGACAAAAAAGAAAAAGTCAATACATGTATAGAAACTGAATGATCACTTACCTGTATCACAGCTGTTTAGGAACAGTCAGCCTCACACAGTTGAAGTTGGACAGAAAGCCAGCCACACAGCCATAGTTCTGATGTGACAGCAGATGGAATGACCCTTGTTAGTCGTTTCAACCTTCACAGAGAGAGTCCGTCATGGGATCCTGGGAATTTGTATGACAAAAAAGAAAGTCAATACATGTATAGAAACTGAATGATCACTTACCTGTATCACAGCTGTTTACGAACAGTCAGTCTGGCACCGTTGATGGACAGATAGCCAGCCATCCAGTCATAGTTGAGATTGGAGATGCAGATGGATAAACCCTTGTTAGTAGTTTCCACCTTCAAGGAGGGAGTCCGTCATGGCATCCTGGGAAACTGTATGACAAAAAAGAAAAAGTCAATACATGTATAGAAACTGAATGATCACTTACCTGTATCACAGCTGTTTACGAACAGTCAGCCTCACACAGTTGAAGATGGACAGAAAGCCAGCCAGCCAGTCATATTTAGGACTGAAGATGCAGATGGATAAACCCTTGTTAGTCGTTTTCACCTTCAAGGAGGGAGTCCGTCATGGCATCCTGGGAAACTGTATGACAAAAAAGAAAGTCAATACATGTATAGAAACTGAATGATCACTTACCTGTATCACAGCTGTTTACAAACAGTCAGCCTGGCACCGCTGATGGACAGATAGCCAGCCAGCCAGTCATAGTTGAGATTGAAGATGCAGGTGGATAAACCCTTGTTAGTAGTTTCCACCTTCAAGGAGGGAGTCAGTCATGGCATCCTGGGAAACTGTATGACAAAAAAAAGAAAGTCAATACATGTATAGAAACTGAATGATCACTTACCTGTATCACAGCTGTTTACGAACAGTCAGCCTGTCACCACTGATGATGGACAGAAAGCCAGCCACACAGCCACAGTTGTGAAGTGAGAAGCAGATGGAATGACCCCTGTTAGTAGTTTCCACCTTCAAGGAGGGAGTCGGTCATGGCATCCTGGGAAACTGTATGACAAAAAAGAAAGTCAATACATGTATAGAAAGTGAATGATCACTTACCTGTATCACAGCTGTTTACGAACAGGCAGCCTGGCACAGTTGAAGATGGACAGAATACCAGCCAGCCAGTCATAGTTGAGATTGGAGATGCAGATGGATAAACCCTTGTTAGTAGTTTCCACCTTCAAGGAGGGAGTCCGTCATGGCATCCTGGGAAACTGTATGACAAAAAAGAAAAAGTCAATACATGTATAGAAACTGAATGATCACTTAACTGTATCACAGCTGTTTACGAACAGTCAGCCTGGCACAGTTGAAGATGGACAGAAAGCCAGCCACAGTTGTCAAGTGAGAAGCAGATGGAATGACCCCTGTTAGTAGTTTCCACCTTCAAAAAGGGAGTCGGTCATGGCATCCTGGGAAACTGTATGACAAAAAAGAAAAAGTCAATACATGTATAGAAACTGAATGATCACTTACCTGTATCACAGCTGTTTACGAACAGTCAGCCTCACACAGTTGAAGTTGGACAGAAAGCCAGCCACACAGCCATAGTTCTGATGTGACAGCAGATGGAATGACCCTTGTTAGTCGTTTCAACCTTCACAGAGAGAGTCCGTCATGGGATCCTGGGAATTTGTATGACAAAAAAGAAAGTCAATACATGTATAGAAACTGAATGATCACTTACCTGTATCGCAGCTGTTTACGAACAGTCAGCCTGGCACCGTTGATGGACAGATAGCCAGCCATCCAGTCATAGTTGAGATTGGAGATGCAGATGGATAAACCCTTGTTAGTAGTTTCCACCTTCAAGGAGGGAGTCCGTCATGGCATCCTGGGAAACTGTATGACAAAAAAGAAAAAGTCAATACATATATAGAAACTGAATGATCACTTACCTATATCACAGCTGTTTACGAACAGTCAGCCTCACACAGTTGAAGATGGACAGAAAGCCAGCCAGCCAGTCATATTTAGGACTGAAGATGCAGATGGATAAACCCTTGTTAGTCGTTTTCACCTTCAAGGAGGGAGTCCGTCATGGCATCCTGGGAAACTGTATGACAAAAAAGAAAGTCAATACATGTATAGAAACTGAATGATCACTTACCTGTATCACAGCTGTTTACGAACAGTCAGTCTGGCACCGTTGATGGACAGATAGCCAACCATCCAGTCATAGTTGAGATTGGAGATGTAGATGGATAAACCCTTGTTAGTCATTTCCACCTTCAGAAAGGGACTCCGTCATGGGATCCTGGGAAACTATGACTAAAAAGAAAAAAAGTCTATACATATATAGAAACTGAATGATCACTTACCTGTATCACAGCTGTTTAGGAAAAGTCAGCCTCACACAGTTGAAGTTGGACAGAATACCAGCCATCCAGTCATAGTTGAGATTTGAGATGCAGATGGATAAACCCTTGTTAGTAGTTTCCACCTTCAAGGAGGGAGTCCGTCATGGCATCCTGGGAAACTGTATGACAAAAAAAAGAAAGTCAAAACATGTATAGAAACTGAATGACCACTTACCTGTATCACAGCTGTTTACGAACAGTCAGCCTGGCACCGTTGATGATGGACAGAAAGCCAGCCACACAGCCACAGTTGTGAAGTGGGAAGCAGATGGAACGACCCTTGTTAGTATTTTCCACCTTCAAAAAGGGACTCGGTCATGGCATCCTGGGAAACTGTTTGACAAAAAAGTAAAAGTCAATACATGTATAGAAACTGAATGATCACTTACCTGTATCACAGCTGTTTAGGAACAGTCAGCCTCACACAGTTGAAGTTGGACAGAAAGCCAGCCACACAGCCATAGTTCTGAAGTGACAGCAGATGGAATGACCCTTGTTAGTCGTTTCTACCTTCAGAGAGGGAGTCCGTCATGGCATCCTGGAAAACTGTATGATAAAAAAAAGAAAGTCAATACATGTATAGAAAACGAATGATCACTTACCTGTATCACAGCTGTTTACGAATAGTCAGCCTCACACAGTTGAAGACGGACAGAATACAAGTCAGCCAGTCATAGTTAAGATTGAAGATGCAGATGAATAAACCCTTGATAGTAGTTTCCACCTTCAAGGAGGGAGTCCGTCATGGCATCCTGGGATACTGTATGAAAAATAAAAGAAAGTCAATACATGTATAGAAAACGAATGATCACTTACCTGTCTCACAGCTGTTTACGAAGAGTCAGCCTCACACCGTTGAAGACTGACAGAAAGCCAACCAGCCAGTCATATTTGAGATTGGAGATGCAGATGGATTAACACTTGTTAGTCGTTTCCACCTTCAGAGACGGAGTCCGTCATGGCATCCTGGGAAACTGTATGACAAAAAAGAAAGTCAATACATGTATAGAAACTGAATGATCACTTACCTGTATCACAGCTGTTTACGAACAGACAGCCTGGCACCGTTGATGGACAGATAGCCAGCCAGCCAATCACAGTTGAGATTGGAGATACAGATGGATAAACCCTTGTTAGTCGTTTCCACTTTCAGAGAGGAAGCCGGCCATGCGATCCTGGGAAACTGTATGACAATAAAAAGAAAGTCAATACATGTATAGAAACTGAATGATCACTTACCTGTATCACAGCTGTTTACGAATAGTCAGCCAGGCACCATTGATGATGGACAGAAAGCCAGCCAAACAGCCACAGTTGTGAAGTGAGAAGCAGATGGAATGACCCCTGTTAGTATTTTCCACCTTCAAGGAGGGAGTCCGTAATGGCATCCTGGGAAACTGTATGACAAAAAAAAGAAAGTCAATACATGTATAGAAACTGAATGATCACTTACCTGTATCACAGCTGTTTACGAACAGTCAGCCTGGCACCGTAGATGATGGACAGAAAGCCAGCCACACAGCCAAAGTTGTGAAGTGGGAAGCAAATGGAATGACCTCTGTTAGTATTTTCCACCTTCAGAGAGGAAGCCGGCCATGCGATCCTGGGAAACTGTATGACAATAAAAAGAAAGTCAATACATGTATAGAAACTGAATGATCACTTACCTGTATCACAGCTGTTTACGAATAGTCAGCAAGGCACCGTTGATGATGGACAGAAAGCCAGCCAAACAGCCACAGTTGTGAAGTGAGAAGCAGATGGAATGACCCCTGTTAGTATTTTCCACCTTCAAGGAGGGAGTCCGTAATGGCATCCTGGGAAACTGTATGACAAAAAAAAGAAAGTCAATACATGTATAGAAACTGAATGATCACTTACCTGTATCACAGCTGTTTACGAACAGTCAGCCTGGCACCGTAGATGATGGACAGAAAGCCAGCCACACAGCCAAAGTTGTGAAGTGGGAAGCAAATGGAATGACCTCTGTTAGTATTTTCCACCTTCAGAGAGGGAGTCCGCCATGGCATCCTGGAAAACTGTATGACAAAAAAGAAAAAGTCAATACATGTATTGAAACTGAATAATCACTTACCTGTATCACAGCTGTTTACGAACAGACAGCCTGGCACCGTTGATGGACAGATAGCCAGCCATCCAGTCATAGTTGAGATTGGAGATGTAGATGGATAAACCCTTGTTAGTCGTTTCCACCTTCAGAGAGGGAGTCCGTCATGGCATCCTGGGAAACTGTATGACAAAAAAGAAAAAGTCAATACATGTATAGAAACTGAATGATCACTTACCTGTATCACAGCCGTTTACAAACAGTCAGCCTGGCACCGTTGATGGACAGATAGCCAGCCAGTCAATCATAGTTGAGATTGGAGATGCAGATGGATAAACCCTTGTTAGTCGTTTCCACCTTCAGAGAGGAAGCCGGCCATGCGATCCTGGAAAACTGTATGACAAAAAAGAAAAAGTCTATACATGTATAGAAACTGAATGATCACTTACCTGTATCACAGCTGTTTACGAACAGTCAGCCTGGCACAGTTGAAGATGGACAGAAAGCAAGCCATCCAGTCATAGTTGAGATTGGAGATGTAGATGGATAAACCCTTGTTAGTCATTTCCACCTTCAGAAAGGGAGTCCGTCATGGGATCCTGGGAAACTATGACAAAAAAGAAAACAAGTCAATACATGTATAGAAACTGAATGATCACTTACCTGTATCACAGCTGTTTACGAACAGTCAGCCTGGCACCGTTGATGGACAGATAGCCAGCCATCCAGTCATAGTGGAGTTTAGAGATGCAGATGGATAAACCCTTGTTAGTAGTTTCCACCTTCAAGGAGGGAGTCCGTAATGGCATCCTGGGAAACTGTATGACAAAAAAGAAAAAGTCAATACATGTATAGAAACTGAATGATCACTTACCTGTATCACAGCTGTTTACGAACAGTCAGCCTGGCACAGTTGAAGATGGACAGAAAGCAAGCCAGCCAGTCATATTTAGGATTGAAGATGCAGATGGATAAACCCTTGTTAGTAGTTTTTACCTTAATAGAGGGTGTCCGTCATGGCATCCTGGGAAACTGTATGACAAAAAAGAAAAAGTCAATACATGTATAGAAACTGAATGATCACTTACCTGTATCACAGCTGTTTAAGAACAGTCAGCCTCACACAGTTGAAGTTGGACAGAATACCAGCCAGCCAGTCATAGTTGAGTTTGGAGATGCAGATGGATAAACCCTTGTTAGTAGTTTCCACCTTCAAGGAGGGAGTCCGTAATGGCATCCTGGGAAACTGTATGACAAAAAAGAAAAAGTCAATACACATATAGACACTGAATGATCACTTACTTCTATCACAGCTGTTTACAAACAGTCAGCCTGGCACAGTTAAAGTTGGACAGAAAGCCACCCACACAGCCACAGTTCTGAAGTGAGAAGCAAATGCAATGACCCCTGTTAGTATTTTCCACCTTCAGAGAGGGAGTCCGCCATGGCATCCTGGAAAAGTGTATGACAAAAAAGAAAAAAAGTCAATACATGTATAGAAACTGAATGATCACTTACCTGTATCACAGCTGTTTACGAACAGTCAGCCTGGCACCGTTGATGATGGACAGAAGGCCAGCCACACAGCCACAGTTGTGAAGTGGGAAGCAGATGGAATGACCCTTGTTAGTATTTTCCACCTTCAAAAAGGGAGTCGATCACAGCATCCTGAGAAACTGTATGACAAAAAAGAAAAAGTCAATACATGTATAGAAACTGAATGACCACTTACCTGTATCACAGCTGTTTACGAACAGTCAGCCTGGCACCGTTGATGATGGACAGAAAGCCAGCCACACAGCCACAGTTGTGAAGTGGGAAGCAGATGGAATGACCCTTGTTAGTATTTTCCACCTTCAAAAAGGGAGTCGATCACGGCATCCTGAGAAACTTTATGACAAAAAAGAAAAATCAAAACATGTATAGAAACTGAATGATCACTTACCTGTATCACAGCTGTTTACAAAAAGTCAGCCTGGCACCGCAGATGGACAGATAGCCAGCCAGCCAGTCATAGTTGAGATTGGAGATGCAGATGGAAAAACCCTTGTTAGTAGTTTCCACCTTCAAGGAGGGAGTCCGTCATGGGATCCTGGGAAACTATGACAAAAAAGAAAAAAAGTCAATACATATATAGAAACTGAATGATCACTTACCTGTATCACAGCTGTTTACGAACAGTCAGTCTGGCACCGTTGATGGACAGAAAGCCAGCCATCCAGTCATAGTTGAGATTGGAGATGTAGATGGATAAACCCTTGTAAGTCATTTCCACCTTCAGAAAGGGAGTCCGTCAAGGGATCCTGGGAAACTGTATGACAAAAAAGAAAAAGTCAATACATGTATAGAAACTGAATGATCACTTACCTGTATCACAGCTGTTTACGAACAGTCAGCCTGGCACCATTGATGGACAGATAGCCAGCCATCCAGTCATTGTTGAGATTGGAGATGTAGATGGATAAACCCTTGTTAGTTGTTTTCACCTTCAGAGAGGGAGTCCGTCATGGCATCCTGGGAAAGTGTATGACAAAAAAAAAAGAAAGTCAATACATGTATAGAAACTGAATGATCACTTACCTGTATCACAGCTGTTTACGGACAGTCAGCCTCACACAGTTGAAGTTGGACAGAAAGCCAGCCACACAGCCATAGTTCTGAAGTGACAGCAGATGGAATGACCCTTGTTAGTCGTTTCTACTTTCAGAGAGGGAGTCCGTCATGGGATCCTGGGAAACTGTATGATAAAAAAAAAGAAAGTCAATACATGCATAGAAAACAAATGATCACTTACCTGTCTCACAGCTGTTTACGAACAGTCAGCCTCACAACATTGAAGATTGATAGAAAGCCAGCCAGCCAGTCATATTTGAGATTGGAGATGCAGATAGATTAACCCTTGTTAGTCATTTCCACCTTCAGAAAGTGAGTCCGTCATGGGATCCTGGGAAACTATGACAAAAAAGAAAAATAGTCAATAAATGTATAGAAACTGAATGATCACTTACCTGTATCACAGCTGTTTACGAACAGTCAGCCTTGCACAGTTGAAGATGGACAGAAAGCCAGCCAGCCAGTCATATTTAGGATTGAAGATGCAGATGGATAAACACTTGTTAGTCGTTTTCACCTTCAAGGAAGGAGTCCGTCACGGCATCCTGAGAAACTTTATGACAAAAAAGAAAAATCAAAACATGTATAGAAACTGAATGATCATTTACCTGTATCACAGCTGTTTACAAAAAGTCAGCCTGGCACCGCAGATGGACAGATAGCCAGCCAGCCAGTCATAGTTGAGATTGGAGATGCAGATGGATAAATCCTTGTTAGTAGTTTCCACCTTCAAGGAGGGAGTCCGTCATGGGATCCTGGGAAACTATGACAAAAAAGAAAAAAAGTCAATACATGTATAGAAACTGAATGATCACTTACCTGTATCACAGCTGTTTACGAACAGTCAGCCTGGCACCGTTGATGATGGACAGAAGGCCAGCCACACAGCCACAGTTGTGAAGTGGGAAGCAGATGGAATGACCCTTGTTAGTATTTTCCACCTTCAAAAAGGGAGTCGATCACGGCATCCTGAGAAACTGTATGACAAAAAAGAAAAAGTCAATACATGTATAGAAACTGAATGACCACTTACCTGTATCACAGCTGTTTACGAACAGTCAGCCTGGCACCGTTGATGATGGACAGAAAGCCAGCCACACAGCCACAGTTGTGAAGTGGGAAGCAGATGGAATGACCATTGTTAGTATTTTCCACCTTCAAATAGGGAGTCGATCACGGCATCCTGAGAAACTTTATGACAAAAAAGAAAAACCAAAACATGTATAGAAACTGAATGATCACTTACCTGTATCACAGCTGTTTACAAAAAGTCAGCCTGGCACCGCAGATGGACAGATAGCCAGCCAGCCAGTCATAGTTGAGATTGGAGATGCAGATGGAAAAACCCTTGTTAGTAGTTTCCACCTTCAAGGAGGGAGTCCGTCATGGGATGCTGGGAAACTATGACAAAAAAGAAAAAAAGTCAATACATATATAGAAACTGAATGATCACTTACCTGTATCACAGCTGTTTACGAACAGTCAGTCTGGCACCGTTGATGGACAGAAAGCCAGCCATCCAGTCATAGTTGAGATTGGAGATGTAGATGGATAAACCCTTGTAAGTCATTTCCACCTTCAGAAAGGGAGTCCGTCAAGGGATCCTGGGAAACTGTATGACAAAAAAGAAAAAGTCAATACATGTATAGAAACTGAATGATCACTTACCTGTATCACAGCTGTTTACGAACAGTCAGCCTGGCACCATTGATGGACAGATAGCCAGCCATCCAGTCATTGTTGAGATTGGAGATGTAGATGGATAAACCCTTGTTAGTTGTTTTCACCTTCAGAGAGGGAGTCCGTCATGGCATCCTGGGAAAGTGTATGACAAAAAAAAAAGAAAGTCAATACATGTATAGAAACTGAATGATCACTTACCTGTATCACAGCTGTTTACGGACAGTCAGCCTCACACAGTTGAAGATGGACAGAAAGCCAGCCACACAGCCATAGTTCTGAAGTGACAGCAGATGGAATGACCCTTGTTAGTCGTTTCTACCTTCAGAGAGGGAGTCCGTCATGGGATCCTGGGAAACTGTATGATAAAAAAAAGAAAGTAAATACATGTATAGAAAACAAATGATCACTTACCTGTATCACAGCTGTTTACGAACAGTCAGCCTCACACAGTTGAAGATGGACAGAAAGCCAGCCAGCCAGACATATTTGAGATTGGAGATGCAGATGGATAAACCCTTGTTAGTCGTTTCAACCTTCAGAGAGGGAGTCCTTCATGGGATCCTGGGAATTTGTATGTCAAAAAAGAAAGTCAATACATGTATAGAAACTGAATGATCACTTACCTGTATCACAGCTGTTTACGAACAGTCAGCCTGGCACCGTTGATGATGGACAGAAGGCCAGCCACACAGCCACAGTTGTGAAGTGGGAAGCAGATGGAATGACCCTTGTTAGTCGTTTCTACCTTCAGAAAGGGAGTCCGTCATGGGATCCTGGGAAACTGTATGATCAAAAAAGAAAGTCAATACATGTATAAAAAACGAAAATTCACTTACCTGTCTCACAGCTGTTTACGAACAGTCAGCCTCACACCGTTGAAGACTGACAGAAAGCCAGCCAGCCAGTCATATTTGAGATTGGAGATGCAGATGGATAATCCCTTGTTAGTAGTTTTCACCTTCAAGGAGGGAGTCCGTCATGGCATCCTGGGAAACTGTATGACAAAAAAAAGAAAGTCAATACATGTATAGAAACTGAATGACCACTTACCTGTATCACAGCTGTTTACGAACAGTCAGCCTGGCACCGTTGATGGACAGATAGCCAGCCATCCAGTCATAGTTGAGATTGGAGATGTAGATGGATAAACCATTGTTAGTTGTTTTCACCTTCAAGGAGGGAGTCCGTCATGGGATCCTGGGAAACTATGACAAAAAAGAAAAAGTCAATACACATATAGAAACTGAATGATCACTTACCTGTATCACAGCTGTTTACGAACAGTCAGACTGGCACCGTTGATGATTGACAGAAAGCCAGCCACACAGCCACAGTTCTGAAGTGAGAAGCAAATGGAATGACCCCTGTTAGCATTTTCCACCGTCAGAGAGGGAGTCCGCTATGGCATCCTGGAAAACTGCATGACAAAAAAGAAAGTCAATACATGTATAGAAACTTAATGATCACTTACCTGTATCACAACTGTTTACGAAAAGTCAGCCTGGCACAGTTGAAGATGGACAGAAAGCCAGCCACAGTTGTGAAGTGAGAAGCAGATGGAATGACCCTTGTTAGTCGTTTCTACCTTCAGAGAGGGAGTGCGTCATGGGATCCTGGGAAACTGTATGACAATAAAGAAAAAGTCAATACATATATAGACACTGAATGATCACTTACCAGTATCACAGCTGTTTACGAACAGTCAGCCTCACATAGTTGAAGTTGGACAGAATACCAGCCAGCCAGTCATAGTTGAGTTTGGAGATGCAGATGGATAAACCCTTGTTAGGAGTTTCCACCTTCAAGGAGGGAGTCCGTAATGGCATGCTGGGAAACTGTATGACAAAAAAGAAAAAGTCAATACATGTATAGAAACTGAATGATCACTTACCTGTATCACAGCTGTTTACAAACAGTCAGCCTGGCACAGTTAAAGATGGACAGAAAGCCAGCCACACAGCCACAGTTCTGAAGTGAGAAGCAAATGGAATGACCCCTGTTAGTAATTTCCACCTTCAGAAAGGGAGTCTGTCATGGCATTCTGGGAAACTGTATGACAAAAAAAAGAAAGTCAATACATGTATAGAAACTGAATGATCACTTACCTTTATCACAGCTGTTTACGAACAGTCAGCCTGGCACCGTTGATTGACAGATAGCCAGCAAGCCAGTCAAAGTTGAGATTGGAGATGCAGATGGAAAAACCCTAGTTAGTAGTTTCCACCTTCAAGGAGGGAGTCCGTCATGGCATCCTGGGAAACTGTATGACAAAAAAGAAAGTCAATACATGTATTGAAACTGAATGATCACTTACCTGTATCACAGCTGTTTACGAACAGTCAGCCTGGCACCGTTGATGATGGACAGAAAGCCAGCCACACAGCCACAGTTCTGAAGTGAGAAGCAAATGGAATGACCCCTGTTAGTAATTTCCACCTTCAGAAAGGGAGTCTGTCATGGCATTCTGGGAAACTGTATGACAAAAAAAAGAAAGTCAATACATGTATAGAAACTGAATGATCACTTACCTTTATCACAGCTGTTTACGAACAGTCAGCCTGGCACCGTTGATTGACAGATAGCCAGCCAGCCAGTCAAAGTTGAGATTGGAGATGCAGATGGATAAACCCTAGTTAGTAGTTTCCACCTTCAAGGAGGGAGTCCGTCATGGCATCCTGGGAAACTGTATGAAAAAAAAAGAAAGTCAATACATGTATAGAAACTGAATGATCACTTACCTGTATCACAGCTGTTTATGAACAGTCAGCCTGGCACAGTTGAAGATGGACAAAATACCAGCCAGCCAGTCATAGTTGAGATTGGAGATGCAGATGGATAAACCCTTGTTAGTCGTTTCCACCTTCAGAGAGGGAGTCCGTCATGGGATCCTGGGAAACTGTATGCTAAAAAAAGAAAGTCAATACATGTATAGAAACAGAATGGTCACTTACCTGTATCACAGCTGTTTACGAACAGTCAGCCTCACACAGTTGAAGATGGACAGAAAGTCAGCCAGCCAGTCATATTTGACATTGGAGATGCAGATGGATTAACCCTTGTTAGTCGTTTCCACCTTCAGAGAGGGAGTCCGTCATGGCATCCTGGGAAACTGTATGACAACAATGAAAGTCAATACATGTATAGAAACTGAATGATCACTTACCTGTATCACAGCTGTTTACGAACAGTCAGTCTGGCACCGTTGATGGACAGAAAGCCAGCCACACAGCCATAGTTCTGAAGTGACAGCAGATGGAATGACCCTTGTTAGTCGTTTCAACCTTCACAGAGAGGGAGTCCATCATGGCATCCTGGGAAACTGTATGATAAAAAAAGAAAGTCAATACATGTATAGAAACTGAATGATCACTTACCTGTATCACAGCTGTTTACGAACAGTCAGCCTGGAACCGTTGATGGACAGATAGCCAGCCATCCAGTCATAGTTGAGATTGGAGATGTAGATGGATAAACCCTTGTTAGTCGTTTTCACCGTCAAGGAGGGAGTCCGTCATGGCATCCTGGGAAAATGTATGACAAAAAAAAGAAAGTCAATACATGTATTGAAACTGAATGATCACTTACCTGTATTACAGCTGTTTACGAACAGTCAGCCTTGCACAGTTGAAGATGGACAGAAAGCCAGCAAGCCAGTCAAAGTTGAGATTGGAGATGCAGATGGATAAACCCTAGTTAGTAGTTTCCACCTTCAAGGAGGGAGTCCGTCATGGCATCCTGGGAAACTGTATGACAAAAAAGAAAGTCAATACATGTATTGAAACTGAATGATCACTTACCTGTATCACAGCTGTTTACGAACAGTCAGCCTGGCACCGTTGATGATGGACAGAAAGCCAGCCACACAGCCACAGTTCTGAAGTGAGAAGCAAATGGAATGACCCCTGTTAGTAATTTCCACCTTCAGAAAGGGAGTCTGTCATGGCATTCTGGGAAACTGTATGACAAAAAAAAGAAAGTCAATACATCTATAGAAACTGAATGATCACTTACCTTTATCACAGCTGTTTACGAACAGTCAGCCTGGCACCGTTGATTGACAGATAGCCAGCCAGCCAGTCAAAGTTGAGATTGGAGATGCAGATGGATAAACCCTAGTTAGTAGTTTCCACCTTCAAGGAGGGAGTCCGTCATGGCATCCTGGGAAACTGTATGAAAAAAAAAGAAAGTCAATACATGTATAGAAACTGAATGATCACTTACCTGTATCACAGCTGTTTATGAACAGTCAGCCTGGCACAGTTGAAGATGGACAAAATACCAGCCAGCCAGTCATAGTTGAGATTGGAGATGCAGATGGATAAACCCTTGTTAGTCGTTTCCACCTTCAGAGAGGGAGTCCGTCATGGGATCCTGGGAAACTGTATGCTAAAAAAAGAAAGTCAATACATGTATAGAAACAGAATGGTCACTTACCTGTATCACAGCTGTTTACGAACAGTCAGCCTCACACAGTTGAAGATGGACAGAAAGTCAGCCAGCCAGTCATATTTGACATTGGAGATGCAGATGGATTAACCCTTGTTAGTCGTTTCCACCTTCAGAGAGGGAGTCCGTCATGGCATCCTGGGAAACTGTATGACAACAACGAAAGTCAATACATGTATAGAAACTGAATGATCACTTACCTGTATCACAGCTGTTTACGAACAGTCAGTCTGGCACCGTTGATGGACAGAAAGCCAGCCACACAGCCATAGTTCTGAAGTGACAGCAGATGGAATGACCCTTGTTAGTCGTTTCAACCTTCACAGAGAGGGAGTCCATCATGGCATCCTGGGAAACTGTATGATAAAAAAGAAAGTCAATACATGTATAGAAACTGAATGATCACTTACCTGTATCACAGCTGTTTACGAACAGTCAGCCTGGAACCGTTGATGGACAGATAGCCAGCCATCCAGTCATAGTTGAGATTGGAGATGTAGATGGATAAACCCTTGTTAGTCGTTTTCACCGTCAAGGAGGGAGTCCGTCATGGCATCCTGGGAAACTGTATGACAAAAAAAAGAAAGTCAATACATGTATTGAAACTGAATGATCACTTACCTGTATTACAGCTGTTTACGAACAGTCAGCCTTGCACAGTTGAAGATGGACAGAAAGCCAGCCAGCCAGTCATATTTAGGATTGAAGATGCAGATGGATAAACCCTTGTTAGTCGTTTTCACCTTCAAGGAGGGAGTCCGTCATGGCATCCTGGGAAACTGTATGACAAAAAAAAGAAAGTCAATACATGTACAGAAACTGAATGATCACTTACCTGTATCACAGCTGTTTACGAACAGTCAGCCTGGCACAGTTGAAGATGGACAGAAATCCAGCCACACAGCCATAGTTCTGAACTGACAGCAGATGGAATGACCCTTGTTAGTAATTTCAACCTTCACAGAGAGAGTCAGTCATGGCATCCTGGAAAACTGTATGACAAAAAAGAAAAAGTCAATACATGTATAGAAACTGAATGATCACTTACCTGTATCACAGCTGTTTACGAACAGTCAGCCTCACACAGTTGAAGATGGACAGAAAGCCAGCCACAGATGTGAAGTGAGAAGCAGATGGAATGACCCCTGTTAGTAGTTTCCACCTTCAGAGAGGGAGTCGGTCATAGCATCCTGGGAAACTCTATGACAAAAAAGAAAAAGTCAATACATGAATAGAAACTGAATGATCACTTACCTGTATCACAGCTGTTTACGAACAGTCAGCCTCACACAGTTGAAGATAGACAGAAAGTCAGCCAGCCAGTCATATTTGAGATTGGAGATGCAGATGGATAAACCCTTGTTAGTCGTTTCCACCTTCAGAAAGGGAGTCCGTCATGGGATCCTGGGAAACTGTATGACAAAAAAGAAAAAGTCAATACATGTGTAGAAACTGAATGATCACTTACCTGTATCACAGCTGTTTACGAACAGTCAGCCTTGCACAATTGAAGATGGACAGAATACCAGCCATCCAGTCATAGTTGAGATTGGAGATTTAGATGGATAAACCCTTGTTAGTCATTTCCACCTTCAGAAAGGGAGTCCGTGATCGCATCCTGGGAAACTGTATGACAAAAAAGAAAAAAAGTCAATACATATATAGAAACTGAATGACCACTTACCTGTATCACAGCTGTTTACGAACAGTCAGCCTGGCACCGTTGATGATGGACAGAAAGCCAGCCACACAGCCACAGTTGTGAAGTGAGAAGCAGATGGAATGACCCCTGTTAGTAGTTTCCACCTTCAGAGAGGGAGTCCGTCATGGCATCCTGGGAAACTGTATGACAAAAAAGAAAGTCAATACATGTATTGAAACTGAATGATCACTTACCTGTATCACAGCTGTTTACGAACAGTCAGCCTCACACAGTTGAAGTTGGACAGAATACCAGCCAGCCAGTCATAGTTGAGATTGGAGATGCAGATGGATAAACCCTTGTTAGTAGTTTCCACCTTCAAGGAGGGAGTCCGTCATGGCATCCTGGGAAACTCTATGACAAAAAAGAAAAAGTCAATACACATATAGAAACTGAATGATCACTTACCTGTATCACAGCTGTTTACGAACAGTCAGCCTGGCACCGTTGATGATTGACAGAAAGCCAGCCACACAGCCACAGTTCTGAAGTGAGAAGCAGATGGAATGACCCTTGTTAGTCGTTTCTACCTTCAGAGAGGGAGTGCGTCATGGGATCCTGGGAAACTGTATGATAAAAAAAAGAAAGCCAATACATGTATAGAAAACGAATGATCACTTACCTGTATCACAGCTGTTTACGAACAGTCAGCCTCACATAGTTGAAGTTGGACAGAATACCAGCCAGCCAGTCATAGTTGAGTTTGGAGATGCAGATGGATAAACCCTTGTTAGGAGTTTCCACCTTCAAGGAGGGAGTCCGTAATGGCATGCTGGGAAACTGTATGACAAAAAAGAAAAAGTCAATACATGTATAGAAACTGAATGATCACTTACCTGTATCACAGCTGTTTACAAACAGTCAGCCTGGCACAGTTAAAGATGGACAGAAAGCCAGCCACACAGCCACAGTTCTGAAGTGAGAAGCAAATGGAATGACCCCTGTTAGTAATTTCCACCTTCAGAAAGGGAGTCTGTCATGGCATTCTGGGAAACTGTATGACAAAAAAAAGAAAGTCAATACATGTATAGAAACTGAATGATCACTTACCTTTATCACAGCTGTTTACGAACAGTCAGCCTGGCACCGTTGATGATGGACAGAAGGCCAGCCACACAGCCACAGTTGTGAAGTGGGAAGCAGATGGAATGACCCTTGTTAGTCGTTTCTACCTTCAGAAAGGGAGTCCGTCATGGGATCCTGGGAAACTGTATGACCACTTACCTGTATCACAGCTGTTTACGAACAGTCAGCCTGGCACCGTTGATGGACAGATAGCCAGCCATCCAGTCATAGTTGAGATTGGAGATGTAGATGGATAAACCATTGTTAGTTGTTTTCACCTTCAAGGAGGGAGTCCGTCATGGGATCCTGGGAAACTATGACAAAAAAGAAAAAGTCAATACACATATAGAAACTGAATGATCACTTACCTGTATCACAGCTGTTTACGAACAGTCAGACTGGCACCGTTGATGATTGACAGAAAGCCAGCCACACAGCCACAGTTCTGAAGTGAGAAGCAAATGGAATGACCCCTGTTAGCATTTTCCACCGTCAGAAAGGGAGTCCGCTATGGCATCCTGGAAAACTGCATGACAAAAAAGAAAGTCAATTCATGTATAGAAACTTAATGATCACTTACCTGTATCACAACTGTTTACGAAAAGTCAGCCTGGCACAGTTGAAGATGGACAGAAAGCCAGCCACAGTTGTGAAGTGAGAAGCAGATGGAATGACCCTTGTTAGTCGTTTCTACCTTCAGAGAGGGAGTGCGTCATGGGATCCTGGGAAACTGTATGACAAAAAAGAAAAAGTCAATACATATATAGACACTGAATGATCACTTACCTGTATCACAGCTGTTTACGAACAGTCAGCCTCACATAGTTGAAGTTGGACAGAATACCAGCCAGCCAGTCATAGTTGAGTTTGGAGATGCAGATGGATAAACCCTTGTTAGGAGTTTCCACCTTCAAGGAGGGAGTCCGTAATGGCATGCTGGGAAACTGTATGACAAAAAAGAAAAAGTCAATACATGTATAGAAACTGAATGATCACTTACCTGTATCACAGCTGTTTACGAACAGTCAGCCTGGCACAGCTGAAGTTGGACAGAAAGCCAGCCACACAGCCACAGTTCTGAAGTGAGAAGCAAATGCAATGACCCCTGTTAGTATTTTCCACCTTCAGAGAGGGAGTCCGCCATGGCATCCTGGAAAAGTGTATGACAAAAAAGAAAAAAAGTCAATACATGTATAGAAACTGAATGATCACTTACCTGTATCACAGCTGTTTACGAACAGTCAGCCTGGCACCGTTGATGATGGACAGAAGGCCAGCCACACAGCCACAGTTGTGAAGTGGGAAGCAGATGGAATGACCCTTGTTAGTATTTTCCACCTTCAAAAAGGGAGTCGATCACGGCATCCTGAGAAACTGTATGACAAAAAAGAAAAAGTCAATACATGTATAGAAACTGAATGACCACTTACCTGTATCACAGCTGTTTACGAACAGTCAGCCTGGCACCGTTGATGATGGACAGAAAGCCAGCCACACAGCCACAGTTGTGAAGTGGGAAGCAGATGGAATGACCCTTGTTAGTATTTTCCACCTTCAAAAAGGGAGTCGATCACGGCATCCTGAGAAACTTTATGACAAAAAAGAAAAATCAAAACATGTATAGAAACTGAATGATCACTTACCTGTATCACAGCTGTTTACAAAAAGTCAGCCTGGCACCGCAGATGGACAGATAGCCAGCCAGCCAGTCATAGTTGAGATTGGAGATGCAGATGGAAAAACCCTTGTTAGTAGTTTCCACCTTCAAGGAGGGAGTCCGTCATGGGATCCTGGGAAACTATGACAAAAAAGAAAAAAAGTCAATACATATATAGAAACTGAATGATCACTTACCTGTATCACAGCTGTTTACGAACAGTCAGTCTGGCACCGTTGATGGACAGAAAGCCAGCCATCCAGTCATAGTTGAGATTGGAGATGTAGATGGATAAACCCTTGTAAGTCATTTCCACCTTCAGAAAGGGAGTCCGTCATGGCATCCTGGGAAAGTGTATGACAAAAAAAAAAGAAAGTCAATACATGTATAGAAACTGAATGATCACTTACCTGTATCACAGCTGTTTACGGACAGTCAGCCTCACACAGTTGAAGTTGGACAGAAAGCCAGCCACACAGCCATAGTTCTGAAGTGACAGCAGATGGAATGACCCTTGTTAGTCGTTTCTACCTTCAGAGAGGGAGTCCGTCATGGGATCCTGGGAAACTGTATGATAAAAAAAAAGAAAGTCAATACATGCATAGAAAACAAATGATCACTTACCTGTCTCACAGCTGTTTACGAACAGTCAGCCTCACAACATTGAAGATTGATAGAAAGCCAGCCAGCCAGTCATATTTGAGATTGGAGATGCAGATAGATTAACCCTTGTTAGTCATTTCCACCTTCAGAAAGTGAGTCCGTCATGGGATCCTGGGAAACTATGACAAAAAAGAAAAATAGTCAATAAATGTATAGAAACTGAATGATCACTTACCTGTAACACAGCTGTTTACGAACAGTCAGCCTTGCACAGTTGAAGATGGACAGAAAGCCAGCCAGCCAGTCATATTTAGGATTGAAGATGCAGATGGATAAACACTTGTTAGTCGTTTTCACCTTCAAGGAAGGAGTCCGTCACGGCATCCTGAGAAACTTTATGACAAAAAAGAAAAATCAAAACATGTATAGAAACTGAATGATCATTTACCTGTATCACAGCTGTTTACAAAAAGTCAGCCTGGCACCGCAGATGGACAGATAGCCAGCCAGCCAGTCATAGTTGAGATTGGAGATGCAGATGGATAAATCCTTGTTAGTAGTTTCCACCTTCAAGGAGGGAGTCCGTCATGGGATCCTGGGAAACTATGACAAAAAAGAAAAAAAGTCAATACATGTATAGAAACTGAATGATCACTTACCTGTATCACAGCTGTTTACGAACAGTCAGCCTGGCACCGTTGATGATGGACAGAAGGCCAGCCACACAGCCACAGTTGTGAAGTGGGAAGCAGATGGAATGACCCTTGTTAGTATTTTCCACCTTCAAAAAGGGAGTCGATCACGGCATCCTGAGAAACTGTATGACAAAAAAGAAAAAGTCAATACATGTATAGAAACTGAATGACCACTTACCTGTATCACAGCTGTTTACGAACAGTCAGCCTGGCACCGTTGATGATGGACAGAAAGCCAGCCACACAGCCACAGTTGTGAAGTGGGAAGCAGATGGAATGACCCTTGTTAGTATTTTCCACCTTCAAAAAGGGAGTCGATCACGGCATCCTGAGAAACTTTATGACAAAAAAGAAAAATCAAAACATGTATAGAAACTGAATGATCACTTACCTGTATCACAGCTGTTTACAAAAAGTCAGCCTGGCACCGCAGATGGACAGATAGCCAGCCAGCCAGTCATAGTTGAGATTGGAGATGCAGATGGAAAAACCCTTGTTAGTAGTTTCCACCTTCAAGGAGGGAGTCCGTCATGGGATCCTGGGAAACTATGACAAAAAAGAAAAAAAGTCAATACATGTATAGAAACTGAATGATCACTTACCTGTATCACAGCTGTTTACGAACAGTCAGTCTGGCACCGTTGATGGACAGAAAGCCAGCCATCCAGTCATAGTTGAGATTGGAGATGTAGATGGATAAACCCTTGTAAGTCATTTCCACCTTCAGAAAGGGAGTCCGTCAAGGGATCCTGGGAAACTGTATGACAAAAAAGAAAAAGTCAATACATGTATAGAAACTGAATGATCACTTACCTGTATCACAGCTGTTTACGAACAGTCAGCCTGGCACCATTGATGGACAGATAGCCAGCCATCCAGTCATTGTTGAGATTGGAGATGTAGATGGATAAACCCTTGTTAGTTGTTTTCACCTTCAGAGAGGGAGTCCGTCATGGCATCCTGGGAAAGTGTATGACAAAAAAAAAAGAAAGTCAATACATGTATAGAAACTGAATGATCACTTACCTGTATCACAGCTGTTTACGGACAGTCAGCCTCACACAGTTGAAGTTGGACAGAAAGCCAGCCACACAGCCATAGTTCTGAAGTGACAGCAGATGGAATGACCCTTGTTAGTCGTTTCTACCTTCAGAGAGGGAGTCCGTCATGGGATCCTGGGAAACTGTATGATAAAAAAAAAGAAAGTCAATACATGCATAGAAAACAAATGATCACTTACCTGTCTCACAGCTGTTTACGAACAGTCAGCCTCACAACATTGAAGATTGATAGAAAGCCAGCCAGCCAGTCATATTTGAGATTGGAGATGCAGATAGATTAACCCTTGTTAGTCATTTCCACCTTCAGAAAGTGAGTCCGTCATGGGATCCTGGGAAACTATGACAAAAAAGAAAAAAAGTCAATACATGTATAGAAATTGAATGATCACTTACCTGTATCACAGCTGTTTACGAACAGTCAGCCTGGCACCGCTGATGGACAGATACCCAGCCAGCCAGTCACAGTTCTGAAGTGAGAAGCAAATGGAATAACCCCTGTTAGTATTTTCCACCTTCAGAAAGGGAGTCGGTCATGGCATTCTGGGAAACTGTATGACAAAAAAAAGAAAGTCAATACATGTATAGAAACTGAATGATCACTTACCTTTATCACAGCTGTTCATGAACAGTAAGCCTGGCACAGTTAAAGATGGACAAAATACCAGCCAGCCAGTCATAGTTGAGTTTGGAGATGCAGATGGATAAACCCTTGTTAGTAGTTTCCACCTTCAAGGAGGGAGTCCATCATGGCATACTGGAAAACTGTATGACAAAAAAAAGAAAGTCAATACATGTATAGAAACTGGATGATCACTTACCTGTATCACAGCTGTTTACGAAAAGTCAGCCTCACACCGTTGATGGACAGATAGCCAGCCAGCCAGTCAAAGTTGAGATTGGAGATGCAGATGGATTAACCCTTGTTAGTCGTTTCCATCTTCAGAGAGAGAGTCCATCATGGCATCCTGGGAAACTGTATGACAAAAAAAAGAAAGTCAATACATGGATAGAAACTGAATGATCACTTACCTGTATCACAGCTGTTTTCGGACAGTTAGCCTCACATAGTTGAAGTTGGACAGAAAGCCAGCCACACAGCCATAGTTCTGAAGTGACAGCAGATGGAATGACCCTTGTTAGTCGTTTCCACCTTCAAGGAGGGAGTCCGTCACGGCATCCTGGGAAACTGTATGACAAAAAAGAAAGTCAATACATGTATAGAAACTGAATGATCACTTACCTGCATCACAGCTGTTTACGAACAGTCAGGCTGGCACAGTTAAAGTTGGACAGAAAGCAGCCACACAGCCACAGTTGTGAAGAGAGAAGCAGATGGAATGACCCTTGTTAGTAGTTTCCACCTTCAGAGAGGAAGCCGGCCATGCGATCCTGGGAAACTGTATGACAAAAAAGAAAAAGTCAATACATGTATAGAAACTGAATGATCACTTACCTGTATCACAGCTGTTTACGAACAGTCAGCCTTGCACAGTTGAAGATGGACAGAAAGCCAGCCAGCCAGTCATATTTGAGATTGGAGATGCAGATAGATAAACCCTTGTTAGTCGTTTCCGCCTTCAGAGAGGGAGTCTGTCATGGGATCCTGGGAAACTGTATGATAAAAAAAGAAAGTTGATACATGTATAGAAACTGAATGATCACTTACCTGTATCACAGCTGTTTACGAACAGTCAGCCTCACACAGTTGAAGATGGACAAAAAGCCAGCCACAGTTGTGAAGTGAGAAGCAAATGGAATGACCCCTGTTAGTATTTTCCACCTTCAGAAAGGGAGTCGGTCATGGCATTCTGGGAAACTGTATGACAAAAAAAAGAAAGTCAATACATGTATAGAAATTGAATGATTACTTACCTGTATCACAGCTGTTTACACAGTCAGCCTGGCACCGTTGATGGACAGATAGCCAGCCAGCCAGTCATAGTTGAGTTTGGAGATGTGGATGGATAAACCCTTGTTAGTAGTTTCCACCTTCAGAAAGGGAGTCCGTCATGGCATCCTGGGAAACTGTATGACAAAAAAAAGAAAGTCAATACATGTATAGAAACTGAATGATCACTTACCTGTATCACAGCTGTTTACGAACAGTCAGCCTTGCACAATTGAAGATGGACAGAATACCAGCCATCCAGTCATAGTTGAGATTGGAGATTTAGATGGATAAACCCTTGTTAGTCATTTCCACCTTCAGAAAGGGAGTCCGTGATCGCATCCTGGGAAACTGTATGACAAAAAAGAAAAAAAGTCAATACATATATAGAAACTGAATGACCACTTACCTGTATCACAGCTGTTTACGAACAGTCAGCCTGGCACCGTTGATGATGGACAGAAAGCCAGCCACACAGCCACAGTTGTGAAGTGAGAAGCAGATGGAATGACCCCTGTTAGTAGTTTCCACCTTCAGAGAGGGAGTCCGTCATGGCATCCTGGGAAACTGTATGACAAAAAAGAACGTCAATACATGTATTGAAACTGAATGATCACTTACCTGTATCACAGCTGTTTACGAACAGTCAGCCTCACACAGTTGAAGTTGGACAGAATACCAGCCAGCCAGTCATAGTTGAGATTGGAGATGCAGATGGATAAACCCTTGTTAGTAGTTTCCACCTTCAAGGAGGGAGTCCGTCATGGCATCCTGGGAAACTCTATGACAAAAAAGAAAAAGTCAATACACATATAGAAACTGAATGATCACTTACCTGTATCACAGCTGTTTACGAACAGTCAGCCTGGCACCGTTGATGATTGACAGAAAGCCAGCCACACAGCCACAGTTCTGAAGTGAGAAGCAGATGGAATGACCCTTGTTAGTCGTTTCTACCTTCAGAGAGGGAGTGCGTCATGGGATCCTGGGAAACTGTATGATAAAAAAAAGAAAGCCAGTACATGTATAGAAACTGAATGATCACTTACCTGTATCACAGCTGTTTACAAACAGTCAGCCTGGCACAGTTAAAGATGGACAGAAAGCCAGCCACACAGCCACAGTTGTGAAGTGGGAAGCAGATGGAATGACCCTTGTTAGTCGTTTCTACCTTCAGAAAGGGAGTCCGTCATGGGATCCTGGGAAACTGTATGATAAAAAAAGAAAGTCAATACATGTATAAAAAACGAAAATTCACTTACCTGTCTCACAGCTGTTTACGAACAGTCAGCCTCACACCGTTGAAGATTGACAGAAAGCCAGCCAGCCAGTCATATTTGAGATTGGAGATGCAGATGGATAATCCCTTGTTAGTAGTTTTCACCTTCAAGGAGGGAGTCCGTCATGGCATCCTGGGAAACTGTATGACAAAAAAAAGAAAGTCAATACATGTATAGAAACTGAATGACCACTTACCTGTATCACAGCTGTTTACGAACAGTCAGCCTGGCACCGTTGATGGACAGATAGCCAGCCATCCAGTCATAGTTGAGATTGGAGATGTAGATGGATAAACCATTGTTAGTTGTTTTCACCTTCAAGGAGGGAGTCCGTCATGGGATCCTGGGAAACTATGACAAAAAAGAAAAAGTCAATACACATATAGAAACTGAATGATCACTTACCTGTATCACAGCTGTTTACGAACAGTCAGACTGGCACCGTTGATGATTGACAGAAAGCCAGCCACACAGCCACAGTTCTGAAGTGAGAAGCAAATGGAATGACCCCTGTTAGCATTTTCCACCGTCAGAGAGGGAGTCCGCTATGGCATCCTGGAAAACTGCATGACAAAAAAGAAAGTCAATACATGTATAGAAACTTAATGATCACTTACCTGTATCACAACTGTTTACGAAAAGTCAGCCTGGCACAGTTGAAGATGGACAGAAAGCCAGCCACAGTTGTGAAGTGAGAAGCAGATGGAATGACCCTTGTTAGTCGTTTCTACCTTCAGAGAGGGAGTGCGTCATGGGATCCTGGGAAACTGTATGACAATAAAGAAAAAGTCAATACATATATAGACACTGAATGATCACTTACCTGTATCACAGCTGTTTACGAACAGTCAGCCTCACATAGTTGAAGTTGGACAGAATACCAGCCAGCCAGTCATAGTTGAGTTTGGAGATGCAGATGGATAAACCCTTGTTAGGAGTTTCCACCTTCAAGGAGGGAGTCCGTAATGGCATGCTGGGAAACTGTATGACAAAAAAGAAAAAGTCAATACATGTATAGAAACTGAATGATCACTTACCTGTATCACAGCTGTTTACAAACAGTCAGCCTGGCACAGTTAAAGATGGACAGAAAGCCAGCCACACAGCCACAGTTCTGAAGTGAGAAGCAAATGGAATGACCCCTGTTAGTAATTTCCACCTTCAGAAAGGGAGTCTGTCATGGCATTCTGGGAAACTGTATGACAAAAAAAAGAAAGTCAATACATGTATAGAAACTGAATGATCACTTACCTTTATCACAGCTGTTTACGAACAGTCAGCCTGGCACCGTTGATTGACAGATAGCCAGCAAGCCAGTCAAAGTTGAGATTGGAGATGCAGATGGATAAACCCTAGTTAGTAGTTTCCACCTTCAAGGAGGGAGTCCGTCATGGCATCCTGGGAAACTGTATGACAAAAAAGAAAGTCAATACATGTATTGAAACTGAATGATCACTTACCTGTATCACAGCTGTTTACGAACAGTCAGCCTGGCACCGTTGATGATGGACAGAAAGCCAGCCACACAGCCACAGTTCTGAAGTGAGAAGCAAATGGAATGACCCCTGTTAGTAATTTCCACCTTCAGAAAGGGAGTCTGTCATGGCATTCTGGGAAACTGTATGACAAAAAAAAGAAAGTCAATACATGTATAGAAACTGAATGATCACTTACCTGTATCACAGCTGTTTATGAACAGTCAGCCTGGCACAGTTGAAGATGGACAAAATACCAGCCAGCCAGTCATAGTTGAGATTGGAGATGCAGATGGATAAACCCTTGTTAGTCGTTTCCACCTTCAGAGAGGGAGTCCGTCATGGGATCCTGGGAAACTGTATGCTAAAAAAAGAAAGTCAATACATGTATAGAAACAGAATGGTCACTTACCTGTATCACAGCTGTTTACGAACAGTCAGCCTCACACAGTTGAAGATGGACAGAAAGTCAGCCAGCCAGTCATATTTGACATTGGAGATGCAGATGGATTAACCCTTGTTAGTCGTTTCCACCTTCAGAGAGGGAGTCCGTCATGGCATCCTGGGAAACTGTATGACAACAATGAAAGTCAATACATGTATAGAAACTGAATGATCACTTACCTGTATCACAGCTGTTTACGAACAGTCAGTCTGGCACCGTTGATGGACAGAAAGCCAGCCACACAGCCATAGTTCTGAAGTGACAGCAGATGGAATGACCCTTGTTAGTCGTTTCAACCTTCACAGAGAGGGAGTCCATCATGGCATCCTGGGAAACTGTATGATAAAAAAGAAAGTCAATACATGTATAGAAACTGAATGATCACTTACCTGTATCACAGCTGTTTACGAACAGTCAGCCTGGAACCGTTGATGGACAGATAGCCAGCCATCCAGTCATAGTTGAGATTGGAGATGTAGATGGATAAACCCTTGTTAGTCGTTTTCACCGTCAAGGAGGGAGTCCGTCATGGCATCCTGGGAAACTGTATGACAAAAAAAAGAAAGTCAATACATGTATAGAAACTGAATGATCACTTACCTGTATTACAGCTGTTTACGAACAGTCAGCCTTGCACAGTTGAAGATGGACAGAAAGCCAGCAAGCCAGTCAAAGTTGAGATTGGAGATGCAGATGGATAAACCCTAGTTAGTAGTTTCCACCTTCAAGGAGGGAGTCCGTCATGGCATCCTGGGAAACTGTATGACAAAAAAGAAAGTCAATACATGTATTGAAACTGAATGATCACTTACCTGTATCACAGCTGTTTACGAACAGTCAGCCTGGCACCGTTGATGATGGACAGAAAGCCAGCCACACAGCCACAGTTCTGAAGTGAGAAGCAAATGGAATGACCCCTGTTAGTAATTTCCACCTTCAGAAAGGGAGTCTGTCATGGCATTCTGGGAAACTGTATGACAAAAAAAAGAAAGTCAATACATGTATAGAAACTGAATGATCACTTACCTTTATCACAGCTGTTTACGAACAGTCAGCCTGGCACCGTTGATTGACAGATAGCCAGCCAGCCAGTCAAAGTTGAGATTGGAGATGCAGATGGATAAACCCTAGTTAGTAGTTTCCACCTTCAAGGAGGGAGTCCGTCATGGCATCCTGGGAAACTGTATGAAAAAAAAAGAAAGTCAATACATGTATAGAAACTGAATGATCACTTACCTGTATCACAGCTGTTTATGAACAGTCAGCCTGGCACAGTTGAAGATGGACAAAATACCAGCCAGCCAGTCATAGTTGAGATTGGAGATGCAGATGGATAAACCCTTGTTAGTCGTTTCCACCTTCAGAGAGGGAGTCCGTCATGGGATCCTGGGAAACTGTATGCTAAAAAAAGAAAGTCAATACATGTATAGAAACAGAATGGTCACTTACCTGTATCACAGCTGTTTACGAACAGTCAGCCTCACACAGTTGAAGATGGACAGAAAGTCAGCCAGCCAGTCATATTTGACATTGGAGATGCAGATGGATTAACCCTTGTTAGTCGTTTCCACCTTCAGAGAGGGAGTCCGTCATGGCATCCTGGGAAACTGTATGACAACAACGAAAGTCAATACATGTATAGAAACTGAATGATCACTTACCTGTATCACAGCTGTTTACGAACAGTCAGTCTGGCACCGTTGATGGACAGAAAGCCAGCCACACAGCCATAGTTCTGAAGTGACAGCAGATGGAATGACCCTTGTTAGTCGTTTCAACCTTCACAGAGAGGGAGTCCATCATGGCATCCTGGGAAACTGTATGATAAAAAAGAAAGTCAATACATGTATAGAAACTGAATGATCACTTACCTGTATCACAGCTGTTTACGAACAGTCAGCCTGGAACCGTTGATGGACAGATAGCCAGCCATCCAGTCATAGTTGAGATTGGAGATGTAGATGGATAAACCCTTGTTAGTCGTTTTCACCGTCAAGGAGGGAGTCCGTCATGGCATCCTGGGAAACTGTATGACAAAAAAAAGAAAGTCAATACATGTATTGAAACTGAATGATCACTTACCTGTATTACAGCTGTTTACGAACAGTCAGCCTTGCACAGTTGAAGATGGACAGAAAGCCAGCCAGCCAGTCATATTTAGGATTGAAGATGCAGATGGATAAACCCTTGTTAGTCGTTTTCACCTTCAAGGAGGGAGTCCGTCATGGCATCCTGGGAAACTGTATGACAAAAAAAAGAAAGTCAATACATGTACAGAAACTGAATGATCACTTACCTGTATCACAGCTGTTTACGAACAGTCAGCCTGGCACAGTTGAAGATGGACAGAAATCCAGCCACACAGCCATAGTTCTGAACTGACAGCAGATGGAATGACCCTTGTTAGTAATTTCAACCTTCACAGAGAGAGTCAGTCATGGCATCCTGGAAAACTGTATGACAAAAAAGAAAAAGTCAATACATGTATAGAAACTGAATGATCACTTACCTGTATCACAGCTGTTTACGAACAGTCAGCCTCACACAGTTGAAGATGGACAGAAAGCCAGCCACAGATGTGAAGTGAGAAGCAGATGGAATGACCCCTGTTAGTAGTTTCCACCTTCAGAGAGGGAGTCGGTCATAGCATCCTGGGAAACTCTATGACAAAAAAGAAAAAGTCAATACATGAATAGAAACTGAATGATCACTTACCTGTATCACAGCTGTTTACGAACAGTCAGCCTCACACAGTTGAAGATAGACAGAAAGTCAGCCAGCCAGTCATATTTGAGATTGGAGATGCAGATGGATAAACCCTTGTTAGTCGTTTCCACCTTCAGAAAGGGAGTCCGTCATGGGATCCTGGGAAACTGTATGACAAAAAAGAAAAAGTCAATACATGTGTAGAAACTGAATGATCACTTACCTGTATCACAGCTGTTTACGAACAGTCAGCCTTGCACAATTGAAGATGGACAGAATACCAGCCATCCAGTCATAGTTGAGATTGGAGATTTAGATGGATAAACCCTTGTTAGTCATTTCCACCTTCAGAAAGGGAGTCCGTGATCGCATCCTGGGAAACTGTATGACAAAAAAGAAAAAAAGTCAATACATATATAGAAACTGAATGACCACTTACCTGTATCACAGCTGTTTACGAACAGTCAGCCTGGCACCGTTGATGATGGACAGAAAGCCAGCCACACAGCCACAGTTGTGAAGTGAGAAGCAGATGGAATGACCCCTGTTAGTAGTTTCCACCTTCAGAGAGGGAGTCCGTCATGGCATCCTGGGAAACTGTATGACAAAAAAGAAAGTCAATACATGTATTGAAACTGAATGATCACTTACCTGTATCACAGCTGTTTACGAACAGTCAGCCTCACACAGTTGAAGTTGGACAGAATACCAGCCAGCCAGTCATAGTTGAGATTGGAGATGCAGATGGATAAACCCTTGTTAGTAGTTTCCACCTTCAAGGAGGGAGTCCGTCATGGCATCCTGGGAAACTCTATGACAAAAAAGAAAAAGTCAATACACATATAGAAACTGAATGATCACTTACCTGTATCACAGCTGTTTACGAACAGTCAGCCTGGCACCGTTGATGATTGACAGAAAGCCAGCCACACAGCCACAGTTCTGAAGTGAGAAGCAGATGGAATGACCCTTGTTAGTCGTTTCTACCTTCAGAGAGGGAGTGCGTCATGGGATCCTGGGAAACTGTATGATAAAAAAAAGAAAGTCAATACATGTATAGAAACTGAATGATCACTTACCTGTATCACAGCTGTTTACAAACAGTCAGCCTGGCACAGTTAAAGATGGACAGAAAGCCAGCCACACAGCCACAGTTCTGAAGTGAGAAGCAAATGGAATGACCCCTGTTAGTAATTTCCACCTTCAGAAAGGGAGTCTGTCATGGCATTCTGGGAAACTGTATGACAAAAAAAAGAAAGTCAATACATGTATAGAAACTGAATGATCACTTACCTTTATCACAGCTGTTTACGAACAGTCAGCCTGGCACCGTTGATGATGGACAGAAGGCCAGCCACACAGCCACAGTTGTGAAGTGGGAAGCAGATGGAATGACCCTTGTTAGTCGTTTCTACCTTCAGAAAGGGAGTTCGTCATGGGATCCTGGGAAACTGTATGACAAAAAAGAAAGTCAATACATGTATAGAAACTGAATGATCACTTACCTGTATCACAGCTGTTTACGAACAGTCAGCCTTGCACAGT
Source organism: Salminus brasiliensis (assembly GCF_030463535.1). Taxonomy (NCBI): domain Eukaryota; kingdom Metazoa; phylum Chordata; class Actinopteri; order Characiformes; family Bryconidae; genus Salminus; species Salminus brasiliensis. Next base: position 29,619,376 of record NC_132885.1, on the reverse strand, counting down.
TGAAGATGGACAGAATACCAGCCACACAGCCACAGTTGTGAAGTGGGAAGCAGATGGAATGACCCGTTAGTAGTTTCCACCTTCAGAGAGGAAGCCGGCCATGCGATCCTGGGAAACTGTATGACAAAAAAGAAAAAGTCAATACATGTATAGAAACGGAATGATTACTTACCTGTATCACAGCTGTTTACGAACAGTCAGCCTTGCACAGTTGAAGATGGACAGAATACCAGCCAGCCAGTCATAGTTGAGATTGGAGATGCAGATGGATAAACCCTTGTTAGTCTTTTCCACCTTCAGAGAGGGAGTCCGTCATGGCATCCTGGGAAACTGTATGACAAAAAAGAAAGTCATTACATGTATAGAAAACGAATGATCACTTACCTGTATCACAGCTGTTTACGAACAGTCAACCTGGCACAGTTGAAGATGGACAGAAAGCCAGCCACAGTTGTGAAGTGAGAAGCAGATGGAATGACCCCTGTAAGTAGTTTCCACCTTCAGAGACAGAGTCCGTCATGGCATCCTGGGAAACTGTATGACAAAAAAGAAAGTCAATTCATGTATAGAAACTGAATGATCACTTACCTGTATCACAGCTGTTTACGAACAGTCAGCCTGGCACCGTTGATGATGGACAGAAAGCCAGCCACACAGCCACAGTTGTGAAGTGAGAAGCAGATGGAATAACCCCTGTTAGTAGTTTCCACCTTCAGAGTGGGATTCCGTCATGGCATCCTGGGAAACTGTATGACAAAAAAGAAAGTCAATACATGTATAGAAACTGAATGATGACTTACCTGTATCACAACTGTTTACGAACAGTCAGCCTGGCACAGTTGAAGATGGACAGAAAGCCAGCCACAGTTGTGAAGTGAGAAGCAGATGGAATAACCCCTGTTAGTAGTTTCCACCTTCAGAGAGGGAGTCCGTCATGGCATCCTGGGAAACTGTATGACAAAAAAGAAAGTCAATACATGTATTGAAACTGAATGATCACTTACCTGTATCACAGCTGTTTACGAACAGTCAGCCTCACACAGTTGAAGTTGGACAGAATACCAGCCAGCCAGTCATAGTTGAGATTGGAGATGCAGATGGATAAACCCTTGTTAGTAGTTTCCACCTTCAAGGAGGGAGTCCGTCATGGCATCCTGGGAAACTCTATGACAAAAAAGAAAAAGTCAATACACATATAGAAACTGAATGATCACTTACCTGTATCACAGCTGTTTACGAACAGTCAGCCTGGCACCGTTGATGATTGACAGAAAGCCAGCCACACAGCCACAGTTCTGAAGTGAGAAGCAGATGGAATGACCCTTGTTAGTCGTTTCTACCTTCAGAGAGGGAGTGCGTCATGGGATCCTGGGAAACTGTATGATAAAAAAAAGAAAGTCAATACATGTATAGAAACTGAATGATCACTTACCTGTATCACAGCTGTTTACAAACAGTCAGCCTGGCACAGTTAAAGATGGACAGAAAGCCAGCCACACAGCCACAGTTCTGAAGTGAGAAGCAAATGGAATGACCCCTGTTAGTAATTTCCACCTTCAGAAAGGGAGTCTGTCATGGCATTCTGGGAAACTGTATGACAAAAAAAAGAAAGTCAATACATGTATAGAAACTGAATGATCACTTACCTTTATCACAGCTGTTTACGAACAGTCAGCCTGGCACCGTTGATGATGGACAGAAGGCCAGCCACACAGCCACAGTTGTGAAGTGGGAAGCAGATGGAATGACCCTTGTTAGTCGTTTCTACCTTCAGAAAGGGAGTTCGTCATGGGATCCTGGGAAACTGTATGACAAAAAAGAAAGTCAATACATGTATAGAAACTGAATGATCACTTACCTGTATCACAGCTGTTTACGAACAGTCAGCCTTGCACAGTTGAAGATGGACAGAATACCAGCCACACAGCCACAGTTGTGAAGTGGGAAGCAGATGGAATGACCCGTTAGTAGTTTCCACCTTCAGAGAGGAAGCCGGCCATGCGATCCTGGGAAACTGTATGACAAAAAAGAAAAAGTCAATACATGTATAGAAACGGAATGATTACTTACCTGTATCACAGCTGTTTACGAACAGTCAGCCTTGCACAGTTGAAGATGGACAGAATACCAGCCAGCCAGTCATAGTTGAGATTGGAGATGCAGATGGATAAACCCTTGTTAGTCTTTTCCACCTTCAGAGAGGGAGTCCGTCATGGCATCCTGGGAAACTGTATGACAAAAAAGAAAGTCATTACATGTATAGAAAACGAATGATCACTTACCTGTATCACAGCTGTTTACGAACAGTCAACCTGGCACAGTTGAAGATGGACAGAAAGCCAGCCACAGTTGTGAAGTGAGAAGCAGATGGAATGACCCCTGTAAGTAGTTTCCACCTTCAGAGACAGAGTCCGTCATGGCATCCTGGGAAACTGTATGACAAAAAAGAAAGTCAATTCATGTATAGAAACTGAATGATCACTTACCTGTATCACAGCTGTTTACGAACAGTCAGCCTGGCACCGTTGATGATGGACAGAAAGCCAGCCACACAGCCACAGTTGTGAAGTGAGAAGCAGATGGAATAACCCCTGTTAGTAGTTTCCACCTTCAGAGTGGGATTCCGTCATGGCATCCTGGGAAACTGTATGACAAAAAAGAAAGTCAATACATGTATAGAAACTGAATGATGACTTACCTGTATCACAACTGTTTACGAACAGTCAGCCTGGCACAGTTGAAGATGGACAGAAAGCCAGCCACAGTTGTGAAGTGAGAAGCAGATGGAATAACCCCTGTTAGTAGTTTCCACCTTCAGAGACGGAGTCCGTCATGGGATCCTGGGAAACTGTATGATTAAAAAAAAGAAAGCCAATGCATGTATAGAAAACGAATGATCACTTACCTGTATCACAGCTGTTTACGAACAGTCAGCCTGGCACCGTTAATGGACAGATAGCCAGCCAGCCAGTCATAGTTGAGATTGGAGATGCAGATGGATAAACCCTTGTTAGTAGTTTCCACCTTCAAGGAGGGAGTCCGTCATGGCATCCTGGGAAACTGTATGACAAAAAAGAAAAAGTCAATACATGTATAGAAACTGAATGATCACTTACCTGTATCACAGCTGTTTACGAACAGTCAGCCTTGCACAGTTGAAGTTGGACAGAAAGCCAGCCACAGTTTTGAAGTGAGAAGCAGATAGAATGACCCCTGTTAGTAGTTTCCACCTTCAGAGAGGGAGTCTGTCATGGGATCCTGGGAAACTGTATGATAAAAAAAGAAAGTTGATACATGTATAGAAACTGAATGATCACTTACCTGTATCACAGCTGTTTACGAACAGTCAGCCTCACACAGTTGAAGATGGACAAAAAGCCAGCCACAGTTGTGAAGTGAGAAGCAAATGGAATGACCCCTGTTAGTAGTTTCCACCTTCAGAGAGGGAGTCGGTCATGGCATTCTGGGAAACTGTATGACAAAAAAAAGAAAGTCAATACATGTATAAAAACTGAATGATTACTTACCTGTATCACAGCTGTTTACACAGTCAGCCTGGCACCGTTGATGGACAGATAGCCAGCCAGCCAGTCATAGTTGAGTTTGGAGATGTGGATGGATAAACCCTTGTTAGTAGTTTCCACCTTCAGAAAGAGAGTCCGTCATGGGATCCTGGGAAACGATGACAAAAAACAAAAAAAGTCAATACATATATAGAAAAATGAATGATCACTTACATGTATCACAGCTGTTTACGAACAGTCAGCCTCACACAGTTGAAGTTGGACAGAATACCAGCCAGCCAGTCATAGTTGAGTTTGGAGATGCAGATGGATAAACCCTTGTTAGTAGTTTCCACCTTCAAGGACGGAGTCCGTCATGGCATTCTGGGAAACTGTATGACAAAAAAAAGAAAGTCAATACATGTATAGAAACTGAATGATCACTTACCTGTATCACAGCTGTTTACAAACAGTCAGCCTGGCACCGTTCATGGACAGATAGCCAGCCACACAGCCACAGTTGTGAAGTGAGAAGCAGATGGAATGACCCCTGTTAGTAGTTTCCACCTTCAAGGAGGGAGTCGGTCATGGCATCATGGGAAAGTGTATGACAAAAAAAAGAAAGTCAATACATGTATAGAAACTGAATGATCACTTACCTTTATCACAGCTGTTTACGAACAGTCAGTCTGGCACCGATGATGGACAGATAGCCAGCCAGCCAGTCATAGTTGAGATTGGAGATGCAGATGGATAAACCCTTGTTAGTAGTTTCCACCTTCAAGGAGGGAGTCCGTAATGGCATCCTGGGAAACTGTATGACAAAAAAGAAAAAGTCAATACATGTATAGAAACTGAATGATCACTTACCTGTATCACAGCTGTTTACGAACAGTCAGCCTGGCACCGTTGATGATGGACAGAAAGCCAGCCACACAGCCACAGTTCTGAAGTGAGAAGCAAATGGAATGACCCCTGTTAGTATTTTCCACCTTCAGAAAGGGAGTCGGTCATGGCATTCTGGGAAACTGTATGAAAAAAAAAAGAAAGTCAATACATGTATAGAAACTGAATGATCACTTGCCTTTATCACAGCTGTTTACAAACAGTCAGCCTGGCACCGTTGATGGACAGATAGCCAGCCAGCCAGTCAAAGTTGCGATTGGAGATGTAGATGGATAAACCCTTGTTAGTAGTTTCCACCTTCAAGGAGGGAGTCCGTTATGGCATCCTGGGAAACTGTATGACAAAAAAGAAAGTCAATACATGTATTGAATCTGAATGATCACTTACCTGTATCACAGCTGTTTATGAACAGTACGCCTGGCACAGTTTAAGTTGGACAGAATACCAGCCATCCAGTCATAGTTGAGTTTGGAGATGCAGATGGATAAACCCTTGTTATTCGTTTCCACCTTCAGAGAGGGAGTCCGTCATGGGATCTTGGGAAACTGTATGACAAAAAAGAAAAAGTCAATACATGTATAGAAACTGAATGATCACTTACCTTTATCGCAGCTGTTTATGAACAGTCAGCCTGGCACAGTTGAAGATGGAAAAAATACCAGCCAGCCAGTCATAGTTGAGATTGGAGATGCAGATGGATAAACCCTTGTTAGTCGTTTCCACCTTCAGAGAGGGAGTCCGTCATGGCATCCTGGGAAACTGTATGACAAAAAAGAAAGTCAATACATGTATAGAAACTGAATGATCACTTACCTGTATCACAGCTGTTTACAGACAGTTAGCCTGGCACCGTTGATGGACAGATAGCCAGCCATCCAGTCATAGTTGAGATTGGAGATGCAGATGGATAAACCCTTGTTAGTCATTTCCACCTTCAGAAAGGGAGTCCGTCATGGCATCCTGGGAAACTGTATGACAAAAAAGAAAAAACGTCAATACATATATAGAAACTGAATGACCACTTACCTGTATCACAGCTGTTTACAAACAGTCAGCCTGGCACAGTTTAAGATGGACAGGAAACCAGCCACACAGCCACAGTTGTGAAGTAAGAAGCAGATGGTATGACCCCTGTTAGTAGTTTCCACCCTCAGAGAGGGAGTCAGTCATGGCATCCTGGGAAACTGTATGACAAAAAAGAAAGTCAATACATGTATAGAAACTGAATGATCACTTACCTGTATCACAGCTGTTTACGAACAGTCAGCATGGCACAGTTGAAGATGGATAGAAAGCCAGCCAGCCAGTCATATTTGAGATTGGAGATGCAGATGGATAAACCCTTGTTAGTCGTTTCCACCTTCAGAGAGGGAGTCCACCATGGCATCCTGGAAAACTGTATGACAAAAAAGAAAGTCAATACATGTTTAGAAACTGAATGATCACTTACCTGTATCACAGCTGTTTACGAACAGTCAGCCTGGCACAGTTGAAGAAGGACAGAAAGCCAGCCACACAGCCACAGTTGTGAAGTGAGAAGCAGATGGAATGACCCCTGTTAGTAGTTTCCACCTTAAGAGAGGGAGTCCATCATGGCATCCTGGGAAACTGTATGACAAAAAAGAAAAAGTCAATACATGTATAGAAACTGAATGATGACTTACCTGTATCACAACTGTTTACGAACAGTCAGCCTGGCACAGTTGAAGATGGACAGAAAGCCAGCCACAGTTGTGAAGTGAGAAGCAGATGGAATAACCCCTGTTAGTAGTTTCCACCGTCAGAGACGGAGTCCGTCATGGGATCCTGGGAAACTGTATGATTAAAAAAAAGAAAGCCAATGCATGTATAGAAACTGAATGATCACTTACCTGTATCACAGCTGTTTACAAACAGTCAGCCTGGCACCGTTGATGATGGACAGAAAGCCAGCCACACAGCCACAGTTGTGAAGTGAGAAGCAGATGGAATGACCCCTGTTAGTAGTTTCCACCTTCAAGGAGGGAGTCGGTCATGGCATCATGGGAAACTGTATGACAAAAAAGAAAAAAGTCAATACATGTATAGAAACTGAATGATCACTTACCTGTATCACAGCTGTTTACGAACAGTCAGCCTGGCACCGTTGATGATGGACAGAAAGCCAGCCACACAGCCACAGTTGTGAAGAGAGGAGCAGATGGAATGACCCTTGTTAGTCGTTTCCACCTTCAGAGAGGAAGCCGGCCATGCGATCCTGGGAAACTGTATGACAAAAAAGAAAAAGTCAATACATGTATAGAAACTGAATTATTATTTGCCTGTATCACAGCTGTTTACGAACAGTCAGCCTGGCACCGTTGATGATGGACAGAAAGCCAGCCACACAGCCACAGTTGTGAAGTGAGAAGCAGATGGAATAACCCCTGTTAGTAGTTTCCACCTTCAGAGACGGAGTCCGTCATGGGATCCTGGGAAACTGTATGATTAAAAAAAAGAAAGCCAATGCATGTATAGAAAACGAATGATCACTTACCTGTATCACAGCTGTTTACAAACAGTCAGCCTGGCACCGTTAATGGACAGATAGCCAGCCAGCCAGTCATAGTTGAGATTGGAGATGCAGATGGATAAACCTTTGTTAGTAGTTTCCACCTTCAAGGAGGGAGTCCGTCATGGCATCCTGGGAAACTGTATGACAAAAAAGAAAAAGTCAATACATGTATAGAAACTGAATGATCACTTACCTGCATCACAGCTGTTTACAAACAGTCAGTCTGGCACAGTTAAAGTTGGACAGACAGCCAGCCACACAGCCACAGTTGTGAAGAGAGAAGCAGATGGAATGACCCTTGTTAGTCGTTTCCACCTTCAGAGAGGAAGCCGGCCATGCGATCCTGGGAAACTGTATGACAAAAAAGAAAAAGTCAATACATATATAGAAACTGAATGATCACTTACTTGTATCACAGCTGTTTACGAACAGTCAGCCTGGCACCGTTGATGATGGACAGAAAGCCAGCCACACAGCCACAGTTCTGAAGTCAGAAGCAAATGGAATGACCCCTGTTAGTATTTTCCACCTTCAGAAAGGGAGTCGGTCATGGCATTCTGGGAAACTGTATGACAAAAAAAAGAAAGTCAATACATGTATAGAAACTGAATGATCACTTACCTGTATCACAGCTGTTTACAAACAGTCAGCCTGGCACCGTTCATGGACAGATAGCCAGCCAGCCAGTCATAGTTGAGATTGGAGATGCAGATGGATAAACCCTTGTAAGTAGTTTCCACCTTCAAGGAGGGAGTACGTCATGGCATCCTGGGAAACTGTATGACAAAAAAGAAAAAGTCAATACATGTATAGAAACTGAATGATCACTTACCTGTATCACAGCTGTTTACGAACAGTCAGCCTGGCACCGTTGATGATGGACAGAAAGCCAGCCACACAGCCACAGTTGTGAAGAGAGGAGCAGATGGAATGACCCTTGTTAGTCGTTTCCACCTTCAGAGAGGAAGCCGGCCATGCGATCCTGGGAAACTGTATGACAAAAAAGAAAAAGTCATTACATGTATAAAAACTGAATGATCACTTACCTGTATCACAGCTGTTTACGAACAGTCAGCCTGGCACCGTTGATGGACAGATAGCCAGCCATCCAGTCATAGTTGAGATTGGAGATGTAGATGGATAAACCCTTTTTAGTCATTTCCACCTTCAGAAAGGGAGTCCGTCATGGGATCCTGGGAAACGATGACAAAAAACAAAAAAAAGTCAATACATATATAGAAAAATGAATGATAACTTACCTGTATCACAGCTGTTTACGAACAGTCAGCCTCACACAGTTGAAGTTGGACAGAATACCAGCCAGCCAGTCATAGTTGAGTTTGGAGATGCAGATGGATAAACCCTTGTTAGTAGTTTCCACCTTCAAGGACGGAGTCCGTCATGGCATCCTGGGAAACTGTATGACAAAAAAGAAAAAGTCAATACATGTATAGAAACTGAATTATTATTTGCCTGTATCACAGCTGTTTACGAACAGTCAGCCTGGCACCGTTGATGATGGACAGAAAGCCAGCCACACAGCCACAGTTGTGAAGTGAGAAGCAGATAGAATGACCCCTGTTAGTAGTTTCCACCTTCAAGGAGGGAGTCGGTCATGGCATCATGGGAAACTGTATGACAAAAAAAAGAAAGTCAATACATGTATAGAAACTGAATGATCACTTACCTTTATCACAGCTGTTTACGAACAGTCAGTCTGGCACCGTTGATGGACAGATAGCCAGCCAGCCAGTCATAGTTGAGATTGGAGATGCAGATGGATAAACCCTTGTTAGTAGTTTCCACCTTCAGAGAGGGATTCCGTCATGGCATCCTGGGAAACTGTATGACAAAAAAGAAAGTCAATACATGTATAGAAACTGAATGATGACTTACCTGTATCACAACTGTTTACGAACAGTCAGCCTGGCACAGTTGAAGATGGACAGAAAGCCAGCCACAGTTGTGAAGTGAGAAGCAGATGGAATAACCCCTGTTAGTAGTTTCCACCTTCAGAGACGGAGTCCGTCATGGGATCCTGGGAAACTGTATGATTAAAAAAAAGAAAGCCAATGCATGTATAGAAAACGAATGATCACTTACCTGTATCACAGCTGTTTACGAACAGTCAGCCTGGCACCGTTAATGGACAGATAGCCAGCCAGCCAGTCATAGTTGAGATTGGAGATGCAGATGGATAAACCCTTGTTAGTAGTTTCCACCTTCAAGGAGGGAGTCCGTCATGGCATCCTGGGAAACTGTATGACAAAAAAGAAAAAGTCAATACATGTATAGAAACTGAATGATCACTTACCTGCATCACAGCTGTTTACAAACAGTCAGTCTGGCACAGTTAAAGTTGGACAGAAAGCCAGCCACACAGCCACAGTTGTGAAGAGAGAAGCAGATGGAATGACCCTTGTTAGTCGTTTCCACCTTCAGAGAGGAAGCCGGCCATGCGATCCTGGAAAACTGTATGACAAAAAAGAAAAAGTCAATACATATATAGAAACTGAATGATCACTTACTTGTATCACAGCTGTTTACGAACAGTCAGCTTGGCACCGTTGATGATGGACAGAAAGCCAGCCACACAGCCACAGTTCTGAAGTCAGAAGCAAATGGAATGACCCCTGTTAGTATTTTCAACCTTCAGAAAGGGAGTCGGTCATGGCATTCTGGGAAACTGTATGACAAAAAAAAGAAAGTCAATACATGTATAGAAACTGAATGATCACTTACCTGTATCACAGCTGTTTACAAACAGTCAGCCTGGCACCGTTCATGGACAGATAGCCAGCCAGCCAGTCATAGTTGAGATTGGAGATGCAGATGGATAAACCCTTGTAAGTAGTTTCCACCTTCAAGGAGGGAGTACGTCATGGCATCCTGGGAAACTGTATGACAAAAAAGAAAAAAGTCAATACATGTATAGAAACTGAATGATCACTTACCTGTATCACAGCTGTTTACGAACAGTCAGCCTGGCACCGTTAATGGACAGATAGCCAGCCAGCCAGTCATAGTTGAGATTGGAGATGCAGATGGATAAACCCTTGTTAGTAGTTTCCACCTTCAAGGAGGGAGTCCGTCATGGCATCCTGGGAAACTGTATGACAAAAAAGAAAGTCAATACATGTATTGAATCTGAATGATCACTTACCTGTATCACAGCTGTTTATGAACAGTACGCCTGGCACAGTTTAAGTTGGACAGAATACCAGCCACACAGCCACAGTTGTGAAGAGAGAAGCAGATGGAATGACCCTTGTTAGTCGTTTCCACCTTCAAGGAGGGAGTCCGTCATGGCATCCTGGGAAACTGTATGACAAAAAAGAAAGTCAATACATGTATAGAAACTGAATGATCACTTACCTGTATCACAGCTGTTTACGAACAGTCAGCCTTGCACAGTTGAAGATGGACAGAATACCAGCCACACAGCCACAGTTGTGAAGTGGGAAGCAGATGGAATGACCCGTTAGTAGTTTCCACCTTCAGAGAGGAAGCCGGCCATGCGATCCTGGGAAACTGTATGACAAAAAAGAAAAAGTCAATACATGTATAGAAACGGAATGATTACTTACCTGTATCACAGCTGTTTACGAACAGTCAGCCTTGCACAGTTGAAGATGGACAGAATACCAGCCAGGCAGTCATAGTTGAGATTGGAGATGCAGATGGATAAACCCTTGTTAGTAGTTTCCACCTTCAAGGACGGAGTCCGTCATGGCATCCTGGGAAACTGTATGACAAAAAAGAAAAAGTCAATACATGTATAGAAACTGAATTATTATTTGCCTGTATCACAGCTGTTTACGAACAGTCAGCCTGGCACCGTTGATGATGGACAGAAAGCCAGCCACACAGCCACAGTTGTGAAGTGAGAAGCAGATAGAATGACCCCTGTTAGTAGTTTCCACCTTCAAGGAGGGAGTCGGTCATGGCATCATGGGAAACTGTATGACAAAAAAAAGAAAGTCAATACATGTATAGAAACTGAATGATCACTTACCTTTATCACAGCTGTTTACGAACAGTCAGTCTGGCACCGTTGATGGACAGATAGCCAGCCAGCCAGTCATAGTTGAGATTGGAGATGCAGATGGATAAACCCTTGTTAGTAGTTTCCACCTTCAGAGAGGGATTCCGTCATGGCATCCTGGGAAACTGTATGACAAAAAAGAAAGTCAATACATGTATAGAAACTGAATGATGACTTACCTGTATCACAACTGTTTACGAACAGTCAGCCTGGCACAGTTGAAGATGGACAGAAAGCCAGCCACAGTTGTGAAGTGAGAAGCAGATGGAATAACCCCTGTTAGTAGTTTCCACCTTCAGAGACGGAGTCCGTCATGGGATCCTGGGAAACTGTATGATTAAAAAAAAGAAAGCCAATGCATGTATAGAAAACGAATGATCACTTACCTGTATCACAGCTGTTTACGAACAGTCAGCCTGGCACCGTTAATGGACAGATAGCCAGCCAGCCAGTCATAGTTGAGATTGGAGATGCAGATGGATAAACCCTTGTTAGTAGTTTCCACCTTCAAGGAGGGAGTCCGTCATGGCATCCTGGGAAACTGTATGACAAAAAAGAAAAAGTCAATACATGTATAGAAACTGAATGATCACTTACCTGCATCACAGCTGTTTACAAACAGTCAGTCTGGCACAGTTAAAGTTGGACAGAAAGCCAGCCACACAGCCACAGTTGTGAAGAGAGAAGCAGATGGAATGACCCTTGTTAGTCGTTTCCACCTTCAGAGAGGAAGCCGGCCATGCGATCCTGGAAAACTGTATGACAAAAAAGAAAAAGTCAATACATATATAGAAACTGAATGATCACTTACTTGTATCACAGCTGTTTACGAACAGTCAGCTTGGCACCGTTGATGATGGACAGAAAGCCAGCCACACAGCCACAGTTCTGAAGTCAGAAGCAAATGGAATGACCCCTGTTAGTATTTTCAACCTTCAGAAAGGGAGTCGGTCATGGCATTCTGGGAAACTGTATGACAAAAAAAAGAAAGTCAATACATGTATAGAAACTGAATGATCACTTACCTGTATCACAGCTGTTTACAAACAGTCAGCCTGGCACCGTTCATGGACAGATAGCCAGCCAGCCAGTCATAGTTGAGATTGGAGATGCAGATGGATAAACCCTTGTAAGTAGTTTCCACCTTCAAGGAGGGAGTACGTCATGGCATCCTGGGAAACTGTATGACAAAAAAGAAAAAAGTCAATACATGTATAGAAACTGAATGATCACTTACCTGTATCACAGCTGTTTACGAACAGTCAGCCTGGCACCGTTAATGGACAGATAGCCAGCCAGCCAGTCATAGTTGAGATTGGAGATGCAGATGGATAAACCCTTGTTAGTAGTTTCCACCTTCAAGGAGGGAGTCCGTCATGGCATCCTGGGAAACTGTATGACAAAAAAGAAAGTCAATACATGTATTGAATCTGAATGATCACTTACCTGTATCACAGCTGTTTATGAACAGTACGCCTGGCACAGTTTAAGTTGGACAGAATACCAGCCACACAGCCACAGTTGTGAAGAGAGAAGCAGATGGAATGACCCTTGTTAGTCGTTTCCACCTTCAAGGAGGGAGTCCGTCATGGCATCCTGGGAAACTGTATGACAAAAAAGAAAGTCAATACATGTATAGAAACTGAATGATCACTTACCTGTATCACAGCTGTTTACGAACAGTCAGCCTTGCACAGTTGAAGATGGACAGAATACCAGCCACACAGCCACAGTTGTGAAGTGGGAAGCAGATGGAATGACCCGTTAGTAGTTTCCACCTTCAGAGAGGAAGCCGGCCATGCGATCCTGGGAAACTGTATGACAAAAAAGAAAAAGTCAATACATGTATAGAAACGGAATGATTACTTACCTGTATCACAGCTGTTTACGAACAGTCAGCCTTGCACAGTTGAAGATGGACAGAATACCAGCCAGGCAGTCATAGTTGAGATTGGAGATGCAGATGGATAAACCCTTGTTAGTCTTTTCCACCTTCAGAGAGGGAGTCCGTCATGGCATCCTGGGAAACTGTATGACAAAAAAGAAAGTCATTACATGTATAGAAAACGAATGATCACTTACCTGTATCACAGCTGTTTACGAACAGTCAGCCTGGCACAGTTGAAGATGGACAGAAAGCCAGCCACAGTTGTGAAGTGAGAAGCAGATGGAATGACCCCTGTAAGTAGTTTCCACCTTCAGAGACGGAGTCCGTCATGGCATCCTGGGAAACTGTATGACAAAAAAGAAAGTCAATACATGTATAGAAACTGAATGATCACTTACCTGTATCACAGCTGTTCACGAACAGTCAGCCTGGCACCGTTGATGATGGACAGAAAGCCAGCCACACAGCCACAGTTGTGAAGTGAGAAGCAGATGGAATAACCCCTGTTAGTAGTTTCCACCTTCAGAGAGGGATTCCGTCATGGCATCCTGGGAAACTGTATGACAAAAAAGAAAGTCAATACATGTATAGAAACTGAATGATCACTTACCTGTATCACAGCTGTTCACGAACAGTCAGCCTGGCACCGTTGATGATGGACAGAAAGCCAGCCACACAGCCACAGTTGTGAAGTGAGAAGCAGATGGAATAACCCCTGTTAGTAGTTTCCACCTTCAGAGACGGAGTCCGTCATGGGATCCTGGGAAACTGTATGATTAAAAAAAAGAAAGCCAATGCATGTATAGAAAACGAATGATCACTTACCTGTATCACAGCTGTTTACAAACAGTCAGCCTGGCACCGTTAATGGACAGATAGCCAGCCAGCCAGTCATAGTTGAGATTGGAGATGCAGATGGATAAACCCTTGTTAGTAGTTTCCACCTTCAAGGAGGGAGTCCGTCATGGCATCCTGGGAAACTGTATGACAAAAAAGAAAAAGTCAATACATGTATAGAAACTGAATGATCACTTACCTGCATCACAGCTGTTTACAAACAGTCAGTCTGGCACAGTTAAAGTTGGACAGACAGCCAGCCACACAGCCACAGTTGTGAAGAGAGAAGCAGATGGAATGACCCTTGTTAGTCGTTTCCACCTTCAGAGAGGAAGCCGGCCATGCGATCCTGGGAAACTGTATGACAAAAAAGAAAAAGTCAATACATATATAGAAACTGAATGATCACTTACTTGTATCACAGCTGTTTACGAACAGTCAGCCTGGCACCGTTGATGATGGACAGAAAGCCAGCCACACAGCCACAGTTCTGAAGTGAGAAGCAAATGGAATGACCCCTGTTAGTATTTTCCACCTTCAGAAAGGGAGTCGGTCATGGCATTCTGGGAAACTGTATGACAAAAAAAAGAAAGTCAATACATGTATAGAAACTGAATGATCACTTACCTGTATCACAGCTGTTTACAAACAGTCAGCCTGGCACCGTTCATGGACAGATAGCCAGCCAGCCAGTCATAGTTGAGATTGGAGATGCAGATGGATAAACCCTTATAAGTAGTTTCCACCTTCAAGGAGGGAGTACGTCATGGCATCCTGGAAAACTGTATGACAAAAAAGAAAAAGTCAATACATGTATAGAAACTGAATGATCACTTACCTGTATCACAGCTGTTTACGAACAGTCAGCCTGGCACCGTTGATGATGGACAGAAAGCCAGCCACACAGCCACAGTTGTGAAGAGAGGAGCAGATGGAATGACCCTTGTTAGTCGTTTCCACCTTCAGAGAGGAAGCCGGCCATGCAATCCTGGGAAACTGTATGACAAAAAAGAAAAAGTCATTACATGTATAAAAACTGAATGATCACTTACCTGTATCACAGCTGTTTACGAACAGTCAGCCTGGCACCGTTGATGGACAGATAGCCAGCCATCCAGTCATAGTTGAGATTGGAGATGTAGATGGATAAACCCTTTTTAGTCATTTCCACCTTCAGAAAGGGAGTCCGTCATGGGATCCTGGGAAACGATGACAAAAAACAAAAAAAGTCAATACATATATAGAAAAATGAATGATCACTTACATGTATCACAGCTGTTTACGAACAGTCAGCCTCACACAGTTGAAGTTGGACAGAATACCAGCCAGCCAGTCATAGTTGAGTTTGGAGATGCAGATGGATAAACCCTTGTTAGTAGTTTCCACCTTCAAGGACGGAGTCCGTCATGGCATCCTGGGAAACTGTATGACAAAAAAAAGAAAGTCAATACATGTATAGAAACTGAATGATCACTTACCTGTATCACAGCTGTTTACAAACAGTCAGCCTGGCACCGTTCATGGACAGATAGCCAGCCACACAGCCACAGTTGTGAAGTGAGAAGCAGATGGAATGACCCCTGTTAGTAGTTTCCACCTTCAAGGAGGGAGTCGGTCATGGCATCATGGGAAAGTGTATGACAAAAAAAAGAAAGTCAATACATGTATAGAAACTGAATGATCACTTACCTTTATCACAGCTGTTTACGAACAGTCAGTCTGGCACCGATGATGGACAGATAGCCAGCCAGCCAGTCATAGTTGAGATTGGAGATGCAGATGGATAAACCCTTGTTAGTAGTTTCCACCTTCAAGGAGGGAGTCCGTAATGGCATCCTGGGAAACTGTATGACAAAAAAGAAAAAGTCAATACATGTATAGAAACTGAATGATCACTTACCTGTATCACAGCTGTTTACGAACAGTCAGCCTGGCACCGTTGATGATGGACAGAAAGCCAGCCACACAGCCACAGTTCTGAAGTGAGAAGCAAATGGAATGACCCCTGTTAGTATTTTCCACCTTCAGAAAGGGAGTCGGTCATGGCATTCTGGGAAACTGTATGAAAAAAAAAAGAAAGTCAATACATGTATAGAAACTGAATGATCACTTGCCTTTATCACAGCTGTTTACAAACAGTCAGCCTGGCACCGTTGATGGACAGATAGCCAGCCAGCCAGTCAAAGTTGCGATTGGAGATGTAGATGGATAAACCCTTGTTAGTAGTTTCCACCTTCAAGGAGGGAGTCCGTCATGGCATCCTGGGAAACTGTATGACAAAAAAGAAAGTCAATACATGTATTGAATCTGAATGATCACTTACCTGTATCACAGCTGTTTATGAACAGTACGCCTGGCACAGTTTAAGTTGGACAGAATACCAGCCATCCAGTCATAGTTGAGTTTGGAGATGCAGATGGATAAACCCTTGTTAGTCGTTTCCACCTTCAGAGAGGGAGTCCGTCATGGGATCTTGGGAAACTGTATGACAAAAAAGAAAAAGTCAATACATGTATAGAAACAGAATGATCACTTACCTTTATCGCAGCTGTTTATGAACAGTCAGCCTGGCACAGTTGAAGATGGAAAAAATACCAGCCAGCCAGTCATAGTTGAGATTGGAGATGCAGATGGATAAACCCTTGTTAGTCGTTTCCACCTTCAGAGAGGGAGTCCGTCATGGCATCCTGGGAAACTGTATGACAAAAAAGAAAGTCAATACATGTATAGAAACTGAATGATCACTTACCTGTATCACAGCTGTTTACAGACAGTCAGCCTGGCACCGTTGATGGACAGATAGCCAGCCATCCAGTCATAGTTGAGATTGGAGATGCAGATGGATAAACCCTTGTTAGTCATTTCCACCTTCAGAAAGGGAGTCCGTCATGGCATCCTGGGAAACTGTATGACAAAAAAGAAAAAACGTCAATACATATATAGAAACTGAATGACCACTTACCTGTATCACAGCTGTTTACAAACAGTCAGCCTGGCACAGTTTAAGATGGACAGGAAACCAGCCACACAGCCACAGTTGTGAAGTAAGAAGCAGATGGTATGACCCCTGTTAGTAGTTTCCACCCTCAGAGAGGGAGTCAGTCATGGCATCCTGGGAAACTGTATGACAAAAAAGAAAGTCAATACATGTATAGAAACTGAATGATCACTTACCTGTATCACAGCTGTTTACGAACAGTCAGCATGGCACAGTTGAAGATGGATAGAAAGCCAGCCAGCCAGTCATATTTGAGATTGGAGATGCAGATGGATAAACCCTTGTTAGTCGTTTCCACCTTCAGAGAGGGAGTCCACCATGGCATCCTGGAAAACTGTATGACAAAAAAGAAAGTCAATACATGTTTAGAAACTGAATGATCACTTACCTGTATCACAGCTGTTTACGAACAGTCAGCCTGGCACAGTTGAAGAAGGACAGAAAGCCAGCCACACAGCCACAGTTGTGAAGTGAGAAGCAGATGGAATGACCCCTGTTAGTAGTTTCCACCTTAAGAGAGGGAGTCCATCATGGCATCCTGGGAAACTGTATGACAAAAAAGAAAAAGTCAATACATGTATAGAAACTGAATGATGACTTACCTGTATCACAACTGTTTACGAACAGTCAGCCTGGCACAGTTGAAGATGGACAGAAAGCCAGCCACAGTTGTGAAGTGAGAAGCAGATGGAATAACCCCTGTTAGTAGTTTCCACCGTCAGAGACGGAGTCCGTCATGGGATCCTGGGAAACTGTATGATTAAAAAAAAGAAAGCCAATGCATGTATAGAAACTGAATGATCACTTACCTGTATCACAGCTGTTTACAAACAGTCAGCCTGGCACCGTTCATGGACAGATAGCCAGCCAGCCAGTCATAGTTGAGATTGGAGATGCAGATGGATAAACCCTTGTAAGTAGTTTCAACCTTCAAGGAGGGAGTACGTCATGGCATCCTGGGAAACTGTATGACAAAAAAGAAAAAGTCAATACATGTATAGAAACTGAATGATCACTTACCTGTATCACAGCTGTTTACGAACAGTCAGCCTGGCACCGTTGATGATGGACAGAAAGCCAGCCACACAGCCATAGTTGTGAAGAGAGGAGCAGATGGAATGACCCTTGTTAGTCGTTTCCACCTTCAGAGAGGAAGCCGGCCATGCGATCCTGGGAAACTGTATGACAAAAAAGAAAAAGTCAATACATGTATAGAAACTGAATTATTATTTGCCTGTATCACAGCTGTTTACGAACAGTCAGCCTGGCACCGTTGATGATGGACAGAAAGCCAGCCACACAGCCACAGTTGTGAAGTGAGAAGCAGATGGAATGACCCCTGTTAGTAGTTTCCACCTTCAAGGAGGGAGTCGGTCATGGCATCATGGGAAACTGTATGACAAAAAAAAGAAAGTCAATACATGTATAGAAACTGAATGATCACTTACCTTTATCACAGCTGTTTACGAACAGTCAGTCTGGCACCGTTGATGGACAGATAGCCAGCCAGCCAGTCATAGTTGAGATTGGAGATGCAGATG
Organism: Salminus brasiliensis; assembly: GCF_030463535.1. NCBI lineage: Eukaryota > Metazoa > Chordata > Actinopteri > Characiformes > Bryconidae > Salminus > Salminus brasiliensis. The sequence continues at coordinate 29,601,125 of NC_132885.1, read as the reverse complement.
GATAAACCCTTGTTAGTAGTTTCCACCTTCAAGGAGGGAGTCCGTCATGGCATCCTGGGAAACTGTATGACAAAAAAGAAAGTCAATACATGTATTGAATCTGAATGATCACTTACCTGTATCACAGCTGTTTATGAACAGTACGCCCGGCACAGTTTAAGTTGGACAGAATACCAGCCACACAGCCACAGTTGTGAAGAGAGAAGCAGATGGAATGACCCTTGTTAGTCGTTTCCACCTTCAAGGAGGGAGTCCGTCATGGCATCCTGGGAAACTGTATGACAAAAAAGAAAGTCAATACATGTATAGAAACTGAATGATCACTTACCTGTATCACAGCTGTTTACGAACAGTCAGCCTTGCACAGTTGAAGATGGACAGAATACCAGCCACACAGCCACAGTTGTGAAGTGGGAAGCAGATGGAATGACCCGTTAGTAGTTTCCACCTTCAGAGAGGAAGCCGGCCATGCGATCCTGGGAAACTGTATGACAAAAAAGAAAAAGTCAATACATGTATAGAAACGGAATGATTACTTACCTGTATCACAGCTGTTTACGAACAGTCAGCCTTGCACAGTTGAAGATGGACAGAATACCAGCCAGGCAGTCATAGTTGAGATTGGAGATGCAGATGGATAAACCCTTGTTAGTCTTTTCCACCTTCAGAGAGGGAGTCCGTCATGGCATCCTGGGAAACTGTATGACAAAAAAGAAAGTCATTACATGTATAGAAAACGAATGATCACTTACCTGTATCACAGCTGTTTACGAACAGTCAGCCTGGCACAGTTGAAGATGGACAGAAAGCCAGCCACAGTTGTGAAGTGAGAAGCAGATGGAATGACCCCTGTAAGTAGTTTCCACCTTCAGAGACGGAGTCCGTCATGGCATCCTGGGAAACTGTATGACAAAAAAGAAAGTCAATACATGTATAGAAACTGAATGATCACTTACCTGTATCACAGCTGTTCACGAACAGTCAGCCTGGCACCGTTGATGATGGACAGAAAGCCAGCCACACAGCCACAGTTGTGAAGTGAGAAGCAGATGGAATAACCCCTGTTAGTAGTTTCCACCTTCAGAGAGGGATTCCGTCATGGCATCCTGGGAAACTGTATGACAAAAAAGAAAGTCAATACATGTATAGAAACTGAATGATGACTTACCTGTATCACAACTGTTTACGAACAGTCAGCCTGGCACAGTTGAAGATGGACAGAAAGCCAGCCACAGTTGTGAAGTGAGAAGCAGATGGAATAACCCCTGTTAGTAGTTTCCACCTTCAGAGACGGAGTCCGTCATGGGATCCTGGGAAACTGTATGATTAAAAAAAAGAAAGCCAATGCATGTATAGAAAACGAATGATCACTTACCTGTATCACAGCTGTTTACAAACAGTCAGCCTGGCACCGTTAATGGACAGATAGCCAGCCAGCCAGTCATAGTTGAGATTGGAGATGCAGATGGATAAACCTTTGTTAGTAGTTTCCACCTTCAAGGAGGGAGTCCGTCATGGCATCCTGGGAAACTGTATGACAAAAAAGAAAAAGTCAATACATGTATAGAAACTGAATGATCACTTACCTGCATCACAGCTGTTTACAAACAGTCAGTCTGGCACAGTTAAAGTTGGACAGACAGCCAGCCACACAGCCACAGTTGTGAAGAGAGAAGCAGATGGAATGACCCTTGTTAGTCGTTTCCACCTTCAGAGAGGAAGCCGGCCATGCGATCCTGGGAAACTGTATGACAAAAAAGAAAAAGTCAATACATATATAGAAACTGAATGTTCACTTACTTGTATCACAGCTGTTTACGAACAGTCAGCCTGGCACCGTTGATGATGGACAGAAAGCCAGCCACACAGCCACAGTTCTGAAGTCAGAAGCAAATGGAATGACCCCTGTTAGTATTTTCCACCTTCAGAAAGGGAGTCGGTCATGGCATTCTGGGAAACTGTATGACAAAAAAAAGAAAGTCAATACATGTATAGAAACTGAATGATCACTTACCTGTATCACAGCTGTTTACAAACAGTCAGCCTGGCACCGTTCATGGACAGATAGCCAGCCAGCCAGTCATAGTTGAGATTGGAGATGCAGATGGATAAACCCTTGTAAGTAGTTTCCACCTTCAAGGAGGGAGTACGTCATGGCATCCTGGGAAACTGTATGACAAAAAAGAAAAAGTCAATACATGTATAGAAACTGAATGATCACTTACCTGTATCACAGCTGTTTACGAACAGTCAGCCTGGCACCGTTGATGATGGACAGAAAGCCAGCCACACAGCCACAGTTGTGAAGAGAGGAGCAGATGGAATGACCCTTGTTAGTCGTTTCCACCTTCAGAGAGGAAGCCGGCCATGCGATCCTGGGAAACTGTATGACAAAAAAGAAAAAGTCATTACATGTATAAAAACTGAATGATCACTTACCTGTATCACAGCTGTTTACGAACAGTCAGCCTGGCACCGTTGATGGACAGATAGCCAGCCATCCAGTCATAGTTGAGATTGGAGATGTAGATGGATAAACCCTTTTTAGTCATTTCCACCTTCAGAAAGGGAGTCCGTCATGGGATCCTGGGAAACGATGACAAAAAACAAAAAAAAGTCAATACATATATAGAAAAATGAATGATAACTTACCTGTATCACAGCTGTTTACGAACAGTCAGCCTCACACAGTTGAAGTTGGACAGAATACCAGCCAGCCAGTCATAGTTGAGTTTGGAGATGCAGATGGATAAACCCTTGTTAGTAGTTTCCACCTTCAAGGACGGAGTCCGTCATGGCATCCTGGGAAACTGTATGACAAAAAAGAAAAAGTCAATACATGTATAGAAACTGAATTATTATTTGCCTGTATCACAGCTGTTTACGAACAGTCAGCCTGGCACCGTTGATGATGGACAGAAAGCCAGCCACACAGCCACAGTTGTGAAGTGAGAAGCAGATAGAATGACCCCTGTTAGTAGTTTCCACCTTCAAGGAGGGAGTCGGTCATGGCTTCATGGGAAACTGTATGACAAAAAAAAGAAAGTCAATACATGTATAGAAACTGAATGATCACTTACCTTTATCACAGCTGTTTACGAACAGTCAGTCTGGCACCGTTGATGGACAGATAGCCAGCCAGCCAGTCATAGTTGAGATTGGAGATGCAGATGGATAAACCCTTGTTAGTAGTTTCCACCTTCAGAGAGGGATTCCGTCATGGCATCCTGGGAAACTGTATGACAAAAAAGAAAGTCAATACATGTATAGAAACTGAATGATGACTTACCTGTATCACAACTGTTTACGAACAGTCAGCCTGGCACAGTTGAAGATGGACAGAAAGCCAGCCACAGTTGTGAAGTGAGAAGCAGATGGAATAACCCCTGTTAGTAGTTTCCACCTTCAGAGACGGAGTCCGTCATGGGATCCTGGGAAACTGTATGATTAAAAAAAAGAAAGCCAATGCATGTATAGAAAACGAATGATCACTTACCTGTATCACAGCTGTTTACGAACAGTCAGCCTGGCACCGTTAATGGACAGATAGCCAGCCAGCCAGTCATAGTTGAGATTGGAGATGCAGATGGATAAACCCTTGTTAGTAGTTTCCACCTTCAAGGAGGGAGTCCGTCATGGCATCCTGGGAAACTGTATGACAAAAAAGAAAAAGTCAATACATGTATAGAAACTGAATGATCACTTACCTGCATCACAGCTGTTTACAAACAGTCAGTCTGGCACAGTTAAAGTTGGACAGAAAGCCAGCCACACAGCCACAGTTGTGAAGAGAGAAGCAGATGGAATGACCCTTGTTAGTCGTTTCCACCTTCAGAGAGGAAGCCGGCCATGCGATCCTGGAAAACTGTATGACAAAAAAGAAAAAGTCAATACATATATAGAAACTGAATGATCACTTACTTGTATCACAGCTGTTTACGAACAGTCAGCTTGGCACCGTTGATGATGGACAGAAAGCCAGCCACACAGCCACAGTTCTGAAGTCAGAAGCAAATGGAATGACCCCTGTTAGTATTTTCCACCTTCAGAAAGGGAGTCGGTCATGGCATTCTGGGAAACTGTATGACAAAAAAAAGAAAGTCAATACATGTATAGAAACTGAATGATCACTTACCTGTATCACAGCTGTTTACAAACAGTCAGCCTGGCACCGTTCATGGACAGATAGCCAGCCAGCCAGTCATAGTTGAGATTGGAGATGCAGATGGATAAACCCTTGTAAGTAGTTTCCACCTTCAAGGAGGGAGTACGTCATGGCATCCTGGGAAACTGTATGACAAAAAAGAAAAAAGTCAATACATGTATAGAAACTGAATGATCACTTACCTGTATCACAGCTGTTTACGAACAGTCAGCCTGGCACCGTTAATGGACAGATAGCCAGCCAGCCAGTCATAGTTGAGATTGGAGATGCAGATGGATAAACCCTTGTTAGTAGTTTCCACCTTCAAGGAGGGAGTCCGTCATGGCATCCTGGGAAACTGTATGACAAAAAAGAAAGTCAATACATGTATTGAATCTGAATGATCACTTACCTGTATCACAGCTGTTTATGAACAGTACGCCTGGCACAGTTTAAGTTGGACAGAATACCAGCCACACAGCCACAGTTGTGAAGAGAGAAGCAGATGGAATGACCCTTGTTAGTCGTTTCCACCTTCAAGGAGGGAGTCCGTCATGGCATCCTGGGAAACTGTATGACAAAAAAGAAAGTCAATACATGTATAGAAACTGAATGATCACTTACCTGTATCACAGCTGTTCACGAACAGTCAGCCTGGCACCGTTGATGATGGACAGAAAGCCAGCCACACAGCCACAGTTGTGAAGTGAGAAGCAGATGGAATAACCCCTGTTAGTAGTTTCCACCTTCAGAGAGGGATTCCGTCATGGCATCCTGGGAAACTGTATGACAAAAAAGAAAGTCAATACATGTATAGAAACTGAATGATGACTTACCTGTATCACAACTGTTTACGAACAGTCAGCCTGGCACAGTTGAAGATGGACAGAAAGCCAGCCACAGTTGTGAAGTGAGAAGCAGATGGAATAACCCCTGTTAGTAGTTTCCACCTTCAGAGACGGACTCCGTCATGGGATCCTGGGAAACTGTATGATTAAAAAAAAGAAAGCCAATGCATGTATAGAAAACGAATGATCACTTACCTGTATCACAGCTGTTTACAAACAGTCAGCCTGGCACCGTTAATGGACAGATAGCCAGCCAGCCAGTCATAGTTGAGATTGGAGATGCAGATGGATAAACCTTTGTTAGTAGTTTCCACCTTCAAGGAGGGAGTCCGTCATGGCATCCTGGGAAACTGTATGACAAAAAAGAAAAAGTCAATACATGTATAGAAACTGAATGATCACTTACCTGCATCACAGCTGTTTACAAACAGTCAGTCTGGCACAGTTAAAGTTGGACAGACAGCCAGCCACACAGCCACAGTTGTGAAGAGAGAAGCAGATGGAATGACCCTTGTTAGTCGTTTCCACCTTCAGAGAGGAAGCCGGCCATGCGATCCTGGGAAACTGTATGACAAAAAAGAAAAAGTCAATACATATATAGAAACTGAATGATCACTTACTTGTATCACAGCTGTTTACGAACAGTCAGCCTGGCACCGTTGATGATGGACAGAAAGCCAGCCACACAGCCACAGTTCTGAAGTCAGAAGCAAATGGAATGACCCCTGTTAGTATTTTCCACCTTCAGAAAGGGAGTCGGTCATGGCATTCTGGGAAACTGTATGACAAAAAAAAGAAAGTCAATACATGTATAGAAACTGAATGATCACTTACCTGTATCACAGCTGTTTACAAACAGTCAGCCTGGCACCGTTCATGGACAGATAGCCAGCCAGCCAGTCATAGTTGAGATTGGAGATGCAGATGGATAAACCCTTGTAAGTAGTTTCCACCTTCAAGGAGGGAGTACGTCATGGCATCCTGGGAAACTGTATGACAAAAAAGAAAAAGTCAATACATGTATAGAAACTGAATGATCACTTACCTGTATCACAGCTGTTTACGAACAGTCAGCCTGGCACCGTTGATGATGGACAGAAAGCCAGCCACACAGCCACAGTTGTGAAGAGAGGAGCAGATGGAATGACCCTTGTTAGTCGTTTCCACCTTCAGAGAGGAAGCCGGCCATGCGATCCTGGGAAACTGTATGACAAAAAAGAAAAAGTCATTACATGTATAAAAACTGAATGATCACTTACCTGTATCACAGCTGTTTACGAACAGTCAGCCTGGCACCGTTGATGGACAGATAGCCAGCCATCCAGTCATAGTTGAGATTGGAGATGTAGATGGATAAACCCTTTTTAGTCATTTCCACCTTCAGAAAGGGAGTCCGTCATGGGATCCTGGGAAACGATGACAAAAAACAAAAAAAAGTCAATACATATATAGAAAAATGAATGATAACTTACCTGTATCACAGCTGTTTACGAACAGTCAGCCTCACACAGTTGAAGTTGGACAGAATACCAGCCAGCCAGTCATAGTTGAGTTTGGAGATGCAGATGGATAAACCCTTGTTAGTAGTTTCCACCTTCAAGGACGGAGTCCGTCATGGCATCCTGGGAAACTGTATGACAAAAAAGAAAAAGTCAATACATGTATAGAAACTGAATTATTATTTGCCTGTATCACAGCTGTTTACGAACAGTCAGCCTGGCACCGTTGATGATGGACAGAAAGCCAGCCACACAGCCACAGTTGTGAAGTGAGAAGCAGATAGAATGACCCCTGTTAGTAGTTTCCACCTTCAAGGAGGGAGTCGGTCATGGCTTCATGGGAAACTGTATGACAAAAAAAAGAAAGTCAATACATGTATAGAAACTGAATGATCACTTACCTTTATCACAGCTGTTTACGAACAGTCAGTCTGGCACCGTTGATGGACAGATAGCCAGCCAGCCAGTCATAGTTGAGATTGGAGATGCAGATGGATAAACCCTTGTTAGTAGTTTCCACCTTCAGAGAGGGATTCCGTCATGGCATCCTGGGAAACTGTATGACAAAAAAGAAAGTCAATACATGTATAGAAACTGAATGATGACTTACCTGTATCACAACTGTTTACGAACAGTCAGCCTGGCACAGTTGAAGATGGACAGAAAGCCAGCCACAGTTGTGAAGTGAGAAGCAGATGGAATAACCCCTGTTAGTAGTTTCCACCTTCAGAGACGGAGTCCGTCATGGGATCCTGGGAAACTGTATGATTAAAAAAAAGAAAGCCAATGCATGTATAGAAAACGAATGATCACTTACCTGTATCACAGCTGTTTACGAACAGTCAGCCTGGCACCGTTAATGGACAGATAGCCAGCCAGCCAGTCATAGTTGAGATTGGAGATGCAGATGGATAAACCCTTGTTAGTAGTTTCCACCTTCAAGGAGGGAGTCCGTCATGGCATCCTGGGAAACTGTATGACAAAAAAGAAAAAGTCAATACATGTATAGAAACTGAATGATCACTTACCTGCATCACAGCTGTTTACAAACAGTCAGTCTGGCACAGTTAAAGTTGGACAGAAAGCCAGCCACACAGCCACAGTTGTGAAGAGAGAAGCAGATGGAATGACCCTTGTTAGTCGTTTCCACCTTCAGAGAGGAAGCCGGCCATGCGATCCTGGAAAACTGTATGACAAAAAAGAAAAAGTCAATACATATATAGAAACTGAATGATCACTTACTTGTATCACAGCTGTTTACGAACAGTCAGCTTGGCACCGTTGATGATGGACAGAAAGCCAGCCACACAGCCACAGTTCTGAAGTCAGAAGCAAATGGAATGACCCCTGTTAGTATTTTCCACCTTCAGAAAGGGAGTCGGTCATGGCATTCTGGGAAACTGTATGACAAAAAAAAGAAAGTCAATACATGTATAGAAACTGAATGATCACTTACCTGTATCACAGCTGTTTACAAACAGTCAGCCTGGCACCGTTCATGGACAGATAGCCAGCCAGCCAGTCATAGTTGAGATTGGAGATGCAGATGGATAAACCCTTGTAAGTAGTTTCCACCTTCAAGGAGGGAGTACGTCATGGCATCCTGGGAAACTGTATGACAAAAAAGAAAAAAGTCAATACATGTATAGAAACTGAATGATCACTTACCTGTATCACAGCTGTTTACGAACAGTCAGCCTGGCACCGTTAATGGACAGATAGCCAGCCAGCCAGTCATAGTTGAGATTGGAGATGCAGATGGATAAACCCTTGTTAGTAGTTTCCACCTTCAAGGAGGGAGTCCGTCATGGCATCCTGGGAAACTGTATGACAAAAAAGAAAGTCAATACATGTATTGAATCTGAATGATCACTTACCTGTATCACAGCTGTTTATGAACAGTACGCCTGGCACAGTTTAAGTTGGACAGAATACCAGCCACACAGCCACAGTTGTGAAGAGAGAAGCAGATGGAATGACCCTTGTTAGTCGTTTCCACCTTCAAGGAGGGAGTCCGTCATGGCATCCTGGGAAACTGTATGACAAAAAAGAAAGTCAATACATGTATTGAATCTGAATGATCACTTACCTGTATCACAGCTGTTTATGAACAGTACGCCTGGCACAGTTTAAGTTGGACAGAATACCAGCCACACAGCCACAGTTGTGAAGAGAGAAGCAGATGGAATGACCCTTGTTAGTCGTTTCCACCTTCAAGGAGGGAGTCCGTCATGGCATCCTGGGAAACTGTATGACAAAAAAGAAAGTCAATACATGTATAGAAACGGAATGATTACTTACCTGTATCACAGCTGTTTACGAACAGTCAGCCTTGCACAGTTGAAGATGGACAGAATACCAGCCAGGCAGTCATAGTTGAGATTGGAGATGCAGATGGATAAACCCTTGTTAGTCTTTTCCACCTTCAGAGAGGGAGTCCGTCATGGCATCCTGGGAAACTGTATGACAAAAAAGAAAGTCATTACATGTATAGAAAACGAATGATCACTTACCTGTATCACAGCTGTTTACGAACAGTCAGCCTGGCACAGTTGAAGATGGACAGAAAGCCAGCCACAGTTGTGAAGTGAGAAGCAGATGGAATGACCCCTGTAAGTAGTTTCCACCTTCAGAGACGGAGTCCGTCATGGCATCCTGGGAAACTGTATGACAAAAAAAAGAAAGTCAATACATGTATAGAAACTGAATGATCACTTACCTGTATCACAGCTGTTTACAAACAGTCAGCCTGGCACCGTTCATGGACAGATAGCCAGCCAGCCAGTCATAGTTGAGATTGGAGATGCAGATGGATAAACCCTTGTAAGTAGTTTCCACCTTCAAGGAGGGAGTACGTCATGGCATCCTGGGAAACTGTATGACAAAAAAGAAAAAGTCAATACATGTATAGAAACTGAATGATCACTTACCTGTATCACAGCTGTTTACGAACAGTCAGCCTGGCACCGTTGATGATGGACAGAAAGCCAGCCACACAGCCACAGTTGTGAAGAGAGGAGCAGATGGAATGACCCTTGTTAGTCGTTTCCACCTTCAGAGAGGAAGCCGGCCATGCGATCCTGGGAAACTGTATGACAAAAAAGAAAAAGTCATTACATGTATAAAAACTGAATGATCACTTACCTGTATCACAGCTGTTTACGAACAGTCAGCCTGGCACCGTTGATGGACAGATAGCCAGCCATCCAGTCATAGTTGAGATTGGAGATGTAGATGGATAAACCCTTTTTAGTCATTTCCACCTTCAGAAAGGGAGTCCGTCATGGGATCCTGGGAAACGATGACAAAAAACAAAAAAAAGTCAATACATATATAGAAAAATGAATGATAACTTACCTGTATCACAGCTGTTTACGAACAGTCAGCCTCACACAGTTGAAGTTGGACAGAATACCAGCCAGCCAGTCATAGTTGAGTTTGGAGATGCAGATGGATAAACCCTTGTTAGTAGTTTCCACCTTCAAGGACGGAGTCCGTCATGGCATCCTGGGAAACTGTATGACAAAAAAGAAAAAGTCAATACATGTATAGAAACTGAATTATTATTTGCCTGTATCACAGCTGTTTACGAACAGTCAGCCTGGCACCGTTGATGATGGACAGAAAGCCAGCCACACAGCCACAGTTTTGAAGTGAGAAGCAGATAGAATGACCCCTGTTAGTAGTTTCCACCTTCAAGGAGGGAGTCGGTCATGGCATCATGGGAAACTGTATGACAAAAAAAAGAAAGTCAATACATGTATAGAAACTGAATGATCACTTACCTTTATCACAGCTGTTTACGAACAGTCAGTCTGGCACCGTTGATGGACAGATAGCCAGCCAGCCAGTCATAGTTGAGATTGGAGATGCAGATGGATAAACCCTTGTTAGTAGTTTCCACCTTCAGAGAGGGATTCCGTCATGGCATCCTGGGAAACTGTATGACAAAAAAGAAAGTCAATACATGTATAGAAACTGAATGATGACTTACCTGTATCACAACTGTTTACGAACAGTCAGCCTGGCACAGTTGAAGATGGACAGAAAGCCAGCCACAGTTGTGAAGTGAGAAGCAGATGGAATAACCCCTGTTAGTAGTTTCCACCTTCAGAGACGGAGTCCGTCATGGGATCCTGGGAAACTGTATGATTAAAAAAAAGAAAGCCAATGCATGTATAGAAAACGAATGATCACTTACCTGTATCACAGCTGTTTACGAACAGTCAGCCTGGCACCGTTAATGGACAGATAGCCAGCCAGCCAGTCATAGTTGAGATTGGAGATGCAGATGGATAAACCCTTGTTAGTAGTTTCCACCTTCAAGGAGGGAGTCCGTCATGGCATCCTGGGAAACTGTATGACAAAAAAGAAAAAGTCAATACATGTATAGAAACTGAATGATCACTTACCTGCATCACAGCTGTTTACAAACAGTCAGTCTGGCACAGTTAAAGTTGGACAGAAAGCCAGCCACACAGCCACAGTTGTGAAGAGAGAAGCAGATGGAATGACCCTTGTTAGTCGTTTCCACCTTCAGAGAGGAAGCCGGCCATGCGATCCTGGAAAACTGTATGACAAAAAAGAAAAAGTCAATACATATATAGAAACTGAATGATCACTTACTTGTATCACAGCTGTTTACGAACAGTCAGCTTGGCACCGTTAATGATGGACAGAAAGCCAGCCACACAGCCACAGTTCTGAAGTCAGAAGCAAATGGAATGACCCCTGTTAGTATTTTCCACCTTCAGAAAGGGAGTCGGTCATGGCATTCTGGGAAACTGTATGACAAAAAAAAGAAAGTCAATACATGTATAGAAACTGAATGATCACTTACCTGTATCACAGCTGTTTACGAACAGTCAGCCTGGCACCGTTAATGGACAGATAGCCAGCCAGCCAGTCATAGTTGAGATTGGAGATGCAGATGGATAAACCCTTGTTAGTAGTTTCCACCTTCAAGGAGGGAGTCCGTCATGGCATCCTGGGAAACTGTATGACAAAAAAGAAAGTCAATACATGTATTGAATCTGAATGATCACTTACCTGTATCACAGCTGTTTATGAACAGTACGCCTGGCACAGTTTAAGTTGGACAGAATACCAGCCACACAGCCACAGTTGTGAAGAGAGAAGCAGATGGAATGACCCTTGTTAGTCGTTTCCACCTTCAAGGAGGGAGTCCGTCATGGCATCCTGGGAAACTGTATGACAAAAAAGAAAGTCAATACATGTATAGAAACTGAATGATCACTTACCTGTATCACAGCTGTTTACGAACAGTCAGCCTTGCACAGTTGAAGATGGACAGAATACCAGCCACACAGCCACAGTTGTGAAGTGGGAAGCAGATGGAATGACCCGTTAGTAGTTTCCACCTTCAGAGAGGAAGCCGGCCATGCGATCCTGGGAAACTGTATGACAAAAAAGAAAAAGTCAATACATGTATAGAAACGGAATGATTACTTACCTGTATCACAGCTGTTTACGAACAGTCAGCCTTGCACAGTTGAAGATGGACAGAATACCAGCCAGGCAGTCATAGTTGAGATTGGAGATGCAGATGGATAAACCCTTGTTAGTCTTTTCCACCTTCAGAGAGGGAGTCCGTCATGGCATCCTGGGAAACTGTATGACAAAAAAGAAAGTCATTACATGTATAGAAAACGAATGATCACTTACCTGTATCACAGCTGTTTACGAACAGTCAGCCTGGCACAGTTGAAGATGGACAGAAAGCCAGCCACAGTTGTGAAGTGAGAAGCAGATGGAATGACCCCTGTAAGTAGTTTCCACCTTCAGAGACGGAGTCCGTCATGGCATCCTGGGAAACTGTATGACAAAAAAGAAAGTCAATACATGTATAGAAACTGAATGATCACTTACCTGTATCACAGCTGTTCACGAACAGTCAGCCTGGCACCGTTGATGATGGACAGAAAGCCAGCCACACAGCCACAGTTGTGAAGTGAGAAGCAGATGGAATAACCCCTGTTAGTAGTTTCCACCTTCAGAGAGGGATTCCGTCATGGCATCCTGGGAAACTGTATGACAAAAAAGAAAGTCAATACATGTATAGAAACTGAATGATGACTTACCTGTATCACAACTGTTTACGAACAGTCAGCCTGGCAAAGTTGAAGATGGACAGAAAGCCAGCCACAGTTGTGAAGTGAGAAGCAGATGGAATGACCCCTGTAAGTAGTTTCCACCTTCAGAGACGGAGTCCGTCATGGCATCCTGGGAAACTGTATGACAAAAAAGAAAGTCAATACATGTATAGAAACTGAATGATCACTTACCTGTATCACAGCTGTTCACGAACAGTCAGCCTGGCACCGTTGATGATGGACAGAAAGCCAGCCACACAGCCACAGTTGTGAAGTGAGAAGCAGATGGAATAACCCCTGTTAGTAGTTTCCACCTTCAGAGAGGGATTCCGTCATGGCATCCTGGGAAACTGTATGACAAAAAAGAAAGTCAATACATGTATAGGAACTGAATGATGACTTACCTGTATCACAACTGTTTACGAACAGTCAGCCTGGCACAGTTGAAGATGGACAGAAAGCCAGCCACAGTTGTGAAGTGAGAAGCAGATGGAATAACCCCTGTTAGTAGTTTCCACCTTCAGAGACGGACTCCGTCATGGGATCCTGGGAAACTGTATGATTAAAAAAAAGAAAGCCAATGCATGTATAGAAAACGAATGATCACTTACCTGTATCACAGCTGTTTACAAACAGTCAGCCTGGCACCGTTAATGGACAGATAGCCAGCCAGCCAGTCATAGTTGAGATTGGAGATGCAGATGGATAAACCCTTGTTAGTAGTTTCCACCTTCAAGGAGGGAGTCCGTCATGGCATCCTGGGAAACTGTATGACAAAAAAGAAAAAGTCAATACATGTATAGAAACTGAATGATCACTTACCTGCATCACAGCTGTTTACAAACAGTCAGTCTGGCACAGTTAAAGTTGGACAGACAGCCAGCCACACAGCCACAGTTGTGAAGAGAGAAGCAGATGGAATGACCCTTGTTAGTCGTTTCCACCTTCAGAGAGGAAGCCGGCCATGCGATCCTGGGAAACTGTATGACAAAAAAGAAAAAGTCAATACATGTATAGAAACTGAATGATCACTTACTTGTATCACAGCTGTTTACGAACAGTCAGCCTGGCACCGTTGATGATGGACAGAAAGCCAGCCACAAACCCACAGTTCTGAAGTCAGAAGCAAATGGAATGACCCCTGTTAGTATTTTCCACCTTCAGAAAGGGAGTCGGTCATGGCATTCTGGGAAACTGTATGACAAAAAAAAGAAAGTCAATACATGTATAGAAACTGAATGATCACTTACCTGTATCACAGCTGTTTACAAACAGTCAGCCTGGCACCGTTCATGGACAGATAGCCAGCCAGCCAGTCATAGTTGAGATTGGAGATGCAGATGGATAAACCCTTGTAAGTAGTTTCCACCTTCAAGGAGGGAGTACGTCATGGCATCCTGGGAAACTGTATGACAAAAAAGAAAAAGTCAATACATGTATAGAAACTGAATGATCACTTACCTGTATCACAGCTGTTTACGAACAGTCAGCCTGGCACCGTTGATGATGGACAGAAAGCCAGCCACACAGCCACAGTTGTGAAGAGAGGAGCAGATGGAATGACCCTTGTTAGTCGTTTCCACCTTCAGAGAGGAAGCCGGCCATGCGATCCTGGGAAACTGTATGACAAAAAAGAAAAAGTCATTACATGTATAAAAACTGAATGATCACTTACCTGTATCACAGCTGTTTACGAACAGTCAGCCTGGCACCGTTGATGGACAGATAGCCAGCCATCCAGTCATAGTTGAGATTGGAGATGTAGATGGATAAACCCTTTTTAGTCATTTCCACCTTCAGAAAGGGAGTCCGTCATGGGATCCTGGGAAACGATGACAAAAAACAAAAAAAAGTCAATACATATATAGAAAAATGAATGATAACTTACCTGTATCACAGCTGTTTACGAACAGTCAGCCTCACACAGTTGAAGTTGGACAGAATACCAGCCAGCCAGTCATAGTTGAGTTTGGAGATGCAGATGGATAAACCCTTGTTAGTAGTTTCCACCTTCAAGGACGGAGTCCGTCATGGCATCCTGGGAAACTGTATGACAAAAAAGAAAAAGTCAATACATGTATAGAAACTGAATTATTATTTGCCTGTATCACAGCTGTTTACGAACAGTCAGCCTGGCACCGTTGATGATGGACAGAAAGCCAGCCACACAGCCACAGTTGTGAAGTGAGAAGCAGATAGAATGACCCCTGTTAGTAGTTTCCACCTTCAAGGAGGGAGTCGGTCATGGCATCATGGGAAACTGTATGACAAAAAAAAGAAAGTCAATACATGTATAGAAACTGAATGATCACTTACCTTTATCACAGCTGTTTACGAACAGTCAGTCTGGCACCGTTGATTGACAGATAGCCAGCCAGCCAGTCATAGTTGAGATTGGAGATGTAGATGGATAAACCCTTGTTAGTAGTTTCCACCTTCAAGGAGGGAGTCCGTCATGGCATCCTTGGAAACTGTATGACAAAAAAGAAAGTCAATACATGTATTGAATCTGAATGATCACTTACCTGTATCACAGCTGTTTATGAACAGTACGCCTGGCACAGTTTAAGTTGGACAGAATACCAGCCACACAGCCACAGTTGTGAAGAGAGAAGCAGATGGAATGACCCTTGTTAGTCGTTTCCACCTTCAAGGAGGGAGTCCGTCATGGCATCCTGGGAAACTGTATGACAAAAAAGAAAAAGTCAATACATGTACAGAAACGGAATGATTACTTACCTGTATCACAGCTGTTTACGAACAGTCAGCCTTGCACAGTTGAAGATGGACAGAATACCAGCCAGCCAGTCATAGTTGAGATTGGAGATGCAGATGGATAAACCCTTGTTAGTCTTTTCCACCTTCAGAGAGGGAGTCCGTCATGGCATCCTGGGAAACTGTATGACAAAAAAGAAAGTCATTACATGTATAGAAAACGAATGATCACTTACCTGTATCACAGCTGTTTACGAACAGTCAGCCTGGCACAGTTGAAGATGGACAGAAAGCCAGCCACAGTTGTGAAGTGAGAAGCAGATGGAATGACCCCTGTAAGTAGTTTCCACCTTCAGAGACGGAGTCCGTCATGGCATCCTGGGAAACTGTATGACAAAAAAGAAAGTCAATACATGTATAGAAACTGAATGATCACTTACCTGTATCACAGCTGTTCACGAACAGTCAGCCTGGCACCGTTGATGATGGACAGAAAGCCAGCCACACAGCCACAGTTGTGAAGTGAGAAGCAGATGGAATAACCCCTGTTAGTAGTTTCCACCTTCAGAGAGGGATTCCGTCATGGCATCCTGGGAAACTGTATGACAAAAAAGAAAGTCAATACATGTATAGAAACTGAATGATGACTTACCTGTATCACAACTGTTTACGAACAGTCAGCCTGGCAAAGTTGAAGATGGACAGAAAGCCAGCCACAGTTGTGAAGTGAGAAGCAGATGGAATGACCCCTGTAAGTAGTTTCCACCTTCAGAGACGGAGTCCGTCATGGCATCCTGGGAAACTGTATGACAAAAAAGAAAGTCAATACATGTATAGAAACTGAATGATCACTTACCTGTATCACAGCTGTTCACGAACAGTCAGCCTGGCACCGTTGATGATGGACAGAAAGCCAGCCACACAGCCACAGTTGTGAAGTGAGAAGCAGATGGAATAACCCCTGTTAGTAGTTTCCACCTTCAGAGAGGGATTCCGTCATGGCATCCTGGGAAACTGTATGACAAAAAAGAAAGTCAATACATGTATAGAAACTGAATGATGACTTACCTGTATCACAACTGTTTACGAACAGTCAGCCTGGCACAGTTGAAGATGGACAGAAAGCCAGCCACAGTTGTGAAGTGAGAAGCAGATGGAATAACCCCTGTTAGTAGTTTCCACCTTCAGAGACGGACTCCGTCATGGGATCCTGGGAAACTGTATGATTAAAAAAAAGAAAGCCAATGCATGTATAGAAAACGAATGATCACTTACCTGTATCACAGCTGTTTACAAACAGTCAGCCTGGCACCGTTAATGGACAGATAGCCAGCCAGCCAGTCATAGTTGAGATTGGAGATGCAGATGGATAAACCCTTGTTAGTAGTTTCCACCTTCAAGGAGGGAGTCCGTCATGGCATCCTGGGAAACTGTATGACAAAAAAGAAAAAGTCAATACATGTATAGAAACTGAATGATCACTTACCTGCATCACAGCTGTTTACAAACAGTCAGTCTGGCACAGTTAAAGTTGGACAGACAGCCAGCCACACAGCCACAGTTGTGAAGAGAGAAGCAGATGGAATGACCCTTGTTAGTCGTTTCCACCTTCAGAGAGGAAGCCGGCCATGCGATCCTGGGAAACTGTATGACAAAAAAGAAAAAGTCAATACATATATAGAAACTGAATGATCACTTACTTGTATCACAGCTGTTTACGAACAGTCAGCCTGGCACCGTTGATGATGGACAGAAAGCCAGCCACAAACCCACAGTTCTGAAGTCAGAAGCAAATGGAATGACCCCTGTTAGTATTTTCCACCTTCAGAAAGGGAGTCGGTCATGGCATTCTGGGAAACTGTATGACAAAAAAAAGAAAGTCAATACATGTATAGAAACTGAATGATCACTTACCTGTATCACAGCTGTTTACAAACAGTCAGCCTGGCACCGTTCATGGACAGATAGCCAGCCAGCCAGTCATAGTTGAGATTGGAGATGCAGATGGATAAACCCTTGTAAGTAGTTTCCACCTTCAAGGAGGGAGTACGTCATGGCATCCTGGGAAACTGTATGACAAAAAAGAAAGTCAATACATGTATAGAAACTGAATGATCACTTACCTGTATCACAGCTGTTTACGAACAGTCAGCCTGGCACCGTTGATGATGGACAGAAAGCCAGCCACACAGCCACAGTTGTGAAGAGAGGAGCAGATGGAATGACCCTTGTTAGTCGTTTCCACCTTCAGAGAGGAAGCCGGCCATGCGATCCTGGGAAACTGTATGACAAAAAAGAAAAAGTCATTACATGTATAAAAACTGAATGATCACTTACCTGTATCACAGCTGTTTACGAACAGTCAGCCTGGCACCGTTGATGGACAGATAGCCAGCCATCCAGTCATAGTTGAGATTGGAGATGTAGATGGATAAACCCTTTTTAGTCATTTCCACCTTCAGAAAGGGAGTCCGTCATGGGATCCTGGGAAACGATGACAAAAAACAAAAAAAAGTCAATACATATATAGAAAAATGAATGATAACTTACCTGTATCACAGCTGTTTACGAACAGTCAGCCTCACACAGTTGAAGTTGGACAGAATACCAGCCAGCCAGTCATAGTTGAGTTTGGAGATGCAGATGGATAAACCCTTGTTAGTAGTTTCCACCTTCAAGGACGGAGTCCGTCATGGCATCCTGGGAAACTGTATGACAAAAAAGAAAAAGTCAATACATGTATAGAAACTGAATTATTATTTGCCTGTATCACAGCTGTTTACGAACAGTCAGCCTGGCACCGTTGATGATGGACAGAAAGCCAGCCACACAGCCACAGTTGTGAAGTGAGAAGCAGATAGAATGACCCCTGTTAGTAGTTTCCACCTTCAAGGAGGGAGTCGGTCATGGCATCATGGGAAACTGTATGACAAAAAAAAGAAAGTCAATACATGTATAGAAACTGAATGATCACTTACCTTTATCACAGCTGTTTACGAACAGTCAGTCTGGCACCGTTGATTGACAGATAGCCAGCCAGCCAGTCATAGTTGAGATTGGAGATGTAGATGGATAAACCCTTGTTAGTAGTTTCCACCTTCAAGGAGGGAGTCCGTCATGGCATCCTTGGAAACTGTATGACAAAAAAGAAAGTCAATACATGTATTGAATCTGAATGATCACTTACCTGTATCACAGCTGTTTATGAACAGTACGCCTGGCACAGTTTAAGTTGGACAGAATACCAGCCACACAGCCACAGTTGTGAAGAGAGAAGCAGATGGAATGACCCTTGTTAGTCGTTTCCACCTTCAAGGAGGGAGTCCGTCATGGCATCCTGGGAAACTGTATGACAAAAAAGAAAAAGTCAATACATGTACAGAAACGGAATGATTACTTACCTGTATCACAGCTGTTTACGAACAGTCAGCCTTGCACAGTTGAAGATGGACAGAATACCAGCCAGCCAGTCATAGTTGAGATTGGAGATGCAGATGGATAAACCCTTGTTAGTCTTTTCCACCTTCAGAGAGGGAGTCCGTCATGGCATCCTGGGAAACTGTATGACAAAAAAGAAAGTCATTACATGTATAGAAAACGAATGATCACTTACCTGTATCACAGCTGTTTACGAACAGTCAGCCTGGCACAGTTGAAGATGGACAGAAAGCCAGCCACAGTTGTGAAGTGAGAAGCAGATGGAATGACCCCTGTAAGTAGTTTCCACCTTCAGAGACGGAGTCCGTCATGGCATCCTGGGAAACTGTATGACAAAAAAGAAAGTCAATACATGTATATAAACTGAATGATCACTTACCTGTATCACAGCTGTTTACGAACAGTCAGCCTGGCACCGTTGATGATGGACAGAAAGCCAGCCACACAGCCACAGTTGTGAAGTGAAAAGCAGATGGAATAACCCCTGTTAGTAGTTTCCACCTTCAGAGAGGGATTCCGTCATGGCATCCTGGGAAACTGTATGACAAAAAAGAAAGTCAATACATGTATAGAAACTGAATGATGACTTACCTGTATCACAACTGTTTACGAACAGTCAGCCTGGCACCGTTGATGACGGACAGAAAGCCAGCCACACAGCCACAGTTGTGAAGTGAGAAGCAAATGGAATGACCCCTGTTAGTATTTTCCACCTTCAGAAAGGGAGTCGGTCATGGCATTCTGGGAAACTGTATGAAAAAAAAAAGAAAGTCAATACATGTATAGAAACTGAATGATCACTTGCCTTTATCACAGCTGTTTACAAACAGTCAGCCTGGCACCGTTGATGGACAGATAGCCAGCCAGCCAGTCAAAGTTGAGATTGGAGATGTAGATGGATAAACCCTTGTTAGTAGTTTCCACCTTCAAGGAGGGAGTCCGTCATGGCATCCTGGGAAACTGTATGACAAAAAAGAAAGTCAATACATGTATAGAAACTGAATGATCACTTACCTGTATCACAGCTGTTTACGAACAGTCAGCCTTGCACAGTTGAAGATCGACAGAATACCAGCCACACAGCCACAGTTGTGAAGTGGGAAGCAGATGGAATGACCCGTTAGTAGTTTCCACCTTCAGAGAGGAAGCCGGCCATGCGATCCTGGGAAACTGTATGACAAAAAAGAAAAAGTCAATACATGTATAGAAACGGAATGATTACTTACCTGTATCACAGCTGTTTACGAACAGTCAGCCTTGCACAGTTGAAGATGGACAGAATACCAGCCAGCCAGTCATAGTTGAGATTGGAGATGCAGATGGATAAACCCTTGTTAGTCTTTTCCACCTTCAGAGAGGGAGTCCGTCATGGCATCCTGGGAAACTGTATGACAAAAAAGAAAGCCAATACATGTATAGAAACTGAATGATGACTTACCTGTATCACAACTGTTTACGAACAGTCAGCCTGGCACAGTTGAAGATGGACAGAAAGCCAGCCACAGTTGTGAAGTGAGAAGCAGATGGAATAACCCCTGTTAGTAGTTTCCACCTTCAGAGACGGAGTCCGTCATGGGATCCTGGGAAACTGTATGATTAAAAAAAAGAAAGCCAATGCATGTATAGAAAACGAATGATCACTTACCTGTATCACAGCTGTTTACGAACAGTCAGCCTGGCACCGTTAATGGACAGATAGCCAGCCAGCCAGTCATAGTTGAGATTGGAGATGCAGATGGATAAACCCTTGTTAGTAGTTTCCACCTTCAAGGAGGGAGTCCGTCATGGCATCCTGGGAAACTGTATGACAAAAAAGAAAAAGTCAATACATGTATAGAAACTGAATGATCACTTACCTGCATCACAGCTGTTTACAAACAGTCAGTCTGGCACAGTTAAAGTTGGACAGAAAGCCAGCCACACAGCCACAGTTGTGAAGAGAGAAGCAGATGGAATGACCCTTGTTAGTCGTTTCCACCTTCAGAGAGGAAGCCGGCCATGCGATCCTGGGAAACTGTATGACAAAAAAGAAAAAGTCAATACATATATAGAAACTGAATGATCACTTACTTGTATCACAGCTGTTTACGAACAGTCAGCCTGGCACCGTTGATGATGGACAGAAAGCCAGCCACACAGCCAGAGTTCTGAAGTCAGAAGCAAATGGAATGACCCCTGTTAGTATTTTCCACCTTCAGAAAGGGAGTCGGTCATGGCATTCTGGGAAACTGTATGACAAAAAAGAAAGTCAATACATGTATAGAAACTGAATGATCACTTACCTGTATCACAGCTGTTTACAAACAGTCAGCCTGGCACCGTTCATGGACAGATAGCCAGCCAGCCAGTCATAGTTGAGATTGGAGATGCAGATGGATAAACCCTTGTAAGTAGTTTCCACCTTCAAGGAGGGAGTACGTCATGGCATCCTGGGAAACTGTATGACAAAAAAGAAAAAGTCAATACATGTATAGAAACTGAATGATCACTTACCTGTATCACAGCTGTTTACGAACAGTCAGCCTGGCACCGTTGATGATGGACAGAAAGCCAGCCACACAGCCACAGTTCTGAAGTGAGAAGCAAATGGAATGACCCCTGTTAGTATTTTCCACCTTCAGAAAGGGAGTCGGTCATGGCATTCTGGGAAACTGTATGAAAAAAAAAAGAAAGTCAATACATGTATAGAAACTGAATGATCACTTGCCTTTATCACAGCTGTTTACAAACAGTCAGCCTGGCACCGTTGATGGACAGATAGCCAGCCAGCCAGTCAAAGTTGAGATTGGAGATGTAGATGGATAAACCCTTGTTAGTAGTTTCCACCTTCAAGGAGGGAGTCCGTCATGGCATCCTGGGAAACTGTATGACAAAAAAGAAAGTCAATACATGTATTGAATCTGAATGATCACTTACCTGTATCACAGCTGTTTATGAACAGTACGCCTGGCACAGTTTAAGTTGGACAGAATACCAGCCACACAGCCACAGTTGTGAAGAGAGAAGCAGATGGAATGACCCTTGTTAGTCGTTTCCACCTTCAAGGAGGGAGTCCGTCATGGCATCCTGGGAAACTGTATGACAAAAAAGAAAGTCAATACATGTATAGAAACTGAATGATCACTTACCTGTATCACAGCTGTTTACGAACAGTCAGCCTGGCACCGTTGATGGACAGATAGCCAGCCATGCAGTCATAGTTGAGATTGGAGATGCAGATGGATAAACCCTTGTTAGTCATTTCCACCTTCAGAAAGGGAGTCCGTCATGTCATCCTGGGAAAGTGTATGACAAAAAAGAAAGTCAATACATGTATAGAAACTGAATGATCACTTACCTGTATCACAGCTGTTTACGAACAGTCAGCCTTGCACAGTTGAAGATGGACAGAATACCAGCCACACAGCCACAGTTGTGAAGTGGGAAGCAGATGGAATGACCCGTTAGTAGTTTCCACCTTCAGAGAGGAAGCCGGCCATGCGATCCTGGGAAACTGTATGACAAAAAAGAAAAAGTCAATACATGTATAGAAACTGAATGATTACTTACCTGTATCACAGCTGTTTACGAACAGTCAGCCTTGCACCGTTAATGGACAGATAGCCAGCCAGCCAGTCATAGTTGAGATTGGAGATGCAGATGGATAAACCCTTGTTAGTAGTTTCCACCTTCAAGGAGGGAGTCCGTCATGGCATCCTGGGAAACTGTATGACAAAAAAGAAAAAGTCAATACATGTATAGAAACTGAATGATCACTTACCTGCATCACAGCTGTTTACGAACAGTCAGCCTGGCACCGTTGATGATGGACAGAAAGCCAGCCACACAGCCACAGTTGTGAAGAGAGGAGCAGATGGAATGACCCTTGTTAGTCATTTCCACCTTCAGAGAGGAAGCCGGCCATGCGATCCTGGGAAACTGTATGACAAAAAAGAAAGTCAATACATGTATAGAAACTGAATGATCACTTACCTGTATCACAGCTGTTTACGAACAGTCAGCCTTGCACAGTTGAAGATAGACAGAAAGCAAGCCAGCCAGTCATATTTAGGATTGAAGATGCAGATGGATAAACCCTTGTTAGTTGTTTTCACCTTCAAGGAGGGAGTCCGTCATGGCATCCTGGGAAACTGTATGACAAAAAAAAGAAAGTCAATACATGTATAGAAACTGAATGATTACTTACCTGTATCACAGCTGTTTACGAACATTCAGCCTGGCACCGTTGATGGACAGATAGCCTGCCATCCAGTCATTGTTGAGTTTGGAGATGTAGATGGATAAACCCTTGTTAGTCATTTCCACCTTCAGAAAGGGAGTCCGTCATGGGATCCTGGGAAACTATGACAAAAAAGAAAAAAAGTCAATAAATATATAGAAACTGAATGATCACTTACCTCTATCACAGCTGTTTACGAACAGTCAGCCTCACACAGTTGAAGTTGGACAGATAGCCAGCCATGCAGTCATAGTTGAGATTGGAGATGCAGATGGATAAACCCTTGTTAGTCATTTCCACCTTCAGAAAGGGAGTCCGTCATGTCATCCTGGGAAACTGTATGACAAAAAAGAAAAGGTCAATACATGTATTGAAACTGAATGATCACTTACCTGTATCACAGCTGTTTACGAACAGTCAACCTGGCACCGTTGATGATGGACAGAAAGCCAGCCACACAGCCACAGTTGTGAAGTGAGAATCAGATGGAATGACCCCTGTTAGTAGTTTCCACCTTCAAGGAGGGAGTCGGTCATGGCATCCTTGGAAACTATGACAAAAAAGAAAAAAAGTCAATACATGTATAGAAACTGAATAATCACTTACCTGTATCACAGCTGTTTACGAACAGTCAGCCTCACACAGTTGAAGTTGGACAGAATACCAGCCAGCCAGTCATAGTTGAGATTGGAGATGCAGATGGATAAACCCTTGTTAGTAGTTTCCACCTTCAGAAAGGGAGTCCGTCATGGGATCCTGGGAAACTGTATGATAAAATAAAGAAAGCCAATACATGTATAGAAAACGAATGATCACTTAGCTGTATTACAGCTGTTTACGAACAGTCAGCCTCACACAGTTGAAGATGGACAGAAAGCCAGCCACACAGCCACAGTTGTGAAGTGAGAAGCAGATGGAATGACCCCTGTTAGTAGTTTCCACCTTCAAGAAGGGAGTCCGTCATGGCATCCTGGGAAACTGTATGAGAAAAAAGAAAAAGTCAATACATGTATAGAAACTGAATGATCACTTACCTGTATCACAGCTGTTTACAAACAGTCAGCCTGGCACCGTTGATGGACAGATAGCCAGCCAGCCAGTCATAGTTGAGATTGGAGATGTAGATGGATAAACCCTTGTTAGTCATTTCCACCTTCAGAAAAGGAGTCAGTCATGGCATCCTGGGAAACTGTATGACAAAAAAGAAAAAGTCAATACATGTATAGAAACTGAATGATCACTTACCTGTATCACAGCTGTTTACGAACAGTCAGCCTTGCACAGTTGAAGATGGACAGATAGCCAGCCAGCCAGCCAGTCATATTTAGGATTGAAGATGCAGATGGATAAACCCTTGTTAGTCGTTTCCACCTTCAGAGAGGGAGTCCGTCATGGCATCCTGGGAAACTGTATGACAAAAAAGAAAGTCAATACATGTATAGAAACTGAATGACCCCTTACCTGTATCACAGCTGTTTACGAACAGTCAGCCTGGCACAGTTGAAGATTGACAGAAAGCCAGCCACAGTTGTGAAGTGAGAAGCAGATGGAATGACCCCTATTAGTAGTTTCAACCTTCAGAGAGGGAGTCCGTCATGGGATCCTGGGAAACTGTATGATAAAATAAAGAAAGCCAAGACATGTATAGAAACTGAATGATCACTTACCTGTATCACAGCTGTTTACTCACAGTCAGCCTGGCACCGTTGATGATGGACAGAAACCCAGCCACACAGCCACAGTTCTGAAGTGAGAAGCAAATGGAATGACCCTTGTTAGTATATTCCACCTTCAGAGAGGGATTCCGTCATGGCATCCTGGGAAACTGTATGACAAAAAAAAAAGAAAGTCAATACATGTATAGAAAACGAATGATCACTTACCTGTATCACAGCTGTTTACGAACAGTCAGCCTGGCACCGTTGATGGACAGATATCTAGCCAGCCAGTCATAGTTGAGTTTGGAGATGCAGATGGATAAACCCTTGTTAGTCGTTTCCACCTTCAGAGAGGGAGTCCGTCATGGCATCCGGGGAAACTGTATGACAAAAAAAAGAAAGTCAATACATGTATAGAAACTGAATAATCACTTACCTGTATCACAGCTGTTTACGAACAGTCAGCCTGGCACCGTTGATGGACAGATAGCCAGCCATCCAGTCATAGTCGAGATAGGAGATGTAGATGGATAAACCCTTGTTAGTATATTCCAGCTTCAGAGAGGGAGTCCGCCATGGCATCCTGGAAAACTGTATGACAAAAAAAGAAAGTCAATACATGTATAGAAACTGAATGATCGCTTACCTGTATCACAGCTGTGTACGAACAGTCAGCCTGGCACAGTTGAAGATGGATAGAAAGCCAGCCAACCAGTCATATTTGAGATTGGAGATGCAGATGGATAAACCCTTGTTAGTCATTTTCACCTTCAAGGAAGGAGTCCGTCATGGCATCCTGGGAAACTGTATGACAAAAAAGAAAGTCAATACATGTATAGAAACTGAATGATCACTTACCTGTATCACAGCTGTTTACGAACAGTCAGCCTTGCACAGTTGAAGATGGACAGAATACCAGCCACACAGCAACAGTTGTTTAGTGGGAAGCAGATGGAATGACCCTTGTTAGTATTTTCCACCTTCAAAAAGGGAGTCGGTCATGGCATCCTGGGAAACTGTATGACAAAAAAGAAAAAGTCAATACATGTATAGAAACTGAATGATCACTTACCTGTATCACAGCTGTTTACGAACAGTCAGCCTTGCACAGCTGAAGATGGACAGAATACCAGCCAGCCAGTCATATTTAGGATTGAAGATGCAGATAGATAAACCCTGTTAGTCGTTTTCACCTTCAAGGAGGGAGTCCGTCATGGCATCCTGGGAAACTGTATGATAAAAAAAGAAAGTCAATACATGTATAGAAACTGAATGATCACTTACCTGTATCACAGCTGTTTACGAACAGTCAGCCTTGCACAGCTGAAGATGGACAGAATACCAGCCAGCCAGTCATATTTCAGATTGGAGATGCAGATGGATTAACCCTTGTTAGTCGTTTCCACCTTCAAGGAGAGAGTCCGTCATGGCATCCTGGGAAAGTGTATGACAAAAAAAAGAAAGTCAATACATGTATTGAAACTGAATGATCACTTACCTGTATTACAGCTGTTTAGGAACAGTCAGCCTGGCACCGTTGATGATGGACAGAAAGCCAGCCACACAGCCACAGTTGTGAAGTGAGAAGCCGATGGAATGACCCCTGTTAGTAGTTTCCACCTTCAAGGAGGGAGTCGGTCATGGCCCCCTGGGAAACTGTATGACAAAAAAAAGAAAGTCAATACATGTATAGAAACTGAATGATCACTTACCTGTATCACAACTGTTTACGAACAGTCAGCCTGGCACAGTTGAAGATGGACAGAATACCAGCCAGCCAGTCATAGTTGAGATTGGAGATGCAGATGGATAAACCCTTGTTAGTCGTTTCCACCTTCAGAGAGGGAGTCCGTCATGGCCTCCTGGGAAACTGTATGACAAAAAAAAAGAAAGTCAATGCATGTATAGAAACTGAATGATCACTTACATGTATCACAGCTGTTTACGAACAGTCAGCCTTACACAGATGCAGATGGACAGAAAGCCAGCTACACAGACATGGTGAACTAAGTAATACCTTATTTGACAATGACTGCTTTAGTTGCCAGAAATGGTACAATCCAAATTTAAATTTAATGTCCAAGTCACTGGTTCTCATAAGAGTTGATACATATGTTTCCTTTTGTTCCTCAGATTGTTTTAACTCATTTTCTGACATCTATGATTACAAACTATGTCTATGATACTGCAGGGTTTGAAATATGTGCAAGCGATACTAATATTACTTTATTACTTTATTACTTTACTATAGAGTTGCACCTTCTAAATGTTACCATAAAGCAAGACAGATCCCAGGCAGCACAGGTGAAGCCTTTCTAGGTGGTAGAGGACCGGACGTCAAACCCGCAGTCAGCAGTGGAGCGCAAAAAGTCTCTGCTCCCTCGATTCTGGCATCTGTCTTCTTTCTAACAGTGTCTCTCCACAGCCATCATGTTTCTTGTGAATAAACACAGAGGTTAGTAAAGCAAAGTAATGTAAAGTAACACACATAGTAGATAGCACAAGGATTGACACTGGCTAAGAAACAAGCCAAAGCTAATATTAAAGAATATAAAGAAATGACTAGGATTAACAAGCAACATGAGAGCTAGTAAACAGCAGATAGGCAAGAGAAGACCCATCAGCCTAGATCGAAAGACAGAGCATTGTGGTTAGACAGGAAAGTAACCCACAGAAACTTACTAAACTGAGTTAACATGGATGCGCCTAATCTCACCCTCCCATACCCAATCTCACCACTTTCACTGGTGGTACTATTTCCACATATTTCTAAGACTAGGAGAAGCTGCATTTCATACAAGAGAACACACATGACAGTATGACGCATGAATTTCATAATAAACAGCTTTTAGGGTCTCCTGAGAAAATGCTAGCAATATAAACTTCACCGGAGTGAATCGGGCTGTCTTACTAATGAGCCAAAAAACGTTCGTTTGTACATCCAAGCACATTTTCACTTGAGTTTGGGGAGCTCAGTCAAGTTAGTTTGATATTAGATCAGCAGATATTCACTTCCTCCCTCCTCTCACTCACAATGTCCTAAAAATCTCAGATTTGTTTTAAACGATGGAAAACAAAAACTACAATCATTATATTTCCTCAACATTTCCAGTCTTTCCATTTTGACAAGGATATTTAATCAAAATAGCCAGAATTCCTGCAGCAGGTGCTGTAGACGGTAAAAGCCTGTCTATAAAGTGTGGAAACCTAAAACACGCAGAGAGAGAAGGAGCTGCTGGTATTAGACAATCAAACCTACTGAAGAACAGAGATGAAATGAAAATTAATGACTAACCTTTACTTCATGAATGGATTTGTTTAGCACTTTAAATAAAAAACAATACATAACAATAATAAATATATACATAAAATATGCTGATTTTCACCATTTGTAATGTAATATTCTTCCAGTGAAACATCCAGATAGCATACAAATCCAAAGTCAGTTGTAGTGTACAGAGACACATCTGAAATATACTACTACCCTTAGAATAGCCCGATTACAATTTGCAAAAAAGTACTTAAGAGAGCCTGTAGAATTCTGGAGAAAGGTCTTGTGGACAGGTGAGACTAAGATTAACCTATATCAGAGTGATGGAAAGACAAGCATTGTGGACTGCTCACTAGTGCCTGAAGGGGGGTAAAATTATGTCTGCATTCACCCTTTTATTAATGGTATATACGTGGACTCCATAAAAATAATCCAAAACATAGGAGTTGGAAAGCTCTCGCAAAGCTGTTTGTACTTCTGACATCCTTCTCTTTAAAGAGTTTATAATCCTGGGTGTTTCCTTGTGAAAGGAAAGTCTGAACCATGGAAGTCGTTGGTTTGAGTTGCTGAGAATCAATTTAGGAGTGATACCTTTGTCCTCTGTGTGAAAAGCTTATCCCAATGTCCATATGAAGAGCAAGTTAGCTGTAAGGAGTGCAAAAGCACAACAGCACCCAACCTCATGCATTAAACATACACAAACCTTGATAGAATATCTAAAGAATTAAAGGATTGCAAACTTACAATGAGTATTGGGCCTGTACTCATGCCATTTGTCTCAACACTGGAGTCATATGGGTGTCAGCTATGGCTTCAAGTAGGCCCAAGTTGTAGGATTTGTTTTATGCCACAACCACAACAGGCCCAATGAGACCTAAAGAACCAGCACAACAGGCCCAATGAGACCTAAAGAACCAGCACAACAGGCCCAATGAAACCATAAGCACATGACAATAGGCCCAATGAGAACTTAAGGTCTCAATGGGCCTGTTTTCATGTTCCTAAGAACCAGCACAACAGGCTTATCCCAATGTCCATATGAAGAGCAAGTTAGTTGTAAGGAGCACAAATAGAGAAACAAACAAACAAACAAGAAAAAAAAGAGAAGCTTTCTGCAAAATCACAACAGCACCCAACCTCATGCATTAAACATACACAAACCTTGACAGAATATATAAAGAATTAAAGGATTGCAAACTTACAATGAGTATTTGAACCAAAGCTCCTTCATTCAGTCTTCATTACAGTGAGGCCTGAAGTGAGCCTCAGCTAAACCTCTTTGCTACTGATTGGTTCTCTCCTTTTGGCTTGTAACCTGGCCTATTTCCAATATACTGCCACATAGTGGATGGAGTAGGAATTACCATGAAAAGAACATGCAATTTGTCTCAACACTGGAGTCATATGGGTGTCAGCTATGGCTTCAAGTAGGCCTAAGTTGTAGGATTTGCCACAACCACAACAGGCCCAATGAGACCTAAAGAACCAGCACAACAGGCCCAATGAGACCTAAAGAACCAGCACAACAGGCCCAATGAGACCTAAAGAACCAGCACAACAGGCCCAATGAGACCTAAAGAACTAGCACAACAGGCCCAATTATGACCTAAAGAACCAGCACAACAGGCCCAATGAGACCTAAAGAACTAGCACAACAGGCCCAATGAGACCTAAAGAACCAGCACAACAGGCCCAATGAGACCTAAAGAACCAGCACAACAGGCCCAATGAGACCTAAAGAACTAGCACAACAGGCCCAATTATGACCTAAAGAACCAGCACAACAGGCCCAATGAGACCTAAAGAACCAGCACAACAGGCCCAATGAGACCTAAAGAACCAGCACAACAGGCCCAATGAGACCTAAAGAACTAGCACAACAGGCCCAATGAGACCTAAAGAACCAGCACAACAGGCCCAAAGATACCTAAAGAACCAGCACAACAGGCCCAATGAGACCTAAAGAACCAGCACAACAGGCCCAATGAGACCTAAAGAACCAGCACAACAGGCCCAATGAGACTAGTGATGCACCCATCAGATATGAGGATCGGATATTGGTCCCGATATTAGCAATGCTTGCTTCCCTTTGGTCTCACTGGACTTCACATTTCAGAATAAAAGTCCTGAGCCAACACTGCTAAATACACGAATAACAAATCTATACACATAACTAATCATCAATTTTTTTTATTATTTTGTTAATAGTCATATCTCATATAAAGAGATATTAGAAAAGCCTAGTATCTTTTGAAAATAACAAAATCTGGTCTCCTATTAATACTTCATCACTGTAAGGCAAATTCTGTGCCAAAGTCCTGCACAATCATTTCTTATTTTAGTAATAAAATAAATAGTAATTCAATAAATGTATATCTTTGATAATTTGTTTTATTTTATTTTACAAAGTTAGTGAGGTTAGCTGACGCTTTCATTTTCTCCCACATGTTGAGGTATACGGTTTATTTATTTAACAATGGTATCGGATCGGTATCGTGTATCTATCAATAAGTTAATGTATCGTATTGGATCTGAAACTAAACTTGACATGCCACCTTAAAATCACGTGCTGAACAGATTTTGTTGAAATGGGCTCAAGCGTTCAAAAGTTCCAGGCTTACATTTTTGAATAATTATTATAGTTATTCAATAATTATTAGTTATTAAGACCATTGCAAGTATTTTAATACCAAATATGTGAGGAGTGGTAAAAAGAAAATCTTGGACTAGTTAGCAGAAGTGGGAAGGCATCAAGGAATCAGCCAAAAAATAATTTTGAGTGTAGGACTTACAGGTCACACGTTATTGAATTAAAACATTTAATGTTTTGCTGCAGCGCCACCATCAGGCCAGTGAATGTAATGTGTCTTGTCTTTTCACAGCTTATAGATTATTCTATTTTTAATGTGTGCTTAAATTGCACTGCATCTTCAACTCCAAGATGATTTCCACCATGGCAGTCGTCTTTGTGTGTTCCTCTGGCAACTGACGCTATTTATTATTGATTTTAACTTTAATATTTATTTTACACGTACAGTTCTCCTCCGGAACAGTTAGTTACAGTTGAGAGGCGCTCCTGGAGTTTGTTAAAGTTCATCATGAACTTACCTTAAGCCTTTCTGATTTCCATTTTCTTTTGCACTAGGACACCGCCGAAACCAGCCAGCAAGGTACAGCAGCACCGGCCTCGAGAAGACGACACAGCGGACAGAGTGCCCAAGGCGGAAACGGGGAAAAAAGCAGGTGGGCTACATGCTTGGGTAAAGGCTAGGGCTGCGTGTTCACCGCTACCTAGCCTGTTGCAGCCATTGTTCGCTCCCTCGAAAAGACTGACCACAGTATTAGCACATTATATAGTCCCAGGAACATCATTCAGTCTTAAAATAGGGACATCATACACCAATTTTGACTCATGATTTATTTGAAGAAGTGATTGGACAATGAGCTTTGTACAAAGTACAGTAGTACAGTGTGTTTAATAACATTAGCAGATAAGCTGTGTGATCACATTATTAGTATATTATATGGTCCCAGGAACATCATACACTTTAATGTCCCAAGGATTCCATTATTTTAACATTGAATGTACAATGAACTTTGTACTATTACTAGTTTTAAGTTTACAGTACTGTAAAGCCGGTGTTTGGGGAATCAGTGTCTCTGTGCTCTTTGTTTAGCTTGCTTCTCTACTTTCTTACACTTATTTTTATATATCTGTTTAGTCATTTACTGTGTCGTAAGCCTTCTACCCACTTCCACAGCCAGAACTAGAAAACAATGATTTCCTCAGCAAATTGTACAACCTGTACACTCGACCCAATTCCCTCAAAAATACTAAAAGAAATACTCCCAATTATAATCAGACCTCTTTTAACAATAGTAAATTCATCCCTTAGCTTGGGGCATGTACACAAAACCCTTAAATTAGCAGTCATAAAACCTTTCATCAAGAAACCAAATCTTGATACTAGTGTATTTCTAATTACAGACCCATCATATGGATATACTTTTATATCCAAGATATTAGAAAAAGCTGTGGCCCAACAACTCTTATACATGAGTAAAAATGACATGTATGAGAAATTCCAATCTGGATTCAGATCCCATCATAGCACTGAGACAGCCCTAGCAAAGATTACAAATGATCTCCTTCTTGCCTCTAATCAAAGCTACATATCTTTATTAGCCCTTCTTAACCTCAGTGTAGCCTTTGATACAATAGATCACACTATTAGAAACTCTTAGAAAGATTAGAGAACATGGTTGGAATTACAGAAACAGCCCTATCGTGGTTCAAATCATATCTAACCGGACGCTATCAGTTTGTGAAGGTAAAAGATTTATCTTCAAATTACACAAAAGTAAGATATGGAGTTCTAGGCTCTATTTTAGGATCACTATTACTTAAATTATACATGTTACCACTGGGCTCAGTTATAAGCAGACATGATGTTAACTTCTATTATTATGCAGATGACACACAGCTCTATATATCAGCCAAACCTGATGATAAATCTAGATTAAAGAAAACTGAGGACTGTGTAAAGGATATAAAATTCTGAATGTCACATAACTTCCTTCTTCTTAGCAGTAACGTTTAGTTAACCGAAAAGGTTCTCCTTTTAGGTCCAGGGACCTCAATAAACTTCACCTAGTTCAAAATACTGCAGCCAGGATCCTTACTAAAACTAAAATATTTGACCATATTTGTCCAGTTCTATCATCACTGCATTGGCTGTATTGACTACAAAAACATTTCTACTAACACACAAAACTCTACATGGCCTCACTCCTAATTACCTTATTACATATTATGAACTATGAAGATTACTTAGATCCCAGGGTGCTGGCTTCGTAGTAGTTCCCAAAATTCAGAAAACCTCAGCAGGGGGAAGAGCTTTTTTTTTTATAAAGTCCCCCAACTCTGGAATAACCTTCCAGATAATGTTCAGGACTCAGACACAGTCTCAATTTTTTAATCTAGACTAAAAATTGATGCATTTGCTACAAAATTGCATTTGCTACATCTGCTTGTATTTCAGCACGTAATATTTCCATGTATTTTCCTCAAAATAGTGCAAATAAACAATTCAATATTGAGACTGTGTTTGTCCTCTGTGTAACTTATACAGAAAAAAACTGTTTTAACGACCTCATTAGAATTAAAACAAACCTGTCTATCCCTCAGAGCAACAGCAACTACCACATTAAATTAGAACCTAAATCAGTTATTGCAAATGACATTATTACTGACAATAGGCTTAATGCACTATGTCTCTGTGAGACATGGGTTAAACCTGATGAATATACAGCTTTAAATGAGTCCAGTCATGTTAGAAATAGTTCTTAACCAGAATATCTTTCACCCGCCTGCTGTATTAGCAAACATACAATAACAACTGCAACAGCGAATGCGTTTATTAATAACGACCCTGAGTTAACTATCTCCTCCCTATTACATGCTAAAGATCTGGAGCATGTGACTGAAAATGTACACTCTGTCCTACCTTTCACTGTTATGCTGATGATACCCAAATGTACATACCAGCTAAACCTAACAAGGTCCTGTGTCTCTGCAAAATAACAGACTGTATTAAAGAAATGAAAAACTGGATGCCTCTTTTTTTTTTACTTAATTCTGACAAAACAGAGGTCCTTTTACTTGGTCCTAATATAGATAAAAATATTAATGATAATACTGTGGTAAACACAGATGTTCACTTGGTTATACCTGGTAAAACAGTGAGAAACTTAAGGGTCTTTTTGACTCTATTCTCTCATTTGATGCACATATATGCAGTATATTTAAAATGGGTTTCTTTGATTTACGCAACCTTGCTAAACCCGCTGCAAACTATCCCAGGGGCATGCTTCATAAGCTCCAGCTTGTTCAGAATGCTGCTGCCAGGGTACTAACTAGAGCTAGGACATTTGATCATATTAGTCAAATTCTTTTATCCTTACACTGGTTACCTGTTAAATTTTATATAAATTCTAAAATACTTCTTCTAACATGTAAATCTCTCAATGGTCTGGCCCCACATTATCTGGAGGAACTTCTTACACCTTATAACCCTCCACGTACACTCCGCTCGCAAGATGCTGGCTATAATAGTCTGACAGTCATACATATTAGAAAAAAACAATGCAGGAGGAAGAGCGTTCTTGTATAAAGCCCCCCAACTTTGGAACAACCTCCCTGTTAATATATGGGAATCAGACACACTCTCAGTCTTTAAATCTAGATGAAAAACTTTTGTCTTTACATCAGCTTTCAGAGAACTCTCCAGTTCTGTGTTCTGTCCTGCTCTGATTACATTTCACCACTGTTACGTCCCACTCTGATTACAGGCTTTTCATTACTATTATTGTGGTCGTCTCTCTAACTTCTTTCTGCTACAGGTCATTCATTAAATGTAAACCTTGTTTTAATCTTCATCTTTTTTCTCTCTCTCCTCATGTCTTGAGCTGCCTGCTTGGAGTTGCCCATTTTTGGTTCGTCTTGGTATCAGGCCTGTCCCACACAACCATCCTAATCTCTTTTGCATGTGCTGTGGTGCCCTGTTCCTCCTGCTGTGCCCTGATGTTCGCTCAGCCTGGCTCTCCACTGCCCTGCTAAGTTACGGTTCTGCTCTGGAGTCCACTGGAGTGATCCACTCCTACCACACTCCATTTCTATACATACACATACTTAATCAGCATGGACTTTAACATTAACACTGAGCATATGTCCAGCACCTACTCACACGCATACTTCATAACCTGTTCCTACATTAGCTATAGCTCTTCATTATCGCTCTGTCCAGCACCTACACACACTCCTACTTCATAAACTGTTCCTACATTAGCTATAGCTCTTCATTATCTCTCTGTCCAGCACCTACTCACACTCATACTTCATAATCTGTTCCTACATTAGCTATAGCTCTTCATTATCTCTCTGTCCAGCACCTACTCACACTCATACTTCATAACCTGTTCCTACATTAGCTATAGCTCTTCATTATCTCTCTGTTCAGCACCTACTCACACTCATACTTCATAAACTGTTCCTACATTAGCTATAGCTCTTCATTATCTTTCTGTCCAGCACCTACTCACACTCATACTTCATAAACTGTTCCTACATTAGCTATAGCTCTTCATTATCTCTCTGTCTGGTTCTTTGTATAATGTTATTTGTTTGTTTGTGCTGTGCGGGTTGACCTAAGGCAGATGGGTTACTCTGTCTGAGTCTTGGTTTCTCCCAAGGTTTCTTCCTCTTAGTATGAGGGAGTTTTTCCTTTCCACTGTCGCTGCCACCTCCATTGTGGTGCTTGCTCATAAGAGGCGTGGACCTGGCTTAGTGAAATTTGTTGCGAAAGGCACTATATACATAAATTTTGAATTGATTTTGAATTGAACTGAATCACTCTTACCATCACTGTCATGACTATATTAAGTTATACTACACAATGATTATTGTATTATGAATATGTTGCAATACAGCAGGATAGATGGTTTTGTCAATAATTTATAAATAGTTCTGATCAGAGGAAGATGGTTATCTTGTGAGTCGTGGTTCCTCCCAAGGTTTCTTGCTCCAGCTCTGAGGGAGTTTTTCTTTGCCACTGTCGCCGTTGGCTTTTATTAATTACTGACTGTGTAAAGATGCTTTGTGACAACAGTTGTAAAACGAGCTATGCAAATCAATTTGATTTAATCATTTTAGCTACACAATTGAAGTTCTCTAAAAATAAACAATCAATCAAACAAAAAACTACAATTAAGAGAGCGTTACCTAGTCTACTTAATTATATGGCAGTTTTTTTTTTACCTCACTTACCATTTGCCTAGGTAGCCTAACAAATTTAGGCAAATGTTGTCTCAGGAAAACCATGTTTTATGTTTACACAAGGACATCATATACAGTACCAATCAGAAGTTTGGACAAACTCATATTCCATGTTTTTTCCTTATTTTCTACATTGTAGAAAAATATTACTATGTATGAACACAAATGGAATTATGTAGTAAATGAAAAAAAATGTTAAATGAGAATAAACAAACCCAGAATGTTTTATACTTTATATTCCTCAAAGTAGCTACATTTGCCTTTAAAGACAACTTTGCCTATTGCTGAGCATCTTCTTAGTTAGCTTCATGATCTAGGCACCTGGAATAGTTTAACAGTATTGAAGAATTACCCAGAGGTGCCATCACAATTGGGTCTAGGTTGAGTGATTGTGGAGACCTAATCATTTAAATCTGTTACCTTTATGTCCACATATGAAGGTTGTGTGCAAATGTTTTTTATGGCATTGAAACAGAATACTTAAACAGACACTTTTAGTTCCATAAAGAATCATGAGATGTGAGTGAAGAACCATTACATGATGTATTTACCTGAACCATTTTAAAGGTTCTTCACGTTCAATCATTTCTATCACAAACATAGTTCTTTATTGAACTAAAAATGGCTAGCTAAACATTTCCTGTGGCAATGCTAAAATACAACAACGAAAACCCCAAAACAAAACAAAAACAACATTTGATGCACTTTATTTATAAGAGTAAAGTAAGCCACTTAGCACACATACTGTCCTAGATACATCATCTGGGCTTGAGGGGGGGAAATCATGTTTAGTTATGTGTTATAATATGTAAGTTTTATGTTTAATTTATGTACAATAACATCTCTAGCTTCATATGGCATACATTCATGACAAATTTTAGCAATAATAAGATGCTACAACATCCATAATGATGACATACTTACTACTTCATACTTAATACCTCTACTTTGCTGCATTTTTTACTCTGAAAGCATTTGTTTGTCAACTATTTACTCATAACTTTGCAATTATATTTGCACTTTTGTATAGCCATGTTTAGGACTTAAAATAAACCATTTACTTTGTTTGCACTTGTTTTTGTATCCTCATGTTTACAGTTTAAAATGGACAGTTTTGCCAATTGTTTCTTTATCACACAGTAAGATAAGGATATTAAGTTTAGTTTTAATACTTGTTAGGTTCTACTAATCCCAAACAGCTAGGAGAAATGAAAAATGCACAACAAGCAAAAGTCCGGGTCTCAAGAGGTTAAGAAAGAGGACAATCATGGGACATTTATAGAAGCTACAATCAAAAGAACGACAGCCTTCAGAACCACAAATTCAGCATGTCAGAAGGACAAGGACAAGGCATATTTCTACTGTATCCAGGCAGGAATTATCTGTGATGGAAACTACAATCTATCAGGATTCAAGATTCAAGATTAAAAAAGACTGGCTCAGCCACAAAGTCATTGTTCAACGCACTTACAATGAGCACAATGGGAATGTTGCAGATTCTGAAAAAGAGGGTCATTTCCAAACGGTATGTCCAAATTTGGTCAAACAAATTGAAGAATAGATCTCATCAGGTGTCAAACCGGATGTTATTCTTTTGGAAGCCCATAGATGGTCTAGAGCTCGAGGACACACCGACTTGAACAACTGTCAATACTTCAGTCCAAATGATGTTCAGAGCATTCTTACATGGATATTGCGCAGAAACCATTTCCTGCCTTTTTGTGGTCCTAAACCATTGTAAATAGACCTGTAAAGATAAAAATAAATGAAAACTAAATAAAAAAATCTAGTTATTTATTAATTGATATTTAATAAGAATAAGTGCATAAATTTATTAAGTTACCTCATCTGTAAAGGACATCATCCAGCAACTGCCCATCATCTAATGTGGTCAATGAGTTCTTGGTTAGTGAAGGTGCTTTAGAAGTCCTTTAGATTGATCATGAAATGGCATAAAGGCATGTTACAACAACTGAACATTATAATTATTTAAAAATAACAAAAAAAAAGCTTCTATTTTACATTAACACACCTTTTCCCTCCTCCATGGCAGAATGGTTTCTGTGCAAACAAAAAATGACAGAAATATGCAAATAAAATGTTAAGAATATGTTAAGAAATTAACATCCATACAATTTATCCCAACCACAAAGATTAAATGTTACCTACACAAAATTATGTTTTGACACACAAGAGGGAGTCCAAAAGAACTGAGAGCAATGTTTTTGAATATTGTTGAATAATGTTACATTTGCAGATCACTGCATGATACACCTGGCACCTTGATTCGGCATATTAAAGTTGTTGCATGGTTCATATGCAGGAAAAAATTGCCTGATGTGCTCAGCATAGTTGTTCTCTGCAGATCAAAAGTTTGCAGGCTTTCGAAAGCCCCTGAAAATTGTTAATGTAAGAAATACGCATGATGCCATGATGACTCCAGAAAATTCCAGGAGAAAGGCAGTAGAAGACATTTTTGGAAATCTACACAATCCTTTTAGTGACTAAAATAACAGGACTTTCTGAAGGACAGTAACACTCCGCTCCAAGCCATTAAAGGAGAGATCTCGAAAATTAACTCAAGGTTAAACGTCAAAGGTGCTCTGCTCTGTCAGATCCCAAAAATATTCTACTGAGCCTATTTTAAGTGGAAATAACCCTATACTAGGAATAGCAGCAGAAAAACCCAATCTGTACATTGTATGTTTTAGATTGAAAGCTGTCACATTGTTGAGTTGAAAATGCAGCTAGAGACTGATATAAACCCATTAATTTTACGTCCATCTTCCCCTCTGTGTCTGTCTCTACGGCAGTCTCCCCCAGCAAACTTCCAATGCCTTTACTCGACCCTGTGTCAGACAACCTGATTCCACTATGTGCTGCTTCTAAGTTCTCAGCTCAGCTTCTAACTCCATCAGTCAGGCGGCATCAGTTTTTACAAAAATAATAATTATTATTATATTAATTTCATGTGTATAGTCCGAACTCTTTTGGTCATATAAACCCTCCCTTGAGGCTCCCTTGTCTTAGAATTTTCGAAATTCTTTAAAAACTTCATTTAAAAAAAATTGTAATCAGAACAGTACTGAGAATGAAATATCCTAAAATCTTGTCTTAGTGACATTTGGATGCCTGCAAAATTCTCTGGTTTAAACAACCCTGAGAATCGGAATATTCCAAGACAATATCTTAGAATCTTCGGATTGAAATAAAATACAGATCCCAAGAAATTTCCAGTTCATACAACAGTGAGACTCAAACTATCTTAAGGCCAAAAAAAAATCTTCATTTGAGAATTAAGTGTTCTAAAACTTTTGGATTACTTTAACCCGGATCCCTTTTTAAACTGCGTCCCGTCTCCTCTCGTGTGTCCTGTGTGCTCTAAATTCTTAAGGCAACTGATCTTATTAATTAGCTTACTGTCACCTCTGGAACAAAGTCTGGGAGTCAGCAGAGTGCCTGAATTGACTCAGAATCACTCATTGGGATGACAGCAGCCGCCTCTGTCTCCGAAAACCCTGGACTGGAATATTGGTATCTCTGTGGAACCTCCAGAACTGTGGTAGTCAGATTTGCTTCTCCGCGCTTAAAGAATCAACTTGATCAGTCAGCCTTAGGAATGTAGAGAAACACATGATCACCGTACGGCAAGATTTTTATCAGGTGCAGTTCTGAAGCAGAATTAGTTACACTTTTTATACTCCACAAATACGCGATGGACGGGTACTACGTGACATTCACACACATTGGTTTTGATTGGTCCTTTTTATGTTCATTTACTGAAGCGTTTTGGTTTTCATTGCCTTTGATGCACCTTGGAATTACGTTTTTGACTTTTATTAGGACTTTTATTAGCCGATCCAGCCTTCCCCTACAACAGCGATATTCAGGGAGACTCCTCGAGGGCTTTATCTACTAATCATGTTCAAATGTGGATAGCTTTTGCCACATTAGTAGCAAGACTGCTTATATTGCTTAAATGTAAAGCAAAAAGCCCTCCTAGCTTTAAAAAGTGGGTGAACGATTTGATGCAGTTTATGGAATTAGAAAAAATCTCATACTCTTTGGCTGGCTGCAGCGAAAGATTAATATTTGTCAAGCTGTCTTGACTTAAATAGACAACATGGACTCTGTTGATTAACCGGCTGGTAGCACCCAGTTTGGAATCTATTTTAATAGCTACATTTACTCTCTCTCGTACCCTTTGCCTTCCCTCAGACACTTGTATCTGCTTTTATTATTTCACATTTACATACTACCTGTATTTTTATTGAAGACTGAAGTTCAAATCTGGCCCAATGTCACCAAATCACACCTGCACGTCACATCACATTCCGATAAGGACACAGCAAACATATGTAGCCTAGTATGAAGATGTCAGTGGCAGAGACTCAAGAAAACTAGAGTGAAATGTCCCAACTGAGCCCCACATTTACATTTCAATAAAGGTCATTAATAACATGCCTCTGATGTTTGACTTTTTGCTCCATTACAATACTTATAGGCAACTACAACAAATTTCCGCTCAATGAAACATGGTAATGCTTAGTAGTGCACATAGATGCTCCTTTAATATATTTGATATTAGTAAAATGCATTCATTTTCAATGGGCATCTATGCAGCTAAAACGGGTAGCTTAGTGCATCCCAACCTTTTCAACATTAACATTTTAATATAACATTATACTCATTATGGCTTTTAGAAAAATGTTTTTGTCAGGTGGGGTAGTAGGGTAGTGTTTGTTTTCCTAACATGACTTACTTTTATACTTCAAGTAGTTTTGAAACCAAATTAGTGCAAGTCAGATTTTACTACATCGTAATTTGATATTTTTGTGAAATGTACACTTTTCTGTGTAAATGAGTTGATTATGGTTTATTCTTTTTATTAGCTTTGAATGTCCAAGCACCTCCACCCCCAGTTAGAGGCAGTAGATGAAGCATCATTTGACTGCCCTTGTCCAGTTGTGGGTGTTCCTCAAGTGGAACACTTTCAGACCTCTAACTAATATGTTTTAAACCACATTGTGAATTACACATCCTATCATCAGTACAGAATTATAATATTATTGGTGGCCTACAAGTTCACAAATAGAACAATTTTATCTGTACAGAGAAGATCTAGCACATATAGAAGAAGAGATTGAAGCTCTGGAGAGCACAATGGATGCCTCTGAAGCTCTGGAGAGGAGGTAAATATAGTTTATTACTACATATGAGACAGAACAATGCAATCCACACCTCTGCTGACAGTGTTTAATTCTTTATCATATAGTCTTCAGAATATGAATGTCCAAGACAACAAAAACTTGAACATGAATAAACTTGAGATCAATGGCCTCAGGAACAGTGTGTAAGTTGTAAATCATTGTTTTGAGCAGTGCTGGAGAAGTAAATGTACTTGTAATTTGATTCTTAGTATTTACTAATCTCAAATTTAACAGTTTTGATTGGGGAACAGATGATCAGGGAGAAAAGGAAAAGGTGACGACAGCCAAGATGAGGAATATGTTCCTCGTCTTTGTAAACAGTATGTTAGAGTTTCTACAGCTGCTGCTTCGTGACTGGCAGGGGAACGCCCAGACTAAGGATGCGTCGCCCTGATGATCCCAGAGGTTTTGACCTGGTTCTACCAGTCCCGGCACAAACCATAGAGGAACTCAAACCCAAGTCAAGAGAGGTGTTGGTAACTGGAAAACACCTGTTTATTATGTTTTTCTTGAGCTAAATAAAACACAATTGAGGCTTGACCGTATGCTGCACTAAACCTTTCTTTTCTACAGTTGAAACCAGAAGTTATAGCATACAATATATAAAAAGACACACATGCATTTTTCCCCTCATTGTCTGACATGAATTTTGAATAAACTTTTCCCTTTTTAGGTCAATTAGGATTACCAAAATTATTTCTATTTGCTAAAAGCCAGAATAGAGAGAATTTAAGGCAATTTTCATGACTTTCTTCAAAGCTTAAACACACCAAGATTACTATGGTTTATTGGCAACATCTGAGTTAATCAGAGACACTGTGGATGTATTTTAAGGCACACCTGAAACAACATGGGAAAGTCGAAAGAAAGACAGAATATCAGGATGAGAATTGTGGACTTGCACAAGTCTGGCTCATCCTTGGGTGCAATTTCCAGATGCCTGAAGGTGCCTTGTTCATCTGTACAAACAATTATACACAAGTACAAACAAGATGGGAATGTCCAGCCATCATACCACTCAGGAAGGAGACAGGAGACAGAGATGAACGTGCGTTGGTCCAAAATGTGCAGATCAACCCAAGAACAAAAGCAAAAGACCTTGTGAAGACGCTGCACTGAAGCTGGTAAGAGTACGTCATTATCCACAGTGAAACAGGTACTGTATTGACATGGGCTGAAACGTCACTCTGCCAGGAGGAAGCCATTACTCCAAAAGACACATAAAAAAGCCAGATTAATGTTTGCAAATGCACCCAGGGACAAAGACCTACATTTTTAAATACATGTCTGTATCCATATCTGTGGTCTGATAAAACTAAAATGTACCTGTTTGGCAATAATGACCATTGTTACGTTTGGAGGAAAAGGGGGGTGCTTGCAGGCCCGAGAACACCATCCCAACTGTGAAACACGGGGGTGGCAATCCTATTGAAAATATATGGGCAAAGCTGAAAAGACGTGCAAGCAAGTCGGCCTACAAACATGGCTCAGTTACACCAGTTCTGTCTGGAGGAATGGGCCAAAATTCCTGCCAACTATTGTGAGAAGCTTGTGGAAGGATATCCAAAACATTTGACCCAAGTTGTACAGTTTAAGGACAATGGTACCAAATACTAATGAAATGCATTTAAACTTATGACTTTTGAGAAAGTCATAAAAATTGTAACTTCTAGTTTCAACTGTACATCACACTGTGCTAAAGAACTAGCCCACAAAACAATAACCACATTTTTTCTGTAATAACTTTAATTATTCTCCACAGTGCCAGTGTTCCAGACTAATGAGCAACAATTCCCACTGGAATTAGCTCTACTACATTTTCCACTTATTAATACTCTAAATCATGTTTATCCATCATTTTAAACAATGTGATAACTATTTTAATACTTTGTGTGTATGTAAACCTTAAACCCCGTTAAATAAAATTGATCATTTTCATCTTGTCTTTCATCAACTCATGAGTCACCCTGATTTGTGTATTTTTAAAGAAACTTTTTTCTTTAAAAATACTAAGAATACTAAAAAGAAACTAATTTTACTTTATTTTCAGAATGTTAACAAAGTAAATGAGGGTAAACACAATCTAATAAACGAATGTGTAACAATAACTACATAAAATGGAAGTACCTGGGTGAGGTTTCTAATATATGAAAACTAAAGGGATGAAAGCCCTGATGATGTCTCCATCGATGGACTTTAGAGTGCCTTTACAACAGCAGCTGGATCTGCGGGTCAACCTTGACGACCTCCCTGCAAAGCGCCTGGAGAGCTCGTCCCTCCGCGGTCGCCATGTTCCTGCGACAAAAACGCAAACAATCGTCAGTGAGACAGAGTACTGTACAGTAACACAGGGACCAGAGAGCACAAGGATCCCAACAACTGGCTCAGATAAAGAAGACAGAGCTGATATTAAAGACTATAAAGTAGGGACGGTCGCTCAACGCTCTGTGTCGAATCACGTCTCGTTCCTTCAAAGCAGAACCACATGGAAACAGCATTTCACAATCACACTTCAATACGCGTCAGTTCCCCGGTCCCGCTGTAGACCCGAGCACAATGAGCGGAATAGAAACTGAAATATGGCCTTAAATTAAATAGAAATATACTAAGTGTGAGAATTTGGATGCGTTTTATTTTAAAAGACAACAAAACAGGCACATCGTTTTTGCTTTGAAGGTCGTGTTGTATTCAAACCAACAAAAGAGAACAAAAAGTAACTGACAAACCTCCTCTGTATTCCAGGGTTTTTAACTGGAAACGATGGAAAATGACCTTGACTAACATTTAAGTCTGTGTTCAACAGATGTACAGTCTACATGCATATTCAACAGGGGT
Organism: Salminus brasiliensis; assembly: GCF_030463535.1. Lineage (NCBI taxonomy): Eukaryota > Metazoa > Chordata > Actinopteri > Characiformes > Bryconidae > Salminus > Salminus brasiliensis. The sequence continues at coordinate 29,557,341 of NC_132885.1, read as the reverse complement.
GTATATTAGAGAGGATGAAGAAGATTGGCTTTAATTAGGATTGTTTTGCCTTCGACAAGACTAATTCTGCTTGTCGTTGATGTCCACAGCTACAAGTGATGGGTTTCAGAGTGCAGGTCTGGTCATTATACCACGCTGCTAGCTTTTTCTACCAAATTTGTTTGATCCTGAGCAACATTGTTAAGTCGAGAATGGAGCACAATCTACAGATCATCTGTTACATGCTCTAGATCTTTAGGGTGAAATGGGAAGGAGATGGAGAAATCTGGAAGGTTATTAATGAAAACACGAGCTGTTGAGCATTTACTCACTCAGAGATGCTGGTAGTGCACCACCAAAAACAACAGTCTTGGACAGACAACAGCCTCTGCCTTCATACCCTAGAGAGTCCGAGCAGATCACTCAGAGCTCCATCAGAGATAGTGTTTGGTGCGGTTGAGCATTTTGTTGCCCACTCAGGTCCTTTCTAAACCACACAAGGCGAACATGTTTTTCTTAACCAGTAAACAGGCGAGGGTCAAAACCAGAGCTGTGGTAACCATAACAGAAGGACTGAGGTAAAATCAGAAGACGAGAAACATTTACACTTACGGCATTTGGCAGACGCTCTTATCCAGAGCGACTTACAAAGTGCTTTGCTATTTACCCAAGAAAAACCTTAGCTAGTTAGAATAGACTAATGATTCAAAAGATACATCTAAGCTTAGACACTAGTAAACACAATACAATAAGGAGACCATAGAACTCTATTCGTCCAAGTACTCTCTGAAGAGGTGGGTCTTCAATCTGCGTTTGAAGACAGCGAGGGACTCGGCCGTTCGGACACCCAGGGGCAGCTCGTTCCACCACTTTGGTGCCAGGACAGAAAAAAGCCTGGACGCTTGTCTTCCACGGATTTTGAAGGATGGCGGGTCGAGCCAAGCCGTACTTGAAGCTCGAAGGGCTCTTGGTGCGGAACGGCTTTTGACCATTGCCATCAGGTATGGAGGAGCTGGTCTGTTCTTGGCTTTGTAGGCCAGCGTCAGGATTTTGAATCTGATGCGGGAAGCAGCTACAGGAAGCCAGTGGAGAGAACGCAGCAGTGGAGAGACATGGCTAAATTTAGGGACATTGAAGACGACCCGTGCCGCTGCATTCTGGAGGAGTTGCAGGGGCCTGATGGTGCGCAGAGGGAGACCAGCCAGAAGAGAGTTGCAGCAAAGTCTGGAAGTGACGAGAGACTGAACGAGCACCTGGGTGGCCTCTCTAGAGAGGAAGGGTCGAATTCTCCGGATGTTGTACAGGAGAAATCTGCAGGACCGAGTTACGTTTACAACATGACTTGAGAACAATAACTGATCATCCATCACTACACCAAGGCTTCGAGCTTCTGTAGAAGGAGTGACCAGTGAGTTTTCAAAGGTGATGGCAAGATCGTTTTTAGGTCCAGCATGTACCCGGGATGTACAGCAGCTCCGTCTTGCTGGGGTTGAGTTTGAGGTGGTGAGCCGCCATCCAAGAAGAGACGTCGGCGAGGCATGCTGAGATACGGGCAGAAACCTGTGTGTCAGACGGGGGAAAGAGAGCATGAGTTGAGAGTCATCGGCGTAACAGTGGTAAGAGAATCCATGGGAGGATATCACTTTACCAAGAGCACCTCAATCAACTAGTGAGCACCAAGCTTCTATGTTAACCTTAAGACAAGAGTGTTAGCAGAATCTAGTTAGAAGTATATTTAAAAACCAGCCTACCTTACAAGCTAAAGATGACCCCAAGTAAAAAAGCAAGCACACTGATTTCTGAGTGGCTCCACACCTAATTTATCAAGATTGGAGACACTTGGCTCCTCCTCTGCAATTCACACTTCTAGCTGGCCTGAAACTACACCTGAATCAGCACCTCAATCAACTAGTGAGCACCAAGTGCTCAGGCAGAGGTCCGGAATAAAAGACAGACAAAACTGAGCAAAAGAGTCCAAACATAAAAAGCTCAGAACACAAAGCAAAACGGAGCAAACAAGCACACAGGAGACAAACAGGGGAAGGTGAAGTAGCCGAGCTGATGAGCTTCAGGGACACGTTCTAAAACTCAGCTGATCTGGCTTTGTCCTGATTGGCCGGAGTGGTTACATGAGCAAGCAGAGGAGTCTGGGAAATTGAGTACATATACAACGACTGACGGTAAAACTACATATCCTCTTTGGGCTCCGATACTTTTCAGTGTTTTATAGAAGAACCTCCAGCAGTGAGAACACCGCCCTGAGGAGCTGTCCTCGCTGCCGGAGCAGCTGAAGAGCCGAGGACCTCCAACCAGTCAGCAGAGGAGAAAACCGGCTGTGGTGGTGGAGGAGTAGCGAACGAACTTCTGTCAAAATAAAAGTCCCTCCTAAACCTGAATAAAAAGACTTTCTGACTCTAAATTACAAATGATCAACTAGTTTAAGAAAACAGAGAGTTTACAACAATTTAACAGCTTATTAAATTAATAACTGTAAATAATAACAGATATAAAGGAGAAATCTGACACAGGACACATAAATCTTTAATAAAAGTGGCCTTATGAAGGAAAATATTCAGCTTTCTGACACTGGCACCATGTTTATCCCATAATGACAAAGTAAAACACAGTTTTAGATTTTTTTTGTTAATTTATTAAAAAGGAAAAACTAAAATTGACATAAGTATTCAGACACTTTACTTGGTTCTTAGTTGAAGCAGCTTTGGCAGTGATTACAGCCTCCAGTCTTCTTGGGTTTGATGCCACAAGGTTTGCTCACCTGGATTTGGGGATTTTCTGCCTTTCTTCTCTGCAGATCCTCTCCGTAATGTTGGATGGGGACGTTGGTGGACACACATTTTCCGGTCTCTACAGAGATATTTGACAGCAGATTTTTTTTGTAGCCTTCTCCAGATCTGTGCCTCCACACAGTCCTGTCTCTGATCTCTACAGGCAGCTCCTTCCTCCTCATGTCAGCTGTGAGACCTTATGTAGACAGGTGTGTGTCTTTAACCACGTCCAATAAACTTACCAGAGCTGGACTCCAATCAAGGTGTAGAAACATCTCAAAAATGATCAGTCTATGTCAAAACCCAAGCAAGCGCACCAGATAGCTCTGTACAATCTCTAAGCCGACGCAAACGTGACCTCATGTCAGGACAATGGTACAATGGGTATAAGATGGTGGATCCATGGACCACTCCTGGTCAGTCAATTGGGTGGTCTCTGTTTCTGGGTGAGGGAAATACAGTTGCCCTCCTAAAGATCAATAGCCTAGCTTACCAACTTCTGACTGTTGTTAATGATACCGCGGGGGCAATAAATGCCCTATGTCAGGAGCAACAGGCAATGCAAGCAGCCGTACTCCAACATCGAATGGTCCTAAACCTCCTTACCATGAAGGAAGGAGGAGTGTGTAGAATGCTCAATACTTCCTGTTGTTTCTATATCCCAGATTTAAGTGATAACATCACCAGCTATGTGGACCATATGAAACAAGCCATCACCCCTCCTCCCACCAACCCTAATAGCTGGTGGGAATGGCTGTCACTATTCAGACCCTGAGGTCGTTGGCTTCTCACTGTATGTGCTCCTTTGCTGTGTCTTCTCCTATTTGTTTTTTGCCTGATTCCTTGTCTTCTTAACTGTGTGTTACGGCTGTTTAGTAGATCTTTCACTCAGTATCAGATGATTCAGGAATGATCAATATGTGTGTATTATTTGTTTGATTAATAATCAAAGGGGGGAATTGTTGTGGAGACCAATTTGGTGATTCTTGATCAATGTATATGTGAGAAAGTATAATCACAGGTATGTGTGAGAATGTATAATCACCTCCAATATTTAATCCATGAGAAGGTAAAATGTAACTATATTTGTACTTTAGAATGTGCTGTGTGTAAGTCTGCAAAAGACAGGACAGGAGACAGAAAGGCGTCTAGGTGAGAATGATAGAGCATCATTACTGTTGTTTTTTGTTCTTTTTAATGTTCTTTTCCTTCTTTGGTGTGAACAGAATGTTCTGGCTGTGCGTCTATGCTAGTTCTATAACCATATGTAGAATAAGTCCTAAAAAGGAGGAAACGAAGGGAGTTGTAACTGGTTTCGATCACAGAGGATGTGTATAAAATACCTGTTGCAGAGTATAACCCAGACCTTTTGTCTCAATAAAACTTGCTACTCACTGCGACTCAGGCCTGTATCTTTTCCACCACTGTGTGTGTGTATATATATATATATAATGATGATGATGATGATTATTATTATTATTATTATTATTAATAATAATAATAATAATAAAAGCAGCTGAGAACTTCAGGGTTGTTGTACACCTCTGTGACCAGCAGGTGGAGTCAGTGTGCTGAGTTTCAGATGTAGTGGGGAAATCACCTGGTTTAGGACCAAACTGTGTTCAAACTGTGAGTTTGGGTTAAATTAGCGTGGATTGTTGTGATCTGAGGAGGATAAACTGCTGGAGGAAACTTTAAGCTGTGTTTAAAAGCCCCCTGTTTGTGTTTTTTCAGCTCACAGCTAGTTACAGTTAGCTTGTCCTGTAGTCACTTAGCTAGCGGCCTCTCCTGGGGTCCTGAAGCTCCAGCGCGAGCGCCCTGTTGATGTCCTCTGCTGCCTGTCAGTGCAGGTTAGCCCTCGGAGCTAATGAATGTTCGGGGTATTTAGCAACTCATTTCTGTGGAAACATTGGATTTTTGTATCTATCATGCACATCTTTGAATATTAATAATAATAATGATAATAATATTAATAATAATGATAATAATAGAACACATTCTAGATGATTCCTGATATTGTATTATTTTATTAAAGGTGGTGAGAGTGGAGAAGGAGGTGAAGGAGGAGAGGGAAAAGGTGCTGAGATATTTAAACTGCTCTGGTCCATCAGTATGACCAGCCGGACCAAACTGGTCAATCACCTTGGTCACACTGATAGACCCGCTAAACCATCCCTCCCACAGAAAACCATGTGATGCCGTGCTGGTCAGGAGCTAAGTAAACTGCTGGACCAGCTGGTTTACCAGCATTACCGGGATGTTTCCCCTGGACGACCAGCTTTTTCAACCACCTTGACCATCAAGGTCCAGCTTAGATCATCTGAAAGCAGTTGTTACCAGTTGATGTGGATTTTTTTTAGTCAGTGAAGAAACAGAAACAATAGGTTTAAAGTCCATGTGATGGACAAAAGTATGTGGACACCCTTTCTGATGATTGAGATACAGTGTTTAAGCCACACAAGCTTCAATTGTACTACTGATGGGTTGCTTAAATGTTCAGACGAATGTGAGCTACATTTTTATTATATTTTTATTATATTTTTATCTGAGTAGAAACCTCTTCAGCGAGGTGCTCCTGCAGCCTCTGCAGCCTCTGCTTGCACATCTGGACGACTTGAGGGAGCACACCCAACATTGCCTCCAGCAGCTCTTGCAGCTTCTCCTCAAACTCCTCGTTCTCCATGGGGGCGTGGACATCATCCTCCATCCTGGAATCAGCATCAGCATGACCAGCTTCACCAGGCTAGTCAACCAGTATGACCAGCTCTTGACCAGCTTGACAGGTTTTGTCCAGTCTCTGGATTTTCGTCTCCACTGTCTCTGGATGCTCCGAAGTAGGATCTCATTCAGGTGACGTGTTTTGGACGTATTGACCTTCCTGTTATACCGTAGTTGGGTTCATGCACTGAATGCTGGGATATGTTGTTCTCTCCCATTCTGGGATATGTTGTGGGTTTGAGACCCGGGATTCACAAGCTGCCACTGTTGGGCCCTCAAGCAAGGCCCTTAACCCTCCTGACTGCCCCCCACTCCAGGTTAGGTAAGTGAATTGCCCTCGGCTAACTAATAGGTAGATTGTGTGTGTGTGTGTGTGTGTGTGTGTGTGTGTGTTGGTTTGAAGTGTAGTCCTGACCTGTAGCAGTGGTATTATCAGTTTTGTTGGGATTATTATTCTAATTATTAGTGTGTAACTCTGACCAGGGGTCCGGCAGCAGCGTCCTTGCTCCTTGTTCTCCTCTTTTGTTCCTCTGTTGGTTTTGTTTGATGTGGCCTCTCTGAAGCTCGGCTACGTGGTTTTCTTTAGTTTTGCTCTCGCCCTTTCTGAAGCGCTGCTTCCTGCTCTGTTTTCCCTTCCTGCCCTGTCCTGCTTTTACACCCAAGCTCGGCTTGTGGTTCTCCTCATCCCCTTGTCCCTTCCGAGCAGCGTTGTGTTTTCCTCCCAGATCCCTGGTTTGTTATATTGGCTCAGTCCTGCCTTAGTTGTCATTATTATTATTATTAATATCTTTATTAGTGTATTATGATTTTCTAATTCTTCAAATTGATCTAATGTGAGTTTAATCCTCAGACTCATCATAAAGATGAAGAGAGACGATCAATATCAGAAACATCCAGAACACATCAGTAATGCAGAGCAGTGCTTTATTAATGCTCAAAGACACACACACACACACACACACACACAACCACATAATCACACACTTCCTTCACATCACTCCAGCTCTTTTTTCTCTCTTTTTCTCACTCCCTCATCCTCAATCCTCCAATCCCTCATTCTCTTACTGTCTCAGGGTCAGTCCTCCAAATCCTCCAATCACTAACTGTCTCAGTCTCAATACTCCAAACACTCTTATTCTCATTCCTCCATGCTCAAACCTCCAATCACACTCTCTCACTGCTCCATGCTCAATTCTCCAACCACTCTTTCTCTCACTACCTCTGGCTCAATCCTCCAAATCCCTCAGTTTCTAGCTGCCTTAGGCTCAATCCTCCAATCACTGCTCAGTTCTCAATCCTCTAATCACTGTTTCTCTCACTGTTTCAGGGTCAACCTTCAATAACGGTTTCTCTCACTGCTCCATGCTCAATCCTCCAAATCAATCTTTCCCTCACTAAAGCCTTAAATCCCCCGGTGAGCAAGCCAAAGGCGACAGTGGCAAGGAAAAACTCCCTCAGCGCTGGAGGAAGAAACTTTGGGAGGAACCAAGACTCACACGGGGGGACCCATCCTCCTCTGATCAGAACTATTGATAAATGAATTATAAATTCATGGATCGGTTCATTTCGGTTCGGTTCCAATCACTCCCTCACTGCTGCAAATTCATCATGGATCTCGCCTAGGTTCACTCTAGACTCACTCCTCCAGGCTCACTTCGCAGAGTTCCCTCGGAAGAGCTTCCTCATCCTCCCTCGAAGTGATCGTGAGACTCTGACGATCGGTGCTGCAACATATCTCTTAGCTGCCCTTTTAACTGCAGCACAAAGCGGACTACAGTTAAAGCAGCCGGACTCCTCCCCGACAACCTCTACACCAGCTCTACTGCCGCTACCGTCTTCCTGGACTGGGTCGACTGGGTCTGGATGAGAACTGCTGCCCTCGTCAACGACGGTCACGACGAATCTGCCGATAACTCTGGTGGCCCTGCAGAAGCAATGGGGAGATGTAGGCATTGTAGGCATTGAGCTGATTCTGTACAGTAGCTACGTCTAAACGAGTTCTTCACCTTGAGTGATCTTCAAGCTTATCAAACATACCGTCGGTTTTCCTCCGAGTGCTGGAGGACCTTCTGCTCATAGGCGTTCCTTATGGAGAAGAGAAGACCGCTGGATGAGGACAGGCTGCTCCAATCCAGGTCCTCGTCCCTGCTGTCTACCTGCCTGTCCTCACTGCATTTTCCACTGTGTTTCCCTGGAGTTCCACACACTTTCACCTCCGGAGAGCTTTCAGACTCGGGGAAAGATAAGTATGTAGAATCGCTCATTTCCCTGTTGATGAAAATACAGGAGATTGTAGTAACCAAACAGTGGACAGATCTGGAGAGGAGGGGGGGGGGGGTCACAAAGCAGGATTCCCGGCTCAGCCAGAGAGCTCAAGCCTAGAGTCCAGCCTGTCCCATTGACCTAAACCTGTTGCCATTGTCTCATTGAGAAATGGCACCGCCCTGCAGTTCTTTAGAAAAGCCATTTATTTACTATAGCTAATCAATCAATAAAGGATCAATAAAAACAATATTACAATCAATAAAAAAAAAATACATCCATTAACAAAAGGACTCGACCCTGGAGTTCCAGCACAGCGCTCTACTTACTGTTCTTGCCTGGCCTGCAGCCAAGGGTGGTTCTCCACGTTTCTCACTGAAGGCCGGGTGAAGGGATTAAAGCGCAGCATATAAGAAATGAAGGCCCGACAGGGCTCCTCCACTGCGACCCCACACGGATACTCCACAGCTTTGCGCTGGAGCTGTGTGAGGGAACCTTGATGGTCTGTTCTGAAAGGCATGAAGCCGGTGACCATCACAAACAGGATGACGCCCAGGCTCCAGACGTCACTCTTCAGGGGATCGTAGGGCCTATTCAGAAGCACCTCAGGAGCGCAGTAGTGGAGAGTGCCACAGTACGTCTGGCTGAGGGAAGGGTAGCCTCTTACAAAGCAGCCCAAGCCAAAGTCGGTCAGTTTGACCTGACCATCAGCACTCAGCAGGACGTTCTCACATTTCAGGTCTCGGTGGGCAATGTCCTGCTGGTGAAGATAGCCCACGGCACCGACGAGCTGGGAGAACCACATCCTGGCCTGGTTAACGGGGACGTGGTGGAGCGCCATGATCTCGTGAAGAAGGTCGGTTGCGGCTACCTCCATCACAATGAAGACCTGTCCATTGGGCATGTCAAAACTTTCGTGTACCTGAATGATGTGAGGGTGCCTCACTCTCTTTAGGATGGCGAGTTCCCGGGGCAATTGCTTCCAGGCGAAATCTGATGATTCCTTCCTGCGATCCATGATTTTAATGGCCACATGTTTGCGGTGCCTCTCTGATGTGGCCAGTTTCACCATGCCGAAGCCTCCTGCCCCGAGGTTGTGCACCACCTCGTAGCCCAAGCTTCTCAGAACTCCACCTGTCTCATCTGCCTCCATGTTTTCCACTCCTCCTGTCTCCATGGAGAAGCAGCTGTAGAACCTGTTCTAGGGGATGTGGCTCTAGATAAGCGTGTCGTATAAGATTCGCACGTAGGAATGTTCCGTCTCGCTGCTGAATCCGGACTGAGCCACTGAGGGAGAACCCCCCCCTTTTATAGGCTCTGTGACATCATCAGCATGACATCACAATGGAGTGGAAGACTCGGGTCCCTGAGCTCAGTTCCCTTGTTGACTGTATACGACTGGATGTGCACACAGTGCTGACAAAGAGGAAATGCCCCTTTCCCTTACTTAAGCAGCATGTGACCCCAATTGCAGTGATAGTAAGGCGGAGTTGATTGAACACAGCCAGGAATGTTTAGACTAAGCCATGTGCAATACCTGCTGAGGCCAGCAGGGCCTCAGCCTGAGCCTGAAAACCTCGTACCACTGCACTGCAGAGGCAGTGTTCTCAAAGCCACACCTGGACCAGCTGTGTTTAAAGCTTTACATTACAGCTGTTTTTATTCACATTGATTCAGAAAGGTCTCCAACTACCTGTTCAGGTGAAAAATCAAAAAATCTTATTTATTAATAATAAAGGAATTAATAAAGGGGACACTCAAGTTTTTCCTTTAGAATTTGAGTTTCTAGGCAACTAATGTGTCCATAATAATGAACGAGCTGTATAAAAAAAAACAAAATGATAAATAAATAAATGTAAAAAAAATAATTAAAAAATACAAATTTAAAAAATGAAGAATGAAGTTAAAATAAAATGATTATTAATGATTAATGAGACCAAACTTAGCATTAGAATATTATGTTAATTTAAATAATTAAAATAATTTGCTGTTCTCAAAGCAGCTTAAAAATGTGAAAAAAATATGTGTAGTTTATAGCGTTTATTATATTTATTTACATATATACGTATATATATATATGGCGTGCAATGGGAGGGGAGAGTACGTATGGTTGCAAACTCAATGGGAAGAACACTTGAACCGTTTGTCAGAGTAGAAAAGAAGCCTGAAGTAACTTCTACAGGCATTAGACTGGTTCATCAGGAATTCTTCTGTATTATTTTTATATGCCCACAAGAGTATGCCCACCAACTACCATATTGGTACTTCATAAGAGTGCTGCATCCAATCATGACACCATCCTTATTTAGTACCCAAAGTACTAAGCCTTTCATACATACACATTACCTATCAGAAACTTCAGCCTGATAGATATAAATGTTTATAAATAGAAATGTTTATAAGTGCAACAGACTGTAAAGCCAAAGCTCTGAGTGGCTCAGCGTTCGAACCCACTACCACTACGGCCTGGGGGTCGCAAATTCCAGTTCTGAGCCGCACCGCTTTGCCATCAGCAGCCGGAGTCTGAGAGAGCACAATTGGCCGTGCTCTCCCTGGGTGACAGCTCTAGATGGGCGTCTAGCGTCTAGACACAGGCGTCTGTTGGCTGGTGCGGTGGAGCTGGGGACCCGGCGCTCTCCTCTGGCGGTGGCTGGAGATGAGTGGAGATGAGTGTCCTTTACCTCTGAAAGGGGCAACAGCTTCCAGGCAGTCCAGTTCCATACAGCTTCCTTAATTCAGTCCAGTGTCTTCTTTAAGCACAGTCAGCCCCCTTTTCCTGCAAGCTGGGACCATGTACTCTAGTGGGACAAAAGTATTGGGACACCAGCTCATTCATTGCTCCTTGTGAAAATGCTTTTAATGGAGAGCATTAGTGAGGTCAGGATGGTGGATGATGATCACCACCCCACCTCATCATCCCCAACCACCCAGCTCATCCCATCAAAAGTATTGGATGGCGCTCCACCATCATTCCAGAGAACACAGTTCTTCCACTGCTCCACAGCTCAATGCTGGTGGGCTTTATTCCCCCTTCAGCCCACGCCTGGCATTAGACAGCATGGTGCACGTAGGTTCATGTTTATCTGCTCCAGGGAGTCCTATTCTATTGGCATAGCCACCACCACCAGTCTCACCTACTGCCAACTACCACCACCGGTCTCATCTACAGCCAACCTCCACCAGTCTTACCAACAGCCAAAAACCACCACCACCAATCTCACCTACAGCCAACCACCGCCACCAGTCTCACCTACAACCAACCTCGACCAAACTCACTTTCAGCTAACCACCACCAGTCTCACCTGTCACCAGTCTCACCTACAGCCAACCGCCACCACCAGTCTCACCTACAGCCAACCTCGACCAAACTTACTTTTAGCTTGCCACCACCAGTCTTACCTGCCAGCAGTCTCACCTACAGCCAGCCACCATCACCGGTCTCAACTACACCCCCCACCACCAGTCTCACCTACATCCAACCACCACCACCAGTCTGAACAGCCTCCAGAGAAGTCAATAAACAACCCTTAATCTGAGCTGTTTGATTGGTCACTGTGGTCCGAGTTGCAGACTAACCTGACCAATTGAGCCTCTGTATTAATAATTACAAATATACACCAATCAGCCATAACATTAATACCGTCTGTTCACTGCACTGCTCTGTGGAGGCCCTGACCACTGAAGAACAGGCTAACAGAGTATGCAGAGAAGCAGATGACCCACAGTCTGTAACTAGATTTGCTTTTCCTGAAGGAAGTAAAACAGTGCTTGAAATGTGGCAAGTACTTCATAAATTTCCTAAGTTTTGCTCAGTTGTTGCTATGGTGTCCCAGGTGTATGCTATTATTTTGCTTAGTGGTCGCTATGGTGTCCCATGTGGTTTTTATGGTGTTGCTATGTCGTTGCTATGTAGGGTGTCACAGGTAGTTGCTATGGTGTTGCTAGGTGGTTGCTATGGTGTCACAGGTGGTTGCTATAGCGTTGCTAGGTGGTTGCTGTGGTGTTGGTAGGTGGTTGCTATGGTGTCACAGGTGGTTGCTATGTGGTTGCTTAGGTATCTCAAGTGGTTGCTTGAAGTTACATCTTAACATTCAATGTTAGTATAAACTCAGTACTACCTTAAGACGTACCACCTTAAAATTCAGTGTCAGGGTAAACTCAGTACTACCTTAAAAGAAGTCCTGCCTTAAAATTCAGTGTCAGGGTAAACTCAGTACTACCTTAAAAGAAGTCCTGCCTTAAAATGGGTTGTAGCCTGGGTTCTCCAGCTGGTGTTGTCTGGGAAGTTGTGAGGAGGGAAGTGGAGGTGCTCTCATTCTCATTAAAACTCTGAAAGCCCTGCACCACGTGTTCCCTGCGTCTCTTAATGGAGCCAAGTATTCACCTCTCCACCAGAGCACCCACCTAACACCATACTTCCAGTCCTTACCAATACCAGCATCAACCACCAGGTGTCCAGCTGCACTACCACGGTTCACTGCCATATACAGTCTATCACCACCTCCTGGTGTCCAACTGCACTACCACGGTTCAGTGCCATATACAGTCCATCACCACCTCCTGGTGTCCAACTGCACTACCACGGTTCACTGCCATATACAGTCTATCACCACCTCCTGGTGTCCAACTGCACTACCACGGTTCACTGCCATATACAGTCCATCACCACCTCCTGGTGTCCAACTGCACTACCACGGTTCACTGCCATATACAGTCCATCACCACCTCCTGGTGTCCACGTTTTTGAATATTTCAGAAGATTTTAACTTCTTCCTTCTTGTAAATTCTCAACGGAACCATAATAGAAACAATTTCATTTTTTTGAGAGGTGGTGTGAATGTTATAGATGATCAGTCTGCATACTTTAAAAATCTGCACTAAAAAAAGAACCTGGAATTTGATCACTGGAGCATTTTATTAAAATGGTTCATAAGTGGTCAAACAGATGAGCACGCTGGTTAACCAGCATCACCAGTACTTCAGCCACTGGAAGGCTCTAGCAGAAGATGTTTTCTTTGGGCGATTTGTACTGGTCTGGTGCTGGTGTAACGACTACTGACCGGTCATCAAAAAGTCGGACACAAGGGCTCTCTTTCCACTCTGTTTATCCTGAGACAGATCTTATAGTGTGTTCATCTTCTCTTGTCTTAGACGACTGCAGACCACACAAGTGCTCCATCTCAGAGCTCTCACTCATCTGAGCTTACAGTATTTCTTTAAAAAGAGCCGTTTTTTAATACTACAATATCATGCAGCAGATCGTATAGTTTGTTCACATTATAAAAAATCCTAAATTACAGAGAAAAGCTCTTTTTTCTTATTGCACAACAAAATGAGCAAACTGCAGAATAAACAGCAGAAGCACTCAGCTCTGCGGGGCTAGCAGCAGCAGAATGCACTGCACAGTTCTGGAGGGAACAGACTAGGGAGCACAGACCTGAGACAGATCTTATAGTGTGTTACTCTTCTCTTGTCTTAGACGGCGGCAGACCACACAAGCTGCACATCTTCATAAATAAGCAGAAATGAGAGCTTTCTTTATTTTCATAATCCCACTTTGCTGCCGAGGGTAAGTTTAAGCTAGCTATTTGGCTGGTATGGCTCAGTTAGCTGAAGCACATGTCTGAGCAATAATGAGATAAAACCAGCATTTAGAAGCACAACTACACTCTGAACAAACACCACCTGCTCATATAATGTGTTAGAACAATGTTTTAATGTATTACTAATGGATTCAATTCAATTCAATGATTCATTAATGAGGAACTTCAGCAGCTACACACCCTCCATCTCAGAGCTCTCACTCATCTGATGGAGGTACAGCAGCAGCAGAGGGACATGGTCTGCAGTGGAGTCGCAGCAAGAAAAGAAAAGCTCCTTAAAAATAATTGTAACCTTTTTTTATTAAACATAAATGAGTTTTTACATTTGTCCTGAACTCTTTTATTTTTTTTTTTACCTAAAATGATGTGATTTTGGTGAAAGTCAATATTTGATGAACTCTTTAATATAACGTTGTTACACTGGCGTGGTGCTGGTTGAGCAGCGCAGCAGTGTTCAAAACGCAGCATATGTTGATGTATGATGGTCTGGTGCTGGCTGTCCAGTACAGCAGTGTTGGAAATGTAGCATAAACTGGTGTGTGCACTTTCCACGCTGTATGTCTGTCAAGCAGCACAGCACCACGCATGCGCAGTAGAGGGCGGACGTGGCAGTAGTGCACGACAGAGTTTGTTCATAACTTTCTTTTTTTGTTTCCGTTCATGAAAAAAAGGGAAATCTGTCGGGTCGAGGTGGATGAACGTATTTTATTAAGCTAGTCTTCGCACCTTTTTCTTTTTCCTCACCATGTTCGCGAAAACTAGTCCTATCGCAGCATATTTAAGGACTCGTCGTCGAAGCTGGCTTGTGATTGGTCAGATTCTTCCAAACATGTCAATGAGCGCTCTGAGGCTTAATGATGAGAGCAGAGGTGAAACTCCAGCTCTCCCCCTCTGACCACTTACATCCCACACTACTATGCAGTCTTTCCATCGCCATGTTTTCATAACTGACCCTCCTGTTTCTAAAACGGAGCAAACATGCTCGGAAACTTGGGACAAATCAACCTAAACTAAACTCTCTTTTAATGCTCTTACTCACTTTTACACTGTTTACAACGCTATCATCATTTTGCCTAGTCTGAAAAAACCTACAACCACCAGTATCTGCTAATGCTCTCCAGGTAAAGAGGATCAGTCTCAGGGGGACACTGCTTACCTTTCAGAAAAACACCTTTTTAACCTCTCTCTTCTTGTACATTTCCAAAGAGACCTTGATAGGAAATGATCTCAACAGGGATGTAGTTGCATTCTGGCAAAGAGGGACACTGTGAGATTCTCAGTCTCTGCAAAATGCTAGTCTGTGACTGTGAGTAATGACAAACTGTCTTTAGATGCGAGAGGCGTCAGACTTTAGTCCTGTAAAAGCATTTTCAGAGAGAGTCATTTCAGAGTCCTCTGCTGTATGGTTTGCATTAGTCAAGAGGCTAGTGAACTCGGTGGCTGAAGTGTTAGTGTGACAGCTCGTACTGAATGTTAGCTGAAAGCTGCTTAGTGTCACTAAATGGTGTCAGAAAAAGCTGCTCCTAGCATCGTTGCAGATAGAAGCTCACCTGTTGCTGCACAGTTGGTGCTGGTCATGCTCTAGTCCTTCATCAGTGGTCACAGGACGCTGCCCACAGGACACTGTTGGCTGGATATTTCTGTTTGGTGGACTGTTCTCAGTCCAGCAGCACTGCCCTGTCTGACCCACTCGTACCAGCGCACAGGGGCGTCGTAATGGGGGAAACAGTGAGGACGAATCTAAGGGCCTGTGACTGACAGGGGCTGTAAAAATGTATGAACCGAGTTTAGGAGCCAAAAGAAGAACTGCCTTGATTTGTATATTTAGTTTTGTAATATTTGTTTGATTTCTTAGAAATGTGGAAAACATACAGAACACGTAGTGGAACACATTTTCTTTGCTGTCTTTGCTTTGCACTCATGGTGTAATTGTATCCTGTCTCTTTACGAAACGCTGGAGGAATGTTCGGGGTCTTTTTGCTCACTAGGGGGCGATTCAGAACAGTTTGTGGTTTGGTGGGAAAATGGAGCGCACGGTTTTTTGACAGTAGCATAGCTTAGACCTTTAGCTTTTTTGGTGGATATTCAGTGGAAGCATTTTAAATGAATTGTTGGTAAGACAAAACTTTTCTTCAGTAAACATTTTTTTAAACCTACATGTGGACTCTGTGGTTACTGGGAAGAATGATACGTGTCAGCCATACTCAACCAGCTAAAGCCAACTGTCTACACCTTATGTGAAAAGACTCTTTGCAGGAACTGACCTTTAGCTCAGAACATGAGCTTGTCCAGAATGAACTGCTGGGTAGCATCTTTATTGAACCGCTTGTACATTCTAAGTAGCTTTTTATCAGGCTGCCTCCCAGTATGGTCACATGGATAATACAAATGCTGTCAGTCTGAAGCACTGAATGTAGCTAAAAGCTGCGTCACTACTGGTAAAGGTAATGGTGCTACCTGATGTCTGAGAAACTGATTGACCTTATTTTGGCCCAAATCACATTTCTACATTGCCCTCCTGACAGACATGGAGGATATTCTAAGGCAATCAGCCTCCAAGAACTTTAGCACATTTTTCCTATATCAGTATTCCACACAAAAAAGTGAAGTGTTTTCAGTGTAAATATAGCACATCACACCTCCTGCTCTCTATCAGCACTGTGTAGAGCACTGATGTTGATGAACATACATTTTTACAAATGATTTCTTTAGTTTGATTGGTGTAGTTATATTACCTCCATCTCTTAATATTGTTTAAATGAAGATCAAATGCCAATATGGTGTTAATATGAGGATCCATATGTTATTACACCTGAATGTGCATATCTGTATTATCAATTATCATTATCATAGGATAATGCTTCTGACTCCCTTCTTCCTCCAGGCACACTCCTCTTTCCTCAAGGCACACTCCTCCTCCTCCAGGTACACTCCCTTCCTCCAGGCACACTCCTCCTTTCTCCAGGCACACTCCCCCTTCGGCCAGGCACACTCCCTTCCTCCAGGCACACTACTCTTTCCTCCAGGCACACTCCTCCTCCTCCTCCCTTCCTCCAGGCACACTACTCTTTCCTCCAGGCACACTCCTCCTCCTCCTCCTCCCTTCCTCCAGGCACACTGTTCCTCCTCCAGACATACTCCTCCTCCTCCTCCAGGCACACTACTCTTTCCTCCAGGCACACTACTCCTCCTCCTCCCTTCCTCCAGGCACACTCCTCCTTCCTCCAGACAGACTACTCCTTCATCCAGGCACACTCCTCCTCCTCCAGGCACACTACTCCTTACTCCAGGCACACTACCCCTTCCTCCAGGCACACTACTCCTTCATCCAGGCATACTCCTCCTCCTCCAGGCACACTACTCCTTCCTCCAGGCACACTACTCCTTCCTACAGGCACACTACTCCTTCCTACAGGCACACTCATCTACCTCCAGGCACACTCCTCTACCTCCAGTCACACTCCCTTCCTCCAGGCACACTACTTCTTCCCCCAGTCACACTCCTCCTCCTTCTCCCTTCTTCCAGGCACACTCCTCCTTCCTCCAGTCACACTACTACTTCTTCCGGACACACTACTACTTCCTCCAGAAATACTCACACACCCTAAACTTGGGGAATCTCAGTCTCTTGGTTCTTTGCTTATCCTCACATCTCTGCTCAGAACTTGGACGAGCAGGAGCTTCAGTAGAGGAAGCAGAATTACAAGCTTCCTGCAGGGGAGTAGCGGGAGAGTCATGCACCTCAAAGTTCCTCTTGAAAAACTTCTTCATTCTCCGCCGAAGAGACCGGGAGGCTTTGAGAATTGGTTCTATAATACTAGCGCGAGCATTGGCTGCGCTTTCAACTGCGGCACAAAGTGGTCGGCAACCAGACTCCTCCCCCACATCCTCTACGTTTTGGCAAGTCAGACTTGCACCAGCTCCACTGCTGTCCTCCTGCAGCATCAGATACTCGTACCTGCCGTCTTGAGATGTGAGTGTGTCTACCTCACTGCCAGAGCAAGAGGCCTGGGACTCGTCAAGTGGGTTGACGTCTTGCTGAGAACTTGCTCTGCTTTCCCCATCCTGACCTTCACGCTCATGATCGTCAGTTTTGGAAGAGCAGAGACTGCTGAGTGTGGATTCGAGCCAAGGGTGCTGTGCCACTTCTGCCATCGAAGGCCGAGTGGCAGGATCGAATTCCAGCATGTAGGAAATGAAGTCGTGACACTTCTCCTCCACTCCAGTCCCTTCTGGGTACACCAGTGGTTCGGACTGAATCCATGGGAGGTTTTTCCAACTGGAGTCGTAGAAGGGCAAGCACCCGACGACCATAACATAAAGAATGACTCCCAGGCTCCACACGTCACTCTTCTTTGGATCGTAGGCCTTGGACATGATCACCTCAGGGGCACAGTAGAAGGGAGAGCCACAAAACGTATCACTCAGCTCAGGGAATCCTCTTGAAATGCGGCTGAAACCAAAGTCTGTTATTTTGGCCTGGTTGTCAGCGGTCAGTAGAACATTTTCACATTTCAGGTCACGATGGACTATGTCCTGCTCATGCAGATACACCATGGCATTGACGATCTGCCCAAACCACTGCTTGGCCTGGTCGATAGGGATGACGTGTTGTTCGAGTCCAAAACGAAATTCTGTCAAAATAAAAGTCCCTCCTAAACCTAATAAAAATATTTTTTGAATTGAAAATTATTAACGAGTTAAGACAGAGTGTTTATAACCATTTAACAGCTTATTAAAGTAGCTTAAATTAATAACTGTAAATAATAACAGATATAAAGGAGAAATCTGACACAGGACACATAAATCTTTAATAAAAGTGGCCTCACGAAGGAAAATATTCAGCTTTCAGACACTGGCACCATGTTTATCCCGTAATGACAAAGTAAAACACAGTTTTAGATTTTTTTTGATAATGTATTGAAAAGGAAAAACTAAAATTGACATAAGTATTCAGACACTTTACTTGGTTCTTAGTTGAAGCAGCTTTGGCAGTGATTACAGCCTCCAGTCTTCTTGGGTTTGATGCCACAAGGTTTGCTCACCTGGATTTGGGGATTTTTTGCCTTTCTTCTCTGCAGATCCTCTCCGTAATCTCTCTACAGAGATTTTTGACAGCAGATTTTTTTTATTGCCTTCTCCACATCTGTGCCTCCACACAGTCCTGTCTCTGATCTCTACAGGCAGCTCCTTCCTCCTCATGTCAGCTGTGAGACCTTATGTAGACAGGTGTGTGTCTTTAACCACGTCCAATAAACTTACCAGAGCTGGACTCCAATCAAGGTGTGGAAACATCTCAAAAATGATCAAGACACATGAGAGACCCCCAGAGCTACATTTTAAGTGTCATAGCAAAGGGTCTGAATTTCCATGTGAAAGTTTTTCATTTTAATAAATTTTTAAATTCTGTTTTCACTTTCTCATTATGGAGTATTGATGCAGAATGATGGGATTTCTTATTTTATTTTATTTTAGCACATGATCTCAACATAACATTTAAAAACAAGTGAAATACTTTCTGAATGCATTGTATATTTTTACAAAGATATTTAAAATACTCTGATAACAGTGATTCAAAAGTCTATGTTTTAAAATCTTAAAATATTGATTTTTTCCAGCTGTTATTTTCATACAACACTAGTTTGACTGTAGAGATTTTGGACAAAATGTCAGAAATCCACTGATTCTGATGTGTTTTCCTTCATAAGGCCACTTTTCTTCTAGATTCATGTGTCCTGATTAAGATGTTATTAAAAGTGACAGTAAAACTGTGTTTATCAGACACACTAGTCTGAAGATAGACACTATCAGCATATGATCAGAAACTCACAGCTTTTTCCTGCTCCGAGTTTTCAGTAAAATGAGTGAATCAACAGTAGTTGTAAGAAAACACTAAGGCTGATAGTAAAAAGCCTCTCTAAGCAGTTTAACCTGACGTTTTCCTCATAATGCCCTACAATCATTTTCCATAGTGAACTCTTTCTGCTGGACTTTAGGATTTTACAAGCTGACTTTTATTTGGAGGGGAAATCAGAATCAGGCGATGGAGGTGTAGTGTTTTATTAGAACAGCAGGTGGCGCAGTAGAGCTGTCAAGCCTCCAACCACTTTGTCTTCAACTGGGTTAAAAAGCCTCGTTCTGTCCAGCCCTAATATAAAGTACGGTGGCCGAGAAGAGCCACCGCGCTGCAGATTCACAAACGCGCAGCAGAAGCAGAAAGCCCTTCATCAAAACGACAACATGGCTCTACATTTAACAAACGCGCCGCAGATTCACTAAACAAGTGCAAGCTCACAAACGCGCTGCAAAACCCTTCCCAACACAACGGGAGCGTTTCCGGAGGACACTTAAAGGATGTGGGATCAGATACGGAGACGCCATCTGGAAGCAGAGCCCTGCCGAGCCG
The DNA here is from genome assembly GCF_030463535.1 of Salminus brasiliensis. Taxonomy (NCBI): domain Eukaryota; kingdom Metazoa; phylum Chordata; class Actinopteri; order Characiformes; family Bryconidae; genus Salminus; species Salminus brasiliensis. The sequence continues at coordinate 29,537,587 of NC_132885.1, read as the reverse complement.
CAGCAGCGTCTCTAATGAGAAGTAAGTTTGGGGAGATTTGATCACTAGAGTTATTCTAGGCCAGTTCTAGGCCAGGTCAGCCATGTCCAGCCCAGATCTATTTATTTCATTCAACAGAGCAAATGTTTCAGCTAGAAGCTGCTTTTTTCTGGACTTTTTAGTGAGACAATATTTCAGAAGAAAAGAACAGCTCCAGATTGTTTAGTTCTGCGCTCCTGCAGTTCTAGGAGGAGGAGCTGTTAGCTAATGTTTCTAGGCTGCACAAGCTTGCAGACAGACTGTAGAGCTCACAGCTTCAATCACAGTAGCTGTCTGTATTTACAGGGAAGGATTGGTTTCAGATGATGATGGATTTTGCTTGGTTGGAGTCGTGAACAAGGCAGAACATCCATTCAGAGCAGTGAGAGGGAAATGCCTCTTAGGTGTTTGAGGAGTCATATAGTGTTGTTCCAGTATGCTGAGTATTCTAGGAGTATAGGTATTGAACTAGAAGGCCATGTACGCTAGATCTTCATTTAGTCTTGTTAGGGTAATGTTTAGATTGGGGGTTTTCAGGTTTTCAGGGTTTAAAGTCTTCTAAAACAACTTTGTCCAATGTGTCAGTCATGGGAGCTGATTCTTATGCCCATGTCTGCAATCTGCTGTTGTACATTAGATTTGGACAGATCCTGAAAGCAGTTCACCACAAAGTGGAGACGGGTGAGTTAAACTCCTAACAGTGAACTCTGCTTCTCTCTGTTAGGTTATCTTACATATTAATGGGAATCTGTTCATGCTTCACTTTGCCTGATCTAACTGCATTGTACCGTAACCTAGTAGTGACCCTTAACAGTTAACATTTTTATTAATGAAAATCAAACCATTTTTATGTTTCAGATCAGCTCCAACATCCCGATCCACAAGCCAAGAAGAATGCATTATTATTTCAGCAATACTACATCACAGATCATTTCCTCTTTATTATTGATGTAGTTTATGTTGTAATGCTCTTTGCTCTCTATGCAACAGAGCACTGCTGGAGCCCAAGACATGGCCACCTCAGTGGACTTTGCCCCACACAGTTTCTACAAATAAGTTGCAATGTATTTCTTCCCCACCCCCAAATGTAGTCTTTATCAGTGCTGATTACAGGATAAACACTTAGTTTAATCCAGAGGTTTTTGCCTCTTTGTCAATAACGACATTTACTCTTTTCGCAGTGAATACACCAATGTCTATGCACCAGTTGTCATTGATGGTAGTTCAGAGTCTGAGGCCAGTGTGGAATCAGAAGTGGGAGACAGGTTATTGTTGTTAAATACTGGCCAATATACAAAATGAATTGGAATTGCTGTCTATAACTAACAATTTAATGTTGGGTTTTTCTGGTTTGTCCACTTAGTAAGTGTCAAATCTCTACTTTTATTTTTTGACCATGGTGAAAACATGCATAAATCTTATTTTCTGTATGTCTGGTTAATTTACAGTAAGGGACTGACCACTTCAGATGTAGTGTCCAATCTGTCTCTGAAGATAGATAAAGAGTCCTGCAGCAGATTCAACATTAACAGAGCAAATGTGTGGGATGGAGCCATACGAGGATTTAAGAGATCTACGTACAACCCATCCTATGACATGCTGGTAACATTCTCTGTGGTCCAGGGCATCTGTGTCTTTCTCTCTTATCTTCCAGTACCTTGTAGGTAAAGTGAAGTCCATCGAGGCTTCTATCGAAGATATACCAGATGAAGAAGTGAGGAATTCTCTCCTTGAGATAATGTAACATTTCATATGATGAGACAACATTTGTCATCCAGTAAAATCAGTTTGACTGATGTTTAGGGTTTATTAAATCTAGACCCATATTCATAAAGCTTCAGAGTATATGTGATGATCTAAGATCAGATTTCTGTCTCATTTGCAGTGATCTTAGTGACAGTAACCTCTCCTACTTGGAGAAGCTTTATGAGGGGTCTGATTAAATCTTTAAGATAATATTAATTATAATTGTAAGAGCAATATTGCCTTATCAGTTCTGTTCAGGCAAATATAGAAATGGGGCAATATGTGTCTTTTACATTAGTACATAATCTTTATGATCTAGATATTCAATGAAACATCTGTGAGTGAACTACAGAGATGCACAGATAAACACTCCGGCATGCTCTAGACAGCGGGATGCTTCATTAAGACACATCTAAAATTGATTAAATTATTCTTATACCAGTTTGTCTAATGTGCATGTATCTGACGTTGATCTATAGTTGAAATAGACTTTGCCAGGGGTTCTTAATTCTAGTCTTTGAAGGACTGTGTTTGACAGGTTTTTGTTCTTTCCTTGAATAAGCAGTTAATAGCCACCTATTGTCTTAGCTGGAAACGTATCAGATGTGCCTCATTTACTATCAGTGAGGGGACACAGTCGGCATGACACATCTTAAAAAGTGAATTCAAAGATACTGTCTGTATATGATGTAAACACTTTCACAAATGTAGTAGGGATGTAGTTCTATATGTGTGGGGTTTCTTAATGGAAAATGTGGATAAATACAAATGATTCACATGATTATTTTTATATATATATTTATTTTTTTGTTTTTTAGAAACCGTTGCAGGCCCTTCTCTTCAGGATGTGCTGAAGTTTGTAACCGGGCTAAAGGAATTAGCCCCCACAACAATAAAGCTACAGCTAATATTTGAGTGGAGCTCATGCTTTCCTTTGGCAAGTACCTGTGCAAACACAATCACAATTCAAGATTCAAGAGTTTATCATCATGTGCACAGCAGAACCAAGCAATTAAACTGTACAATGAAATTCTTACTTTGCAGTTCCTCCATTTACCGACATAATCTCATAACTATCAAAATAAAGAGAGAAACAGAAGAAGTATAATAAAAATATATACAGTAAATAAGTAAAAAAGTAATGCTAAGTAAAAGAAAAACACTAAGTAAAGAAAGTTAAAGTGTACAGTACAGTACAGTATAGAGTATAGATGCATATGTAAGTTGTGCATGTGAGAAGTGCATTGTGCAAGTACAAAAGTAAACAGTATTTGTAGAACAGTATTAGTGATTATATGTAGTGGGCTTGTATTAATGGGTGCATGTCAGGTGCATGTCATGATGACCCTGGACCTGTAGATGTCCTGCAGTGAGGGGACGGCTGCTCCGGAAATGGACTGTGCAGTCTTGATCACACTCTGGAGAGCCTTCCTGTCCTGAGCGGTGCAGTTTCTGTACCAGACCGTGACAGAGTTGGTAAGAACGCTCTCGATCGTACTCCTGTAGACGTTGCTGAGAATTTTGGCTGACATTTATTAAAATACAACTGCTGCTGGGACTTCCGAACGATATGGTGCGTATTGTGTGACCAAGTGAGATCGTCACTGATGTGAACGCAGAGGAATTTGAAGGTTTTTACCCTCTCCACCTCTGTCTAACATATGTAGAGGTGTGTGTGTAGCTCCTGCCTCCTCCTCAGATCAACATCATTTCCTTAATCCTGTCTGTATTCAAGGAAAGATTGTTGTCACACAGAGAGGAACACAGAGATTTAGTCGGACTGTCTGAAGTGCGGCCGAGCCACATCCTTGTTGCCACCCCTCACGTTTCTGTGGACTTGGTCGAGAATGTTGTTTTCCCTCGTCTGAATGCTCACAGGCTTGTGTTTGGGGAGGACAGTCCTCAGGCTGCTGAGGTTAAATCGGCAGTGAACATGCCGTCTGGGTGTGCGGTCTCTTGTTTGCTGATTGTGTCATGCAGCAGCCCCAGCGGCATCTCCAAGTTCACGCGTGGCGGAATTTAAACAGCCAGGATAAACGCAGCGCTGAACTCTCTCTGCAGATAAAAGGTTCTGCACTTCACCATCAGCAGTGCTGAGTCAGTTGAACAGTGTTTTTCTACAGTCTTAATGTCTGTTGTTTACAAAGATGCAGACGCTGCCGCCGTACAGTACAAAGTCTTTTCCAGTACAAAGACTTTGTTCTGGAAATGAAATAGATGTACAGCTCTGTAACTTCTGTATGCTTTAACACAGAAGAGATAATGTAGAAACCCAACAGAAAGAACAGTAAGTAATGAAGAAAATATTAATCACAATAGTTATCATAGGTTAAGAAAGAATGCAAGAATAGTCTGAGCTTTGGTGGCTTCACATTTATCTCAGGACTTTAAAAGGAGTGAATGCCTTTTGATTTGGGTTATTATGTAATAAATAAGCTGTGCTACTCAAACTGAAATATGCACTGGTTCTTTTTATTCTTCTATTGTTTAATGGGTGATATGTCTCAACTTCTTGTAATTGGTTGGAAAGTCTGAACCGTCTATAAGTGTGATGAACATATGAAAAGTTGTGAAAGTTGTAAAAGTTGTAACCTTTCTTATGCAACTCTCCTCATAATTACAGTGTGTGTATTTTGCAACAGGAAGAGGAGCCAGCATCACCGACACTCCTGCTGCTCTTCTCACTACTGGTGGAGTCTCCTTTAGCCCCAGCAGCATCTTTAAGTTGAGGGGGATATTGTTGTGAGTGAAACTATGTCTGCTGAGACTGAAAAATGATGAGTTGAAATATGAACCAAGCAACCAGCTTGAAAGCACATGTGCATAAATGTTCTATACATGTACACTGACCAGCCATTTTTTCACCATTGTGTCTGATCCAATTGTACTAACAGAACACACACTAACACCACCACAAGGCACAGAGTGTCCCCGGCTCAGTGGTGGTGTGTTAGTGTGTGTTCTGCTGGTACAATTGGTTTAGACACAGAAGTGCTGCAGAGGTGTTCACTCACTGTTCACTCTATTAGACACATTAGCACACCTTGATAACAGTGTCCTAATAGAAACAGTTTGCAACCATTTCAAATGCAGTTGGTTTTATTACTGGTTCCTGTGAAGCTGCTTTGTGACGACGGCAGTTGTAAACAGTTTATATGTACACAAGTGTGCACACCCTTTGATATGACACCCAAAAGTGAGAGGAATGTGCATTTTGTTGCCAACACCTCCCTACAAAAGGTCCCATGGGGCCATTGGGGTCCAAGAAAATAAAAATGAGGCCAAAAATGAACTCATTCTATTGTAGAATAAGTCTGTAACATAATGAAATATGGAGAAGGTGAAAGGGGTGTGCAGACTTTTCAGTTTGACTTCATAGAAAATGGGAACAGTGCAAGAACAAGTTTTCCTTCATCAAATCCTTGAGTTTTACCATGTGAAAGCTAGACCACGCTGGTATTGGTGTTCTCCCAGAGTTGTCTAAGTCACTCTGCAGTTCCTCTTTGCACACAAGAGGCTCTATCTCTATCTCTAGGTATAAATGATTTTCAGGGGAAGGCAAGTGCTCTTTTGTGTTTCTCTGCAGATAATGGTTTTCATGTTTTCATGTCTGTTGTGCTCTGCAATATTTAATTATAAAAGATATTTCTAGCTCTGAAAACAATTGTTAATACCTTTGAAATGGCAGCCTGTTGTGTTTAATAAAGAAATTTGGTGTTATTGCATGTTTTGTGAATTACTTGTTTAAATTGAGGGTTATGTTTTTCATTTATTGGCTGAAATGATCCTGACTAGGAGTTTGACACACTAATCTTTTTAGTATTTTTAGTATTTTAAGTTGTGTACCATCATATTTTGTGTTGTGGTTCATAATTTGGAACATAATTTAATTGTGTAGTGCTTACTAAATATAATGTAGTATGTAGAACATTTATATAATATTTACAATAAATTATTGTTCAAGTTCAGAAAAATAAAAATGTATTTAAAAAGAAAAAAAAGTTGATGTAAACATATTACACAGTTTTTCATTGCTTTTGTTCCTCCGCTTTGATCCTGGGAAAAGATGCTTCTTCTATGTTGTTCTGTATTTATAGTGAAGACCAGAAGCAGTTAAACAAGCAGCTGAAACACAGTTGAATAAATCAGTGTTTTCATAAAGTGAAATGATGTTTTTAAATCTGTGTTTAAATATGATGAAAGATTATTGGTGATAATAATTGTAATCTACTTTATTAGTCTATTATTGAAGGTGTTTGCTGGTGGTTTACTGTCCTCATGAACTTCCACGTGATCATAAAGTGAGGCTGTGAGAGCTCGCGCTCTAGAACCTCCTCATCATTCTGCTCAGATTGTGACGTCACCTGCTTTCCAGCAGCACAGCGCGCGACCAGCTTTACTAAACAGCCACGACTCACTAAAGCTCCTCCAACACCTCTACACACACTGCTGCTGCTTCAGCCATTTCTCTACACACTACATTTAAGGTGAGCTGCTCCTACAGCACCAAACCTTCATCCCAACATAGACTAACATGTTTCTGGAAGTTCTCTGTTTTCCTTTTCACGATTTACGCTGAGATGAGCCGAATCGGAAACTCTGGAAAGGTGGGATATGGATGCAGGCTGATTAAACCCACCGGAAAACAGATTGTTGAGCTGAAAGTAAAACAGCAGGTCTGTGAATAATAATAAACAACAACAATAATCCATTAGAAGAAGAAAAATGAGCTCATTTATTCTTAGCACTGTTCAAATTAGCCTTACTTTCCTCCGCTTCTTATTTGAATGATCCAGTCCACCTTAAGTGCTGCTGTTTCGCCTGTAGGTGGCGCTGATGAGCTGATTTTCATCATTAATCTGTGTGATCTGGAACATAAGACTGAATTGACTTCTTCCACTTATCTTCTGAACCATTTCTGTTGTGTTGCTCTAATAAACATGCAGGTATTTGTATGTTTTTTACACTGTCCAGTATTATCCCCCTTTGTAATTCTGGATATTTGAATAGCTCTTTATAGAGAAGACAGATTTAGCAGATAATACTTTGTCAGGTGTGAAGATGTGTTGTAGAAAAGAGGCTTATATCAGAGCCGGTTTATGGAGAGTCTAGCCACTTCCTGTTTACCCTGTTGTCCCAAAAAATGACTGCAAAGTGCCAGAGTGAGCCTGCAAGCAGATCCTCAATGTCCGGGGGTGTCTGACCACCAGGATCTTCCTTTAATTCTGGAAAGTAGAATGATGTGTTTCACTAAAAAAGCAAAGAGAACATTTTCTACAGAAAGCAGGTTTTGGGCAGTAGAGGCTAGCATTACTGGGAGTGAGTGCTGACTGGTTGGCGCTCTGATGCTGGAGGCGTCTTATAAAAGGAGCTGTTTAAAATATGTCTGCCGTGCTGAAACATCTGCTGCTGTTCTGTGTTGAGGAAATCACTGCATTTTTTGGTGTGAAAATCAGACTTGAAGTGTCTGACAAACCTGGAAGACATTCTGAAGTGATAATTCTCCTCTCTACAGGTTCTCTGCTTATATGACCTATATAAAGACTAAAGAATAAGACAAGTGAAATAGTCAGCTTCTAAAACGTACCTTAATAACCTGAACTCTTTCATGTAAGAAGTATTATTAGTATTATTTTATGTAAAGTTAAAAAATAATAACCTAATTCCTTTCAAAGTCATTGAACTCTAGCTCTAGAGTTTAGCTCTAAACATCTTATATGCGTCCACATACTGCTCCAGACTGACCTTCATCCCCATTTTAACACCATTTAAAGTGTTATTTTAAGTTCAAAACTTCACATAATGTTGCTTTATGCCACAGTTCATCCACAGTTCTTGGTGAGTCCAGTTTATCACACTCCCTGTTACACCGCTTACAGTGCCCATTACAATCACCTGCCCAGATTCTCTTCCGTCCACAGCCCTTTATGATTCGGGAGTGGCTACAAACTTTAATAATGATGCTTTCTCCACCCTCATCCACTGTTCATGGTGAGTCCACTTCACCACGCTCCATTTTATAGCATTTACAGTGCCCATTACAATCTCCTGCCCAGATTCTCTTTTGTTCACAGCCCTCAGTGATTCGGAAGTGGATACCACCTTCATTAATGTGATGATCTCCAACCTCATCTACAGATCTTGGTGAGTCTATGCTAGCTCACTCCCTGTTATACCGCTCATTGTGCCCAACACAATCGCCTGCCCAGATTCTCTTCTGTCCACAGCCCTCTGTGATTCAGGAGTGGCTACAAAGTTCCTTAATAAGGCTTTCGCCAACCTCCTACACAGTTCTTGGTGAGTCCTCTTCATCACACTGCTTGTTGTACTTCTTAAAGTGCCCATTACAATTGACTGCCCAGATTTTGTCTGGCCACAGCCCTCTTTAATTCGGAAATGTCTACAAACTTCAATAATGCGGCTTTCACCAACCTCTTCCACTGTTCATGGTGAGTCCACTTCACCACACTCCATTTTATAGCACTTACACTGCCCATTACAATCGGCTGCCCAGATTCTCGTTTGTCCACTGCATCTAATCATTTGGAAGTTGCTGAACCGCTTTATCCACAGTTCTTGGGGAGTCCAGTTTATTACACTCCCTTTTATACGGATGACAGTGCCTATTACAATCACCTGCTCAGATTCTCCTCTGTCCACAGCCCTCAGTGATTCGGAAGTGGATACAAACTTCATTAATGTGATTATCACCAGCCCCATCTACAGATCTTGGTGAGTCTATGCTAGCTCACTCCCTGTTATACCGATCATTGTGCCCATTACAATCGCCTGCTCAGATTTTCTTCTGTCCACAGCCCTTGATGATTCAGCATATAAACTGATAATTTGGGAATGCTAAACCGCTTCATAGCATTTACAGTGCCTATTACAATCGCCTGCTCAGATTCTCCTCTGTCCACAGCCCTCAGTGATTCGGAAGTGGATACAAACTTCATTAATGTGATGATCTCCAAGCTCATCTACAGATCTTAGTGAGTCTATGCTAGCACACTCCCTGTTATACCGCTTATTGTGCCCATTACAATTGCCTGCCCAGATTCTATTCTGTCCACAGTCCTCTATGATTTCACCAACCTCATCCACTGTTCTTGGTGAGTCCACTTCATAACACTCCCTGTTATACAGCTTACAGTGCCCAAAACAATCACCTGTCCAGATTCTCTTGTTTGCACAGCCTTAGATAATTTGGGAGTTGCTAAACCACTTCATCCACAGTTCTGTCACACTGCCTGTTCTGCTGCTTACAGTGCCCATTACAATCACCTGCCAAGATTCTCTCTTTTTTTACAGCCCTGTATGATTCGGAATTGGCTACCAACTTTATTAATGAGGCTTTTACCATCTTATCCACAGTTCTTGTTCTTCATCACACTCCATTTTATAGCACTTAATGGTCCCCATTACAATCTCCTGCCCAGACTCTCTTCTGTCCACTGTCCTCTATGATATGGAAGTGGCTACGAACTTCATTAATGAGGCTTTCACCACCCTCATCCACTGTTCATAGTGAGTCCACTTCACCACACTCCATTTCATAGCACTTACAGTCCCCCATTACAATCGCCTGCCCAGATGTTCTTCTGTCCACAGCCCTCGATGTTTCAGGAGTGGCTACAAAGTTCATTAATAAGGCTTTCACCAACCTCCTACACAGTTCTTGGTGAGTCCTCTTCATCACACTCCTTGTTGTACCTCTTAAAGTGCCCATTACAATTGATTGCCCAGATTCTCTTTTGTCCACAGCCCTTTTTGATTTGTAAGTGGCTACAAAATTCTTTAATGAGGCTTTCACCAACCTCATCCACTGTTCTTAGTGAGTATACTTCACCACACTCCATTTTATAGCACTTACAATGCCCATTACAATTGCCTACCCAGATTCTCTTCTGTCCACAGACCTTCAGAAGTGGGCACAAACTTAATAAATGATGCTTTCACCAACCTCATCCACAGTTCTTGGTGAGTTCTCTTCATCACACTGCCTGTTCTGCTGCTTGCAGTGCCCATTACAATCGACTGCCCAGATTCTCTTCTGTCCACAGCCCTCTGTGATTCATGAGTGGCTACAAACCTCTTTAATGGGGTGATCAGCAACCTTATCCATAGAGCTTGGTGAGTCAGCTTTAGCACACTCCCTGTTATACCACTCACAGTGCCCATTACAATCTCCTGCCCAGATTCTCCTCTGTCCACAGTCCTCTATGATAGGCAGTGGCTACGAACTTCATTAATGAGGCTTTCACAATCCTCATCCACTTGTTCTTGGTGAGTCCACTTCATTATACTCCTTGATGTACCTTATAAACTGCCCATTACAATCGACTGCCCAAATTGTCTTTTGTCCACAGCCCTCTTTGATTCGAAAGTGGCTACAAATTTCTTTAATGAGGCTTTTTCCAACTTCATCCACAGTTCTTGGTGAGTCCACTTCATCACATTATGTGTTATACCGCTTAAACTGCCCATTACAATCTCCTGCCCAGATTCTCTTCTGTCCACAGCTCTTTATGATTCGGGAGTGGCTACAAACTTTAATAATGAGGCTTTCACCACCCACATCCACTTGTTCTTGGTGAGTCCACTTAATCATACTCCTTGATGTACCTTATAAACTGCCCATTACAATCGACTGCCCAGATTCTCTTCTGTCCACAGCCCTTTGTGATTCGGGAGTGGCTACAAACTTTAAGAATGCGGCTTTCACCACCCTCATCCACTGTTCATGGTGAGTCCATTTCACCATGCTCCATTTTATAGCATTTACAGTGCCCATTACAATCTCCTGCCCAGATTCTCTTTTGTTCACAGCCCTCAGTGATTCGGAAATGGATACCACCTTCATTAATGTGATGATCTCCAACCTCATCTACAGATCTTGGTGAGTCTATGCTACCTCACTCCCTGTTATACCGCTCATTGTGCCCAACACAATCGCCTGCCCAGATTCTCTGCTGACCACAGCCCTCTGTGATTCAGGCTTGGCTACAAAGTTCCTTAATAAGGCTTTCGCCAACCTCCTACACAGTTCTTGGTGAGTCATCTTCATCACACTCCTTGTTGTACCTCTTAAAGTGCCCATTACAATTGACTGCCCAGATTTTGTCTGGCCACAGCCCTCTTTGATTCGGAAGTGTCTACAAACTTCAATAATGAGGCTTTCACCAACCTGTTCCACTGTTCATGGTGAGTCCACTTCACCACAATCCATTTTATAGCACTTACAGTGCCCATTACAATCGGCTGCCCAGATTCTCGTTTGTCCACTGCATCTAATCATTCGGGAGTTGCTGAACCGCTTTATTCACAGTTCTTGGGGAGTCCAGTTTATTACACTCCCTTTTATACTGATGACAGTGCCCATTGCAATCGCCTGCTCAGATTCTCCTCTGTCCACAGCCCATAGTGATTCGGAAGTGGATACAAACTTCATTAATGTGATAATCTTCAACCTCATCTACAGATCTTGGTGAGTCTATGCTAGCACACTCCCTGTTATACCACTCATTGTGCCTAATACAATCGCCTGCCCAGATATTCTTCTGTCCACAGCCCTCAATGATTCAGGAGTGGCTACAAAGTTCATTTATAAGGCTTTCACCAACCTCCTACACAGTTCTTGGTGAGTCCTCTTCATCACACTCCTTGTTGTACCTCTTAAAGTGCCCATTACAATTGATTGCCAAGATTCTCTTTTGTCCACAGCCCTTTTTGATTTGTAAGTGGCTACAAAATTCTTTAATGAGGCTTTCACCAACCTCATCCACTGTTCTTAGTGAGTATACTTCACCACACTCCATTTTATAGCACTTACAATGCCCATTACAATTGCCTACCCAGATTCTCTTCTGTCCACAGACCTTCAGAAGTGTGTACAAACTTAATAAATGATGCTTTCACCAACCTTATCCACAGTTCTTGGTGAGTTCTCTTCATCACACTACCTGTTCTGCTGCTTGCAGTGCCCATTACAATCGACTGCCCAGATTCTCTTCTGTCCACAGCTCTCTATGATTATGAAGTGGCTACAAACCTCTTTAATGGGGTGATCAGCAACCTTATCCACAGAGCTTGGTGAGTCAGCTTTAGCACACTCCCTGTTATACCACTCACAGTGCCCATTACAATCATCTGCCCAGATTCTCTTCTGTCCACAGCCCTCTATGATAGGCAGTGGCTACGAACTTCATTAATGAGGCTTTCACAGTCCTCATTCACTTGTTCTTGGTGAGTCCACTTCATCATACTCCTTGATGAACCTTATAAAGTGCCCTTTACAATTGACTGCCCAAATTCTCTTTTGTCCATAGCCCTCTTTGATTCGAAAGTGGCTACAAATTTCTTTAATGAGGCTTTTTCCAACTTCATCCACAGTTCTTGGTGAGTCCACTTCATTACATTATTTGTTATACCATTTAAACTGCCCATTACAATCGACTGCCCAGATTCTCTTCCGTCCACAGCCCTTTATGATTCGGGAGTGGCTACAAACTTCAATAATGAGGCTTTCACCACCCTCATCCACTGTTCATGGTGAGTCCACTTCACCACACTGCATTTTATAGCACTTACAGTGCCCATTACAATCGCCTGTCCAGATTCCCTTGTTTGCACAGCCTTAGATAATTCGGGAGTTGCTAAAGCAATTCATCCACAGTTCTCTCACACTGCCTGTTCTGCTGCTTACAGTGCCCATTACAATCACCTGCCAATATTCTCTTTTTTACAGCCCAGTATGATTCAGAAGTGGCTACAAACTTTATTAATTAGGCTTTCACCAATCTTATCCACAGTTCTTGTTCTTCATCACACTCCATTTTATAGCACTTAATGGTCCCCATTACAATCACCTGCCCAGATTCTCTTCTGTCCACAGCCCTCTGTGATTCATGAGTGGCCACAAATTTCCTTAATAAGGCTTTCGCCAACCTCATACACAGTTCTTGGTGGGTCCTCTTCATCACGCTCCTTGTTGTACCTCTTAAAGTGCCCATTACAATTGACTGCCCAGATTTTGTCTGGCCACAGCCCTCTTTGATTCGGAAGTGTCTACAAACTTCTTTAATGAGGCTTTCACCAACCTCTTCCACTGTTTATGGTGAGTCCACTTCACCACACTCCATTTTATAGCACTTACAATGCCCATTACAATCGGCTGCCCAGATTCTCGTCTGTCCACTGCATCTAATCATTCGGGAGTTGCTAAACCGCTTTATCCACAGTTCTTGGGGAGTCCAGTTTATTACACTCCCTTTTATACTTCTGACAGTGCCCATTACAATCACCTGCCAAGATTCTCTTTTTTTACAGCCCTATATGATTCGGAAGTGGCTACAAACTTCATTAATGAGGCTTTTACCATCTTATCCACAGTTCTTGTTCTTCATCACACTCCATTTTATAACACTTAATGGTCCCCATTACAATCTCCTGCCCAGATTCTCCTCTGTCCACTATTAAACCGTAATACTGTTAAGTTAAAGACTTATGTGATCCTGTGATCCAGTATTGCATATTTGATACTGTTAGTGCTGCCATCTGGTGGCCTGTTTGTCTTGTTTCTTTGTTTCTCTCTCTCTCTCTCTCTCTCTCTCTCTCTCCAGGTGAAACGACTGATTGAAAGCAGCTGATCTAAAGGGGTATGCTGGTTATTGCGTTGTCTGAGCTTTGTCATTAAAATGGGGGCATTGACTTCTATTCAGTCAGCCGCTGTGTTCTCACCATGCAGTTAAATGTGGTTGTGATTTATGCTGTTCAGGATACTTTGGATTTTTTTTCTTGCTATTTAGACACTCTTAAATTCAGTATTGTACTTCTCGTAAATCTGTATGTTCCTGGATGTAATGGCTGGCGAGCACTAGTTTTAACTTAGTATGATGTATGTGGAGCTACTCTTTGTGTTATTATGTGTCCACTCTGATGTATGTGTCCACTCTTTTCTGTGTTATTATGTACTTGTTGATGTTCAAGTGGTTTAATCATGGTCACATAATTGTAGGGGTAAGTGCCATTTACTTTGTTTATTATTTTTTATTTTCTTTTATATTTGTTTCATGTTAGAGAGGCAGGTAAGACCACTGTATTTTTTATTACTCTTTTTTTAGGTTAGCTAGTAAGGTGGAATGTCATGTGTTTGTTATTTTGGCCTTAGCTCTGACGCTATATGATGTTGACTGTGCTATCTTATGTTTGCCTATAATACAACATTTTTATTTGAGCATTAAATCTGTTGTGCTGGTTTGTTTCTTATCTCTCCAAGACCTAGACTAGTATTTTGAGAAATGGTTTGATAAGTGGGGTTGTAACAGTTACTTAACTTTACCATGTATAGTGCAAATCCTTTATTTCTCCCATTACAGCCAATTACAGCAACACTCCGGCCACGGCTCTCTCTTCCCCCTCACACTTGATCCTTACTGCTTTTACAGCTCAGTATAGCACAACTAACAAAAGAGAATATTAATAAAACAATGCCTTTCTATACATGAACCTAACAAACTCCCTCACTTCTTAAAAATAAAAAAAATGGATAATCATAGAGAACAGACTTTTACCCATTTAAACAACAGAGTACACAGCAACAACACGAGAGTACAGAACAGCAGTATTATGTCCTTTCCAAATGTAGTGTTAATCAAGTTTCCATTTTCCTACACTCAGGAATGAAGTAACTCATAAGCTGATGCCCCTTTTTGGTAAGACAGTCTACAAGCTGTTCTTTTGTACTGTGCTGCAGCACATGTTCAACCTCCTGTGTTTGTATTGTATTTTATCTGTCACACACATTACGGGTGGAGCATGTTCAGCATCTCTAGTAGTTAGTTCAGAGAACAGTGTGGCCAAGAAAATGGCCTTATCACTTCCTTCAGACATCGCCAGTGTTTCACCGGCAAGTGTGCTCAGCACGTTCCTCTTGACTCTGTTTGACTGCCAAGAAAGGGGTGAGAACTTTCCATTTTCTTCCATAAGAACGATCTGTCCTCCTCGTGTGCCGTCATCTGAAAGATTTCCAAATGAGGCATCACTGAATACTATCAGTTTAAGAGCACTGTCTCTGTCTAAGTGTTGGAAGTGTAGAACTACCTACCAAGGTCAAATGATGGATCTCTTGTTGCCCATACATCCTCACTGATGTCAGTGGTATTAACATCAGTTACAGTGGGTTCCATCTGAAGGCTCTCTAAATTAGATTTGTCAACTGAATATGTACTGCCTGCAACATTAGTGGGTTCAATGAACTGCAGATTGTAGCAGTTTTGTATTTTTCTAGCTTTGCCTGCACGTCCTAGAACTTCCACTGTATGGAAAATCCCACTGACACTGTTTGAGAACCTGTCCTGTCTTTAGCTGGACCACAGTCTCCTGGTGCTGGCAGCTGTGAGGCACATGCAGTTGCAAGTCTTCAGCAGGGCCACACGCTGGTGTAGTTGGTGATGTGGTGTTGGCTCGTGATTATAGAGTAGGAGTCGTTATCACCCAAAGAGGACCAGCTTCTTACACGGTGGACAGTGGTGCGACTGAATCCTGACAACGTCATGTTGATCAACTTCTGCCTCACCAGAAAGAGACTATTCCAGGAAAGTGTGCAGAATCAGAGACAGCAATATTATCTAGCATATCCACCATGCATTCGGCTGTCTAAATGTCTGCTGAGCTGTGTTCATCAACGGAAGCTGAAAACATACAATGTATGCCTGGAGAAATGCAGAGTGAGACTCCACCTACTAGTCACAACTCACAAGATGTCTCTTCTGTAAAAGAACACCAGACGCTATCCTGTTATTAGAGTTGTTAAACCTCTGGACCGTCTAACGCTGTAGAACTGTAATGCAAGCATGTGCTGCAAAAATAAAAACTGAATAAACATCTATGACTGTATGTAGTTATAGGAGTGAGCATTTTCTGGAAATGTTATGTAGTGGTTAAATGTACAACTGCTGTTACTCAGTATTCCTGCAGGTGGCACTAGTGCAGTTGTAGTTTATGTGAACAACTCAGTAAGAGATGAGCTCCAATGCACCTTCATGTGTTTGAGTCATGTTATAGAACAGAGGTTCTGCTCTTCATACATAACTCGTTAAATCAGGAAAACATGATCTCAAAGTGGACCTTCTGCTTAGATCTGAAGATCTTCCACTTCCAAGACAAACAACAGGTTTTAGAAAAGCCAGCACCAAACTACTGGAAGAATAAGCATTAAATAACAGTAGCTTAAAGACTGAGAACCAGAGTGTTAATAATCAACCATTAACCCGAGCATTAAAGCCTTCACTTCCACACTTCCACATGTGTAAAGGTGAGTGAGAACTAGGTGCATTGTCCTTCACAGTAGTACAAAAAAAGAACACGTATTAAAAAACAGAAATACTGAATATTCACACATTAACTTATACTACACATGTACACACACTATACACACATTATACATACTCTCTATTTACAATACTGCACTGGTGTAAAGCGGTTAAATGTACAGGTTTGATAGAATCTGAATGTTTATGTTATGTACAAAAGGCACTGGATGGGTGTGAAGTCAGGTGCAGTGTGGGGAGACGTCTTTGTGACTGAGACTGATCATTTCAGTGCCTCTCGACCTGCATTACAAGTAAGGCCTCCACACTCTTCTGTAAATGCACTCATTAGCTCTCCAAAAGCGTTGTTTGAGGAGAGTGTTCCTGATCAGGTTTATGAGCCTTTTATTTTAGAAGGTTTTGTTTCTGTCACTGGTGAGGGAGAAGATTCAAAACCAGTTAAAATACTGAGGGACACTGGGGCTGCACAGAACTTTATTCTCCATTCTGTTTGACCCTTTTCAGACTTGGCTGCCTGTGGGTCAGATGTGTTTAGTTCAGGGGATGGATTTGAGCATATGTAAAGTTCCATGGCACACTGTATGTCTTAGGTCCAGTGTAGTGACTGGTGACTGGCACTGTAAGGGTAGGAGTTTATCCTCAATTTCCCATAAAGGGTGTTGATTTTTATATTCGTTAATGATCTTGGTGGTGGTAAATCCCTTACCTGAGGTGGTAGATGTGCCTGAATGTTCTTATACGAGTGAAGATGTTCCTCTGTTACCTGTATCCTCTGTGACTCATTGGCTGAAGTAGATCTATCTGAGACGTTTCTGAGTTCTTTTAAGCCTGTGTCTAAGGTAAACACTATTTGGTTTAAAGTTAGTCAGAAGATGCAGAAAATGATTCCACATCATAACTAATAAAGAGGCTTTGATGGAGGAACAAAGTAGGGATCTATCTCTTGATAACTGTAGACTAACTAATGCCACAGCATGCATTTATGTATTTTTGCCAAGATGGTGTATTAATGAGAACATGGACTCCCAATTTTTTATGGGAAAACCCAATCAGGTTATTCCATCCGCACCACTTTATCCAATCCCAGCATTAGGAACGCCATTTAAACGTCTTATAGTTGATTGTGTAGGGCTGCTGCCTGGCCACTGATCAAATCCTTCTACTTTTGGGTTACCAAAATACATCCAGACAGATCTGGGAACAAATTTTACTGAAGTTCTGAAATTGTTGGGGATTAACCATCACATGTCCAGTGCATACCACCCCGAATCTCAGGGTGCTCTAAGACGTTTTCACCAAACTCTTAAATCAGTGCTTCCTACCTACTGTCTTTAGGGGGATAAAGGATGAAATGAGGACGTCCTATTCTTGTTGAACACCAATGTGCTGGATATCATTAGTTCTATTCAAGGAAGATTGATGCAAGCCTGTGGACTCGCTAAAGTGTCACTTAAAATAGCACTGCAGCTCCACTCGGCCTCCTGTAGGTTCTGCAACGTTTAAGATGGATTAGAAGATTCCAGTAAGAAGCTGGAGAATAACTCCAGCCTCGTTGGTGCAGCAGTGTTTGTTTACGGCATCATGAATTAGCATGTTACGAAAGTCAGAAATGACATTCCTTTACTGCGCATGCATAGTCCAGATTGGGGTTACGGTTCTGAATTAGTGTCTAAAAAGCTGTCAGAATGGTGAAGAAGCAGTTCAGGGAGACAGATGGGGCTAAAAAGATGACAGTCATTGAGGGTTTATTTGTGAAAGACAAGGCTTAATCTGACTTCTCAGTCTAATTTGTTCGTTCCACCTTAAATGGTGCAGCGGTTACAGTCAAAAGTATTCACCCCCCACCCCAATTAAAGCTAATTAGCTTTATTAGCCAACATAAGTGCTTTCTCCTAATTCAATAATGCTAAACTGCATTGGGGGGGTGAGTAACTTCCTAATTTTGCAAATGTACAGCACCAGCATGAAATAGTTGCATCACTTAAGGTGGAACAGATCAATTTGGAAGAGAAGCTGATTTCAGTACAGCATCAATCTCAGCGTGTTTTTCCATCTGTCTTCCAGTAAAACACAACTTAAATAATGAACATATGATGCTTTAAACACATTAACAGACAATGTCATTTAAATTCAGCATGTAGTTCAAAACTACGTCCCTCCAAACAAAGCTGTCTGACTCCCTGTTCTCTTCTCCTAGTTAATAGATGAAGATCAGCAGCCTTAGCTCCTTCAATGGGTTTTTTCAGCCATTCTGTTATTTACAAAAAAAAGCTCTTTCCTTCAAGCTTTTGAGTCCCTGAAATCAGTACTGGAGACCTTATGGACCACATGTATGAACACATTGTGAGATCTGTCTTTTTCTTCTGGTTAGTGTGGCTGAAAGTAATGTACATGAAGAAGGACACGACACCTCCAGGTAAGTTCCAACAGAGTGGTGATTTTATTAAAGCATTCCCCTTAGAAAAAGTAAAGAAGAAAAACTGTCCAAAAGGAAAATAAAGGAGTAAAAAAACTAACAGGAAGAACGGATGTCTAGCGAGTTCTTTACTAGTCTGTAGTTCAATCATTCACCATCCCTTACTCACAGTAGTCAGTTACTAAAAAACTACACTCCCACCTTTTCCCTTATTCCCCCCAATCACCTTTTTTTCTTTTTCTGCTTTTTCCTCCTTTTCTTTTTGATCTTTCTTTTGTCATTTTTTTTTTGTCATCTTTATTTATAAATTTTTATTTTATCTTTGTCTTTTTCTTCATTGTCTTTTGTTTTTTATTCTTGTCTTCTTTGTTTTTCTTTTTCTTCTTTGACTTCTTTTACTTTTCTTTTTTTCTTTGCATTTTATCTTTGTCTACTTTTTTCTTTGTCCTTTCTTTGTTTTTGTCTTCTTTTATCTTTGTCTTCTCTGAGCCATCAACTGGATGAGGTGAAGTAATGTTAATCTCTGCTCTCTGTTCTGATGATCAATGACATTATTAGACTCTTTCAGTGACTCTGGGCATGAAACTTGGGTGCCTACTAACCCAGGCTAGGAGAACGTCATAACCTGAGCAAGTTGGTCCTTTCCATTACTGGTGATTAAAGCTTAAAGGTGCTTTTTTGGATTGTTGTCAAGCAGAGCCTTCCATAAAGTCACTGCTGTTTTGCCTATACTGATATTTTGTGTTCAAGTTGTCTTTATTTTTTATTTTTGTTTTCTTTGTTTGGTTATTTGTCATTTGGTTATTGTGAATATTCTTACTGTCTGTAAAATTGATTTGTCTGGTGTTTTGTTTTGTCTTTTGAGGAAGGCTGCTAAGTGTCCTTATTGGACCTACCATTGTTTTTGTTTGACTTTTGTTTGTTCTTTTTTATTATTTTTTTTAAGAATTGTCTTTTTATGATTATGGGTACTGGCTGTGGCATAGTTAGTTGATCACATGCAAGTTTTGGGTTGGCATATAATTACTGTTTATTAATCATTTGTCTTTATTCTGTCCTCTCCAGGCAACTTGGTCCATGTGGTGTTCCTCGGGCTGACTGATTACCCTCCTGAGAGGTTTCTCCTGTTCAGTCTCTTTGCACTTGGTTTTCTGTGTTTGAAATCACCACCTTTCTGATCTTGGAATCTGTGTGGATGTGTGATTGTGGTTTGTGCAGTTTCCAGTGTGTGAAGTATAAGAGTGCCTGAAGCCAGTTTTTTTTATTGATAGACAAATGATTATACCATATTAAGAAACCTGCCCAGCCAGTAAACCTGATTGTTTTTCTTCATTCTTTAAAAGTATTTGGTGGGACACAGTCCACTTGGGTTTTATCTTTTTAAGATTTTAAGTTAAAAAAGTCATTAATAAAGTTTTGCATTTTTTTGTTTTATATGTATTTTTAAGTCTTTGAGTAAGCGTTGTACACTGTACTGCATCCCACATCTCTGTTACAGCAGTAGCACATTTCTATTAGCTTAGCTACCCATATTATATAGTCCTAGAAACATCAACAAATCTTAACCTATGAACACCATACACTATTGTTGACTCTGGGATTTGATTGTTTTAATATGGGTTATACAAAGAACTAATATCAGTTAAGTCTTAAAACAGACCTGTTATCTGTGTGTAAGCATATTATATAGTCCCAGGAACATCATCTGCTCTGGGCCCGGGCACATCCTAAACTTTTGCTGACCCAGGGCTTGCATTATTTTAAAACTGAATGTACAACTCAGTACTAGTTTTAGCTACTTAATTAATGTTGAATTATAAAAACATTTAATAACAGTACTACTACAACTAATAATAAAATAAAAACTGAGATAGTGCCTAGCAGATTTGAACGTATGTTGTTCCAGGAATATTATGTCAACTTTTTTTACAAGGACATTATGCACACCAATTACATTAACCCAGGAACAGTATAATTACATCAGTGGTTCTAAGTCTGATCTCTTAGCTACACCAGTAAGCTAGTTTGCTAGCATATTTTACAGGAAATCACTGTTAGATAGATATTTTATCATTATAATGTTGTGAGCAGAAAAAGAGAAAAGAGAAAAGAGAAGTTTAAGTCGTCAACAGCGAAAAGCATTTGAGTTGTCTTTAGTTTGAGTTAACGTCACAACTGGTTTTCCTTTGTTTGTTTTCCCGCCTTTTTGTGTTGCTTAAGATCAGTGCTTATACTTCCACCCCTCACAGCTGTGGTGGCACAGTGGAAATACACTGGGCTCCCGTTACCAAGGTTGGGAGTTCAAGCCCAACAGTCACCAAGCACACACCGCAAAAGGAGTTGTCTCATTTGACAATAATAAAACAAACTTTAACTGCACTTGAGTCCAAACCCCACACCACACCGTAACAAATGTTGACTCAAGATCAGGGTCTTTAATAATAACAGAATAAGTAAAGCGATGTTAGCGCTGTGACCACAGTAAGCTAGTTAACTAGCATATTATATAGTCCTAGGAATATTATCTAGTCTTAACCTAAGGACATCATACACCATTGTTGACTCAGGGATTATTTACATAGTGATAAAACAATGATCTTAGTAAAAAAAATTTTTTACTTACTTACCATTTGCCTAGGTAGCCTAACAAATATTTTGTCCCAGGAAAACCATGTTTAATGTTTACACAAGGACATCATATACAGTACCAGTCAGAAGTTTGGACACACTCCTGTTTCCTTGTTTTCTACATTTCTATATGAGAATAAACATAATCAGAATGTTTTCTAATTTTTATATTCTTCAAAGTAGCCATATTTTGCTTTGATGACAACTTTGCCTATAGCTGAGCATTCTCTCAGGCAGCTTCATGAACTACGCTCTTGTTGGCTGCTTCCCCTTCACTCTGTGCTCCACCTCATCCCTAACCATCTCAATTGGGTTTAGGTTACCTTTATGTCCACATACAAAGGTGTTTTGTGCAAATGTTTTTTTTTGGCGTTGACAGAATATTTTGAAATAGACACTTTTAGTTCCATGAAGAACCATGTTTTTAATAGAGATGTGAGTGAAGAACCTTTTACCTGATGCATTTACCTGAACCATTTTGAAGGTACTTCACATTTTATAATTTCTATCACAAACATGTAATAGAAAAAGTGGCTAGTCAAACATTTTCTGTGACAATGACAAATAACAAACATTTGATGTACTTTATTGTAAAGATTAAAGAAAGCCACTTAAGCAAACATACTGTCCTAGGTACATCACCTGGTCTTGAGGTGGGAAAATCATATGTTTTGTAGATCCAGCAATTAATTTTTATTTAAAACAGATTATACAATGTAATGAAAAAAATGTTGTCAGTCTTCTTATTGTTAGCAATGGTCAGATCAGAGATATCCAGTCTCATCTGTAAAGAAGGTTATTATTCCCAAAAAAAGCACACTTGACTCCACTTTAACCAGTTTTCAAACATTTCTGACTGGTCTTACATTGTTGACATCAAAACCTATAGCCACAGTAAGTTAGACAGTGGGTAACATTCTCATCAAATTGAAGACAGGTGTTTAATTCCATAGCTGTGCAGAGAGAACGTACCCGTAATGTAGGGTCACTGACCGCTCTCATTGCTTCATTTGGATTTGTAAATTACTCAAGATAAAATTCTTTGTTGAACATTTCCACTTTTTTTTTTTAAACAATTCATTCAGAGTGGCCTGTTGTGAAATTCTATTTGAAACTTTACAGCTTTCGTTATAGTGGTTTTAATAAGAACTTGGGGGGTCTCATTACTACAAGATGAACATAACTTGTGACCACAGTATTAATATATCATATCACAGAACCTACTCAAATCTAAAGACTTATTGTATATATGGAATGTTAAGGATTGTAAGATAAGGTTTCATAGGCATGAATTATGTTGTCACCATTTTGAACAATTCTGCCTGTAAATTTCTCTAGAATACAGAACTGTATGTTATGTAAGCATGTTACTGCTAATCTTTGTATTGAACATCAGTTCATGTCTATTTACGCGAACGTTTATGCATAAGAGTCCTTTGTTGTCCCATGCAATGCAATAAACATTTAGCCTGCCAAACATTTAGGCACTAGAGTTCACATGACTTTTAAAGTGCATCATTGTATCATTGAAAAAAAGAAAAAGGAAACAATAGAAATATCACAATTCTCCTTAACCTCTTGAGACCCTGCATCCTCATATGGGGACATTACATGTCTGCTTATCTGCACCATGATTCTCATTGCATTTAATGTGTGAACTAGTTAATTTATGTACAGTAACATCTCTAGCTTTATATGGCATGCACTGATGAAGTTTTAGCTATAATAAGATGCTACAACATCTGTAATGATTAAGTACTTGTTTGAGGACATTGGGGCTATATTAGGTCACAGGTTGTGCTTTTAGTTTATAATTACAGGAAGAGTTTCAATGTTAAAAGCAGAACAATCACTCAGTGTAATTATAGATATTCTCAGTTTCATATGTAATGAAGGGTGTTGGTTTTGGTACATCTGGTGACGTACTGTACTACAGAACATATTTTTATATTTACTTCTGCTTTCATTTGACTTACTTTGCTGCATTTCAGGGGCACATATTGTATTCTTTTTCACTCTGAAACCATGTATCTGTCAGCTACTTACTCATAATGTTGCAATTATATTTGCACTATGATATAGCCATGTTTAGGGCTTAAAATAAAGTTTACATTGTTTGTACTTTTGTTTTTGTCTCCTCATGCTTAAAGTTTGAAATAGACAGTTTTGTACTTTGTTAACCAATTGTTTCTTCCTGCAAGTTTCTCTACAAAGACCAAACTTAGTTTTTATACTTGTAAAAGTATAAAATAAAAATAAAATAAAAATAAAATATAAATAAATAAATAAATAACACACACCAAGCAAAACTCTGGGTCTCAGGAGGATAAGAAAAATAATGATCATGGGACATTTATACAAGCTACACTCAAAAGAATGACAGCCAGAACCACAAATTTAGCATGTCAAAAGAACAAAGACAATGGATATTTTATATTGTATTCGTGCAGAAATTACCTTCGATGAAAACTACAGGTAGATATGAAGGCTAAGCAAGGCTTATTCATCATTCAAGATTAAAAATGATTCTTTTAACAAATGAGTCTTTGTTCAATGCACTTACAATGAGCACAATGGGAATGATGCAGATTCTGAAAAAGAGTGCAAGGGCACAGACTTAAACAACCATCAATACTTTGGTACTTGAAATGATGAAGAGAATTTGTACATGCATGCATACAAATAGTCAGCCTCACAGAGTTGCAGATTGAGATGCAGGCAACCACACACAGTTGCAGATGGATAGACCCTTGTTTACCAAATCCATTTTCAGGGAGCAAGGAGGTAATTGAGTCATGAGAATCTGTCTGACAAAAATGATCATCAATACATGTTCAATAAATGATCATACACCTACCTGTTACACAGTTGCATACGAATAGTCAGTCTTACAGTTGCTGATGGACAGACAGAGCTTCAGATTGATAGAAAGCCAGATGGAGATGCAGACAAATCAAATCAAATCACTTTTATTGTCACATTACACAGGTGTAAAGGTGAGTGAAAAACTTCGTTCCTCACAGTAGAAAAAAAAAAAAAAAAAAAAAAGAATACAAATTTACAAATAGAAATACTGAATATTTACACATTAACTTATAATTTACATATACACACATACATATACTCAATTTACAATATTGCACTGGTAAACACAGTTAAACGTACAGGTTGATATAATCTAAATGTTTACATTATTTACAAAAGACACTAAATGGGTGTGAATTCCGGTGTAGTGTGGGTGCTGTGTGACTGCATAGGGGTCCAATAGTAAGTGCAGAGTGTGTTTGTATGGGGAGGAGGTGTAATGGTACAGATGAAGTCCATAGTCCAGAAGCTATTGTTTATTCAGCAGCCTAATTGCTTGAGGATAGAAGCTGTCTCTGAACTGACCATGAGAACATGTAATGGGTGGGTGGAGTCCTTGATAATCCTCCTTCACCAGGCGCTGACCTCAGACAGCGCCTGGTGTATAAATCCAGAAGGTTTAGCAGCTGAACCCATATGCAGAGCTTTCCGCTCTTGAGCCGTGTAGTTTCCGTACCAGGTGGTGATACAGCCCATCAGAATACACAGTGCAGGTGGAATGTCCCGAGTATGCAGGGGTTCATACCAAACCTCCTTAGCCATCTGAGGTAGAAGAGGTGCTGATGTGCTTTCTTTGCCACCAGTGTGGTGTGTTCTGCCCATGTAGGTTCCTCAGTACTGTGAACACCAAGAAACTTGAAGCTGCTGACCCTTCTCGACAGTGGTCCCATTAATGGAGATAAGGGTGTGCACTCTCCTGTTTCCTGAAGTCCACTACCAGCTCCTTGGTCTTGCTGATGTTAAGAGAAAGGTTGTTTTGCTGGCACCATTGTGACAGGAAGCTAACCTCCTCTCTGTAGGCTCTCTCAGTTTGAAGCATGCTGGCACATCTGAGAGAGCAAGAGAGGTGTTAAAAATGTCAGCAAAGACTCCAGCAAGCTTACTGGTGCATGCTTTAAGAGATCTGCTGGGTAGGCCATTTGGGCCAGAAGATTTACTTGACACACTTAAAGGATCTGTGCACATCAGCTTTGGAGATAGAGGGTGGGTAGGTCTCAGCAGTGGATAGTGCTTTCACCTCAAAATGGTGGTTTGCCTCAAAACGAACATAAAAGCAGTTACCTGTCAATGTTGTTTGACGAATCACGAAACACCTTCCAGTCCATGTCATTAAAACACTCCTGAAGCATAGAGTCTGATTGGTCAGACCAGCAATGAACCACCCTGATGGTGGGCAGCTCCTGTTTGAGCTTCTGCTGATAGGTGGGCAGGAGCAGGATTGAGGAGTGATCCGATTTGCCAAATGAAGGTCGTGGGAGGGCTTTGTATGCCCCTAGGGAAGGGGTGGAGCAGTGATGGAGATGCAGATGGATAAACCCTTGTTAGTCGTTTCCACCTTCAGAGAGGGAGTCAGTCATGGGATCCTGGAAAACTGTATGATAAAAAAAGAAAGTCAATACATGTATAGAAACTGAATGATCACTTACCTGTATCACAGCTGTTTACGAATAGTCAGCCTTGCACAGTTGAAGATGGACAGAATACCAGCCACAGTTGTGAAGTGGGAAGCAGAGGGAATGACCCTTGTTAGTATTTTCCACCTTCAAAAAGGGAGTCGGTCATGGCATCCTGAGAAACTGTATTACAAAAAAGAAAAAGTCAATACATGTATAGAAACTGAATGATCACTTACCTGTATCACAGCTGTTTACGAACAGTCAGCCTCACACAGTTGAAGTTGGACAGAATACCAGCCAGCCAGTCATAGTTGAGATTGGAGATGCAGATGGAATGACCCTTGTTAGTCGTTTCAACCTTCACAGAGAGAGTCCGTCATGGGATCCAGGGAATTTGTATGACAAAAAAGAAAGTCAATAAATATATATAGAAACTGAAGGATCACTTACCTGTATCACAGCTGTTTACGAACAGTCAGCCTGGCACAGTTAAAGTTGGACAGAAAGCCAGCCACACAGCCACAGTTGTGAAGAGAGAAGCAGATGGAATGACCCTTGTTAGTCGTTTCCACCTTCAAGGAGGGAGTCTGTCATGGCATCCTGGGAAACTGTATGACAAAAAAAGAAAGTCAATACATGTATAGAAACTGAATGATCACTTACCTGTATCACAGCTGTTTACGAATAGTCAGCCTCACACAGTTGAAGTTGGACAGAATACCAGCCAGCCAGTCATAGTTGAGATTGGAGATGCAGATGGATAAACCCTTGTTAGTAGTTTCCACCTTCAAGGAGGGAGTCCGTTATGGCATCCTGGAAAACTGTATGACAAAAAAGAAAGTCAATACACATATAGAAACTGAATGATCACTTATCTGTATTACAGCTGTTTTCGGACAGTTAGCCTCACATAGTTGAAGTTGGATAGAAAGCCAGCCACACAGCCATAGTTCTGAAGTGACAGCAGATGGAATGACCCTTGTTAGTCGTTTCCACCTTCAGAGAGGGAGTCCGTCATGGCATCCTGGGAAACTGTATGACAAAAAAAAGAAAGTCAATACATGTATGGAAACTGAATGATCACTTACCTGTATCACAGCTGTTTACGAACAGTCAGCCGGGCACTGTTGATGATGGACAGAAAGCCAGCCACACAGCCACAGTTCTGAAGTGAGAAGCAAATGGAATGACCCCTGTTAGTATTTTCCACGATCAGAGAGGGAGTCCGCCATGGCATCCTGAAAAACTGTATGACAAAAAAAAGAAAGTCAATACATGTATAGAAACTGAATGATCACTTACCTGTATCACAGCTGTTTACGAATAGTCAGCCTGGCACAGTTGAAGATGAACAGAAAGCCAGCCACAGTTGTGAAGTGAGAAGTAGATGGAATGACCCCTGTTAGTAGTTTCCACTTTCAGAGAGAGTCCGTCATGGGATCCTGGGAAACTGTATGACAAAAAAGAAAAAAATTCAATACATATATGGAAACTGAATGATCACTTACCTGTATCACAGCTGTTTACGAACAGTCAGCCTCACACAGTTAAGGATGGACAGAATACCAGCCAGCCAGTCATAGTTGAGATTGGAGATGCAGATGGATAAACCCTTGTTAGTAGTTTCCTTCTTCAAGGAGGGAGTCCGTCATGGCATCCTGGGAAAGTGTATGACAAAAAAGAAAAAGTCAATACATGTATAGAAACTGAATGATCACTTACCTGTATCACAGCTGTTTACAAACAGTCAGCCTGGCACCATTGATGGACAGATAGCCAGCCAGCCAGTCATAGTTGAGATTGGAGATGTAGATGGATAAACCCTTGTTAGTCATTTCCACCTTCAGAGAGGGAGTCCGTCATGGCATCCTGGGAAACTGTATGACAAAAAAGAAAAAGTCAATACATTTATAGAAACTGAATGATCACTTACCTGTCTCACAGCTGTTTACGAACAGTCAGCCTTGCACAGTTGCAGTTGGACAGAATACCAGCCACACAGCCACAGTTGTGAAGTGGGAAGCAGATGGAATGACCCCTGTTAGTATTTTCCACCTTCAGAGAGGGAGTCCGTCATGGCATCCTGGGAAACTGTATGACAAAAAAGAAAGTCAATACATGTATAGAAAACGAATGATCACTTACCTGTATCACAGCTGTTTACGAACAGTCAGCCTGGCACAGTTGAAGATGGACAGAAGGCCAGCCACAGTTGTGAAGAGAGAAGCAGATGGAATGACCCCTGTTAGTAGTTTCCACCTTCAGAGAGGGAGTCCGTCATGGCATCCTGGGAAACTGTATGACAAAAAAGAAAGTCAATACATGTATAGAAAACGAATGATCACTTACCTGTATCACAGCTGTTTACGAACAGTCAGCCTCACACAGTTGAAGATGGACAGAAAGCCAGCCAGCCAGTCATAGTTGAGATTGGAGATGCAGATGGATAAACCCTTGTTAGTAGTTTCCACCTTCAGAGAGGGAGTCCGTCATGGGATCCTGGGAAACTATGATAAAAAAAAAAAAGTCAATACATTTATAGAAACTGAATGATCACTTACCTGTATCACAGCTGTTTACAAACAGTCAGCCTGGCACCGTTGATGGACAGATAGCCAGCCAGCCAGTCATAGTTGAGATTGGAGATGCAGATGGATAAACCCTTGTTAGTAGTTTCCACTTTCAAGGAGGGAGTCAGTCATGGCATCCTGGGAAACTGTATGACAAAAAAGAAAAAGTCAATACATGTATAGAAATTGAATGATCACTTACCTGTATCACAGCTGTTTACGAACAGTCAGCCTCACACAGTTGAAGATGGACAGAAAGCCAGCCAGCCAGTCATATTTGAGATTGGAGATGCAGATGGATTAACCCTTGTTAGTCATTTCCACCTTCAGAGAGGGAGTCCGTCATGGCATCCTGGGAAACTGTATGACAAAAAAGAAAGTCAATACATGTATAGAAACTGAATGACCACTTACCTGTATCACAGCTGTTTACAAACAGTCAGCCTGGCACAGTTGAAGATGAACAGAAAGCCAGCCACAGTTGTGAAGTGAGAAGCAGATAGAATGACCCCTGTTAGTAGTTTCCACCTTCAGAGAGGGAGTCCGTCATGGCATCCTGGGAAACTGTATGACAAAAAAAAGAAAGTTAATACATGTATAGAAACTGAATGATAACTTACCTGTATCACAGCTGTTTACGAACAGTCAGCCTGGCACAGTTGAAGATGGACAAAATACCAGCCAGCCAGTCATAGTTGAGATTGGAGATGCAGATGGATAAACCCTTGTTAGTAGTTTCCACCTTCAAGGAGGGAGTCCGTCATGGCATCCTGGAAAATTATGACAAAAAAGAAAAAAAGTCAATACATTTATAGAAACTGAATGATCACTTACCTGTATCATAGCTGTTTACGAACAGTCAGCCTCACACAGTTGAAGTTGGAAAGAATACCAGCCAGCCAGTCATAGTTGAGTTTGGAGATGTAGATGGATAAACCCTTGTTAGTCATTTCCACCTTCAGAAAGGGAGTCCGTCATGGGATCCTGGGAAACTATGATAAAAAAGAAAAAAAGTCAGTACATTTATAGAAACTGAATGATCACTTACCTGTATCACAGCTGTTTACAAACAGTCAGCCTGACACCGTTGATGGACAGATAGCCAGCCAGCCAGTCATAGTTGAGATTGGAGATGCAGATGGATAAACCCTTGTTAGTAGTTTCCACCTTCAAGGAGGGAGTCCATCATGGCATCCTGGGAAACTGTATGACAAAAAAGAAAAAGTCAATACATGTATAGAAACTGAATGATCACTTACCTGTATCACAGCTGTTTACGAACAGTCAGCCTCACACAGTTGAAGATGGACAGATAGCCAGCCAGCCAGTCATAGTTGAGATTGGAGATGCAGATGGATAAACCCTTGTTAGTAGTTTCCACCTTCAAGGAGGGAGTCCGCCATTGCATCGTGGAAAACTGTATGACAAAAAAGAAAGTCAATACATGTATAGAAACTGAATGATCACTTACCTGTATCACAGCTGTTTACGAACAGTCAGCCTTGCACAGTTGAAGATGGAAAGATAGCCAGCCAGCCAGCCAGTCATATTTAGGATTGAAGATGCAGATGGATAAACCCTTGTTAGTCGTTTTCACCTTCAAGGAAGGAGTCCGTCATGGCATCCTGGGAAACTGTATGACAAAAAAGAAAAAGTCAATACATGTATAGAAACTGAATGATCACTTACATGTATCACAGCTGTTTACGAACAGTCAGCCTTGCACAGCTGAAGATGGACAGAATACCAGCCAGCCAGTCATATTTAGGATTGAAGATGCAGATAGATAAACCCTTTTAGTCGTTTTCACCTTCAAGGAGGGAGTCCGTCATGGCATCCTGGGAAACTGTATGACAAAAAAGAAAAAGTCAATACATGTATAGAAACTGAATTATTATTTACCTGTATCACAGCTGTTTACGAACAGTCAGCCTCACACAGTTGAAGATGGACAGAATACCAGCCAGCCAGTCATATTTGAGATTGGAGATGCAGATGGATAAACCCTTGTCAGTAGTTTCCACCATCAAGGAGGGAGTCCGTAATGGCATCCTGGGAAACTGTATGACAAAAAAGAAAAAGTCAATACATTTATAGAAACTGAATGATCACTTACCTGTATCATAGCTGTTTACGAACAGTCAGCCTGGCACCATTGATGGACAGATAGCCAGCCATCCAGTCATAGTTGAGATTGGAGATGTAGATGGATAAACCCTTGTTACTCATTTCCACCTTCAGAAAGGGAGTCCGTCATGGGATCCTGGGAAACTATGACAAAAAAGAAAAAAAAGTCAATACATATATAGAAACTGAATGATCACTTACCTGTATCACAGCTGTTTACGAACAGTCAGCCTTGCACAGTTAAAGATGGAAAGAATACCAGCCATCCAGTCATAGTTGAGATTGGAGATGTAGATGGATAAACCCTTGTTAGTCAATTCCACCTTCAGAAAGGGAGTCCGTCATGGGATCCTGGGAAACTATGACAAAAAAGAAAAAAAAGTCAATACATATATAGAAACTGAATGATCACTTACCTGTATCACAGCTGTTTACGAACAGTCAGCCTCACACAGTTGAAGATGGACAGAAAGCCAGCCAGCCAGTCATAGTTGAGATTGGAGATGCAGATGTATAAACCCTTGTTAGTCGTTTCCACCTTCAGAAAGGGAGTCCGTCATGGGATCCTGGGAAACTGTATGACAAAAAAGAAAGTCAATACATGTATAGAAACTGAATGATCACTTACCTGTATCACAGCTCTTTACAAACAGTCAGCCTGGCACAGTTGAAGATGGACAAAAAGCCAGCCACAGTTGTGAAGAGAGAAGCAGATAGAATGACCCCTGTTAGTAGTTTCTACCTTCAGAGAGGGAGTCCGTCATGGCATCCTGGGAAACTGTATGACAAAAAAGAAAAAGTCAATACATGTATAGAAACTGAATGATCACTTACCTGTATCACAGCTGTTTACGAACAGTCAGCCTGGCACCGTTGATGATGGACAGAAAGCCAGCCACACAGCCACAGTTCTGAAGTGAGAAGCAAATGGAATGACCCCTGTTAGTATTTTCCACCTTCAGAAAGGGAGTCGGTCATGGCATTCTGGGAAACTGTATGACAAAAAAAAGAAACTCAATACATGTATAGAAACTGAATGATCACTTACCTTTATCACAGCTGTTTACGAACAGTCAGCCTGGCACCGTTGATGGACAGATAGCCAGCCATCCAGTCATAGTTGAGATTGGAGATGCAGATGGATAAACCCTTGTTAGTAGTTTCCACCTTCAAGGAGGGAGTCCGTCATGGCAACTTGGGAAACTGTATGACAAATAAGAAAGTCAATACATGTATAGAAACTGAATGATAACTTACCTGCATCACAGCTGTTTACGAACAGTCAGCCTCACACAGTTGAAGATGGACAGATAGCCAGCCAGCCAGTCATAGTTGAGATTGGAGATGCAGATGGATAAACCCTTGTTAGTAGTTTCCACCTTCAAGGAGGGAGTCCGTCATGTCATCCTGGGAAACTGTATGACAAAAAAGAAAAAGTCAATACATGTATAGAAAATGAATGATCACTTACATGTATCACAGCTGTTTACGAACAGTCAGCCTTGCACAGCTGAAGATGGACAGAATACCAGCCAGCCAGTCATATTTAGGATTGAAGATGCAGATAGATAAACCCTTTTAGTCGTTTTCACCTTCAAGGAGGGAGTCCGTCTTGGCATCCTGGGAAACTGTATGACAAAAAAAGAAAGTCAATACATGTATAGAAACTGAATGATCACTTACCTGTATCACAGCTGTTTACGAACAGTCAGCCTGGCACAGTTAAAGATGGACAGAAAGCCAGCCACACAGCCACAGTTGTGAAGAGAGAAGCAGATAGAATGACCCTTCTTAGTCGTTTCCACCTTTAAGGAGGGAGTCCGTCATGGCATTCTGGGAAATTGTATGACAAAAAAGAAAAAGTCAATACATGTATAGAAACTGAATGATCACTTACCTGTATCACAGCTGTTTACGAACAGTCAGCCTTGCACAGTTGAAGATGGACAGAATACCAGCCACACAGCCACAGTTGTGAAGTGGGAAGCAGATGGAATGACCCTTGTTAGTATTTTCCACCTTCAAAAAGGGAGTCGGTCATGGCATCCTGGGAAACTGTATGACAAAAAAGAAAAAGTCAGTACATGTATAGAAACTGAATGATCACTTACCTGTATCACAGCTGTTTACGAACAGTCAGCCTGGCACCGTTGATGGACAGATAGCCAGCCATCCAGTCAAAGTTGAGTTTGGAGATGTAGATGGATAAACCCTTGTTAGTCAATTCCACCTTCAGAAAGGGAGTCCGTCATGGCATCCTGGGAAACTGTATGACAAAAAAGAAAGTCAATACATGTATAGAAACTGAATGACCACTTACCTGTATCACAGCTGTTTACAAACAGTCAGCCTGGCACAGTTTAAGATGGACAGAAAGCCAGCCACACAGCTACAGTTGGGAAGTGAGAAGCAGATGGAATGACCCCTGTTAGTAGTTTCCACCTTCAGAGAGGGAGTCAGTCATGGCATCCTGGGAAACTGTATGACAAAAAAGAAAGTCAATACATGTATAGAAACTGAATGATCATTTACCTGTATCACAGCTGTTTATGAACAGTCAGCCTCACACAGTTGAAGATGGACAGAAAGCCAGCCAGCCAGTCATAGTTGAGATTGGAGATGCAGATGGATAAACCCTTGTTAGTAGTTTCCACCTTCAGAGAGGGAGTCCGTCATGGCATCCTGGGAAACTGTATGACAAAAAAAAGAAAGTCAATACATGTATAGAAACTGAATGATCACTTACCTATATCACAGCTGTTTATGAATAGTCAGCCTGGCACAGTTGAAGATGAACAGAAAGCCAGCCACAGTTGTGAAGTGAGAAGCAGATAGAATGACCCCTGTTAGTAGTTTCCACCTTCAGAGAGGGAGTCCGTCATGGCATCCTGGGAAACTGTATGACAAAAAAAATAAAGTTAATACATGTATAGAAACTGAATGATCACTTACCTGTATCACAGCTGTTTACGAACAGTCAGCCTCACACAGTTGAAGATGGACAGAATACCAGCCAGCCAGTCATATTTAGGATTGAAGATGCAGATAGATAAACCCTTTTAGTCGTTTTCACCTTCAAGGAGGGAGTCCGTCTTGGCATCCTGGGAAACTGTATGACAAAAAAAGAAAGTCAATACATGTATAGAAACTGAATGATCACTTACCTGTATCACAGCTGTTTACGAACAGTCAGCCTTGCACAGTTGAAGATGGACAGATAGCCAGCCAGCCAGTCATAGTTGAGATTGG
Source organism: Salminus brasiliensis (assembly GCF_030463535.1). Lineage (NCBI taxonomy): Eukaryota > Metazoa > Chordata > Actinopteri > Characiformes > Bryconidae > Salminus > Salminus brasiliensis. The sequence goes on along the minus strand of NC_132885.1, from coordinate 29,504,022 downwards.
AGATGTAGATGGATAAACCCTTGTTAGTCAATTCCACCTTCAGAAAGGGAGTCCGTCATGGGATCCTGGGAAACTATGACAAAAAAGAAAAAAAAGTCAATACATATATAGAAACTGAATGATCACTTACCTGTATCACAGCTGTTTACGAACAGTCAGCCTCACACAGTTGAAGATGGACAGAAAGCCAGCCAGCCAGTCATATTTGAGATTGGAGATGCAGATGTATAAACCCTTGTTAGTCGTTTCCACCTTCAGAAAGGGAGTCCGTCATGGGATCCTGGGAAACTGTATGACAAAAAAGGAAAAGTCAATACATGCATAGAAACTGAATGATCACTTACCTGTATCACAGCTGTTTACGAACAGTCAGCCTGGCACCGTTGATGGACAGATAGCCAGCCATCCAGTCATAGTTGAGATTGGAGATGCAGATGTATAAACCCTTGTTAGTCGTTTCCACCTTCAGAAAGGGAGTCCGTCATGGGATCCTGGGAAACTGTATGACAAAAAAGAAAGTCAATACATGTATAGAAACTGAATGATCACTTACCTGTATCACAGCTGTTTACAAACAGTCAGCCTGGCACAGTTTAAGATGGACAGAAAGCCAGCCACACAGCTACAGTTGGGAAGTGAGAAGCAGATGGAATGACCCCTGTTAGTAGTTTCCACCTTCAGAGAGGGAGTCAGTCATGGCATCCTGGGAAACTGTATGACAAAAAAGAAAGTCAATACATGTATAGAAACTGAATGATCATTTACCTGTATCACAGCTGTTTATGAACAGTCAGCCTCACACAGTTGAAGATGGACAGAAAGCCAGCCAGCCAGTCATATTTGAGATTGGAGATGCAGATGGATAAACCCTTGTTAGTAGTTTCCACCTTCAGAGAGGGAGTCCGTCATGGCATCCTGGGAAACTGTATGACAAAAAAAAGAAAGTCAATACATGTATAGAAACTGAATGATCACTTACCTATATCACAGCTGTTTATGAATAGTCAGCCTGGCACAGTTGAAGATGAACAGATAGCCAGCCACAGTTGTGAAGTGAGAAGCAAGTGGAATGACCCCTCTTAGTATTTTCCACCTCCAGAAAGGGAGTCGGTCATGGCATTCTGGGAAACTGTATGACAAAAAAAAGAAACTCAATACATGTATAGAAACTGAATGATCACTTACCTTTATCACAGCTGTTTACGAACAGTCAGCCTGGCACCGTTGATGGACAGATAGCCAGCCAGCCAGTCATAGTTGAGATTGGAGATGCAGATGGATAAACCCTTGTTAGTATTTTCCACCTTCAAAAAGGGAGTCTGTCATGGCATCCTGGGAAACTGTATGACAAAAAAGAAAAAGTCAATACATGTATAGAAACTGAATGATCACTTACATGTATCACAGCTGTTTACGAACAGTCAGCCTTGCACAGCTGAAGATGGACAGAATACCAGCCAGCCAGTCATATTTAGGATTGAAGATGCAGATAGATAAACCCTTTTAGTCGTTTTCACCTTCAAGGAGGGAGTCCGTCTTGGCATCCTGGGAAACTGTATGACAAAAAAAGAAAGTCAATACATGTATAGAAACTGAATGATCACTTACCTGTATCACAGCTGTTTACGAACAGTCAGCCTGGCACAGTTAAAGATGGACAGAAAGCCAGCCACACAGCCACAGTTGTGAAGAGAGAAGCAGATAGAATGACCCTTCTTAGTCGTTTCCACCTTTAAGGAGGGAGTCCGTCATGGCATTCTGGGAAATTGTATGACAAAAAAGAAAAAGTCAATACATGTATAGAAACTGAATGATCACTTACCTGTATCACAGCTGTTTACGAACAGTCAGCCTTGCACAGTTGAAGATGGACAGAATACCAGCCACACAGCCACAGTTGTGAAGTGGGAAGCAGATGGAATGACCCTTGTTAGTATTTTCCACCTTCAAAAAGGGAGTCGGTCATGGCATCCTGGGAAACTGTATGACAAAAAAGAAAAAGTCAGTACATGTATAGAAACTGAATGATCACTTACCTGTATCACAGCTGTTTACGAACAGTCAGCCTGGCACCGTTGATGGACAGATAGCCAGCCATCCAGTCATAGTTGAGATTGGAGATGTAGATGGATAAACCCTTGTTAGTCAATTCCACCTTCAGAAAGGGAGTCCGTCATGGGATCCTGGGAAACTATGACAAAAAAGAAAAAAAAGTCAATACATATATAGAAACTGAATGATCACTTACCTGTATCACAGCTGTTTACGAACAGTCAGCCTCACACAGTTGAAGATGGACAGAAAGCCAGCCAGCCAGTCATATTTGAGATTGGAGATGCAGATGGATAAACCCTTGTTAGTCATTTCCACCTTCAGAGAGGGAGTCCGTCATGGCATCCTGGGAAACTGTATGACAAAAAAGAAAGTCAATACATGTATAGAAACTGAATGACCACTTACCTGTATCACAGCTGTTTACAAACAGTCAGCCTGGCACAGTTTAAGATGGACAGAAAGCCAGCCACACAGCTACAGTTGGGAAGTGAGAAGCAGATGGAATGACCCCTGTTAGTAGTTTCCACCTTCAGAGAGGGAGTCAGTCATGGCATCCTGGGAAACTGTATGACAAAAAAGAAAGTCAATACATGTATAGAAACTGAATGATCATTTACCTGTATCACAGCTGTTTATGAACAGTCAGCCTCACACAGTTGAAGATGGACAGAAAGCCAGCCAGCCAGTCATATTTGAGATTGGAGATGCAGATGGATAAACCCTTGTTAGTAGTTTCCACCTTCAGAGAGGGAGTCCGTCATGGCATCCTGGGAAACTGTATGACAAAAAAAAGAAAGTCAATACATGTATAGAAACTGAATGATCACTTACCTATATCACAGCTGTTTATGAATAGTCAGCCTGGCACAGTTGAAGATGAACAGAAAGCCAGCCACAGTTGTGAAGTGAGAAGCAGATAGAATGACCCCTGTTAGTAGTTTCCACCTTCAGAGAGGGAGTCCGTCATGGCATCCTGGGAAACTGTATGACAAAAAAAATAAAGTTAATACATGTATAGAAACTGAATGATCACTTACCTGTATCACAGCTGTTTACGAACAGTCAGCCTGGCACAGTTGAAGATGGACAAAATACCAGCCAGCCAGTCATAGTTGAGATTGGAGATGCAGATGGATAAACCCTTGTTAGTAGTTTCCACCTTCAAGGAGGGAGTCCGTCATGGCATCCTGGAAAATTATGACAAAAAAGAAAAAAAGTCAATACATTTATAGAAACTGAATGATCACTTACCTGTATCACAGCTGTTTACGAACAGTCAGCCTCACACAGTTGAAGTTGGAAAGAATACCAGCCAGCCAGTCATAGTTGAGTTTGGAGATGTAGATGGATAAACCCTTGTTAGTCATTTCCACCTTCAGAAAGGGAGTCCGTCATGGCATCCTGGAAAATTATGATAAAAAAGAAAAAAAGTCAATACATTTATAGAAACTGAATGATCACTTACCTGTATCACAGCTGTTTACAAACAGTCAGCCTGACACCGTTGATGGACAGATAGCCAGCCAGCCAGTCATAGTTGAGATTGGAGATGCAGATGGATAAACCCTTGTTAGTAGTTTCCACCTTCAAGGAGGGAGTCCATCATGGCATCCTGGGAAACTGTATGACAAAAAAGAAAAAGTCAATACATGTATAGAAACTGAATGATCACTTACCTGTATCACAGCTGTTTACGAACAGTCAGCCTCACACAGTTGAAGATGGACAGAAAGCCAGCCAGCCAGTCATATTTGAGATTGGAGATGCAGATGGATAAACCCTTGTTAGTAGTTTCCACCTTCAGAGAGGGAGTCCGTCATGGCATCCTGGGAAACTGTATGACAAAAAAAAGAAAGTCAATACATGTATAGAAACTGAATGATCACTTACCTATATCACAGCTGTTTATGAATAGTCAGCCTGGCACAGTTGAAGATGAACAGATAGCCAGCCACAGTTGTGAAGTGAGAAGCAAGTGGAATGACCCCTCTTAGTATTTTCCACCTCCAGAAAGGGAGTCGGTCATGGCATTCTGGGAAACTGTATGACAAAAAAAAGAAACTCAATACATGTATAGAAACTGAATGATCACTTACCTTTATCACAGCTGTTTACGAACAGTCAGCCTGGCACCGTTGATGGACAGATAGCCAGCCAGCCAGTCATAGTTGAGATTGGAGATGCAGATGGATAAACCCTTGTTAGTATTTTCCACCTTCAAAAAGGGAGTCTGTCATGGCATCCTGGGAAACTGTATGACAAAAAAGAAAAAGTCAATACATGTATAGAAACTGAATGATCACTTACATGTATCACAGCTGTTTACGAACAGTCAGCCTTGCACAGCTGAAGATGGACAGAATACCAGCCAGCCAGTCATATTTAGGATTGAAGATGCAGATAGATAAACCCTTTTAGTCGTTTTCACCTTCAAGGAGGGAGTCCGTCTTGGCATCCTGGGAAACTGTATGACAAAAAAAGAAAGTCAATACATGTATAGAAACTGAATGATCACTTACCTGTATCACAGCTGTTTACGAACAGTCAGCCTGGCACAGTTAAAGATGGACAGAAAGCCAGCCACACAGCCACAGTTGTGAAGAGAGAAGCAGATAGAATGACCCTTCTTAGTCGTTTCCACCTTTAAGGAGGGAGTCCGTCATGGCATTCTGGGAAATTGTATGACAAAAAAGAAAAAGTCAATACATGTATAGAAACTGAATGATCACTTACCTGTATCACAGCTGTTTACGAACAGTCAGCCTTGCACAGTTGAAGATGGACAGAATACCAGCCACACAGCCACAGTTGTGAAGTGGGAAGCAGATGGAATGACCCTTGTTAGTATTTTCCACCTTCAAAAAGGGAGTCGGTCATGGCATCCTGGGAAACTGTATGACAAAAAAGAAAAAGTCAGTACATGTATAGAAACTGAATGATCACTTACCTGTATCACAGCTGTTTACGAACAGTCAGCCTTGCACAGTTGAAGATGGACAGATAGCCAGCCAGCCAGTCATAGTTGAGATTGGAGATGCAGATGGATAAACCCTTGTTAGTAGTTTCCACCTTCAAGGAGGGAGTCCGCCATTGCATCGTGGAAAACTGTATGACAAAAAAGAAAGTCAATACATGTATAGAAACTGAATGATCACTTACATGTATCACAGCTGTTTACGAACAGTCAGCCTTGCACAGTTGAAGATGGAAAGATAGCCAGCCAGCCAGCCAGTCATATTTAGGATTGAAGATGCAGATGGATAAACCCTTGTTAGTCGTTTTCACCTTCAAGGAAGGAGTCCGTCATGGCATCCTGGGAAACTGTATGACAAAAAAGAAAAAGTCAATACATGTATAGAAACTGAATGATCACTTACATGTATCACAGCTGTTTACGAACAGTCAGCCTTGCACAGCTGAAGATGGACAGAATACCAGCCAGCCAGTCATATTTAGAATTGAAGATGCAGATAGATAAACCCTTTTAGTCGTTTTCACCTTCAAGGAGGGAGTCCGTCATGGCATCCTGGGAAACTGTATGACAAAAAAGAAAAAGTCAATACATGTATAGAAACTGAATGATCACTTACCTGTATCACAGCTGTTTACGAACAGTCAGCCTTGCACAGTTGAAGATGGACAGATAGCCAGCCAGCCAGTCATAGTTGAGATTGGAGATGTAGATGGATAAACCCTTGTTAGTCATTTCCATCTTCAAGGACGGAGTCCGTCATGGCATCCTGGGAAACTGTATGACAAAAAAGAAAAAGTCAATACATTTATAGAAACTGAATGATCACTTACCTGTATCACAGCTGTTTACGAACAGTCAGCCTGGCACCATTGATGGACAGATAGCCAGCCATCCAGTCATAGTTGACATTGGAGATGTAGATGGATAAACCCTTGTTAGTCATTTCCACCTTCAGAAAGGGAGTCCGTCATGGGATCCTGGAAAACTATGACAAAAAAGAAAAAAAGTCAGTACATGTATAGAAACTGAATGATCACTTACCTGCATCACAGCTGTTTACGAACAGTCAACCTGGCACAGTTAAAGTTGGACAGAAAGCCAGCCACACAGCAACAGTTGTGAAGACAGAAGCAGATGGAATGACCCTTGTTAGTCGTTTCCACCTTCAGAGAGGAAGCCGGCCATGCGATCCTGGGAATCTGTATGACAAAAAAGAAAAAGTCAATACATGTATAGAAACTGAATGATCCCTTATCTGTATCACAACTGTTTACGAACAGTCAGCCTGGCACCGTTGATGATGGACAGAAAGCCAGCCACACAGCCACAGTTCTGAAGTGAGAAGCAAATGGAACGACCCCTGTTAGTATTTTCCACCTTCGGAGAGGGAGTCGGTCATGGCATTCTGGGAAACTGTATGACAAAAAAAAGAAAGTCAATACATGTATAGAAACTGAATGATCACTTACCTGTATCACAGCTGTTTACGAACAGTCAGCCTTGCACAGTTGAAGATGGACAGAAAGCAAGCCAGCCAGTCATATTTAGGATTGAAGATGCAGATGGAATGACCCTTGTTAGTCGTTTCTACCTTCAGAGAGGGAGTCCGTCATGGCATCCTGGGAAACTGTATGATAAAAAAAAGAAAGTCAATACATGTATAGAAACTGAATGATCACTTACCTGTATCACAGCTGTTTACGAACAGTCAGCCTGGCACCGTTGATGGACAGATAGCCAGCCAGCCAGTCATAGTTGAGATTGGAGATGTAGATGGATAAACCCTTGTTAGTCATTTCCACCTTCAGAAAGGGAGTCCGTCATGGCATCCTGGGAAACTGTATGATAAAAAAAAGAAAGCCAATACATGTATAGAAAACGAATGATCACTTACCTGTATCACAGCTGTTTACGAACAGTCAGCCTCACACAGTTGAAGATGGACAGAAAGCCAGCCAGCCAGTCATAGTTGAGATTGGAGATGTAGATGGATAAACCCTTGTTAGTCATTTCCACCTTCAGAAAGGGAGTCCGTCATGGGATCCTGGGAAACTATGATAAAAAAAAAAAAAGTCAATACATTTATAGAAACTGAATGATCACTTACCTGTATCACAGCTGTTTACAAACAGTCAGCCTGGCACCGTTGATGGACAGATAGCCAGCCAGCCAGTCATAGTTGAGATTGGAGATGCAGATGGATAAACCCTTGTTAGTAGTTTCCACTTTCAAGGAGGGAGTCAGTCATGGCATCCTGGGAAACTGTATGACAAAAAAGAAAAAGTCAATACATGTATAGAAATTGAATGATCACTTACCTGTATCACAGCTGTTTACGAACAGTCAGCCTCACACAGTTGAAGATGGACAGAAAGCCAGCCAGCCAGTCATATTTGAGATTGGAGATGCAGATGGATTAACCCTTGTTAGTCATTTCCACCTTCAGAGAGGGAGTCCGTCATGGCATCCTGGGAAACTGTATGACAAAAAAGAAAGTCAATACATGTATAGAAACTGAATGACCACTTACCTGTATCACAGCTGTTTACAAACAGTCAGCCTGGCACAGTTGAAGATGAACAGAAAGCCAGCCACAGTTGTGAAGTGAGAAGCAGATAGAATGACCCCTGTTAGTAGTTTCCACCTTCAGAGAGGGAGTCCGTCATGGCATCCTGGGAAACTGTATGACAAAAAAAAGAAAGTTAATACATGTATAGAAACTGAATGATAACTTACCTGTATCACAGCTGTTTACGAACAGTCAGCCTGGCACAGTTGAAGATGGACAAAATACCAGCCAGCCAGTCATAGTTGAGATTGGAGATGCAGATGGATAAACCCTTGTTAGTAGTTTCCACCTTCAAGGAGGGAGTCCGTCATGGCATCCTGGAAAATTATGACAAAAAAGAAAAAAAGTCAATACATTTATAGAAACTGAATGATCACTTACCTGTATCATAGCTGTTTACGAACAGTCAGCCTCACACAGTTGAAGTTGGAAAGAATACCAGCCAGCCAGTCATAGTTGAGTTTGGAGATGTAGATGGATAAACCCTTGTTAGTCATTTCCACCTTCAGAAAGGGAGTCCGTCATGGGATCCTGGGAAACTATGATAAAAAAGAAAAAAAGTCAGTACATTTATAGAAACTGAATGATCACTTACCTGTATCACAGCTGTTTACGAACAGTCAGCCTCACACAGTTGAAGATGGACAGATAGCCAGCCAGCCAGTCATAGTTGAGATTGGAGATGCAGATGGATAAACCCTTGTTAGTAGTTTCCACCTTCAAGGAGGGAGTCCGCCATTGCATCGTGGAAAACTGTATGACAAAAAAGAAAGTCAATACATGTATAGAAACTGAATGATCACTTACCTGTATCACAGCTGTTTACGAACAGTCAGCCTTGCACAGTTGAAGATGGAAAGATAGCCAGCCAGCCAGCCAGTCATATTTAGGATTGAAGATGCAGATGGATAAACCCTTGTTAGTCGTTTTCACCTTCAAGGAAGGAGTCCGTCATGGCATCCTGGGAAACTGTATGACAAAAAAGAAAAAGTCAATACATGTATAGAAACTGAATGATCACTTACATGTATCACAGCTGTTTACGAACAGTCAGCCTTGCACAGCTGAAGATGGACAGAATACCAGCCAGCCAGTCATATTTAGGATTGAAGATGCAGATAGATAAACCCTTTTAGTCGTTTTCACCTTCAAGGAGGGAGTCAGTCATGGCATCCTGGGAAACTGTATGACAAAAAAGAAAAAGTCAATACATGTATAGAAACTGAATTATTATTTACCTGTATCACAGCTGTTTACGAACAGTCAGCCTCACACAGTTGAAGATGGACAGAATACCAGCCAGCCAGTCATATTTGAGATTGGAGATGCAGATGGATAAACCCTTGTCAGTAGTTTCCACCATCAAGGAGGGAGTCCGTAATGGCATCCTGGGAAACTGTATGACAAAAAAGAAAAAGTCAATACATTTATAGAAACAGAATGATCACTTACCTGTATCATAGCTGTTTACGAACAGTCAGCCTGGCACCATTGATGGACAGATAGCCAGCCATCCAGTCATAGTTGAGATTAGAGATGTAGATGGATAAACCCTTGTTACTCATTTCCACCTTCAGAAAGGGAGTCCGTCATGGGATCCTGGGAAACTATGACAAAAAAGAAAAAAAAGTCAATACATATATAGAAACTGAATGGTCACTTACCTGTATCACAGCTGTTTATGAACAGTCAGCCTGGCACAGTTGAAGATGGAAAAAATACCAGCCAGCCAGTCATAGTTGAGATTGGAGATGCAGATGGATAAACCCTTGTTAGTCGTTTCCACCTTCAAGGACGGAGTCCGTCATGGCATCCTGGGAAACTGTATGACAAAAAAGAAAAAGTCAATTCATGTATAGAAACTGAATTATTATTTACCTGTATCACAGCTGTTTACGAACAGTCAGCCTCACACAGTTGAAGATGGACAGAAAGCCAGCCATCCAGTCATAGTTGAGATTGGAGATGTAGATGGATAAACCCTTGTTAGTCATTTCCACCTTCAGAAAGGGAGTCCGTCATGGCATCCTGGGAAACTGTATGATAAAAAAAAGAAAGCCAATACATATATAGAAACTGAATGATCACTTACCTGTATCACAGCTGTTTACGAACAGTCAGCCTCACACAGTTGAAGTTGGACAGAATACCAGCCAGCCAGTTATATTTGAGATTGGAGATGCAGATGGATAAACCCTTGTCAGTAGTTTCCACCTTCAAGGAGGGAGTCCGTAATGGCATCCTGGGAAACTGTATGACAAAAAAGAAAAAGTCAATACATTTATAGAAACTGAATGATCACTTACCTGTATCACAGCTGTTTACAAACAGTCAGCCTGGCACCGTTGATGGACAGATAGCCAGCCAGCCAGTCATAGTTGAGATTGGAGATGCAGATGGATAAACCCTTGTTAGTCATTTCCACCTTCAGAGAGGGAGTCCGTCATGGGATCCTGGGAAACTATGACAAAAAAGAAAAAAAAGTCAATACATATATAGAAACTGAATGATCACTTACCTGTATCACAGCTGTTTACGAACAGTCAGCCTTGCACAGTTAAAGATGGAAAGAATACCAGCCATCCAGTCATAGTTGAGATTGGAGATGTAGATGGATAAACCCTTGTTAGTCAATTCCACCTTCAGAAAGGGAGTCCGTCATGGGATCCTGGGAAACTATGACAAAAAAGAAAAAAAAGTCAATACATATATAGAAACTGAATGATCACTTACCTGTATCACAGCTGTTTACGAACAGTCAGCCTCACACAGTTGAAGATGGACAGAAAGCCAGCCAGCCAGTCATATTTGAGATTGGAGATGCAGATGTATAAACCCTTGTTAGTCGTTTCCACCTTCAGAAAGGGAGTCCGTCATGGGATCCTGGGAAACTGTATGACAAAAAAGGAAAAGTCAATACATGCATAGAAACTGAATGATCACTTACCTGTATCACAGCTGTTTACGAACAGTCAGCCTGGCACCGTTGATGGACAGATAGCCAGCCATCCAGTCATAGTTGAGATTGGAGATGCAGATGTATAAACCCTTGTTAGTCGTTTCCACCTTCAGAAAGGGAGTCCGTCATGGGATCCTGGGAAACTGTATGACAAAAAAGAAAGTCAATACATGTATAGAAACTGAATGATCACTTACCTGTATCACAGCTCTTTACAAACAGTCAGCCTGGCACAGTTTAAGATGGACAGAAAGCCAGCCACACAGCTACAGTTGGGAAGTGAGAAGCAGATGGAATGACCCCTGTTAGTAGTTTCCACCTTCAGAGAGGGAGTCAGTCATGGCATCCTGGGAAACTGTATGACAAAAAAGAAAGTCAATACATGTATAGAAACTGAATGATCATTTACCTGTATCACAGCTGTTTATGAACAGTCAGCCTCACACAGTTGAAGATGGACAGAATACCAGCCAGCCAGTCATATTTGAGATTGGAGATGCAGATGGATAAACCCTTGTTAGTAGTTTCCACCTTCAGAGAGGGAGTCCGTCATGGCATCCTGGGAAACTGTATGACAAAAAAAAGAAAGTCAATACATGTATAGAAACTGAATGATCACTTACCTATATCACAGCTGTTTATGAATAGTCAGCCTGGCACAGTTGAAGATGAACAGAAAGCCAGCCACAGTTGTGAAGTGAGAAGCAGATAGAATGACCCCTGTTAGTAGTTTCCACCTTCAGAGAGGGAGTCCGTCATGGCATCCTGGGAAACTGTATGACAAAAAAGAAAAAGTCAATACATGTATAGAAACTGAATGATCACTTACCTGTATCACAGCTGTTTACGAACAGTCAGCCTCACACAGTTGAAGTTGTAAAGAATACCAGCCAGCCAGTCATAGTTGAGTTTGGAGATGTAGATGGATAAACCCTTGTTAGTCATTTCCACCTTCAGAAAGGGAGTCCGTCATGGGATCCTGGGAAACTATGATAAAAAAGAAAAAAAGTCAATACATTTATAGAAACTGAATGATCACTTACCTGTATCACAGCTGTTTACAAACAGTCAGCCTGACACCGTTGATGGACAGATAGCCAGCCAGCCAGTCATAGTTGAGATTGGAGATGCAGATGGATAAACCCTTGTTAGTAGTTTCCACCTTCAAGGAGGGAGTCCATCATGGCATCCTGGGAAACTGTATGACAAAAAAGAAAAAGTCAATACATGTATAGAAACTGAATGATCACTTACCTGTATCACAGCTGTTTACGAACAGTCAGCCTCACACAGTTGAAGATGGACAGATAGCCAGCCAGCCAGCCAGTCATATTTAGGATTGAAGATGCAGATGGATAAACCCTTGTTAGTCGTTTTCACCTTCAAGGAAGGAGTCCGTCATGGCATCCTGGGAAACTGTATGACAAAAAAGAAAAAGTCAATACATGTATAGAAACTGAATGATCACTTACCTGTATCACAGCTGTTTACAAACAGTCAGCCTGGCACCGTTGATGATGGACAGAATACCAGCCAGCCAGTCATATTTAGGATTGAAGATGCAGATAGATAAACCCTTTTAGTCGTTTTCGCCTTCAAGGAGGGAGTCCGTCATGGCATCCTGGGAAACTGTATGACAAAAAAGAAAAAGTCAATACATGTATAGAAACTGAATGATCACTTACCTGTATCACAGCTGTTTACGAACAGTCAGCCTTGCACAGTTGAAGATGGACAGATAGCCAGCCAACCAGTCATAGTTGAGATTGGAGATGCAGATGGATAAACCCTTGTTAGTCATTTCCACCTTCAGAGAGGGAGTCCGTCATGGCATCCTGGGAAACTGTATGACAAAAAAGAAAAAGTCAAAACATTTATAGAAACTGAATGATCACTTACCTGTATCACAGCTGTTTAAGAACAGTCAGCCTTGCACAGTTGAAGATGGACAGAATACCAGCCACACAGCCACAGTTGTGAAGTGGGAAGCAGATGGAATGACCCTTGTTAGTATTTTCCACCTTCAAAAAGGGAGTCGGTCATGGCAGCCTGGGAAACTATGACAAAAAAGAAAAAAAGTCAATACATATATAGAAACTGAATGATTACTTACCTGTATCACAGCTGTTTACGAACAGTCAGCCTCACACAGTTGAAGTTAGACAGAATACCAGCCAGCCAGTCATAGTTGAGATTGGAGATGCAGATGGATAAACCCTTGTTAATAGTTTCCACCTTCAAGGAGGGAGTCCGTCATGGCATCCTGGGAAACTGTATGACAAAAAAGAAAAAGTCAATACACATATAGAAACTGAATGATCACTTACCTGTATCACAGCTGTTTACGAACAGTCAGCCTGGCACCGTTGATGATGGACAGAAAGCCAGCCACACAGCCACAGTTCTGAAGTGAGAAGCAAATGGAATGACCCGTTAGTATTTTCCACCTTCAGAGAGGGAGTCGGTCATAGCATTCTGGGAAACTGTATGACAAAAAAAAGAAAGTCAATACATGTATAGAAACAGAATGATCACTTACCTGTATCACAACTGTTTACGAACAGTCAGCCTGGCACAGTTGAAGATGGACAAAATACCAGCCAGCCAGTCATAGTTGAGATTGGAGATGCAGATGTATAAACCCTTGTTAGTCACAGTTGTGAAGAGAGAAGCAGATAGAATGACCCTTCTTAGTCGTTTCCACCTTTAAGGAGGGAGTCCGTCATGGCATTCTGGGAAACTGTATGACAAAAAAAAAAGTCAATACATGTATAGAAACTGAATGATCACTTACCTGTATCACAGCTGTTTACGAACAGTCAGCCTTGCACAGTTGAAGATGGACAGAATACCAGCCACACAGCCACAGTTGTGAAGTGGGAAGCAGATGGAATGACCCTTGTTAGTATTTTCCACCTTCAAAAAGGGAGTCGGTCATGGCATCCTGGGAAACTGTATGACAAAAAAGAAAAAGTCAGTACATGTATAGAAACTGAATGATCACTTACCTGTTTCACAGCTGTTTACGAACAGTCAGCCTGGCACCGTTGATGGACAGATAGCCAGCCATCCAGTCATAGTTGAGATTGGAGATGTAGATGGATAAACCCTTGTTAGTCAATTCCACCTTCAGAAAGGGAGTCCGTCATGGGATCCTGGGAAACTATGACAAAAAAGAAAAAAAAGTCAATACATATATAGAAACTGAATGATCACTTACCTGTATCACAGCTGTTTACGAACAGTCAGCCTCACACAGTTGAAGATGGACAGAAAGCCAGCCAGCCAGTCATATTTGAGATTCGAGATGCAGATGTATAAACCCTTGTTAGTCGTTTCCACCTTCAGAAAGGGAGTCCGCCATGGGATCCTGGGAAACTGTATGACAAAAAAGAAAGTCAATACATGTATAGAAACTGAATGATCACTTACCTGTATCACAGCTCTTTACAAACAGTCAGCCTGGCACAGTTGAAGATGGACAGAAAGCCAGCCACAGTTGTGAAGAGAGAAGCAGATGGAATGACCCCTGTTAGTAGTTTCCACCTTCAGAGAGGGAGACCGTCATGGCATCCTGGGAAACTGTATGACAAAAAAGAAAGTCAATACATGTATAGAAAACGAATGATCACTTACCTGTATCACAGCTGTTTACGAACAGTCAGCCTGGCACAGTTGAAGATGGACAGAAAGCCAGCCACAGTTGTGAAGTGAGAAGCAGATGGAATGACCCTTGTTAGTCATTTCCACCTTTAAGGAGGGAGTCCGTCATGGCATCCTGGGAAACTGTATGACAAAAAAGAAAAAGTCAATTCATGTATAGAAACTGAAATATTATTTACCTGTATCACAGCTGTTTACGAATAGTCAGCCTCACACAGTTGAAGATGGACAGAAAGCCAGCCATCCAGTCATAGTTGAGATTGGAGATGTAGATGGATAAACCCTTGTTAGTCATTTCCACCTTCAGAAAGGGAGTCCGTCATGGCATCCTGGGAAACTGTATGATAAAAAAAAGAAAGCCAATACATGTATAGAAAACGAATGATCACTTACCTGTATCACAGCTGTTTACAAACAGTCAGCCTGGCACCGTTGATGGACAGATAGCCAGCCAGCCAGTCATAGTTGAGATTGGAGATGCAGATGGATAAACCCTTGTTAGTAGTTTCCACCTTCAAGGAGGGAGTCCGTCATGGCATCCTGGGAAACTGTATGACAAAAAAGAAAAAGTCAATACATGTATAGAAACTGAATGATCACTTACCTGTATCACAGCTGTTTACGAACAGTCAGCCTGGCACCGTTGATGATGGACAGAAAGCCAGCCACACAGCCACAGTTCTGAAGTGAGAAGCAAATGGAATGACCCCTGTTAGTATTTTCCACCTTCAGAAAGGGAGTCGGTCATGGCATTCTGGGAAACTGTATGACAAAAAAAAGAAAGTCAATACATGTATAGAAACTGAATGATCACTTACCTTTATCACAGCTGTTTACGAACAGTCAGCCTGGCACAGTTAAAGTTGGACAGAAAGCCAGCCACACAGCAACAGTTGTGAAGAAAGAAGCAGATGGAATGACCCTTGTTAGTCGTTTCCACCTTCAGAGAGGAAGCCGGCCATGCGATCCTGGGAATCTGTATGACAAAAAAGAAAAAGTCAATACATGTATAGAAACTGAATGATCCCTTACCTGTATCACAACTGTTTACGAACAGTCAGCCTGGCATCGTTGATGATGGACAGAAAGCCAGCCACACAGCCACAGTTGTGAAGAGAGAAGCAGATGGAATGACCCCTGTTAGTAGTTTCCACCTTCAGAGAAGGAGTCCGTCATGGCATCCTGGGAAACTGTATGACAAAAAAGAAAAAAAAGTCAATACATATATAGAAAACGAATGATCACTTACCTGTATCACAGCTGTTTACGAACAGTCAGCCTGGCACAGTTGAAGATGGACAGAAAGCTAGCCACAGTTGTGAAGTGAGAAGCAGATGGAATGACCCTTGTTAGTCGTTTCCACCTTCAGAGGGGAAGCCGGCCATGCGATCCTGGGAAACTGTATGACAAAAAAAAGAAAGTCAATACATGTATAGAAACTGAATGATCACTTACCTGTATCACAGCTGTTTACAAACAGTCAGCCTTGCACAGTTGAAGATGGACAGAAAGCAAGCCAGCCAGTCATATTTAGGATTGAAGATGCAGATGGAATGACCCTTGTTAGTCGTTTCTACCTTCAGAGAGGGAGTCCGTCGTGGCATCCTGGGAAACTGTATGACAAAAAAAAGAAAGTCAATACATGTATAGAAACTGAATGATCACTTACCTGTATCACAGCTGTTTATGAACAGTCAGCCTGGCACAGTTGAAGATGGAAAAAATACCAGCCAGCCAGTCATAGTTGAGATTGGAGATGCAGATGGATAAACCCTTGTTAGTCGTTTCCACCTTGAGAGAGGGAGTCCGTCATGGGATCCTGGGAAACTGTATGATAAAAAAAGAAAGTCAATACATGTATAGAAACTGAATGATCACTTACCTGTATCACAGCTGTTTACAAACAGTCAGCCTGGCACCGTTTATGGACAGATAGCCAGCCATCCAGTCATAGTTGAGATTGGAGATGTAGATGGATAAACCCTTGTAAGTAGTTTCCACCTTCAAGGAGGGAGTCCGTCATGGCATCCTGGAAAACTATGACAAAAAAGAAAAAAAGTCAAAACATTTATAGAAACTGAATGATCACTTACCTGTATCACAGCTGTTTACGAACAGTCAGCCTCACACAGTTGAAGTTGGAAAGAATACCAGCCAGCCAGTCATAGTTGAGTTTGGAGATGTAGATGGATAAACCCTTGTTAGTCATTTCCACCTTCAGAAAGGGAGTCCGTCATGGGATCCTGGGAAACTATGATAAAAAAAAAAAAAAGTCAATACATTTATAGAAACTGAATGATCACTTACCTGTATCACAGCTGTTTACAAACAGTCAGCCTGGCACCGTTGATGGACAGATAGCCAGCCAGCCAGTCATAGTTGAGATTGGAGATGCAGATGGATAAACCCTTGTTAGTAGTTTCCACTTTCAAGGAGGGAGTCCGTCATGGCATCCTGGGAAACTGTATGACAAAAAAGAAAAAGTCAATACATGTATAGAAACTGAATGATCACTTACCTATATCACAGCTGTTTACGAACAGTCAGCCTCACACAGTTGAAGATGGACAGATAGCCAGCCAGCCAGTCATAGTTGAGATTGGAGATGCAGATGGATAAACCCTTGTTAGTCATTTCCACCTTCAGAGAGGGAGTCCGTCATGGCATCCTGGGAAACTGTATGACAAAAAAAAGAAAGTCAATACATGTATAGAAACTGAATGATCACTTACCTATATCACAGCTGTTTATGAATAGTCAGCCTGGCACAGTTGAAGATGAACAGAAAGCCAGCCACAGTTGTGAAGTGAGAAGCAGATAGAATGACCCGTTAGTAGTTTCCACCTTCAGAGAGGGAGTCCGTCATGGCATCCAGGGAAACTGTATGACAAAAAAAAGAAAGTTAATACATGTATAGAAACTGAATGATAACTTACCTGTATCACAGCTGTTTACGAACAGTCAGCCTGGCACAGTTGAAGATGGACAAAATACCAGCCAGCCAGTCATAGTTGAGATTGGAGATGCAGATGGATAAACCCTTGTTAGTAGTTTCCACCTTCAAGGAGGGAGTCCGTCATGGCATCCTGGGAAACTGTATGACAAAAAAGAAAGTCAATACATGTATAGAAACTGAATGACCACTTACCTGTATCACAGCTGTTTACAAACAGTCAGCCTGGCACAGTTTAAGATGGACAGAAAGCCAGCCACACAGCTACAGTTGGGAAGTGAGAAGCAGATGGAATGACCCCTGTTAGTAGTTTCCACCTTCAGAGAGGGAGTCAGTCATGGCATCCTGGGAAACTGTATGACAAAAAAAAGAAAGTTAATACATGTATAGAAACTGAATGATCACTTACCTGTATCACAGCTGTTTACGAACAGTCAGCCTGGCACAGTTGAAGATGGACAAAATACCAGCCAGCCAGTCATAGTTGAGATTGGAGATGCAGATGGATAAACCCTTGTTAGTAGTTTCCACCTTCAAGGAGGGAGTCCGTCATGGCATCCTGGAAAATTATGACAAAAAAGAAAAAAAGTCAATACATTTATAGAAACTGAATGATCACTTACCTGTATCACAGCTGTTTACGAACAGTCAGCCTCACACAGTTGAAGTTGGAAAGAATACCAGCCAGCCAGTCATAGTTGAGTTTGGAGATGTAGATGGATAAACCCTTGTTAGTCATTTCCACCTTCAGAAAGGGAGTCCGTCATGGGATCCTGGGAAACTATGATAAAAAAGAAAAAAAGTCAATACATTTATAGAAACTGAATGATCACTTACCTGTATCACAGCTGTTTACAAACAGTCAGCCTGACACCGTTGATGGACAGATAGCCAGCCAGCCAGTCATAGTTGAGATTGGAGATGCAGATGGATAAACCCTTGTTAGTAGTTTCCACCTTCAAGGAGGGAGTCCATCATGGCATCCTGGGAAACTGTATGACAAAAAAGAAAAAGTCAATACATGTATAGAAACTGAATGATCACTTACCTGTATCACAGCTGTTTACGAACAGTCAGCCTCACACAGTTGAAGATGGACAGATAGCCAGCCAGCCAGCCAGTCATATTTAGGATTGAAGATGCAGATGGATAAACCCTTGTTAGTCGTTTTCACCTTCAAGGAAGGAGTCCGTCATGGCATCCTGGGAAACTGTATGACAAAAAAGAAAAAGTCAATACATGTATAGAAACTGAATGATCACTTACCTGTATCACAGCTGTTTACAAACAGTCAGCCTGGCACCGTTGATGATGGACAGAATACCAGCCAGCCAGTCATATTTAGGATTGAAGATGCAGATAGATAAACCCTTTTAGTCGTTTTCGCCTTCAAGGAGGGAGTCCGTCATGGCATCCTGGGAAACTGTATGACAAAAAAGAAAAAGTCAATACATGTATAGAAACTGAATGATCACTTACCTGTATCACAGCTGTTTACGAACAGTCAGCCTTGCACAGTTGAAGATGGACAGATAGCCAGCCAGCCAGTCATAGTTGAGATTGGAGATGCAGATGGATAAACCCTTGTTAGTCATTTCCACCTTCAGAGAGGGAGTCCGTCATGGCATCCTGGGAAACTGTATGACAAAAAAGAAAAAGTCAAAACATTTATAGAAACTGAATGATCACTTACCTGTATCACAGCTGTTTAAGAACAGTCAGCCTTGCACAGTTGAAGATGGACAGAATACCAGCCACACAGCCACAGTTGTGAAGTGGGAAGCAGATGGAATGACCCTTGTTAGTATTTTCCACCTTCAAAAAGGGAGTCGGTCATGGCAGCCTGGGAAACTATGACAAAAAAGAAAAAGTCAAAACATTTATAGAAACTGAATGATCACTTACCTGTATCACAGCTGTTTAAGAACAGTCAGCCTCACACAGTTGAAGTTAGACAGAATACCAGCCAGCCAGTCATAGTTGAGATTGGAGATGCAGATGGATAAACCCTTGTTAATAGTTTCCACCTTCAAGGAGGGAGTCCGTCATGGCATCCTGGGAAACTGTATGACAAAAAAGAAAAAGTCAATACACATATAGAAACTGAATGATCACTTACCTGTATCACAGCTGTTTACGAACAGTCAGCCTGGCACCGTTGATGATGGACAGAAAGCCAGCCACACAGCCACAGTTCTGAAGTGAGAAGCAAATGGAATGACCCGTTAGTATTTTCCACCTTCAGAGAGGGAGTCGGTCATAGCATTCTGGGAAACTGTATGACAAAAAAAAGAAAGTCAATACATGTATAGAAACAGAATGATCACTTACCTGTATCACAACTGTTTACGAACAGTCAGCCTGGCACAGTTGAAGATGGACAAAATACCAGCCAGCCAGTCATAGTTGAGATTGGAGATGCAGATGGATAAACCCTTGTTAGTAGTTTCCACCTTCAAGGAGGGAGTCCATCATGGCATCCTGGGAAACTGTATGACAAAAAAGAAAAAGTCAATACATGTATAGAAACTGAATGATCACTTACCTGTATCACAGCTGTTTACGAACAGTCAGCCTCACACAGTTGAAGATGGACAGATAGCCAGCCAGCCAGTCATAGTTGAGATTGGAGATGCAGATGGATAAACCCTTGTTAGTAGTTTCCACCTTCAAGGAGGGAGTCCGCCATTGCATCGTGGAAAACTGTATGACAAAAAAGAAAGTCAATACATGTATAGAAACTGAATGATTACTTACCTGTATCACAGCTGTTTAAGAACAGTCAGCCTTGCACAGTTGAAGATGGACAGAATACCAGCCACACAGCCACAGTTGTGAAGTGGGAAGCAGATGGAATGACCCCTGTTAGTATTTTCCACCTTCAGAGAGGGAGTCGGTCATGGCATCCTGGGAAACTGTATGACAAAAAAGAAAAAGTCAATACATGTATAGAAACTGAATGATCACTTACCTGTATCACAGCTGTTTACGAACAGTCAGCCTTGCACAGTTGAAGATGGACAGAATACCAGCCAGACAGCCACAGTTGTGAAGTGGGAAGCAGATGGAATGACCCTTGTTAGTATTTTCCACCTTCAAAAAGGGAGTCGGTCATGGAATCCTGGGAAACTGTATGACAAAAAAGAAAAAGTCAATACATGTATAGAAACTGAATGATCACTTACCTGTATCACAGCTGTTTACGAACAGTCAGCCTCACACAGTTGAAGATGGACAGATAGCCAGCCAGCCAGTCATAGTTCAGATTGGAGATGCAGATGGATAAACCCTTGTTAGTAGTTTCCACCTTCAAGGAGGGAGTCCGCCATTGCATCGTGGAAAACTGTATGACAAAAAAGAAAGTCAATACATGTATAGAAACTGAATGATCACTTACCTGTATCACAGCTCTTTACAAACAGTCAGCCTGGCACAGTTGAAGATGGACAGAAAGCCAGCCACAGTTGTGAAGAGAGAAGCAGATGGAATGACCCCTGTTAGTAGTTTCCACCTTCAGAGAGGGAGTCCGTCATGGCATCCTGGGAAACTGTATGACAAAAAAGAAAGTCAATACATGTATAGAAAACGAATGATCACTTACCTGTATCACAGCTGTTTACGAACAGTCAGCCTGGCACCGTTGATGGACAGATAGCCAGCCATACAGTCATAGTTGAGATTGGAGATGTAGATGGATAAACCCTTGTTAGTCATTTCCACCTTCAAGGAGGGAGTCCGTAATGGCATCCTGGGAAACTGTATGATAAAAAAAAGAAAGCCAATGCATGTATAGAAACTGAATGATCACTTACCTGTATCACAGCTGTTTACGAACAGTCAGCCTGGCACCGTTGATGGACAGATAGCCAGCCATCCAGTCATAGTTGAGATTGGAGATGTAGATGGATAAACCCTTGTTAGTCATTTCCACCTTCAAGGAGGGAGTCCGTAATGGCATCCTGGGAAACTGTATGATAAAAAAAAGAAAGCCAATACATGTATAGAAAACGAATGATCACTTACCTGTATCACAGCTGTTTACGAACAGTCAGCCTCACACAGTAGAAGTTGGACAGAATACCAGCCAGCCAGTCATATTTGAGATTGGAGATGCAGATGGATAAACCCTTGTCAGTAGTTTCCACCTTCAAGGAGGGAGTCCGTAATGGCATCCTGGGAAACTGTATGACAAAAAAGAAAAAGTCAATACATTTATAGAAACTGAATGATCACTTACCTGTATCACAACTGTTTACGAACAGTCAGCCTGGCACAGTTGAAGATGGACAGAAAGCCAGCCACAGTTGTGAAGTGAGAAGCAGATGGAATGACCTTTGTTAGTCGTTTCTACCTTCAGAGAGGGAGTCCCTCATGGGATCCTGGGAAACTGTATGACAAAAAAGAAAAAGTCAATACATTTATAGAAACTGAATGATCACTTACCTGTATCACAGCTGTTTACGAACAGTCAGCCTGGCACCGTTGATGATGGACAGAAAGCCAGCCACACAGCCACAGTTCTGAAGTGAGAAGCAAATGGAATGACCCCTGTTAGTATTTTCCACCTTCAGAAAGGGAGTCGGTCATGGCATTCTGGGAAACTGTATGACAAAAAAAAGAAAGTCAATACATGTATAGAAACTGAATGATCACTTACCTTTATCACAGCTGTTTACGAACAGTCAGCCTGGCAAAGTTAAAGTTGGACAGAAAGCCAGCCACACAGCAACAGTTGTGAAGACAGAAGCAGATGGAATGACCCTTGTTAGTCGTTTCCACCTTCAGAGAGGAAGCCGGCCATGCGATCCTGGGAATCTGTATGACAAAAAAGAAAAAGTCAATACATGTATAGAAACTGAATGATCACTTACCTGTATCACAGCTGTTTACGAACAGTCAGCCTTGCACAGTTGAAGATGGACAGAAAGCAAGCCAGCCAGTCATATTTAGGATTGAAGATGCAGATGGAATGACCCTTGTTAGTCGTTTCTACCTTCAGAGAGGGAGTCCGTCATGGCATCCTGGGAAACTGTATGACAAAAAAAAGAAAGTCAATACATGTATAGAAACTGAATGATCACTTACCTGTATCACAGCTGTTTACGAACAGTCAGCCTGGCACCGTTGATGGACAGATAGCCAGCCATCCAGTCATAGTTGAGATTGGAGATGTAGATGGATAAACCCTTGTTAGTCATTTCCACCTTCAGAAAGGGAGTCCGTCATGGGATCCTGGGAAACTATGACAAAAAAGAAAAAAAGTCAATAACATATATAGAAACTGAATGATCACTTACCTGTATCACATCTGTTTACGAACAGTCAGCCTCACACAGTTGAAGTTGGACAGAATACCAGCCAGCCAGTCATAGTTGAGTTTCGAGATGCAGATGGATAAACCCTTGTTAGTAGTTTCCACCTTCAAGGAGGGAGTCCGTCATGGCATCCTGGGAAACTGTATGACAAAAAAAAGAAAGTCAATACATTTATAGAAACTGAATGATCACTTACCTGTATCACAGCTGTTTTACGAACAGTCAGCCTGGCACCGTTGATGGACAGATAGCCAGCCATCCAGTCATAGTTGAGATTGGAGATGTAGATGGACAAACCCTTGTTAGTCATTTCCACCTTCAGAAAGGGAGTCCGTCATGGGATCCTGGGAAACTATGACAAAAAAGAAAAAAAGTCAATACATGTATAGAAACTGAATGATCATTTACCTGTATCACAGCTGTTTATGAACAGTCAGCCTCACACAGTTGAAGATGGACAGAAAGCCAGCCAGCCAGTCATATTTGAGATTGGAGATGCAGATGGATAAACCCTTGTTAGTAGTTTCCATCTTCAGAGAGGGAGTCCGTCATGGCATCCTGGGAAACTGTATGACAAAAAAAAGAAAGTCAATACATGTATAGAAACTGAATGATCACTTACCTACATCACAGCTGTTTACGAATAGTCAGCCTGGCACAGTTGAAGATGAACAGAAAGCCAGCCACAGTTGTGAAGTGAGAAGCAGATAGAATGACCCCTGTTAGTAGTTTCCACCTTCAGAGAGGGAGTCCGTCATGGCATCCTGGGAAACTGTATGACAAAAAAAAGAAAGTTAATACATGTATAGAAACTGAATGATCACTTACCTGTATCACAGCTGTTTGCAAACAGTCAGCCTGGCACCGTTGATGATGGACAGAAAGCCAGCCACAGTTGTGAAGTGAGAAGCAGATGGAATGACCCTTTTTAGTCGTTTCTACCTTCAGAGAGGGAGTCCGTCATGGGATCCTGGGAAACTGTATGATAAAAAAAAGAAAGCCAATACATGTATAGAAAACGAATGATCACTTAACTGTATCAAAGCTGTTTATGAACAGTCAGCCTGGCACAGTTGAAGATGGAAAAAATACCAGCCATCCAGTCATAGTTGAGATTGGAGATGCAGATGGATAAACCCTTGTTAGTAGTTTCCACCTTCAAGGAGGGAGTCCGTCATGGCAACCTGGGAAACTGTATGACAAAAAAGAAAGTCAATACATGTATAGAAACTGAATGATCACTTACCTGCATCACAGCTGTTTACGAACAGTCAGCCTGGCACAGTTAAAGTTGGACAGAAAGCCAGCCACACAGCAACATTTGTGAAGACAGAAGCAGATGGAATGACCCTTGTTAGTCGTTTCCACCTTCAGAGAGGAAGCCGGCCATGCGATCCTGGGAATCTGTATGACAAAAAAGAAAAAGTCAATACATGTATAGAAACTGAATGATCACTTACCTGTATCACAACTGTTTACGAACAGTCAGCCTGGCACCATTGATGATGGACAGAAAGCCAGCCACACAGCCACAGTTCTGAAGTGAGAAGCAAATGGAACGACCCCTGTTAGTATTTTCCACCTTCGGAGAGGGAGTCGGTCATGGCATTCTGGGAAACTGTATGACAAAAAAAAGAAAGTCAGTACATGTATAGAAACTGAATGATCACTTACCTGTATCACAGCTGTTTACGAACAGTCAGCCTGGCACAGTTGAAGATGGACAGAAAGCAAGCCAGCCAGTCATATTTAGGATTGAAGATGCAGATGGAATGACCCTTGTTAGTCGTTTCTACCTTCAGAGAGGGAGTCCGTCATGGCATCCTGGGAAACTGTATGACAAAAAAAAGAAAGTCAATACATGTATAGAAACTGAATGATCACTTACCTGTATCACAGCTGTTTACGAACAGTCAGCCTGGCACCGTTGATGGACAGATAGCCAGCCATCCAGTCATAGTTGAGATTGGAGATGTAGATGGATAAACCCTTGTTAGTCATTTCCACCTTCAAGGACGGAGTCCGTCATGGCATCCTGGGAAACTGTATGATAAAAAAAAGAAAGCCAATACATGTATAGAAAACGAATGATCACTTACCTGTATCACAGCTGTTTACGAACAGTCAGCCTCACACAGTTGAAGTTGGACAGAATACCAGCCAGCCAGTCATATTTGAGATTGGAGATGCAGATGGATAAACCCTTGTCAGTAGTTTCCACCTTCAAGGAGGGAGTCCGTAATGGCATCCTGGGAAACTGTATGACAAAAAAGAAAAAGTCAATACATTTATAGAAACTGAATGATCACTTACCTGTATCACAGCTGTTTACAAACAGTCAGCCTGGCACCGTTGATGGACAGATAGCCAGCCATCCAGTCATAGTTGAGATTGGAGATGTAGATGGATAAACCCTTGTTAGTCATTTCCACCTTCAGAAAGGGAGTCCGTCATGGGATCCTGGGAAACTATGACAAAAAAGAAAAAAAGTCAATAACATATATAGAAACTGAATGATCACTTACCTGTATCACAGCTGTTTACGAACAGTCAGCCTTGCACAGTTGAAGATGGACAGATAGCCAGCCAGCCAGTCATAGTTGAGATTGGAGATGCAGATGGATAAACCCTTGTTAGTCATTTCCACCTTCAGAGAGGGAGTCCGTCATGGCATCCTGGGAAACTGTGTGACAAAAAAGAAAAAGTGCACAGTTGAAGATGGACAGAATACCAGCCACACAGCCACAGTTGTGAAGTGGGAAGCAGATGGAATGACCCTTGTTAGTATTTTCCACCTTCAAAAAGGGAGTCGGTCATGGCATTCTGGGAAACTGTATGACAAAAAAGAAAAAGTCAGAACATGTATAGAAACTGAATGATCACTTACCTGTATCACAGCTGTTTACGAACAGTCAGCCTTGCACAGTTGAAGATGGACAGATAGCCAGCCAGCCAGTCATAGTTGAGATTGGAGATGCAGATGGATAAACCCTTGTTAGTCATTTCCACCTTCAGAGAGGGAGTCCGTCATGGCATCCTGGGAAACTGTATGACAAAAAAGAAAGTCAATACATTTATAGAAACTGAATGATCACTTACCTGTATCACAGCTGTTTATGAACAGTCAGCCTGGCACAGTTGAAGATGGAAAAAATACCAGCCAGCCAGTCATAGTTGAGATTGGAGATGCAGATGGATAAACCCTTGTCAGTAGTTTCCACCTTCAAGGAGGGAGTCCGTAATGGCATCCTGGGAAACTGTATGATAAAAAAAGAGAGTCAATACATGTATAGAAACTGAATGATCACTTACCTGTATCACAGCTGTTTACGAACAGTCAGCCTGGCACCGTTGATGGACAGAATACCAGCCAGCCAGTCATAGTTGAGATTGGAGATGCAGATGGATAATCCCTTGTTAGTCATTTCCACCTTCAGAGAGAGGGAGTCCGTCATGGCATCCTGGGAAACTGTGTGATAAAAAAGAAAGTCAATACATGTATAGAAACTGAATGATCACTTACCTGTATCACAGCTGTTTACGAACAGTCAGCCTGGCACAGTTGAAGATGGACAGAATACCAGCCACAGTTGTGAAGTGAGAAGCAGATGGAATGACCCTTGTTAGTCGTTTCTACCATCAGAGAGGGAGTCCGTCATGGCATCCTGGGAAACTGTATGACAAAAAAAAGAAAGTCAATACATGTATAGAAACTGAATGATCACTTACCTGTATCACAGCTGTTTACGAACAGTCAGCCTTGCAGAGTTGAAGATGGACAGAAAGCAAGCCAGCCAGTCATATTTAGGATTGAATATGCAGATGGAATGACCCTTGTTAGTCGTTTCTACCTTCAGAGAGGGAGTCCGTCATGGCATCCTGGGAAACTGTATGACAAAAAAAAAGAAAGTCAATACATGTATAGAAACTGAATGATCACTTACCTGTATCACAGCTGTTTATGAACAGTCAGCCTGGCACAGTTGAAGATGGAAAAAATACCAGCCAGCCAGTCATAGTTGAGATTGGAGATGCAGATGGATAAACCCTTGTTAGTAGTTTCCACCTTCAGAGAGGGAGTCCGTCATGGCATCCTGGGAAACTGTATGACAAAAAAAAGAAAGTCAATACATGTATAGAAACTGAATGATCACTTACCTATATCACAGCTGTTTACGAATAGTCAGCCTGGCACAGTTGAAGATGAACAGAAAGCCAGCCACAGTTGTGAAGTGAGAAGCAGATAGAATGACCCCTGTTAGTAGTTTCCACCTTCAGAGAGGGAGTCCGTCATGGCATCCTGGGAAACTGTATGACAAAAAAAAGAAAGTTAATACATGTATAGAAACTGAATGATCACTTACCTGTATCACAGCTGTTTGCGAACAGTCAGCCTGGCACCGTTGATGATGGACAGAAAGCCAGCCACAGTTGTGAAGTGAGAAGCAGATGGAATGACCCTTTTTAGTCGTTTCTACCTTCAAAGAGGGAGTCCGTCATGGGATCCTGGGAAACTGTATGATAAAAAAAAGAAAGCCAATACATGTATAGAAAACGAATGATCACTTAACTGTATCACAGCTGTTTATGAACAGTCAGCCTGGCACAGTTGAAGATGGAAAAAATACCAGCCATCCAGTCATAGTTGAGATTGGAGATGCAGATGGATAAACCCTTGTTAGTAGTTTCCACCTTCAAGGAGGGAGTCCGTCATGGCAACCTGGGAAACTGTATGACAAAAAAGAAAGTCAATACATGTATAGAAACTGAATGATCACTTACCTGCATCACAGCTGTTTACGAACAGTCAGCCTGGCACAGTTAAAGTTGGACAGAAAGCCAGCCACACAGCAACATTTGTGAAGACAGAAGCAGATGGAATGACCCTTGTTAGTCGTTTCCACCTTCAGAGAGGAAGCCGGCCATGCGATCCTGGGAATCTGTATGACAAAAAAGAAAAAGTCAATACATGTATAGAAACTGAATGATCACTTACCTGTATCACAACTGTTTACGAACAGTCAGCCTGGCACCATTGATGATGGACAGAAAGCCAGCCACACAGCCACAGTTCTGAAGTGAGAAGCAAATGGAACGACCCCTGTTAGTATTTTCCACCTTCGGAGAGGGAGTCGGTCATGGGATCCTGGGAAACTGTATGATAAAAAAAGAAAGTCAATACATGTATAGAAACTGAATGATCACTTACCTGTATCACAGCTGTTTACGAACAGTCAGCCTGGCACCGTTGATGGACAGATAGCCAGCCATCCAGTCATAGTTGAGATTGGAGATGTAGATGGATAAACCCTTGTTAGTCATTTCCACCTTCAAGGACGGAGTCCGTCATGGCATCCTGGGAAACTGTATGACAAAAAAGAAAAAGTCAATTCATGTATAGAAACTGAATTATTATTTACCTGTATCACAGCTGTTTACGAACAGTCAGCCTCACACAGTTGAAGATGGACAGAAAGCCAGCCATCCAGTCATAGTTGAGATTGGAGATGTAGATGGATAAACCCTTGTTAGTCATTTCCACCTTCAGAAAGGGAGTCCGTCATGGCATCCTGGGAAACTGTGTGACAAAAAAGAAAAAGTGCACAGTTGAAGATGGACAGAATACCAGCCACACAGCCACAGTTGTGAAGTGGGAAGCAGATGGAATGACCCTTGTTAGTATTTTCCACCTTCAAAAAGGGAGTCGGTCATGGCATTCTGGGAAACTGTATGACAAAAAAGAAAAAGTCAATACATGTATAGAAACTGAATGATCACTTACCTGTATCACAGCTGTTTACGAACAGTCAGCCTGGCACAGTTGAAGATGGACAGATAGCCAGCCAGCCAGTCATAGTTGAGATTGGAGATGCAGATGGATAAACCCTTGTTAGTCATTTCCACCTTCAGAGAGGGAGTCCGTCATGGCATCCTGGGAAACTGTATGACAAAAAAGAAAGTCAATACATTTATAGAAACTGAATGATCACTTACCTGTATCACAGCTGTTTATGAACAGTCAGCCTGGCACAGTTGAAGATGGAAAAAATACCAGCCAGCCAGTCATAGTTGAGATTGGAGATGCAGATGGATAAACCCTTGTCAGTAGTTTCCACCTTCAAGGAGGGAGTCCGTAATGGCATCCTGGGAAACTGTATGACAAAAAAGAAAAAGTCAATACATGTATAGAAACTGAATGATCACTTACCTGTATCACAGCTGTTTACGAACAGTCAGCCTGGCACCGTTGATGGACAGATAGCCAGCCATCCAGCCATAGTTGAGATTGGAGATGTAGATGGATAAACCCTTGTTAGTCATTTCCACCTTCAAGGAGGGAGTCCGTCATGGCATCCTGGGAAACTGTATGACAAAAAAGAAAAAGTCAATTCATGTATAGAAACTGAATGATCACTTACCTGTATCACAGCTGTTTACGAACAGTCAGCCTCACACAGTTGAAGATGGACAGAAAGCCAGCCACACAGCCACAGTTGTGAAGTGAGAAGCAGATGGAATGACCCCTGTTAGTAGTTTCCACCTTCAGAGAGGGAGTCCGTCATGGCATCCTGGGAAACTGTATGATAAAAAAAAAAGTCAATACATGTATAGAAACTGAATGATCACTTACCTGTATCACAGCTGTTTACGAACAGTCAGCCTGGCACCGTTGATGGACAGAATACCAGCCAGCCAGTCATAGTTGAGATTGGAGATGCAGATGGATAATCCCTTGTTAGTCATTTCCACCTTCAGAGAGAGGGAGTCCGTCATGGCATCCTGGGAAACTGTGTGATAAAAAAGAAAGTCAATACATGTATAGAAACTGAATGATCACTTACCTGTATCACAGCTGTTTACGAACAGTCAGCCTGGCACAGTTGAAGATGGACAGAAAGCCAGCCACAGTTGTGAAGTAAGAAGCAGATGGAATGACCCTTGTTAGTCGTTTCTACCTTCAGAGAGGGAGTCCCTCATGGGATCCTGGGAAACTGTGTGATAAAAAAGAAAGTCAATACATGTATAGAAAACGAATGATCACTTACCTGTATCACAGCTGTTTACGAACAGTCAGCCTCACACTGCTGAAGTTGGACAGAATACCAGCCAGCCAGTCATAGTTGAGTTTGGAGATGCAGATGGATAAACCCTTTTTAGTAGTTTCCACCTTCAAGGAGGGAGTCCGTAATGGCATCCTGGGAAACTGTATTAGAAAAAAGAAAAAGTCAATACATGTATAGAAACTGAATAATCACTTACCTGTATCACAGCTGTTTACGAACAGTCAGCCTGGCACAGTTGAAGATGGACAAAATACCAGCCAGCCAGTCACAGTTGAGATTGGAGATGCAGATGGATAAACCCTTGTTAGTAGTTTCCACCTTCAAGGAGGGAGTCCGTCATGGCATCCTGGAACACTATGACAAAAAAGAAAAAAGGTCAATACATTTATAGAAACTGAATGATCACTTACCTGTATCACAGCTGTTTACGAACAGTCAGCCTCACACAGTTGAAGATGGAAAGAATACCAGCCAGCCAGTCATAGTTGAGTTTGGAGATGTAGATGGATAAACCCTTGTTAGTCATTTCCACCTTCAGAAAGGGAGTCCATCATGGGATCCTGGGAAACTATGATAAAAAAGAAAAAAAGTCAATACATTTATAGAAACTGAATGATCACTTACCTGTATCACAGCTGTTTACGAACAGTCAGCCTCACACAGTTGAAGATGGAAAGAATACCAGCCAGCCAGTCATAGTTGAGATTGGAGATGCAGATGGATAAACCCTTGTTAGTCATTTCCACCTTCAGAGAGGGAGTCCGTCATGGCATCCTGGGAAACTGTATGACAAAAAAGAAAATCAATACATGTATAGAAACTGAATGATCATTTACCTGTATCACAGCTGTTTCTGAACAGTCAGCCACACACAGTTGAAGATGGACAGAAAGCCAGCCAGCCAGTCATATTTGAGATTGGAGATGCAGATGGATAAACCCTTGTTAGTATTTTCCACCTTCAGAGAGGGAGTCCGTCATGGCATCCTGGGAAACTGTATGACAAAAAAAAGAAAGTCAATACATGTATAGAAACTGAATGATCACTTACCTGTATCACAGCTGTTTACGAATAGTCAGCCTGGCACAGTTGAAGATGAACAGAAATCCAGCCACAGTTGTGAAGTGAGAAGCAGATGGAATGACCCCTGTTAGTAGTTTCCACCTTCAAGGAGGGAGTCGGTCAAGGCATCCTGGAAAACTGTATGACAAAAAAGAAAAAGTCAATACATGTATAGAAACTTAATCATCACTTACCTGTATCACAACTGTTTACAAACAGTCAGCCTGGCACAGTTGAAGATGGAAAGAAAGCCAGCCACAGTTGTGAAGTGAGAAGCAGATGGAATGACCCTTGTTAGTCGTTTCTACCTTCAGAGAGGGAGTCCATCATGGGATCCTGGGAAACTGTATGACAAAAAAGAAAGTCAATACATGTACAGAAAGTGAATGATCACTTACCTGTATCACAGCTGTTTACGAACAGTCAGCCTGGCACCGTTGATGATGGACAGAAAGCCAGCCACACAGCCACAGTTCTGAAGTGAGAAGCAAATGGAATGACCCGTTAGTATTTTCCACCTTCAGAGAGGGAGTCGGTCATAGCATTCTGGGAAACTGTATGACAATAAAAGAAAGTCAATACATGTACAGAAAGTGAATGATCACTTACCTGTATCACAGCTGTTTACGAACAGTTAGCCTGGCACAGTTGAAGATGGACAAAATACCAGCCAGCCAGTCATAGTTGAGATTGGAGATGCAGATGGATAAACCCTTGTAAGTAGTTTCCACCTTCAGAGAGGGAGTCCATCATGGCATCCTGGAAAACTATGATAAAAAAGAAAAAAAGTCAATACATTTATAGAAACTGAATGATCACTTACCTGTATCACAGCTGTTTACAAACAGTCAGCCTGGCACCGTTGATGGACAGAAAACCAGCCACAGTTGTGAAGTGAGAAGCAGATAGAATGACCCCTGTTAGTAGTTTCCACCTTCAGAGAGGGAGTCCGTCATGGCATCCTGGGAAACTGTATGACAAAAAAGAAAAAGTCAATACATGTATAGAAACTGAATTATTATTTACCTGTATCACAGCTGTTTACGAACAGTCAGCCTCACACAGTTGAAGATGGACAGAATACCAGCCAGCCAGTCATATTTGAGATTGGAGATGCAGATGGATAAACCCTTGTCAGTAGTTTCCACCATCAAGGAGGGAGTCCGTAATGGCATCCTGGGAAACTGTATGACAAAAAAGAAAAAGTCAATACATTTATAGAAACTGAATGATCACTTACCTGTATCATAGCTGTTTACGAACAGTCAGCCTGGCACCATTGATGGACAGATAGCCAGCCATCCAGTCATAGTTGAGATTGGAGATGTAGATGGATAAACCCTTGTTACTCATTTCCACCTTCAGAAAGGGAGTCCGTCATGGGATCCTGGGAAACTATGACAAAAAAGAAAAAAAAGTCAATACATATATAGAAACTGAATGGTCACTTACCTGTATCACAGCTGTTTACGAACAGTCAGCCTCACACAGTTGAAGTTGGACAGAATACCAGCCAGCCAGTCATAGTTGAGATTGGAGATGCAGATGGATAAACCCTTGTTAGTAGTTTCCACCTTCAAGGAGGGAGTCCGTCATGGCATCCTTGGAAACTGTATGACAAAAAAGAAAGTCAATACATGTATAGAAACTGAATGATCACTTACCTGCATCACAGCTGTTTACGAACAGTCAGCCTGGCACAGTTAAAGTTGGACAGAAAGCCAGCCACACAGCAACAGTTGTGAAGACAGAAGCAGATGGAATGACCCTTGTTAGTCGTTTCCACCTTCAGAGAGGAAGCCGGCCATGCGATCCTAGGAATCTGTATGACAAAAAAGAAAAAGTCAATACATGTATAGAAACTGAATGATCACTTACCTGTATCACAACAGTTTACGAATAGTCAGCCTGGCACCGTTGATGATGGACAGAAAGCCAGCCACACAGACACAGTTCTGAAGTGAGAAGCAAATGGAACGACCCCTGTTAGTATTTTCCACCTTCGGAGAGGGAGTCGGTCATGGCATCCTGGGAAACTGTATGACAAAAAAAAGAAAGTCAATACATGTATAGAAACTGAATGATCACTTACCTGTATCACAGCTGTTTATGAACAGTCAGCCTGGCACAGTTGAAGATGGAAAAAATACCAGCCAGCCAGTCATAGTTGAGATTGGAGATGCAGATGGATAAACCCTTGTTAGTCGTTTCCACCTTCAGAGAGGGAGTCCGTCATGGGATCCTGGGAAACTGTATGATAAAAAAAGAAAGTCAATACATGTATAGAAACTGAATGATCACTTACCTGTATCACAGCTGTTTACGAACAGTCAGCCTCACACAGTTGAAGATGGACAGAAAGCCAGCCATCCAGTCATAGTTGAGATTGGAGATGTAGATGGATAAACCCTTGTTAGTCATTTCCACCTTCAGAAAGGGAGTCCGTCATGGCATCCTGGGAAACTGTATGATAAAAAAAAGAAAGCCAATACATGTATAGAAACTGAATGATCACTTACCTGTATCACAGCTGTTTACGAACAGTCAGCCTCACACAGTTGAAGATGGACAGATAGCCAGCCAGCCAGTCATAGTTGAGATTGGAGATGCAGATGGATAAACCCTTGTCAGTAGTTTCCACCTTCAGAAAGGGAGTCCGTCATGGGATCCTGGGAAACTATGACAAAAAAGAAAAAAAGTCAATAACATATATAGAAACTGAATGATCACTTACCTGTATCACAGCTGTTTACGAACAGTCAGCCTGGCACAGTTAAAGTTAGACAGAAAGCCAGCCACACAGCAACAGTTGTGAAGACAGAAGCAGATGGAATGACCCTTGTTAGTCGTTTCCACCTTCAGAGAGGAAGCCGGCCATGCGATCCTAGGAATCTGTATGACAAAAAAGAAAAAGTCAATACATGTATAGAAACTGAATGATCACTTACCTGTATCACAGCTGTTTACGAACAGTCAGACTGGCACCGTTGATGATGGACAGAAAGCCAGCCACACAGCCACAGTTCTGAAGTGAGAAGCAAATGGAACGACCCCTGTTAGTATTTTCCACCTTCGGAGAGGGAGTCGGTCATGGCATTCTGGGAAACTGTATGACAAAAAAAAGAAAGTCAATACATGTATAGAAACTGAATGATCACTTATTACCTGTATCACAGCTGTTTATGAACAGTCAGCCTGGCACAGTTGAAGATGGAAAAAATACCAGCCAGCCAGTCATAGTTGAGATTGGAGATGCAGATGGATAAACCCTTGTTAGTCGTTTCCACCTTCAGAGAGGGAGTCCGTCATGGGATCCTGGGAAACTGTATGATAAAAAAAGAAAGTCAATACATGTATAGAAACTGAATGATCACTTACCTGTATCACAGCTGTTTACGAACAGTCAGCCTGGCACCGTTGATGGACAGATAGCCAGCCATCCAGTCATAGTTGAGATTGGAGATGTAGATGGATAAACCCTTGTTAGTCATTTCCACCTTCAAGGACGGAGTCCGTCATGGCATCCTGGGAAACTGTATGACAAAAAAGAAAAAGTCAATTCATGTATAGAAACTGAATTATTATTTACCTGTATCACAGCTGTTTACGAACAGTCAGCCTCACACAGTTGAAGATGGACAGAAAGCCAGCCATCCAGTCATAGTTGAGATTGGAGATGTAGATGGATAAACCCTTGTTAGTCATTTCCACCTTCAGAAAGGGAGTCCGTCATGGCATCCTGGGAAACTGTATGATAAAAAAAAGAAAGCCAATACATATATAGAAACTGAATGATCACTTACCTGTATCACAGCTGTTTACGAACAGTCAGCCTCACACAGTTGAAGATGGACAGAATACCAGCCAGCCAGTTATATTTGAGATTGGAGATTCAGATGGATAAACCCTTGTCAGTAGTTTCCACCTTCAAGGAGGGAGTCCGTAATGGCATCCTGGGAAACTGTATGACAAAAAAGAAAAAGTCAATACATTTATAGAAACTGAATGATCACTTACCTGTATCACAGCTGTTTACAAACAGTCAGCCTGGCACCGTTGATGGACAGATAGCCAGCCATTCAGTCATAGTTGAGATTGGAGATGTAGATGGATAAACCCTTGTTAGTCATTTCCACCTTCAGAAAGGGAGTCCGTCATGGGATCCTGGGAAACTATGACAAAAAAGAAAAAAAGTCAATAACATATATAGAAACTGAATGATCACTTACCTGTATCACAGCTGTTTACGAACAGTCAGCCTGGCACAGTTTAAGATGGACAGAAAGCCAGCCACACAGCTACAGTTGGGAAGTGAGAAGCAGATGGAATGACCCCTGTTAGTAGTTTCCACCTTCAGAGAGGGACTCAGTCATGGCATCCTGGGAAACTGTATGACAAAAAAGAAAAAGTCAATACATGTATAGAAACTGAATGATCACTTACCTGTATCACAGCTGTTTACGAACAGTCAGCCTCACACAGTTGAAGTTGGACAGAAAGCCAGCCACACAGCCATAGTTCTGAAGTGACAGCAGATGAAATGACCCCTGTTAGTCGTTTCAACCTTCACAGAGAGAGTCCGTCATTGGATCCTGGGAATTTGCATGACAAAAAAGAAAGTCAATACATGTATAGAAACTGAATGATCACTTACCTGTATCACAGCTCTTTACAAACAGTCAGCCTGGCACCGTTGATGGACAGATAGCCAGCCATCCAGTCATAGTTGAGATTGGAGATGCAGATGTATAAACCCTTGTTAGACGTTTCCACCTTCAGAAAGGGAGTCCGTCATGGGATCCTGGGAAACTGTATGACAAAAAAGAAAGTCAATACATGTATAGAAACTGAATGATCACTTACCTGTATCACAGCTCTTTACAAACAGTCAGCCTGGCACAGTTGAAGATGGACAAAAAGCCAGCCACAGTTGTGAAGAGAGAAGCAGATGGAATGACCCCTGTTAGTAGTTTCTACCTTCAGAGAGGGAGTCCGTCATGGCATCCTGGGAAACTGTATGACAAAAAAGAAAAAGTCAATACATGTATAGAAACTGAATGATCACTTACCTGTATCACAGCTGTTTACGAACAGTCAGCCTGGCACCGTTGATGATGGACAGAAAGCCAGCCACACAGCCACAGTTCTGAAGTGAGAAGCAAATGGAATGACCCCTGTTAGTAGTTTCTACCTTCAGAGAGGGAGTCCGTCATGGCATTCTGGGAAACTGTATGACAAAAAAAAGAAACTCAATACATGTATAGAAACTGAATGATCACTTACCTTTATCACAGCTGTTTACGAACAGTCAGCCTGGCACCGTTGATGGACAGATAGCCAGCCATCCAGTCATAGTTGAGATTGGAGATGCAGATGGATAAACCCTTGTTAGTAGTTTCCACCTTCAAGGAGGGAGTCCGTCATGGCAACTTGGGAAACTGTATGACAAAAAAGAAAGTCAATACATGTATAGAAACTGAATGATAACTTACCTGCATCACAGCTGTTTACGAACAGTCAGCCTCACACAGTTGAAGATGGACAGATAGCCAGCCAGCCAGTCATAGTTGAGATTGGAGATGCAGATGGATAAACCCTTGTTAGTAGTTTCCACCTTCAAGGAGGGAGTCCGTCATGGCATCCTGGGAAACTGTATGACAAAAAAGAAAAAGTCAATACATGTATAGAAAATGAATGATCACTTACATGTATCACAGCTGTTTACGAACAGTCAGCCTTGCACAGCTGAAGATGGACAGAATACCAGCCAGCCAGTCATATTTAGGATTGAAGATGCAGATAGATAAACCCTTTTAGTCGTTTTCACCTTCAAGGAGGGAGTCCGTCTTGGCATCCTGGGAAACTGTATGACAAAAAAAGAAAGTCAATACATGTATAGAAACTGAATGATCACTTACCTGTATCACAGCTGTTTACGAACAGTCAGCCTTGCACAGTTGAAGATGGACAGATAGCAAGCCAGCCAGTCATAGTTGAGATTGGAGATGCAGATGGATAAACCCTTGTTAGTAGTTTCCACCTTCAAGGAGGGAGTCCGTCATGGCATCCTGGGAAACTGTATGACAAAAAAGAAAAAGTCAATACATGTATAGAAACTGAATGATCACTTACCTGTATCACAGCTGTTTACGAACAGTCAGCCTGGCACCGTTGATGATGGACAGAAAGCCAGCCACACAGCCACAGTTCTGAAGTGAGAAGCAAGTGGAATGACCCCTCTTAGTATTTTCCACCTCCAGAAAGGGAGTCGGTCATGGCATTCTGGGAAACTGTATGACAAAAAAAAGAAACTCAATACATGTATAGAAACTGAATGATCACTTACCTTTATCACAGCTGTTTACGAACAGTCAGCCTGGCACCGTTGATGATGGACAGAAAGCCAGCCACACAGCCACAGTTCTGAAGTGAGAAGCAAGTGGAATGACCCCTCTTAGTATTTTCCACCTTCAGAAAGGGAGTCCGTCATGGCATCCTGGGAAACTGTATGACAAAAAAGAAAAAGTCAATACATGTATAGAAACTGAATGATCACTTACATGTATCACAGCTGTTTACGAACAGTCAGCCTTGCACAGCTGAAGATGGACAGAATACCAGCCAGCCAGTCATATTTAGGATTGAAGATGCAGATAGATAAACCCTTTTAGTCGTTTTCACCTTCAAGGAGGGAGTCCGTCTTGGCATCCTGGGAAACTGTATGACAAAAAAAGAAAGTCAATACATGTATAGAAACTGAATGATCACTTACCTGTATCACAGCTGTTTACGAACAGTCAGCCTGGCACAGTTAAAGATGGACAGAAAGCCAGCCACACAGCCACAGTTGTGAAGAGAGAAGCAGATAGAATGACCCTTCTTAGTCGTTTCCACCTTTAAGGAGGGAGTCCGTCATGGCATTCTGGGAAATTGTATGACAAAAAAGAAAAAGTCAATACATGTATAGAAACTGAATGATCACTTACCTGTATCACAGCTGTTTACGAACAGTCAGCCTTGCACAGTTGAAGATGGACAGAATACCAGCCACACAGCCACAGTTGTGAAGTGGGAAGCAGATGGAATGACCCTTGTTAGTATTTTCCACCTTCAAAAAGGGAGTCGGTCATGGCATCCTGGGAAACTGTATGACAAAAAAGAAAAAGTCAGTACATGTATAGAAACTGAATGATCACTTACCTGTATCACAGCTGTTTACGAACAGTCAGCCTGGCACCGTTGATGGACAGATAGCCAGCCATCCAGTCATAGTTGAGATTGGAGATGTAGATGGATAAACCCTTGTTAGTCAATTCCACCTTCAGAAAGGGAGTCCGTCATGGGATCCTGGGAAACTATGACAAAAAAGAAAAAAAAAGTCAATACATATATAGAAACTGAATGATCACTTACCTGTATCACAGCTGTTTACGAACAGTCAGCCTCACACAGTTGAAGATGGACAGAAAGCCAGCCAGCCAGTCATATTTGAGATTGGAGATGCAGATGGATAAACCCTTGTTAGTCATTTCCACCTTCAGAGAGGGAGTCCGTCATGGCATCCTGGGAAACTGTATGACAAAAAAGAAAGTCAATACATGTATAGAAACTGAATGACCACTTACCTGTATCACAGCTGTTTACAAACAGTCAGCCTGGCACAGTTTAAGATGGACAGAAAGCCAGCCACACAGCTACAGTTGGGAAGTGAGAAGCAGATGGAATGACCCCTGTTAGTAGTTTCCACCTTCAGAGAGGGAGTCAGTCATGGCATCCTGGGAAACTGTATGACAAAAAAGAAAGTCAATACATGTATAGAAACTGAATGATCACTTACATGTATCACAGCTGTTTACGAACAGTCAGCCTTGCACAGTTGAAGATGGAAAGATAGCCAGCCAGCCAGCCAGTCATATTTAGGATTGAAGATGCAGATGGATAAACCCTTGTTAGTAGTTTCCACCTTCAAGGAAGGAGTCCGTCATGGCATCCTGGGAAACTGTATGACAAAAAAGAAAAAGTCAATACATGTATAGAAACTGAATGATCACTTACATGTATCACAGCTGTTTACGAACAATCAGCCTTGCACAGCTGAAGATGGACAGAATACCAGCCAGCCAGTCATATTTAGGATTGAAGATGCAGATAGATAAACCCTTTTAGTCGTTTTCACCTTCAAGGAGGGAGTCCGTCATGGCATCCTGGGAAACTGTATGACAAAAAAGAAAAAGTCAATACATGTATAGAAACTGAATGATCACTTACCTGTATCACAGCTGTTTACGAACAGTCAGCCTTGCACAGTTGAAGATGGACAGATAGCCAGCCAGCCAGTCATAGTTGAGATTGGAGATGTAGATGGATAAACCCTTGTTAGTCATTTCCATCTTCAAGGACGGAGTCCGTCATGGCATCCTGGGAAACTGTATGACAAAAAAGAAAAAGTCAATACATTTATAGAAACTGAATGATCACTTACCTGTATCACAGCTGTTTACGAACAGTCAGCCTGGCACCATTGATGGACAGATAGCCAGCCATCCAGTCATAGTTGACATTGGAGATGTAGATGGATAAACCCTTGTTAGTCATTTCCACCTTCAGAAAGGGAGTCCGTCATGGGATCCTGGGAAACTATGACAAAAAAGAAAAAAAGTCAATACATGTATAGAAACTGAATGATCACTTACCTGCATCACAGCTGTTTACGAACAGTCAACCTGGCACAGTTAAAGTTGGACAGAAAGCCAGCCACACAGCAACAGTTGTGAAGACAGAAGCAGATGGAATGACCCTTGTTAGTCGTTTCCACCTTCAGAGAGGATGCCTGCCATGCGATCCTAGGAATCTGTATGACAAAACAGAAAAAGTCAATACATGTATAGAAACTGAATGATCACTTACCTGTATCACAGCTGTTTACGAACAGTCAGCCTGGCACCGTTGATGGACAGATAGCCAGCCATCCAGTCATAGTTGAGTTTGGAGATGTAGATGGATAAACCCTTGTTAGTCATTTCCACCTTCAAGGACGAAGTCCGTCATGGCATCCTGGGAAACTGTATGACAAAAAAGAAAAAGTCAATACATGTATAGAAACTGAATGATCACTTACCTGTATCACAGCTGTTTACGAACAGTCAGCCTCACACAGTTGAAGATGGACAGATAGCCAGCCAGCCAGTCATAGTTGAGATTGGAGATGCAGATGGATAAACCCTTGTTAGTAGTTTCCACCTTCAAGGAGGGAGTCCGTCATGGCATCCTGGGAAACTGTATGACAAACAAGAAAAAGTCAATACATGTATAGAAACTGAATGATCACTTACCTGTATCACAGCTGTTTACGAACAGTCAGCCTGGCACCGTTGATGGACAGATAGCCAGCCATCCAGTCATAGTTGAGATTGGAGATGTAGATGGATAAACCCTTGTTAGTCATTTCCACCTTTAAGGAGGGAGTCCGTCATGGCATCCTGGGAAACTGTATGACAAAAAAGAAAAAGTCAATTCATGTATAGAAACTGAATTATTATTTACCTGTATCACAGCTGTTTACGAATAGTCAGCCTCACACAGTTGAAGATGGACAGAAAGCCAGCCATCCAGTCATAGTTGAGATTGGAGATGTAGATGGATAAACCCTTGTTAGTCATTTCCACCTTCAGAAAGGGAGTCCGTCATGGCATCCTGGGAAACTGTATGATAAAAAAAAGAAAGCCAATACATGTATAGAAAACGAATGATCACTTACCTGTATCACAGCTGTTTACAAACAGTCAGCCTGGCACCGTTGATGGACAGATAGCCAGCCAGCCAGTCATAGTTGAGATTGGAGATGCAGATGGATAAACCCTTGTTAGTAGTTTCCACCTTCAAGAAGGGAGTCCGTCATGGCATCCTGGGAAACTGTATGACAAAAAAGAAAAAGTCAATACATGTATAGAAACTGAATGATCACTTACCTGTATCACAGCTGTTTACGAACAGTCAGCCTGGCACCGTTGATGATGGACAGAAAGCCA
This sequence comes from Salminus brasiliensis, assembly GCF_030463535.1. Taxonomy (NCBI): domain Eukaryota; kingdom Metazoa; phylum Chordata; class Actinopteri; order Characiformes; family Bryconidae; genus Salminus; species Salminus brasiliensis. Next base: position 29,463,380 of record NC_132885.1, on the reverse strand, counting down.
GCCACACAGCCACAGTTCTGAAGTGAGAAGCAAGTGGAATGACCCCTCTTAGTATTTTCCACCTCCAGAAAGGGAGTCGGTCATGGCATTCTGGGAAACTGTATGACAAAAAAAAGAAACTCAATACATGTATAGAAACTGAATGATCACTTACCTGTATCACAGCTGTTTACGAACAGTCAGCCTGGCACCGTTGATGGACAGATAGCCAGCCATCTAGTCATAGTTGAGATTGGAGATGCAGATGTATAAACCCTTGTTAGTCGTTTCCACCTTCAGAAAGGGAGTGCGTCATGGGATCCTGGGAAACTATGACAAAAAAGAAAAAAAAGTCAATACATATATAGAAACTGAATGATCACTTACCTGTATCACAGCTGTTTACGAACAGTCAGCCTCACACAGTTGAAGATGGACAGAAAGCCAGCCAGCCAGTCATATTTGAGATTGGAGATGCAGATGTATAAACCCTTGTTAGTCGTTTCCACCTTCAGAAAGGGAGTCCGTCATGGGATCCTGGGAAACTGTATGACAAAAAAGAAAGTCAATACATGTATAGAAACTGAATGATCACTTACCTGTATCACAGCTCTTTACAAACAGTCAGCCTGGCACAGTTGAAGATGGACAGAAAGCCAGCCATAGTTGTGAAGAGAGAAGCAGATGGAATGACCCCTGTTAGTAGTTTCCACCTTCAGAGAGGGAGTCCGTCATGGCATCCTGGGAAACTATGATAAAAAAAAAAAGAAAGTCAATACATTTATAGAAACTGAATGATCACTTACCTGTATCACAGCTGTTTACAAACAGTCAGCCTGGCACCGTTGATGGACAGATAGCCAGCCATCCAGTCATAGTTGAGATTGGAGATGTAGATGGATAAACCCTTGTTAGTCATTTCCACCTTTAAGGAGGGAGTCCGTCATGGCATCCTGGGAAACTGTATGACAAAAAAGAAAAAGTCAATACATTTATAGAAACTGAATGATCACTTACCTGTATCACAGCTGTTTACGAACAGTCAGCCTGGCACAGTTAAAGATGGACAGAAAGCCAGCCACACAGCCACAGTTGTGAAGAGAGAAGCAGATAGAATGACCCTTCTTAGTCGTTTCCACCTTTAAGGAGGGAGTCCGTCATGGCATTCTGGGAAACTGTATGACAAAAAAGAAAAAGTCAGTACATGTATAGAAACTGAATGATCACTTACCTGTTTCACAGCTGTTTACGAACAGTCAGCCTGGCACCGTTGATGGACAGATAGCCAGCCATCCAGTCATAGTTGAGATTGGAGATGTAGATGGATAAACCCTTGTTAGTCAATTCCACCTTCAGAAAGGGAGTCCGTCATGGGATCCTGGGAAACTATGACAAAAAAGAAAAAAAAGTCAATACATATATAGAAACTGAATGATCACTTACCTGTATCGCAGCTGTTTACGAACAGTCAGCCTCACACAGTTGAAGATGGACAGAAAGCCAGCCAGCCAGTCATATTTGAGATTGGAGATGTAGATGTATAAACCCTTGTTAGTCGTTTCCACCTTCAGAAAGGGAGTCCGTCATGGCATCCTGGGAAACTGTATGACAAAAAAGGAAAAGTCAATACATGTATAGAAACTGAATGATCACTTACCTGTATCACAGCTGTTTACGAACAGTCAGCCTGGCACCGTTGATGGACAGATAGCCAGCCATCCAGTCATAGTTGAGATTGGAGATGCAGATGTATAAACCCTTGTTAGTCGTTTCCACCTTCAGAAAGGGAGTCCGTCATGGGATCCTGGGAAACTATGACAAAAAAGAAAAAAAAGTCAATACATATATAGAAACTGAATGATCACTTACCTGTATCACAGCTGTTTACGAACAGTCAGCCTCACACAGTTGAAGATGGACAGAAAGCCAGCCAGCCAGTCATATTTGAGATTCGAGATGCAGATGTATAAACCCTTGTTAGTCGTTTCCACCTTCAGAAAGGGAGTCCGCCATGGGATCCTGGGAAACTGTATGACAAAAAAGAAAGTCAATACATGTATAGAAACTGAATGATCACTTACCTGTTTCACAGCTCTTTACAAACAGTCAGCCTGGCACAGTTGAAGATGGACAGAAAGCCAGCCACAGTTGTGAAGAGAGAAGCAGATGGAATGACCCCTGTTAGTAGTTTCCACCTTCAGAGAGGGAATCCGTCATGGCATCCTGGGAAACTGTATGACAAAAAAGAAAGTCAATACATGTATAGAAAACGAATGATCACTTACCTGTATCACAGCTGTTTACGAACAGTCAGCCTGGCACAGTTGAAGATGGACAGAAAGCCAGCCACAGTTGTGAAGTGAGAAGCAGATGGAATGACCCTTGTTAGTCATTTCCACCTTTAAGGAGGGAGTCCGTCATGGCATCCTGGGAAACTGTATGACAAAAAAGAAAAAGTCAATTCATGTATAGAAACTGAAATATTATTTACCTGTATCACAGCTGTTTACGAATAGTCAGCCTCACACAGTTGAAGATGGACAGAAAGCCAGCCATCCAGTCATAGTTGAGATTGGAGATGTAGATGGATAAACCCTTGTTAGTCATTTCCACCTTCAGAAAGGGAGTCCGTCATGGCATCCTGGGAAACTGTATGATAAAAAAAAGAAAGCCAATACATGTATAGAAAACGAATGATCACTTACCTGTATCACAGCTGTTTACAAACAGTCAGCCTGGCACCGTTGATGGACAGATAGCCAGCCAGCCAGTCATAGTTGAGATTGGAGATGCAGATGGATAAACCCTTGTTAGTAGTTTCCACCTTCAAGGAGGGAGTCCGTCATGGCATCCTGGGAAACTGTATGACAAAAAAGAAAAAGTCAATACATGTATAGAAACTGAATGATCACTTACCTGTATCACAGCTGTTTACGAACAGTCAGCCTGGCACCGTTGATGATGGACAGAAAGCCAGCCACACAGCCACAGTTGTGAAGAAAGAAGCAGATGGAATGACCCTTGTTAGTCGTTTCCACCTTCAGAGAGGAAGCCGGCCATGCGATCCTGGGAATCTGTATGACAAAAAAGAAAAAGTCAATACATGTATAGAAACTGAATAATCCCTTACCTGTATCACAACTGTTTACGAACAGTCAGCCTGGCACCGTTGATGATGGACAGAAAGCCAGCCACACAGCCACAGTTGTGAAGAGAGAAGCAGATGGAATGACCCCTGTTAGTAGTTTCCACCTTCAGAGAAGGAGTCCGTCATGGCATCCTGGGAAACTGTATGACAAAAAAGAAAAAAAAGTCAATACATATATAGAAAACGAATGATCACTTACCTGTATCACAGCTGTTTACGAACAGTCAGCCTGGCACAGTTGAAGATGGACAGAAAGCTAGCCACAGTTGTGAAGTGAGAAGCAGATGGAATGACCCTTGTTAGTCGTTTCCACCTTCAGAGGGGAAGCCGGCCATGCGATCCTGGGAAACTGTATGACAAAAAAAAGAAAGTCAATACATGTATAGAAACTGAATGATCACTTACCTGTATCACAGCTGTTTACGAACAGTCAGCCTTGCACAGTTGAAGATGGACAGAAAGCAAGCCAGCCAGTCATATTTAGGATTGAAGATGCAGATGGAATGACCCTTGTTAGTCGTTTCTACCTTCAGAGAGGGAGTCCGTTGTGGCATCCTGGGAAACTGTATGACAAAAAAAAGAAAGTCAATACATGTATAGAAACTGAATGATCACTTACCTGTATCACAGCTGTTTATGAACAGTCAGCCTGGCACAGTTGAAGATGGAAAAAATACCAGCCAGCCAGTCATAGTTGAGATTGGAGATGCAGATGGATAAACCCTTGTTAGTCGTTTCCACCTTGAGAGAGGGAGTCCGTCATGGGATCCTGGGAAACTGTATGATAAAAAAAGAAAGTCAATACATGTATAGAAACTGAATGATCACTTACCTGTATCACAGCTGTTTACAAACAGTCAGCCTGGCACCGTTTATGGACAGATAGCCAGCCATCCAGTCATAGTTGAGATTGGAGATGTAGATGGATAAACCCTTGTAAGTAGTTTCCACCTTCAAGGAGGGAGTCCGTCATGGCATCCTGGAAAACTATGACAAAAAAGAAAAAAAGTCAAAACATTTATAGAAACTGAATGATCACTTACCTATATCACAGCTGTTTACGAACAGTCAGCCTCACACAGTTGAAGATGGACAGATAGCCAGCCAGCCAGTCATAGTTGAGATTGGAGATGCAGATGGATAAACCCTTGTTAGTCATTTCCACCTTCAGAAAGGGAGTCCGTCATGGCATCCTGGGAAACTGTATGACAAAAAAGAAAAAGTCAATACATGTATAGAAACTGAATGATCACTTACCTATATCACAGCTGTTTACGAACAGTCAGCCTCACACAGTTGAAGATGGACAGATAGCCAGCCAGCCAGTCATAGTTGAGATTGGAGATGCAGATGGATAAACCCTTGTTAGTCATTTCCACCTTCAGAGAGGGAGTCCGTCATGGCATCCTGGGAAACTGTATGACAAAAAAAAGAAAGTCAATACATGTATAGAAACTGAATGATAACTTACCTGTATCACAGCTGTTTACGAACAGTCAGCCTGGCAAAGTTGAAGATGGACAAAATACCAGCCAGCCAGTCATAGTTGAGATTGGAGATGCAGATGGATAAACCCTTGTTAGTAGTTTCCACCTTCAAGGAGGGAGTCCGTCATGGCATCCTGGGAAACTGTAAGACAAAAAAGAAAGTCAATACATGTATAGAAACTGAATGACCACTTACCTGTATCACAGCTGTTTACAAACAGTCAGCCTGGCACAGTTTAAGATGGACAGAAAGCCAGCCACACAGCTACAGTTGGGAAGTGAGAAGCAGATGGAATGACCCCTGTTAGTAGTTTCCACCTTCAGAGAGGGAGTCAGTCATGGCATCCTGGGAAACTGTATGACAAAAAAAAGAAAGTTAATACATGTATAGAAACTGAATGATAACTTACCTGTATCACAGCTGTTTACGAACAGTCAGCCTCACACAGTTGAAGTTGGAAAGAATACCAGCCAGCCAGTCATAGTTGAGTTTGGAGATGTAGATGGATAAACCCTTGTTAGTCATTTCCACCTTCAGAAAGGGAGTCCGTCATGGGATCCTGGGAAACTATGATAAAAAAGAAAAAAAGTCAATACATTTATAGAAACTGAATGATCACTTACCTGTATCACAGCTGTTTACAAACAGTCAGCCTGGCACCGTTGATGATGGACAGAATACCAGCCAGCCAGTCATATTTCGGATTGAAGATGCAGATAGATAAACCCTTTTAGTCGTTTTCGCCTTCAGAGAGGGAGTCCGTCATGGCATCCTGGGAAACTGTATGACAAAAAAGAAAAAGTCAAAACATTTATAGAAACTGAATGATCACTTACCTGTATCACAGCTGTTTAAGAACAGTCAGCCTTGCACAGTTGAAGATGGACAGAATACCAGCCACACAGCCACAGTTGTGAAGTGGGAAGCAGATGGAATGACCCTTGTTAGTATTTTCCACCTTCAAAAAGGGAGTCGGTCATGGCAGCCTGGGAAACTATGACAAAAAAGAAAAAAAGTCAAAACATTTATAGAAACTGAATGATCACTTACCTGTATCACAACTGTTTACGAACAGTCAGCCTGGCACAGTTGAAGATGGACAGAAAGCCAGCCACAGTTGTGAAGTGAGAAGCAGATGGAATGACCTTTGTTAGTCGTTTCTACCTTCAGAGAGGGAGTCCCTCATGGGATCCTGGGAAACTGTATGACAAAAAAGAAAAAGTCAATACATTTATAGAAACTGAATGATTACTTACCTGTATCACAGCTGTTTACGAACAGTCAGCCTCACACAGTTGAAGTTAGACAAAATACCAGCCAGCCAGTCATAGTTGAGATTGGAGATGCAGATGGATAAACCCTTGTTAGTAGTTTCCACCTTCAAGGAGGGAGTCCATCATGGCATCCTGGGAAACTGTATGACAAAAAAGAAAAAGTCAATACATGTATAGAAACTGAATGATCACTTACCTGTATCACAGCTGTTTACGAACAGTCAGCCTCACACAGTTGAAGATGGACAGATAGCCAGCCAGCCAGTCATAGTTGAGATTGGAGATGCAGATGGATAAACCCTTGTTAGTAGTTTCCACCTTCAAGGAGGGAGTCCGCCATTGCATCGTGGAAAACTGTATGACAAAAAAGAAAGTCAATACATGTATAGAAAATGAATGATTACTTACCTGTATCACAGCTGTTTAAGAACAGTCAGCCTTGCACAGTTGAAGATGGACAGAATACCAGCCACACAGCCACAGTTGTGAAGTGGGAAGCAGATGGAATGACCCCTGTTAGTATTTTCCACCTTCAGAGAGGGAGTCGGTCATGGCATCCTGGGAAACTGTATGACAAAAAAGAAAAAGTCAATACATGTATAGAAACTGAATGATCACTTACCTGTATCACAGCTGTTTACGAACAGTCAGCCTTGCACAGTTGAAGATGGACAGAATACCAGCCAGACAGCCACAGTTGTGAAGTGGGAAGCAGATGGAATGACCCTTGTTAGTATTTTCCACCTTCAAAAAGGGAGTCGGTCATGGAATCCTGGGAAACTGTATGACAAAAAAGAAAAAGTCAATACATGTATAGAAACTGAATGATCACTTACCTGTATCACAGCTGTTTACGAACAGTCAGCCTCACACAGTTGAAGATGGACAGATAGCCAGCCAGCCAGTCATAGTTGAGATTGGAGATGCAGATGGATAAACCCTTGTTAGTAGTTTCCACCTTCAAGGAGGGAGTCCGCCATTGCATCGTGGAAAACTGTATGACAAAAAAGAAAGTCAATACATGTATAGAAACTGAATGATCACTTACCTGTATCACAGCTCTTTACAAACAGTCAGCCTGGCACAGTTGAAGATGGACAGAAAGCCAGCCACAGTTGTGAAGAGAGAAGCAGATGGAATGACCCCTGTTAGTAGTTTCCACCTTCAGAGAGGGAGTCCGTCATGGCATCCTGGGAAACTGTATGACAAAAAAGAAAGTCAATACATGTATAGAAAACGAATGATCACTTACCTGTATCACAGCTGTTTACGAACAGTCAGCCTGGCACCGTTGATGGACAGATAGCCAGCCATCCAGTCATAGTTGAGATTGGAGATGTAGATGGATAAACCCTTGTTAGTCATTTCCACCTTCAAGGAGGGAGTCCGTAATGGCATCCTGGGAAACTGTATGATAAAAAAAAGAAAGCCAATACATGTATAGAAAACGAATGATCACTTACCTGTATCACAGCTGTTTACGAACAGTCAGCCTCACACAGTAGAAGTTGGACAGAATACCAGCCAGCCAGTCATATTTGAGATTGGAGATGCAGATGGATAAACCCTTGTCAGTAGTTTCCACCTTCAAGGAGGGAGTCCGTAATGGCATCCTGGGAAACTGTATGACAAAAAAGAAAAAGTCAATACATTTATAGAAACTGAATGATCACTTACCTGTATCACAACTGTTTACGAACAGTCAGCCTGGCACAGTTGAAGATGGACAGAAAGCCAGCCACAGTTGTGAAGTGAGAAGCAGATGGAATGACCTTTGTTAGTCGTTTCTACCTTCAGAGAGGGAGTCCCTCATGGGATCCTGGGAAACTGTATGACAAAAAAGAAAAAGTCAATACATTTATAGAAACTGAATGATCACTTACCTGTATCACAGCTGTTTACGAACAGTCAGCCTGGCACCGTTGATGATGGACAGAAAGCCAGCCACACAGCCACAGTTCTGAAGTGAGAAGCAAATGGAATGACCCCTGTTAGTATTTTCCACCTTCAGAAAGGGAGTCGGTCATGGCATTCTGGGAAACTGTATGACAAAAAAAAGAAAGTCAATACATGTATAGAAACTGAATGATCACTTACCTTTATCACAGCTGTTTACGAACAGTCAGCCTGGCAAAGTTAAAGTTGGACAGAAAGCCAGCCACACAGCAACAGTTGTGAAGACAGAAGCAGATGGAATGACCCTTGTTAGTAGTTTCCACCTTCAGAGAGGAAGCCGGCCATGCGATCCTGGGAATCTGTATGACAAAAAAGAAAAAGTCAATACATGTATAGAAACTGAATGATCACTTACCTGTATCACAACTGTTTACGAACAGTCAGCCTGGCACCATTGATGATGGACAGAAAGCCAGCCACACAGCCACAGTTCTGAAGTGAGAAGCAAATGGAATGACCCCTGTTAGTATTTTCCACCTTCGGAGAGGGAGTCGGTCATGGCATTCTGGGAAACTGTATGACAAAAAAAAGAAAGTCAATACATGTATAGAAACTGAATGATCACTTACCTGTATCACAGCTGTTTACGAACAGTCAGCCTTGCACAGTTGAAGATGGACAGAAAGCAAGCCAGCCAGTCATATTTAGGATTGAAGATGCAGATGGATAAACCCTTGTTAGTAGTTTCCACCTTCAGAGAGGGAGTCCGTCATGGCATCCTGGGAAACTGTGTGACAAAAAAGAAAAAGTGCACAGTTGAAGATGGACAGAATACCAGCCACACAGCCACAGTTGTGAAGTGGGAAGCAGATGGAATGACCCTTGTTAGTATTTTCCACCTTCAAAAAGGGAGTCGGTCATGGCATTCTGGGAAACTGTATGACAAAAAAGAAAAAGTCAGAACATGTATAGAAACTGAATGATCACTTACCTGTATCACAGCTGTTTACGAACAGTCAGCCTGGCACCGTTGATGGACAGATAGCCAGCCATCCAGTCATAGTTGAGATTGGAGATGTAGATGGATAAACCCTTGTTAGTCAATTCCACCTTCAGAAAGGGAGTCCGTCATGGGATCCTGGGAAACTATGACAAAAAAGAAAAAAAAGTCAATACATATATAGAAACTGAATTATCACTTACCTGTATCACAGCTGTTTACGAACAGTCAGCCTTGCACAGTTGAAGATGGACAGATAGCCAGCCAGCCAGTCATAGTTGAGATTGGAGATGCAGATGGATAAACCCTTGTTAGTCATTTCCACCTTCAGAGAGGGAGTCCGTCATGGCATCCTGGGAAACTGTATGACAAAAAAGAAAGTCAATACATTTATAGAAACTGAATGATCACTTACCTGTATCACAGCTGTTTATGAACAGTCAGCCTGGCACAGTTGAAGATGGAAAAAATACCAGCCAGCCAGTCATAGTTGAGATTGGAGATGCAGATGGATAAACCCTTGTCAGTAGTTTCCACCTTCAAGGAGGGAGTCCGTAATGGCATCCTGGGAAACTGTATGATAAAAAAAGAAAGTCAATACATGTATAGAAACTGAATGATCACTTACCTGTATCACAGCTGTTTACGAACAGTCAGCCTGGCACCGTTGATGGACAGAATACCAGCCAGCCAGTCATAGTTGAGATTGGAGATGCAGATGGATAATCCCTTGTTAGTCATTTCCACCTTCAGAGAGAGGGAGTCCGTCATGGCATCCTGGGAAACTGTGTGATAAAAAAGAAAGTCAATACATTTATAGAAACTGAATGATCACTTACCTGTATCACAGCTGTTTATGAACAGTCAGCCTGGCACAGTTGAAGATGGAAAAAATACCAGCCAGCCAGTCATAGTTGAGATTGGAGATGCAGATGGATAAACCCTTGTCAGTAGTTTCCACCTTCAAGGAGGGAGTCCGTAATGGCATCCTGGGAAACTGTATGATAAAAAAGAAAAAGTCAATACATGTATAGAAACTGAATGATCACTTACCTGTATCACAGCTGTTTACGAACAGTCAGCCTGGCACAGTTGAAGATGGACAGAAAGCCAGCCACAGTTGTGAAGTAAGAAGCAGATGGAATGACCCTTGTTAGTCGTTTCTACCTTCAGAGAGGGAGTCCCTCATGGGATCCTGGGAAACTGTATGATAAAAAAAAGAAAGCCAATACATGTATAGAAAACGAATGATCACTTACCTGTATCACAGCTGTTTACGAACAGTCAGCCTCACACTGCTGAAGTTGGACAGAATACCAGCCAGCCAGTCATAGTTGAGTTTGGAGATGCAGATGGATAAACCCTTTTTAGTAGTTTCCACCTTCAAGGAGGGAGTCCGTAATGGCATCCTGGGAAACTGTATGAGAAAAAAGAAAAAGTCAATACATGTATAGAAACTGAATGATCACTTACCTGTATCACAGCTGTTTACGAACAGTCAGCCTGGCACAGTTGAAGATGGACAAAATACCAGCCAGCCAGTCACAGTTGAGATTGGAGATGCAGATGGATAAACCCTTGTTAGTAGTTTCCACCTTCAAGGAGGGAGTCCGTCATGGCATCCTGGAACACTATGACAAAAAAGAAAAAAGGTCAATACATTTATAGAAACTGAATGATCACTTACCTGTATCACAGCTGTTTACGAACAGTCAGCCTCACACAGTTGAAGATGGAAAGAATACCAGCCAGCCAGTCATAGTTGAGTTTGGAGATGTAGATGGATAAACCCTTGTTAGTCATTTCCACCTTCAGAAAGGGAGTCCATCATGGGATCCTGGGAAACTATGATAAAAAAGAAAAAAAGTCAATACATTTATAGAAACTAAATGATCACTTACCTGTATCACAGCTGTTTACAAACAGTCAGCCTCACACAGTTGAAGATGGACAGATAGCCAGCCAGCCAGTCATAGTTGAGATTGGAGATGCAGATGGATAAACCCTTGTTAGTCGTTTCCACCTTCAGAGAGGGAGTACGTCATGGCATCCTGGGAAACTGTATGACAAAAAAGAAAGCCAATACATGTATAGAAAACGAATGATCACTTACCTGTATCACAGCTGTTTAAGAACAGTCAGCCTTGCACAGTTGAAGATGGACAGAATACCAGCCAGCCAGTCATAGTTGAGATTGGAGATGCAGATGGATAAACCCTTGTTAGTCATTTCCACCTTCAGAGAGGGAGTCCGTCATGGCATCCTGGGAAACTGTATGACAAAAAAGAAAATCAATACATGTATAGAAACTGAATGATCATTTACCTGTATCACAGCTGTTTCTGAACAGTCAGCCACACACAGTTGAAGATGGACAGAAAGCCAGCCAGCCAGTCATATTTGAGATTGGAGATGCAGATGGATAAACCCTTGTTAGTATTTTCCACCTTCAGAGAGGGAGTCCGTCATGGCATCCTGGGAAACTGTATGACAAAAAAAAGAAAGTCAATACATGTATAGAAACTGAATGATCACTTACCTATATCACAGCTGTTTACGAATAGTCAGCCTGGCACAGTTGAAGATGAACAGAAATCCAGCCACAGTTGTGAAGTGAGAAGCAGATGGAATGACCCCTGTTAGTAGTTTCCACCTTCAAGGAGGGAGTCGGTCATGGCATCCTGGAAAACTGTATGACAAAAAAGAAAAAGTCAATACATGTATAGAAACTTAATGATCACTTACCTGTATCACAACTGTTTACGAACAGTCAGCCTGGCACAGTTGAATATGGACAGAAAGCCAGCCACAGTTGTGAAGTGAGAAGCAGATGGAATGACCCTTGTTAGTCGTTTCTACCATCAGAGAGGGAGTCCGTCATGGCATCCTGGGAAACTGTATGACAAAAAAGAAAAAGTCAATACATGTATAGAAACTGAATGATCACTTACCTGTATCACAGCTGTTTACGAACAGTTAGCCTGGCACAGTTGAAGATGGACAAAATACCAGCCAGCCAGTCATAGTTGAGATTGGAGATGCAGATGGATAAACCCTTGTAAGTAGTTTCCACCTTCAGAGAGGGAGTCCATCATGGCATCCTGGAAAACTATGATAAAAAAGAAAAAAAGTCAATACATTTATAGAAACTGAATGATCACTTACCTGTATCACAGCTGTTTACGAACAGTCAGCCTCACACAGTTGAAGATGGAAAGAATACCAGCCAGCCAGTCATAGTTGAGATTGGAGATGCAGATGGATAAACCCTTGTTAGTAGTTTCCACCTTCAAGGAGGGAGTCCGTCATGGCATCCTGGGAAACTGCATGACAAAAAAGAAAAAGTCAATACATGTATAGAAATTGAATGATCACTTACCTGTATCACAGCTGTTTACGAACAGTCAGCCTCACACAGTTGAAGATGGACAGAAAGCCAGCCAGCCAGTCATATTTGAGATTGGAGATGCAGATGGATAAACCCTTGTTAGTCGTTTCCACCTTCAGAGAGGGAGTCCGCCATTGCATCGTGGAAATCTGTATGACAAAAAAGAAAGTCAATACATGTATAGAAACTGAATGATCACTTACCTGTATCACAGCTGTTTACGAACAGTCAGCCTTGCACAGTTGAAGATGGAAAGATAGCCAGCCAGCCAGCCAGTCATATTTAGGATTGAAGATGCAGATGGATAAACCCTTGTTAGTCGTTTTCACCTTCAAGGAAGGAGTCCGTCATGGCATCCTGGGAAACTGTATGACAAAAAAGAAAAAGTCAATACATGTATAGAAACTGAATGATCACTTACCTGTATCACAGCTGTTTACGAACAGTCAGCCTGGCACAGCTGAAGATGGACAGAATACCAGCCAGCCAGTCATATTTAGGATTGAAGATGCAGACAGATAAACCCTTTTAGTCGTTTTCACCTTCAAGGAGGGAGTCCGTCTTGGCATCCTGGGAAACTGTATGACAAAAAAAGAAAGTTAATACATGTATATAAACTGAATGATCACTTACCTGTATCACAGCTGTTTACGAACAGTCAGCCTTGCACAGTTGAAGATAGACAGAATACCAGCCAGCCAGTCATAGTTGAGATTGGAGATGCAGATGGATAAACCCTTGTTAGTCGTTTCCACCTTCAGAGAGGGAGTCCGCCATGGCATCCTGGAAAACTGTATGACAAAAAAGAAAGTCAATACATGTATTGAAACTGAATGATCACTTACCTGTATCACAGCTGTTTACGAACAGTCAGCCTGGCACAGTTGAAGATGGACAGAAAGCCAGCCACAGTTGTGAAGTGAGAAGCAGATAGAATGACCCCTGTTAGTAGTTTCCACCTTCAGAGAGGGAGTCCGTCATGGCATCCTGGGAAACTGTATGACAAAAAAGAAAGTCAATACATGTACAGAAACTGAATGATCACTTACCTGTATCACAGCTGTTTACGAACAGTCAGCCTGGCTCAGTTGAAGATGGACAGAAAGCCAGCCAGCCAGTCATATATAGGATTGAAGATGCAGATGGATAAACCCTTGTCAGTCGTTTTCACCTTCAAGGAAGGAGTCCGTCATGGCATCCTGGGAAACTGTATGACAAAAAAGAAAGTCAATACATGTATAGAAACTGAAAGATCACTTACATGTATCACAGCTGTTTAAGAACAGTCAGCCTTGCACAGCTGAAGATGGACAGAATACCAGCCAGCCAGTCATATTTAGGATTTAAGATGCAGATAGATAAACCCTTTTAGTCGTTTTCACCTTCAAGGAGGGAGTCCGTCATGGCATCCTGGGAAACTGTATGACAAAAAAGAAAGTCAATACATGTATAGAAACTGAATGATCACTTACCTGTATCACAGCTGTTTACGAACAGTCAGCCTCACACAGTTGAAGTTGGACAGAATACCAGCCAGCCAGTCATAGTTGAGTTTGGAGATGCAGATGGATAAACCCTTGTTAGTCGTTTCCACCTTCAAGGAGGGAGTCCATCATGGCATCCTGGGAAACTGTATGACAAAAAAGAAAAAGTCAATACATGTATAGAAACTGAATGATCATTTACCTGTATCACAGCTGTTTACGAACAGTCAGCCTCACACAGTTGAAGATGGACAGAAAGCCAGCCAGCCAATCACAGTTGTGAAGTGAGAAGCAGATGGAATGACCCTTGTTAGTCGTTTCCACCTTCAGAGAGGGAGTCCGTCATGGCATCCTGGGAAACTGTATGACAAAAAAGAAAGTCAATACATGTATAGAAACTGAATGACCACTTACCTGTATCACAGCTGTTTACAAACAGTCAGCCTGGCACAGTTTAAGATGGACAGAAAGCCAGCCACACAGCCACAGTTCTGAAGTGAGAAGCAAATGGAATGACCCCTGTTAGTAGTTTCCACCTTCAGAGAGGGAGTCAGTCATGGCATCCTGGGAAACTGTATGACAAAAAAGAAAGTCAATACATGTATAGAAACTGAATGATCACTTACCTGTATCACAGCTGTTTACGAACAGTCAGCCTCTCACCGCTGATGGACAGATAGCCAGCCAGCCAATCATAGTTGAGATTGGAGATGCAGATGGATAAACCCTTGTTAGTAGTTTCCACCTTCAAGGAGGGAGTCCGTCATGGCATCCTGGGAAACTGTATGAGAAAAAAAAGAAAGTCAATACATGTATAGAAAACGAATGATCACTTACCTGTATCACAGCTGTTTACGAACAGTCAGCCTCACACAGTTGAAGTTGGACAGAATACCAGCCAGCCAGTCATAGTTGAATTTGGAGATGCAGATGGATAAACCCTTGTTAGTCGTTTCCACCTTCAAGGAGGGAGTCCGTCATGGCATCCTGGGAAACTGTATGACAAAAAAAAGAAAGTCAATACACATATAGAAACTGAATCACCTGTATCACAGCTGTTTACGAACAGTCAGCCTTACACAGATGCAGATGGACAGAAAGCCAGCTACACAGACATGGTGAACTAAGTAATACCTTATTTGACAATGACTGCTTTAGTTGCCAGAGATTGTACAATCCAAATTTATATTTAATGTCTAAGTCACTGGTTCTCATAAGAGTTGATACATATGTTTCCTTTTGTTCCTCAGATTGTTTTAACTCATTTTCTGACATCTATGATTACAAACTATGTCTATGATACTGCAGGGTTTGAAATATGTGCAAGCGATACTAATATTACTTTATTACTTTACTATAGAGTTGCACCTTCTAAATGTTACCATAAAGCCAGACAGATCCCAGGCAGCACAGGTGAAGCCTTTCTAAGTGGTAGAGGACTGGACGTCAAAACCGCAGTCAGCAGTGGAGCACAAAAAGACTCTGCTCCCTCGATTCTGGCATCTGTCTTCTTTCTAACAGTGTCTCTCCACAGCCATCGTGTTTCTTGTGAATAAACACAGAGGTTAGTAAAGCAAAGTAATGTAAAGTAACACACATAGTAGATAGCACAAGGATTGACACTGGCTAAGAAACAAGCCAAAGCTAATATTAAAGAAAATAAAGAAATTACTAGGATTAACAAGCAACATGAGAGCTAGTAAACAGCAGATAGGCAAGAGAAGACCCATCAGCTTAGATCGAAAGACAGAGCATTGTGGTTGGACAGGAAAGTAACCCACAGAAACTTACTAAACTGAGTTAACATGGATGCGCCTAATCTCACCCTCCCATACCCAATCTCACCACTTTCACTGGTGGTACTATTTCCACATATTTCTAAGACTAGGAGAAGCTGCATTTCATACAAGAGAACACACATGACAGTATGACACATGAATTTCATGATAAACAGCTTTCAGGGTCTCCTCAGAAAATGCTAGCAATATAAACTTCACCGGAGTGATCGGGCTGTCTTACTAATGAGCCAAAAAACGTTCGTTTGTACATCCAAGCACATTTTCACTTGAGTTTGGGGAGCTCAGTCAAGTTAGTTTGATATTAGATCAGCAGATATTCACTTCCTCCCTCCTCTCACTCACAATGTCCTAAAATCTCAGATTTGTTTTAAACGATGGAAAACAAAAACTACAATCATTATATTTCCTCAACATTTCCAGTCTTTCCATTTTGACAAGGATATTTAATCAAAATAGCCAGAATTCCTGCAGCAGGTGCTGTAGACGGTAAAAGCCTGTCTATAAAGTGTGGAAACCTAAAACACGCAGAGAGAGAAGGAGCTGCTGGTATTAGACAATCAAACCTACTGAAGAACAGAGATGAAATGAAAATTAATGACTAACCTTTACTTCATGAATGGATTTGTTTAGCACTTTAAATAAAAAAACAATATATAACAATAATAAATATATACATAAAATATGCTGATTTTCACAATTTGTAATGTAATATTCTTCCAGTGAAACATCCAGATAGCATACAAATCCAAAGTCAGTTGTAGTGTACAGAGACACATCTGAAATATACTACTACCCTTAGAATAGCCCGATTACAATTTGCAAAAAAGTACTTAAGAGAGCCTGTAGAATTCTGGAGAAAGGTCTTGTGGACAGGTGAGACTAAGATTAACCTATATCAGAGTGATGGAAAGACAAGCATTGTGGACTGCTCACTAGTGCCTGAAGGGGGGTAAAATTATGTCTGCATTCACCCTTTTATTAATGGTATATACGTGGACTCCATAAAAATAATCCAAAACATAGTAGTTGGAAAGCTCTCGCAAAGCTGTTTGTACTTCTGACATCCTTCTCGTTAAAGAGTTTATAATCCTGGGTGTTTCCTTGTGAAAGGAAAGTCTGAACCATGGAAGTCGTTGGTTTGAGTTGCTGAGAATCAATTTAGGAGTGATACCTTTGTCCTCTGTGTGAAAAGCTTATCCCAATGTCCATATGAAGAGCAAGTTAGCTGTAAGGAGTGCAAAAGCACAACAGCACCCAACCTCATGCATTAAACATACACAAACATTGATAGAATATCTAAAGAATTAAAGGATTGCAAACTTACAATGAGTATTGGGCCTGTACTCATGCCATTTGTCTCAACACTGGAGTCATATGGGTGTCAGCTATGGCTTCAAGTAGGCCCAAGTTGTAGGATTTGTTTTATGCCACAACCACAACAGGCCCAATGAGACCTAAAGAACCAGCACAACAGGCCCAATGAGACCTAAAGAACCAGCACAACAGGCCCAATGAAACCATAAGCACATGACAATAGGCCCAATGAGAACTTAAGGTATCATTGGGCCTGTTTTCATGTTCCTAAGAACCAGCACAACAGGCTTATCCCAATGTCCATATGAAGAGCAAGTTAGTTGTAAGGAGCACAAATAGAGAAACAAACAAACAAACAAACAAACAAGAAAAAAAGAGAAGCTTTCTACAAAAGCACAACAGCACCCAACCTCATGCATTAAACATACACAAACCTTGACAGAATATATAAAGAATTAAAGGATTGCAAACTTACAATGAGTATTTGAACCAAAGCTCCTTCATTCAGTCTTCATTACAGTGAGGCCTGAAGTGAGCCTCAGCTAAACCTCTTTGCTACTGATTGGTTCTCTCCTTTTGGCTTGTAACCTGGCCTATTTCCAATATACTGCCACATAGTGGATGGAGTAGGAATTACCATGAAAAGAACATGCAATTTGTCTCAACACTGGAGTCATATGGGTGTCAGCTATGGCTTCAAGTAGGCCTAAGTTGTAGGATTTGCCACAACCACAACAGGCCCAATGAGACCTAAAGAACCAGCACAACAGGCCCAATGAGACCTAAAGAACCAGCACAACAGGCCCAATGACACCTAAAGAACTAGCACAACAGGCCCAAAGATACCTAAAGAACTAGCACAACAGGCCCAATGAGACCTAAAGAACCAGCACAACAGGCCCAATGAGACCTAAAGAACCAGCACAACAGGCCCGATGAGACCTAAAGAACCAGCACAACAGGCCCAATGAGACCTAAAGAATCAGCACAACAGGCCCAATGAGACCTAAAGAATCAGCACAACAGGCCCAAAGATACCTAAAGAACTAGCACAACAGGCCCAATGAGACTAGTGATGCACCCATCAGATATAAGGATTGGATATTGGTCCCGATATTAGTAATGCTTGCTTCCCTTTGGTCTCACTGGACTTCACATTTCAGAATAAAAGTCCTGAGCCAACACTGCTAAATACACGAATAACAAATCTATACACATAACTAATCATCAAATTTTTGATTGTTTTGTTAATAGTCATATCTCATATAAAGACATATTAGAATAGCCTAGTATCTTTTGAAAATAACAAAATCTGGTTTCCTATTAATACTTCATCACTGTAAGGCAAATTCTGTGCCAAAGTCCTGCACAATCATTTCTTATTTTAGTAATAAAATAAATAGTAATTCAATAAATATATATCTTTGATAATTTGTTTTATTTTATTTTACAAAGTTAGTGAGGTTAGCTGCCGCTTTCATTTTCTCCCACATGTTGAGGTATACGGTTTATTTATTTAACAATGGTATCGGATCGGTATTGTGTATCTATCAATAAGTTAATGTATCGTATTGGATCTGAAACTAAACTTGACATGCCACCTTAAAATCACGTGCTGAACAGATTTTGTTGAAATGGGCTCAAGCGTTCAAAAGTTCCAGGCTTACATTTTTTTTTATAATTATTATAGTTATTCAATAATTATTAGTTATTAAGACCATTACAAGTATTTTAATACCAAATATGTGAGGAGTGGTAAAAAGAAAATATTGGACTAGTTAGCAGAAGTGGGAAGGCATCAAGGAATCAGCCAAAAAATTATTTTGAGTGTAGGACTTACAGGTCACACGTTATTGAATTAAAACATTTAATGTTTTGCTGTAGCGCCACCATCAGGCCAGTGAATGTAATTTTTCTTGTCTTTTCACAGCTTATAGATTATTCTATTTTTAATGTGTGCTTAAATTGCACTGCATCTTCAACTCCAAGATGATTTCCACCATGGCAGTCGTTTTTGTGTGTTCCTCTGGCAACTGACGCTATTTATTATTTATTTTAAATTTAATATTTATTTTACACGTACAGTTCTCCTCCGGAACAGTTAGTTACAGTTGAGAGGCGCTCCTGGAGTTTGGTAAAGTTCATCATGAACTTACCTTAAGCCTTTCTGATTTCCATTTTCTTTTGCACTAGGACACCGCCGAAACCAGCCAGCAAGGTACAGCAGCACCGGCCTCGAGAAGACGACACAGCGGACAGAGTGCCCAAGGCGGAAACGGGGAAAAAAGCAGATGGGCTACATGCTTGGTTAAAGGCTAGGGCTGCGTGTTCACCGCTACCTAGCCTGTTGCAGCCATTGTTCGCTCCCTCGAAAAGACTGACCACAGTATTAGCACATTATATAGTCCCAGGAACATCATTCAGTCTTAAAATAGGGACATCATACACCAATTTTGACTCATGATTTATTTGAAGAAGTGATTGGACAATGAGCTTTGTACAAAGTACAGTAGTACAGTGTGTTTAATAACATTAGCAGATAAGCTGTGTGATCACATTATTAGTATATTACATGGTCCCAGGAACATCATACACTTTAATGTCCCAAGGATTCCATTATTTTAACATTGAATGTACAATGAACTTTGTACTATTACTAGTTTTAAGTTTACAGTACTGTAAAGCCGGTGTTTGGGGAATCAGTGTCTCTGTGCTCTTTGTTTAGCTTGCTTCTCTACTTTCTTACACTTATTTTTATATATCTGTTTAGTCATTTACTGCGTCGTAAGCCTTCTACCCACTTCCACAGCCAGAACTAGAAAACAATGATTTCCTCAGCAAATTGTACAACCTGTACACTCAACCCAATTCCCTCAAAAATACTAAAAGAAATACTCCCAATTATAATCAGACCTCTTTTAACAATAGTAAATTCATCCCTTAGCTTGGGGCATGTACACAAAACCCTTAAATTAGCCGTCATAAAACCTTTAATCAAGAAACCAAATCTTGATACTAGTGTATTTCTAATTACAGACCCATCACATGGATATACTTTTATATCCAATATATTAGAAAAAGCTGTGGCCCAACAACACTTATACATGAGTAAAAATGACATGTATGAGAAATTCCAATCTGGATTCAGATCCCATCATAGCACTGAGACAGCCCTAGCAAAGACCATCTCCTTCTTGCCTCTAATCAAAGCTACATATCTTTATTAGCCCTTCTTAACCTCAGTGTAGCCTTTGATACAATAGATCACACTATTAGAAACTCTAGATTAGAGAACATGGTTGGAATTACAGAAACAGCCCTATCGTGGTTCAAATCATATCTAACCGGACGCTATCAGTTTGTGAAGGTAAAAGATTTATCTTCAAATTACACAAAAGTAAGAGTTCTAGGCTCTATTTTAGGATCACTATTACTTAAATTATACATGTTACCACTGGGCTCAGTTATAAGCAGACATGATGTTAATTTCTATTATTATGCAGATGACACACAGCTCTATATATCAGCCAAACCTGATGATAAATCTAGATTAAAGAAAATTGAGGACTGTGTAAAGGATATAAAATTCTGAATGTCACATAACTTCCTTCTTCTTAACAGTAACAACGTTTAGTTAAACGAAAAGGTTCTCCTTTTAGGTCCAGGGACCTCAATAAACTTCACCTAATTCAAAATACTGCAGCCAGGATCCTTACTAAAACTAAAATATTTGACCATATTTGTCCAGTTCTATCATCACTGCATTGGCTGTATTGACTACAAAAACATTTCTACTAACACACAAAACTGTACATGGCCTCACTCCTTATTACCTTATTACATATTATGAACTATGAAGATTACTTAGATCCCAGGGTGCTGGCTTCGTAGTAGTTCCCAAAATTCAGAAAACCTCAGCAGGGGGAAGAGCTTTTTTTATAAAGTCCCCCAACTCTGGAATAACCTTCCAGATAATGTTCAGGACTCAGACACAGTCTCAATTTTTTAATCTAGGCAAAAAATCGATGCATTTGCTACAAAATTGCATTTGCTACATCTGCTTGTATTTCAGCACGTAATATTTCCATGTATTTTCCTCAAAATAGTGCAAATAAACAATTCAATATTGAGACTGTGTTTGTCCTCTGTGTAACTTATAGAAACAGAAAAAACTGTTTTAATGACTTAATGACATTAGAATTAAAACAAACCTGTCCGTCCCTCAGAGCAACAGCAACTACCGCATTAAATTAGAACCTAAATCAGTTATTGCAAATGACATTATTACTGACAATAGGCTTAATGCACTATGTCTCTGTGAGACATGGGTTAAACCTGATGAATATACAGCTTTAAATGAGTCCAGTCATGTTAGAAATAGTTCTTAACCAGAATATCTTTCACCCGCCCGCTGTATTAGCAAACATACAATAACAACTGCAACAGCGAATGCGTTTATTAATAACGACCCTGAGTTAACTATCTCCTCCCTATTACATGCTAAAGATCTGGAGCATGTGACTGAAAATGTACACTCTGTCCTACCTTTCACTTTTATGCTGATGATACCCAAATTTACATACCAGCTAAACCTAACAAGGTCCTGTGTCTCTGCAAAATAACAGACTGTATCAAAGAAATGAATACTGGATGACTCATTTTTTTTTAATTAATGATAATACTGTGGTAAACACAGATGTTCACTTAGTTATACCTGGTAAAACAGTGAGAAACTTAAGGGTCATTTTTGACTCTATTCTCTCATTTGATGCACATATATGCAGTATATTTAAAATGGGTTTCTTTGATTTACGCAACCTTGCTAAACCCGCTGCAAACTATCCCAGGGGCATGCTTCATAAGCTCCAGCTTGTTCAGAATGCCGCTGCCAGGGTACTAACTAGAGCTAGGAAATTTGATCATATTAGTCCAATTCTTTCATCCTTACACTGGTTACCTGTTACATTTTATATAGATTCTAAAATACTTCTTCTAACATGTAAATCTCTCAATGGTCTGGCCCCACATTATCTGGAGGAACTTCTTACACCTTATAACCCTCCACGTACACTCCGTTCACAAGATGCTGGCTATAATAGTCTGATAGTCACACATATTAGAAAAAAACAATGCAGGAGCAAGAGTGTTGTTGTATGAAGCCCCCCAACTTTGGAACAACCTCCCTGTTAATATACGGGAATCAGACACACTCTCAGTCTTTAAATCTAGATGAAAAACTTTTCTCTTTACATCAGCTTTTAGAGAACTCTCCAGTTCTGTGTTCTGTCCTGCTCTGATTATATTTCACCACTGTTACGTCCCACTCTGATTACAGGCTTTTCATTACTATTATTGTGGTCGTCTCTCTAACTTCTTTCTGCTACAGGTCATTCATTAAACGTAAACCTTGTTTTAATCTTCATCTTTTTTCTCTCTCTCCTCATGTCTTGAGCTGCCTGCTTGGAGTTGCCCATTTTTGGTTCGTCTTGGTATTAGGCCTGTCCCACACAACCATCCTAATCTCTTTTGCATGTGCTGTGGTGCCCTGTTCCTCCTGTGGTGCCCTGATGTTCGCTCAGCCTGGCTCTCCACTGCCCTGCTAAGTTACGGTTCTGCTCTGGAGTCCACTGGAGTGATCCACTCCTACCACACTCCATTTCTATACATACACATACTTAATCAGCATGGACTTTAACATTAACACTGAGCATATGTCCAGCACCTACTCACACCCCTACTTCATAACCTGTTCCTACATTAGCTATAGCTCTTCATTATCTCTCTGTTCAGCACCTACTCACACTCATACTTCATAACCTGTTCCTACATTAGCTATAGCTCATTATCTCTCTGTCCAGCACCTACTCACACTCATACTTCATAACCTGTTCCTACATTAGCTATAGCTCTTCATTATCTCTCTGTCCAGCACCTACACACACTCCTACTTCATAAACTGTTCCTACATTAGCTATAGCTCTTCATTATCTCTCTGTCCAGCACCTACTCACACTCATACTTCATAAACTGTTCCTACATTAGCTATAGCTCTTCATTATCTCTCTGTCCAGCACCTACTCACACTCATACTTCATAATCTGTTCCTACATTAGCTTTAGCTCTTCATTATCTCTCTGTCCAGCACCTACTCACACGCATACTTCATAACCTGTTCCTACATTAGCTATAGCTCTTCATTATCTCTCTGTCCAGCACCTACTCACACGCATACTTCATAACCTGTTCCTACATTAGCTATAGCTCTTCATTATCTCTCTGTTCAGCACCTACTCACACTCATACTTCATAACCTGTTCCTACATTAGCTATAGCTTTTCATTATCTTCCTGTCCAGCACCTACTCACACTCATACTTCATAACCTGTTCCTACATTAGCTATAGCTCTTCATTATCTCTCTGTTCAGCACCTACTCACACGCATACTTCATAACCTGATCCTACATTAGCTATAGCTCTTCATTATCTCTCTGTTCAGCACCTACTCACACTCATACTTCATAAACTGTTCCTACATTAGCTATAGCTCTTCATTATCTTTCTGTCCAGCACCTACTCACACTCATACTTCATGAACTGTTCCTACATTAGCTATAGCTCTTCATTATCTCTCTGTCCAGCACCTACTCACACTCCTACTTCATAACCTGCTCCTACATTAGTTATAGCTCTTCATTATCTCTCTGTGCAGCACCTACTCACACTCATACTTCATAACCTGTTCCTACATTAGCTATAGCTCTTCATTATCTCTCTGTCCAGCACCTACTCACACTCATACTTCATAACCTGCTCCTACATTAGTTATAGCTCTTCATTATCTCTCTGTGCAGCACCTACTCACACTCCTACTTCATAACCTGCTCCTACATTAGCTATAGCTCTTCATTATCTCTCTGTCCAGCACCTACTCACACTCATACTTCATAAACTGTTCCTACATTAGCTATAGCTCTTCATTATCTATCTGTCCAGCACCTACTCACACTCCTACTTCATAATCTGTTCCTACATTAGCTATAGCTCTTCATTATCTCTCTGTCCAGCAGCTACACACGCTCATACTTCATAACCTGATCCTACATTAGCTATAGCTCTTCATTATCTCTCTGTCCAGCACCTACACACACTCCTACTTCATAATCTGCTCCTACATTAGCTATAGCTCTTCATTATCTCTCTGTCCAGCACCTACTCACACTCATACTTCATAAACTGTTCCTACATTAGCTATAGCTCTTCATTATCGCTCTGTCTGGTTCTTTGTATAATGTTATTTGTTTGTTTGTGCTGTGCGGGTTGACCTAAGGCAGATGGGTTACTCGGTCTGAGTCTTGGTTTCTCCCAAGGTTTCTTCCTCTTAGTATGAGGGAGTTTTTCCTTTCCACTGTCGCTGCCACCTCCATTGTGGTGCTTGCTCATAAGAGGCGTGGACCTGGCTTAGTGACATTTGTTGCGAAAGGCGCTATATACATACATTTTGAATTGATTTTGAATTAAACTGAATCACTCTTACCATCACTGTCATGACTATATTAAGTTCTACTACACAATGATTATTGTATTATGATTATGAATATGTGGCACATCTGAGCAATACAGCAGGATAGATGGTTTTGTCAATAATTTATAAATAGTTCTGATCAGAGGAGGATGGTTGTCTTGACTTAAATAGACAACATGGACTCTGTTGATTAACCAGCTGGTTAGCACCCAGTTTGGAATCTATTTTAATAGCTACATTTATTCTCTCTCGTACCCTTTGCCTTCCCTCGGACACTTGTATCTGCTTTTATTATTTCACATTTACATACTACCTGTATTTTTATTAGAGACTGAAGTTCAAATTTGTCCCAATGTCACCAAATCACACCTGCATGTCACATCACATTCCAATAAGGACACAGCAAACATATGTAGCGTAGTATGAAGATGTCCGTGGCAGAGACTCAAGAAAACTAGAGTGAAATGTCCCAACTGAGCCCCACATTTACATTTCAATAAAGGTCATTAATAACATGCCTCTGAAGTTTGACTTTTTGCTCCATTACAATACTTATAGGCAACTACAACAAATTTCCGCGCAATGAAACATGGTAATGCTTAGTGGTGCACATAGATGCTCCTTTAATATATTTGATATTAGTAAAATGCATTCATTTTCAATAGGCATCTATGCAGCTGAAACAGGTAGCTTAGTGCATCCCAACCTTTTCAACATTAACATTTTAATATAACATTATAGTCATTATGGCTTTTAGAAAAATGTTTTTGTCAGGTGGGGGTAGTAGGGTAGTGTTTGTTTTCTTTACATTACTTACTTTTATACTTCAAGTAGTTTTGAAACCAAATTAGTGCAAGTCAGATTTTACTACATCGTAATTTGATATTTTAGTGAAATGTACACTTTTCTGTGTAAATGAGTTGATTATGGTTTATTCTTTTTATTAGCTTTGAATGTCCAAGCACCTCCACCCCCAGTAAGAGATAAATGGCCTCAGGAACAGTGTGTAAGTTGTAAATCATTGTTTTGAGCAGTGCTGGAGAAGTAAATGTACTTGTAATTTGATTCCTAGTATTTACTAATCTCAAATTTGACAGTTTTGATTGGGGAACAGATGATCAGGAAGAAAAGGAAAAGGTGACGACAGCCAAGATGAGGAATATGTTCCTCGTCTTTGTAAACAGTATGTTAGAGTTCCTACAGCTGCTGCTTCGTGACTGGCAGGGGAACGCCCAGACTAAGGATGCGTCGCCCTGATGATCCCAGAGGTTTTGACCTGGTTCTACCAGTCCCGGCACAAACCATAGAGGAACTCAAACCCAAGTCAAGAGAGGTGTTGGTAACTGGAAAACACCTGTGTATTATGTTTTTCTTGAGCTAAATAAAATACACTTGAGGCTTGACCGTATGCTGCACTAAACGGTCCTTTCTTTTCTACAGTTGAAACCAAAAGTTATATAGCATACAATATATGAAAAGACACACATGCATTTTCCCCCTCATTGTCTGACATGAATTTAGAATAAACTTTTCCCTTTTTAGGTCAATTAGGATTACCTAAATTATTTCTATTTGCTAAAAGCCAGAATAGAGAGAATTTAAGGCAATTGTCATGACTTTCTTCAAAGCTTAAATACACCAAGATTACTATGGTTTATTGGCAACATCTGAGTTAATCAGAGACACACCTGTGGATGTATTTTAAGGCACACCTGAAACAACATGGGAAAGTCGAAAGAAAGCCAGAATATCAGGAAGAGAATTGTGGACTTGCACAAGTCTGGCTCATCCTTGGGTGCAATTTCCAGATGCCTGAAGGTGCCTTGTTCATCTGTACAAACAATTATACACAAGTACAAACAAGATGGAAATGTCCAGCCATCATACCGCTCAGGAAGAAGACAGGAGACAGAGATGAACGTGCGTTGGTCCAAAATGTGCAGATCAACCCAAGAACAAAAGCAAAAGACCTTGTGAAGACGCTGCACTAAAGCTGGTAAGAGTACGTCATTATCCACAGTGAAACAGGTACTGTATTGACATGGGCTGAAACGTCACTCTGCCAGGAGAAAGCCATTACTCCAAAAGCCAGATTAATGTTTGCAAATGCACCCAGGGACAAAGACCTACATTTTTGAATACATGTCTGTATCCATATCTGTGGTCTGATAAAACTAAAATGTACCTGTTTGGCAATAATGACCATTGTTACGTTTGGAGGAAAAGGGGGGTGCTTGCAGGCCCGAGAACACCAGCCCAACTGTGAAACACGGGGGTGGCAGCATCATGTTGTGGGGTTGTTTGCACTTGGTGCACTTTACTAAAAAGATGGCATCATGAGGAAAGAACTTTATGTGGAAATACTGAAGCAACATCAAGACATCAGCCAGGAAGTTAAAAGCTTGGGTGCAAATGGGTCTGAATGACCCAAAGCAAACTGCCAAACTGGTTGCAAAGTGAGAACAAAGTCAATGTTTTGGAGTGGTCATCACAAAGCCCTGACCTCAATCCTATTGAAAATATATGGGCAAAGCTGAAAAGACATGTGAAAGCAAGTCGGCCTACAAACATGGCTCAGTTACACCAGTTCTGTCTGGAGGAATGGGCCAAAATTCCTGCCAACTATTGTGAGAAGCTTGTGGAAGGATATCCAAAACATTTGACCCAAGTTGTACAGTTTAACGACAATGGTACCAAATACTAATGAAATGCATTTAAACTTTTATGACTTTTGAGAAAGTCATAAAAATTGTAATTTCTAGTTTCAACTGTACATCACACTGTGCTAAAGAACTAGCCCACAAAACAATAACCACATTTTTTCTGTAATAACTTTAATTATTCTCCACAGTGCCAGTGTTCCAGACTAATGAGCAACAATTCCCATTGGAATTAGCTCTACTACATTTTCCACTTATTAATACTCTAAATCATGTTTATCCATCATTTTAAACAATGTGATAACTATTTTAATACTTTGTGTGTGTATGTAAACCTTAAACCCTGTTAAATAAAATTGATCATTTTCATCTTGTCTTTCATCAACTCATGAGTCACCCTGATGTGTATTTTTAAAGAAACAGTTTTTAATTAATAATTTAATTAATAATTTCAATTTATTTTCAGAATGTTAACAAAGTAAATGAGGGTAAACACAATCTAATAAACGAATGTGTAACAATAACTACTTGAAATGGAAGTACCTGGGTGAGGTTTCTAATATATGAAAACTAAAGGGATGAAAGCCCTGATGATGTCTCCATCGATGGACTGTGGAGTGCCTTTACAACAGCAGCTGGATCTGTGGGGCAAGCTTGACTACCTCCCTGCAAAGCGTCTGGAGAGCTCGTCCCTTTGCGGTCGCCATGTTCCTGCGACAAAAACGCAAACAACGGTCAGTGAGACAGAGTACTGTACAGTAACACAGGGAAAGTAGGGACGGTCGCTCGACGCTCTGTGTCGAATCACGTCTCGTTCCTTCAAAGCAGAACCACATGGAAACAGCATTTCACAATCACGCTTCAATACATGTCAGTTCCCCGGTCCCGCTGTAGACCGGAGCGCAATGAGCGGAATAGAAACTGAAATATGGCCTTAAATTAAATAGAAATATAGTAAGTGTGAGAATTTGGATGCGTTTCATTTTAAAAGACAACTTTGAAGGTCAAGTGTTGTATTCAAACCAACAAAAGAGAACAAAAAGTAACTGACAAACCTCCTCCGTATTCCAGGGTTTTTAACTGGAAACGATGGAAAATGACCTTGACTAACACAACGCTAACGCTTGTGGGAAATCCTTACTCCAGACCCGGTCCTTGGAGGAATCACTGTCTCCGTGTTTAGCTTGTTCTTTCTGCTTTCTATCACTTTCTAGCGCTTTTCCTCGTAACTGCTTTTAGGTTGTGTTTACAGTCCACAGGTTTATTAAAAAAGCGGAGTACCCCACAACAACAACTTTATTTCGGTGCCTAAATCAGCTGAAAGCGGTAAGTTTGTATTTTATTAAGGCTGTTTCTGGGCTTTTTGAGTGTGAGAAGTGTGGCATGTTTAGTCTAGACCCTTTTCCCACCGCTAGTGATAATGATAGTGTTTGCACTAAATGTGAGTTAGTTAGCTCTCTGGTGGAAAAGGTGGACCAGTTAGAGGTGTGCATCATGGGGTTACTGAAGGATAGAGAGCAAGAGTTGCCCCCCGTTGCCTCAGGGAGAGCTAGCACCCCCCCCCCCCCCACTCCGGCGTTAGAGCCCTCACAGCGGGGCGAATGGGTGACGTCTCGGCGGCATAGCCGGAAAGCTAAGGCTAATGCTAGCGCAAAGGCCGAAGCTAGCCCACCGGAACACCACGCTCCCCCCCACCCGCCCCACCCGATTCGCGTGTCAAACAGGTTTGCCCCGCTCAGCGAAACACCCGCTGAGGAGCCTGTTCACAGTACTCTGGTCATAGGAGACTCTATTGTTCGACACGTGAAGATAGCTAGTCCTTTAGGGGCTCCAGCAGTGACCGTTAGCTGTTTACCGGGAGCCAGAGCGCCGGACATTAGCGGCAACCTTAAGCGGCTAGCAAACAGGAGATATTCTAGGATAGTTATTCATGTAGGGGCCAATGATATCCGTCTGCGGCAGTCAGAAATAACTAAGGATAATATTAAAGAGGTGGTTAAACTGGCCCAGACTATGTCCGATGCCGTAATTTGCTCTGGTCCCATCCCAATGAGGCGCGGCGCTGAGTCCTACAGCCGACTCACAGCGCTGAACCGCTGGATGTCCAAGTGGTGTTCCGAAAATCATGTGGGCTTCATAGATAATTGGTTAAAGTTTGAGGGCAAGCCTGGTTTTTTAGGTAGGGATGGTGTCCACCCCACGCGGGAGGGTGCTGCCTTACTTTCGTGCAGCATAGCCCATAGTCTGCTAGTTAGTCGCAGAGGAGTGTAAAAGACTGCTGACAATCCAGAGCCGAGACCAGGCCGCAGACAGACCGGCTAAACCGACCGTCTGCGAGCTGCTTTGAGGCGTCACCCAGGTTTCACTGTATTGAGACTGTGTCTGTGCCCCGAATTAAAGCCAAACAGAGAACATCTAGATCAGCTCGTTTTAATACTTTAATCAGTGTTAAAATCTCTCATTTCAACGATAACACCAGCACCTCAGACCTAAAGCTCGGTCTACTTAACATTAGATCACTATCCTCAAAAGCAGTGATCGTGAATGAAATTATATGTGATCAGAAACTAGATGTTTTCTGCCTCACCGAAACCTGGATTAGACCTGATCAATATATAGCTCTAAATGAAGCCACCCCCGCAGGCTATAAATATGTACATAGCCCTAGATCATCAGGCAGAGGAGGTGGAGTATGTATAATCTACCAGAATACACTAGAGATTATTCAAAAACACTGTAACACCTTCACTTCTTTTGAGCTTATCTACATTAATATATCAAATCCGACCACAAATAAAAATGTTTTCTCACTGATTAATATTTATAGGCCTCCAGGGCCCTACTCTGAATTTTTAAAAGAATTCAGTAATTTTTCTGCAGACTTGGCAGTGTGCAGTGACAAAGTTATAATAGTAGGAGATTTTAATATTCACTTTGAAAAAGCAGACGATCCATTAACAAAGGCGTTTGTATCAATTTTAGATTCTGTTGGCATTATACAAAACATAACTGGACCCACACATTACTGTAATCATACCCTAGATTTAGTCCTGACCCTGGGTGTTAGCATTGATCAGCTAAATATTCTACCTCAAAGCTCAGTAATATCAGACCATTATCTAATCTCCTTTGAGCTACATCTAAGGCAAAATGTAAATTCTTCTCCCCAACACTGCCTAAAACGCACAATAACACCAATGACAGCTGTACAGTATACTAAAAATCTCCCACCCCTATCGACCTTAGCTTACACTCCGTCAGACCAAACGGAGCTCGTCAAATTAACAAACGATCTAGAGAATACCCTCCGATCAACCTTAGACAAAGTAGCACCGTTCAAAAATAAAATGATGAGGCAAAAAAGGCTTGCACCGTGGTACAGTGATCAAACTCGTACCTTAAAACAAACAGTGCGGAAACTAGAGCGTAAATGGCGGACGACCAAACTAGAGGTGTTCCACTCTGCGTGGAAGGACAGCCTCAGTCAGTATAGAAAGGCACTCATTAAAGCTCGCTCAGTGTATCTGGCCTCGCTGATCGAGAAAAACAAAAACAATCCCAGTTCTTTTTAATGAGATCTCTAAACTTACTAAAAGCCAGGCAGATACTCAACCCCAGATTCCAACATATTTAACTAGTCATGTTTTTATGGACTATTTTAATAATAAAATAGAAAATATTAGACAACAAATCCAACCCTGCTTATTAAATCAAACATGGCCGTCACCTGATGTAGTTGCTTTAGAACAAAACTTAGTTGTAGAACAAAGGCTGGAAGCCTTCTACCCACTTCCACAGCCAGAACTAGAAAAAATTATATCCTCAGCTAATTGTACAACATGTACACTCGACCCGATTCCCTCTAAATTGCTAAAAGAAATTCTCCCAATTATAATCGGACCTCTTTTAACAATTGTAAATTCATCCCTTAGCCTTGGGCATGTACCCCAAACCCTTAAAATAGCAGTTATAAAACCTTTAATCAAAAAACCAAATCTTGATCCTAGCGTATTATCTAATTATAGACCCATCTCAAACTTAACATTCGTATCTAAGATATTAGAAAAAGCTGTGGCCCAACAACTCTGCTTATACCTGAGTAAAAATGACATGTATGAGAAATTCCAGTCTGGATTTAGACTCAATCACAGCACAGAGACAGCCCTAGTGAAGATTACGAATGATCTCCTTCTTGCCTCTGATCAAGGCTACGTATCTTTATTAGTCCTACTAGACCTTAGTGCAGCCTTTGATACAATAGATCATACTATATTACTAGAAAGATTAGAGAAAATGGTTGGAATCACAGGGACAGCCCTATCATGGTTCCAATCATATCTAACGGGACGCTTTCAATTTGTAAAGATAAATGATTTATCTTCAAACTACGCAGAAGTAAGATATGGAGTTCCGCAAGGCTCAATTTTAGGACCACTATTATTTACATTATATATGTTACCACTGGGCTCAGTTATAAGCAGACATGGCGTTAATTTCCACTTCTATGCAGATGACACACAGCTCTATATATCAGCCAAACCTGACGATAAATTTAGATTACAGAAAATGGAGGACTGTGTAGAGGATATAAAACTCTGGATGTCACATAACTTCCTTCTCCTTAACAGTGACAAAACCGAAGTTCTCCTTTTAGGTCCAAAAGACTCTAGAAATAAACTATCAGACTTAATGTTAGACTTGGCAGATTCTCCCATCATTCCTGGTTTAGCAGCTAAAAATCTTGGCGTCACATTCGACTCAGATTTATCATTTGAGCAACATATAGCTAATATTAGTAGAACAGCCTTTATGCAGCTTAGGAACATCTCCAAACTAAGAAACTCCTTATCACTACAAGACGCAGAAAAGCTAGTACATGCTTTTATTACCTCAAGGCTAGATTACTGTAATGCACTACTGTCAGGTTGTTCCAGCAGGAACCTCAATAAACTTCAGCTGGTGCAAAATGCTGCAGCCAGGGTCCTTACTAAAACTAGAAAATTTGACCATATCAGTCCAGTTCTATCAGCACTTCATTGGCTCCCAGTTAAATTCCGTATTGAATACAAAATTCTTTTATTAAAATATAAAGCCCTACATGGCCTCGCTCCTGAGTACCTGCAGGATCTTATAGTATATTACGAACCATCAAGACTACTTAGATCTCAGGGTGCTGGCCTCTTACGCGTTCCCAAAATTCAGAAAACCTCAGCAGGGGGAAGAGCCTTTTCCTATAAAGCCCCCCAGCTCTGGAATAACCTTCCAGATAATGTTCGGGACTCAGACACAGTCTCAATCTTTAAATCTAAACTGAAAACTTATATGTTTAGTTTAGCTTTTGGTAATTAATGTTTCTTAGATAAGGGCTGCAGGTCCAGGGGTTCGCGGACCCAGGGAATTGTAGTACTCTGAGATGCTGGAGCTGTCGTCTCGCTGCTTACACGCGATCACTCAGGTTTGTTGACGGTGGAGCAGATAGATGCTGGTGTTCTCAGGGTACGCCTGTGTCCGTGTTACCTTCTGGCTCTCTCCTTTTAATTATGCTGTGATAATCAGACCTGCCGGAGTCATCAGACATACCCAGATGCTGATGATCACCATTCTCTGCACTCCATAAAATTCCTCTTAGAACTAACTTCTCTCTCTTTACCTTCCCCGAGTAAATGGCCACCCAGCCCGATCTGCAGGAAGATTGCCCGCTGAGGTCCCCTCTACCTGCATCTAACCAGCTGCCACCTACCAGTCCAGCCAGCGGGTCCCCCCCCCCCCCCCCCCCCAACCCGCCACCACCCATGGCTCACCCGCCAGCCGCTGCTGCCTGTTTGGTGGCCGTGCTGAAACCTAGATGGACTCGTGCCTGTCTGACACTATTAATATCACAACTATTAACTTTCTGTTGTACCTGGTTTGGTAATTTTTATCATTAATGTTTAAAACAGTCTGGCCAGAGGAGGATGGGTCCCCCTTGTGAGTCTTGGTTCCTCCCAAGGTTTCTTCCTCCAGCTCTGAGGGAGTTTTTCCTTGCCACTGTCGCCGTTGGCTTGCTCACAGGGGTCTTTGACGCTTCATGTTATTTCTTCTTTCTTCTCTGTCTCTGTTCTTTATTAAGTAATAATTATGTAAAGCTGCTTTGTGACGACAACAGTTGTAAAAAGCGCTATACAAATAAATTTGACTTGACTTGACTTGACTCTTCCTCCAGCGTTGGTTCTTCTAAAGCCAGGAGTTGTGAACGAAGTGTACGTGATGGGTTGTGTGGTTTAAGAAGTTCCTCAAGATATTGTGGGGCCAAAACATTTATTTTATAATCAATGCCGAATTTAACTGGTAACCAGTGCAGGGACGAGAGAATAGGACTAATATGGTCAGGTTTTCTAGCTCTGGTGGGAACTCTCATAGCTGCCTTTTGAACCAGATTTTTTAATGATTTACATGAACTTATGAATGCATGCACCAGCTTCTCTGTGGTCATGTAAGGAGAGTACATTATGCAGATTGGCAATATTACGTAGGTGGAAGAAGGCCGTTTTAACTATGTAACAGATGTGTGCATCAAATGAGAAGACAGAGTCAAAACAACTCCTGGGTTTTTTACAGTGCTGCTGGTTATGACTGAGAATCCATTTAATTTTACAGTAATATTTGCAATTTTTGGATTTATTCATATTTGGATCAATTAGTAAAACCTATGTTTTTTTCTGGATTAAGCAAAAACAAGTTGTGAGTCATTCAGTTCTTGTCCAGTTTATGTCTGCTCCAACATTCCTGCACATTTTAGTCTCTGTCTTGTGGAAACCTTTCTGTATTTGCTCACTCTATCCTACCTGCAAATTAGGATGGATAAGTGAACAGATTTGCCTGTATTGCTCTGCATCACAGCTGATCAAGATGGAGAGAAGAGTCTCTTCTTAAAGGGGCTTGAAAATCACTTTTTAAGAGAAAGAAGTTTGGGGAGATGATGAAGAGAAGGATCTTTCAGAATTTGAAGATCACATTTTTGTTGATTCAGGAAGAGGATGCTTGTGCCCTCTCAGCCCAACCCACAGAACAACCATCTGCAGAACCTGAAGTAGGTGTAAGATGCTGTGCATGTGGTGTACGTCTGTAGCAGCAGAAAGACTCAGTCTACCTGCATCAAGTGCAGGAAATACATCTGCAGCTCACACACAGTACAACTCTGCCCCTCATGTGTTCTGTAGGCTGGCATGAACTGACTATGTGTTCAGTGAGGCTGATGTGCTGATGTGGCTCTATTGGGTTAAAAAGCCAGTAATGCAGAGTGTCCAACCAGACCTACAGACATTGGCCGAGTGACACAAACACAAACAGCACAAGACTTCAGTCCATTTTGTAGCATTTTGTACTTTTATACTTGAGTAAAAAAATGTAAATCGTACTTCAGCTTTATTAGGAGCACCTGTACACCACTTCCATCCTGCAGTGATCTACTCAGCCAGTAGGTGGCAGCAGTGCAATAATGCCCATAATGCCCCAGAGTCTGTTCAAAAGCTTGAGCAGCTAATGCTGTCAGACACTCAACAGACAAGGTAATGCAGCTCAGAGCTGTGTGTGCTTTAGTTAAGGCCTTTTATAAGCGGATAACTTACCAACACACACATGAGAACAGTAAAGAAAAGGCATCAGTAGCGTTAGCATAGGCTGTATTTCTGCTAGCTAGTGAAAGAGGCTCTGATAACACAAGCTTGTAAAATGAGCGTCGCGAGCTCGCCAATATAGCAGTAACCTCCTCATTAAAAAGCCTGGCTTCTCCAACTAACATGAGCTGATGATGCAAAGATGACATCACTATTTCACATGTAGTTTTATTCAGCAAAGAGAATAGTTCATACATGTGAGTGACAGCAATATTACTAGTATAATAATCTTCTTCTTCTTATTAACTAGTAAAATGATTAGACAAGCAGAGGTAAAACTAGTCTAGAAACGCCCTGTATTGGATGATAACTATAAATAATACTACACTCCCATGAGGAGAACTTTGGAGATGATTTAATGAACACAGTGATGAAAAACCACAACTTTCTATAGGAATGTTATTAGTATTTATTTTAATATTAATGTTTTACTGAGGAAATAAACACTTGCTCAGAAAAGCCGCTTTTTAACTCTTAATTATCACAGATATCTAAAACATCTGCACAGAGCTGTATAGTTTTATATATTTTTAAATTATTTAATTTTTGTCACCTTGCAGTTACTTCTCTATCTAGATCAACATCATGAACCGAGCGGTGGAGCTTTTAAGGAGCAGACAGCAGCTGATCGAGTCTCAGACAGACGTGTTTCTGATGGAGGAGCTTCTTTAACCGCTCCGTTAGAAGAGATGACCGATCATCAGAGGAAGAAGGAAGAAGAAAGAGAGGAGAAAGCCCTTCTGTCTCCTAGCATGAGAACCTGAGGTGGCTTGTAATTAATGCTCACTCTTCTCTTCTCACATGTAGACTGAGTACAGCATTGGAAACTACCTCACTGCAATGTTCCAGTATATTGTGGAGCATCCCATTCTCCAGTTCCTCATCATGGTCATTGCTCTGGTTAACTGTGTCATCATCAGCGCCAAGACCATCTCAAGAATTGCCAAGGTGAGAACACTAAATCTTAACGCCACCAGATATTTTCAGACAGTCCGATCATGTTGCCTCTCCCACTGATTGACTAACTCTACAGCACAGCTCTGTGCTTCTATCAGTGTGTTTTGTAGGTGATGACGGGTGATGTTTCTGAGACTTTCAGAAACCCTGTATATTAAACTCCACTCTCTTTCTCACTGTAATTTCAGGACCATGAGACTGCATTCCTGATCTGGGAGCGGATCATCTTCACCGCTTTTATTTCAGAGATTGTTCTCAAATTGACCTGCGGTTTCAGTATTTTTTTGGTGGCATTGTTTTTTACAGTTTTCTCCTGGAACCTCCTCAAAATGTTTACTCCTATTAATCCATATTTTCCTTGTAGAAGGTTGCTGTGTCTCATCAAGTCTTATTTGATCTTTACTTCTTCTGTATCTGCAGAGCGGGTGGAATGTCCTGGATTTCTTGATCAATCTGGCTCTTAGATTGATCAAGGGTACAGATTCTTGCCCCCAAGCCAAAATAGGGTCATCAGGTGAGGAAAATTACAGTGACGTGTTCCCACATTTTAAGATCTCATCAGGTTTTTCATCTAGATCAATGGTCCTCATAAAGAAATGGACAAGAGGAGAGTGATGATGTATCTGTTTAGACCGAGTTTACAATTCTTAACTGTTCAATATTTGTGCTTCTTTCTTTTCTCCTTTTCCAGAATGCTGCGACTCTTTCGGCGTGTCAGGCTGTTTGCTTTCTTCTAGGGATTTTCCAGAGCACTCAACAGCATCTCCCGCTCCTTCTCTTGGGCATGGTGTAATGCTCTACGCTGTGTGTGAACAGCTTTGTCTTTAAATGTGCTCTAGATGTTTGGCCTGTGTGGAGTGATGCTGTTTGAGGATGATGTTCCATTTGCTTTTGGAGACTTCCCTACAGCCCTGTACACTCTGTTCATCTGCATCACCCATGGCTGGTTTAAAATCTACTATGGTTTTAAGGGGTAAGCAGCTCTTGTCTGGATCTCTGACTTTAACTAAATGAGTAAAAGTGTCAGTTCTGAAAGAGAACACTAGGTGAACATATGTGAGTGCAGTAAACTTCAGTGTACGTCCATCTGTTTTGGCACGTTTGTATTTGGTGAAGAGTCATATTTTATAGCCGCTCTACTGACAGTTTTGTCTAATTTAATATTCTGTCCATTTCAGTGTGGATGAAGCTCTTCGCTATGCTGCATTGGTGTACTTCTTCATCTTCAGCTGTGGGTTCATCTTCCTGAACATTTTTAGTTCTGTGATTATCATGAATCAAGAACTAGCTGTGGAAGCAGATTCCACTAAGGTAAGCCTGCTTTACATCCTAGCTTCACCTCCTGAGAACAACAGTGTGCAAATACCCAGTTTAACCCCCTACTTAAAGATACGCAAGATGAACATATTAATATTGTCTGCATATAAGTCATTTTTCTTTCTCTATATTTATTCAAACTGAATTATTTTTGTCACAATAACAGTCAGAAGAAGATGAATCCCAGAAGGATCTGGTACATGTGGAGGAAATAGTCGCATAAACCAGCATGACCCAGCGCCAGACACAGTCTCATGACAGGTGTCTCACGAACCTGACTTTTGACAAAATCTGGTCCTGTTAAGTTTGGCCATTGACCGGAATGAGTTCCAGGAGATTCGCCAGAAGTTGATGAAGTATGGGTCAACAGCACAGCTAATAAACACCTTATTTTACTTTCAGTCTGTCAACGGCTATTATGAAAAGGTCCGCCTGGACCGTAGAATGATGCACTGCTCTGACTGTAAATGTGTTCATCCAGGATTGTGGATGAGGTCCGAAACCTGCCCATCAATAAAGAGCGGGAGCTCCAGGCCCAGACGGAGAAAGAGATGGCCACCACCTTGACGGACAACTTGTTGGGTGATGACATCGCCTCTGGCCATGATATTCTGTCTACTTTCATCGCTCTGGAAGAGGTGAAGAAATACTGTTACTTAGCACAAACACTTGAAGCACTGTAATCAGATGAGAAGTGTATCTTGTTCCTCTAGAAATAAGACTTCTATTTACTCTGAGCTTTCTTCTCTGTTTCAGGCCAACCTTCTGTTTTCTATCAACCTTTTATTTTATATTCCTGTTAAAAACAGAAGGACAGAGGTGGACATCTGGCAACTGGTCTAAAAGATGAATAGTGAGAGATAGATATAGAGATAGAGATGCAGCAGAAAGATGATGGAGAGAGGTTAAGCAGTCGAGGATGGAAAGAGAAGGGCGGGGAAGGAGAAATAGGTGGAATTTGACCTGATGGAAAGAAGATTGATGTTCAGATAAACAGTTAAAAGAAAAAAACTACACAGCCTCGTCATTACTGCACTTTGTGACAACGCTGGGGTGTGTGGATATTGTAAGATTACTGTGGATATAAGTGTAAATATTGTTCAAAATAAATATATTTGATAACCGCCTTTTCTATCTTGTTTGCTTAATTTGGTATCAGCTAGCTAGCTGAGACTTTGTAAAACGCGTAGCTAGTCGCTAATAAGCTAGCATGTTAGCGAGCTAGCTGAATATTCAAAATTAACCAGCTAACGTTTTAAAGAGGGTCAAATATTGTGT
Organism: Salminus brasiliensis; assembly: GCF_030463535.1. Taxonomy (NCBI): domain Eukaryota; kingdom Metazoa; phylum Chordata; class Actinopteri; order Characiformes; family Bryconidae; genus Salminus; species Salminus brasiliensis. The sequence goes on along the minus strand of NC_132885.1, from coordinate 29,425,220 downwards.
TATGTGCTAAATATGAGATACATGGTCATAAATGTAATAAACTGCATTATGGACAGTTTACTTAGCTAGTGAAGTTATAATCAAACTCAAAAATACTGAATAACATGAAGTTACTTCAGAGAAGACGGCTATGAAGCTAGCACTAGCTAGCTAACTTACTGTTAGCTATGTTGATGGTTTCAGGGCAGCTTGGTGAAACTACTTACTGAAATGTATTATTAATAAGAAAATTAGGAGTGATATTTCATGAACTTGTCCCTCAGTAGATGATGAGTTAGCACTAATGTTATATTAATTGGGGTTTTGGGTGTTTTTTCATTCATTTAATGTAATGTTTAGCTTCTACAGTCTCCACTCACTCTGTGTAGGATTTGTACAGTAGGGGTTGGCTCTGTTCTCTTGTCTGCACTCATATTAACGGCCTGTGCTCCACCCATAACTTCATTACTTTAATGCTTTTTGTAGACCCACATTATATAAATTATGTAATTTACAAAAATCTAATTTATCCTGTGTGTTTTTTCTTTATTTTGGTTAGTTTGGAGGTGAGTGAGTGAGACTGTGGAATAGTTTAATTTTAAACTTATTATTAGCACTGCTGAGATAAATAATTATTAGCACTGCTGAGGTAAATTATTATTAGCACTGCTGAGGTAAATAATTATTAGCACTGCTGAGGTAAATAATTATTAGCACTGCTGAGGTAAATTATTATTAGCACTGCTGAGGTAAATAATTATTAGCAATACTGAGATAAATTATTATTAGCACTGCTGAGGTAAATTATTATTAGCACTGCTGAGGTAAATAATTATTAGCAATGCAGAGGTAAATAATTATTAGCACTACTGAGATAAATAATTATTAGCACTGCTGAGATAAATTATTATTAGCACTACTGAGGTAAATTATTATTAGCAATATTGAGGTAAATTATTATTAGCAATGCTGAGATGGAATTATTATTAGCACTGCTGAGGTAAATAATTATTAGCACTGCTGAGGTAAATAATTATTAGTACTGCTGAGGTAAATTATTATGCAGACTCTGAGGTAAATAATTATTAGCACTGCTGAGGTAAATAATTATTAGTACTGCTGAGGTAAATTATTATTAGCACTGCTGAGGTAAATAATTATTAGTACTGCTGAGGTAAATTATTATGCAGACTCTGAGGTAAATAATTATTAGCACTGCTGAGGTAAATAATTATTAGTACTGCTGAGGTAAATTATTATTAGCACTGCTGAGGTAAATAATTATTAGTACTGCTGAGGTAAATTATTATGCAGACTCTGAGGTAAATTATTATTAGCACTGCTGAGATGAAATTATTATTAGCACTGCTGAGGTAAATAATTATTAGCACTGCTGAGGTAAATTATTATTAGCACTACTGAGGTAAATTATTATTAGCAATGCTGAGGTAAATAATTATTAGAACTGATGAGTGCTGAGGTAAATAATTATTAGCAATGCTGAGGTAAATAATTATTAGTACTGCTGAGGTAAATTATTATGCAGACTCTGAGGTAAATAATTATTAGCGCTGCTGAGATGAAATTATTATTAGCAATGCTGAGATGAAATTATTATTAGGACTGCTGTGTGCTGAGGTAAATTATTATTAGCACTGCTGAGATTAAATTATTATTAGCACTAGCCGAGTGCTGAGGTAAATTATTATTAGCACTAGCCGAGTGCTGAGGTAAATTATTATTAGCACTGCTGAGTGCTGAGTTCAATAATTATTAGCACTGCTGAGTTCAATAATTATTAGCACTGCTGAGGTAAATAGTTATTAGCACTGCTGAGGTAAATAGTTATTAGCACTGCTGAGGTAAATCATTATTAGCACTGCTGAGGTAAATTATTATTAGCACTGCTGAGGTAAATTATTAGCAATGCTGAGGTAAATCATTTTTAGCAATGCTGAGGTAAATTATTATGCAGACTCTGAGGTAAATTATTATTAGCAATATTGAGGTAAATTATTATTAGCAATGCTGAGGTAAATAATTATTAGCACTGCTGAGGTAAATAACTATTAGCAATGCTGAGGTAAATAATAATTTGCTCTGCTGAGGTAAATTATTATTAGCAATGCTGAGGTAAATAATTATTAGCAATGCTGAGGTAAATAATTATTAGCACTGCTAAGGTAAATAATTATTAGCACTGCTGAGGTAAATAATTATTAGCAATGCTGAGGTAAATAATTATTAGCACTGCTTAGGTAAATAATTATTAGCAATGCTGAGGTAAATAATTATTAGCAATGCTGAGGTAAATAATTATTAGCACTGCTGAGGTAAATAATTATTAGCAATGCTGAGGTAAATAATTATTAGCACTGCTGAGGTAAATAATTATTAGCACTGCTAAGGTAAATAATTATTAGCACTGCTTAGGTAAATAATTATTAGCAATGCTGAGGTAAATAATTATTAGCACTGCTGAGGTAAATAATTATTTGCAATGCTGAGGTAAGTTATTATTAGCATTTACACTGCCCGCTGCGTCCGCAAAGCAACCACCATTGTGGATGACCCCACCCACCCTTCACACAGACTGTTCTCCCTCCTGCCATCAGGAAGAAGGTACCGCAGCATCAGGTCCAACACGACCAGACTCTGCAATAACTTCTTCCCCCAAGCCATCAGACTGAAAGTAGGGTGTCGGATTAAAAAAAACTAGCTTTCTACAAAACCACCTTCTCCAGTTTTAACTGGATGCACAAGAAAATAGAAATGAAGCTCCAGTCACTGGTTAATCAGTATTCCTCCCTACAAATGAAGACACCATGAAGACTAAAGAAAGAACACTCCACACAGCTCCGAGAAATGGTTATTGGTGAGTGTGAGTCAGGGAATGGAGACAAAACAATTTCCAAGTCACTGAACTTCACCTGGAGTTCTGTTAAATCCATCATTCAGAAATGGAATATGACACATGTGTAAATCTGCCTAGAGCCGGCCAGTCATAGGTGTCTTGGTGGCCTTCCTCTCTAGCCTCCTTCTTGCACGGTCACTCAGTTTGTGAGGACAGCCCTGCTCTAGAAAGATTTACGTGTGCCATATTCCTTCCATTTCTAAATTTAATTTAATTTCTTTTGTAAATTATTGTGACAAAAAAAATAAAATGATGTTGACCATGAAAGCAATAAAAGGGGAAACCATCCAATGGGCTGAATACTTTCATAGGCGCTGTAGGTCGTATATCACCTCCACATAAACAAGGGCACTATAGACTACTGTACTGTAAATCATCTGCAAACTGGTAAATCTGGTCTCTTCATTTCACTGTGATATAGAGAGACTATTCTCACAGGTCTCAGGTCAGTACCAGTAATTACCATTCACAGTTTCTCACTTCCTGTTCTGTTTGAGTATTTAAGCTTCATCCAAAACTCTTTTCTAACATCCAGCAAAACAAACGCTGATCTTACATTCAAGTTTTTCTTTGATCTCTGTTTATGCTTTATGAAACTTTGTGTAATTAAATCTGACATATGAAAATATTTAAACCTGCACAAGCCTTCATTTTCTATCTTTCCTCTTTCTTAGAGTGTCAGAACTGTCTGTATTTAAATGTAAAGGTAAATATTCAGCAGTTCCTGATTGTCACTCTCCGGCCTACCTGTGATTAGTAGCTTAGTGTGTTAAAATTATTACCTGTCCACATCTTAACTCATTGAATTTATGCAGTATAACAAATATTAAATATTATTTTATTATTAAATAAGCAGGCATTAAATGTGGTATTCACTTTAATGTGGCTACAATGTAAGTTTCAGTCTTTACCAAAAACCTGCAGATCAGTGCCCTCTACTGGTCACGTGTCCGACATTCTTGATGAATTTAAAATTTTCAATAAATATTTCTTTATTATTTAATAAACGTCCCTTACCCCATAAGCAGTCAATCCCCCAGACATGTTTGATATCTGAAGGTGCTTATTATGAGGGGAATATAATGATAAAAATGTATAAATGTGAAATCTAAATATAAATTTTGTAACTTTTGTTGATGTAAATTCCCAATATAAAATATGATAAAAATATCAGTGTGTTTGATGTGGAACAGACTGTAACATATCTTATATTTATAAAACAATGAAATCTTTAGTTTATGGATTTTCTTCTTTTTCATTTTTAAACACATCGTTGATGAAATTTTTCTTTAGACAAGTTTTTTTTTAAAGAAGCTGCAGAAAAGTTTATTTACTTATTTGCAAGCTCTGTATTTCCTTCAGGTAATGCTAATCTGTAATATCACAATACGGGTAGTGTATCGAACACAACCTAAACCTTTATATTTCATCAATATTCATTATTTTTTCTTTAAAGTGGAGCTAAATTGTCTGTTAACACAAATTCAGAATGACTTCAGTGAAACACTTCCAGCAATAAAGGGGTTGGTTTTATCAACCGGAAGTTGATCCTCCATGTTTACAGTTGTCAGTGAACCGCCTATAAATATAAGTATATCTATAAAAAATATTCTGTTCTAATAATTCTAATATTTTAATCTTCATTTTTATTGATCAGTGACCACTAGATAATATCATATATGAATATTCTGTCCATTTACAATCACTTAGTATTCAGATCAACGACATGTGATCAGTCCTCGTGACCCAACTAGACTAGCATATGCGCTAACTAGCAGATGCGCTTGTCGGCTGGGTGACGTTTGATGGTGGAACGTTTATGACGTCATAGAGTGAGAGCGATTCCATGGTAACGAACAGAGCGGCGGAGCTTTTAAGGAGCAGACAGCAGCTGATCGAGTCTCAGAAGAGATGAGCGATCGCCAAAAGAAGAAGAAGAAGGAGGAAGTAAGAGAGGAGAAAGCCCTTCTGTCTCCCAGCAGACAGAACCAGAAGCACCTCGCCATGCTCAAGGTGGACCAGGTTCTTTTTTACCTGTTCTCTTAAACTTCTCCATTTACCTGTTTTTTCAGGTTCTTTCCAGAGCTTTTGGTAAATACATTTTGTGTAAGATGTGTGTATGGATATAGAGTCTAAATGAATGTCTGTCTTTTTGGGGGCAGAAAACATCTAAAACCTCTTTGGAACCACAGTCCGTGATGGAGGAAGTGGAGGAACCAGGAGAGGGCTTCATGGAGCTGCTCCACGAAAATGTAAGAAAGACAAAGGAGTTTCACTTCAGTAATGAACTATAAGGAGTCACTGGGTTTAATCCATCATGTCCTGAGTTGTGGAATTGCTCTACTATAAATCCTAAGACCTTTATAAGACCAGCTTTGGCTCTTCACTGGGCCTTTGAGTCCTGACCAAAAGTTCTGAGATGTTAATAATTCTCACTCTTCTCTTCTCACATGTAGACGGAGTACAACATTGGAAACTACATCTCTGCAATGTTCCAGTATATTGTGGAGCACCCAATTGTCCAGTTCCTCATCCTGGTCATTGCACTCCTCAACTGCATCATCATCAGCGTCCAGACCAACTCGAGGATTGCCAAGGTGAGAACCCTAAATCTTGAAGTCACCAGATATTTTCAGACAGTTCGATCATGTTCCCTCTCCCACTGACTGACTAACCCTACAGTACAGTTCTGTGCTTCTGTCAGTGTGTTTTGTAGGACAGGTGATGTTTCTGGTACTTGTGTTTGAGTGTACTTTCAGAAACCCTGTATATTAAACTCCACTCTCTTTCTGACTGTAATTTCAGGACCATGAGACTGCATTCCTGATCTGGGAGTGGATCATCTTCACCGCTTTCATTTCAGAGATTGTTCTCAAGTTCACCTACGGTTTCAGGATTTTCTGGATGGTACTGTTTTTTTTTCTCAAAATGTTTACTTCTATTAATCCATATTTTCCTTGTAGAAGGTTGCTGTGTCTCATCAAGTCTTATTTGATCATTATTTCTTCTGTATCTGCAGAGTGGGTGGAATGTCCTGGATTTCTTGGTCAGTCTGGGTCTGATGGTGGGGTACAGATTCTTGCCCCCAAGCCAAAATAGGATCATCAGGTGAGGAAAATTACAGTGACGTGTTCCCACATTTTAAAACTCCTCAGGTTTTTCATCTAGATCAGTGTTCCTCATAAAAGGATGGAAAAGAGGAGAGTGATGGTGTATCTGTTCAGACTGAGCTCACAGTTTGTAACTGTTCAATATTTGTGCTTCTTTCTTTTCTCCTTTTCCAGAACGCTGCGACTCTTTCGGAGTGTAAGGCTGTTTGCTTTTTCCGAGGGATTTTCCAGAGCACTCAACAGCATCGCCCGTTCCATGTCTGCACTGCTGAACATCTTCATCCTCATCATGTGCTTCATGGTGGTATGTGCTCTTCCACAATTCGTATTTGTATGATAAAATCTCAGAAACGATCCAAAAGATAAGGTCTCTGTACTTGTGTTTTGTTCATGGTGAAATGCTGTACGCTGTGTCTGAAATGCTCTGTTATTGATTGTGCTCTAGATGTTTGGCCTGTGTGGAGTGATGCTGTTTGGGGATGAAGTTCCATCGGCTTTTGGAGACTTCCCTACAGCCCTGTACACTCTGTTCATCTGCATCACCCAGAATGGCTGGTTTAAAATCTACTATGGATTTAAGGGGTAAGCAGCTCTTGTCTGGATCTCTGACTATAACTAAATAAGTAAAAGTGTCAGTTCTGAAACACAACACTAGGTGAACATATGCGAGTGCAGTAAACTTCAGTGTACGTCCATCTGTTTTGGCACGTTTGTATTTGGTGAAGATTCATATTTTATAGCCACTCTACTGACAGTTTTGTCTAATTTAATATTCTGTCCATTTCAGTGTGGATGAAGCACTTCGCTATGCTGCGTTGGTGTACTTCTTCATCTTCATCTTCAGCTGTGGGTTCATCTTCCTTAACTTTTTTAGTTCTGTGATTATCACCAATCAAGAACTAGCTGTGGAAACGGATTCCACTAAGGTAAGCCTGCTTTACATCCTAGCTTCACCTCCTGAGAACAACAGCGTGCAAATACCCAGTTTAACCCCCTACTCTACCTGAACATATTAATATTGTCTGCATGTAAGTCATGATTTTCCTCTTATTTTATTCCAACTAAAACTTTTGTCTTAATAACAGTCAGAAGAAGATGAATCCCAGAAGGATCTGGTACATGTGGATGAAGTGGTCGCAAAAACCAGCATGACCCAGCGCCAGACACCGTGGCACGACAGCTGCCTGACGAACCTGACTCTGGAGAACTTTGAGAATCTCGTCCTGTTAAGAGAAGCCATCGACAGGAATGAGAAAGAGTTCCAGGAGATTCGTCAGAAGTTGATAAAGTAAGGTTCAACAGCACAGCTGATAAACACCTTATTTTACTTTCAGTCTGTCAACGGCTATTATGAAAAGGTCCGCCTGGACCGTAGAATGATGAACTGCTCTGACTGTAAATGTGTTCATCCAGGATTGTGGAAGAGGTCCGAAACCTGCCCGTCAATAAAGAGCGGGAGCTCCAGGCCCAGAGGGAAAAAGAGATGGCTACCACCTTGACGGACAACTTGTTGGGTGATGACATCGCCTCTGGCCAGGCTGGAGATATTCTGTCCACTTTCATCGCTCTGGAAGAGGTGAAGAAATACTGTTACTGAGCACAAACACTTGAAGCACCGTAATCAGATGAGAAGTGTATCTTGTTCCTCTAGAAATAAGACTTCTATTTACTCTGAGCTTTCTTCTCTGTTTCAGGCCAACCTTCTGGATTCACGGACAACAACTGACGTGTTTGGTGAAGGTTTGGTGCAGGAAGGGATTCGCAGGCTGGCCAGAGAAGCTGTGACCGATTCCCTGTTGCGCAGCAAGTCTTCAGTAATGTCCGTGACCCATAGTAATTAAGTCATGCTGAAGCATTGACTATTGATCCTTGGTGGGATGTTATTGGACTTCTGTGCTAGTCACAGTTTGTCCATAACAAACAGCACATTCAAACACAAGGTTGCTTATAAGTGTACTTGGTACAAGAGCACCTTGGGTCAGAGGTAAGTTACCGACATTGAGGTCTTGTCGTCTGACCTGTGGCTGCGTGTTTCGGATGCATTGGTAAAGAGAGGTGCTGAGCTGTGAGCTGATCACCATCTGATGAGTTGAATCAGGTGGCAGCTAAACCTGCCAGACAAACCTGACAGGCCCAAACGAGTAGTCTGTGTCTGCCAGGGAAAGCTGGCAGAGGACTCTGATTTTCATCTCCGAACTCTCATCTCCAAGGGAGCTTCTCACATGTTCTGGAGGAGGTTGGAGACACTGATTCAGAATTGACCTTGTTGAAGACCTCAGTTGTGGAAGCAACTGTTCATAGCTGTTGCCAAAACCTTGTCCGTGCCTGTTATGATGGCAACCAAAGAACCTGTTGGTGAACACCAGCAGTGAGGGAGGCTGTCAAGCGGAAGAAGGAGAATCGGGGCACTCTTGATTCCGCTGATTGGCACAGACAAGTAAATAAGGTAGCAGCTTTGGCAGTGGCAGAAGCGAAATCCAGGGCATGTGAGGAGTCTGTAGAGTTAATGGAGACTGATTTTCAGGTGTCTTCAAAGATGTTCTGGAAAAGGCTCCAACAACTCAGAAGGGGGAGGAGGGACATTGCCCAAACTGTGCTCAATAAGGGTGATGAAGCTCTGAACTCAGCTGAGGATATTGTTGGGCACCAGAAGGAACACTTTGAGAAGCTCCTAAAGCCGAGGAACATGCCTTCTAGCCTGAAGGTTGAGCTGGAGACTTCCAGGGAGGCAGAATTCGTCTGTGGCCAAAGTCACTGATGTAGTGAAAAAGCTTCACAGTGACAAGGCACTAGAGTGGATGAGATTCGCCTGGAATTGCTGAAAGCTCTTGCATGGACCTCGGAAAGCTCTCAATTTACCAGCTGAACTACATCCCCACCCTGGTCACGGACACAAGCGGTTGAAATGAGGTTATGTCCTCTGTTATCTGGGAGAGTCTCAGAGTAGAGCCGCTGCTCCTTCTCATTGAGAGGAGCCAGCTGAGGTTGTTGGGGCGTCTGATAAGGATGTCCCCCCAGTTGCCTCCTGTTGGAGATGTACTGGGCACAGCCAGCTGGGAGGAGACCCCGAGGTAAACCTTGGACTTGCTGGAAGTATTATATCTCCTGGCTGGCCTGGGAGCGCCTTGGGATGCTGGAGACAGGGATGCCTGGGTTTCTGTGCTTCCCCCATTGCCACTGCAGGCCCTGAGCTGAATGAAGTGGATAAGAATATGAAAAAAGACGATTAGGCATTCCACAACATCTTCTGGGTGAAACTGGTTGTTAGGTAACATTAAGTAAAGTCCAGCGGTAAGATGAGGTAAGTTTGTGTTTTTTTTTATTTCTCTTGGCTCTGATTTAAACTCCTGCAGCCGTGTTTGAATCAGCTGGAGATGTTTAATGATCTTTTTGGAGTCAGTTTAGGTTTTTGATTCTTTATTGTTGAGATTTTAATACAAAGTTGTTCTGGTGATTTTTTTTCAGGGTGAAGATCTGAAGGCCACTAGTGCCATGGAGATAACAGCTGCTTGAGACCTGGTTTATTAATTTCTAACTGGTTTTGATCAGAGGAGGATGGGTCTCCCCTTGTGAGTCTTGGTTCCTCCCAAGGTTTCTTCCTCCAGCTTTGAGGGAGTTTTTTCCTTGCCACTGTCGCCTTTGGCTTGCTCACTGGGGGGTTTTATCTTCTATGTTTTGTTTCTTTTTACTTTTTTCTATCTGTACTTTTATTTGTTCATTTTTTTAAACTGGTGTCTCTTTGAATGACCTTCAATCAAAGAACTGGTAAGTAATACTTTTTAAAGACATTTTTAAAAATCTGTATTGTATTCTGAAATATTTTATTAAGAAATAAAAATATATTAATATTAAGAAATAGCCAGTTGTTTATATTGTCAGGAAATTGAAAAGAGCCTGGTAAACTAATTACAGACCAGTGGGTCTAAAATGATCACTGATAGCAGCTGTATGGAGCTCATCATTTCTTCATTAATATTCTGTGTCTTTATTTTATGCCCTGTTATAAACAGGAGGACAGAGGTACATCTGGCAGCTGGTGTGAAAGATGAAGAACATAGCGAGAGAGAGAGAGAGAGAGACGCAGCAGAAAGATGATGGTGATCAGGTGATGGAGAGAGGTTGAGCAGGCGAGGATGGAAAGGGAAGGGTGAGGAAGGAGAAATTAGAGGAATTTGGTGTAAAGAAGAGAATAGTACAAATAAACAGTGAAAAGAAAAAACTACAAAGCCTTGTCATTACTGCACTCTGTGAGAAAGGTGGAAAGTGTCACAAGCTCCTCCAAAATCCTCTCTAACCATGTTTAGACACAGTGGTGCTCAGTTCTGGAGATCTATGAGAGTTCATATCCAACACATGGTTCTAATACTCTGATACCCCTGAAGGTCTTCATGACCTGTTTCTGGTGTGTTAGATTAGGACTGGAGATAAACTCATCAGGGTCAGGATTGGACACCCTTGTTCTAACAGCAACTTCTGTCTCAGGTAAACTGTTGTCATGAAGTCTGCTAAATGTCACTTATACCTCCACATTAATTATGGCCGTGTACGTTATGTGGTCTACATGTGTTTACAGTAGAAGTCTTAGTAAGTGTGTAGAATTTAGAATTAAGAAAAAGCACAGGCTTTCCTGAGGGTTGATTTATGTCTCCCTGTTTTCAGGAAACAGTGCCTTCATAAATGTTAGTCAGTTGTGCACGCTAGCTATTGTTTCTCCCATTCTGGTTCTGCCAATTAACCCACACGTTTGTAGCTCCTAGAAATGCTCCTGACACTCGGAGGGTACTTAACCCATGTCTCCAACAATACATGCGAAGCCAGCCCCCGCAAACATGCTGAACCGCAGCTCCACTGCACCAGCTAACAGAACTATGCCTGCCAACATCACTTAGGAGTGATAAGAGGAAAGAGCACGGCCAATTGTGCTCACGAGTCATAGTGAAAAGAACTAAATTCTAAAATAAGACCTGAAATCTAGACTGTTATTATGTGTGTAAATCGAAAACTCAAAAGGAGCATTAAAAAAAAAAATCACTTTTTTCTCTTTTACTTTTTTTTTTTTACACTCTGTCCTTCTTCTACATAGCCTGGTGTGTGTGTGTGTGTGTGTTTGCATGTGGTTACATTTCAAGCACTGAAAACCTGTCAATTCAATTCAAATTTGGGGGGTAATATAGGGGGACAGGATCCAAAGTGTAGGCAAGGGCAACCGACCACAAATGGACTCGGATCAGCAGCAAGCAGACAGCAGAGGGCAGTTCAGCACACAGGGGAGAGAAAACAAAGGAGAAAATGTTGATGTGTTTAGGAGTTTGAATAGACTGATGTGCAGCCTGTAAAGGAAGTAGATTAGAGAGACTGCAGCACTGATCAGGGACCTGTGAACAGAGAGCTGTACAGTCCAAATGTGTTAGTATTCTTACAAGCTCCATCAGCAAGGATAACAGTACAGTGCATTAATGGATTATCTGAGTCCCGTATTGAGTATTGTGGGGCCAAAACATTTATTTTATAATCAATGCAGAATTTAACTGGTAACCAGTGCAGGGACGAGAGAATAGGACACAGCTTCTCTGTGTCATGTAAGGAGAGTACATTACGCAGATTGGCAATATTACGTAGGTGGAAGAAGGCCATTTTAACTATGTAACAGATGTGTGCATCAAATGAGAAGCCAGAGTCAAAACAACTCCTGGGTTTTTTACAGTGCTGCTGGTTATGACTGAGAATCCATTTAATTTTACAGTAATATTTGCAATTTTTGGATTTATTCATATTTGGATCAATTAGTAAAACCTATGTTTTTTTCTGGATTAAGCAAAAACAAGTTGTGAGCCATTCAGTTCTTGTCCAGTTTATGTCTGCTCCAACATTCCTGCACATTTTAGTCTCTGTCTTGTGGAAAGCTTTCTATCCTACCTGCAAATTAGGATGGATAAGTGAACAGATTTGCCAGTATTGCTCTGCATCACAGCTGATCAAGATGGAGAGAAGAGTCTCTGCTTAAAGGGGCTTGGAAATCACTTTTTAAGAGAAAGACGTTTGGGGAGATGATGAAGAGAACGATCTTTCAGAATTTGAAGATCACATTTTTGTTGATTCAGGAGGAGGATGCTGGTGCCCTCTCAGCCCAACCCTCAGAACAACCATCTGCAGAACCTGAAGTAGGTGTAAGATGCTGTGCATGTGGTGTACGTCTGTAGCAGCAGAAAGACTCAGTCTACCTGCATCAAGTGCAGGAAATACATCTGCAGCTCACACACAGTACAACTCTGCCCCTCATGTGTTCTGTAGGCTGGCATGAACTGACTGTGTGTTCAGTGAGGCTGATGTGCTGATGTGGCTCTATTGGGTTAAAAAGCCAGTAATGCAGAGTGTCCAACCAGACCTACAGACATTGGCCGAGTAACACAAACACAAACAGCACAAGACTTCAGTCCATTTTGTAGCATTTTGTACTTTTATACTTGAGTAAAAAAATGTAAATCGTACTTCAGCTTTATTAGGAGCACCTGTACACCACTTCCATCCTGCAGTGATCTACTCAGCCAGTAGGTGGCAGCAGTGCAATAATGCCCATCATGCCCCAGCGTCTGTTCAAAAGCTTGAGCAGCTAATGCTGTCAGACACTCAACAGACAAGGTAATGCAGCTCAGAGCTGTGTGCGCTTTAGTTAAGGCCTTTTATAAGCGGATAACTTACCAACACACACATGAGAACAGTAAAGAAAAGGCATCAGTAGCGTTAGCATAGGCTGTATTTCTGCTAGCTAGTGAAAGAGGCTCTGATAACACAAGCTTGTAAAATGAGCGTCGCGAGCTCGCCAATATAGCAGTAACCTCCTCATTAAAAAGCCTGGCTTCTCCAACTAACATGAGCTGATGATGCAAAGATGACATCACTATTTCACATGTAGTTTTATTCAGCAAAGAGAATAGTTCATACATGTGAGTGACAGCAATATTACTAGTATAATAATCTTCTTCTTCTTATTAACTAGTAAAATGATTAGACAAGCAGAGGTAAAACTAGTCTAGAAACGCCCTGTATTGGATGATAACTATAAATAATACTACACTCCCATGAGGAGAACTTTGGAGATGATTTAATGAACACAGTGATGAAAAACCACAACTTTCTATAGGAATGTTATTAGTATTTATTTTAATATTAATGTTTTACTGAGGAAATAAACACTTGCTCAGAAAAGCCGCTTTTTAACTCTTAATTATCACAGATATCTAAAACATCTGCACAGAGCTGTATAGTTTTATATATTTTTAAATTATTTAATTTTTGTCACCTTGCAGTTACTTCTCTATCTAGATCAACATCATGAACCGAGCGGTGGAGCTTTTAAGGAGCAGACAGCAGCTGATCGAGTCTCAGACAGACGTGTTTCTGATGGAGGAGCTTCTTTAACCGCTCCGTTAGAAGAGATGACCGATCATCAGAGGAAGAAGGAAGAAGAAAGAGAGGAGAAAGCCCTTCTGTCTCCTAGCATGAGAACCTGAGGTGGCTTGTAATTAATGCTCACTCTTCTCTTCTCACATGTAGACTGAGTACAGCATTGGAAACTACCTCACTGCAATGTTCCAGTATATTGTGGAGCATCCCATTCTCCAGTTCCTCATCATGGTCATTGCTCTGGTTAACTGTGTCATCATCAGCGCCAAGACCATCTCAAGAATTGCCAAGGTGAGAACACTAAATCTTAACGCCACCAGATATTTTCAGACAGTCCGATCATGTTGCCTCTCCCACTGATTGACTAACTCTACAGCACAGCTCTGTGCTTCTATCAGTGTGTTTTGTAGGTGATGACGGGTGATGTTTCTGAGACTTTCAGAAACCCTGTATATTAAACTCCACTCTCTTTCTCACTGTAATTTCAGGACCATGAGACTGCATTCCTGATCTGGGAGCGGATCATCTTCACCGCTTTTATTTCAGAGATTGTTCTCAAATTGACCTGCGGTTTCAGTATTTTTTTGGTGGCATTGTTTTTTACAGTTTTCTCCTGGAACCTCCTCAAAATGTTTACTCCTATTAATCCATATTTTCCTTGTAGAAGGTTGCTGTGTCTCATCAAGTCTTATTTGATCTTTACTTCTTCTGTATCTGCAGAGCGGGTGGAATGTCCTGGATTTCTTGATCAATCTGGCTCTTAGATTGATCAAGGGTACAGATTCTTGCCCCCAAGCCAAAATAGGGTCATCAGGTGAGGAAAATTACAGTGACGTGTTCCCACATTTTAAGATCTCATCAGGTTTTTCATCTAGATCAATGGTCCTCATAAAGAAATGGACAAGAGGAGAGTGATGATGTATCTGTTTAGACCGAGTTTACAATTCTTAACTGTTCAATATTTGTGCTTCTTTCTTTTCTCCTTTTCCAGAATGCTGCGACTCTTTCGGCGTGTCAGGCTGTTTGCTTTCTTCTAGGGATTTTCCAGAGCACTCAACAGCATCTCCCGCTCCTTCTCTTGGGCATGGTGTAATGCTCTACGCTGTGTGTGAACAGCTTTGTCTTTAAATGTGCTCTAGATGTTTGGCCTGTGTGGAGTGATGCTGTTTGAGGATGATGTTCCATTTGCTTTTGGAGACTTCCCTACAGCCCTGTACACTCTGTTCATCTGCATCACCCATGGCTGGTTTAAAATCTACTATGGTTTTAAGGGGTAAGCAGCTCTTGTCTGGATCTCTGACTTTAACTAAATGAGTAAAAGTGTCAGTTCTGAAAGAGAACACTAGGTGAACATATGTGAGTGCAGTAAACTTCAGTGTACGTCCATCTGTTTTGGCACGTTTGTATTTGGTGAAGAGTCATATTTTATAGCCGCTCTACTGACAGTTTTGTCTAATTTAATATTCTGTCCATTTCAGTGTGGATGAAGCTCTTCGCTATGCTGCATTGGTGTACTTCTTCATCTTCAGCTGTGGGTTCATCTTCCTGAACATTTTTAGTTCTGTGATTATCATGAATCAAGAACTAGCTGTGGAAGCAGATTCCACTAAGGTAAGCCTGCTTTACATCCTAGCTTCACCTCCTGAGAACAACAGTGTGCAAATACCCAGTTTAACCCCCTACTTAAAGATACGCAAGATGAACATATTAATATTGTCTGCATATAAGTCATTTTTCTTTCTCTATATTTATTCAAACTGAATTATTTTTGTCACAATAACAGTCAGAAGAAGATGAATCCCAGAAGGATCTGGTACATGTGGAGGAAATAGTCGCATAAACCAGCATGACCCAGCGCCAGACACAGTCTCATGACAGGTGTCTCACGAACCTGACTTTTGACAAAATCTGGTCCTGTTAAGTTTGGCCATTGACCGGAATGAGTTCCAGGAGATTCGCCAGAAGTTGATGAAGTATGGGTCAACAGCACAGCTAATAAACACCTTATTTTACTTTCAGTCTGTCAACGGCTATTATGAAAAGGTCCGCCTGGACCGTAGAATGATGCACTGCTCTGACTGTAAATGTGTTCATCCAGGATTGTGGATGAGGTCCGAAACCTGCCCATCAATAAAGAGCGGGAGCTCCAGGCCCAGACGGAGAAAGAGATGGCCACCACCTTGACGGACAACTTGTTGGGTGATGACATCGCCTCTGGCCATGATATTCTGTCTACTTTCATCGCTCTGGAAGAGGTGAAGAAATACTGTTACTTAGCACAAACACTTGAAGCACTGTAATCAGATGAGAAGTGTATCTTGTTCCTCTAGAAATAAGACTTCTATTTACTCTGAGCTTTCTTCTCTGTTTCAGGCCAACCTTCTGTTTTCTATCAACCTTTTATTTTATATTCCTGTTAAAAACAGAAGGACAGAGGTGGACATCTGGCAACTGGTCTAAAAGATGAATAGTGAGAGATAGATATAGAGATAGAGATGCAGCAGAAAGATGATGGAGAGAGGTTAAGCAGTCGAGGATGGAAAGAGAAGGGCGAGGAAGGAGAAATAGGTGGAATTTGACCTGATGGAAAGAAGATTGATGTTCAGATAAACAGTTAAAAGAAAAAAACTACACAGCCTCGTCATTACTGCACTTTGTGACAACGCTGGGGTGTGTGGATATTGTAAGATTACTGTGGATATAAGTGTAAATATTGTTCAAAATAAATATATTTGATAACCGCCTTTTCTATCTTGTTTGCTTAATTTGGTATCAGCTAGCTAGCTGAGACTTTGTAAAACGCGTAGCTAGTCGCTAATAAGCTAGCATGTTAGCGAGCTAGCTGAATATTCAGAATTAACCAGCTAACGTTTTAAAGAGGGTCAAATATTGTGTTATGTGCTAAATATGAGATACATGGTCATAAATGTAATAAACTGCATTATGGACAGTTTACTTAGCTAGTGAAGTTATAATCAAACTCAAAAATACTGAATAACATGAAGTTACTTCAGAGAAGACGGCTATGAAGCTAGCACTAGCTAGCTAACTTACTGTTAGCTATGTTGATGGTTTCAGGGCAGCTTGGTGAAACTACTTACTGAAATGTATTATTAATAAGAAAATTAGGAGTGATATTTCATGAACTTGTCCCTCAGTAGATGATGAGTTAGCACTAATGTTATATTAATTGGGGTTTTGGGTGTTTTTTCATTCATTTAATGTAATGTTTAGCTTCTACAGTCTCCACTCACTCTGTGTAGGATTTGTACAGTAGGGGTTGGCTCTGTTCTCTTGTCTGCACTCATATTAACGGCTTGTGCTCCACCCATAACTTCATTACTTTAATGCTTTTTGTAGACCCACATGATATAAATTATGTAATTTACAAAAATCTAATTTATCCTGTGTGTTTTTTCTTTATTTTGGTTAGTTTGGAGGTGAGTGAGTGAGACTGTGGAATAGTTTAATTTTAAACTTATTATTAGCACTGCTGAGATAAATAATTATTAGCACTGCTGAGGTAAATTATTATTAGCACTGCTGAGGTAAATAATTATTAGCAATACTGAGATAAATTATTATTAGCACTGCTGAGGTAAATTATTATTAGCACTGCTGAGGTAAATAATTATTAGCAATGCAGAGGTAAATAATTATTAGCACTACTGAGATAAATAATTATTAGCACTGCTGAGATAAATTATTATTAGCACTACTGAGGTAAATTATTATTAGCAATATTGAGGTAAATTATTATTAGCAATGCTGAGATGGAATTATTATTAGCACTGCTGAGGTAAATAATTATTAGCACTGCTGAGGTAAATAATTATTAGTACTGCTGAGGTAAATTATTATTAGCACTGCTGAGGTAAATAATTATTAGTACTGCTGAGGTAAATTATTATGCAGACTCTGAGGTAAATAATTATTAGCACTGCTGAGGTAAATAATTATTAGTACTGCTGAGGTAAATTATTATTAGCACTGCTGAGGTAAATAATTATTAGTACTGCTGAGGTAAATTATTATGCAGACTCTGAGGTAAATAATTATTAGCACTGCTGAGGTAAATAATTATTAGTACTGCTGAGGTAAATTATTATGCAGACTCTGAGGTAAATTATTATTAGCACTGCTGAGGTAAATAATTATTAGTACTGCTGAGGTAAATTATTATGCAGACTCTGAGGTAAATTATTATTAGCACTGCTGAGATGAAATTATTATTAGCACTGCTGAGGTAAATAATTATTAGCACTGCTGAGGTAAATTATTATTAGCACTACTGAGGTAAATTATTATTAGCAATGCTGAGGTAAATAATTATTAGAACTGATGAGTGCTGAGGTAAATAATTATTAGCAATGCTGAGGTAAATAATTATTAGTACTGCTGAGGTAAATTATTATGCAGACTCTGAGGTAAATAATTATTAGCGCTGCTGAGGTAAATAATTATTAGTAGTGCTGACGTAAATTATTATGCAGACTCTGAGGTAAATTATTATGCATACTCTGAGGTAAACTATTATTAGCAATGCTGAGATGAAATTACTATTTGCACTGCTGAGGTAAATTATTATTAGCACTGCTGAGATGAAATTATTATTAGCAATGCTGAGATGAAATTATTATTAGGACTGCTGTGTGCTGAGGTAAATTATTATTAGCACTGCTGAGATTAAATTATTATTAGCACTAGCCGAGTGCTGAGGTAAATTATTATTAGCACTAGCCGAGTGCTGAGGTAAATTATTATTAGCACTGCTGAGTGCTGAGTTCAATAATTATTAGCACTGCTGAGTTCAATAATTATTAGCACTGCTGAGGTAAATAGTTATTAGCACTGCTGAGGTAAATAGTTATTAGCACTGCTGAGGTAAATCATTATTAGCACTGCTGAGGTAAATTATTAGCAATGCTGAGGTAAATCATTTTTAGCAATGCTGAGGTAAATTATTATGCAGACTCTGAGGTAAATTATTATTAGCAATATTGAGGTAAATTATTATTA
Organism: Salminus brasiliensis; assembly: GCF_030463535.1. Classification (NCBI taxonomy): domain Eukaryota; kingdom Metazoa; phylum Chordata; class Actinopteri; order Characiformes; family Bryconidae; genus Salminus; species Salminus brasiliensis. The sequence continues at coordinate 29,406,794 of NC_132885.1, read as the reverse complement.
GCAATGCTGAGGTAAATAATTATTAGCACTGCTGAGGTAAATAACTATTAGCAATGCTGAGGTAAATAATAATTTGCTCTGCTGAGGTAAATTATTATTAGCAATGCTGAGGTAAATAATTATTAGCAATGCTGAGGTAAATAATTATTAGCACTGCTAAGGTAAATAATTATTAGCACTGCTGAGGTAAATAATTATTAGCAATGCTGAGGTAAATAATTATTAGCACTGCTGAGGTAAATAACTATTAGCAATGCTGAGGTAAATAATTATTTGCTCTGCTGAGGTAAATTATTATTAGCAATGCTGAGGTAAATAATTATTAGCAATGCTGAGGTAAATAATTATTAGCACTGCTAAGGTAAATAATTATTAGCACTGCTAAGGTAAATAATTATTAGCAATGCTGAGGTAAATAATTATTAGCACTGCTTAGGTAAATAATTATTAGCAATGCTGAGGTAAATAATTATTAGCAATGCTGAGGTAAATAATTATTAGCACTGCTGAGGTAAATAATTATTAGCAATGCTGAGGTAAATAATTATTAGCACTGCTAAGGTAAATAATTATTAGCACTGCTTAGGTAAATAATTATTAGCAATGCTGAGGTAAATAATTATTAGCAATGCTGAGGTAAATAATTATTAGCACTGCTTAGGTAAATAATTATTAGCAATGCTGAGGTAAATAATTATTAGCACTGCTGAGGTAAATAATTATTAGCAATGCTGAGGTAAATAATTATTAGCACTGCTGAGGTAAATAATTATTAGCACTGCTTAGGTAAATCATTATTAGCACTGCTAAGGTAAATAATTATTAGCACTGCTTAGGTAAATAATTATTAGCAATGCTGAGGTAAATAATTATTAGCACTGCTGAGGTAAATAATTATTTGCAATGCTGAGGTAAGTTATTATTAGCATTTACATTGCCCGCTGCGTCCGCAAAGCAACCACCATTGTGGATGACCCCACCCACCCTTCACACAGACTGTTCTCCCTCCTGCCATCAGGAAGAAGGTACCGCAGCATCAGGTCCAACACGACCAGACTCTGCAATAACTTCTTCCCCCAAGCCATCAGACTGAAAGTAGGGTGTCGGATTAAAAAAAACTAGCTTTCTACAAAACCACCTTCTCCAGTTTTAACTGGATGCACAAGAAAATAGAAATGAAGCTCCAGTCACTGGTTAATCAGTATTCCTCCCTACAAATGAAGACACCATGAAGACTAAAGAAAGAACACTCCACACAGCTCCGAGAAATGGTTATTGGTGAGTGTGAGTCAGGGAATGGAGACAAAACAATTTCCAAGTCACTGAACTTCACCTGGCATATGAAAATATTTAAACCTGCACAAGCCTTCATTTTCTATCTTTCCTCTTTCTTAGAGTGTCAGAACTGTCTGTATTTAAATGTAAAGGTAAATATTCAGCAGTTCCTGATTGTCACTCTCCGGCCTACCTGTGATTAGTAGCTTAGTGTGTTAAAATTATTACCTGTCCACATCTTAAACTCATTGAATTTATGCAGTATAACAAATATTAAATATTATTTTATTATTAAATAAGCAGGCATTAAATGTGGTATTCACTTTAATGTGGCTACAATGTAAGTTTCAGTCTTTACCAAAAACCTGCAGATCAGTGCCCTCTACTGGTCACGTGTCCGACATTCTTGATGAATTTAAAATTTTCAATAAATATTTCTTTATTATTTAATAAACGTCCCTTACCCCATAAGCAGTCAATCCCCCAGACATGTTTGATATCTGAAGGTGCTTATTATGAGGGGAATATAATGATAAAAATGTATAAATGTGAAATCTAAATATAAATTTTGTAACTTTTGTTGATGTAAATTCCCAATATAAAATATGATAAAAATATCAGTGTGTTTGATGTGGAACAGACTGTAACATATCTTATATTTATAAAACAATGAAATCTTTAGTTTATGGATTTTCCTCTTTTTCATTTTTAAACACATCGTTGATGAAATTTTTCTTTAGACAAGTTTTTTTTTAAAGAAGCTGCAGAAAGGTTTATTTACTTATTTGCAAGCTCTGTATTTCCTTCAGGTAATGCTAATCTGTAATATCACAATACGGGTAGTGTATCGAACACAACCTAAACCTTTATATTTCATCAATATTCATTATTTTTTCTTTAAAGTGGAGCTAAATTGTTAACTGTTAACACAAATTCAGAATGACTTCAGTGAAACACTTCCAGCAATAAAGGGGTTGGTTTTATCAACCGGAAGTTGATCCTCCATGTTTACAGTTGTCAGTGAACCGCCTATAAATATAAGTATATCTATAAAAAATATTCTGTTCTAATAATTCTAATATTTTAATCTTCATTTTTATTGATCAGTGACCACTAGATAATATCATATATGAATATTCTGTCCATTTACAATCACTTAGTATTCAGATCAACGACATGTGATCAGTCCTCGTGACCCAACTAGACTAGCATATGCGCTAACTAGCAGATGCGCTTGTCGGCTGGGTGACGTTTGATGGTGGAACGTTTATGACGTCATAGAGTGAGAGAGATTCCATGGTAACGAACAGAGCGGCGGAGCTTTTAAGGAGCAGACAGCAGCTGATCGAGTCTCAGAAGAGATGAGCGATCACCAAAAGAAGAAGAAGAAGGAGGAAGTAAGAGAGGAGAAAGCCCTTCTGTCTCCCAGCAGACAGAACCAGAAGCACCTCGCCATGCTCAAGGTGGACCAGGTTCTTTTTTACCTGTTCTCTTAAACTTCTCCATTTACCTGTTTTTTCAGGTTCTTTCCAGAGCTTTTGGTAAATACATTTTGTGTAAGATGTGTGTATGGATATAGAGTCTAAATGAATGTCTGTCTTTTTGGGGGCAGAAAACATCTAAAACCTCTTTGGAACCACAGTCCGTGATGGAGGAAGTGGAGGAACCAGGAGAGGGCTTCATGGAGCTGCTCCACGAAAATGTAAGAAAGACAAAGGAGTTTCACTTCAGTAATGAACTATAAGGAGTCACTGGGTTTAATCCATCATGTGCTGAGTTGTGGAATTGCTCTACTATAAATCCTAAGACCTTTATAAGACCAGCTTTGGCTCTTCACTGGGCCTTTGAGTCCTGACCAAAAGTTCTGAGATGTTAATAATTCTCACTCTTCTCTTCTCACATGTAGACGGAGTACAACATTGGAAACTACATCTCTGCAATGTTCCAGTATATTGTGGAGCACCCAATTGTCCAGTTCCTCATCCTGGTCATTGCACTCCTCAACTGCATCATCATCAGCGTCCAGACCAACTCGAGGATTGCCAAGGTGAGAACCCAAAATCTTGATGTCACCAGATATTTTCAGACAGTTCGATCATGTTCCCTCTCCCACTGACTGACTAACCCTACAGTACAGTTCTGTGCTTCTGTCAGTGTGTTTTGTAGGACAGGTGATGTTTCTGGTACTTGTGTTTGAGTGTACTTTCAGAAACCCTGTATATTAAACTCCACTCTCTTTCTGACTGTAATTTCAGGACCATGAGACTGCATTCCTGATCTGGGAGTGGATCATCTTCACCGCTTTCATTTCAGAGATTGTTCTCAAGTTCACCTACGGTTTCAGGATTTTCTGGATGGTACTGTTTTTTTTCTCAAAATGTTTACTTCTATTAATCCATATTTTCCTTGTAGAAGGTTGCTGTGTCTCATCAAGTCTTATTTGATCATTATTTCTTCTGTATCTGCAGAGTGGGTGGAATGTCCTGGATTTCTTGGTCAGTCTGGGTCTGATGGTGGGGTACAGATTCTTGCCCCCAAGCCAAAATAGGATCATCAGGTGAGGAAAATTACAGTGACGTGTTCCCACATTTTAAAACTCCTCAGGTTTTTCATCTAGATCAGTGTTCCTCATAAAAGGATGGAAAAGAGGAGAGTGATGGTGTATCTGTTCAGACTGAGCTCACAGTTTGTAACTGTTCAATATTTGTGCTTCTTTCTTTTCTCCTTTTCCAGAACGCTGCGACTCTTTCGGAGTGTAAGGCTGTTTGCTTTTTCCGAGGGATTTTCCAGAGCACTCAACAGCATCGCCCGTTCCATGTCTGCACTGCTGAACATCTTCATCCTCATCATGTGCTTCATGGTGGTATGTGCTCTTCCACAATTCGTATTTGTATGATAAAATCTCAGAAACGATCCAAAAGATAAGGTCTCTGTACTTGTGTTTTGTTCATGGTGAAATGCTGTACGCTGTGTCTGAAATGCTCTGTTATTGATTGTGCTCTAGATGTTTGGCCTGTGTGGAGTGATGCTGTTTGGGGATGAAGTTCCATCTGCTTTTGGAGACTTCCCTACAGCCCTGTACACTCTGTTCATCTGCATCACCCAGAATGGCTGGTTTAAAATCTACTATGGATTTAAGGGGTAAGCAGCTCTTGTCTGGATCTCTGACTATAACTAAATAAGTAAAAGTGTCAGTTCTGAAAGAGAACACTAGGTGAACATATGCGAGTGCAGTAAACTTCAGTGTACGTCCATCTGTTTTGGCACGTTTGTATTTGGTGAAGATTCATATTTTATAGCCACTCTGCTGACAGTTTTGTCTAATTTAATATTCTGTCCATTTCAGTGTGGATGAAGCACTTCGCTATGCTGCGTTGGTGTACTTCTTCATCTTCATCTTCAGCTGTGGGTTCATCTTCCTTAACTTTTTTAGTTCTGTGATTATCACCAATCAAGAACTAGCTGTGGAAACGGATTCCACTAAGGTAAGCCTGCTTTACATCCTAGCTTCACCTCCTGAGAACAACAGCGTGCAAATACCCAGTTTAACCCCCTACTCTACCTGAACATATTAATATTGTCTGCATGTAAGTCATGATTTTCCTCTTATTTTATTCCAACTAAAACTTTTGTCTTAATAACAGTCAGAAGAAGATGAATCCCAGAAGGATCTGGTACATGTGGATGAAGTGGTCGCAAAAACCAGCATGACCCAGCGCCAGACACCGTGGCACGACAGCTGCCTGACGAACCTGACTCTGGAGAACTTTGAGAATCTCGTCCTGTTAAGAGAAGCCATCGACAGGAATAAGAAAGAGTTCCAGGAGATTCGTCAGAAGTTGATAAAGTAAGGTTCAACAGCACAGCTGATAAACACCTTATTTTACTTTCAGTCTGTCAACGGCTATTATGAAAAGGTCCGCCTGGACCGTAGAATGATGAACTGCTCTGACTGTAAATGTGTTCATCCAGGATTGTGGAAGAGGTCCGAAACCTGCCCGTCAATAAAGAGCGGGAGCTCCAGGCCCAGAGGGAAAAAGAGATGGCTACCACCTTGACGGACAACTTGTTGGGTGATGACATCGCCTCTGGCCAGGCTGGAGATATTCTGTCCACTTTCATCGCTCTGGAAGAGGTGAAGAAATACTGTTACTGAGCACAAACACTTGAAGCACCGTAATCAGATGAGAAGTGTATCTTGTTCCTCTAGAAATAAGACTTCTATTTACTCTGAGCTTTCTTCTCTGTTTCAGGCCAACCTTCTGGATTCACGGACAACAACTGACGTGTTTGGTGAAGGTTTGGTGCAGGAAGGGATTCGCAGGCTGGCCAGAGAAGCTGTGACCGATTCCCTGTTGCGCAGCAAGTCTTCAGTAATGTCCGTGACCCATAGTAATTAAGTCATGCTGAAGCATTGACTATTGATCCTTGGTGGGATGTTATTGGACTTCTGTGCTAGTCACAGTTTGTCCATAACAAACAGCACGTTCAAACACAAGGTTGCTTATAAGTGTACTTGGTACAGAGCACCTTGGGTCAGAGGTAAGTTACCGACATCGAGGTCTTGTCGTCTGACCTGTGGCTGCGTGTTTCGGATGCATTGGTAAAGAGAGGTGCTGAGCTGTGAGCTGATCACCATCTGATGAGTTGAATCAGGTGGCAGCTAAACCTGCCAGACAAACCTGACAGGCCCAAACGAGTAGTCTGTGTCTGCCAGGGAAAGCTGGCAGAGGACTCTGATTTTCATCTCCGAACTCTCATCTCCAAGGGAGCTTCTCACATGTTCTGGAGGAGGTTGGAGACACTGATTCAGAATTGACCTTGTTGAAGACCTCAGTTGTGGAAGCAACTGTTCATAGCTGTTGCCAAAACCTTGTCCGTGCCTGTTATGATGGCAACCAAAGAACCTGTTGGTGAACACCAGCAGTGAGGGAGGCTGTCAAGCGGAAGAAGGAGAATCGGGGCACTCTTGATTCCGCTGATTGGCACAGACAAGTAAATAAGGTAGCAGCTTTGGCAGTGGCAGAAGCGAAATCCAGGGCATGTGAGGAGTCTGTAGAGTTAATGGAGACTGATTTTCAGGTGTCTTCAAAGATGTTCTGGAAAAGGCTCCAACAACTCAGAAGGGGGAGGAGGGACATTGCCCAAACTGTGCTCAATAAGGGTGATGAAGCTCTGAACTCAGCTGAGGATATTGTTGGGCACCAGAAGGAACACTTTGAGAAGCTCCTAAAGCCGAGGAACATGCCTTCTACCCTGAAGGTTGAGCTGGAGACTTCCAGGGAGGCAGAATTCGTCTGTGGCCAAAGTCACTGATGTAGTGAAAAAGCTTCACAGTGACAAGGCACTAGAGTGGATGAGATTCGCCTGGAATTGCTGAAAGCTCTTGCATGGACCTCAGAAAGCTCTCAATTTACCAGCTGAACTACATCCCCACCCTGGTCACGGACACAAGCGGTTGAAATGAGGTTATGTCCTCTGTTATCTGGGAGAGTCTCAGAGTAGAGCCGCTGCTCCTTCTCATTGAGAGGAGCCAGCTGAGGTTGTTGGGGCGTCTGATAAGGATGTCCCCCCAGTTGCCTCCTGTTGGAGATGTACTGGGCACAGCCAGCTGGGAGGAGACCCCGAGGTAAACCTTGGACTTGCTGGAAGTATTATATCTCCTGGCTGGCCTGGGAGCGCCTTGGGATGCTGGAGACAGGGATGCCTGGGTTTCTGTGCTTCCCCCATTGCCACTGCAGGCCCTGAGCTGAATGAAGTGGATAAGAATATGAAAAAAGACGATTAGGCATTCCACAACATCTTCTGGGTGAAACTGGTTGTTAGGTAACATTAAGTAAAGTCCAGCGGTAAGATGAGGTAAGTTTGTGTTTTTTTTTATTTCTCTTGGCTCTGATTTAAACTCCTGCAGCCGTGTTTGAATCAGCTGGAGATGTTTAATGATCTTTTTGGAGTCAGTTTAGGTTTTTGATTCTTTATTGTTGAGATTTTAATACAAAGTTGTTCTGGTGATTTTTTTTCAGGGTGAAGATCTGAAGGCCACTAGTGCCATGGAGATAACAGCTGCTTGAGACCTGGTTTATTAATTTCTAACTGGTTTTGATCAGAGGAGGATGGGTCTCCCCTTGTGAGTCTTGGTTCCTCCCAAGGTTTCTTCCTCCAGCTTTGAGGGAGTTTTTCCTTGCCACTGTCGCCTTTGGCTTGCTCACTGGGGGGTTTTATCTTCTATGTTTTGTTTCTTTTTACTTTTTTCTATCTGTACTTTTATTTGTTCATTTTTTTGAAACTGGTGTCTCTTTGAATGACCTTCAATCAAAGAACTGGTAAGTAATACTTTTTAAAGACATTTTAAAAAATCTGTATTTTATTCTGAAATATTTTATTAAGAAATAAAAATATATTAATATTAAGAAATAGCCAGTTGTTTATATTGTCAGGAAATTGAAAAGAGCCTGGTAAACTAATTACAGACCAGTGGGTCTAAAATGATCACTGATAGCAGCTGTATGGAGCTCATCATTTCTTCATTAATATTCTGTGTCTTTATTTTATGCCCTGTTATAAACAGGAGGACAGAGGTACATCTGGCAGCTGGTGTGAAAGATGAAGAACATAGCGAGAGAGAGAGAGAGAGACGCAGCAGAAAGATGATGGTGATCAGGTGATGGAGAGAGGTTGAGCAGGCGAGGATGGAAAGGGAAGGGTGAGGAAGGAGAAATTAGAGGAATTTGGTGTAAAGAAGAGAATAGTACAAATAACCAGTGAAAAGAAAAAACTACAAAGCCTTGTCATTACTGCACTCTGTGAGAAAGGTGGAAAGTGTCACAAGCTCCTCCAAAATCCTCTCTAACCATGTTTAGACACAGTGGTGCTCAGTTCTGGAGATCTATGAGAGTTCATATCCAACACATGGTTCTAATACTCTGATACCCCTGAAGGTCTTCATGACCTGTTTCTGGTGTGTTAGATTAGGACTGGAGATAAACTCATCAGGGTCAGGATTGGACACCCTTGTTCTAACAGCAACTTCTGTCTCAGGTAAACTGTTGTCATGAAGTCTGCTAAATGTCACTTATACCTCCACATTAATTATGGCCGTGTACGTTATGTGGTCTACATGTGTTTACAGTAGAAGTCTTAGTAAGTGTGTAGAATTTAGAATTAAGAAAAAGCACAGGCTTTCCTGAGGGTTGATTTATGTCTCCCTGTTTTCAGGAAACAGTGCCTTCATAAATGTTAGTCAGTTGTGCACGCTAGCTATTGTTTCTCCCATTCTGGTTCTGCCAATTAACCCACACGTTTGTAGCTCCTAGAAATGCTCCTGACACTCGGAGGGTACTTAACCCATGTCTCCAACAATACATGCGAAGCCAGCCCCCGCAAACATGCTGAACCGCAGCTCCACTGCACCAGCTAACAGAACTATGCCTGCCAACATCACTTAGGAGTGATAAGAGGAAAGAGCACGGCCAATTGTGCTCACGAGTCATAGTGAAAAGAACTAAATTCTAAAATAAGACCTGAAATCTAGACTGTTATTATGTGTGTAAATCGAAAACTCAAAAGGAGCATTAAAAAAAAAAATCACTTTTTTCTCTTTTACTTTTTTTTTTTTACACTCTGTCCTTCTTCTACATAGCCTGGTGTGTGTGTGTGTGTGTTTGCATGTGGTTACATTTCAAGCACTGAAAACCTGTCAATTCAATTCAAATTTGGGGGGTAATATAGGGGGACAGGATCCAAAGTGTAGGCAAGGGCAACCGACCACAAATGGACTCGGATCAGCAGCAAGCAGACAGCAGAGGGCAGTTCAGCACACAGGGGAGAGAAAACAAAGGAGAAAATGATGATGTGTTTAGGAGTTTGAATAGACTGATGTGCAGCCTGTAAAGGAAGTAGATTAGAGAGACTGCAGCACTGATCAGGGACCTGTGAACAGAGAGCTGTACAGTCCAAATGTGTTAGTATTCTTACAAGCTCCATCAGCAAGGATAACAGTACAGTGCATTAATGGATTATCTGAGTCCCGTATTGAGTATTGTGGGGCCAAAACATTTATTTTATAATCAATGCAGAATTTAACTGGTAACCAGTGCAGGGACGAGAGAATAGGACACAGCTTCTCTGTGTCATGTAAGGAGAGTACATTACGCAGATTGGCAATATTACGTAGGTGGAAGAAGGCCATTTTAACTATGTAACAGATGTGTGCATCAAATGAGAAGCCAGAGTCAAAACAACTCCTGGGTTTTTTACAGTGCTGCTGGTTATGACTGAGAATCCATTTAATTTTACAGTAATATTTGCAATTTTTGGATTTATTCATATTTGGATCAATTAGTAAAACCTATGTTTTTTTCTGGATTAAGCAAAAACAAGTTGTGAGCCATTCAGTTCTTGTCCAGTTTATGTCTGCTCCAACATTCCTGCACATTTTAGTCTCTGTCTTGTGGAAAGCTTTCTATCCTACCTGCAAATTAGGATGGATAAGTGAACAGATTTGCCAGTATTGCTCTGCATCACAGCTGATCAAGATGGAGAGAAGAGTCTCTGCTTAAAGGGGCTTGGAAATCACTTTTTAAGAGAAAGACGTTTGGGGAGATGATGAAGAGAACGATCTTTCAGAATTTGAAGATCACATTTTTGTTGATTCAGGAGGAGGATGCTGGTGCCCTCTCAGCCCAACCCTCAGAACAACCATCTGCAGAACCTGAAGTAGGTGTAAGATGCTGTGCATGTGGTGTACGTCTGTAGCAGCAGAAAGACTCAGTCTACCTGCATCAAGTGCAGGAAATACATCTGCAGCTCACACACAGTACAACTCTGCCCCTCATGTGTTCTGTAGGCTGGCATGAACTGACTGTGTGTTCAGTGAGGCTGATGTGCTGATGTGGCTCTATTGGGTTAAAAAGCCAGTAATGCAGAGTGTCCAACCAGACCTACAGACATTGGCCGAGTAACACAAACACAAACAGCACAAGACTTCAGTCCATTTTGTAGCATTTTGTACTTTTATACTTGAGTAAAAAAATGTAAATCGTACTTCAGCTTTATTAGGAGCACCTGTACACCACTTCCATCCTGCAGTGATCTACTCAGCCAGTAGGTGGCAGCAGTGCAATAATGCCCATCATGCCCCAGCGTCTGTTCAAAAGCTTGAGCAGCTAATGCTGTCAGACACTCAACAGACAAGGTAATGCAGCTCAGAGCTGTGTGTGCTTTAGTTAAGGCCTTTTATAAGCGGATAACTTACCAACACACACATGAGAACAGTAAAGAAAAGGCATCAGTAGCGTTAGCATAGGCTGTATTTCTGCTAGCTAGTGAAAGAGGCTCTGATAACACAAGCTTGTAAAATGAGCGTCGCGAGCTCGCCAATATAGCAGTAACCTCCTCATTAAAAAGCCTGGCTTCTCCAACTAACATGAGCTGATGATGCAAAGATGACATCACTATTTCACATGTAGTTTTATTCAGCAAAGAGAATAGTTCATACATGTGAGTGACAGCAATATTACTAGTATAATAATCTTCTTCTTCTTATTAACTAGTAAAATGATTAGACAAGCAGAGGTAAAACTAGTCTAGAAACGCCCTGTATTGGATGATAACTATAAATAATACTACACTCCCATGAGGAGAACTTTGGAGATGATTTAATGAACACAGTGATGAAAAACCACAACTTTCTATAGGAATGTTATTAGTATTTATTTTAATATTAATGTTTTACTGAGGAAATAAACACTTGCTCAGAAAAGCCGCTTTTTAACTCTTAATTATCACAGATATCTAAAACATCTGCACAGAGCTGTATAGTTTTATATATTTTTAAATTATTTAATTTTTGTCACCTTGCAGTTACTTCTCTATCTAGATCAACATCATGAACCGAGCGGTGGAGCTTTTAAGGAGCAGACAGCAGCTGATCGAGTCTCAGACAGACGTGTTTCTGATGGAGGAGCTTCTTTAACCGCTCCGTTAGAAGAGATGACCGATCATCAGAGGAAGAAGGAAGAAGAAAGAGAGGAGAAAGCCCTTCTGTCTCCTAGCATGAGAACCTGAGGTGGCTTGTAATTAATGCTCACTCTTCTCTTCTCACATGTAGACTGAGTACAGCATTGGAAACTACCTCACTGCAATGTTCCAGTATATTGTGGAGCATCCCATTCTCCAGTTCCTCATCATGGTCATTGCTCTGGTTAACTGTGTCATCATCAGCGCCAAGACCATCTCAAGAATTGCCAAGGTGAGAACACTAAATCTTAACGCCACCAGATATTTTCAGACAGTCCGATCATGTTGCCTCTCCCACTGATTGACTAACTCTACAGCACAGCTCTGTGCTTCTATCAGTGTGTTTTGTAGGTGATGACGGGTGATGTTTCTGAGACTTTCAGAAACCCTGTATATTAAACTCCACTCTCTTTCTCACTGTAATTTCAGGACCATGAGACTGCATTCCTGATCTGGGAGCGGATCATCTTCACCGCTTTTATTTCAGAGATTGTTCTCAAATTGACCTGCGGTTTCAGTATTTTTTTGGTGGCATTGTTTTTTACAGTTTTCTCCTGGAACCTCCTCAAAATGTTTACTCCTATTAATCCATATTTTCCTTGTAGAAGGTTGCTGTGTCTCATCAAGTCTTATTTGATCTTTACTTCTTCTGTATCTGCAGAGCGGGTGGAATGTCCTGGATTTCTTGATCAATCTGGCTCTTAGATTGATCAAGGGTACAGATTCTTGCCCCCAAGCCAAAATAGGGTCATCAGGTGAGGAAAATTACAGTGACGTGTTCCCACATTTTAAGATCTCATCAGGTTTTTCATCTAGATCAATGGTCCTCATAAAGAAATGGACAAGAGGAGAGTGATGATGTATCTGTTTAGACCGAGTTTACAATTCTTAACTGTTCAATATTTGTGCTTCTTTCTTTTCTCCTTTTCCAGAATGCTGCGACTCTTTCGGCGTGTCAGGCTGTTTGCTTTCTTCTAGGGATTTTCCAGAGCACTCAACAGCATCTCCCGCTCCTTCTCTTGGGCATGGTGTAATGCTCTACGCTGTGTGTGAACAGCTTTGTCTTTAAATGTGCTCTAGATGTTTGGCCTGTGTGGAGTGATGCTGTTTGAGGATGATGTTCCATTTGCTTTTGGAGACTTCCCTACAGCCCTGTACACTCTGTTCATCTGCATCACCCATGGCTGGTTTAAAATCTACTATGGTTTTAAGGGGTAAGCAGCTCTTGTCTGGATCTCTGACTTTAACTAAATGAGTAAAAGTGTCAGTTCTGAAAGAGAACACTAGGTGAACATATGTGAGTGCAGTAAACTTCAGTGTACGTCCATCTGTTTTGGCACGTTTGTATTTGGTGAAGAGTCATATTTTATAGCCGCTCTACTGACAGTTTTGTCTAATTTAATATTCTGTCCATTTCAGTGTGGATGAAGCTCTTCGCTATGCTGCATTGGTGTACTTCTTCATCTTCAGCTGTGGGTTCATCTTCCTGAACATTTTTAGTTCTGTGATTATCATGAATCAAGAACTAGCTGTGGAAGCAGATTCCACTAAGGTAAGCCTGCTTTACATCCTAGCTTCACCTCCTGAGAACAACAGTGTGCAAATACCCAGTTTAACCCCCTACTTAAAGATACGCAAGATGAACATATTAATATTGTCTGCATATAAGTCATTTTTCTTTCTCTATATTTATTCAAACTGAATTATTTTTGTCACAATAACAGTCAGAAGAAGATGAATCCCAGAAGGATCTGGTACATGTGGAGGAAATAGTCGCATAAACCAGCATGACCCAGCGCCAGACACAGTCTCATGACAGGTGTCTCACGAACCTGACTTTTGACAAAATCTGGTCCTGTTAAGTTTGGCCATTGACCGGAATGAGTTCCAGGAGATTCGCCAGAAGTTGATGAAGTATGGGTCAACAGCACAGCTAATAAACACCTTATTTTACTTTCAGTCTGTCAACGGCTATTATGAAAAGGTCCGCCTGGACCGTAGAATGATGCACTGCTCTGACTGTAAATGTGTTCATCCAGGATTGTGGATGAGGTCCGAAACCTGCCCATCAATAAAGAGCGGGAGCTCCAGGCCCAGACGGAGAAAGAGATGGCCACCACCTTGACGGACAACTTGTTGGGTGATGACATCGCCTCTGGCCATGATATTCTGTCTACTTTCATCGCTCTGGAAGAGGTGAAGAAATACTGTTACTTAGCACAAACACTTGAAGCACTGTAATCAGATGAGAAGTGTATCTTGTTCCTCTAGAAATAAGACTTCTATTTACTCTGAGCTTTCTTCTCTGTTTCAGGCCAACCTTCTGTTTTCTATCAACCTTTTATTTTATATTCCTGTTAAAAACAGAAGGACAGAGGTGGACATCTGGCAACTGGTCTAAAAGATGAATAGTGAGAGATAGATATAGAGATAGAGATGCAGCAGAAAGATGATGGAGAGAGGTTAAGCAGTCGAGGATGGAAAGAGAAGGGCGAGGAAGGAGAAATAGGTGGAATTTGACCTGATGGAAAGAAGATTGATGTTCAGATAAACAGTTAAAAGAAAAAAACTACACAACCTCGTCATTACTGCACTTTGTGACAACGCTGGGGTGTGTGGATATTGTAAGATTACTGTGGATATAAGTGTAAATATTGTTCAAAATAAATATATTTGATAACCGCCTTTTCTATCTTGTTTGCTTAATTTGGTATCAGCTAGCTAGCTGAGACTTTGTAAAACGCGTAGCTAGTCGCTAATAAGCTAGCATGTTAGCGAGCTAGCTGAATATTCAGAATTAACCAGCTAACGTTTTAAAGAGGGTCAAATATTGTGTTATGTGCTAAATATGAGATACATGGTCATAAATGTAATAAACTGCATTATGGACAGTTTACTTAGCTAGTGAAGTTATAATCAAACTCAAAAATACTGAATAACATGAAGTTACTTCAGAGAAGACGGCTATGAAGCTAGCACTAGCTAGCTAACTTACTGTTAGCTATGTTGATGGTTTCAGGGCAGCTTGGTGAAACTACTTACTGAAATGTATTATTAATAAGAAAATTAGGAGTGATATTTCATGAACTTGTCCCTCAGTAGATGATGAGTTAGCACTAATGTTATATTAATTGGGGTTTTGGGTGTTTTTTCATTCATTTAATGTAATGTTTAGCTTCTACAGTCTCCACTCACTCTGTGTAGGATTTGTACAGTAGGGGTTGGCTCTGTTCTCTTGTCTGCACTCATATTAACGGCTTGTGCTCCACCCATAACTTCATTACTTTAATGCTTTTTGTAGACCCACATGATATAAATTATGTAATTTACAAAAATCTAATTTATCCTGTGTGTTTTTTCTTTATTTTGGTTAGTTTGGAGGTGAGTGAGTGAGACTGTGGAATAGTTTAATTTTAAACTTATTATTAGCACTGCTGAGATAAATAATTATTAGCACTGCTGAGGTAAATTATTATTAGCACTGCTGAGGTAAATAATTATTAGCAATACTGAGATAAATTATTATTAGCACTGCTGAGGTAAATTATTATTAGCACTGCTGAGGTAAATAATTATTAGCAATGCAGAGGTAAATAATTATTAGCACTACTGAGATAAATAATTATTAGCACTGCTGAGATAAATTATTATTAGCACTACTGAGGTAAATTATTATTAGCAATATTGAGGTAAATTATTATTAGCAATGCTGAGATGGAATTATTATTAGCACTGCTGAGGTAAATAATTATTAGCACTGCTGAGGTAAATAATTATTAGTACTGCTGAGGTAAATTATTATTAGCACTGCTGAGGTAAATAATTATTAGTACTGCTGAGGTAAATTATTATGCAGACTCTGAGGTAAATAATTATTAGCACTGCTGAGGTAAATAATTATTAGTACTGCTGAGGTAAATTATTATTAGCACTGCTGAGGTAAATAATTATTAGTACTGCTGAGGTAAATTATTATGCAGACTCTGAGGTAAATAATTATTAGCACTGCTGAGGTAAATAATTATTAGTACTGCTGAGGTAAATTATTATGCAGACTCTGAGGTAAATTATTATTAGCACTGCTGAGGTAAATAATTATTAGTACTGCTGAGGTAAATTATTATGCAGACTCTGAGGTAAATTATTATTAGCACTGCTGAGATGAAATTATTATTAGCACTGCTGAGGTAAATAATTATTAGCACTGCTGAGGTAAATTATTATTAGCACTACTGAGGTAAATTATTATTAGCAATGCTGAGGTAAATAATTATTAGAACTGATGAGTGCTGAGGTAAATAATTATTAGCAATGCTGAGGTAAATAATTATTAGTACTGCTGAGGTAAATTATTATGCAGACTCTGAGGTAAATAATTATTAGCGCTGCTGAGGTAAATAATTATTAGTAGTGCTGACGTAAATTATTATGCAGACTCTGAGGTAAATTATTATGCATACTCTGAGGTAAACTATTATTAGCAATGCTGAGATGAAATTACTATTTGCACTGCTGAGGTAAATTATTATTAGCACTGCTGAGATGAAATTATTATTAGCAATGCTGAGATGAAATTATTATTAGGACTGCTGTGTGCTGAGGTAAATTATTATTAGCACTGCTGAGATTAAATTATTATTAGCACTAGCCGAGTGCTGAGGTAAATTATTATTAGCACTAGCCGAGTGCTGAGGTAAATTATTATTAGCACTGCTGAGTGCTGAGTTCAATAATTATTAGCACTGCTGAGTTCAATAATTATTAGCACTGCTGAGGTAAATAGTTATTAGCACTGCTGAGGTAAATCATTATTAGCACTGCTGAGGTAAATTATTAGCAATGCTGAGGTAAATCATTTTTAGCAATGCTGAGGTAAATTATTATGCAGACTCTGAGGTAAATTATTATTAGCAATATTGAGGTAAATTATTATTAGCAATGCTGAGGTAAATAATTATTAGCACTGCTGAGGTAAATAACTATTAGCAATGCTGAGGTAAATAATAATTTGCTCTGCTGAGGTAAATTATTATTAGCAATGCTGAGGTAAATAATTATTAGCAATGCTGAGGTAAATAATTATTAGCACTGCTAAGGTAAATAATTATTAGCACTGCTGAGGTAAATAATTATTAGCAATGCTGAGGTAAATAATTATTAGCACTGCTGAGGTAAATAACTATTAGCAATGCTGAGGTAAATAATTATTTGCTCTGCTGAGGTAAATTATTATTAGCAATGCTGAGGTAAATAATTATTAGCAATGCTGAGGTAAATAATTATTAGCACTGCTAAGGTAAATAATTATTAGCACTGCTAAGGTAAATAATTATTAGCAATGCTGAGGTAAATAATTATTAGCACTGCTTAGGTAAATAATTATTAGCAATGCTGAGGTAAATAATTATTAGCAATGCTGAGGTAAATAATTATTAGCACTGCTGAGGTAAATAATTATTAGCAATGCTGAGGTAAATAATTATTAGCACTGCTAAGGTAAATAATTATTAGCACTGCTTAGGTAAATAATTATTAGCAATGCTGAGGTAAATAATTATTAGCAATGCTGAGGTAAATAATTATTAGCACTGCTTAGGTAAATAATTATTAGCAATGCTGAGGTAAATAATTATTAGCACTGCTGAGGTAAATAATTATTAGCAATGCTGAGGTAAATAATTATTAGCACTGCTGAGGTAAATAATTATTAGCACTGCTTAGGTAAATCATTATTAGCACTGCTAAGGTAAATAATTATTAGCACTGCTTAGGTAAATAATTATTAGCAATGCTGAGGTAAATAATTATTAGCACTGCTGAGGTAAATAATTATTTGCAATGCTGAGGTAAGTTATTATTAGCATTTACACTGCCCGCTGCGTCCGCAAAGCAACCACCATTGTGGATGACCCCACCCACCCTTCACACAGACTGTTCTCCCTCCTGCCATCAGGAAGAAGGTACCGCAGCATCAGGTCCAACACGACCAGACTCTGCAATAACTTCTTCCCCCAAGCCATCAGACTGAAAGTAGGGTGTCGGATTAAAAAAAACTAGCTTTCTACAAAACCACCTTCTCCAGTTTTAACTGGATGCACAAGAAAATAGAAATGAAGCTCCAGTCACTGGTTAATCAGTATTCCTCCCTACAAATGAAGACACCATGAAGACTAAAGAAAGAACACTCCACACAGCTCCGAGAAATGGTTATTGGTGAGTGTGAGTCAGGGAATGGAGACAAAACAATTTCCAAGTCACTGAACTTCACCTGGCATATGAAAATATTTAAACCTGCACAAGCCTTCATTTTCTATCTTTCCTCTTTCTTAGAGTGTCAGAACTGTCTGTATTTAAATGTAAAGGTAAATATTCAGCAGTTCCTGATTGTCACTCTCCGGCCTACCTGTGATTAGTAGCTTAGTGTGTTAAAATTATTACCTGTCCACATCTTAAACTCATTGAATTTATGCAGTATAACAAATATTAAATATTATTTTATTATTAAATAAGCAGGCATTAAATGTGGTATTCACTTTAATGTGGCTACAATGTAAGTTTCAGTCTTTACCAAAAACCTGCAGATCAGTGCCCTCTACTGGTCACGTGTCCGACATTCTTGATGAATTTAAAATTTTCAATAAATATTTCTTTATTATTTAATAAACGTCCCTTACCCCATAAGCAGTCAATCCCCCAGACATGTTTGATATCTGAAGGTGCTTATTATGAGGGGAATATAATGATAAAAATGTATAAATGTGAAATCTAAATATAAATTTTGTAACTTTTGTTGATGTAAATTCCCAATATAAAATATGATAAAAATATCAGTGTGTTTGATGTGGAACAGACTGTAACATATCTTATATTTATAAAACAATGAAATCTTTAGTTTATGGATTTTCCTCTTTTTCATTTTTAAACACATCGTTGATGAAATTTTTCTTTAGACAAGTTTTTTTTTAAAGAAGCTGCAGAAAGGTTTATTTACTTATTTGCAAGCTCTGTATTTCCTTCAGGTAATGCTAATCTGTAATATCACAATACGGGTAGTGTATCGAACACAACCTAAACCTTTATATTTCATCAATATTCATTATTTTTTCTTTAAAGTGGAGCTAAATTGTTAACTGTTAACACAAATTCAGAATGACTTCAGTGAAACACTTCCAGCAATAAAGGGGTTGGTTTTATCAACCGGAAGTTGATCCTCCATGTTTACAGTTGTCAGTGAACCGCCTATAAATATAAGTATATCTATAAAAAATATTCTGTTCTAATAATTCTAATATTTTAATCTTCATTTTTATTGATCAGTGACCACTAGATAATATCATATATGAATATTCTGTCCATTTACAATCACTTAGTATTCAGATCAACGACATGTGATCAGTCCTCGTGACCCAACTAGACTAGCATATGCGCTAACTAGCAGATGCGCTTGTCGGCTGGGTGACGTTTGATGGTGGAACGTTTATGACGTCATAGAGTGAGAGAGATTCCATGGTAACGAACAGAGCGGCGGAGCTTTTAAGGAGCAGACAGCAGCTGATCGAGTCTCAGAAGAGATGAGCGATCACCAAAAGAAGAAGAAGAAGGAGGAAGTAAGAGAGGAGAAAGCCCTTCTGTCTCCCAGCAGACAGAACCAGAAGCACCTCGCCATGCTCAAGGTGGACCAGGTTCTTTTTTACCTGTTCTCTTAAACTTCTCCATTTACCTGTTTTTTCAGGTTCTTTCCAGAGCTTTTGGTAAATACATTTTGTGTAAGATGTGTGTATGGATATAGAGTCTAAATGAATGTCTGTCTTTTTGGGGGCAGAAAACATCTAAAACCTCTTTGGAACCACAGTCCGTGATGGAGGAAGTGGAGGAACCAGGAGAGGGCTTCATGGAGCTGCTCCACGAAAATGTAAGAAAGACAAAGGAGTTTCACTTCAGTAATGAACTATAAGGAGTCACTGGGTTTAATCCATCATGTGCTGAGTTGTGGAATTGCTCTACTATAAATCCTAAGACCTTTATAAGACCAGCTTTGGCTCTTCACTGGGCCTTTGAGTCCTGACCAAAAGTTCTGAGATGTTAATAATTCTCACTCTTCTCTTCTCACATGTAGACGGAGTACAACATTGGAAACTACATCTCTGCAATGTTCCAGTATATTGTGGAGCACCCAATTGTCCAGTTCCTCATCCTGGTCATTGCACTCCTCAACTGCATCATCATCAGCGTCCAGACCAACTCGAGGATTGCCAAGGTGAGAACCCAAAATCTTGATGTCACCAGATATTTTCAGACAGTTCGATCATGTTCCCTCTCCCACTGACTGACTAACCCTACAGTACAGTTCTGTGCTTCTGTCAGTGTGTTTTGTAGGACAGGTGATGTTTCTGGTACTTGTGTTTGAGTGTACTTTCAGAAACCCTGTATATTAAACTCCACTCTCTTTCTGACTGTAATTTCAGGACCATGAGACTGCATTCCTGATCTGGGAGTGGATCATCTTCACCGCTTTCATTTCAGAGATTGTTCTCAAGTTCACCTACGGTTTCAGGATTTTCTGGATGGTACTGTTTTTTTTCTCAAAATGTTTACTTCTATTAATCCATATTTTCCTTGTAGAAGGTTGCTGTGTCTCATCAAGTCTTATTTGATCATTATTTCTTCTGTATCTGCAGAGTGGGTGGAATGTCCTGGATTTCTTGGTCAGTCTGGGTCTGATGGTGGGGTACAGATTCTTGCCCCCAAGCCAAAATAGGATCATCAGGTGAGGAAAATTACAGTGACGTGTTCCCACATTTTAAAACTCCTCAGGTTTTTCATCTAGATCAGTGTTCCTCATAAAAGGATGGAAAAGAGGAGAGTGATGGTGTATCTGTTCAGACTGAGCTCACAGTTTGTAACTGTTCAATATTTGTGCTTCTTTCTTTTCTCCTTTTCCAGAACGCTGCGACTCTTTCGGAGTGTAAGGCTGTTTGCTTTTTCCGAGGGATTTTCCAGAGCACTCAACAGCATCGCCCGTTCCATGTCTGCACTGCTGAACATCTTCATCCTCATCATGTGCTTCATGGTGGTATGTGCTCTTCCACAATTCGTATTTGTATGATAAAATCTCAGAAACGATCCAAAAGATAAGGTCTCTGTACTTGTGTTTTGTTCATGGTGAAATGCTGTACGCTGTGTCTGAAATGCTCTGTTATTGATTGTGCTCTAGATGTTTGGCCTGTGTGGAGTGATGCTGTTTGGGGATGAAGTTCCATCTGCTTTTGGAGACTTCCCTACAGCCCTGTACACTCTGTTCATCTGCATCACCCAGAATGGCTGGTTTAAAATCTACTATGGATTTAAGGGGTAAGCAGCTCTTGTCTGGATCTCTGACTATAACTAAATAAGAAAAAGTGTCAGTTCTGAAAGAGAACACTAGGTGAACATATGCGAGTGCAGTAAACTTCAGTGTACGTCCATCTGTTTTGGCACGTTTGTATTTGGTGAAGATTCATATTTTATAGCCACTCTGCTGACAGTTTTGTCTAATTTAATATTCTGTCCATTTCAGTGTGGATGAAGCACTTCGCTATGCTGCGTTGGTGTACTTCTTCATCTTCATCTTCAGCTGTGGGTTCATCTTCCTTAACTTTTTTAGTTCTGTGATTATCACCAATCAAGAACTAGCTGTGGAAACGGATTCCACTAAGGTAAGCCTGCTTTACATCCTAGCTTCACCTCCTGAGAACAACAGCGTGCAAATACCCAGTTTAACCCCCTACTCTACCTGAACATATTAATATTGTCTGCATGTAAGTCATGATTTTCCTCTTATTTTATTCCAACTAAAACTTTTGTCTTAATAACAGTCAGAAGAAGATGAATCCCAGAAGGATCTGGTACATGTGGATGAAGTGGTCGCAAAAACCAGCATGACCCAGCGCCAGACACCGTGGCACGACAGCTGCCTGACGAACCTGACTCTGGAGAACTTTGAGAATCTCGTCCTGTTAAGAGAAGCCATCGACAGGAATAAGAAAGAGTTCCAGGAGATTCGTCAGAAGTTGATAAAGTAAGGTTCAACAGCACAGCTGATAAACACCTTATTTTACTTTCAGTCTGTCAACGGCTATTATGAAAAGGTCCGCCTGGACCGTAGAATGATGAACTGCTCTGACTGTAAATGTGTTCATCCAGGATTGTGGAAGAGGTCCGAAACCTGCCCGTCAATAAAGAGCGGGAGCTCCAGGCCCAGAGGGAAAAAGAGATGGCTACCACCTTGACGGACAACTTGTTGGGTGATGACATCGCCTCTGGCCAGGCTGGAGATATTCTGTCCACTTTCATCGCTCTGGAAGAGGTGAAGAAATACTGTTACTGAGCACAAACACTTGAAGCACCGTAATCAGATGAGAAGTGTATCTTGTTCCTCTAGAAATAAGACTTCTATTTACTCTGAGCTTTCTTCTCTGTTTCAGGCCAACCTTCTGGATTCACGGACAACAACTGACGTGTTTGGTGAAGGTTTGGTGCAGGAAGGGATTCGCAGGCTGGCCAGAGAAGCTGTGACCGATTCCCTGTTGCGCAGCAAGTCTTCAGTAATGTCCGTGACCCATAGTAATTAAGTCATGCTGAAGCATTGACTATTGATCCTTGGTGGGATGTTATTGGACTTCTGTGCTAGTCACAGTTTGTCCATAACAAACAGCACGTTCAAACACAAGGTTGCTTATAAGTGTACTTGGTACAGAGCACCTTGGGTCAGAGGTAAGTTACCGACATCGAGGTCTTGTCGTCTGACCTGTGGCTGCGTGTTTCGGATGCATTGGTAAAGAGAGGTGCTGAGCTGTGAGCTGATCACCATCTGATGAGTTGAATCAGGTGGCAGCTAAACCTGCCAGACAAACCTGACAGGCCCAAACGAGTAGTCTGTGTCTGCCAGGGAAAGCTGGCAGAGGACTCTGATTTTCATCTCCGAACTCTCATCTCCAAGGGAGCTTCTCACATGTTCTGGAGGAGGTTGGAGACACTGATTCAGAATTGACCTTGTTGAAGACCTCAGTTGTGGAAGCAACTGTTCATAGCTGTTGCCAAAACCTTGTCCGTGCCTGTTATGATGGCAACCAAAGAACCTGTTGGTGAACACCAGCAGTGAGGGAGGCTGTCAAGCGGAAGAAGGAGAATCGGGGCACTCTTGATTCCGCTGATTGGCACAGACAAGTAAATAAGGTAGCAGCTTTGGCAGTGGCAGAAGCGAAATCCAGGGCATGTGAGGAGTCTGTAGAGTTAATGGAGACTGATTTTCAGGTGTCTTCAAAGATGTTCTGGAAAAGGCTCCAACAACTCAGAAGGGGGAGGAGGGACATTGCCCAAACTGTGCTCAATAAGGGTGATGAAGCTCTGAACTCAGCTGAGGATATTGTTGGGCACCAGAAGGAACACTTTGAGAAGCTCCTAAAGCCGAGGAACATGCCTTCTACCCTGAAGGTTGAGCTGGAGACTTCCAGGGAGGCAGAATTCGTCTGTGGCCAAAGTCACTGATGTAGTGAAAAAGCTTCACAGTGACAAGGCACTAGAGTGGATGAGATTCGCCTGGAATTGCTGAAAGCTCTTGCATGGACCTCAGAAAGCTCTCAATTTACCAGCTGAACTACATCCCCACCCTGGTCACGGACACAAGCGGTTGAAATGAGGTTATGTCCTCTGTTATCTGGGAGAGTCTCAGAGTAGAGCCGCTGCTCCTTCTCATTGAGAGGAGCCAGCTGAGGTTGTTGGGGCGTCTGATAAGGATGTCCCCCCAGTTGCCTCCTGTTGGAGATGTACTGGGCACAGCCAGCTGGGAGGAGACCCCGAGGTAAACCTTGGACTTGCTGGAAGTATTATATCTCCTGGCTGGCCTGGGAGCGCCTTGGGATGCTGGAGACAGGGATGCCTGGGTTTCTGTGCTTCCCCCATTGCCACTGCAGGCCCTGAGCTGAATGAAGTGGATAAGAATATGAAAAAAGACGATTAGGCATTCCACAACATCTTCTGGGTGAAACTGGTTGTTAGGTAACATTAAGTAAAGTCCAGCGGTAAGATGAGGTAAGTTTGTGTTTTTTTTTATTTCTCTTGGCTCTGATTTAAACTCCTGCAGCCGTGTTTGAATCAGCTGGAGATGTTTAATGATCTTTTTGGAGTCAGTTTAGGTTTTTGATTCTTTATTGTTGAGATTTTAATACAAAGTTGTTCTGGTGATTTTTTTTCAGGGTGAAGATCTGAAGGCCACTAGTGCCATGGAGATAACAGCTGCTTGAGACCTGGTTTATTAATTTCTAACTGGTTTTGATCAGAGGAGGATGGGTCTCCCCTTGTGAGTCTTGGTTCCTCCCAAGGTTTCTTCCTCCAGCTTTGAGGGAGTTTTTCCTTGCCACTGTCGCCTTTGGCTTGCTCACTGGGGGGTTTTATCTTCTATGTTTTGTTTCTTTTTACTTTTTTCTATCTGTACTTTTATTTGTTCATTTTTTTGAAACTGGTGTCTCTTTGAATGACCTTCAATCAAAGAACTGGTAAGTAATACTTTTTAAAGACATTTTAAAAAATCTGTATTTTATTCTGAAATATTTTATTAAGAAATAAAAATATATTAATATTAAGAAATAGCCAGTTGTTTATATTGTCAGGAAATTGAAAAGAGCCTGGTAAACTAATTACAGACCAGTGGGTCTAAAATGATCACTGATAGCAGCTGTATGGAGCTCATCATTTCTTCATTAATATTCTGTGTCTTTATTTTATGCCCTGTTATAAACAGGAGGACAGAGGTACATCTGGCAGCTGGTGTGAAAGATGAAGAACATAGCGAGAGAGAGAGAGAGAGACGCAGCAGAAAGATGATGGTGATCAGGTGATGGAGAGAGGTTGAGCAGGCGAGGATGGAAAGGGAAGGGTGAGGAAGGAGAAATTAGAGGAATTTGGTGTAAAGAAGAGAATAGTACAAATAACCAGTGAAAAGAAAAAACTACAAAGCCTTGTCATTACTGCACTCTGTGAGAAAGGTGGAAAGTGTCACAAGCTCCTCCAAAATCCTCTCTAACCATGTTTAGACACAGTGGTGCTCAGTTCTGGAGATCTATGAGAGTTCATATCCAACACATGGTTCTAATACTCTGATACCCCTGAAGGTCTTCATGACCTGTTTCTGGTGTGTTAGATTAGGACTGGAGATAAACTCATCAGGGTCAGGATTGGACACCCTTGTTCTAACAGCAACTTCTGTCTCAGGTAAACTGTTGTCATGAAGTCTGCTAAATGTCACTTATACCTCCACATTAATTATGGCCGTGTACGTTATGTGGTCTACATGTGTTTACAGTAGAAGTCTTAGTAAGTGTGTAGAATTTAGAATTAAGAAAAAGCACAGGCTTTCCTGAGGGTTGATTTATGTCTCCCTGTTTTCAGGAAACAGTGCCTTCATAAATGTTAGTCAGTTGTGCACGCTAGCTATTGTTTCTCCCATTCTGGTTCTGCCAATTAACCCACACGTTTGTAGCTCCTAGAAATGCTCCTGACACTCGGAGGGTACTTAACCCATGTCTCCAACAATACATGCGAAGCCAGCCCCCGCAAACATGCTGAACCGCAGCTCCACTGCACCAGCTAACAGAACTATGCCTGCCAACATCACTTAGGAGTGATAAGAGGAAAGAGCACGGCCAATTGTGCTCACGAGTCATAGTGAAAAGAACTAAATTCTAAAATAAGACCTGAAATCTAGACTGTTATTATGTGTGTAAATCGAAAACTCAAAAGGAGCATTAAAAAAAAAAATCACTTTTTTCTCTTTTACTTTTTTTTTTTTACACTCTGTCCTTCTTCTACATAGCCTGGTGTGTGTGTGTGTGTGTTTGCATGTGGTTACATTTCAAGCACTGAAAACCTGTCAATTCAATTCAAATTTGGGGGGTAATATAGGGGGACAGGATCCAAAGTGTAGGCAAGGGCAACCGACCACAAATGGACTCGGATCAGCAGCAAGCAGACAGCAGAGGGCAGTTCAGCACACAGGGGAGAGAAAACAAAGGAGAAAATGATGATGTGTTTAGGAGTTTGAATAGACTGATGTGCAGCCTGTAAAGGAAGTAGATTAGAGAGACTGCAGCACTGATCAGGGACCTGTGAACAGAGAGCTGTACAGTCCAAATGTGTTAGTATTCTTACAAGCTCCATCAGCAAGGATAACAGTACAGTGCATTAATGGATTATCTGAGTCCCGTATTGAGTATTGTGGGGCCAAAACATTTATTTTATAATCAATGCAGAATTTAACTGGTAACCAGTGCAGGGACGAGAGAATAGGACACAGCTTCTCTGTGTCATGTAAGGAGAGTACATTACGCAGATTGGCAATATTACGTAGGTGGAAGAAGGCCATTTTAACTATGTAACAGATGTGTGCATCAAATGAGAAGCCAGAGTCAAAACAACTCCTGGGTTTTTTACAGTGCTGCTGGTTATGACTGAGAATCCATTTAATTTTACAGTAATATTTGCAATTTTTGGATTTATTCATATTTGGATCAATTAGTAAAACCTATGTTTTTTTCTGGATTAAGCAAAAACAAGTTGTGAGCCATTCAGTTCTTGTCCAGTTTATGTCTGCTCCAACATTCCTGCACATTTTAGTCTCTGTCTTGTGGAAAGCTTTCTATCCTACCTGCAAATTAGGATGGATAAGTGAACAGATTTGCCAGTATTGCTCTGCATCACAGCTGATCAAGATGGAGAGAAGAGTCTCTGCTTAAAGGGGCTTGGAAATCACTTTTTAAGAGAAAGACGTTTGGGGAGATGATGAAGAGAACGATCTTTCAGAATTTGAAGATCACATTTTTGTTGATTCAGGAGGAGGATGCTGGTGCCCTCTCAGCCCAACCCTCAGAACAACCATCTGCAGAACCTGAAGTAGGTGTAAGATGCTGTGCATGTGGTGTACGTCTGTAGCAGCAGAAAGACTCAGTCTACCTGCATCAAGTGCAGGAAATACATCTGCAGCTCACACACAGTACAACTCTGCCCCTCATGTGTTCTGTAGGCTGGCATGAACTGACTGTGTGTTCAGTGAGGCTGATGTGCTGATGTGGCTCTATTGGGTTAAAAAGCCAGTAATGCAGAGTGTCCAACCAGACCTACAGACATTGGCCGAGTAACACAAACACAAACAGCACAAGACTTCAGTCCATTTTGTAGCATTTTGTACTTTTATACTTGAGTAAAAAAATGTAAATCGTACTTCAGCTTTATTAGGAGCACCTGTACACCACTTCCATCCTGCAGTGATCTACTCAGCCAGTAGGTGGCAGCAGTGCAATAATGCCCATCATGCCCCAGCGTCTGTTCAAAAGCTTGAGCAGCTAATGCTGTCAGACACTCAACAGACAAGGTAATGCAGCTCAGAGCTGTGTGCGCTTTAGTTAAGGCCTTTTATAAGCGGATAACTTACCAACACACACATGAGAACAGTAAAGAAAAGGCATCAGTAGCGTTAGCATAGGCTGTATTTCTGCTAGCTAGTGAAAGAGGCTCTGATAACACAAGCTTGTAAAATGAGCGTCGCGAGCTCGCCAATATAGCAGTAACCTCCTCATTAAAAAGCCTGGCTTCTCCAACTAACATGAGCTGATGATGCAAAGATGACATCACTATTTCACATGTAGTTTTATTCAGCAAAGAGAATAGTTCATACATGTGAGTGACAGCAATATTACTAGTATAATAATCTTCTTCTTCTTATTAACTAGTAAAATGATTAGACAAGCAGAGGTAAAACTAGTCTAGAAACGCCCTGTATTGGATGATAACTATAAATAATACTACACTCCCATGAGGAGAACTTTGGAGATGATTTAATGAACACAGTGATGAAAAACCACAACTTTCTATAGGAATGTTATTAGTATTTATTTTAATATTAATGTTTTACTGAGGAAATAAACACTTGCTCAGAAAAGCCGCTTTTTAACTCTTAATTATCACAGATATCTAAAACATCTGCACAGAGCTGTATAGTTTTATATATTTTTAAATTATTTAATTTTTGTCACCTTGCAGTTACTTCTCTATCTAGATCAACATCATGAACCGAGCGGTGGAGCTTTTAAGGAGCAGACAGCAGCTGATCGAGTCTCAGACAGACGTGTTTCTGATGGAGGAGCTTCTTTAACCGCTCCGTTAGAAGAGATGACCGATCATCAGAGGAAGAAGGAAGAAGAAAGAGAGGAGAAAGCCCTTCTGTCTCCTAGCATGAGAACCTGAGGTGGCTTGTAATTAATGCTCACTCTTCTCTTCTCACATGTAGACTGAGTACAGCATTGGAAACTACCTCACTGCAATGTTCCAGTATATTGTGGAGCATCCCATTCTCCAGTTCCTCATCATGGTCATTGCTCTGGTTAACTGTGTCATCATCAGCGCCAAGACCATCTCAAGAATTGCCAAGGTGAGAACACTAAATCTTAACGCCACCAGATATTTTCAGACAGTCCGATCATGTTGCCTCTCCCACTGATTGACTAACTCTACAGCACAGCTCTGTGCTTCTATCAGTGTGTTTTGTAGGTGATGACGGGTGATGTTTCTGAGACTTTCAGAAACCCTGTATATTAAACTCCACTCTCTTTCTCACTGTAATTTCAGGACCATGAGACTGCATTCCTGATCTGGGAGCGGATCATCTTCACCGCTTTTATTTCAGAGATTGTTCTCAAATTGACCTGCGGTTTCAGTATTTTTTTGGTGGCATTGTTTTTTACAGTTTTCTCCTGGAACCTCCTCAAAATGTTTACTCCTATTAATCCATATTTTCCTTGTAGAAGGTTGCTGTGTCTCATCAAGTCTTATTTGATCTTTACTTCTTCTGTATCTGCAGAGCGGGTGGAATGTCCTGGATTTCTTGATCAATCTGGCTCTTAGATTGATCAAGGGTACAGATTCTTGCCCCCAAGCCAAAATAGGGTCATCAGGTGAGGAAAATTACAGTGACGTGTTCCCACATTTTAAGATCTCATCAGGTTTTTCATCTAGATCAATGGTCCTCATAAAGAAATGGACAAGAGGAGAGTGATGATGTATCTGTTTAGACCGAGTTTACAATTCTTAACTGTTCAATATTTGTGCTTCTTTCTTTTCTCCTTTTCCAGAATGCTGCGACTCTTTCGGCGTGTCAGGCTGTTTGCTTTCTTCTAGGGATTTTCCAGAGCACTCAACAGCATCTCCCGCTCCTTCTCTTGG
The DNA here is from genome assembly GCF_030463535.1 of Salminus brasiliensis. NCBI lineage: Eukaryota > Metazoa > Chordata > Actinopteri > Characiformes > Bryconidae > Salminus > Salminus brasiliensis. The sequence goes on along the minus strand of NC_132885.1, from coordinate 29,378,252 downwards.
GCATGGTGTAATGCTCTACGCTGTGTGTGAACAGCTTTGTCTTTAAATGTGCTCTAGATGTTTGGCCTGTGTGGAGTGATGCTGTTTGAGGATGATGTTCCATTTGCTTTTGGAGACTTCCCTACAGCCCTGTACACTCTGTTCATCTGCATCACCCATGGCTGGTTTAAAATCTACTATGGTTTTAAGGGGTAAGCAGCTCTTGTCTGGATCTCTGACTTTAACTAAATGAGTAAAAGTGTCAGTTCTGAAAGAGAACACTAGGTGAACATATGTGAGTGCAGTAAACTTCAGTGTACGTCCATCTGTTTTGGCACGTTTGTATTTGGTGAAGAGTCATATTTTATAGCCGCTCTACTGACAGTTTTGTCTAATTTAATATTCTGTCCATTTCAGTGTGGATGAAGCTCTTCGCTATGCTGCATTGGTGTACTTCTTCATCTTCAGCTGTGGGTTCATCTTCCTGAACATTTTTAGTTCTGTGATTATCATGAATCAAGAACTAGCTGTGGAAGCAGATTCCACTAAGGTAAGCCTGCTTTACATCCTAGCTTCACCTCCTGAGAACAACAGTGTGCAAATACCCAGTTTAACCCCCTACTTAAAGATACGCAAGATGAACATATTAATATTGTCTGCATATAAGTCATTTTTCTTTCTCTATATTTATTCAAACTGAATTATTTTTGTCACAATAACAGTCAGAAGAAGATGAATCCCAGAAGGATCTGGTACATGTGGAGGAAATAGTCGCATAAACCAGCATGACCCAGCGCCAGACACAGTCTCATGACAGGTGTCTCACGAACCTGACTTTTGACAAAATCTGGTCCTGTTAAGTTTGGCCATTGACCGGAATGAGTTCCAGGAGATTCGCCAGAAGTTGATGAAGTATGGGTCAACAGCACAGCTAATAAACACCTTATTTTACTTTCAGTCTGTCAACGGCTATTATGAAAAGGTCCGCCTGGACCGTAGAATGATGCACTGCTCTGACTGTAAATGTGTTCATCCAGGATTGTGGATGAGGTCCGAAACCTGCCCATCAATAAAGAGCGGGAGCTCCAGGCCCAGACGGAGAAAGAGATGGCCACCACCTTGACGGACAACTTGTTGGGTGATGACATCGCCTCTGGCCATGATATTCTGTCTACTTTCATCGCTCTGGAAGAGGTGAAGAAATACTGTTACTTAGCACAAACACTTGAAGCACTGTAATCAGATGAGAAGTGTATCTTGTTCCTCTAGAAATAAGACTTCTATTTACTCTGAGCTTTCTTCTCTGTTTCAGGCCAACCTTCTGTTTTCTATCAACCTTTTATTTTATATTCCTGTTAAAAACAGAAGGACAGAGGTGGACATCTGGCAACTGGTCTAAAAGATGAATAGTGAGAGATAGATATAGAGATAGAGATGCAGCAGAAAGATGATGGAGAGAGGTTAAGCAGTCGAGGATGGAAAGAGAAGGGCGAGGAAGGAGAAATAGGTGGAATTTGACCTGATGGAAAGAAGATTGATGTTCAGATAAACAGTTAAAAGAAAAAAACTACACAGCCTCGTCATTACTGCACTTTGTGACAACGCTGGGGTGTGTGGATATTGTAAGATTACTGTGGATATAAGTGTAAATATTGTTCAAAATAAATATATTTGATAACCGCCTTTTCTATCTTGTTTGCTTAATTTGGTATCAGCTAGCTAGCTGAGACTTTGTAAAACGCGTAGCTAGTCGCTAATAAGCTAGCATGTTAGCGAGCTAGCTGAATATTCAGAATTAACCAGCTAACGTTTTAAAGAGGGTCAAATATTGTGTTATGTGCTAAATATGAGATACATGGTCATAAATGTAATAAACTGCATTATGGACAGTTTACTTAGCTAGTGAAGTTATAATCAAACTCAAAAATACTGAATAACATGAAGTTACTTCAGAGAAGACGGCTATGAAGCTAGCACTAGCTAGCTAACTTACTGTTAGCTATGTTGATGGTTTCAGGGCAGCTTGGTGAAACTACTTACTGAAATGTATTATTAATAAGAAAATTAGGAGTGATATTTCATGAACTTGTCCCTCAGTAGATGATGAGTTAGCACTAATGTTATATTAATTGGGGTTTTGGGTGTTTTTTCATTCATTTAATGTAATGTTTAGCTTCTACAGTCTCCACTCACTCTGTGTAGGATTTGTACAGTAGGGGTTGGCTCTGTTCTCTTGTCTGCACTCATATTAACGGCTTGTGCTCCACCCATAACTTCATTACTTTAATGCTTTTTGTAGACCCACATGATATAAATTATGTAATTTACAAAAATCTAATTTATCCTGTGTGTTTTTTCTTTATTTTGGTTAGTTTGGAGGTGAGTGAGTGAGACTGTGGAATAGTTTAATTTTAAACTTATTATTAGCACTGCTGAGATAAATAATTATTAGCACTGCTGAGGTAAATTATTATTAGCACTGCTGAGGTAAATAATTATTAGCAATACTGAGATAAATTATTATTAGCACTGCTGAGGTAAATTATTATTAGCACTGCTGAGGTAAATAATTATTAGCAATGCAGAGGTAAATAATTATTAGCACTACTGAGATAAATAATTATTAGCACTGCTGAGATAAATTATTATTAGCACTACTGAGGTAAATTATTATTAGCAATATTGAGGTAAATTATTATTAGCAATGCTGAGATGGAATTATTATTAGCACTGCTGAGGTAAATAATTATTAGCACTGCTGAGGTAAATAATTATTAGTACTGCTGAGGTAAATTATTATTAGCACTGCTGAGGTAAATAATTATTAGTACTGCTGAGGTAAATTATTATGCAGACTCTGAGGTAAATAATTATTAGCACTGCTGAGGTAAATAATTATTAGTACTGCTGAGGTAAATTATTATTAGCACTGCTGAGGTAAATAATTATTAGTACTGCTGAGGTAAATTATTATGCAGACTCTGAGGTAAATAATTATTAGCACTGCTGAGGTAAATAATTATTAGTACTGCTGAGGTAAATTATTATGCAGACTCTGAGGTAAATTATTATTAGCACTGCTGAGGTAAATAATTATTAGTACTGCTGAGGTAAATTATTATGCAGACTCTGAGGTAAATTATTATTAGCACTGCTGAGATGAAATTATTATTAGCACTGCTGAGGTAAATAATTATTAGCACTGCTGAGGTAAATTATTATTAGCACTACTGAGGTAAATTATTATTAGCAATGCTGAGGTAAATAATTATTAGAACTGATGAGTGCTGAGGTAAATAATTATTAGCAATGCTGAGGTAAATAATTATTAGTACTGCTGAGGTAAATTATTATGCAGACTCTGAGGTAAATAATTATTAGCGCTGCTGAGGTAAATAATTATTAGTAGTGCTGACGTAAATTATTATGCAGACTCTGAGGTAAATTATTATGCATACTCTGAGGTAAACTATTATTAGCAATGCTGAGATGAAATTACTATTTGCACTGCTGAGGTAAATTATTATTAGCACTGCTGAGATGAAATTATTATTAGCAATGCTGAGATGAAATTATTATTAGGACTGCTGTGTGCTGAGGTAAATTATTATTAGCACTGCTGAGATTAAATTATTATTAGCACTAGCCGAGTGCTGAGGTAAATTATTATTAGCACTAGCCGAGTGCTGAGGTAAATTATTATTAGCACTGCTGAGTGCTGAGTTCAATAATTATTAGCACTGCTGAGTTCAATAATTATTAGCACTGCTGAGGTAAATAGTTATTAGCACTGCTGAGGTAAATAGTTATTAGCACTGCTGAGGTAAATCATTATTAGCACTGCTGAGGTAAATTATTAGCAATGCTGAGGTAAATCATTTTTAGCAATGCTGAGGTAAATTATTATGCAGACTCTGAGGTAAATTATTATTAGCAATATTGAGGTAAATTATTATTAGCAATGCTGAGGTAAATAATTATTAGCACTGCTGAGGTAAATAACTATTAGCAATGCTGAGGTAAATAATAATTTGCTCTGCTGAGGTAAATTATTATTAGCAATGCTGAGGTAAATAATTATTAGCAATGCTGAGGTAAATAATTATTAGCACTGCTAAGGTAAATAATTATTAGCACTGCTGAGGTAAATAATTATTAGCAATGCTGAGGTAAATAATTATTAGCACTGCTGAGGTAAATAACTATTAGCAATGCTGAGGTAAATAATTATTTGCTCTGCTGAGGTAAATTATTATTAGCAATGCTGAGGTAAATAATTATTAGCAATGCTGAGGTAAATAATTATTAGCACTGCTAAGGTAAATAATTATTAGCACTGCTAAGGTAAATAATTATTAGCAATGCTGAGGTAAATAATTATTAGCACTGCTTAGGTAAATAATTATTAGCAATGCTGAGGTAAATAATTATTAGCAATGCTGAGGTAAATAATTATTAGCACTGCTGAGGTAAATAATTATTAGCAATGCTGAGGTAAATAATTATTAGCACTGCTAAGGTAAATAATTATTAGCACTGCTTAGGTAAATAATTATTAGCAATGCTGAGGTAAATAATTATTAGCAATGCTGAGGTAAATAATTATTAGCACTGCTTAGGTAAATAATTATTAGCAATGCTGAGGTAAATAATTATTAGCACTGCTGAGGTAAATAATTATTAGCAATGCTGAGGTAAATAATTATTAGCACTGCTGAGGTAAATAATTATTAGCACTGCTTAGGTAAATCATTATTAGCACTGCTAAGGTAAATAATTATTAGCACTGCTTAGGTAAATAATTATTAGCAATGCTGAGGTAAATAATTATTAGCACTGCTGAGGTAAATAATTATTTGCAATGCTGAGGTAAGTTATTATTAGCATTTACACTGCCCGCTGCGTCCGCAAAGCAACCACCATTGTGGATGACCCCACCCACCCTTCACACAGACTGTTCTCCCTCCTGCCATCAGGAAGAAGGTACCGCAGCATCAGGTCCAACACGACCAGACTCTGCAATAACTTCTTCCCCCAAGCCATCAGACTGAAAGTAGGGTGTCGGATTAAAAAAAACTAGCTTTCTACAAAACCACCTTCTCCAGTTTTAACTGGATGCACAAGAAAATAGAAATGAAGCTCCAGTCACTGGTTAATCAGTATTCCTCCCTACAAATGAAGACACCATGAAGACTAAAGAAAGAACACTCCACACAGCTCCGAGAAATGGTTATTGGTGAGTGTGAGTCAGGGAATGGAGACAAAACAATTTCCAAGTCACTGAACTTCACCTGGCATATGAAAATATTTAAACCTGCACAAGCCTTCATTTTCTATCTTTCCTCTTTCTTAGAGTGTCAGAACTGTCTGTATTTAAATGTAAAGGTAAATATTCAGCAGTTCCTGATTGTCACTCTCCGGCCTACCTGTGATTAGTAGCTTAGTGTGTTAAAATTATTACCTGTCCACATCTTAAACTCATTGAATTTATGCAGTATAACAAATATTAAATATTATTTTATTATTAAATAAGCAGGCATTAAATGTGGTATTCACTTTAATGTGGCTACAATGTAAGTTTCAGTCTTTACCAAAAACCTGCAGATCAGTGCCCTCTACTGGTCACGTGTCCGACATTCTTGATGAATTTAAAATTTTCAATAAATATTTCTTTATTATTTAATAAACGTCCCTTACCCCATAAGCAGTCAATCCCCCAGACATGTTTGATATCTGAAGGTGCTTATTATGAGGGGAATATAATGATAAAAATGTATAAATGTGAAATCTAAATATAAATTTTGTAACTTTTGTTGATGTAAATTCCCAATATAAAATATGATAAAAATATCAGTGTGTTTGATGTGGAACAGACTGTAACATATCTTATATTTATAAAACAATGAAATCTTTAGTTTATGGATTTTCCTCTTTTTCATTTTTAAACACATCGTTGATGAAATTTTTCTTTAGACAAGTTTTTTTTTAAAGAAGCTGCAGAAAGGTTTATTTACTTATTTGCAAGCTCTGTATTTCCTTCAGGTAATGCTAATCTGTAATATCACAATACGGGTAGTGTATCGAACACAACCTAAACCTTTATATTTCATCAATATTCATTATTTTTTCTTTAAAGTGGAGCTAAATTGTTAACTGTTAACACAAATTCAGAATGACTTCAGTGAAACACTTCCAGCAATAAAGGGGTTGGTTTTATCAACCGGAAGTTGATCCTCCATGTTTACAGTTGTCAGTGAACCGCCTATAAATATAAGTATATCTATAAAAAATATTCTGTTCTAATAATTCTAATATTTTAATCTTCATTTTTATTGATCAGTGACCACTAGATAATATCATATATGAATATTCTGTCCATTTACAATCACTTAGTATTCAGATCAACGACATGTGATCAGTCCTCGTGACCCAACTAGACTAGCATATGCGCTAACTAGCAGATGCGCTTGTCGGCTGGGTGACGTTTGATGGTGGAACGTTTATGACGTCATAGAGTGAGAGAGATTCCATGGTAACGAACAGAGCGGCGGAGCTTTTAAGGAGCAGACAGCAGCTGATCGAGTCTCAGAAGAGATGAGCGATCACCAAAAGAAGAAGAAGAAGGAGGAAGTAAGAGAGGAGAAAGCCCTTCTGTCTCCCAGCAGACAGAACCAGAAGCACCTCGCCATGCTCAAGGTGGACCAGGTTCTTTTTTACCTGTTCTCTTAAACTTCTCCATTTACCTGTTTTTTCAGGTTCTTTCCAGAGCTTTTGGTAAATACATTTTGTGTAAGATGTGTGTATGGATATAGAGTCTAAATGAATGTCTGTCTTTTTGGGGGCAGAAAACATCTAAAACCTCTTTGGAACCACAGTCCGTGATGGAGGAAGTGGAGGAACCAGGAGAGGGCTTCATGGAGCTGCTCCACGAAAATGTAAGAAAGACAAAGGAGTTTCACTTCAGTAATGAACTATAAGGAGTCACTGGGTTTAATCCATCATGTGCTGAGTTGTGGAATTGCTCTACTATAAATCCTAAGACCTTTATAAGACCAGCTTTGGCTCTTCACTGGGCCTTTGAGTCCTGACCAAAAGTTCTGAGATGTTAATAATTCTCACTCTTCTCTTCTCACATGTAGACGGAGTACAACATTGGAAACTACATCTCTGCAATGTTCCAGTATATTGTGGAGCACCCAATTGTCCAGTTCCTCATCCTGGTCATTGCACTCCTCAACTGCATCATCATCAGCGTCCAGACCAACTCGAGGATTGCCAAGGTGAGAACCCAAAATCTTGATGTCACCAGATATTTTCAGACAGTTCGATCATGTTCCCTCTCCCACTGACTGACTAACCCTACAGTACAGTTCTGTGCTTCTGTCAGTGTGTTTTGTAGGACAGGTGATGTTTCTGGTACTTGTGTTTGAGTGTACTTTCAGAAACCCTGTATATTAAACTCCACTCTCTTTCTGACTGTAATTTCAGGACCATGAGACTGCATTCCTGATCTGGGAGTGGATCATCTTCACCGCTTTCATTTCAGAGATTGTTCTCAAGTTCACCTACGGTTTCAGGATTTTCTGGATGGTACTGTTTTTTTTCTCAAAATGTTTACTTCTATTAATCCATATTTTCCTTGTAGAAGGTTGCTGTGTCTCATCAAGTCTTATTTGATCATTATTTCTTCTGTATCTGCAGAGTGGGTGGAATGTCCTGGATTTCTTGGTCAGTCTGGGTCTGATGGTGGGGTACAGATTCTTGCCCCCAAGCCAAAATAGGATCATCAGGTGAGGAAAATTACAGTGACGTGTTCCCACATTTTAAAACTCCTCAGGTTTTTCATCTAGATCAGTGTTCCTCATAAAAGGATGGAAAAGAGGAGAGTGATGGTGTATCTGTTCAGACTGAGCTCACAGTTTGTAACTGTTCAATATTTGTGCTTCTTTCTTTTCTCCTTTTCCAGAACGCTGCGACTCTTTCGGAGTGTAAGGCTGTTTGCTTTTTCCGAGGGATTTTCCAGAGCACTCAACAGCATCGCCCGTTCCATGTCTGCACTGCTGAACATCTTCATCCTCATCATGTGCTTCATGGTGGTATGTGCTCTTCCACAATTCGTATTTGTATGATAAAATCTCAGAAACGATCCAAAAGATAAGGTCTCTGTACTTGTGTTTTGTTCATGGTGAAATGCTGTACGCTGTGTCTGAAATGCTCTGTTATTGATTGTGCTCTAGATGTTTGGCCTGTGTGGAGTGATGCTGTTTGGGGATGAAGTTCCATCTGCTTTTGGAGACTTCCCTACAGCCCTGTACACTCTGTTCATCTGCATCACCCAGAATGGCTGGTTTAAAATCTACTATGGATTTAAGGGGTAAGCAGCTCTTGTCTGGATCTCTGACTATAACTAAATAAGTAAAAGTGTCAGTTCTGAAAGAGAACACTAGGTGAACATATGCGAGTGCAGTAAACTTCAGTGTACGTCCATCTGTTTTGGCACGTTTGTATTTGGTGAAGATTCATATTTTATAGCCACTCTGCTGACAGTTTTGTCTAATTTAATATTCTGTCCATTTCAGTGTGGATGAAGCACTTCGCTATGCTGCGTTGGTGTACTTCTTCATCTTCATCTTCAGCTGTGGGTTCATCTTCCTTAACTTTTTTAGTTCTGTGATTATCACCAATCAAGAACTAGCTGTGGAAACGGATTCCACTAAGGTAAGCCTGCTTTACATCCTAGCTTCACCTCCTGAGAACAACAGCGTGCAAATACCCAGTTTAACCCCCTACTCTACCTGAACATATTAATATTGTCTGCATGTAAGTCATGATTTTCCTCTTATTTTATTCCAACTAAAACTTTTGTCTTAATAACAGTCAGAAGAAGATGAATCCCAGAAGGATCTGGTACATGTGGATGAAGTGGTCGCAAAAACCAGCATGACCCAGCGCCAGACACCGTGGCACGACAGCTGCCTGACGAACCTGACTCTGGAGAACTTTGAGAATCTCGTCCTGTTAAGAGAAGCCATCGACAGGAATAAGAAAGAGTTCCAGGAGATTCGTCAGAAGTTGATAAAGTAAGGTTCAACAGCACAGCTGATAAACACCTTATTTTACTTTCAGTCTGTCAACGGCTATTATGAAAAGGTCCGCCTGGACCGTAGAATGATGAACTGCTCTGACTGTAAATGTGTTCATCCAGGATTGTGGAAGAGGTCCGAAACCTGCCCGTCAATAAAGAGCGGGAGCTCCAGGCCCAGAGGGAAAAAGAGATGGCTACCACCTTGACGGACAACTTGTTGGGTGATGACATCGCCTCTGGCCAGGCTGGAGATATTCTGTCCACTTTCATCGCTCTGGAAGAGGTGAAGAAATACTGTTACTGAGCACAAACACTTGAAGCACCGTAATCAGATGAGAAGTGTATCTTGTTCCTCTAGAAATAAGACTTCTATTTACTCTGAGCTTTCTTCTCTGTTTCAGGCCAACCTTCTGGATTCACGGACAACAACTGACGTGTTTGGTGAAGGTTTGGTGCAGGAAGGGATTCGCAGGCTGGCCAGAGAAGCTGTGACCGATTCCCTGTTGCGCAGCAAGTCTTCAGTAATGTCCGTGACCCATAGTAATTAAGTCATGCTGAAGCATTGACTATTGATCCTTGGTGGGATGTTATTGGACTTCTGTGCTAGTCACAGTTTGTCCATAACAAACAGCACGTTCAAACACAAGGTTGCTTATAAGTGTACTTGGTACAGAGCACCTTGGGTCAGAGGTAAGTTACCGACATCGAGGTCTTGTCGTCTGACCTGTGGCTGCGTGTTTCGGATGCATTGGTAAAGAGAGGTGCTGAGCTGTGAGCTGATCACCATCTGATGAGTTGAATCAGGTGGCAGCTAAACCTGCCAGACAAACCTGACAGGCCCAAACGAGTAGTCTGTGTCTGCCAGGGAAAGCTGGCAGAGGACTCTGATTTTCATCTCTGAACTCTCATCTCCAAGGGAGCTTCTCACATGTTCTGGAGGAGGTTGGAGACACTGATTCAGAATTGACCTTGTTGAAGACCTCAGTTGTGGAAGCAACTGTTCATAGCTGTTGCCAAAACCTTGTCCGTGCCTGTTATGATGGCAACCAAAGAACCTGTTGGTGAACACCAGCAGTGAGGGAGGCTGTCAAGCGGAAGAAGGAGAATCGGGGCACTCTTGATTCCGCTGATTGGCACAGACAAGTAAATAAGGTAGCAGCTTTGGCAGTGGCAGAAGCGAAATCCAGGGCATGTGAGGAGTCTGTAGAGTTAATGGAGACTGATTTTCAGGTGTCTTCAAAGATGTTCTGGAAAAGGCTCCAACAACTCAGAAGGGGGAGGAGGGACATTGCCCAAACTGTGCTCAATAAGGGTGATGAAGCTCTGAACTCAGCTGAGGATATTGTTGGGCACCAGAAGGAACACTTTGAGAAGCTCCTAAAGCCGAGGAACATGCCTTCTACCCTGAAGGTTGAGCTGGAGACTTCCAGGGAGGCAGAATTCGTCTGTGGCCAAAGTCACTGATGTAGTGAAAAAGCTTCACAGTGACAAGGCACTAGAGTGGATGAGATTCGCCTGGAATTGCTGAAAGCTCTTGCATGGACCTCAGAAAGCTCTCAATTTACCAGCTGAACTACATCCCCACCCTGGTCACGGACACAAGCGGTTGAAATGAGGTTATGTCCTCTGTTATCTGGGAGAGTCTCAGAGTAGAGCCGCTGCTCCTTCTCATTGAGAGGAGCCAGCTGAGGTTGTTGGGGCGTCTGATAAGGATGTCCCCCCAGTTGCCTCCTGTTGGAGATGTACTGGGCACAGCCAGCTGGGAGGAGACCCCGAGGTAAACCTTGGACTTGCTGGAAGTATTATATCTCCTGGCTGGCCTGGGAGCGCCTTGGGATGCTGGAGACAGGGATGCCTGGGTTTCTGTGCTTCCCCCATTGCCACTGCAGGCCCTGAGCTGAATGAAGTGGATAAGAATATGAAAAAAGACGATTAGGCATTCCACAACATCTTCTGGGTGAAACTGGTTGTTAGGTAACATTAAGTAAAGTCCAGCGGTAAGATGAGGTAAGTTTGTGTTTTTTTTTATTTCTCTTGGCTCTGATTTAAACTCCTGCAGCCGTGTTTGAATCAGCTGGAGATGTTTAATGATCTTTTTGGAGTCAGTTTAGGTTTTTGATTCTTTATTGTTGAGATTTTAATACAAAGTTGTTCTGGTGATTTTTTTTCAGGGTGAAGATCTGAAGGCCACTAGTGCCATGGAGATAACAGCTGCTTGAGACCTGGTTTATTAATTTCTAACTGGTTTTGATCAGAGGAGGATGGGTCTCCCCTTGTGAGTCTTGGTTCCTCCCAAGGTTTCTTCCTCCAGCTTTGAGGGAGTTTTTCCTTGCCACTGTCGCCTTTGGCTTGCTCACTGGGGGGTTTTATCTTCTATGTTTTGTTTCTTTTTACTTTTTTCTATCTGTACTTTTATTTGTTCATTTTTTTGAAACTGGTGTCTCTTTGAATGACCTTCAATCAAAGAACTGGTAAGTAATACTTTTTAAAGACATTTTAAAAAATCTGTATTTTATTCTGAAATATTTTATTAAGAAATAAAAATATATTAATATTAAGAAATAGCCAGTTGTTTATATTGTCAGGAAATTGAAAAGAGCCTGGTAAACTAATTACAGACCAGTGGGTCTAAAATGATCACTGATAGCAGCTGTATGGAGCTCATCATTTCTTCATTAATATTCTGTGTCTTTATTTTATGCCCTGTTATAAACAGGAGGACAGAGGTACATCTGGCAGCTGGTGTGAAAGATGAAGAACATAGCGAGAGAGAGAGAGAGAGACGCAGCAGAAAGATGATGGTGATCAGGTGATGGAGAGAGGTTGAGCAGGCGAGGATGGAAAGGGAAGGGTGAGGAAGGAGAAATTAGAGGAATTTGGTGTAAAGAAGAGAATAGTACAAATAACCAGTGAAAAGAAAAAACTACAAAGCCTTGTCATTACTGCACTCTGTGAGAAAGGTGGAAAGTGTCACAAGCTCCTCCAAAATCCTCTCTAACCATGTTTAGACACAGTGGTGCTCAGTTCTGGAGATCTATGAGAGTTCATATCCAACACATGGTTCTAATACTCTGATACCCCTGAAGGTCTTCATGACCTGGTTCTGGTGTGTTAGATTAGGACTGGAGATAAACTCATCAGGGTCAGGATTGGACACCCTTGTTCTAACAGCAACTTCTGTCTCAGGTAAACTGTTGTCATGAAGTCTGCTAAATGTCACTTATACCTCCACATTAATTATGGCCGTGTACGTTATGTGGTCTACATGTGTTTACAGTAGAAGTCTTAGTAAGTGTGTAGAATTTAGAATTAAGAAAAAGCACAGGCTTTCCTGAGGGTTGATTTATGTCTCCCTGTTTTCAGGAAACAGTGCCTTCATAAATGTTAGTCAGTTGTGCACGCTAGCTATTGTTTCTCCCATTCTGGTTCTGCCAATTAACCCACACGTTTGTAGCTCCTAGAAATGCTCCTGACACTCGTAGGGTACTTAACCCATGTCTCCAACAATACATGCGAAGCCAGCCCCCGCAAACATGCTGAACCGCAGCTCCACTGCACCAGCTAACAGAACTATGCCTGCCAACATCACTTAGGAGTGATAAGAGGAAAGAGCACGGCCAATTGTGCTCACGAGTCATAGTGAAAAGAACTGAATTCTAAAATAAGACCTGAAATCTAGACTGTTATTATGTGTGTAAATCGAAAACTCAAAAGGAGCATTAAAAAAAAAAATCACTTTTTTCTCTTTTACTTTTTTTTTTTTACACTCTGTCCTTCTTCTACATAGCCTGGTGTGTGTGTGTGTGTGTGTTTGCATGTGGTTACATTTCAAGCACTGAAAACCTGTCAATTCAATTCAAATTTGGGGGGTAATATAGGGGGACAGGATCCAAAGTGTAGGCAAGGGCAACCGACCACAAATGGACTCGGATCAGCAGCAAGCAGACAGCAGAGGGCAGTTCAGCACACAGGGGAGAGAAAACAAAGGAGAAAATGATGATGTGTTTAGGAGTTTGAATAGACTGATGTGCAGCCTGTAAAGGAAGTAGATTAGAGAGACTGCAGCACTGATCAGGGACCTGTGAACAGAGAGCTGTACAGTCCAAATGTGTTAGTATTCTTACAAGCTCCATCAGCAAGGATAACAGTACAGTGCATTAATGGATTATCTGAGTCCCGTATTGAGTATTGTGGGGCCAAAACATTTATTTTATAATCAATGCAGAATTTAACTGGTAACCAGTGCAGGGACGAGAGAATAGGACACAGCTTCTCTGTGTCATGTAAGGAGAGTACATTACGCAGATTGGCAATATTACGTAGGTGGAAGAAGGCCATTTTAACTATGTAACAGATGTGTGCATCAAATGAGAAGCCAGAGTCAAAACAACTCCTGGGTTTTTTACAGTGCTGCTGGTTATGACTGAGAATCCATTTAATTTTACAGTAATATTTGCAATTTTTGGATTTATTCATATTTGGATCAATTAGTAAAACCTATGTTTTTTTCTGGATTAAGCAAAAACAAGTTGTGAGCCATTCAGTTCTTGTCCAGTTTATGTCTGCTCCAACATTCCTGCACATTTTAGTCTCTGTCTTGTGGAAAGCTTTCTATCCTACCTGCAAATTAGGATGGATAAGTGAACAGATTTGCCAGTATTGCTCTGCATCACAGCTGATCAAGATGGAGAGAAGAGTCTCTGCTTAAAGGGGCTTGGAAATCACTTTTTAAGAGAAAGACGTTTGGGGAGATGATGAAGAGAACGATCTTTCAGAATTTGAAGATCACATTTTTGTTGATTCAGGAGGAGGATGCTGGTGCCCTCTCAGCCCAACCCTCAGAACAACCATCTGCAGAACCTGAAGTAGGTGTAAGATGCTGTGCATGTGGTGTACGTCTGTAGCAGCAGAAAGACTCAGTCTACCTGCATCAAGTGCAGGAAATACATCTGCAGCTCACACACAGTACAACTCTGCCCCTCATGTGTTCTGTAGGCTGGCATGAACTGACTGTGTGTTCAGTGAGGCTGATGTGCTGATGTGGCTCTATTGGGTTAAAAAGCCAGTAATGCAGAGTGTCCAACCAGACCTACAGACATTGGCCGAGTGACACAAACACAAACAGCACAAGACTTCAGTCCATTTTGTAGCATTTTGTACTTTTATACTTGAGTAAAAAAATGTAAATCGTACTTCAGCTTTATTAGGAGCACCTGTACACCACTTCCATCCTGCAGTGATCTACTCAGCCAGTAGGTGGCAGCAGTGCAATAATGCCCATCATGCCCCAGCGTCTGTTCAAAAGCTTGAGCAGCTAATGCTGTCAGACACTCAACAGACAAGGTAATGCAGCTCAGAGCTGTGTGTGCTTTAGTTAAGGCCTTTTATAAGCGGATAACTTACCAACACACACATGAGAACAGTAAAGAAAAGGCATCAGTAGCGTTAGCATAGGCTGTATTTCTGCTAGCTAGTGAAAGAGGCTCTGATAACACAAGCTTGTAAAATGAGCGTCGCGAGCTCGCCAATATAGCAGTAACCTCCTCATTAAAAAGCCTGGCTTCTCCAACTAACATGAGCTGATGATGCAAAGATGACATCACTATTTCACATGTAGTTTTATTCAGCAAAGAGAATAGTTCATACATGTGAGTGACAGCAATATTACTAGTATAATAATCTTCTTCTTATTATTAACTAGTAAAATGATTAGACAAGCAGAGGTAAAACTAGTCTAGAAACGCCCTGTATTGGATGATAACTATAAATAATACTACACTCCCATGAGGAGAACTTTGGAGATGATTTAATGAACACAGTGATGAAAAACCACAACTTTCTATAGGAATGTTATTAGTATTTATTTTAATATTAATGTTTTACTGAGGAAATAAACACTTGCTCAGAAAAGCCGCTTTTTAACTCTTAATTATCACAGATATCTAAAACATCTGCACAGAGCTGTATAGTTTTATATATTTTTAAATTATTTAATTTTTGTCACCTTGCAGTTACTTCTCTATCTAGATCAACATCATGAACCGAGCGGTGGAGCTTTTAAGGAGCAGACAGCAGCTGATCGAGTCTCAGACAGACGTGTTTCTGATGGAGGAGCTTCTTTAACCGCTCCGTTAGAAGAGATGACCGATCATCAGAGGAAGAAGGAAGAAGAAAGAGAGGAGAAAGCCCTTCTGTCTCCTAGCATGAGAACCTGAGGTGGCTTGTAATTAATGCTCACTCTTCTCTTCTCACATGTAGACTGAGTACAGCATTGGAAACTACCTCACTGCAATGTTCCAGTATATTGTGGAGCATCCCATTCTCCAGTTCCTCATCATGGTCATTGCTCTGGTTAACTGTGTCATCATCAGCGCCAAGACCATCTCAAGAATTGCCAAGGTGAGAACACTAAATCTTAACGCCACCAGATATTTTCAGACAGTCCGATCATGTTGCCTCTCCCACTGATTGACTAACTCTACAGCACAGCTCTGTGCTTCTATCAGTGTGTTTTGTAGGTGATGACGGGTGATGTTTCTGAGACTTTCAGAAACCCTGTATATTAAACTCCACTCTCTTTCTCACTGTAATTTCAGGACCATGAGACTGCATTCCTGATCTGGGAGCGGATCATCTTCACCGCTTTTATTTCAGAGATTGTTCTCAAATTGACCTGCGGTTTCAGTATTTTTTTGGTGGCATTGTTTTTTACAGTTTTCTCCTGGAACCTCCTCAAAATGTTTACTCCTATTAATCCATATTTTCCTTGTAGAAGGTTGCTGTGTCTCATCAAGTCTTATTTGATCTTTACTTCTTCTGTATCTGCAGAGCGGGTGGAATGTCCTGGATTTCTTGATCAATCTGGCTCTTAGATTGATCAAGGGTACAGATTCTTGCCCCCAAGCCAAAATAGGGTCATCAGGTGAGGAAAATTACAGTGACGTGTTCCCACATTTTAAGATCTCATCAGGTTTTTCATCTAGATCAATGGTCCTCATAAAGAAATGGACAAGAGGAGAGTGATGATGTATCTGTTTAGACCGAGTTTACAATTCTTAACTGTTCAATATTTGTGCTTCTTTCTTTTCTCCTTTTCCAGAATGCTGCGACTCTTTCGGCGTGTCAGGCTGTTTGCTTTCTTCTAGGGATTTTCCAGAGCACTCAACAGCATCTCCCGCTCCTTCTCTTGGGCATGGTGTAATGCTCTACGCTGTGTGTGAACAGCTTTGTCTTTAAATGTGCTCTAGATGTTTGGCCTGTGTGGAGTGATGCTGTTTGAGGATGATGTTCCATTTGCTTTTGGAGACTTCCCTACAGCCCTGTACACTCTGTTCATCTGCATCACCCATGGCTGGTTTAAAATCTACTATGGTTTTAAGGGGTAAGCAGCTCTTGTCTGGATCTCTGACTTTAACTAAATGAGTAAAAGTGTCAGTTCTGAAAGAGAACACTAGGTGAACATATGTGAGTGCAGTAAACTTCAGTGTACGTCCATCTGTTTTGGCACGTTTGTATTTGGTGAAGAGTCATATTTTATAGCCGCTCTACTGACAGTTTTGTCTAATTTAATATTCTGTCCATTTCAGTGTGGATGAAGCTCTTCGCTATGCTGCATTGGTGTACTTCTTCATCTTCAGCTGTGGGTTCATCTTCCTGAACATTTTTAGTTCTGTGATTATCATGAATCAAGAACTAGCTGTGGAAGCAGATTCCACTAAGGTAAGCCTGCTTTACATCCTAGCTTCACCTCCTGAGAACAACAGTGTGCAAATACCCAGTTTAACCCCCTACTTAAAGATACGCAAGATGAACATATTAATATTGTCTGCATATAAGTCATTTTTCTTTCTCTATATTTATTCAAACTGAATTATTTTTGTCACAATAACAGTCAGAAGAAGATGAATCCCAGAAGGATCTGGTACATGTGGAGGAAATAGTCGCATAAACCAGCATGACCCAGCGCCAGACACAGTCTCATGACAGGTGTCTCACGAACCTGACTTTTGACAAAATCTGGTCCTGTTAAGTTTGGCCATTGACCGGAATGAGTTCCAGGAGATTCGCCAGAAGTTGATGAAGTATGGGTCAACAGCACAGCTAATAAACACCTTATTTTACTTTCAGTCTGTCAACGGCTATTATGAAAAGGTCCGCCTGGACCGTAGAATGATGCACTGCTCTGACTGTAAATGTGTTCATCCAGGATTGTGGATGAGGTCCGAAACCTGCCCATCAATAAAGAGCGGGAGCTCCAGGCCCAGACGGAGAAAGAGATGGCCACCACCTTGACGGACAACTTGTTGGGTGATGACATCGCCTCTGGCCATGATATTCTGTCTACTTTCATCGCTCTGGAAGAGGTGAAGAAATACTGTTACTTAGCACAAACACTTGAAGCACTGTAATCAGATGAGAAGTGTATCTTGTTCCTCTAGAAATAAGACTTCTATTTACTCTGAGCTTTCTTCTCTGTTTCAGGCCAACCTTCTGTTTTCTATCAACCTTTTATTTTATATTCCTGTTAAAAACAGAAGGACAGAGGTGGACATCTGGCAACTGGTCTAAAAGATGAATAGTGAGAGATAGATATAGAGATAGAGATGCAGCAGAAAGATGATGGAGAGAGGTTAAGCAGTCGAGGATGGAAAGAGAAGGGCGAGGAAGGAGAAATAGGTGGAATTTGACCTGATGGAAAGAAGATTGATGTTCAGATAAACAGTTAAAAGAAAAAAACTACACAGTCTCGTCATTACTGCACTTTGTGACAACGCTGGGGTGTGTGGATATTGTAAGATTACTGTGGATATAAGTGTAAATATTGTTCAAAATAAATATATTTGATAACCGCCTTTTCTATCTTGTTTGCTTAATTTGGTATCAGCTAGCTAGCTGAGACTTTGTAAAACGCGTAGCTAGTCGCTAATAAGCTAGCATGTTAGCGAGCTAGCTGAATATTCAGAATTAACCAGCTAACGTTTTAAAGAGGGTCAAATATTGTGTTATGTGCTAAATATGAGATACATGGTCATAAATGTAATAAACTGCATTATGGACAGTTTACTTAGCTAGTGAAGTTATAATCAAACTCAAAAATACTGAATAACATGAAGTTACTTCAGAGAAGACGGCTATGAAGCTAGCACTAGCTAGCTAACTTACTGTTAGCTATGTTGATGGTTTCAGGGCAGCTTGGTGAAACTACTTACTGAAATGTATTATTAATAAGAAAATTAGGAGTGATATTTCATGAACTTGTCCCTCAGTAGATGATGAGTTAGCACTAATGTTATATTAATTGGGGTTTTGGGTGTTTTTTCATTCATTTAATGTAATGTTTAGCTTCTACAGTCTCCACTCACTCTGTGTAGGATTTGTACAGTAGGGGTTGGCTCTGTTCTCTTGTCTGCACTCATATTAACGGCTTGTGCTCCACCCATAACTTCATTACTTTAATGCTTTTTGTAGACCCACATGATATAAATTATGTAATTTACAAAAATCTAATTTATCCTGTGTGTTTTTTCTTTATTTTGGTTAGTTTGGAGGTGAGTGAGTGAGACTGTGGAATAGTTTAATTTTAAACTTATTATTAGCACTGCTGAGATAAATAATTATTAGCACTGCTGAGGTAAATTATTATTAGCACTGCTGAGGTAAATAATTATTAGCAATACTGAGATAAATTATTATTAGCACTGCTGAGGTAAATTATTATTAGCACTGCTGAGGTAAATAATTATTAGCAATGCAGAGGTAAATAATTATTAGCACTACTGAGATAAATAATTATTAGCACTGCTGAGATAAATTATTATTAGCACTACTGAGGTAAATTATTATTAGCAATATTGAGGTAAATTATTATTAGCAATGCTGAGATGGAATTATTATTAGCACTGCTGAGGTAAATAATTATTAGCACTGCTGAGGTAAATAATTATTAGTACTGCTGAGGTAAATTATTATTAGCACTGCTGAGGTAAATAATTATTAGTACTGCTGAGGTAAATTATTATGCAGACTCTGAGGTAAATAATTATTAGCACTGCTGAGGTAAATAATTATTAGTACTGCTGAGGTAAATTATTATTAGCACTGCTGAGGTAAATAATTATTAGTACTGCTGAGGTAAATTATTATGCAGACTCTGAGGTAAATAATTATTAGCACTGCTGAGGTAAATAATTATTAGTACTGCTGAGGTAAATTATTATGCAGACTCTGAGGTAAATTATTATTAGCACTGCTGAGGTAAATAATTATTAGTACTGCTGAGGTAAATTATTATGCAGACTCTGAGGTAAATTATTATTAGCACTGCTGAGATGAAATTATTATTAGCACTGCTGAGGTAAATAATTATTAGCACTGCTGAGGTAAATTATTATTAGCACTACTGAGGTAAATTATTATTAGCAATGCTGAGGTAAATAATTATTAGAACTGATGAGTGCTGAGGTAAATAATTATTAGCAATGCTGAGGTAAATAATTATTAGTACTGCTGAGGTAAATTATTATGCAGACTCTGAGGTAAATAATTATTAGCGCTGCTGAGGTAAATAATTATTAGTAGTGCTGACGTAAATTATTATGCAGACTCTGAGGTAAATTATTATGCATACTCTGAGGTAAACTATTATTAGCAATGCTGAGATGAAATTACTATTTGCACTGCTGAGGTAAATTATTATTAGCACTGCTGAGATGAAATTATTATTAGCAATGCTGAGATGAAATTATTATTAGGACTGCTGTGTGCTGAGGTAAATTATTATTAGCACTGCTGAGATTAAATTATTATTAGCACTAGCCGAGTGCTGAGGTAAATTATTATTAGCACTAGCCGAGTGCTGAGGTAAATTATTATTAGCACTGCTGAGTGCTGAGTTCAATAATTATTAGCACTGCTGAGTTCAATAATTATTAGCACTGCTGAGGTAAATAGTTATTAGCACTGCTGAGGTAAATAGTTATTAGCACTGCTGAGGTAAATCATTATTAGCACTGCTGAGGTAAATTATTAGCAATGCTGAGGTAAATCATTTTTAGCAATGCTGAGGTAAATTATTATGCAGACTCTGAGGTAAATTATTATTAGCAATATTGAGGTAAATTATTATTAGCAATGCTGAGGTAAATAATTATTAGCACTGCTGAGGTAAATAACTATTAGCAATGCTGAGGTAAATAATAATTTGCTCTGCTGAGGTAAATTATTATTAGCAATGCTGAGGTAAATAATTATTAGCAATGCTGAGGTAAATAATTATTAGCACTGCTAAGGTAAATAATTATTAGCACTGCTGAGGTAAATAATTATTAGCAATGCTGAGGTAAATAATTATTAGCACTGCTGAGGTAAATAACTATTAGCAATGCTGAGGTAAATAATTATTTGCTCTGCTGAGGTAAATTATTATTAGCAATGCTGAGGTAAATAATTATTAGCAATGCTGAGGTAAATAATTATTAGCACTGCTAAGGTAAATAATTATTAGCACTGCTAAGGTAAATAATTATTAGCAATGCTGAGGTAAATAATTATTAGCACTGCTTAGGTAAATAATTATTAGCAATGCTGAGGTAAATAATTATTAGCAATGCTGAGGTAAATAATTATTAGCACTGCTGAGGTAAATAATTATTAGCAATGCTGAGGTAAATAATTATTAGCACTGCTAAGGTAAATAATTATTAGCACTGCTTAGGTAAATAATTATTAGCAATGCTGAGGTAAATAATTATTAGCAATGCTGAGGTAAATAATTATTAGCACTGCTTAGGTAAATAATTATTAGCAATGCTGAGGTAAATAATTATTAGCACTGCTGAGGTAAATAATTATTAGCAATGCTGAGGTAAATAATTATTAGCACTGCTGAGGTAAATAATTATTAGCACTGCTTAGGTAAATCATTATTAGCACTGCTAAGGTAAATAATTATTAGCACTGCTTAGGTAAATAATTATTAGCAATGCTGAGGTAAATAATTATTAGCACTGCTGAGGTAAATAATTATTTGCAATGCTGAGGTAAGTTATTATTAGCATTTACACTGCCCGCTGCGTCCGCAAAGCAACCACCATTGTGGATGACCCCACCCACCCTTCACACAGACTGTTCTCCCTCCTGCCATCAGGAAGAAGGTACCGCAGCATCAGGTCCAACACGACCAGACTCTGCAATAACTTCTTCCCCCAAGCCATCAGACTGAAAGTAGGGTGTCGGATTAAAAAAAACTAGCTTTCTACAAAACCACCTTCTCCAGTTTTAACTGGATGCACAAGAAAATAGAAATGAAGCTCCAGTCACTGGTTAATCAGTATTCCTCCCTACAAATGAAGACACCATGAAGACTAAAGAAAGAACACTCCACACAGCTCCGAGAAATGGTTATTGGTGAGTGTGAGTCAGGGAATGGAGACAAAACAATTTCCAAGTCACTGAACTTCACCTGGCATATGAAAATATTTAAACCTGCACAAGCCTTCATTTTCTATCTTTCCTCTTTCTTAGAGTGTCAGAACTGTCTGTATTTAAATGTAAAGGTAAATATTCAGCAGTTCCTGATTGTCACTCTCCGGCCTACCTGTGATTAGTAGCTTAGTGTGTTAAAATTATTACCTGTCCACATCTTAAACTCATTGAATTTATGCAGTATAACAAATATTAAATATTATTTTATTATTAAATAAGCAGGCATTAAATGTGGTATTCACTTTAATGTGGCTACAATGTAAGTTTCAGTCTTTACCAAAAACCTGCAGATCAGTGCCCTCTACTGGTCACGTGTCCGACATTCTTGATGAATTTAAAATTTTCAATAAATATTTCTTTATTATTTAATAAACGTCCCTTACCCCATAAGCAGTCAATCCCCCAGACATGTTTGATATCTGAAGGTGCTTATTATGAGGGGAATATAATGATAAAAATGTATAAATGTGAAATCTAAATATAAATTTTGTAACTTTTGTTGATGTAAATTCCCAATATAAAATATGATAAAAATATCAGTGTGTTTGATGTGGAACAGACTGTAACATATCTTATATTTATAAAACAATGAAATCTTTAGTTTATGGATTTTCCTCTTTTTCATTTTTAAACACATCGTTGATGAAATTTTTCTTTAGACAAGTTTTTTTTTAAAGAAGCTGCAGAAAGGTTTATTTACTTATTTGCAAGCTCTGTATTTCCTTCAGGTAATGCTAATCTGTAATATCACAATACGGGTAGTGTATCGAACACAACCTAAACCTTTATATTTCATCAATATTCATTATTTTTTCTTTAAAGTGGAGCTAAATTGTTAACTGTTAACACAAATTCAGAATGACTTCAGTGAAACACTTCCAGCAATAAAGGGGTTGGTTTTATCAACCGGAAGTTGATCCTCCATGTTTACAGTTGTCAGTGAACCGCCTATAAATATAAGTATATCTATAAAAAATATTCTGTTCTAATAATTCTAATATTTTAATCTTCATTTTTATTGATCAGTGACCACTAGATAATATCATATATGAATATTCTGTCCATTTACAATCACTTAGTATTCAGATCAACGACATGTGATCAGTCCTCGTGACCCAACTAGACTAGCATATGCGCTAACTAGCAGATGCGCTTGTCGGCTGGGTGACGTTTGATGGTGGAACGTTTATGACGTCATAGAGTGAGAGAGATTCCATGGTAACGAACAGAGCGGCGGAGCTTTTAAGGAGCAGACAGCAGCTGATCGAGTCTCAGAAGAGATGAGCGATCACCAAAAGAAGAAGAAGAAGGAGGAAGTAAGAGAGGAGAAAGCCCTTCTGTCTCCCAGCAGACAGAACCAGAAGCACCTCGCCATGCTCAAGGTGGACCAGGTTCTTTTTTACCTGTTCTCTTAAACTTCTCCATTTACCTGTTTTTTCAGGTTCTTTCCAGAGCTTTTGGTAAATACATTTTGTGTAAGATGTGTGTATGGATATAGAGTCTAAATGAATGTCTGTCTTTTTGGGGGCAGAAAACATCTAAAACCTCTTTGGAACCACAGTCCGTGATGGAGGAAGTGGAGGAACCAGGAGAGGGCTTCATGGAGCTGCTCCACGAAAATGTAAGAAAGACAAAGGAGTTTCACTTCAGTAATGAACTATAAGGAGTCACTGGGTTTAATCCATCATGTGCTGAGTTGTGGAATTGCTCTACTATAAATCCTAAGACCTTTATAAGACCAGCTTTGGCTCTTCACTGGGCCTTTGAGTCCTGACCAAAAGTTCTGAGATGTTAATAATTCTCACTCTTCTCTTCTCACATGTAGACGGAGTACAACATTGGAAACTACATCTCTGCAATGTTCCAGTATATTGTGGAGCACCCAATTGTCCAGTTCCTCATCCTGGTCATTGCACTCCTCAACTGCATCATCATCAGCGTCCAGACCAACTCGAGGATTGCCAAGGTGAGAACCCAAAATCTTGATGTCACCAGATATTTTCAGACAGTTCGATCATGTTCCCTCTCCCACTGACTGACTAACCCTACAGTACAGTTCTGTGCTTCTGTCAGTGTGTTTTGTAGGACAGGTGATGTTTCTGGTACTTGTGTTTGAGTGTACTTTCAGAAACCCTGTATATTAAACTCCACTCTCTTTCTGACTGTAATTTCAGGACCATGAGACTGCATTCCTGATCTGGGAGTGGATCATCTTCACCGCTTTCATTTCAGAGATTGTTCTCAAGTTCACCTACGGTTTCAGGATTTTCTGGATGGTACTGTTTTTTTTCTCAAAATGTTTACTTCTATTAATCCATATTTTCCTTGTAGAAGGTTGCTGTGTCTCATCAAGTCTTATTTGATCATTATTTCTTCTGTATCTGCAGAGTGGGTGGAATGTCCTGGATTTCTTGGTCAGTCTGGGTCTGATGGTGGGGTACAGATTCTTGCCCCCAAGCCAAAATAGGATCATCAGGTGAGGAAAATTACAGTGACGTGTTCCCACATTTTAAAACTCCTCAGGTTTTTCATCTAGATCAGTGTTCCTCATAAAAGGATGGAAAAGAGGAGAGTGATGGTGTATCTGTTCAGACTGAGCTCACAGTTTGTAACTGTTCAATATTTGTGCTTCTTTCTTTTCTCCTTTTCCAGAACGCTGCGACTCTTTCGGAGTGTAAGGCTGTTTGCTTTTTCCGAGGGATTTTCCAGAGCACTCAACAGCATCGCCCGTTCCATGTCTGCACTGCTGAACATCTTCATCCTCATCATGTGCTTCATGGTGGTATGTGCTCTTCCACAATTCGTATTTGTATGATAAAATCTCAGAAACGATCCAAAAGATAAGGTCTCTGTACTTGTGTTTTGTTCATGGTGAAATGCTGTACGCTGTGTCTGAAATGCTCTGTTATTGATTGTGCTCTAGATGTTTGGCCTGTGTGGAGTGATGCTGTTTGGGGATGAAGTTCCATCTGCTTTTGGAGACTTCCCTACAGCCCTGTACACTCTGTTCATCTGCATCACCCAGAATGGCTGGTTTAAAATCTACTATGGATTTAAGGGGTAAGCAGCTCTTGTCTGGATCTCTGACTATAACTAAATAAGTAAAAGTGTCAGTTCTGAAAGAGAACACTAGGTGAACATATGCGAGTGCAGTAAACTTCAGTGTACGTCCATCTGTTTTGGCACGTTTGTATTTGGTGAAGATTCATATTTTATAGCCACTCTGCTGACAGTTTTGTCTAATTTAATATTCTGTCCATTTCAGTGTGGATGAAGCACTTCGCTATGCTGCGTTGGTGTACTTCTTCATCTTCATCTTCAGCTGTGGGTTCATCTTCCTTAACTTTTTTAGTTCTGTGATTATCACCAATCAAGAACTAGCTGTGGAAACGGATTCCACTAAGGTAAGCCTGCTTTACATCCTAGCTTCACCTCCTGAGAACAACAGCGTGCAAATACCCAGTTTAACCCCCTACTCTACCTGAACATATTAATATTGTCTGCATGTAAGTCATGATTTTCCTCTTATTTTATTCCAACTAAAACTTTTGTCTTAATAACAGTCAGAAGAAGATGAATCCCAGAAGGATCTGGTACATGTGGATGAAGTGGTCGCAAAAACCAGCATGACCCAGCGCCAGACACCGTGGCACGACAGCTGCCTGACGAACCTGACTCTGGAGAACTTTGAGAATCTCGTCCTGTTAAGAGAAGCCATCGACAGGAATAAGAAAGAGTTCCAGGAGATTCGTCAGAAGTTGATAAAGTAAGGTTCAACAGCACAGCTGATAAACACCTTATTTTACTTTCAGTCTGTCAACGGCTATTATGAAAAGGTCCGCCTGGACCGTAGAATGATGAACTGCTCTGACTGTAAATGTGTTCATCCAGGATTGTGGAAGAGGTCCGAAACCTGCCCGTCAATAAAGAGCGGGAGCTCCAGGCCCAGAGGGAAAAAGAGATGGCTACCACCTTGACGGACAACTTGTTGGGTGATGACATCGCCTCTGGCCAGGCTGGAGATATTCTGTCCACTTTCATCGCTCTGGAAGAGGTGAAGAAATACTGTTACTGAGCACAAACACTTGAAGCACCGTAATCAGATGAGAAGTGTATCTTGTTCCTCTAGAAATAAGACTTCTATTTACTCTGAGCTTTCTTCTCTGTTTCAGGCCAACCTTCTGGATTCACGGACAACAACTGACGTGTTTGGTGAAGGTTTGGTGCAGGAAGGGATTCGCAGGCTGGCCAGAGAAGCTGTGACCGATTCCCTGTTGCGCAGCAAGTCTTCAGTAATGTCCGTGACCCATAGTAATTAAGTCATGCTGAAGCATTGACTATTGATCCTTGGTGGGATGTTATTGGACTTCTGTGCTAGTCACAGTTTGTCCATAACAAACAGCACGTTCAAACACAAGGTTGCTTATAAGTGTACTTGGTACAGAGCACCTTGGGTCAGAGGTAAGTTACCGACATCGAGGTCTTGTCGTCTGACCTGTGGCTGCGTGTTTCGGATGCATTGGTAAAGAGAGGTGCTGAGCTGTGAGCTGATCACCATCTGATGAGTTGAATCAGGTGGCAGCTAAACCTGCCAGACAAACCTGACAGGCCCAAACGAGTAGTCTGTGTCTGCCAGGGAAAGCTGGCAGAGGACTCTGATTTTCATCTCTGAACTCTCATCTCCAAGGGAGCTTCTCACATGTTCTGGAGGAGGTTGGAGACACTGATTCAGAATTGACCTTGTTGAAGACCTCAGTTGTGGAAGCAACTGTTCATAGCTGTTGCCAAAACCTTGTCCGTGCCTGTTATGATGGCAACCAAAGAACCTGTTGGTGAACACCAGCAGTGAGGGAGGCTGTCAAGCGGAAGAAGGAGAATCGGGGCACTCTTGATTCCGCTGATTGGCACAGACAAGTAAATAAGGTAGCAGCTTTGGCAGTGGCAGAAGCGAAATCCAGGGCATGTGAGGAGTCTGTAGAGTTAATGGAGACTGATTTTCAGGTGTCTTCAAAGATGTTCTGGAAAAGGCTCCAACAACTCAGAAGGGGGAGGAGGGACATTGCCCAAACTGTGCTCAATAAGGGTGATGAAGCTCTGAACTCAGCTGAGGATATTGTTGGGCACCAGAAGGAACACTTTGAGAAGCTCCTAAAGCCGAGGAACATGCCTTCTACCCTGAAGGTTGAGCTGGAGACTTCCAGGGAGGCAGAATTCGTCTGTGGCCAAAGTCACTGATGTAGTGAAAAAGCTTCACAGTGACAAGGCACTAGAGTGGATGAGATTCGCCTGGAATTGCTGAAAGCTCTTGCATGGACCTCAGAAAGCTCTCAATTTACCAGCTGAACTACATCCCCACCCTGGTCACGGACACAAGCGGTTGAAATGAGGTTATGTCCTCTGTTATCTGGGAGAGTCTCAGAGTAGAGCCGCTGCTCCTTCTCATTGAGAGGAGCCAGCTGAGGTTGTTGGGGCGTCTGATAAGGATGTCCCCCCAGTTGCCTCCTGTTGGAGATGTACTGGGCACAGCCAGCTGGGAGGAGACCCCGAGGTAAACCTTGGACTTGCTGGAAGTATTATATCTCCTGGCTGGCCTGGGAGCGCCTTGGGATGCTGGAGACAGGGATGCCTGGGTTTCTGTGCTTCCCCCATTGCCACTGCAGGCCCTGAGCTGAATGAAGTGGATAAGAATATGAAAAAAGACGATTAGGCATTCCACAACATCTTCTGGGTGAAACTGGTTGTTAGGTAACATTAAGTAAAGTCCAGCGGTAAGATGAGGTAAGTTTGTGTTTTTTTTTATTTCTCTTGGCTCTGATTTAAACTCCTGCAGCCGTGTTTGAATCAGCTGGAGATGTTTAATGATCTTTTTGGAGTCAGTTTAGGTTTTTGATTCTTTATTGTTGAGATTTTAATACAAAGTTGTTCTGGTGATTTTTTTTTCAGGGTGAAGATCTGAAGGCCACTAGTGCCATGGAGATAACAGCTGCTTGAGACCTGGTTTATTAATTTCTAACTGGTTTTGATCAGAGGAGGATGGGTCTCCCCTTGTGAGTCTTGGTTCCTCCCAAGGTTTCTTCCTCCAGCTTTGAGGGAGTTTTTCCTTGCCACTGTCGCCTTTGGCTTGCTCACTGGGGGGTTTTATCTTCTATGTTTTGTTTCTTTTTACTTTTTTCTATCTGTACTTTTATTTGTTCATTTTTTTGAAACTGGTGTCTCTTTGAATGACCTTCAATCAAAGAACTGGTAAGTAATACTTTTTAAAGACATTTTAAAAAATCTGTATTTTATTCTGAAATATTTTATTAAGAAATAAAAATATATTAATATTAAGAAATAGCCAGTTGTTTATATTGTCAGGAAATTGAAAAGAGCCTGGTAAACTAATTACAGACCAGTGGGTCTAAAATGATCACTGATAGCAGCTGTATGGAGCTCATCATTTCTTCATTAATATTCTGTGTCTTTATTTTATGCCCTGTTATAAACAGGAGGACAGAGGTACATCTGGCAGCTGGTGTGAAAGATGAAGAACATAGCGAGAGAGAGAGAGAGAGACGCAGCAGAAAGATGATGGTGATCAGGTGATGGAGAGAGGTTGAGCAGGCGAGGATGGAAAGGGAAGGGTGAGGAAGGAGAAATTAGAGGAATTTGGTGTAAAGAAGAGAATAGTACAAATAAACAGTGAAAAGAAAAAACTACAAAGCCTTGTCATTACTGCACTCTGTGAGAAAGGTGGAAAGTGTCACAAGCTCCTCCAAAATCCTCTCTAACCATGTTTAGACACAGTGGTGCTCAGTTCTGGAGATCTATGAGAGTTCATATCCAACACATGGTTCTAATACTCTGATACCCCTGAAGGTCTTCATGACCTGGTTCTGGTGTGTTAGATTAGGACTGGAGATAAACTCATCAGGGTCAGGATTGGACACCCTTGTTCTAACAGCAACTTCTGTCTCAGGTAAACTGTTGTCATGAAGTCTGCTAAATGTCACTTATACCTCCACATTAATTATGGCCGTGTACGTTATGTGGTCTACATGTGTTTACAGTAGAAGTCTTAGTAAGTGTGTAGAATTTAGAATTAAGAAAAAGCACAGGCTTTCCTGAGGGTTGATTTATGTCTCCCTGTTTTCAGGAAACAGTGCCTTCATAAATGTTAGTCAGTTGTGCACGCTAGCTATTGTTTCTCCCATTCTGGTTCTGCCAATTAACCCACACGTTTGTAGCTCCTAGAAATGCTCCTGACACTCGGAGGGTACTTAACCCATGTCTCCAACAATACATGCGAAGCCAGCCCCCGCAAACATGCTGAACCGCAGCTCCACTGCACCAGCTAACAGAACTATGCCTGCCAACATCACTTAGGAGTGATGAGAGGAAAGAGCACGGCCAATTGTGCTCACTTGGACTCCAGCCACTGATGGCAAGGCGGCATGGCTCGGGATTCGAACTCAGAACCCCCCGAGTCATAGTGAAAAGAACTGAATTCTAAAATAAGACCTGAAATCTAGACTGTTATTATGTGTGTAAATCAAAAACTCAAAAGGAGCATTAAAAAAAAAAACATTTTTTTTTCTTTTTTACTTTTTTTTTTTTTTTACACTCTGTCCTTCTTCTACATAGCCTTGTGTGTGTGTGTGTGTGTGTGTGTGTGTGTTTGCATGTGGTTACATTTCAAGCACTGAAAACCTGTCAATTCAATTCAAATTTGGGGGGTAATATAGGGGGACAGGATCCAAAGTGTAGGCAAGGGCAACCGACCACAAATGGACTCGGATCAGCAGCAAGCAGACAGCAGAGGGCAGTTCAGCACACAGGGGAGAGAAAACAAAAGAGAAAATGATGATGTGTTTAGGAGTTTGAATAGACTGATGTGCAGCCTGTAAAGGAAGTAGATTAGAGAGACTGCAGCACTGATCAGGGACCTGTGAACAGAGAGCTGTACAGTCCAAATGTGTTAGTATTCTTACAAGCTCCATCAGCAAGGATAACAGTACAGTGCATTAATGGATTATCTGAGTCCCGAACACCAATAGGAAGTTTATTCCAGAGTTGGGGAGCCTTATAAGAGAAAGCTCTTCCTCCAGTGTTGGTTCTTCTAAAGCCAGGAGTTGTGAACGAAGTGTACGTGATGGGTTGTGTGGTTTAAGAAGTTCCTCAAGGTATTGTGGGGCCAAAACATTTATTTTATAATCAATGCAGAATTTAACTGGTAACCAGTGCAGGGACGAGAGAATAGGACACAGCTTCTCTGTGTCATGTAAGGAGAGTACATTACGCAGATTGGCAATATTACGTAGGTGAAAGAAGGCCATTTTAACTATGTAACAGATGTGTGCATCAAATGAGAAGCCAGAGTCAAAACAACTCCTGGGTTTTTTACAGTGCTGCTGGTTATGACTGAGAATCCATTTAATTTTACAGTAATATTTGGAATTTTTGGATTTATTCATATTTGGATCAATTAGTAAAACCTATGTTTTTTTCTGGATTAAGCAAAAACAAGTTGTGAGCCATTCAGTTCTTGTCCAGTTTATGTCTGCTCCAACATTCCTGCACATTTTAGTCTCTGTCTTGTGGAAACCTTTCTGTATGTGCTCACTCTATCCTACCTGCAAATTAGGATGGATAAGTGAACAGATTTGCCAGTATTGCTCTGCATCACAGCTGATCAAGATGGAGAGAAGAGTCTCTGCTTAAAGGGGCTTGGAAATCACTTTTTAAGAGAAAGACGTTTGGGGAGATGATGAAGAGAACGATCTTTCAGAATTTGAAGATCACATTTTTGTTGATTCAGGAGGAGGATGCTGGTGCCCTCTCAGCCCAACCCACAGAACAACCATCTGCAGAATCTGAAGTAGGTGTAAGATGCTGTGCATGTGGTGTACGTCTGTAGCAGCAGAAAGACTCAGTCTACCTGCATCAAGTGCAGGAAATACATCTGCAGCTCACACACAGTACAACTCTGCCCCTCATGTGTTCTGTAGGCTGGCATGAACTGACTATGTGTTCAGTGAGGCTGATGTGCTGATGTGGCTCTATTGGGTTAAAAAGCCAGTAATGCAGAGTGTCCAACCAGACCTACAGACATTGGCCGAGTAACACAAACACAAACAGCACAAGACTTCAGTCCATTTTGTAGCATTTTGTACTTTTATACTTGAGTAAAAAAATGTAAATCGTACTTCAGCTTTATTAGGAGCACCTGTACACCACTTCCATCCTGCAGTGATCTACTCAGCCAGTAGGTGGCAGCAGTGCAATAATGCCCATCATGCCCCAGAGTCTGTTCAAAAGCTTGAGCAGCTAATGCTGTCAGACACTCAACAGACAAGGTAATGCAGCTCAGAGCTGTGTGTGCTTTAGTTAAGGCCTTTTATAAGCGGATAACTTACCAACACACACATGAGAACAGTAAAGAAAAGGCATCAGTAGCGTTAGCATAGGCTGTATTTCTGCTAGCTAGTGAAAGAGGCTCTGATAACACAAGCTTGTAAAATGAGCGTCGCGAGCTCGCCAATATAGCAGTAACCTCCTCATTAAAAAGCCTGGCTTCTCCAACTAACATGAGCTGATGATGCAAAGATGACATCACTATTTCACATGTAGTTTTATTCAGCAAAGAGAATAGTTCATACATGTGAGTGACAGCAATATTACTAGTATAATAATCTTCTTCTTATTATTAACTAGTAAAATGATTAGACAAGCAGAGGTAAAACTAGTCTAGAAACGCCCTGTATTGGATGATAACTATAAATAATACTACACTCCCATGAGGAGAACTTTGGAGATGATTTAATGAACACAGTGATGAAAAACCACAACTTTCTATAGGAATGTTATTAGTATTTATTTTAATATTAATGTTTTACTGAGGAAATAAACACTTGCTCAGAAAAGCCGCTTTTTAACTCTTAATTATCACAGATATCTAAAACATCTGCACAGAGCTGTATAGTTTTATATATTTTTAAATTATTTAATTTTTGTCACCTTGCAGTTACTTCTCTATCTAGATCAACATCATGAACCGAGCGGTGGAGCTTTTAAGGAGCAGACAGCAGCTGATCGAGTCTCAGACAGACGTGTTTCTGATGGAGGAGCTTCTTTAACCGCTCCGTTAGAAGAGATGACCGATCATCAGAGGAAGAAGGAAGAAGAAAGAGAGGAGAAAGCCCTTCTGTCTCCTAGCATGAGAACCTGAGGTGGCTTGTAATTAATGCTCACTCTTCTCTTCTCACATGTAGACTGAGTACAGCATTGGAAACTACCTCACTGCAATGTTCCAGTATATTGTGGAGCATCCCATTCTCCAGTTCCTCATCATGGTCATTGCTCTGGTTAACTGTGTCATCATCAGCGCCAAGACCATCTCAAGAATTGCCAAGGTGAGAACACTAAATCTTAACGCCACCAGATATTTTCAGACAGTCCGATCATGTTGCCTCTCCCACTGATTGACTAACTCTACAGCACAGCTCTGTGCTTCTATCAGTGTGTTTTGTAGGTGATGACGGGTGATGTTTCTGAGACTTTCAGAAACCCTGTATATTAAACTCCACTCTCTTTCTCACTGTAATTTCAGGACCATGAGACTGCATTCCTGATCTGGGAGCGGATCATCTTCACCGCTTTTATTTCAGAGATTGTTCTCAAATTGACCTGCGGTTTCAGTATTTTTTTGGTGGCATTGTTTTTTA
Source organism: Salminus brasiliensis (assembly GCF_030463535.1). Taxonomy (NCBI): domain Eukaryota; kingdom Metazoa; phylum Chordata; class Actinopteri; order Characiformes; family Bryconidae; genus Salminus; species Salminus brasiliensis. Next base: position 29,346,002 of record NC_132885.1, on the reverse strand, counting down.
CAGTTTTCTCCTGGAACCTCCTCAAAATGTTTACTCCTATTAATCCATATTTTCCTTGTAGAAGGTTGCTGTGTCTCATCAAGTCTTATTTGATCTTTACTTCTTCTGTATCTGCAGAGCGGGTGGAATGTCCTGGATTTCTTGATCAATCTGGCTCTTAGATTGATCAAGGGTACAGATTCTTGCCCCCAAGCCAAAATAGGGTCATCAGGTGAGGAAAATTACAGTGACGTGTTCCCACATTTTAAGATCTCATCAGGTTTTTCATCTAGATCAATGGTCCTCATAAAGAAATGGACAAGAGGAGAGTGATGATGTATCTGTTTAGACCGAGTTTACAATTCTTAACTGTTCAATATTTGTGCTTCTTTCTTTTCTCCTTTTCCAGAATGCTGCGACTCTTTCGGCGTGTCAGGCTGTTTGCTTTCTTCTAGGGATTTTCCAGAGCACTCAACAGCATCTCCCGCTCCTTCTCTTGGGCATGGTGTAATGCTCTACGCTGTGTGTGAACAGCTTTGTCTTTAAATGTGCTCTAGATGTTTGGCCTGTGTGGAGTGATGCTGTTTGAGGATGATGTTCCATTTGCTTTTGGAGACTTCCCTACAGCCCTGTACACTCTGTTCATCTGCATCACCCATGGCTGGTTTAAAATCTACTATGGTTTTAAGGGGTAAGCAGCTCTTGTCTGGATCTCTGACTTTAACTAAATGAGTAAAAGTGTCAGTTCTGAAAGAGAACACTAGGTGAACATATGTGAGTGCAGTAAACTTCAGTGTACGTCCATCTGTTTTGGCACGTTTGTATTTGGTGAAGAGTCATATTTTATAGCCGCTCTACTGACAGTTTTGTCTAATTTAATATTCTGTCCATTTCAGTGTGGATGAAGCTCTTCGCTATGCTGCATTGGTGTACTTCTTCATCTTCAGCTGTGGGTTCATCTTCCTGAACATTTTTAGTTCTGTGATTATCATGAATCAAGAACTAGCTGTGGAAGCAGATTCCACTAAGGTAAGCCTGCTTTACATCCTAGCTTCACCTCCTGAGAACAACAGTGTGCAAATACCCAGTTTAACCCCCTACTTAAAGATACGCAAGATGAACATATTAATATTGTCTGCATATAAGTCATTTTTCTTTCTCTATATTTATTCAAACTGAATTATTTTTGTCACAATAACAGTCAGAAGAAGATGAATCCCAGAAGGATCTGGTACATGTGGAGGAAATAGTCGCATAAACCAGCATGACCCAGCGCCAGACACAGTCTCATGACAGGTGTCTCACGAACCTGACTTTTGACAAAATCTGGTCCTGTTAAGTTTGGCCATTGACCGGAATGAGTTCCAGGAGATTCGCCAGAAGTTGATGAAGTATGGGTCAACAGCACAGCTAATAAACACCTTATTTTACTTTCAGTCTGTCAACGGCTATTATGAAAAGGTCCGCCTGGACCGTAGAATGATGCACTGCTCTGACTGTAAATGTGTTCATCCAGGATTGTGGATGAGGTCCGAAACCTGCCCATCAATAAAGAGCGGGAGCTCCAGGCCCAGACGGAGAAAGAGATGGCCACCACCTTGACGGACAACTTGTTGGGTGATGACATCGCCTCTGGCCATGATATTCTGTCTACTTTCATCGCTCTGGAAGAGGTGAAGAAATACTGTTACTTAGCACAAACACTTGAAGCACTGTAATCAGATGAGAAGTGTATCTTGTTCCTCTAGAAATAAGACTTCTATTTACTCTGAGCTTTCTTCTCTGTTTCAGGCCAACCTTCTGTTTTCTATCAACCTTTTATTTTATATTCCTGTTAAAAACAGAAGGACAGAGGTGGACATCTGGCAACTGGTCTAAAAGATGAATAGTGAGAGATAGATATAGAGATAGAGATGCAGCAGAAAGATGATGGAGAGAGGTTAAGCAGTCGAGGATGGAAAGAGAAGGGCGAGGAAGGAGAAATAGGTGGAATTTGACCTGATGGAAAGAAGATTGATGTTCAGATAAACAGTTAAAAGAAAAAAACTACACAGCCTCGTCATTACTGCACTTTGTGACAACGCTGGGGTGTGTGGATATTGTAAGATTACTGTGGATATAAGTGTAAATATTGTTCAAAATAAATATATTTGATAACCGCCTTTTCTATCTTGTTTGCTTAATTTGGTATCAGCTAGCTAGCTGAGACTTTGTAAAACGCGTAGCTAGTCGCTAATAAGCTAGCATGTTAGCGAGCTAGCTGAATATTCAGAATTAACCAGCTAACGTTTTAAAGAGGGTCAAATATTGTGTTATGTGCTAAATATGAGATACATGGTCATAAATGTAATAAACTGCATTATGGACAGTTTACTTAGCTAGTGAAGTTATAATCAAACTCAAAAATACTGAATAACATGAAGTTACTTCAGAGAAGACGGCTATGAAGCTAGCACTAGCTAGCTAACTTACTGTTAGCTATGTTGATGGTTTCAGGGCAGCTTGGTGAAACTACTTACTGAAATGTATTATTAATAAGAAAATTAGGAGTGATATTTCATGAACTTGTCCCTCAGTAGATGATGAGTTAGCACTAATGTTATATTAATTGGGGTTTTGGGTGTTTTTTCATTCATTTAATGTAATGTTTAGCTTCTACAGTCTCCACTCACTCTGTGTAGGATTTGTACAGTAGGGGTTGGCTCTGTTCTCTTGTCTGCACTCATATTAACGGCTTGTGCTCCACCCATAACTTCATTACTTTAATGCTTTTTGTAGACCCACATGATATAAATTATGTAATTTACAAAAATCTAATTTATCCTGTGTGTTTTTTCTTTATTTTGGTTAGTTTGGAGGTGAGTGAGTGAGACTGTGGAATAGTTTAATTTTAAACTTATTATTAGCACTGCTGAGATAAATAATTATTAGCACTGCTGAGGTAAATTATTATTAGCACTGCTGAGGTAAATAATTATTAGCAATACTGAGATAAATTATTATTAGCACTGCTGAGGTAAATTATTATTAGCACTGCTGAGGTAAATAATTATTAGCAATGCAGAGGTAAATAATTATTAGCACTACTGAGATAAATAATTATTAGCACTGCTGAGATAAATTATTATTAGCACTACTGAGGTAAATTATTATTAGCAATATTGAGGTAAATTATTATTAGCAATGCTGAGATGGAATTATTATTAGCACTGCTGAGGTAAATAATTATTAGCACTGCTGAGGTAAATAATTATTAGTACTGCTGAGGTAAATTATTATTAGCACTGCTGAGGTAAATAATTATTAGTACTGCTGAGGTAAATTATTATGCAGACTCTGAGGTAAATAATTATTAGCACTGCTGAGGTAAATAATTATTAGTACTGCTGAGGTAAATTATTATTAGCACTGCTGAGGTAAATAATTATTAGTACTGCTGAGGTAAATTATTATGCAGACTCTGAGGTAAATAATTATTAGCACTGCTGAGGTAAATAATTATTAGTACTGCTGAGGTAAATTATTATGCAGACTCTGAGGTAAATTATTATTAGCACTGCTGAGGTAAATAATTATTAGTACTGCTGAGGTAAATTATTATGCAGACTCTGAGGTAAATTATTATTAGCACTGCTGAGATGAAATTATTATTAGCACTGCTGAGGTAAATAATTATTAGCACTGCTGAGGTAAATTATTATTAGCACTACTGAGGTAAATTATTATTAGCAATGCTGAGGTAAATAATTATTAGAACTGATGAGTGCTGAGGTAAATAATTATTAGCAATGCTGAGGTAAATAATTATTAGTACTGCTGAGGTAAATTATTATGCAGACTCTGAGGTAAATAATTATTAGCGCTGCTGAGGTAAATAATTATTAGTAGTGCTGACGTAAATTATTATGCAGACTCTGAGGTAAATTATTATGCATACTCTGAGGTAAACTATTATTAGCAATGCTGAGATGAAATTACTATTTGCACTGCTGAGGTAAATTATTATTAGCACTGCTGAGATGAAATTATTATTAGCAATGCTGAGATGAAATTATTATTAGGACTGCTGTGTGCTGAGGTAAATTATTATTAGCACTGCTGAGATTAAATTATTATTAGCACTAGCCGAGTGCTGAGGTAAATTATTATTAGCACTAGCCGAGTGCTGAGGTAAATTATTATTAGCACTGCTGAGTGCTGAGTTCAATAATTATTAGCACTGCTGAGTTCAATAATTATTAGCACTGCTGAGGTAAATAGTTATTAGCACTGCTGAGGTAAATAGTTATTAGCACTGCTGAGGTAAATCATTATTAGCACTGCTGAGGTAAATTATTAGCAATGCTGAGGTAAATCATTTTTAGCAATGCTGAGGTAAATTATTATGCAGACTCTGAGGTAAATTATTATTAGCAATATTGAGGTAAATTATTATTAGCAATGCTGAGGTAAATAATTATTAGCACTGCTGAGGTAAATAACTATTAGCAATGCTGAGGTAAATAATAATTTGCTCTGCTGAGGTAAATTATTATTAGCAATGCTGAGGTAAATAATTATTAGCAATGCTGAGGTAAATAATTATTAGCACTGCTAAGGTAAATAATTATTAGCACTGCTGAGGTAAATAATTATTAGCAATGCTGAGGTAAATAATTATTAGCACTGCTGAGGTAAATAACTATTAGCAATGCTGAGGTAAATAATTATTTGCTCTGCTGAGGTAAATTATTATTAGCAATGCTGAGGTAAATAATTATTAGCAATGCTGAGGTAAATAATTATTAGCACTGCTAAGGTAAATAATTATTAGCACTGCTAAGGTAAATAATTATTAGCAATGCTGAGGTAAATAATTATTAGCACTGCTTAGGTAAATAATTATTAGCAATGCTGAGGTAAATAATTATTAGCAATGCTGAGGTAAATAATTATTAGCACTGCTGAGGTAAATAATTATTAGCAATGCTGAGGTAAATAATTATTAGCACTGCTAAGGTAAATAATTATTAGCACTGCTTAGGTAAATAATTATTAGCAATGCTGAGGTAAATAATTATTAGCAATGCTGAGGTAAATAATTATTAGCACTGCTTAGGTAAATAATTATTAGCAATGCTGAGGTAAATAATTATTAGCACTGCTGAGGTAAATAATTATTAGCAATGCTGAGGTAAATAATTATTAGCACTGCTGAGGTAAATAATTATTAGCACTGCTTAGGTAAATCATTATTAGCACTGCTAAGGTAAATAATTATTAGCACTGCTTAGGTAAATAATTATTAGCAATGCTGAGGTAAATAATTATTAGCACTGCTGAGGTAAATAATTATTTGCAATGCTGAGGTAAGTTATTATTAGCATTTACACTGCCCGCTGCGTCCGCAAAGCAACCACCATTGTGGATGACCCCACCCACCCTTCACACAGACTGTTCTCCCTCCTGCCATCAGGAAGAAGGTACCGCAGCATCAGGTCCAACACGACCAGACTCTGCAATAACTTCTTCCCCCAAGCCATCAGACTGAAAGTAGGGTGTCGGATTAAAAAAAACTAGCTTTCTACAAAACCACCTTCTCCAGTTTTAACTGGATGCACAAGAAAATAGAAATGAAGCTCCAGTCACTGGTTAATCAGTATTCCTCCCTACAAATGAAGACACCATGAAGACTAAAGAAAGAACACTCCACACAGCTCCGAGAAATGGTTATTGGTGAGTGTGAGTCAGGGAATGGAGACAAAACAATTTCCAAGTCACTGAACTTCACCTGGCATATGAAAATATTTAAACCTGCACAAGCCTTCATTTTCTATCTTTCCTCTTTCTTAGAGTGTCAGAACTGTCTGTATTTAAATGTAAAGGTAAATATTCAGCAGTTCCTGATTGTCACTCTCCGGCCTACCTGTGATTAGTAGCTTAGTGTGTTAAAATTATTACCTGTCCACATCTTAAACTCATTGAATTTATGCAGTATAACAAATATTAAATATTATTTTATTATTAAATAAGCAGGCATTAAATGTGGTATTCACTTTAATGTGGCTACAATGTAAGTTTCAGTCTTTACCAAAAACCTGCAGATCAGTGCCCTCTACTGGTCACGTGTCCGACATTCTTGATGAATTTAAAATTTTCAATAAATATTTCTTTATTATTTAATAAACGTCCCTTACCCCATAAGCAGTCAATCCCCCAGACATGTTTGATATCTGAAGGTGCTTATTATGAGGGGAATATAATGATAAAAATGTATAAATGTGAAATCTAAATATAAATTTTGTAACTTTTGTTGATGTAAATTCCCAATATAAAATATGATAAAAATATCAGTGTGTTTGATGTGGAACAGACTGTAACATATCTTATATTTATAAAACAATGAAATCTTTAGTTTATGGATTTTCCTCTTTTTCATTTTTAAACACATCGTTGATGAAATTTTTCTTTAGACAAGTTTTTTTTTAAAGAAGCTGCAGAAAGGTTTATTTACTTATTTGCAAGCTCTGTATTTCCTTCAGGTAATGCTAATCTGTAATATCACAATACGGGTAGTGTATCGAACACAACCTAAACCTTTATATTTCATCAATATTCATTATTTTTTCTTTAAAGTGGAGCTAAATTGTTAACTGTTAACACAAATTCAGAATGACTTCAGTGAAACACTTCCAGCAATAAAGGGGTTGGTTTTATCAACCGGAAGTTGATCCTCCATGTTTACAGTTGTCAGTGAACCGCCTATAAATATAAGTATATCTATAAAAAATATTCTGTTCTAATAATTCTAATATTTTAATCTTCATTTTTATTGATCAGTGACCACTAGATAATATCATATATGAATATTCTGTCCATTTACAATCACTTAGTATTCAGATCAACGACATGTGATCAGTCCTCGTGACCCAACTAGACTAGCATATGCGCTAACTAGCAGATGCGCTTGTCGGCTGGGTGACGTTTGATGGTGGAACGTTTATGACGTCATAGAGTGAGAGAGATTCCATGGTAACGAACAGAGCGGCGGAGCTTTTAAGGAGCAGACAGCAGCTGATCGAGTCTCAGAAGAGATGAGCGATCACCAAAAGAAGAAGAAGAAGGAGGAAGTAAGAGAGGAGAAAGCCCTTCTGTCTCCCAGCAGACAGAACCAGAAGCACCTCGCCATGCTCAAGGTGGACCAGGTTCTTTTTTACCTGTTCTCTTAAACTTCTCCATTTACCTGTTTTTTCAGGTTCTTTCCAGAGCTTTTGGTAAATACATTTTGTGTAAGATGTGTGTATGGATATAGAGTCTAAATGAATGTCTGTCTTTTTGGGGGCAGAAAACATCTAAAACCTCTTTGGAACCACAGTCCGTGATGGAGGAAGTGGAGGAACCAGGAGAGGGCTTCATGGAGCTGCTCCACGAAAATGTAAGAAAGACAAAGGAGTTTCACTTCAGTAATGAACTATAAGGAGTCACTGGGTTTAATCCATCATGTGCTGAGTTGTGGAATTGCTCTACTATAAATCCTAAGACCTTTATAAGACCAGCTTTGGCTCTTCACTGGGCCTTTGAGTCCTGACCAAAAGTTCTGAGATGTTAATAATTCTCACTCTTCTCTTCTCACATGTAGACGGAGTACAACATTGGAAACTACATCTCTGCAATGTTCCAGTATATTGTGGAGCACCCAATTGTCCAGTTCCTCATCCTGGTCATTGCACTCCTCAACTGCATCATCATCAGCGTCCAGACCAACTCGAGGATTGCCAAGGTGAGAACCCAAAATCTTGATGTCACCAGATATTTTCAGACAGTTCGATCATGTTCCCTCTCCCACTGACTGACTAACCCTACAGTACAGTTCTGTGCTTCTGTCAGTGTGTTTTGTAGGACAGGTGATGTTTCTGGTACTTGTGTTTGAGTGTACTTTCAGAAACCCTGTATATTAAACTCCACTCTCTTTCTGACTGTAATTTCAGGACCATGAGACTGCATTCCTGATCTGGGAGTGGATCATCTTCACCGCTTTCATTTCAGAGATTGTTCTCAAGTTCACCTACGGTTTCAGGATTTTCTGGATGGTACTGTTTTTTTTCTCAAAATGTTTACTTCTATTAATCCATATTTTCCTTGTAGAAGGTTGCTGTGTCTCATCAAGTCTTATTTGATCATTATTTCTTCTGTATCTGCAGAGTGGGTGGAATGTCCTGGATTTCTTGGTCAGTCTGGGTCTGATGGTGGGGTACAGATTCTTGCCCCCAAGCCAAAATAGGATCATCAGGTGAGGAAAATTACAGTGACGTGTTCCCACATTTTAAAACTCCTCAGGTTTTTCATCTAGATCAGTGTTCCTCATAAAAGGATGGAAAAGAGGAGAGTGATGGTGTATCTGTTCAGACTGAGCTCACAGTTTGTAACTGTTCAATATTTGTGCTTCTTTCTTTTCTCCTTTTCCAGAACGCTGCGACTCTTTCGGAGTGTAAGGCTGTTTGCTTTTTCCGAGGGATTTTCCAGAGCACTCAACAGCATCGCCCGTTCCATGTCTGCACTGCTGAACATCTTCATCCTCATCATGTGCTTCATGGTGGTATGTGCTCTTCCACAATTCGTATTTGTATGATAAAATCTCAGAAACGATCCAAAAGATAAGGTCTCTGTACTTGTGTTTTGTTCATGGTGAAATGCTGTACGCTGTGTCTGAAATGCTCTGTTATTGATTGTGCTCTAGATGTTTGGCCTGTGTGGAGTGATGCTGTTTGGGGATGAAGTTCCATCTGCTTTTGGAGACTTCCCTACAGCCCTGTACACTCTGTTCATCTGCATCACCCAGAATGGCTGGTTTAAAATCTACTATGGATTTAAGGGGTAAGCAGCTCTTGTCTGGATCTCTGACTATAACTAAATAAGTAAAAGTGTCAGTTCTGAAAGAGAACACTAGGTGAACATATGCGAGTGCAGTAAACTTCAGTGTACGTCCATCTGTTTTGGCACGTTTGTATTTGGTGAAGATTCATATTTTATAGCCACTCTGCTGACAGTTTTGTCTAATTTAATATTCTGTCCATTTCAGTGTGGATGAAGCACTTCGCTATGCTGCGTTGGTGTACTTCTTCATCTTCATCTTCAGCTGTGGGTTCATCTTCCTTAACTTTTTTAGTTCTGTGATTATCACCAATCAAGAACTAGCTGTGGAAACGGATTCCACTAAGGTAAGCCTGCTTTACATCCTAGCTTCACCTCCTGAGAACAACAGCGTGCAAATACCCAGTTTAACCCCCTACTCTACCTGAACATATTAATATTGTCTGCATGTAAGTCATGATTTTCCTCTTATTTTATTCCAACTAAAACTTTTGTCTTAATAACAGTCAGAAGAAGATGAATCCCAGAAGGATCTGGTACATGTGGATGAAGTGGTCGCAAAAACCAGCATGACCCAGCGCCAGACACCGTGGCACGACAGCTGCCTGACGAACCTGACTCTGGAGAACTTTGAGAATCTCGTCCTGTTAAGAGAAGCCATCGACAGGAATGAGAAAGAGTTCCAGGAGATTCGTCAGAAGTTGATAAAGTAAGGTTCAACAGCACAGCTGATAAACACCTTATTTTACTTTCAGTCTGTCAACGGCTATTATGAAAAGGTCCGCCTGGACCGTAGAATGATGAACTGCTCTGACTGTAAATGTGTTCATCCAGGATTGTGGAAGAGGTCCGAAACCTGCCCGTCAATAAAGAGCGGGAGCTCCAGGCCCAGAGGGAAAAAGAGATGGCTACCACCTTGACGGACAACTTGTTGGGTGATGACATCGCCTCTGGCCAGGCTGGAGATATTCTGTCCACTTTCATCGCTCTGGAAGAGGTGAAGAAATACTGTTACTGAGCACAAACACTTGAAGCACCGTAATCAGATGAGAAGTGTATCTTGTTCCTCTAGAAATAAGACTTCTATTTACTCTGAGCTTTCTTCTCTGTTTCAGGCCAACCTTCTGGATTCACGGACAACAACTGACGTGTTTGGTGAAGGTTTGGTGCAGGAAGGGATTCGCAGGCTGGCCAGAGAAGCTGTGACCGATTCCCTGTTGCGCAGCAAGTCTTCAGTAATGTCCGTGACCCATAGTAATTAAGTCATGCTGAAGCATTGACTATTGATCCTTGGTGGGATGTTATTGGACTTCTGTGCTAGTCACAGTTTGTCCATAACAAACAGCACGTTCAAACACAAGGTTGCTTATAAGTGTACTTGGTACAGAGCACCTTGGGTCAGAGGTAAGTTACCGACATCGAGGTCTTGTCGTCTGACCTGTGGCTGCGTGTTTCGGATGCATTGGTAAAGAGAGGTGCTGAGCTGTGAGCTGATCACCATCTGATGAGTTGAATCAGGTGGCAGCTAAACCTGCCAGACAAACCTGACAGGCCCAAACGAGTAGTCTGTGTCTGCCAGGGAAAGCTGGCAGAGGACTCTGATTTTCATCTCTGAACTCTCATCTCCAAGGGAGCTTCTCACATGTTCTGGAGGAGGTTGGAGACACTGATTCAGAATTGACCTTGTTGAAGACCTCAGTTGTGGAAGCAACTGTTCATAGCTGTTGCCAAAACCTTGTCCGTGCCTGTTATGATGGCAACCAAAGAACCTGTTGGTGAACACCAGCAGTGAGGGAGGCTGTCAAGCGGAAGAAGGAGAATCGGGGCACTCTTGATTCCGCTGATTGGCACAGACAAGTAAATAAGGTAGCAGCTTTGGCAGTGGCAGAAGCGAAATCCAGGGCATGTGAGGAGTCTGTAGAGTTAATGGAGACTGATTTTCAGGTGTCTTCAAAGATGTTCTGGAAAAGGCTCCAACAACTCAGAAGGGGGAGGAGGGACATTGCCCAAACTGTGCTCAATAAGGGTGATGAAGCTCTGAACTCAGCTGAGGATATTGTTGGGCACCAGAAGGAACACTTTGAGAAGCTCCTAAAGCCGAGGAACATGCCTTCTACCCTGAAGGTTGAGCTGGAGACTTCCAGGGAGGCAGAATTCGTCTGTGGCCAAAGTCACTGATGTAGTGAAAAAGCTTCACAGTGACAAGGCACTAGAGTGGATGAGATTCGCCTGGAATTGCTGAAAGCTCTTGCATGGACCTCAGAAAGCTCTCAATTTACCAGCTGAACTACATCCCCACCCTGGTCACGGACACAAGCGGTTGAAATGAGGTTATGTCCTCTGTTATCTGGGAGAGTCTCAGAGTAGAGCCGCTGCTCCTTCTCATTGAGAGGAGCCAGCTGAGGTTGTTGGGGCGTCTGATAAGGATGTCCCCCCAGTTGCCTCCTGTTGGAGATGTACTGGGCACAGCCAGCTGGGAGGAGACCCCGAGGTAAACCTTGGACTTGCTGGAAGTATTATATCTCCTGGCTGGCCTGGGAGCGCCTTGGGATGCTGGAGACAGGGATGCCTGGGTTTCTGTGCTTCCCCCATTGCCACTGCAGGCCCTGAGCTGAATGAAGTGGATAAGAATATGAAAAAAGACGATTAGGCATTCCACAACATCTTCTGGGTGAAACTGGTTGTTAGGTAACATTAAGTAAAGTCCAGCGGTAAGATGAGGTAAGTTTGTGTTTTTTTTTATTTCTCTTGGCTCTGATTTAAACTCCTGCAGCCGTGTTTGAATCAGCTGGAGATGTTTAATGATCTTTTTGGAGTCAGTTTAGGTTTTTGATTCTTTATTGTTGAGATTTTAATACAAAGTTGTTCTGGTGATTTTTTTTTCAGGGTGAAGATCTGAAGGCCACTAGTGCCATGGAGATAACAGCTGCTTGAGACCTGGTTTATTAATTTCTAACTGGTTTTGATCAGAGGAGGATGGGTCTCCCCTTGTGAGTCTTGGTTCCTCCCAAGGTTTCTTCCTCCAGCTTTGAGGGAGTTTTTCCTTGCCACTGTCGCCTTTGGCTTGCTCACTGGGGGGTTTTATCTTCTATGTTTTGTTTCTTTTTACTTTTTTCTATCTGTACTTTTATTTGTTCATTTTTTTGAAACTGGTGTCTCTTTGAATGACCTTCAATCAAAGAACTGGTAAGTAATACTTTTTAAAGACATTTTAAAAAATCTGTATTTTATTCTGAAATATTTTATTAAGAAATAAAAATATATTAATATTAAGAAATAGCCAGTTGTTTATATTGTCAGGAAATTGAAAAGAGCCTGGTAAACTAATTACAGACCAGTGGGTCTAAAATGATCACTGATAGCAGCTGTATGGAGCTCATCATTTCTTCATTAATATTCTGTGTCTTTATTTTATGCCCTGTTATAAACAGGAGGACAGAGGTACATCTGGCAGCTGGTGTGAAAGATGAAGAACATAGCGAGAGAGAGAGAGAGAGACGCAGCAGAAAGATGATGGTGATCAGGTGATGGAGAGAGGTTGAGCAGGCGAGGATGGAAAGGGAAGGGTGAGGAAGGAGAAATTAGAGGAATTTGGTGTAAAGAAGAGAATAGTACAAATAAACAGTGAAAAGAAAAAACTACAAAGCCTTGTCATTACTGCACTCTGTGAGAAAGGTGGAAAGTGTCACAAGCTCCTCCAAAATCCTCTCTAACCATGTTTAGACACAGTGGTGCTCAGTTCTGGAGATCTATGAGAGTTCATATCCAACACATGGTTCTAATACTCTGATACCCCTGAAGGTCTTCATGACCTGGTTCTGGTGTGTTAGATTAGGACTGGAGATAAACTCATCAGGGTCAGGATTGGACACCCTTGTTCTAACAGCAACTTCTGTCTCAGGTAAACTGTTGTCATGAAGTCTGCTAAATGTCACTTATACCTCCACATTAATTATGGCCGTGTACGTTATGTGGTCTACATGTGTTTACAGTAGAAGTCTTAGTAAGTGTGTAGAATTTAGAATTAAGAAAAAGCACAGGCTTTCCTGAGGGTTGATTTATGTCTCCCTGTTTTCAGGAAACAGTGCCTTCATAAATGTTAGTCAGTTGTGCACGCTAGCTATTGTTTCTCCCATTCTGGTTCTGCCAATTAACCCACACGTTTGTAGCTCCTAGAAATGCTCCTGACACTCGGAGGGTACTTAACCCATGTCTCCAACAATACATGCGAAGCCAGCCCCCGCAAACATGCTGAACCGCAGCTCCACTGCACCAGCTAACAGAACTATGCCTGCCAACATCACTTAGGAGTGATGAGAGGAAAGAGCACGGCCAATTGTGCTCACTTGGACTCCAGCCACTGATGGCAAGGCGGCATGGCTCGGGATTCGAACTCAGAACCCCCCGAGTCATAGTGAAAAGAACTGAATTCTAAAATAAGACCTGAAATCTAGACTGTTATTATGTGTGTAAATCAAAAACTCAAAAGGAGCATTAAAAAAAAAAACATTTTTTTTTCTTTTTTACTTTTTTTTTTTTTTTACACTCTGTCCTTCTTCTACATAGCCTTGTGTGTGTGTGTGTGTGTGTGTGTGTGTGTTTGCATGTGGTTACATTTCAAGCACTGAAAACCTGTCAATTCAATTCAAATTTGGGGGGTAATATAGGGGGACAGGATCCAAAGTGTAGGCAAGGGCAACCGACCACAAATGGACTCGGATCAGCAGCAAGCAGACAGCAGAGGGCAGTTCAGCACACAGGGGAGAGAAAACAAAAGAGAAAATGATGATGTGTTTAGGAGTTTGAATAGACTGATGTGCAGCCTGTAAAGGAAGTAGATTAGAGAGACTGCAGCACTGATCAGGGACCTGTGAACAGAGAGCTGTACAGTCCAAATGTGTTAGTATTCTTACAAGCTCCATCAGCAAGGATAACAGTACAGTGCATTAATGGATTATCTGAGTCCCGAACACCAATAGGAAGTTTATTCCAGAGTTGGGGAGCCTTATAAGAGAAAGCTCTTCCTCCAGTGTTGGTTCTTCTAAAGCCAGGAGTTGTGAACGAAGTGTACGTGATGGGTTGTGTGGTTTAAGAAGTTCCTCAAGGTATTGTGGGGCCAAAACATTTATTTTATAATCAATGCAGAATTTAACTGGTAACCAGTGCAGGGACGAGAGAATAGGACACAGCTTCTCTGTGTCATGTAAGGAGAGTACATTACGCAGATTGGCAATATTACGTAGGTGAAAGAAGGCCATTTTAACTATGTAACAGATGTGTGCATCAAATGAGAAGCCAGAGTCAAAACAACTCCTGGGTTTTTTACAGTGCTGCTGGTTATGACTGAGAATCCATTTAATTTTACAGTAATATTTGGAATTTTTGGATTTATTCATATTTGGATCAATTAGTAAAACCTATGTTTTTTTCTGGATTAAGCAAAAACAAGTTGTGAGCCATTCAGTTCTTGTCCAGTTTATGTCTGCTCCAACATTCCTGCACATTTTAGTCTCTGTCTTGTGGAAACCTTTCTGTATGTGCTCACTCTATCCTACCTGCAAATTAGGATGGATAAGTGAACAGATTTGCCAGTATTGCTCTGCATCACAGCTGATCAAGATGGAGAGAAGAGTCTCTGCTTAAAGGGGCTTGGAAATCACTTTTTAAGAGAAAGACGTTTGGGGAGATGATGAAGAGAACGATCTTTCAGAATTTGAAGATCACATTTTTGTTGATTCAGGAGGAGGATGCTGGTGCCCTCTCAGCCCAACCCACAGAACAACCATCTGCAGAATCTGAAGTAGGTGTAAGATGCTGTGCATGTGGTGTACGTCTGTAGCAGCAGAAAGACTCAGTCTACCTGCATCAAGTGCAGGAAATACATCTGCAGCTCACACACAGTACAACTCTGCCCCTCATGTGTTCTGTAGGCTGGCATGAACTGACTATGTGTTCAGTGAGGCTGATGTGCTGATGTGGCTCTATTGGGTTAAAAAGCCAGTAATGCAGAGTGTCCAACCAGACCTACAGACATTGGCCGAGTAACACAAACACAAACAGCACAAGACTTCAGTCCATTTTGTAGCATTTTGTACTTTTATACTTGAGTAAAAAAATGTAAATCGTACTTCAGCTTTATTAGGAGCACCTGTACACCACTTCCATCCTGCAGTGATCTACTCAGCCAGTAGGTGGCAGCAGTGCAATAATGCCCATCATGCCCCAGAGTCTGTTCAAAAGCTTGAGCAGCTAATGCTGTCAGACACTCAACAGACAAGGTAATGCAGCTCAGAGCTGTGTGTGCTTTAGTTAAGGCCTTTTATAAGCGGATAACTTACCAACACACACATGAGAACAGTAAAGAAAAGGCATCAGTAGCGTTAGCATAGGCTGTATTTCTGCTAGCTAGTGAAAGAGGCTCTGATAACACAAGCTTGTAAAATGAGCGTCGCGAGCTCGCCAATATAGCAGTAACCTCCTCATTAAAAAGCCTGGCTTCTCCAACTAACATGAGCTGATGATGCAAAGATGACATCACTATTTCACATGTAGTTTTATTCAGCAAAGAGAATAGTTCATACATGTGAGTGACAGCAATATTACTAGTATAATAATCTTCTTCTTATTATTAACTAGTAAAATGATTAGACAAGCAGAGGTAAAACTAGTCTAGAAACGCCCTGTATTGGATGATAACTATAAATAATACTACACTCCCATGAGGAGAACTTTGGAGATGATTTAATGAACACAGTGATGAAAAACCACAACTTTCTATAGGAATGTTATTAGTATTTATTTTAATATTAATGTTTTACTGAGGAAATAAACACTTGCTCAGAAAAGCCGCTTTTTAACTCTTAATTATCACAGATATCTAAAACATCTGCACAGAGCTGTATAGTTTTATATATTTTTAAATTATTTAATTTTTGTCACCTTGCAGTTACTTCTCTATCTAGATCAACATCATGAACCGAGCGGTGGAGCTTTTAAGGAGCAGACAGCAGCTGATCGAGTCTCAGACAGACGTGTTTCTGATGGAGGAGCTTCTTTAACCGCTCCGTTAGAAGAGATGACCGATCATCAGAGGAAGAAGGAAGAAGAAAGAGAGGAGAAAGCCCTTCTGTCTCCTAGCATGAGAACCTGAGGTGGCTTGTAATTAATGCTCACTCTTCTCTTCTCACATGTAGACTGAGTACAGCATTGGAAACTACCTCACTGCAATGTTCCAGTATATTGTGGAGCATCCCATTCTCCAGTTCCTCATCATGGTCATTGCTCTGGTTAACTGTGTCATCATCAGCGCCAAGACCATCTCAAGAATTGCCAAGGTGAGAACACTAAATCTTAACGCCACCAGATATTTTCAGACAGTCCGATCATGTTGCCTCTCCCACTGATTGACTAACTCTACAGCACAGCTCTGTGCTTCTATCAGTGTGTTTTGTAGGTGATGACGGGTGATGTTTCTGAGACTTTCAGAAACCCTGTATATTAAACTCCACTCTCTTTCTCACTGTAATTTCAGGACCATGAGACTGCATTCCTGATCTGGGAGCGGATCATCTTCACCGCTTTTATTTCAGAGATTGTTCTCAAATTGACCTGCGGTTTCAGTATTTTTTTGGTGGCATTGTTTTTTACAGTTTTCTCCTGGAACCTCCTCAAAATGTTTACTCCTATTAATCCATATTTTCCTTGTAGAAGGTTGCTGTGTCTCATCAAGTCTTATTTGATCTTTACTTCTTCTGTATCTGCAGAGCGGGTGGAATGTCCTGGATTTCTTGATCAATCTGGCTCTTAGATTGATCAAGGGTACAGATTCTTGCCCCCAAGCCAAAATAGGGTCATCAGGTGAGGAAAATTACAGTGACGTGTTCCCACATTTTAAGATCTCATCAGGTTTTTCATCTAGATCAATGGTCCTCATAAAGAAATGGACAAGAGGAGAGTGATGATGTATCTGTTTAGACCGAGTTTACAATTCTTAACTGTTCAATATTTGTGCTTCTTTCTTTTCTCCTTTTCCAGAATGCTGCGACTCTTTCGGCGTGTCAGGCTGTTTGCTTTCTTCTAGGGATTTTCCAGAGCACTCAACAGCATCTCCCGCTCCTTCTCTTGGGCATGGTGTAATGCTCTACGCTGTGTGTGAACAGCTTTGTCTTTAAATGTGCTCTAGATGTTTGGCCTGTGTGGAGTGATGCTGTTTGAGGATGATGTTCCATTTGCTTTTGGAGACTTCCCTACAGCCCTGTACACTCTGTTCATCTGCATCACCCATGGCTGGTTTAAAATCTACTATGGTTTTAAGGGGTAAGCAGCTCTTGTCTGGATCTCTGACTTTAACTAAATGAGTAAAAGTGTCAGTTCTGAAAGAGAACACTAGGTGAACATATGTGAGTGCAGTAAACTTCAGTGTACGTCCATCTGTTTTGGCACGTTTGTATTTGGTGAAGAGTCATATTTTATAGCCGCTCTACTGACAGTTTTGTCTAATTTAATATTCTGTCCATTTCAGTGTGGATGAAGCTCTTCGCTATGCTGCATTGGTGTACTTCTTCATCTTCAGCTGTGGGTTCATCTTCCTGAACATTTTTAGTTCTGTGATTATCATGAATCAAGAACTAGCTGTGGAAGCAGATTCCACTAAGGTAAGCCTGCTTTACATCCTAGCTTCACCTCCTGAGAACAACAGTGTGCAAATACCCAGTTTAACCCCCTACTTAAAGATACGCAAGATGAACATATTAATATTGTCTGCATATAAGTCATTTTTCTTTCTCTATATTTATTCAAACTGAATTATTTTTGTCACAATAACAGTCAGAAGAAGATGAATCCCAGAAGGATCTGGTACATGTGGAGGAAATAGTCGCATAAACCAGCATGACCCAGCGCCAGACACAGTCTCATGACAGGTGTCTCACGAACCTGACTTTTGACAAAATCTGGTCCTGTTAAGTTTGGCCATTGACCGGAATGAGTTCCAGGAGATTCGCCAGAAGTTGATGAAGTATGGGTCAACAGCACAGCTAATAAACACCTTATTTTACTTTCAGTCTGTCAACGGCTATTATGAAAAGGTCCGCCTGGACCGTAGAATGATGCACTGCTCTGACTGTAAATGTGTTCATCCAGGATTGTGGATGAGGTCCGAAACCTGCCCATCAATAAAGAGCGGGAGCTCCAGGCCCAGACGGAGAAAGAGATGGCCACCACCTTGACGGACAACTTGTTGGGTGATGACATCGCCTCTGGCCATGATATTCTGTCTACTTTCATCGCTCTGGAAGAGGTGAAGAAATACTGTTACTTAGCACAAACACTTGAAGCACTGTAATCAGATGAGAAGTGTATCTTGTTCCTCTAGAAATAAGACTTCTATTTACTCTGAGCTTTCTTCTCTGTTTCAGGCCAACCTTCTGTTTTCTATCAACCTTTTATTTTATATTCCTGTTAAAAACAGAAGGACAGAGGTGGACATCTGGCAACTGGTCTAAAAGATGAATAGTGAGAGATAGATATAGAGATAGAGATGCAGCAGAAAGATGATGGAGAGAGGTTAAGCAGTCGAGGATGGAAAGAGAAGGGCGAGGAAGGAGAAATAGGTGGAATTTGACCTGATGGAAAGAAGATTGATGTTCAGATAAACAGTTAAAAGAAAAAAACTACACAGCCTCGTCATTACTGCACTTTGTGACAACGCTGGGGTGTGTGGATATTGTAAGATTACTGTGGATATAAGTGTAAATATTGTTCAAAATAAATATATTTGATAACCGCCTTTTCTATCTTGTTTGCTTAATTTGGTATCAGCTAGCTAGCTGAGACTTTGTAAAACGCGTAGCTAGTCGCTAATAAGCTAGCATGTTAGCGAGCTAGCTGAATATTCAGAATTAACCAGCTAACGTTTTAAAGAGGGTCAAATATTGTGTTATGTGCTAAATATGAGATACATGGTCATAAATGTAATAAACTGCATTATGGACAGTTTACTTAGCTAGTGAAGTTATAATCAAACTCAAAAATACTGAATAACATGAAGTTACTTCAGAGAAGACGGCTATGAAGCTAGCACTAGCTAGCTAACTTACTGTTAGCTATGTTGATGGTTTCAGGGCAGCTTGGTGAAACTACTTACTGAAATGTATTATTAATAAGAAAATTAGAAGTGATATTTCATGAACTTGTCCCTCAGTAGATGATGAGTTAGCACTAATGTTATATTAATTGGGGTTTTGGGTGTTTTTTCATTCATTTAATGTAATGTTTAGCTTCTACAGTCTCCACTCACTCTGTGTAGGATTTGTACAGTAGGGGTTGGCTCTGTTCTCTTGTCTGCACTCATATTAACGGCCTGTGCTCCACCCATAACTTCATTACTTTAATGCTTTTTGTAGACCCACATTATATAAATTATGTAATTTACAAAAATCTAATTTATCCTGTGTGTTTTTTCTTTATTTTGGTTAGTTTGGAGGTGAGTGAGTGAGACTGTGGAATAGTTTAATTTTAAACTTATTATTAGCACTGCTGAGATAAATAATTATTAGCACTGCTGAGGTAAATTATTATTAGCACTGCTGAGGTAAATTATTATTAGCACTGCTGAGGTAAATAATTATTAGCAATGCAGAGGTAAATAATTATTAGCACTACTGAGATAAATAATTATTAGCACTGCTGAGATAAATTATTATTAGCACTACTGAGGTAAATTATTATTAGCAATGCTGAGATGGAATTATTATTAGCACTGCTGAGGTAAATAATTATTAGCACTGCTGAGGTAAATAATTATTAGTACTGCTGAGGTAAATTATTATGCAGACTCTGAGGTAAATAATTATTAGCAATACTGAGATAAATTATTATTAGCACTGCTGAGGTAAATTATTATTAGCACTGCTGAGGTAAATAATTATTAGCAATGCAGAGGTAAATAATTATTAGCACTACTGAGATAAATAATTATTAGCACTGCTGAGATAAATTATTATTAGCACTACTGAGGTAAATTATTATTAGCAATGCTGAGATGGAATTATTATTAGCACTGCTGAGGTAAATAATTATTAGCACTGCTGAGGTAAATAATTATTAGTACTGCTGAGGTAAATTATTATGCAGACTCTGAGGTAAATAATTATTAGCACTGCTGAGGTAAATAATTATTAGTACTGCTGAGGTAAATTATTATTAGCACTGCTGAGGTAAATAATTATTAGTACTGCTGAGGTAAATTATTATGCAGACTCTGAGGTAAATTATTATTAGCACTGCTGAGATGAAATTATTATTAGCACTGCTGAGGTAAATAATTATTAGCACTGCTGAGGTAAATTATTATTAGCACTACTGAGGTAAATTATTATTAGCAATGCTGAGGTAAATAATTATTAGAACTGATGAGTGCTGAGGTAAATAATTATTAGCAATGCTGAGGTAAATAATTATTAGTACTGCTGAGGTAAATTATTATGCAGACTCTGAGGTAAATAATTATTAGCGCTGCTGAGGTAAATAATTATTAGTAGTGCTGACGTAAATTATTATGCAGACTCTGAGGTAAATTATTATGCATACTCTGAGGTAAACTATTATTAGCAATGCTGAGATGAAATTACTATTTGCACTGCTGAGGTAAATTATTATTAGCACTGCTGAGATGAAATTATTATTAGCAATGCTGAGATGAAATTATTATTAGGACTGCTGTGTGCTGAGGTAAATTATTATTAGCACTGCTGAGATTAAATTATTATTAGCACTAGCCGAGTGCTGAGGTAAATTATTATTAGCACTAGCCGAGTGCTGAGGTAAATTATTATTAGCACTGCTGAGTGCTGAGTTCAATAATTATTAGCACTGCTGAGTTCAATAATTATTAGCACTGCTGAGGTAAATAGTTATTAGCACTGCTGAGGTAAATAGTTATTAGCACTGCTGAGGTAAATCATTATTAGCACTGCTGAGGTAAATTATTAGCAATGCTGAGGTAAATCATTTTTAGCAATGCTGAGGTAAATTATTATGCAGACTCTGAGGTAAATTATTATTAGCAATATTGAGGTAAATTATTATTAGCAATGCTGAGGTAAATAATTATTAGCACTGCTGAGGTAAATAACTATTAGCAATGCTGAGGTAAATAATAATTTGCTCTGCTGAGGTAAATTATTATTAGCAATGCTGAGGTAAATAATTATTAGCAATGCTGAGGTAAATAATTATTAGCACTGCTAAGGTAAATAATTATTAGCACTGCTGAGGTAAATAATTATTAGCAATGCTGAGGTAAATAATTATTAGCACTGCTGAGGTAAATAACTATTAGCAATGCTGAGGTAAATAATTATTTGCTCTGCTGAGGTAAATTATTATTAGCAATGCTGAGGTAAATAATTATTAGCAATGCTGAGGTAAATAATTATTAGCACTGCTAAGGTAAATAATTATTAGCACTGCTAAGGTAAATAATTATTAGCAATGCTGAGGTAAATAATTATTAGCACTGCTTAGGTAAATAATTATTAGCAATGCTGAGGTAAATAATTATTAGCAATGCTGAGGTAAATAATTATTAGCACTGCTGAGGTAAATAATTATTAGCAATGCTGAGGTAAATAATTATTAGCACTGCTAAGGTAAATAATTATTAGCACTGCTTAGGTAAATAATTATTAGCAATGCTGAGGTAAATAATTATTAGCAATGCTGAGGTAAATAATTATTAGCACTGCTTAGGTAAATAATTATTAGCAATGCTGAGGTAAATAATTATTAGCACTGCTGAGGTAAATAATTATTAGCAATGCTGAGGTAAATAATTATTAGCACTGCTGAGGTAAATAATTATTAGCACTGCTTAGGTAAATCATTATTAGCACTGCTAAGGTAAATAATTATTAGCACTGCTTAGGTAAATAATTATTAGCAATGCTGAGGTAAATAATTATTAGCACTGCTGAGGTAAATAATTATTTGCAATGCTGAGGTAAGTTATTATTAGCATTTACACTGCCCGCTGCGTCCGCAAAGCAACCACCATTGTGGATGACCCCACCCACCCTTCACACAGACTGTTCTCCCTCCTGCCATCAGGAAGAAGGTACCGCAGCATCAGGTCCAACACGACCAGACTCTGCAATAACTTCTTCCCCCAAGCCATCAGACTGAAAGTAGGGTGTCGGATTAAAAAAAACTAGCTTTCTACAAAACCACCTTCTCCAGTTTTAACTGGATGCACAAGAAAATAGAAATGAAGCTCCAGTCACTGGTTAATCAGTATTCCTCCCTACAAATGAAGACACCATGAAGACTAAAGAAAGAACACTCCACACAGCTCCGAGAAATGGTTATTGGTGAGTGTGAGTCAGGGAATGGAGACAAAACAATTTCCAAGTCACTGAACTTCACCTGGCATATGAAAATATTTAAACCTGCACAAGCCTTCATTTTCTATCTTTCCTCTTTCTTAGAGTGTCAGAACTGTCTGTATTTAAATGTAAAGGTAAATATTCAGCAGTTCCTGATTGTCACTCTCCGGCCTACCTGTGATTAGTAGCTTAGTGTGTTAAAATTATTACCTGTCCACATCTTAAACTCATTGAATTTATGCAGTATAACAAATATTAAATATTATTTTATTATTAAATAAGCAGGCATTAAATGTGGTATTCACTTTAATGTGGCTACAATGTAAGTTTCAGTCTTTACCAAAAACCTGCAGATCAGTGCCCTCTACTGGTCACGTGTCCGACATTCTTGATGAATTTAAAATTTTCAATAAATATTTCTTTATTATTTAATAAACGTCCCTTACCCCATAAGCAGTCAATCCCCCAGACATGTTTGATATCTGAAGGTGCTTATTATGAGGGGAATATAATGATAAAAATGTATAAATGTGAAATCTAAATATAAATTTTGTAACTTTTGTTGATGTAAATTCCCAATATAAAATATGATAAAAATATCAGTGTGTTTGATGTGGAACAGACTGTAACATATCTTATATTTATAAAACAATGAAATCTTTAGTTTATGGATTTTCCTCTTTTTCATTTTTAAACACATCGTTGATGAAATTTTTCTTTAGACAAGTTTTTTTTTAAAGAAGCTGCAGAAAGGTTTATTTACTTATTTGCAAGCTCTGTATTTCCTTCAGGTAATGCTAATCTGTAATATCACAATACGGGTAGTGTATCGAACACAACCTAAACCTTTATATTTCATCAATATTCATTATTTTTTCTTTAAAGTGGAGCTAAATTGTTAACTGTTAACACAAATTCAGAATGACTTCAGTGAAACACTTCCAGCAATAAAGGGGTTGGTTTTATCAACCGGAAGTTGATCCTCCATGTTTACAGTTGTCAGTGAACCGCCTATAAATATAAGTATATCTATAAAAAATATTCTGTTCTAATAATTCTAATATTTTAATCTTCATTTTTATTGATCAGTGACCACTAGATAATATCATATATGAATATTCTGTCCATTTACAATCACTTAGTATTCAGATCAACGACATGTGATCAGTCCTCGTGACCCAACTAGACTAGCATATGCGCTAACTAGCAGATGCGCTTGTCGGCTGGGTGACGTTTGATGGTGGAACGTTTATGACGTCATAGAGTGAGAGAGATTCCATGGTAACGAACAGAGCGGCGGAGCTTTTAAGGAGCAGACAGCAGCTGATCGAGTCTCAGAAGAGATGAGCGATCACCAAAAGAAGAAGAAGAAGGAGGAAGTAAGAGAGGAGAAAGCCCTTCTGTCTCCCAGCAGACAGAACCAGAAGCACCTCGCCATGCTCAAGGTGGACCAGGTTCTTTTTTACCTGTTCTCTTAAACTTCTCCATTTACCTGTTTTTTCAGGTTCTTTCCAGAGCTTTTGGTAAATACATTTTGTGTAAGATGTGTGTATGGATATAGAGTCTAAATGAATGTCTGTCTTTTTGGGGGCAGAAAACATCTAAAACCTCTTTGGAACCACAGTCCGTGATGGAGGAAGTGGAGGAACCAGGAGAGGGCTTCATGGAGCTGCTCCACGAAAATGTAAGAAAGACAAAGGAGTTTCACTTCAGTAATGAACTATAAGGAGTCACTGGGTTTAATCCATCATGTGCTGAGTTGTGGAATTGCTCTACTATAAATCCTAAGACCTTTATAAGACCAGCTTTGGCTCTTCACTGGGCCTTTGAGTCCTGACCAAAAGTTCTGAGATGTTAATAATTCTCACTCTTCTCTTCTCACATGTAGACGGAGTACAACATTGGAAACTACATCTCTGCAATGTTCCAGTATATTGTGGAGCACCCAATTGTCCAGTTCCTCATCCTGGTCATTGCACTCCTCAACTGCATCATCATCAGCGTCCAGACCAACTCGAGGATTGCCAAGGTGAGAACCCAAAATCTTGATGTCACCAGATATTTTCAGACAGTTCGATCATGTTCCCTCTCCCACTGACTGACTAACCCTACAGTACAGTTCTGTGCTTCTGTCAGTGTGTTTTGTAGGACAGGTGATGTTTCTGGTACTTGTGTTTGAGTGTACTTTCAGAAACCCTGTATATTAAACTCCACTCTCTTTCTGACTGTAATTTCAGGACCATGAGACTGCATTCCTGATCTGGGAGTGGATCATCTTCACCGCTTTCATTTCAGAGATTGTTCTCAAGTTCACCTACGGTTTCAGGATTTTCTGGATGGTACTGTTTTTTTTCTCAAAATGTTTACTTCTATTAATCCATATTTTCCTTGTAGAAGGTTGCTGTGTCTCATCAAGTCTTATTTGATCATTATTTCTTCTGTATCTGCAGAGTGGGTGGAATGTCCTGGATTTCTTGGTCAGTCTGGGTCTGATGGTGGGGTACAGATTCTTGCCCCCAAGCCAAAATAGGATCATCAGGTGAGGAAAATTACAGTGACGTGTTCCCACATTTTAAAACTCCTCAGGTTTTTCATCTAGATCAGTGTTCCTCATAAAAGGATGGAAAAGAGGAGAGTGATGGTGTATCTGTTCAGACTGAGCTCACAGTTTGTAACTGTTCAATATTTGTGCTTCTTTCTTTTCTCCTTTTCCAGAACGCTGCGACTCTTTCGGAGTGTAAGGCTGTTTGCTTTTTCCGAGGGATTTTCCAGAGCACTCAACAGCATCGCCCGTTCCATGTCTGCACTGCTGAACATCTTCATCCTCATCATGTGCTTCATGGTGGTATGTGCTCTTCCACAATTCGTATTTGTATGATAAAATCTCAGAAACGA
Source organism: Salminus brasiliensis (assembly GCF_030463535.1). Classification (NCBI taxonomy): domain Eukaryota; kingdom Metazoa; phylum Chordata; class Actinopteri; order Characiformes; family Bryconidae; genus Salminus; species Salminus brasiliensis. The sequence goes on along the minus strand of NC_132885.1, from coordinate 29,320,896 downwards.
TCCAAAAGATAAGGTCTCTGTACTTGTGTTTTGTTCATGGTGAAATGCTGTACGCTGTGTCTGAAATGCTCTGTTATTGATTGTGCTCTAGATGTTTGGCCTGTGTGGAGTGATGCTGTTTGGGGATGAAGTTCCATCTGCTTTTGGAGACTTCCCTACAGCCCTGTACACTCTGTTCATCTGCATCACCCAGAATGGCTGGTTTAAAATCTACTATGGATTTAAGGGGTAAGCAGCTCTTGTCTGGATCTCTGACTATAACTAAATAAGTAAAAGTGTCAGTTCTGAAAGAGAACACTAGGTGAACATATGCGAGTGCAGTAAACTTCAGTGTACGTCCATCTGTTTTGGCACGTTTGTATTTGGTGAAGATTCATATTTTATAGCCACTCTGCTGACAGTTTTGTCTAATTTAATATTCTGTCCATTTCAGTGTGGATGAAGCACTTCGCTATGCTGCGTTGGTGTACTTCTTCATCTTCATCTTCAGCTGTGGGTTCATCTTCCTTAACTTTTTTAGTTCTGTGATTATCACCAATCAAGAACTAGCTGTGGAAACGGATTCCACTAAGGTAAGCCTGCTTTACATCCTAGCTTCACCTCCTGAGAACAACAGCGTGCAAATACCCAGTTTAACCCCCTACTCTACCTGAACATATTAATATTGTCTGCATGTAAGTCATGATTTTCCTCTTATTTTATTCCAACTAAAACTTTTGTCTTAATAACAGTCAGAAGAAGATGAATCCCAGAAGGATCTGGTACATGTGGATGAAGTGGTCGCAAAAACCAGCATGACCCAGCGCCAGACACCGTGGCACGACAGCTGCCTGACGAACCTGACTCTGGAGAACTTTGAGAATCTCGTCCTGTTAAGAGAAGCCATCGACAGGAATGAGAAAGAGTTCCAGGAGATTCGTCAGAAGTTGATAAAGTAAGGTTCAACAGCACAGCTGATAAACACCTTATTTTACTTTCAGTCTGTCAACGGCTATTATGAAAAGGTCCGCCTGGACCGTAGAATGATGAACTGCTCTGACTGTAAATGTGTTCATCCAGGATTGTGGAAGAGGTCCGAAACCTGCCCGTCAATAAAGAGCGGGAGCTCCAGGCCCAGAGGGAAAAAGAGATGGCTACCACCTTGACGGACAACTTGTTGGGTGATGACATCGCCTCTGGCCAGGCTGGAGATATTCTGTCCACTTTCATCGCTCTGGAAGAGGTGAAGAAATACTGTTACTGAGCACAAACACTTGAAGCACCGTAATCAGATGAGAAGTGTATCTTGTTCCTCTAGAAATAAGACTTCTATTTACTCTGAGCTTTCTTCTCTGTTTCAGGCCAACCTTCTGGATTCACGGACAACAACTGACGTGTTTGGTGAAGGTTTGGTGCAGGAAGGGATTCGCAGGCTGGCCAGAGAAGCTGTGACCGATTCCCTGTTGCGCAGCAAGTCTTCAGTAATGTCCGTGACCCATAGTAATTAAGTCATGCTGAAGCATTGACTATTGATCCTTGGTGGGATGTTATTGGACTTCTGTGCTAGTCACAGTTTGTCCATAACAAACAGCACGTTCAAACACAAGGTTGCTTATAAGTGTACTTGGTACAGAGCACCTTGGGTCAGAGGTAAGTTACCGACATCGAGGTCTTGTCGTCTGACCTGTGGCTGCGTGTTTCGGATGCATTGGTAAAGAGAGGTGCTGAGCTGTGAGCTGATCACCATCTGATGAGTTGAATCAGGTGGCAGCTAAACCTGCCAGACAAACCTGACAGGCCCAAACGAGTAGTCTGTGTCTGCCAGGGAAAGCTGGCAGAGGACTCTGATTTTCATCTCTGAACTCTCATCTCCAAGGGAGCTTCTCACATGTTCTGGAGGAGGTTGGAGACACTGATTCAGAATTGACCTTGTTGAAGACCTCAGTTGTGGAAGCAACTGTTCATAGCTGTTGCCAAAACCTTGTCCGTGCCTGTTATGATGGCAACCAAAGAACCTGTTGGTGAACACCAGCAGTGAGGGAGGCTGTCAAGCGGAAGAAGGAGAATCGGGGCACTCTTGATTCCGCTGATTGGCACAGACAAGTAAATAAGGTAGCAGCTTTGGCAGTGGCAGAAGCGAAATCCAGGGCATGTGAGGAGTCTGTAGAGTTAATGGAGACTGATTTTCAGGTGTCTTCAAAGATGTTCTGGAAAAGGCTCCAACAACTCAGAAGGGGGAGGAGGGACATTGCCCAAACTGTGCTCAATAAGGGTGATGAAGCTCTGAACTCAGCTGAGGATATTGTTGGGCACCAGAAGGAACACTTTGAGAAGCTCCTAAAGCCGAGGAACATGCCTTCTACCCTGAAGGTTGAGCTGGAGACTTCCAGGGAGGCAGAATTCGTCTGTGGCCAAAGTCACTGATGTAGTGAAAAAGCTTCACAGTGACAAGGCACTAGAGTGGATGAGATTCGCCTGGAATTGCTGAAAGCTCTTGCATGGACCTCAGAAAGCTCTCAATTTACCAGCTGAACTACATCCCCACCCTGGTCACGGACACAAGCGGTTGAAATGAGGTTATGTCCTCTGTTATCTGGGAGAGTCTCAGAGTAGAGCCGCTGCTCCTTCTCATTGAGAGGAGCCAGCTGAGGTTGTTGGGGCGTCTGATAAGGATGTCCCCCCAGTTGCCTCCTGTTGGAGATGTACTGGGCACAGCCAGCTGGGAGGAGACCCCGAGGTAAACCTTGGACTTGCTGGAAGTATTATATCTCCTGGCTGGCCTGGGAGCGCCTTGGGATGCTGGAGACAGGGATGCCTGGGTTTCTGTGCTTCCCCCATTGCCACTGCAGGCCCTGAGCTGAATGAAGTGGATAAGAATATGAAAAAAGACGATTAGGCATTCCACAACATCTTCTGGGTGAAACTGGTTGTTAGGTAACATTAAGTAAAGTCCAGCGGTAAGATGAGGTAAGTTTGTGTTTTTTTTTATTTCTCTTGGCTCTGATTTAAACTCCTGCAGCCGTGTTTGAATCAGCTGGAGATGTTTAATGATCTTTTTGGAGTCAGTTTAGGTTTTTGATTCTTTATTGTTGAGATTTTAATACAAAGTTGTTCTGGTGATTTTTTTTTCAGGGTGAAGATCTGAAGGCCACTAGTGCCATGGAGATAACAGCTGCTTGAGACCTGGTTTATTAATTTCTAACTGGTTTTGATCAGAGGAGGATGGGTCTCCCCTTGTGAGTCTTGGTTCCTCCCAAGGTTTCTTCCTCCAGCTTTGAGGGAGTTTTTCCTTGCCACTGTCGCCTTTGGCTTGCTCACTGGGGGGTTTTATCTTCTATGTTTTGTTTCTTTTTACTTTTTTCTATCTGTACTTTTATTTGTTCATTTTTTTGAAACTGGTGTCTCTTTGAATGACCTTCAATCAAAGAACTGGTAAGTAATACTTTTTAAAGACATTTTAAAAAATCTGTATTTTATTCTGAAATATTTTATTAAGAAATAAAAATATATTAATATTAAGAAATAGCCAGTTGTTTATATTGTCAGGAAATTGAAAAGAGCCTGGTAAACTAATTACAGACCAGTGGGTCTAAAATGATCACTGATAGCAGCTGTATGGAGCTCATCATTTCTTCATTAATATTCTGTGTCTTTATTTTATGCCCTGTTATAAACAGGAGGACAGAGGTACATCTGGCAGCTGGTGTGAAAGATGAAGAACATAGCGAGAGAGAGAGAGAGAGACGCAGCAGAAAGATGATGGTGATCAGGTGATGGAGAGAGGTTGAGCAGGCGAGGATGGAAAGGGAAGGGTGAGGAAGGAGAAATTAGAGGAATTTGGTGTAAAGAAGAGAATAGTACAAATAAACAGTGAAAAGAAAAAACTACAAAGCCTTGTCATTACTGCACTCTGTGAGAAAGGTGGAAAGTGTCACAAGCTCCTCCAAAATCCTCTCTAACCATGTTTAGACACAGTGGTGCTCAGTTCTGGAGATCTATGAGAGTTCATATCCAACACATGGTTCTAATACTCTGATACCCCTGAAGGTCTTCATGACCTGGTTCTGGTGTGTTAGATTAGGACTGGAGATAAACTCATCAGGGTCAGGATTGGACACCCTTGTTCTAACAGCAACTTCTGTCTCAGGTAAACTGTTGTCATGAAGTCTGCTAAATGTCACTTATACCTCCACATTAATTATGGCCGTGTACGTTATGTGGTCTACATGTGTTTACAGTAGAAGTCTTAGTAAGTGTGTAGAATTTAGAATTAAGAAAAAGCACAGGCTTTCCTGAGGGTTGATTTATGTCTCCCTGTTTTCAGGAAACAGTGCCTTCATAAATGTTAGTCAGTTGTGCACGCTAGCTATTGTTTCTCCCATTCTGGTTCTGCCAATTAACCCACACGTTTGTAGCTCCTAGAAATGCTCCTGACACTCGGAGGGTACTTAACCCATGTCTCCAACAATACATGCGAAGCCAGCCCCCGCAAACATGCTGAACCGCAGCTCCACTGCACCAGCTAACAGAACTATGCCTGCCAACATCACTTAGGAGTGATGAGAGGAAAGAGCACGGCCAATTGTGCTCACTTGGACTCCAGCCACTGATGGCAAGGCGGCATGGCTCGGGATTCGAACTCAGAACCCCCCGAGTCATAGTGAAAAGAACTGAATTCTAAAATAAGACCTGAAATCTAGACTGTTATTATGTGTGTAAATCAAAAACTCAAAAGGAGCATTAAAAAAAAAAACATTTTTTTTTCTTTTTTACTTTTTTTTTTTTTTTTACACTCTGTCCTTCTTCTACATAGCCTTGTGTGTGTGTGTGTGTGTGTGTGTGTGTGTTTGCATGTGGTTACATTTCAAGCACTGAAAACCTGTCAATTCAATTCAAATTTGGGGGGTAATATAGGGGGACAGGATCCAAAGTGTAGGCAAGGGCAACCGACCACAAATGGACTCGGATCAGCAGCAAGCAGACAGCAGAGGGCAGTTCAGCACACAGGGGAGAGAAAACAAAAGAGAAAATGATGATGTGTTTAGGAGTTTGAATAGACTGATGTGCAGCCTGTAAAGGAAGTAGATTAGAGAGACTGCAGCACTGATCAGGGACCTGTGAACAGAGAGCTGTACAGTCCAAATGTGTTAGTATTCTTACAAGCTCCATCAGCAAGGATAACAGTACAGTGCATTAATGGATTATCTGAGTCCCGAACACCAATAGGAAGTTTATTCCAGAGTTGGGGAGCCTTATAAGAGAAAGCTCTTCCTCCAGTGTTGGTTCTTCTAAAGCCAGGAGTTGTGAACGAAGTGTACGTGATGGGTTGTGTGGTTTAAGAAGTTCCTCAAGGTATTGTGGGGCCAAAACATTTATTTTATAATCAATGCAGAATTTAACTGGTAACCAGTGCAGGGACGAGAGAATAGGACACAGCTTCTCTGTGTCATGTAAGGAGAGTACATTACGCAGATTGGCAATATTACGTAGGTGAAAGAAGGCCATTTTAACTATGTAACAGATGTGTGCATCAAATGAGAAGCCAGAGTCAAAACAACTCCTGGGTTTTTTACAGTGCTGCTGGTTATGACTGAGAATCCATTTAATTTTACAGTAATATTTGGAATTTTTGGATTTATTCATATTTGGATCAATTAGTAAAACCTATGTTTTTTTCTGGATTAAGCAAAAACAAGTTGTGAGCCATTCAGTTCTTGTCCAGTTTATGTCTGCTCCAACATTCCTGCACATTTTAGTCTCTGTCTTGTGGAAACCTTTCTGTATGTGCTCACTCTATCCTACCTGCAAATTAGGATGGATAAGTGAACAGATTTGCCAGTATTGCTCTGCATCACAGCTGATCAAGATGGAGAGAAGAGTCTCTGCTTAAAGGGGCTTGGAAATCACTTTTTAAGAGAAAGACGTTTGGGGAGATGATGAAGAGAACGATCTTTCAGAATTTGAAGATCACATTTTTGTTGATTCAGGAGGAGGATGCTGGTGCCCTCTCAGCCCAACCCACAGAACAACCATCTGCAGAATCTGAAGTAGGTGTAAGATGCTGTGCATGTGGTGTACGTCTGTAGCAGCAGAAAGACTCAGTCTACCTGCATCAAGTGCAGGAAATACATCTGCAGCTCACACACAGTACAACTCTGCCCCTCATGTGTTCTGTAGGCTGGCATGAACTGACTATGTGTTCAGTGAGGCTGATGTGCTGATGTGGCTCTATTGGGTTAAAAAGCCAGTAATGCAGAGTGTCCAACCAGACCTACAGACATTGGCCGAGTAACACAAACACAAACAGCACAAGACTTCAGTCCATTTTGTAGCATTTTGTACTTTTATACTTGAGTAAAAAAATGTAAATCGTACTTCAGCTTTATTAGGAGCACCTGTACACCACTTCCATCCTGCAGTGATCTACTCAGCCAGTAGGTGGCAGCAGTGCAATAATGCCCATCATGCCCCAGAGTCTGTTCAAAAGCTTGAGCAGCTAATGCTGTCAGACACTCAACAGACAAGGTAATGCAGCTCAGAGCTGTGTGTGCTTTAGTTAAGGCCTTTTATAAGCGGATAACTTACCAACACACACATGAGAACAGTAAAGAAAAGGCATCAGTAGCGTTAGCATAGGCTGTATTTCTGCTAGCTAGTGAAAGAGGCTCTGATAACACAAGCTTGTAAAATGAGCGTCGCGAGCTCGCCAATATAGCAGTAACCTCCTCATTAAAAAGCCTGGCTTCTCCAACTAACATGAGCTGATGATGCAAAGATGACATCACTATTTCACATGTAGTTTTATTCAGCAAAGAGAATAGTTCATACATGTGAGTGACAGCAATATTACTAGTATAATAATCTTCTTCTTATTATTAACTAGTAAAATGATTAGACAAGCAGAGGTAAAACTAGTCTAGAAACGCCCTGTATTGGATGATAACTATAAATAATACTACACTCCCATGAGGAGAACTTTGGAGATGATTTAATGAACACAGTGATGAAAAACCACAACTTTCTATAGGAATGTTATTAGTATTTATTTTAATATTAATGTTTTACTGAGGAAATAAACACTTGCTCAGAAAAGCCGCTTTTTAACTCTTAATTATCACAGATATCTAAAACATCTGCACAGAGCTGTATAGTTTTATATATTTTTAAATTATTTAATTTTTGTCACCTTGCAGTTACTTCTCTATCTAGATCAACATCATGAACCGAGCGGTGGAGCTTTTAAGGAGCAGACAGCAGCTGATCGAGTCTCAGACAGACGTGTTTCTGATGGAGGAGCTTCTTTAACCGCTCCGTTAGAAGAGATGACCGATCATCAGAGGAAGAAGGAAGAAGAAAGAGAGGAGAAAGCCCTTCTGTCTCCTAGCATGAGAACCTGAGGTGGCTTGTAATTAATGCTCACTCTTCTCTTCTCACATGTAGACTGAGTACAGCATTGGAAACTACCTCACTGCAATGTTCCAGTATATTGTGGAGCATCCCATTCTCCAGTTCCTCATCATGGTCATTGCTCTGGTTAACTGTGTCATCATCAGCGCCAAGACCATCTCAAGAATTGCCAAGGTGAGAACACTAAATCTTAACGCCACCAGATATTTTCAGACAGTCCGATCATGTTGCCTCTCCCACTGATTGACTAACTCTACAGCACAGCTCTGTGCTTCTATCAGTGTGTTTTGTAGGTGATGACGGGTGATGTTTCTGAGACTTTCAGAAACCCTGTATATTAAACTCCACTCTCTTTCTCACTGTAATTTCAGGACCATGAGACTGCATTCCTGATCTGGGAGCGGATCATCTTCACCGCTTTTATTTCAGAGATTGTTCTCAAATTGACCTGCGGTTTCAGTATTTTTTTGGTGGCATTGTTTTTTACAGTTTTCTCCTGGAACCTCCTCAAAATGTTTACTCCTATTAATCCATATTTTCCTTGTAGAAGGTTGCTGTGTCTCATCAAGTCTTATTTGATCTTTACTTCTTCTGTATCTGCAGAGCGGGTGGAATGTCCTGGATTTCTTGATCAATCTGGCTCTTAGATTGATCAAGGGTACAGATTCTTGCCCCCAAGCCAAAATAGGGTCATCAGGTGAGGAAAATTACAGTGACGTGTTCCCACATTTTAAGATCTCATCAGGTTTTTCATCTAGATCAATGGTCCTCATAAAGAAATGGACAAGAGGAGAGTGATGATGTATCTGTTTAGACCGAGTTTACAATTCTTAACTGTTCAATATTTGTGCTTCTTTCTTTTCTCCTTTTCCAGAATGCTGCGACTCTTTCGGCGTGTCAGGCTGTTTGCTTTCTTCTAGGGATTTTCCAGAGCACTCAACAGCATCTCCCGCTCCTTCTCTTGGGCATGGTGTAATGCTCTACGCTGTGTGTGAACAGCTTTGTCTTTAAATGTGCTCTAGATGTTTGGCCTGTGTGGAGTGATGCTGTTTGAGGATGATGTTCCATTTGCTTTTGGAGACTTCCCTACAGCCCTGTACACTCTGTTCATCTGCATCACCCATGGCTGGTTTAAAATCTACTATGGTTTTAAGGGGTAAGCAGCTCTTGTCTGGATCTCTGACTTTAACTAAATGAGTAAAAGTGTCAGTTCTGAAAGAGAACACTAGGTGAACATATGTGAGTGCAGTAAACTTCAGTGTACGTCCATCTGTTTTGGCACGTTTGTATTTGGTGAAGAGTCATATTTTATAGCCGCTCTACTGACAGTTTTGTCTAATTTAATATTCTGTCCATTTCAGTGTGGATGAAGCTCTTCGCTATGCTGCATTGGTGTACTTCTTCATCTTCAGCTGTGGGTTCATCTTCCTGAACATTTTTAGTTCTGTGATTATCATGAATCAAGAACTAGCTGTGGAAGCAGATTCCACTAAGGTAAGCCTGCTTTACATCCTAGCTTCACCTCCTGAGAACAACAGTGTGCAAATACCCAGTTTAACCCCCTACTTAAAGATACGCAAGATGAACATATTAATATTGTCTGCATATAAGTCATTTTTCTTTCTCTATATTTATTCAAACTGAATTATTTTTGTCACAATAACAGTCAGAAGAAGATGAATCCCAGAAGGATCTGGTACATGTGGAGGAAATAGTCGCATAAACCAGCATGACCCAGCGCCAGACACAGTCTCATGACAGGTGTCTCACGAACCTGACTTTTGACAAAATCTGGTCCTGTTAAGTTTGGCCATTGACCGGAATGAGTTCCAGGAGATTCGCCAGAAGTTGATGAAGTATGGGTCAACAGCACAGCTAATAAACACCTTATTTTACTTTCAGTCTGTCAACGGCTATTATGAAAAGGTCCGCCTGGACCGTAGAATGATGCACTGCTCTGACTGTAAATGTGTTCATCCAGGATTGTGGATGAGGTCCGAAACCTGCCCATCAATAAAGAGCGGGAGCTCCAGGCCCAGACGGAGAAAGAGATGGCCACCACCTTGACGGACAACTTGTTGGGTGATGACATCGCCTCTGGCCATGATATTCTGTCTACTTTCATCGCTCTGGAAGAGGTGAAGAAATACTGTTACTTAGCACAAACACTTGAAGCACTGTAATCAGATGAGAAGTGTATCTTGTTCCTCTAGAAATAAGACTTCTATTTACTCTGAGCTTTCTTCTCTGTTTCAGGCCAACCTTCTGTTTTCTATCAACCTTTTATTTTATATTCCTGTTAAAAACAGAAGGACAGAGGTGGACATCTGGCAACTGGTCTAAAAGATGAATAGTGAGAGATAGATATAGAGATAGAGATGCAGCAGAAAGATGATGGAGAGAGGTTAAGCAGTCGAGGATGGAAAGAGAAGGGCGAGGAAGGAGAAATAGGTGGAATTTGACCTGATGGAAAGAAGATTGATGTTCAGATAAACAGTTAAAAGAAAAAAACTACACAGCCTCGTCATTACTGCACTTTGTGACAACGCTGGGGTGTGTGGATATTGTAAGATTACTGTGGATATAAGTGTAAATATTGTTCAAAATAAATATATTTGATAACCGCCTTTTCTATCTTGTTTGCTTAATTTGGTATCAGCTAGCTAGCTGAGACTTTGTAAAACGCGTAGCTAGTCGCTAATAAGCTAGCATGTTAGCGAGCTAGCTGAATATTCAGAATTAACCAGCTAACGTTTTAAAGAGGGTCAAATATTGTGTTATGTGCTAAATATGAGATACATGGTCATAAATGTAATAAACTGCATTATGGACAGTTTACTTAGCTAGTGAAGTTATAATCAAACTCAAAAATACTGAATAACATGAAGTTACTTCAGAGAAGACGGCTATGAAGCTAGCACTAGCTAGCTAACTTACTGTTAGCTATGTTGATGGTTTCAGGGCAGCTTGGTGAAACTACTTACTGAAATGTATTATTAATAAGAAAATTAGAAGTGATATTTCATGAACTTGTCCCTCAGTAGATGATGAGTTAGCACTAATGTTATATTAATTGGGGTTTTGGGTGTTTTTTCATTCATTTAATGTAATGTTTAGCTTCTACAGTCTCCACTCACTCTGTGTAGGATTTGTACAGTAGGGGTTGGCTCTGTTCTCTTGTCTGCACTCATATTAACGGCCTGTGCTCCACCCATAACTTCATTACTTTAATGCTTTTTGTAGACCCACATTATATAAATTATGTAATTTACAAAAATCTAATTTATCCTGTGTGTTTTTTCTTTATTTTGGTTAGTTTGGAGGTGAGTGAGTGAGACTGTGGAATAGTTTAATTTTAAACTTATTATTAGCACTGCTGAGATAAATAATTATTAGCACTGCTGAGGTAAATTATTATTAGCACTGCTGAGGTAAATTATTATTAGCACTGCTGAGGTAAATAATTATTAGCAATGCAGAGGTAAATAATTATTAGCACTACTGAGATAAATAATTATTAGCACTGCTGAGATAAATTATTATTAGCACTACTGAGGTAAATTATTATTAGCAATGCTGAGATGGAATTATTATTAGCACTGCTGAGGTAAATAATTATTAGCACTGCTGAGGTAAATAATTATTAGTACTGCTGAGGTAAATTATTATGCAGACTCTGAGGTAAATAATTATTAGCAATACTGAGATAAATTATTATTAGCACTGCTGAGGTAAATTATTATTAGCACTGCTGAGGTAAATAATTATTAGCAATGCAGAGGTAAATAATTATTAGCACTACTGAGATAAATAATTATTAGCACTGCTGAGATAAATTATTATTAGCACTACTGAGGTAAATTATTATTAGCAATGCTGAGATGGAATTATTATTAGCACTGCTGAGGTAAATAATTATTAGCACTGCTGAGGTAAATAATTATTAGTACTGCTGAGGTAAATTATTATGCAGACTCTGAGGTAAATAATTATTAGCACTGCTGAGGTAAATAATTATTAGTACTGCTGAGGTAAATTATTATTAGCACTGCTGAGGTAAATAATTATTAGTACTGCTGAGGTAAATTATTATGCAGACTCTGAGGTAAATTATTATTAGCACTGCTGAGATGAAATTATTATTAGCACTGCTGAGGTAAATAATTATTAGCACTGCTGAGGTAAATTATTATTAGCACTACTGAGGTAAATTATTATTAGCAATGCTGAGGTAAATAATTATTAGAACTGATGAGTGCTGAGGTAAATAATTATTAGCAATGCTGAGGTAAATAATTATTAGTACTGCTGAGGTAAATTATTATGCAGACTCTGAGGTAAATAATTATTAGCGCTGCTGAGGTAAATAATTATTAGTAGTGCTGACGTAAATTATTATGCAGACTCTGAGGTAAATTATTATGCATACTCTGAGGTAAACTATTATTAGCAATGCTGAGATGAAATTACTATTTGCACTGCTGAGGTAAATTATTATTAGCACTGCTGAGATGAAATTATTATTAGCAATGCTGAGATGAAATTATTATTAGGACTGCTGTGTGCTGAGGTAAATTATTATTAGCACTGCTGAGATTAAATTATTATTAGCACTAGCCGAGTGCTGAGGTAAATTATTATTAGCACTAGCCGAGTGCTGAGGTAAATTATTATTAGCACTGCTGAGTGCTGAGTTCAATAATTATTAGCACTGCTGAGTTCAATAATTATTAGCACTGCTGAGGTAAATAGTTATTAGCACTGCTGAGGTAAATAGTTATTAGCACTGCTGAGGTAAATCATTATTAGCACTGCTGAGGTAAATTATTAGCAATGCTGAGGTAAATCATTTTTAGCAATGCTGAGGTAAATTATTATGCAGACTCTGAGGTAAATTATTATTAGCAATATTGAGGTAAATTATTATTAGCAATGCTGAGGTAAATAATTATTAGCACTGCTGAGGTAAATAACTATTAGCAATGCTGAGGTAAATAATAATTTGCTCTGCTGAGGTAAATTATTATTAGCAATGCTGAGGTAAATAATTATTAGCAATGCTGAGGTAAATAATTATTAGCACTGCTAAGGTAAATAATTATTAGCACTGCTGAGGTAAATAATTATTAGCAATGCTGAGGTAAATAATTATTAGCACTGCTGAGGTAAATAACTATTAGCAATGCTGAGGTAAATAATTATTTGCTCTGCTGAGGTAAATTATTATTAGCAATGCTGAGGTAAATAATTATTAGCAATGCTGAGGTAAATTATTATTAGCAATGCTGAGGTAAATAATTATTAGCAATGCTGAGGTAAATAATTATTAGCACTGCTAAGGTAAATAATTATTAGCACTGCTGAGGTAAATAACTATTAGCAATGCTGAGGTAAATAATTATTTGCTCTGCTGAGGTAAATAATTATTAGCAATGCTGAGGTAAATTATTATTAGCAATGCTGAGGTAAATAATTATTAGCAATGCTGAGGTAAATAATTATTAGCACTGCTAAGGTAAATAATTATTAGCACTGCTAAGGTAAATAATTATTAGCAATGCTGAGGTAAATAATTATTAGCAATGCTGAGGTAAATAATTATTAGCACTGCTAAGGTAAATAATTATTAGCACTGCTTAGGTAAATAATTATTAGCAATGCTGAGGTAAATAATTATTAGCACTGCTGAGGTAAATAATTATTAGCACTGCTGAGGTAAATAATTATTAGCACTGCTTAGGTAAATCATTATTAGCACTGCTAAGGTAAATAATTATTAGCACTGCTTAGGTAAATAATTATTAGCAATGCTGAGGTAAATAATTATTAGCACTGCTGAGGTAAATAATTATTTGCAATGCTGAGGTAAGTTATTATTAGCACTGCTTAGGTAAATAATTATTAGCAATGCTGAGGTAAATAATTATTAGCACTGCTGAGGTAAATAATTATTAGCACTGCTGAGGTAAATAATTATTAGCACTGCTTAGGTAAATCATTATTAGCACTGCTAAGGTAAATAATTATTAGCACTGCTAAGGTAAATAATTATTAGCACTGCTAAGGTAAATAATTATTAGCAATGCTGAGGTAAATAATTATTAGCAATGCTGAGGTAAATAATTATTAGCACTGCTTAGGTAAATAATTATTAGCAATGCTGAGGTAAATAATTATTAGCACTGCTGAGGTAAATAATTATTAGCACTGCTGAGGTAAATAATTATTAGCACTGCTTAGGTAAATCATTATTAGCACTGCTAAGGTAAATAATTATTAGCACTGCTTAGGTAAATAATTATTAGCAATGCTGAGGTAAATAATTATTAGCACTGCTGAGGTAAATAATTATTTGCAATGCTGAGGTAAGTTATTATTAGCATTTACACTGCCCGCTGCGTCCGCAAAGCAACCACCATTGTGGATGACCCCACCCACCCTTCACACAGACTGTTCTCCCTCCTGCCATCAGGAAGAAGGTACCGCAGCATCAGGTCCAACACGACCAGACTCTGCAATAACTTCTTCCCCCAAGCCATCAGACTGAAAGTAGGGTGTCGGATTAAAAAAAACTAGCTTTCTACAAAACCACCTTCTCCAGTTTTAACTGGATGCACAAGAAAATAGAAATGAAGCTCCAGTCACTGGTTAATCAGTATTCCTCCCTACAAATGAAGACACCATGAAGACTAAAGAAAGAACACTCCACACAGCTCCGAGAAATGGTTATTGGTGAGTGTGAGTCAGGGAATGGAGACAAAACAATTTCCAAGTCACTGAACTTCACCTGGAGTTCTGTTAAATCCATCATTCAGAAATGGAATATGACACATGTGTAAATCTGCCTAGAGCCGGCCAGTCATAGGTGTTTTGGTGGCCTTCCTCTCTAGCCTCCTTCTTGCACGGTCACTCAGTTTGTGAGGACAGCCCTGCTCTAGAAAGATTTACGTGTGCCATATTCCTTCCATTTCTAAATTTAATTTAATTTCTTTTGTAAATTATTGTGACAAAAAAAATAAAATGATGTTGACCATGAAAGCAATAAAAGGGGAAACCATCCAATGGACTGAATACTTTCATAGGCGCTGTAGGTCGTATATCACCTCCACATAAACAAGGGCACTATAGACTACTGTACTGTAAATCATCTGCAAACTGGTAAATCTGGTCTCTTCATTTCACTGTAATATAGAGAGACTATTCTCACAGGTCAGTACCAGTAATTACCATTCACAGTTTCTCACTTCCTGTTCTGTTTGAGTATTTAAGCTTCATCCAAAACTCTTTTCTAACATCCAGCAAAACAAACGCTGATCTTACATTCAAGTTTTTCTTTGATCTCTGTTTATGCTTTATGAAACTTTGTGTAATTAAATCTGACATATGAAAATATTTAAACCTGCACAAGCCTTCATTTTCTATCTTTCCTCTTTCTTAGAGTGTCAGAACTGTCTGTATTTAAATGTAAAGGTAAATATTCAGCAGTTCCTGATTGTCACTCTCCGGCCTACCTGTGATTAGTAGCTTAGTGTGTTAAAATTATTACCTGTCCACATCTTAACTCATTGAATTTATGCAGTATAACAAATATTAAATATTATTTTATTATTAAATAAGCAGGCATTAAATGTGGTATTCACTTTAATGTGGCTACAATGTAAGTTTCAGTCTTTACCAAAAACCTGCAGATCAGTGCCCTCTACTGGTCACGTGTCCGACATTCTTGATGAATTTAAAATTTTCAATAAATATTTCTTTATTATTTAATAAACGTCCCTTACCCCATAAGCAGTCAATCCCCCAGACATGTTTGATATCTGAAGGTGCTTATTATGAGGGGAATATAATGATAAAAATGTATAAATGTGAAATCTAAATATAAATTTTGTAACTTTTGTTGATGTAAATTCCCAATATAAAATATGATAAAAATATCAGTGTGTTTGATGTGGAACAGACTGTAACATATCTTATATTTATAAAACAATGAAATCTTTAGTTTATGGATTTTCCTCTTTTTCATTTTTAAACACATCGTTGATGAAATTTTTCTTTAGACAAGTTTTTTTTTAAAGAAGCTGCAGAAAGGTTTATTTACTTATTTGCAAGCTCTGTATTTCCTTCAGGTAATGCTAATCTGTAATATCACAATACTGGTAGTGTATCGAACACAACCTAAACCTTTATATTTCATCAATATTCATTATTTTTTCTTTAAAGTGGAGCTAAATTGTTAACTGTTAACACAAATTCAGAATGACTTCAGTGAAACACTTCCAGCAATAAAGGGGTTGGTTTTATCAACCGGAAGTTGATCCTCCATGTTTACAGTTGTCAGTGAACCGCCTATAAATATAAGTATATCTATAAAAAATATTCTGTTCTAATAATTCTAATATTTTAATCTTCATTTTTATTGATCAGTGACCACTAGATAATATCATATATGAATATTCTGTCCATTTACAATCACTTAGTATTCAGATCAACGACATGTGATCAGTCCTCGTGACCCAACTAGACTAGCATATGCGCTAACTAGCAGATGCGCTTGTCGGCTGGGTGACGTTTGATGGTGGAACGTTTATGACGTCATAGAGTGAGAGAGATTCCATGGTAACGAACAGAGCGGCGGAGCTTTTAAGGAGCAGACAGCAGCTGATCGAGTCTCAGAAGAGATGAGCGATCACCAAAAGAAGAAGAAGAAGGAGGAAGTAAGAGAGGAGAAAGCCCTTCTGTCTCCCAGCAGACAGAACCAGAAGCACCTCGCCATGCTCAAGGTGGACCAGGTTCTTTTTTACCTGTTCTCTTAAACTTCTCCATTTACCTGTTTTTTCAGGTTCTTTCCAGAGCTTTTGGTAAATACATTTTGTGTAAGATGTGTGTATGGATATAGAGTCTAAATGAATGTCTGTCTTTTTGGGGGCAGAAAACATCTAAAACCTCTTTGGAACCACAGTCCGTGATGGAGGAAGTGGAGGAACCAGGAGAGGGCTTCATGGAGCTGCTCCACGAAAATGTAAGAAAGACAAAGGAGTTTCACTTCAGTAATGAACTATAAGGAGTCACTGGGTTTAATCCATCATGTGCTGAGTTGTGGAATTGCTCTACTATAAATCCTAAGACCTTTATAAGACCAGCTTTGGCTCTTCACTGGGCCTTTGAGTCCTGACCAAAAGTTCTGAGATGTTAATAATTCTCACTCTTCTCTTCTCACATGTAGACGGAGTACAACATTGGAAACTACATCTCTGCAATGTTCCAGTATATTGTGGAGCACCCAATTGTCCAGTTCCTCATCCTGGTCATTGCACTCCTCAACTGCATCATCATCAGCGTCCAGACCAACTCGAGGATTGCCAAGGTGAGAACCCAAAATCTTGATGTCACCAGATATTTTCAGACAGTTCGATCATGTTCCCTCTCCCACTGACTGACTAACCCTACAGTACAGTTCTGTGCTTCTGTCAGTGTGTTTTGTAGGACAGGTGATGTTTCTGGTACTTGTGTTTGAGTGTACTTTCAGAAACCCTGTATATTAAACTCCACTCTCTTTCTGACTGTAATTTCAGGACCATGAGACTGCATTCCTGATCTGGGAGTGGATCATCTTCACCGCTTTCATTTCAGAGATTGTTCTCAAGTTCACCTACGGTTTCAGGATTTTCTGGATGGTACTGTTTTTTTCTCAAAATGTTTACTTCTATTAATCCATATTTTCCTTGTAGAAGGTTGCTGTGTCTCATCAAGTCTTATTTGATCATTATTTCTTCTGTATCTGCAGAGTGGGTGGAATGTCCTGGATTTCTTGGTCAGTCTGGGTCTGATGGTGGGGTACAGATTCTTGCCCCCAAGCCAAAATAGGATCATCAGGTGAGGAAAATTACAGTGACGTGTTCCCACATTTTAAAACTCCTCAGGTTTTTCATCTAGATCAGTGTTCCTCATAAAAGGATGGAAAAGAGGAGAGTGATGGTGTATCTGTTCAGACTGAGCTCACAGTTTGTAACTGTTCAATATTTGTGCTTCTTTCTTTTCTCCTTTTCCAGAACGCTGCGACTCTTTCGGAGTGTAAGGCTGTTTGCTTTTTCCGAGGGATTTTCCAGAGCACTCAACAGCATCGCCCGTTCCATGTCTGCACTGCTGAACATCTTCATCCTCATCATGTGCTTCATGGTGGTATGTGCTCTTCCACAATTCGTATTTGTATGATAAAATCTCAGAAACGATCCAAAAGATAAGGTCTCTGTACTTGTGTTTTGTTCATGGTGAAATGCTGTACGCTGTGTCTGAAATGCTCTGTTATTGATTGTGCTCTAGATGTTTGGCCTGTGTGGAGTGATGCTGTTTGGGGATGAAGTTCCATCTGCTTTTGGAGACTTCCCTACAGCCCTGTACACTCTGTTCATCTGCATCACCCAGAATGGCTGGTTTAAAATCTACTATGGATTTAAGGGGTAAGCAGCTCTTGTCTGGATCTCTGACTATAACTAAATAAGTAAAAGTGTCAGTTCTGAAAGAGAACACTAGGTGAACATATGCGAGTGCAGTAAACTTCAGTGTACGTCCATCTGTTTTGGCACGTTTGTATTTGGTGAAGATTCATATTTTATAGCCACTCTGCTGACAGTTTTGTCTAATTTAATATTCTGTCCATTTCAGTGTGGATGAAGCACTTCGCTATGCTGCGTTGGTGTACTTCTTCATCTTCATCTTCAGCTGTGGGTTCATCTTCCTTAACTTTTTTAGTTCTGTGATTATCACCAATCAAGAACTAGCTGTGGAAACGGATTCCACTAAGGTAAGCCTGCTTTACATCCTAGCTTCACCTCCTGAGAACAACAGCGTGCAAATACCCAGTTTAACCCCCTACTCTACCTGAACATATTAATATTGTCTGCATGTAAGTCATGATTTTCCTCTTATTTTATTCCAACTAAAACTTTTGTCTTAATAACAGTCAGAAGAAGATGAATCCCAGAAGGATCTGGTACATGTGGATGAAGTGGTCGCAAAAACCAGCATGACCCAGCGCCAGACACCGTGGCACGACAGCTGCCTGACGAACCTGACTCTGGAGAACTTTGAGAATCTCGTCCTGTTAAGAGAAGCCATCGACAGGAATGAGAAAGAGTTCCAGGAGATTCGTCAGAAGTTGATAAAGTAAGGTTCAACAGCACAGCTGATAAACACCTTATTTTACTTTCAGTCTGTCAACGGCTATTACGAAAAGGTCCGCCTGGACCGTAGAATGATGAACTGCTCTGACTGTAAATGTGTTCATCCAGGATTGTGGAAGAGGTCCGAAACCTGCCCGTCAATAAAGAGCGGGAGCTCCAGGCCCAGAGGGAAAAAGAGATGGCTACCACCTTGACGGACAACTTGTTGGGTGATGACATCGCCTCTGGCCAGGCTGGAGATATTCTGTCCACTTTCATCGCTCTGGAAGAGGTGAAGAAATACTGTTACTGAGCACAAACACTTGAAGCACCGTAATCAGATGAGAAGTGTATCTTGTTCCTCTAGAAATAAGACTTCTATTTACTCTGAGCTTTCTTCTCTGTTTCAGGCCAACCTTCTGGATTCACGGACAACAACTGACGTGTTTGGTGAAGGTTTGGTGCAGGAAGGGATTCGCAGGCTGGCCAGAGAAGCTGTGACCGATTCCCTGTTGCGCAGCAAGTCTTCAGTAATGTCCGTGACCCATAGTAATTAAGTCATGCTGAAGCATTGACTATTGATCCTTGGTGGGATGTTATTGGACTTCTGTGCTAGTCACAGTTTGTCCATAACAAACAGCACGTTCAAACACAAGGTTGCTTATAAGTGTACTTGGTACAGAGCACCTTGGGTCAGAGGTAAGTTACCGACATCGAGGTCTTGTCGTCTGACCTGTGGCTGCGTGTTTCGGATGCATTGGTAAAGAGAGGTGCTGAGCTGTGAGCTGATCACCATCTGATGAGTTGAATCAGGTGGCAGCTAAACCTGCCAGACAAACCTGACAGGCCCAAACGAGTAGTCTGTGTCTGCCAGGGAAAGCTGGCAGAGGACTCTGATTTTCATCTCTGAACTCTCATCTCCAAGGGAGCTTCTCACATGTTCTGGAGGAGGTTGGAGACACTGATTCAGAATTGACCTTGTTGAAGACCTCAGTTGTGGAAGCAACTGTTCATAGCTGTTGCCAAAACCTTGTCCGTGCCTGTTATGATGGCAACCAAAGAACCTGTTGGTGAACACCAGCAGTGAGGGAGGCTGTCAAGCGGAAGAAGGAGAATCGGGGCACTCTTGATTCCGCTGATTGGCACAGACAAGTAAATAAGGTAGCAGCTTTGGCAGTGGCAGAAGCGAAATCCAGGGCATGTGAGGAGTCTGTAGAGTTAATGGAGACTGATTTTCAGGTGTCTTCAAAGATGTTCTGGAAAAGGCTCCAACAACTCAGAAGGGGGAGGAGGGACATTGCCCAAACTGTGCTCAATAAGGGTGATGAAGCTCTGAACTCAGCTGAGGATATTGTTGGGCACCAGAAGGAACACTTTGAGAAGCTCCTAAAGCCGAGGAACATGCCTTCTACCCTGAAGGTTGAGCTGGAGACTTCCAGGGAGGCAGAATTCGTCTGTGGCCAAAGTCACTGATGTAGTGAAAAAGCTTCACAGTGACAAGGCACTAGAGTGGATGAGATTCGCCTGGAATTGCTGAAAGCTCTTGCATGGACCTCAGAAAGCTCTCAATTTACCAGCTGAACTACATCCCCACCCTGGTCACGGACACAAGCGGTTGAAATGAGGTTATGTCCTCTGTTATCTGGGAGAGTCTCAGAGTAGAGCCGCTGCTCCTTCTCATTGAGAGGAGCCAGCTGAGGTTGTTGGGGCGTCTGATAAGGATGTCCCCCCAGTTGCCTCCTGTTGGAGATGTACTGGGCACAGCCAGCTGGGAGGAGACCCCGAGGTAAACCTTGGACTTGCTGGAAGTATTATATCTCCTGGCTGGCCTGGGAGCGCCTTGGGATGCTGGAGACAGGGATGCCTGGGTTTCTGTGCTTCCCCCATTGCCACTGCAGGCCCTGAGCTGAATGAAGTGGATAAGAATATGAAAAAAGACGATTAGGCATTCCACAACATCTTCTGGGTGAAACTGGTTGTTAGGTAACATTAAGTAAAGTCCAGCGGTAAGATGAGGTAAGTTTGTGTTTTTTTTTATTTCTCTTGGCTCTGATTTAAACTCCTGCAGCCGTGTTTGAATCAGCTGGAGATGTTTAATGATCTTTTTGGAGTCAGTTTAGGTTTTTGATTCTTTATTGTTGAGATTTTAATACAAAGTTGTTCTGGTGATTTTTTTTTCAGGGTGAAGATCTGAAGGCCACTAGTGCCATGGAGATAACAGCTGCTTGAGACCTGGTTTATTAATTTCTAACTGGTTTTGATCAGAGGAGGATGGGTCTCCCCTTGTGAGTCTTGGTTCCTCCCAAGGTTTCTTCCTCCAGCTTTGAGGGAGTTTTTCCTTGCCACTGTCGCCTTTGGCTTGCTCACTGGGGGGTTTTATCTTCTATGTTTTGTTTCTTTTTACTTTTTTCTATCTGTACTTTTATTTGTTCATTTTTTTGAAACTGGTGTCTCTTTGAATGACCTTCAATCAAAGAACTGGTAAGTAATACTTTTTAAAGACATTTTAAAAAATCTGTATTTTATTCTGAAATATTTTATTAAGAAATAAAAATATATTAATATTAAGAAATAGCCAGTTGTTTATATTGTCAGGAAATTGAAAAGAGCCTGGTAAACTAATTACAGACCAGTGGGTCTAAAATGATCACTGATAGCAGCTGTATGGAGCTCATCATTTCTTCATTAATATTCTGTGTCTTTATTTTATGCCCTGTTATAAACAGGAGGACAGAGGTACATCTGGCAGCTGGTGTGAAAGATGAAGAACATAGCGAGAGAGAGAGAGAGAGACGCAGCAGAAAGATGATGGTGATCAGGTGATGGAGAGAGGTTGAGCAGGCGAGGATGGAAAGGGAAGGGTGAGGAAGGAGAAATTAGAGGAATTTGGTGTAAAGAAGAGAATAGTACAAATAAACAGTGAAAAGAAAAAACTACAAAGCCTTGTCATTACTGCACTCTGTGAGAAAGGTGGAAAGTGTCACAAGCTCCTCCAAAATCCTCTCTAACCATGTTTAGACACAGTGGTGCTCAGTTCTGGAGATCTATGAGAGTTCATATCCAACACATGGTTCTAATACTCTGATACCCCTGAAGGTCTTCATGACCTGGTTCTGGTGTGTTAGATTAGGACTGGAGATAAACTCATCAGGGTCAGGATTGGACACCCTTGTTCTAACAGCAACTTCTGTCTCAGGTAAACTGTTGTCATGAAGTCTGCTAAATGTCACTTATACCTCCACATTAATTATGGCCGTGTACGTTATGTGGTCTACATGTGTTTACAGTAGAAGTCTTAGTAAGTGTGTAGAATTTAGAATTAAGAAAAAGCACAGGCTTTCCTGAGGGTTGATTTATGTCTCCCTGTTTTCAGGAAACAGTGCCTTCATAAATGTTAGTCAGTTGTGCACGCTAGCTATTGTTTCTCCCATTCTGGTTCTGCCAATTAACCCACACGTTTGTAGCTCCTAGAAATGCTCCTGACACTCGGAGGGTACTTAACCCATGTCTCCAACAATACATGCGAAGCCAGCCCCCGCAAACATGCTGAACCGCAGCTCCACTGCACCAGCTAACAGAACTATGCCTGCCAACATCACTTAGGAGTGATGAGAGGAAAGAGCACGGCCAATTGTGCTCACTTGGACTCCAGCCACTGATGGCAAGGCGGCATGGCTCGGGATTCGAACTCAGAACCCCCCGAGTCATAGTGAAAAGAACTGAATTCTAAAATAAGACCTGAAATCTAGACTGTTATTATGTGTGTAAATCAAAAACTCAAAAGGAGCATTAAAAAAAAAAACATTTTTTTTTCTTTTTTACTTTTTTTTTTTTTTTTACACTCTGTCCTTCTTCTACATAGCCTTGTGTGTGTGTGTGTGTGTGTGTGTGTGTGTTTGCATGTGGTTACATTTCAAGCACTGAAAACCTGTCAATTCAATTCAAATTTGGGGGGTAATATAGGGGGACAGGATCCAAAGTGTAGGCAAGGGCAACCGACCACAAATGGACTCGGATCAGCAGCAAGCAGACAGCAGAGGGCAGTTCAGCACACAGGGGAGAGAAAACAAAAGAGAAAATGATGATGTGTTTAGGAGTTTGAATAGACTGATGTGCAGCCTGTAAAGGAAGTAGATTAGAGAGACTGCAGCACTGATCAGGGACCTGTGAACAGAGAGCTGTACAGTCCAAATGTGTTAGTATTCTTACAAGCTCCATCAGCAAGGATAACAGTACAGTGCATTAATGGATTATCTGAGTCCCGAACACCAATAGGAAGTTTATTCCAGAGTTGGGGAGCCTTATAAGAGAAAGCTCTTCCTCCAGTGTTGGTTCTTCTAAAGCCAGGAGTTGTGAACGAAGTGTACGTGATGGGTTGTGTGGTTTAAGAAGTTCCTCAAGGTATTGTGGGGCCAAAACATTTATTTTATAATCAATGCAGAATTTAACTGGTAACCAGTGCAGGGACGAGAGAATAGGACACAGCTTCTCTGTGTCATGTAAGGAGAGTACATTACGCAGATTGGCAATATTACGTAGGTGAAAGAAGGCCATTTTAACTATGTAACAGATGTGTGCATCAAATGAGAAGCCAGAGTCAAAACAACTCCTGGGTTTTTTACAGTGCTGCTGGTTATGACTGAGAATCCATTTAATTTTACAGTAATATTTGGAATTTTTGGATTTATTCATATTTGGATCAATTAGTAAAACCTATGTTTTTTTCTGGATTAAGCAAAAACAAGTTGTGAGCCATTCAGTTCTTGTCCAGTTTATGTCTGCTCCAACATTCCTGCACATTTTAGTCTCTGTCTTGTGGAAACCTTTCTGTATGTGCTCACTCTATCCTACCTGCAAATTAGGATGGATAAGTGAACAGATTTGCCAGTATTGCTCTGCATCACAGCTGATCAAGATGGAGAGAAGAGTCTCTGCTTAAAGGGGCTTGGAAATCACTTTTTAAGAGAAAGACGTTTGGGGAGATGATGAAGAGAACGATCTTTCAGAATTTGAAGATCACATTTTTGTTGATTCAGGAGGAGGATGCTGGTGCCCTCTCAGCCCAACCCACAGAACAACCATCTGCAGAATCTGAAGTAGGTGTAAGATGCTGTGCATGTGGTGTACGTCTGTAGCAGCAGAAAGACTCAGTCTACCTGCATCAAGTGCAGGAAATACATCTGCAGCTCACACACAGTACAACTCTGCCCCTCATGTGTTCTGTAGGCTGGCATGAACTGACTATGTGTTCAGTGAGGCTGATGTGCTGATGTGGCTCTATTGGGTTAAAAAGCCAGTAATGCAGAGTGTCCAACCAGACCTACAGACATTGGCCGAGTAACACAAACACAAACAGCACAAGACTTCAGTCCATTTTGTAGCATTTTGTACTTTTATACTTGAGTAAAAAAATGTAAATCGTACTTCAGCTTTATTAGGAGCACCTGTACACCACTTCCATCCTGCAGTGATCTACTCAGCCAGTAGGTGGCAGCAGTGCAATAATGCCCATCATGCCCCAGAGTCTGTTCAAAAGCTTGAGCAGCTAATGCTGTCAGACACTCAACAGACAAGGTAATGCAGCTCAGAGCTGTGTGTGCTTTAGTTAAGGCCTTTTATAAGCGGATAACTTACCAACACACACATGAGAACAGTAAAGAAAAGGCATCAGTAGCGTTAGCATAGGCTGTATTTCTGCTAGCTAGTGAAAGAGGCTCTGATAACACAAGCTTGTAAAATGAGCGTCGCGAGCTCGCCAATATAGCAGTAACCTCCTCATTAAAAAGCCTGGCTTCTCCAACTAACATGAGCTGATGATGCAAAGATGACATCACTATTTCACATGTAGTTTTATTCAGCAAAGAGAATAGTTCATACATGTGAGTGACAGCAATATTACTAGTATAATAATCTTCTTCTTCTTATTAACTAGTAAAATGATTAGACAAGCAGAGGTAAAACTAGTCTAGAAACGCCCTGTATTGGATGATAACTATAAATAATACTACACTCCCATGAGGAGAACTTTGGAGATGATTTAATGAACACAGTGATGAAAAACCACAACTTTCTATAGGAATGTTATTAGTATTTATTTTAATATTAATGTTTTACTGAGGAAATAAACACTTGCTCAGAAAAGCCGCTTTTTAACTCTTAATTATCACATATCTAAAACATCTGCACAGAGCTGTATAGTTTTATATATTTTTAAATTATTTAATTTTTGTCACCTTGCAGTTACTTCTCTATCTAGATCAACATCATGAACCGAGCGGTGGAGCTTTTAAGGAGCAGACAGCAGCTGATCGAGTCTCAGACAGACGTGTTTCTGATGGAGGAGCTTCTTTAACCGCTCCGTTAGAAGAGATGACCGATCATCAGAGGAAGAAGGAAGAAGAAAGAGAGGAGAAAGCCCTTCTGTCTCCTAGCATGAGAACCTGAGGTGGCTTGTAATTAATGCTCACTCTTCTCTTCTCACATGTAGACTGAGTACAGCATTGGAAACTACCTCACTGCAATGTTCCAGTATATTGTGGAGCATCCCATTCTCCAGTTCCTCATCATGGTCATTGCTCTGGTTAACTGTGTCATCATCAGCGCCAAGACCATCTCAAGAATTGCCAAGGTGAGAACACTAAATCTTAACGCCACCAGATATTTTCAGACAGTCCGATCATGTTGCCTCTCCCACTGATTGACTAACTCTACAGCACAGCTCTGTGCTTCTATCAGTGTGTTTTGTAGGTGATGACGGGTGATGTTTCTGAGACTTTCAGAAACCCTGTATATTAAACTCCACTCTCTTTCTCACTGTAATTTCAGGACCATGAGACTGCATTCCTGATCTGGGAGCGGATCATCTTCACCGCTTTTATTTCAGAGATTGTTCTCAAATTGACCTGCGGTTTCAGTATTTTTTTGGTGGCATTGTTTTTTACAGTTTTCTCCTGGAACCTCCTCAAAATGTTTACTCCTATTAATCCATATTTTCCTTGTAGAAGGTTGCTGTGTCTCATCAAGTCTTATTTGATCTTTACTTCTTCTGTATCTGCAGAGCGGGTGGAATGTCCTGGATTTCTTGATCAATCTGGCTCTTAGATTGATCAAGGGTACAGATTCTTGCCCCCAAGCCAAAATAGGGTCATCAGGTGAGGAAAATTACAGTGACGTGTTCCCACATTTTAAGATCTCATCAGGTTTTTCATCTAGATCAATGGTCCTCATAAAGAAATGGACAAGAGGAGAGTGATGATGTATCTGTTTAGACCGAGTTTACAATTCTTAACTGTTCAATATTTGTGCTTCTTTCTTTTCTCCTTTTCCAGAATGCTGCGACTCTTTCGGCGTGTCAGGCTGTTTGCTTTCTTCTAAGGATTTTCCAGAGCACTCAACAGCATCTCCCGCTCCTTCTCTTGGGCATGGTGTAATGCTCTACGCTGTGTGTGAACAGCTTTGTCTTTAAATGTGCTCTAGATGTTTGGCCTGTGTGGAGTGATGCTGTTTGAGGATGATGTTCCATTTGCTTTTGGAGACTTCCCTACAGCCCTGTACACTCTGTTCATCTGCATCACCCATGGCTGGTTTAAAATCTACTATGGTTTTAAGGGGTAAGCAGCTCTTGTCTGGATCTCTGACTTTAACTAAATGAGTAAAAGTGTCAGTTCTGAAAGAGAACACTAGGTGAACATATGTGAGTGCAGTAAACTTCAGTGTACGTCCATCTGTTTTGGCACGTTTGTATTTGGTGAAGAGTCATATTTTATAGCCGCTCTACTGACAGTTTTGTCTAATTTAATATTCTGTCCATTTCAGTGTGGATGAAGCTCTTCGCTATGCTGCATTGGTGTACTTCTTCATCTTCAGTTGTGGGTTCATCTTCCTGAACATTTTTAGTTCTGTGATTATCATGAATCAAGAACTAGCTGTGGAAGCAGATTCCACTAAGGTAAGCCTGCTTTACATCCTAGCTTCACCTCCTGAGAACAACAGTGTGCAAATACCCAGTTTAACCCCCTACTTAAAGATACGCAAGATGAACATATTAATATTGTCTGCATATAAGTCATTTTTCTTTCTCTATATTTATTCAAACTGAATTATTTTTGTCACAATAACAGTCAGAAGAAGATGAATCCCAGAAGGATCTGGTACATGTGGAGGAAATAGTCGCATAAACCAGCATGACCCAGCGCCAGACACAGTCTCATGACAGGTGTCTCACGAACCTGACTTTTGACAAAATCTGGTCCTGTTAAGTTTGGCCATTGACCGGAATGAGTTCCAGGAGATTCGCCAGAAGTTGATGAAGTATGGGTCAACAGCACAGCTAATAAACACCTTATTTTACTTTCAGTCTGTCAACGGCTATTATGAAAAGGTCCGCCTGGACCGTAGAATGATGCACTGCTCTGACTGTAAATGTGTTCATCCAGGATTGTGGATGAGGTCCGAAACCTGCCCATCAATAAAGAGCGGGAGCTCCAGGCCCAGACGGAGAAAGAGATGGCCACCACCTTGACGGACAACTTGTTGGGTGATGACATCGCCTCTGGCCATGATATTCTGTCTACTTTCATCGCTCTGGAAGAGGTGAAGAAATACTGTTACTTAGCACAAACACTTGAAGCACTGTAATCAGATGAGAAGTGTATCTTGTTCCTCTAGAAATAAGACTTCTATTTACTCTGAGCTTTCTTCTCTGTTTCAGGCCAACCTTCTGTTTTCTATCAACCTTTTATTTTATATTCCTGTTAAAAACAGAAGGACAGAGGTGGACATCTGGCAACTGGTCTAAAAGATGAATAGTGAGAGATAGATATAGAGATAGAGATGCAGCAGAAAGATGATGGAGAGAGGTTAAGCAGTCGAGGATGGAAAGAGAAGGGCGAGGAAGGAGAAATAGGTGGAATTTGACCTGATGGAAAGAAGATTGATGTTCAGATAAACAGTTAAAAGAAAAAAACTACACAGCCTCGTCATTACTGCACTTTGTGACAACGCTGGGGTGTGTGGATATTGTAAGATTACTGTGGATATAAGTGTAAATATTGTTCAAAATAAATATATTTGATAACCGCCTTTTCTATCTTGTTTGCTTAATTTGGTATCAGCTAGCTAGCTGAGACTTTGTAAAACGCGTAGCTAGTCGCTAATAAGCTAGCATGTTAGCGAGCTAGCTGAATATTCAGAATTAACCAGCTAACGTTTTAAAGAGGGTCAAATATTGTGTTATGTGCTAAATATGAGATACATGGTCATAAATGTAATAAACTGCATTATGGACAGTTTACTTAGCTAGTGAAGTTATAATCAAACTCAAAAATACTGAATAACATGAAGTTACTTCAGAGAAGACGGCTATGAAGCTAGCACTAGCTAGCTAACTTACTGTTAGCTATGTTGATGGTTTCAGGGCAGCTTGGTGAAACTACTTACTGAAATGTATTATTAATAAGAAAATTAGAAGTGATATTTCATGAACTTGTCCCTCAGTAGATGATGAGTTAGCACTAATGTTATATTAATTGGGGTTTTGGGTGTTTTTTCATTCATTTAATGTAATGTTTAGCTTCTACAGTCTCCACTCACTCTGTGTAGGATTTGTACAGTAGGGGTTGGCTCTGTTCTCTTGTCTGCACTCATATTAACGGCCTGTGCTCCACCCATAACTTCATTACTTTAATGCTTTTTGTAGACCCACATTATATAAATTATGTAATTTACAAAAATCTAATTTATCCTGTGTGTTTTTTCTTTATTTTGGTTAGTTTGGAGGTGAGTGAGTGAGACTGTGGAATAGTTTAATTTTAAACTTATTATTAGCACTGCTGAGATAAATAATTATTAGCACTGCTGAGGTAAATTATTATTAGCACTGCTGAGGTAAATAATTATTAGCAATACTGAGATAAATTATTATTAGCACTGCTGAGGTAAATTATTATTAGCACTGCTGAGGTAAATAATTATTAGCAATGCAGAGGTAAATAATTATTAGCACTACTGAGATAAATAATTATTAGCACTGCTGAGATAAATTATTATTAGCACTACTGAGGTAAATTATTATTAGCAATATTGAGGTAAATTATTATTAGCAATGCTGAGATGGAATTATTATTAGCACTGCTGAGGTAAATAATTATTAGCACTGCTGAGGTAAATAATTATTAGTACTGCTGAGGTAAATTATTATGCAGACTCTGAGGTAAATAATTATTAGCACTGCTGAGGTAAATAATTATTAGTACTGCTGAGGTAAATTATTATTAGCACTGCTGAGGTAAATAATTATTAGTACTGCTGAGGTAAATTATTATGCAGACTCTGAGGTAAATAATTATTAGCACTGCTGAGGTAAATAATTATTAGTACTGCTGAGGTAAATTATTATGCAGACTCTGAGGTAAATAATTATTAGCACTGCTGAGATAAATAATTATTAGCACTGCTGAGGTAAATTATTATTAGCACTGCTGAGGTAAATAATTATTAGCAATACTGAGATAAATTATTATTAGCACTGCTGAGGTAAATTATTATTAGCACTGCTGAGGTAAATAATTATTAGCAATGCAGAGGTAAATAATTATTAGCACTACTGAGATAAATAATTATTAGCACTGCTGAGATAAATTATTATTAGCACTACTGAGGTAAATTATTATTAGCAATGCTGAGATGGAATTATTATTAGCACTGCTGAGGTAAATAATTATTAGCACTGCTGAGGTAAATAATTATTAGTACTGCTGAGGTAAATTATTATGCAGACTCTGAGGTAAATAATTATTAGCACTGCTGAGGTAAATAATTATTAGTACTGCTGAGGTAAATTATTATTAGCACTGCTGAGGTAAATAATTATTAGTACTGCTGAGGTAAATTATTATGCAGACTCTGAGGTAAATTATTATTAGCACTGCTGAGATGAAATTATTTTTAGCACTGCTGAGGTAAATAATTATTAGCACTGCTGAGGTAAATTATTATTAGCACTACTGAGGTAAATTATTATTAGCAATGCTGAGGTAAATAATTATTAGAACTGATGAGTGCTGAGGTAAATAATTATTAGCAATGCTGAGGTAAATAATTATTAGTACTGCTGAGGTAAATTATTATGCAGACTCTGAGGTAAATAATTATTAGCGCTGCTGAGGTAAATAATTATTAGTATTGCTGACGTAAATTATTATGCAGACTCTGAGGTAAATTATTATGCATACTCTGAGGTAAACTATTATTAGCAATGCTGAGATGAAATTACTATTTGCACTGCTGAGGTAAATTATTATTAGCACTGCTGAGATGAAATTATTATTAGCAATGCTGAGATGAAATTATTATTAGGACTGCTGTGTGCTGAGGTAAATTATTATTAGCACTGCTGAGATTAAATTATTATTAGCACTTGCCGAGTGCTGAGGTAAATTATTATTAGCACTAGCCGAGTGCTGAGGTAAATTATTATTAGCACTGCTGAGTGCTGAGTTCAATAATTATTAGCACTGCTGAGTTCAATAATTATTAGCACTGCTGAGGTAAATAGTTATTAGCACTGCTGAGGTAAATAGTTATTAGCACTGCTGAGGTAAATCATTATTAGCACTGCTGAGGTAAATTATTAGCAATGCTGAGGTAAATCATTTTTAGCAATGCTGAGGTAAATTATTATGCAGACTCTGAGGTAAATTATTATTAGCAATATTGAGGTAAATTATTATTAGCAATGCTGAGGTAAATAATTATTAGCACTGCTGAGGTAAATAACTATTAGCAATGCTGAGGTAAATAATAATTTGCTCTGCTGAGGTAAATTATTATTAGCAATGCTGAGGTAAATAATTATTAGCAATGCTGAGGTAAATAATTATTAGCACTGCTAAGGTAAATAATTATTAGCACTGCTGAGGTAAATAATTATTAGCAATGCTGAGGTAAATAATTATTAGCACTGCTGAGGTAAATAACTATTAGCAATGCTGAGGTAAATAATTATTTGCTCTGCTGAGGTAAATTATTATTAGCAATGCTGAGGTAAATAATTATTAGCAATGCTGAGGTAAATTATTATTAGCAATGCTGAGGTAAATAATTATTAGCAATGCTGAGGTAAATAATTATTAGCACTGCTAAGGTAAATAATTATTAGCACTGCTGAGGTAAATAACTATTAGCAATGCTGAGGTAAATAATTATTTGCTCTGCTGAGGTAAATTATTATTAGCAATGCTGAGGTAAATAATTATTAGCAATGCTGAGGTAAATTATTATTAGCAATGCTGAGGTAAATAATTATTAGCAATGCTGAGGTAAATAATTATTAGCACTGCTAAGGTAAATAATTATTAGCACTGCTAAGGTAAATAATTATTAGCAATGCTGAGGTAAATAATTATTAGCAATGCTGAGGTAAATAATTATTAGCACTGCTTAGGTAAATAATTATTAGCAATGCTGAGGTAAATAATTATTAGCACTGCTGAGGTAAATAATTATTAGCACTGCTGAGGTAAATAATTATTAGCACTGCTTAGGTAAATCATTATTAGCACTGCTAAGGTAAATAATTATTAGCACTGCTTAGGTAAATAATTATTAGCAATGCTGAGGTAAATAATTATTAGCACTGCTGAGGTAAATAATTATTTGCAATGCTGAGGTAAGTTATTATTAGCATTTACACTGCCCGCTGCGTCCGCAAAGCAACCACCATTGTGGATGACCCCACCCACCCTTCACACAGACTGTTCTCCCTCCTGCCATCAGGAAGAAGGTACCGCAGCATCAGGTCCAACACGACCAGACTCTGCAATAACTTCTTCCCCCAAGCCATCAGACTGAAAGTAGGGTGTCGGATTAAAAAAAACTAGCTTTCTACAAAACCACCTTCTCCAGTTTTAACTGGATGCACAAGAAAATAGAAATGAAGCTCCAGTCACTGGTTAATCAGTATTCCTCCCTACAAATGAAGACACCATGAAGACTAAAGAAAGAACACTCCACACAGCTCCGAGAAATGGTTATTGGTGAGTGTGAGTCAGGGAATGGAGACAAAACAATTTCCAAGTCACTGAACTTCACCTGGAGTTCTGTTAAATCCATCATTCAGAAATGGAATATGACACATGTGTAAATCTGCCTAGAGCCGGCCAGTCATAGGTGTCTTGGTGGCCTTCCTCTCTAGCCTCCTTCTTGCACGGTCACTCAGTTTGTGAGGACAGCCCTGCTCTAGAAAGATTTACGTGTGCCATATTCCTTCCATTTCTAAATTTAATTTAATTTCTTTTGTAAATTATTGTGACAAAAAAAATAAAATGATGTTGACCATGAAAGCAATAAAAGGGGAAACCATCCAATGGACTGAATACTTTCATAGGCGCTGTAGGTCGTATATCACCTCCACATAAACAAGGGCACTATAGACTACTGTACTGTAAATCATCTGCAAACTGGTAAATCTGGTCTCTTCATTTCACTGTAATATAGAGAGACTATTCTCACAGGTCAGTACCAGTAATTACCATTCACAGTTTCTCACTTCCTGTTCTGTTTGAGTATTTAAGCTTCATCCAAAACTCTTTTCTAACATCCAGCAAAACAAACGCTGATCTTACATTCAAGTTTTTCTTTGATCTCTGTTTATGCTTTATGAAACTTTGTGTAATTAAATCTGACATATGAAAATATTTAAACCTGCACAAGCCTTCATTTTCTATCTTTCCTCTTTCTTAGAGTGTCAGAACTGTCTGTATTTAAATGTAAAGGTAAATATTCAGCAGTTCCTGATTGTCACTCTCCGGCCTACCTGTGATTAGTAGCTTAGTGTGTTAAAATTATTACCTGTCCACATCTTAACTCATTGAATTTATGCAGTATAACAAATATTAAATATTATTTTATTATTAAATAAGCAGGCATTAAATGTGGTATTCACTTTAATGTGGCTACAATGTAAGTTTCAGTCTTTACCAAAAACCTGCAGATCAGTGCCCTCTACTGGTCACGTGTCCGACATTCTTGATGAATTTAAAATTTTCAATAAATATTTCTTTATTATTTAATAAACGTCCCTTACCCCATAAGCAGTCAATCCCCCAGACATGTTTGATATCTGAAGGTGCTTATTATGAGGGGAATATAATGATAAAAATGTATAAATGTGAAATCTAAATATAAATTTTGTAACTTTTGTTGATGTAAATTCCCAATATAAAATATGATAAAAATATCAGTGTGTTTGATGTGGAACAGACTGTAACATATCTTATATTTATAAAACAATGAAATCTTTAGTTTATGGATTTTCCTCTTTTTCATTTTTAAACACATCGTTGATGAAATTTTTCTTTAGACAAGTTTTTTTTTAAAGAAGCTGCAGAAAGGTTTATTTACTTATTTGCAAGCTCTGTATTTCCTTCAGGTAATGCTAATCTGTAATATCACAATACTGGTAGTGTATCGAACACAACCTAAACCTTTATATTTCATCAATATTCATTATTTTTTCTTTAAAGTGGAGCTAAATTGTTAACTGTTAACACAAATTCAGAATGACTTCAGTGAAACACTTCCAGCAATAAAGGGGTTGGTTTTATCAACCGGAAGTTGATCCTCCATGTTTACAGTTGTCAGTGAACCGCCTATAAATATAAGTATATCTATAAAAAATATTCTGTTCTAATAATTCTAATATTTTAATCTTCATTTTTATTGATCAGTGACCACTAGATAATATCATATATGAATATTCTGTCCATTTACAATCACTTAGTATTCAGATCAACGACATGTGATCAGTCCTCGTGACCCAACTAGACTAGCATATGCGCTAACTAGCAGATGCGCTTGTCGGCTGGGTGACGTTTGATGGTGGAACGTCTATGACGTCATAGAGTGAGAGAGATTCCATGGTAACGAACAGAGCGGCGGAGCTTTTAAGGAGCAGACAGCAGCTGATCGAGTCTCAGAAGAGATGAGCGATCACCAAAAGAAGAAGAAGAAGGAGGAAGTAAGAGAGGAGAAAGCCCTTCTGTCTCCCAGCAGACAGAACCAGAAGCACCTCGCCATGCTCAAGGTGGACCAGGTTCTTTTTTACCTGTTCTCTTAAACTTCTCCATTTACCTGTTTTTTCAGGTTCTTTCCAGAGCTTTTGGTAAATACATTTTGTGTAAGATGTGTGTATGGATATAGAGTCTAAATGAATGTCTGTCTTTTTGGGGGCAGAAAACATCTAAAACCTCTTTGGAACCACAGTCCGTGATGGAGGAAGTGGAGGAACCAGGAGAGGGCTTCATGGAGCTGCTCCACGAAAATGTAAGAAAGACAAAGGAGTTTCACTTCAGTAATGAACTATAAGGAGTCACTGGGTTTAATCCATCATGTGCTGAGTTGTGGAATTGCTCTACTATAAATCCTAAGACCTTTATAAGACCAGCTTTGGCTCTTCACTGGGCCTTTGAGTCCTGACCAAAAGTTCTGAGATGTTAATAATTCTCACTCTTCTCTTCTCACATGTAGACGGAGTACAACATTGGAAACTACATCTCTGCAATGTTCCAGTATATTGTGGAGCACCCAATTGTCCAGTTCCTCATCCTGGTCATTGCACTCCTCAACTGCATCATCATCAGCGTCCAGACCAACTCGAGGATTGCCAAGGTGAGAACCCAAAATCTTGATGTCACCAGATATTTTCAGACAGTTCGATCATGTTCCCTCTCCCACTGACTGACTAACCCTACAGTACAGTTCTGTGCTTCTGTCAGTGTGTTTTGTAGGACAGGTGATGTTTCTGGTACTTGTGTTTGAGTGTACTTTCAGAAACCCTGTATATTAAACTCCACTCTCTTTCTGACTGTAATTTCAGGACCATGAGACTGCATTCCTGATCTGGGAGTGGATCATCTTCACCGCTTTCATTTCAGAGATTGTTCTCAAGTTCACCTACGGTTTCAGGATTTTCTGGATGGTACTGTTTTTTTCTCAAAATGTTTACTTCTATTAATCCATATTTTCCTTGTAGAAGGTTGCTGTGTCTCATCAAGTCTTATTTGATCATTATTTCTTCTGTATCTGCAGAGTGGGTGGAATGTCCTGGATTTCTTGGTCAGTCTGGGTCTGATGGTGGGGTACAGATTCTTGCCCCCAAGCCAAAATAGGATCATCAGGTGAGGAAAATTACAGTGACGTGTTCCCACATTTTAAAACTCCTCAGGTTTTTCATCTAGATCAGTGTTCCTCATAAAAGGATGGAAAAGAGGAGAGTGATGGTGTATCTGTTCAGACTGAGCTCACAGTTTGTAACTGTTCAATATTTGTGCTTCTTTCTTTTCTCCTTTTCCAGAACGCTGCGACTCTTTCGGAGTGTAAGGCTGTTTGCTTTTTCCGAGGGATTTTCCAGAGCACTCAACAGCATCGCCCGTTCCATGTCTGCACTGCTGAACATCTTCATCCTCATCATGTGCTTCATGGTGGTATGTGCTCTTCCACAATTCGTATTTGTATGATAAAATCTCAGAAACGATCCAAAAGATAAGGTCTCTGTACTTGTGTTTTGTTCATGGTGAAATGCTGTACGCTGTGTCTGAAATGCTCTGTTATTGATTGTGCTCTAGATGTTTGGCCTGTGTGGAGTGATGCTGTTTGGGGATGAAGTTCCATCTGCTTTTGGAGACTTCCCTACAGCCCTGTACACTCTGTTCATCTGCATCACCCAGAATGGCTGGTTTAAAATCTACTATGGATTTAAGGGGTAAGCAGCTCTTGTCTGGATCTCTGACTATAACTAAATAAGTAAAAGTGTCAGTTCTGAAAGAGAACACTAGGTGAACATATGCGAGTGCAGTAAACTTCAGTGTACGTCCATCTGTTTTGGCACGTTTGTATTTGGTGAAGATTCATATTTTATAGCCACTCTGCTGACAGTTTTGTCTAATTTAATATTCTGTCCATTTCAGTGTGGATGAAGCACTTCGCTATGCTGCGTTGGTGTACTTCTTCATCTTCATCTTCAGCTGTGGGTTCATCTTCCTTAACTTTTTTAGTTCTGTGATTATCACCAATCAAGAACTAGCTGTGGAAACGGATTCCACTAAGGTAAGCCTGCTTTACATCCTAGCTTCACCTCCTGAGAACAACAGCGTGCAAATACCCAGTTTAACCCCCTACTCTACCTGAACATATTAATATTGTCTGCATGTAAGTCATGATTTTCCTCTTATTTTATTCCAACTAAAACTTTTGTCTTAATAACAGTCAGAAGAAGATGAATCCCAGAAGGATCTGGTACATGTGGATGAAGTGGTCGCAAAAACCAGCATGACCCAGCGCCAGACACCGTGGCACGACAGCTGCCTGACGAACCTGACTCTGGAGAACTTTGAGAATCTCGTCCTGTTAAGAGAAGCCATCGACAGGAATGAGAAAGAGTTCCAGGAGATTCGTCAGAAGTTGATAAAGTAAGGTTCAACAGCACAGCTGATAAACACCTTATTTTACTTTCAGTCTGTCAACGGCTATTACGAAAAGGTCCGCCTGGACCGTAGAATGATGAACTGCTCTGACTGTAAATGTGTTCATCCAGGATTGTGGAAGAGGTCCGAAACCTGCCCGTCAATAAAGAGCGGGAGCTCCAGGCCCAGAGGGAAAAAGAGATGGCTACCACCTTGACGGACAACTTGTTGGGTGATGACATCGCCTCTGGCCAGGCTGGAGATATTCTGTCCACTTTCATCGCTCTGGAAGAGGTGAAGAAATACTGTTACTGAGCACAAACACTTGAAGCACCGTAATCAGATGAGAAGTGTATCTTGTTCCTCTAGAAATAAGACTTCTATTTACTCTGAGCTTTCTTCTCTGTTTCAGGCCAACCTTCTGGATTCACGGACAACAACTGACGTGTTTGGTGAAGGTTTGGTGCAGGAAGGGATTCGCAGGCTGGCCAGAGAAGCTGTGACCGATTCCCTGTTGCGCAGCAAGTCTTCAGTAATGTCCGTGACCCATAGTAATTAAGTCATGCTGAAGCATTGACTATTGATCCTTGGTGGGATGTTATTGGACTTCTGTGCTAGTCACAGTTTGTCCATAACAAACAGCACGTTCAAACACAAGGTTGCTTATAAGTGTACTTGGTACAGAGCACCTTGGGTCAGAGGTAAGTTACCGACATCGAGGTCTTGTCGTCTGACCTGTGGCTGCGTGTTTCGGATGCATTGGTAAAGAGAGGTGCTGAGCTGTGAGCTGATCACCATCTGATGAGTTGAATCAGGTGGCAGCTAAACCTGCCAGACAAACCTGACAGGCCCAAACGAGTAGTCTGTGTCTGCCAGGGAAAGCTGGCAGAGGACTCTGATTTTCATCTCTGAACTCTCATCTCCAAGGGAGCTTCTCACATGTTCTGGAGGAGGTTGGAGACACTGATTCAGAATTGACCTTGTTGAAGACCTCAGTTGTGGAAGCAACTGTTCATAGCTGTTGCCAAAACCTTGTCCGTGCCTGTTATGATGGCAACCAAAGAACCTGTTGGTGAACACCAGCAGTGAGGGAGGCTGTCAAGCGGAAGAAGGAGAATCGGGGCACTCTTGATTCCGCTGATTGGCACAGACAAGTAAATAAGGTAGCAGCTTTGGCAGTGGCAGAAGCGAAATCCAGGGCATGTGAGGAGTCTGTAGAGTTAATGGAGACTGATTTTCAGGTGTCTTCAAAGATGTTCTGGAAAAGGCTCCAACAACTCAGAAGGGGGAGGAGGGACATTGCCCAAACTGTGCTCAATAAGGGTGATGAAGCTCTGAACTCAGCTGAGGATATTGTTGGGCACCAGAAGGAACACTTTGAGAAGCTCCTAAAGCCGAGGAACATGCCTTCTACCCTGAAGGTTGAGCTGGAGACTTCCAGGGAGGCAGAATTCGTCTGTGGCCAAAGTCACTGATGTAGTGAAAAAGCTTCACAGTGACAAGGCACTAGAGTGGATGAGATTCGCCTGGAATTGCTGAAAGCTCTTGCATGGACCTCAGAAAGCTCTCAATTTACCAGCTGAACTACATCCCCACCCTGGTCACGGACACAAGCGGTTGAAATGAGGTTATGTCCTCTGTTATCTGGGAGAGTCTCAGAGTAGAGCCGCTGCTCCTTCTCATTGAGAGGAGCCAGCTGAGGTTGTTGGGGCGTCTGATAAGGATGTCCCCCCAGTTGCCTCCTGTTGGAGATGTACTGGGCACAGCCAGCTGGGAGGAGACCCCGAGGTAAACCTTGGACTTGCTGGAAGTATTATATCTCCTGGCTGGCCTGGGAGCGCCTTGGGATGCTGGAGACAGGGATGCCTGGGTTTCTGTGCTTCCCCCATTGCCACTGCAGGCCCTGAGCTGAATGAAGTGGATAAGAATATGAAAAAAGACGATTAGGCATTCCACAACATCTTCTGGGTGAAACTGGTTGTTAGGTAACATTAAGTAAAGTCCAGCGGTAAGATGAGGTAAGTTTGTGTTTTTTTTTATTTCTCTTGGCTCTGATTTAAACTCCTGCAGCCGTGTTTGAATCAGCTGGAGATGTTTAATGATCTTTTTGGAGTCAGTTTAGGTTTTTGATTCTTTATTGTTGAGATTTTAATACAAAGTTGTTCTGGTGATTTTTTTTCAGGGTGAAGATCTGAAGGCCACTAGTGCCATGGAGATAACAGCTGCTTGAGACCTGGTTTATTAATTTCTAACTGGTTTTGATCAGAGGAGGATGGGTCTCCCCTTGTGAGTCTTGGTTCCTCCCAAGGTTTCTTCCTCCAGCTTTGAGGGAGTTTTTCCTTGCCACTGTCGCCTTTGGCTTGCTCACTGGGGGGTTTTATCTTCTATGTTTTGTTTCTTTTTACTTTTTTCTATCTGTACTTTTATTTGTTCATTTTTTTGAAACTGGTGTCTCTTTGAATGACCTTCAATCAAAGAACTGGTAAGTAATACTTTTTAAAGACATTTTTAAAAATCTGTATTTTATTCTGAAATATTTTATTAAGAAATAAAAATATATTAATATTAAGAAATAGCCAGTTGTTTATATTGTCAGGAAATTGAAAAGAGCCTGGTAAACTAATTACAGACCAGTGGGTCTAAAATGATCACTGATAGCAGCTGTATGGAGCTCATCATTTCTTCATTAATATTCTGTGTCTTTATTTTATGCCCTGTTATAAACAGGAGGACAGAGGTACATCTGGCAGCTGGTGTGAAAGATGAAGAACATAGCGAGAGAGAGAGAGAGAGACGCAGCAGAAAGATGATGGTGATCAGGTGATGGAGAGAGGTTGAGCAGGCGAGGATGGAAAGGGAAGGGTGAGGAAGGAGAAATTAGAGGAATTTGGTGTAAAGAAGAGAATAGTACAAATAAACAGTGAAAAGAAAAAACTACAAAGCCTTGTCATTACTGCACTCTGTGAGAAAGGTGGAAAGTGTCACAAGCTCCTCCAAAATCCTCTCTAACCATGTTTAGACACAGTGGTGCTCAGTTCTGGAGATCTATGAGAGTTCATATCCAACACATGGTTCTAATACTCTGATACCCCTGAAGGTCTTCATGACCTGGTTCTGGTGTGTTAGATTAGGACTGGAGATAAACTCATCAGGGTCAGGATTGGACACCCTTGTTCTAACAGCAACTTTTGTCTCAGGTAAACTGTTGTCATGAAGTCTGCTAAATGTCACTTATACCTCCACATTAATTATGGCCGTGTACGTTATGTGGTCTACATGTGTTTACAGTAGAAGTCTTAGTAAGTGTGTAGAATTTAGAATTAAGAAAAAGCACAGGCTTTCCTGAGGGTTGATTTATGTCTCCCTGTTTTCAGGAAACAGTGCCTTCATAAATGTTAGTCAGTTGTGCACGCTAGCTATTGTTTCTCCCATTCTGGTTCTGCCAATTAACCCACACGTTTGTAGCTCCTAGAAATGCTCCTGACACTCGGAGGGTACTTAACCCATGTCTCCAACAATACATGCGAAGCCAGCCCCCGCAAACATGCTGAACCGCAGCTCCACTGCACCAGCTAACAGAACTATGCCTGCCAACATCACTTAGGAGTGATGAGAGGAAAGAGCACGGCCAATTGTGCTCACTTGGACTCCAGCCACTGATGGCAAGGCGGCATGGCTCGGGATTCGAACTCAGAACCCCCCGAGTCATAGTGAAAAGAACTGAATTCTAAAATAAGACCTGAAATCTAGACTGTTATTATGTGTGTAAATCAAAAACTCAAAAGGAGCATTAAAAAAAAAAACATTTTTTTTTCTTTTTTACTTTTTTTTTTTTTTACACTCTGTCCTTCTTCTACATAGCCTTGTGTGTGTGTGTGTGTGTGTGTGTGTGTGTGTTTGCATGTGGTTACATTTCAAGCACTGAAAACCTGTCAATTCAATTCAAATTTGGGGGGTAATATAGGGGGACAGGATCCAAAGTGTAGGCAAGGGCAACCGACCACAAATGGACTCGGATCAGCAGCAAGCAGACAGCAGAGGGCAGTTCAGCACACAGGGGAGAGAAAACAAAAGAGAAAATGATGATGTGTTTAGGAGTTTGAATAGACTGATGTGCAGCCTGTAAAGGAAGTAGATTAGAGAGACTGCAGCACTGATCAGGGACCTGTGAACAGAGAGCTGTACAGTCCAAATGTGTTAGTATTCTTACAAGCTCCATCAGCAAGGATAACAGTACAGTGCATTAATGGATTATCTGAGTCCCGAACACCAATAGGAAGTTTATTCCAGAGTTGGGGAGCCTTATAAGAGAAAGCTCTTCCTCCAGTGTTGGTTCTTCTAAAGCCAGGAGTTGTGAACGAAGTGTACGTGATGGGTTGTGTGGTTTAAGAAGTTCCTCAAGGTATTGTGGGGCCAAAACATTTATTTTATAATCAATGCAGAATTTAACTGGTAACCAGTGCAGGGACGAGAGAATAGGACACAGCTTCTCTGTGTCATGTAAGGAGAGTACATTACGCAGATTGGCAATATTACGTAGGTGAAAGAAGGCCATTTTAACTATGTAACAGATGTGTGCATCAAATGAGAAGCCAGAGTCAAAACAACTCCTGGGTTTTTTACAGTGCTGCTGGTTATGACTGAGAATCCATTTAATTTTACAGTAATATTTGGAATTTTTGGATTTATTCATATTTGGATCAATTAGTAAAACCTATGTTTTTTTCTGGATTAAGCAAAAACAAGTTGTGAGCCATTCAGTTCTTGTCCAGTTTATGTCTGCTCCAACATTCCTGCACATTTTAGTCTCTGTCTTGTGGAAACCTTTCTGTATGTCTTCTCTCAATCCTACCTGCAAATTAGGATGGATAAGTGAACAGATTTGCCAGTATTGCTCTGCATCACAGCTGATCAAGATGGAGAGAAGAGTCTCTGCTTAAAGGGGCTTGGAAATCACTTTTTAAGAGAAAGACGTTTGGGGAGATGATGAAGAGAACGATCTTTCAGAATTTGAAGATCACATTTTTGTTGATTCAGGAGGAGGATGCTGGTGCCCTCTCAGCCCAACCCACAGAACAACCATCTGCAGAATCTGAAGTAGGTGTAAGATGCTGTGCATGTGGTGTACGTCTGTAGCAGCAGAAAGACTCAGTCTACCTGCATCAAGTGCAGGAAATACATCTGCAGCTCACACACAGTACAACTCTGCCCCTCATGTGTTCTGTAGGCTGGCATGAACTGACTATGTGTTCAGTGAGGCTGATGTGCTGATGTGGCTCTATTGGGTTAAAAAGCCAGTAATGCAGAGTGTCCAACCAGACCTACAGACATTGGCCGAGTGACACAAACACAAACAGCACAAGACTTCAGTCCATTTTGTAGCATTTTGTACTTTTATACTTGAGTAAAAAAATGTAAATCGTACTTCAGCTTTATTAGGAGCACCTGTACACCACTTCCATCCTGCAGTGATCTACTCAGCCAGTAGGTGGCAGCAGTGCAATAATGCCCATAATGCCCCAGAGTCTGTTCAAAAGCTTGAGCAGCTAATGCTGTCAGACACTCAACAGACAAGGTAATGCAGCTCAGAGCTGTGTGTGCTTTAGTTAAGGCCTTTTATAAGCGGATAACTTACCAACACACACATGAGAACAGTAAAGAAAAGGCATCAGTAGCGTTAGCATAGGCTGTATTTCTGCTAGCTAGTGAAAGAGGCTCTGATAACACAAGCTTGTAAAATGAGCGTCGCGAGCTCGCCAATATAGCAGTAACCTCCTCATTAAAAAGCCTGGCTTCTCCAACTAACATGAGCTGATGATGCAAAGATGACATCACTATTTCACATGTAGTTTTATTCAGCAAAGAGAATAGTTCATACATGTGAGTGACAGCAATATTACTAGTATAATAATCTTCTTCTTATTATTAACTAGTAAAATGATTAGACAAGCAGAGGTAAAACTAGTCTAGAAACGCCCTGTATTGGATGATAACTATAAATAATACTACACTCCCATGAGGAGAACTTTGGAGATGATTTAATGAACACAGTGATGAAAAACCACAACTTTCTATAGGAATGTTATTAGTATTTATTTTAATATTAATGTTTTACTGAGGAAATAAACACTTGCTCAGAAAAGCCGCTTTTTAACTCTTAATTATCACAGATATCTAAAACATCTGCACAGAGCTGTATAGTTTTATATATTTTTAAATTATTTAATTTTTGTCACCTTGCAGTTACTTCTCTATCTAGATCAACATCATGAACCGAGCGGTGGAGCTTTTAAGGAGCAGACAGCAGCTGATCGAGTCTCAGACAGACGTGTTTCTGATGGAGGAGCTTCTTTAACCGCTCCGT
This sequence comes from Salminus brasiliensis, assembly GCF_030463535.1. Lineage (NCBI taxonomy): Eukaryota > Metazoa > Chordata > Actinopteri > Characiformes > Bryconidae > Salminus > Salminus brasiliensis. Next base: position 29,278,528 of record NC_132885.1, on the reverse strand, counting down.
TAGAAGAGATGACCGATCATCAGAGGAAGAAGGAAGAAGAAAGAGAGGAGAAAGCCCTTCTGTCTCCTAGCATGAGAACCTGAGGTGGCTTGTAATTAATGCTCACTCTTCTCTTCTCACATGTAGACTGAGTACAGCATTGGAAACTACCTCACTGCAATGTTCCAGTATATTGTGGAGCATCCCATTCTCCAGTTCCTCATCATGGTCATTGCTCTGGTTAACTGTGTCATCATCAGCGCCAAGACCATCTCAAGAATTGCCAAGGTGAGAACACTAAATCTTAACGCCACCAGATATTTTCAGACAGTCCGATCATGTTGCCTCTCCCACTGATTGACTAACTCTACAGCACAGCTCTGTGCTTCTATCAGTGTGTTTTGTAGGTGATGACGGGTGATGTTTCTGAGACTTTCAGAAACCCTGTATATTAAACTCCACTCTCTTTCTCACTGTAATTTCAGGACCATGAGACTGCATTCCTGATCTGGGAGCGGATCATCTTCACCGCTTTTATTTCAGAGATTGTTCTCAAATTGACCTGCGGTTTCAGTATTTTTTTGGTGGCATTGTTTTTTACAGTTTTCTCCTGGAACCTCCTCAAAATGTTTACTCCTATTAATCCATATTTTCCTTGTAGAAGGTTGCTGTGTCTCATCAAGTCTTATTTGATCTTTACTTCTTCTGTATCTGCAGAGCGGGTGGAATGTCCTGGATTTCTTGATCAATCTGGCTCTTAGATTGATCAAGGGTACAGATTCTTGCCCCCAAGCCAAAATAGGGTCATCAGGTGAGGAAAATTACAGTGACGTGTTCCCACATTTTAAGATCTCATCAGGTTTTTCATCTAGATCAATGGTCCTCATAAAGAAATGGACAAGAGGAGAGTGATGATGTATCTGTTTAGACCGAGTTTACAATTCTTAACTGTTCAATATTTGTGCTTCTTTCTTTTCTCCTTTTCCAGAATGCTGCGACTCTTTCGGCGTGTCAGGCTGTTTGCTTTCTTCTAGGGATTTTCCAGAGCACTCAACAGCATCTCCCGCTCCTTCTCTTGGGCATGGTGTAATGCTCTACGCTGTGTGTGAACAGCTTTGTCTTTAAATGTGCTCTAGATGTTTGGCCTGTGTGGAGTGATGCTGTTTGAGGATGATGTTCCATTTGCTTTTGGAGACTTCCCTACAGCCCTGTACACTCTGTTCATCTGCATCACCCATGGCTGGTTTAAAATCTACTATGGTTTTAAGGGGTAAGCAGCTCTTGTCTGGATCTCTGACTTTAACTAAATGAGTAAAAGTGTCAGTTCTGAAAGAGAACACTAGGTGAACATATGTGAGTGCAGTAAACTTCAGTGTACGTCCATCTGTTTTGGCACGTTTGTATTTGGTGAAGAGTCATATTTTATAGCCGCTCTACTGACAGTTTTGTCTAATTTAATATTCTGTCCATTTCAGTGTGGATGAAGCTCTTCGCTATGCTGCATTGGTGTACTTCTTCATCTTCAGCTGTGGGTTCATCTTCCTGAACATTTTTAGTTCTGTGATTATCATGAATCAAGAACTAGCTGTGGAAGCAGATTCCACTAAGGTAAGCCTGCTTTACATCCTAGCTTCACCTCCTGAGAACAACAGTGTGCAAATACCCAGTTTAACCCCCTACTTAAAGATACGCAAGATGAACATATTAATATTGTCTGCATATAAGTCATTTTTCTTTCTCTATATTTATTCAAACTGAATTATTTTTGTCACAATAACAGTCAGAAGAAGATGAATCCCAGAAGGATCTGGTACATGTGGAGGAAATAGTCGCATAAACCAGCATGACCCAGCGCCAGACACAGTCTCATGACAGGTGTCTCACGAACCTGACTTTTGACAAAATCTGGTCCTGTTAAGTTTGGCCATTGACCGGAATGAGTTCCAGGAGATTCGCCAGAAGTTGATGAAGTATGGGTCAACAGCACAGCTAATAAACACCTTATTTTACTTTCAGTCTGTCAACGGCTATTATGAAAAGGTCCGCCTGGACCGTAGAATGATGCACTGCTCTGACTGTAAATGTGTTCATCCAGGATTGTGGATGAGGTCCGAAACCTGCCCATCAATAAAGAGCGGGAGCTCCAGGCCCAGACGGAGAAAGAGATGGCCACCACCTTGACGGACAACTTGTTGGGTGATGACATCGCCTCTGGCCATGATATTCTGTCTACTTTCATCGCTCTGGAAGAGGTGAAGAAATACTGTTACTTAGCACAAACACTTGAAGCACTGTAATCAGATGAGAAGTGTATCTTGTTCCTCTAGAAATAAGACTTCTATTTACTCTGAGCTTTCTTCTCTGTTTCAGGCCAACCTTCTGTTTTCTATCAACCTTTTATTTTATATTCCTGTTAAAAACAGAAGGACAGAGGTGGACATCTGGCAACTGGTCTAAAAGATGAATAGTGAGAGATAGATATAGAGATAGAGATGCAGCAGAAAGATGATGGAGAGAGGTTAAGCAGTCGAGGATGGAAAGAGAAGGGCGAGGAAGGAGAAATAGGTGGAATTTGACCTGATGGAAAGAAGATTGATGTTCAGATAAACAGTTAAAAGAAAAAAACTACACAGCCTCGTCATTACTGCACTTTGTGACAACGCTGGGGTGTGTGGATATTGTAAGATTACTGTGGATATAAGTGTAAATATTGTTCAAAATAAATATATTTGATAACCGCCTTTTCTATCTTGTTTGCTTAATTTGGTATCAGCTAGCTAGCTGAGACTTTGTAAAACGCGTAGCTAGTCGCTAATAAGCTAGCATGTTAGCGAGCTAGCTGAATATTCAGAATTAACCAGCTAACGTTTTAAAGAGGGTCAAATATTGTGTTATGTGCTAAATATGAGATACATGGTCATAAATGTAATAAACTGCATTATGGACAGTTTACTTAGCTAGTGAAGTTATAATCAAACTCAAAAATACTGAATAACATGAAGTTACTTCAGAGAAGACGGCTATGAAGCTAGCACTAGCTAGCTAACTTACTGTTAGCTATGTTGATGGTTTCAGGGCAGCTTGGTGAAACTACTTACTGAAATGTATTATTAATAAGAAAATTAGGAGTGATATTTCATGAACTTGTCCCTCAGTAGATGATGAGTTAGCACTAATGTTATATTAATTGGGGTTTTGGGTGTTTTTTCATTCATTTAATGTAATGTTTAGCTTCTACAGTCTCCACTCACTCTGTGTAGGATTTGTACAGTAGGGGTTGGCTCTGTTCTCTTGTCTGCACTCATATTAACGGCTTGTGCTCCACCCATAACTTCATTACTTTAATGCTTTTTGTAGACCCACATGATATAAATTATGTAATTTACAAAAATCTAATTTATCCTGTGTGTTTTTTCTTTATTTTGGTTAGTTTGGAGGTGAGTGAGTGAGACTGTGGAATAGTTTAATTTTAAACTTATTATTAGCACTGCTGAGATAAATAATTATTAGCACTGCTGAGGTAAATTATTATTAGCACTGCTGAGGTAAATAATTATTAGCAATACTGAGATAAATTATTATTAGCACTGCTGAGGTAAATTATTATTAGCACTGCTGAGGTAAATAATTATTAGCAATGCAGAGGTAAATAATTATTAGCACTACTGAGATAAATAATTATTAGCACTGCTGAGATAAATTATTATTAGCACTACTGAGGTAAATTATTATTAGCAATATTGAGGTAAATTATTATTAGCAATGCTGAGATGGAATTATTATTAGCACTGCTGAGGTAAATAATTATTAGCACTGCTGAGGTAAATAATTATTAGTACTGCTGAGGTAAATTATTATTAGCACTGCTGAGGTAAATAATTATTAGTACTGCTGAGGTAAATTATTATGCAGACTCTGAGGTAAATAATTATTAGCACTGCTGAGGTAAATAATTATTAGTACTGCTGAGGTAAATTATTATTAGCACTGCTGAGGTAAATAATTATTAGTACTGCTGAGGTAAATTATTATGCAGACTCTGAGGTAAATAATTATTAGCACTGCTGAGGTAAATAATTATTAGTACTGCTGAGGTAAATTATTATGCAGACTCTGAGGTAAATTATTATTAGCACTGCTGAGGTAAATAATTATTAGTACTGCTGAGGTAAATTATTATGCAGACTCTGAGGTAAATTATTATTAGCACTGCTGAGATGAAATTATTATTAGCACTGCTGAGGTAAATAATTATTAGCACTGCTGAGGTAAATTATTATTAGCACTACTGAGGTAAATTATTATTAGCAATGCTGAGGTAAATAATTATTAGAACTGATGAGTGCTGAGGTAAATAATTATTAGCAATGCTGAGGTAAATAATTATTAGTACTGCTGAGGTAAATTATTATGCAGACTCTGAGGTAAATAATTATTAGCGCTGCTGAGGTAAATAATTATTAGTAGTGCTGACGTAAATTATTATGCAGACTCTGAGGTAAATTATTATGCATACTCTGAGGTAAACTATTATTAGCAATGCTGAGATGAAATTACTATTTGCACTGCTGAGGTAAATTATTATTAGCACTGCTGAGATGAAATTATTATTAGCAATGCTGAGATGAAATTATTATTAGGACTGCTGTGTGCTGAGGTAAATTATTATTAGCACTGCTGAGATTAAATTATTATTAGCACTAGCCGAGTGCTGAGGTAAATTATTATTAGCACTAGCCGAGTGCTGAGGTAAATTATTATTAGCACTGCTGAGTGCTGAGTTCAATAATTATTAGCACTGCTGAGTTCAATAATTATTAGCACTGCTGAGGTAAATAGTTATTAGCACTGCTGAGGTAAATAGTTATTAGCACTGCTGAGGTAAATCATTATTAGCACTGCTGAGGTAAATTATTAGCAATGCTGAGGTAAATCATTTTTAGCAATGCTGAGGTAAATTATTATGCAGACTCTGAGGTAAATTATTATTAGCAATATTGAGGTAAATTATTATTAGCAATGCTGAGGTAAATAATTATTAGCACTGCTGAGGTAAATAACTATTAGCAATGCTGAGGTAAATAATAATTTGCTCTGCTGAGGTAAATTATTATTAGCAATGCTGAGGTAAATAATTATTAGCAATGCTGAGGTAAATAATTATTAGCACTGCTAAGGTAAATAATTATTAGCACTGCTGAGGTAAATAATTATTAGCAATGCTGAGGTAAATAATTATTAGCACTGCTGAGGTAAATAACTATTAGCAATGCTGAGGTAAATAATTATTTGCTCTGCTGAGGTAAATTATTATTAGCAATGCTGAGGTAAATAATTATTAGCAATGCTGAGGTAAATAATTATTAGCACTGCTAAGGTAAATAATTATTAGCACTGCTAAGGTAAATAATTATTAGCAATGCTGAGGTAAATAATTATTAGCACTGCTTAGGTAAATAATTATTAGCAATGCTGAGGTAAATAATTATTAGCAATGCTGAGGTAAATAATTATTAGCACTGCTGAGGTAAATAATTATTAGCAATGCTGAGGTAAATAATTATTAGCACTGCTAAGGTAAATAATTATTAGCACTGCTTAGGTAAATAATTATTAGCAATGCTGAGGTAAATAATTATTAGCAATGCTGAGGTAAATAATTATTAGCACTGCTTAGGTAAATAATTATTAGCAATGCTGAGGTAAATAATTATTAGCACTGCTGAGGTAAATAATTATTAGCAATGCTGAGGTAAATAATTATTAGCACTGCTGAGGTAAATAATTATTAGCACTGCTTAGGTAAATCATTATTAGCACTGCTAAGGTAAATAATTATTAGCACTGCTTAGGTAAATAATTATTAGCAATGCTGAGGTAAATAATTATTAGCACTGCTGAGGTAAATAATTATTTGCAATGCTGAGGTAAGTTATTATTAGCATTTACACTGCCCGCTGCGTCCGCAAAGCAACCACCATTGTGGATGACCCCACCCACCCTTCACACAGACTGTTCTCCCTCCTGCCATCAGGAAGAAGGTACCGCAGCATCAGGTCCAACACGACCAGACTCTGCAATAACTTCTTCCCCCAAGCCATCAGACTGAAAGTAGGGTGTCGGATTAAAAAAAACTAGCTTTCTACAAAACCACCTTCTCCAGTTTTAACTGGATGCACAAGAAAATAGAAATGAAGCTCCAGTCACTGGTTAATCAGTATTCCTCCCTACAAATGAAGACACCATGAAGACTAAAGAAAGAACACTCCACACAGCTCTGAGAAATGGTTATTGGTGAGTGTGAGTCAGGGAATGGAGACAAAACAATTTCCAAGTCACTGAACTTCACCTGGCATATGAAAATATTTAAACCTGCACAAGCCTTCATTTTCTATCTTTCCTCTTTCTTAGAGTGTCAGAACTGTCTGTATTTAAATGTAAAGGTAAATATTCAGCAGTTCCTGATTGTCACTCTCCGGCCTACCTGTGATTAGTAGCTTAGTGTGTTAAAATTATTACCTGTCCACATCTTAAACTCATTGAATTTATGCAGTATAACAAATATTAAATATTATTTTATTATTAAATAAGCAGGCATTAAATGTGGTATTCACTTTAATGTGGCTACAATGTAAGTTTCAGTCTTTACCAAAAACCTGCAGATCAGTGCCCTCTACTGGTCACGTGTCCGACATTCTTGATGAATTTAAAATTTTCAATAAATATTTCTTTATTATTTAATAAACGTCCCTTACCCCATAAGCAGTCAATCCCCCAGACATGTTTGATATCTGAAGGTGCTTATTATGAGGGGAATATAATGATAAAAATGTATAAATGTGAAATCTAAATATAAATTTTGTAACTTTTGTTGATGTAAATTCCCAATATAAAATATGATAAAAATATCAGTGTGTTTGATGTGGAACAGACTGTAACATATCTTATATTTATAAAACAATGAAATCTTTAGTTTATGGATTTTCCTCTTTTTCATTTTTAAACACATCGTTGATGAAATTTTTCTTTAGACAAGTTTTTTTTTAAAGAAGCTGCAGAAAGGTTTATTTACTTATTTGCAAGCTCTGTATTTCCTTCAGGTAATGCTAATCTGTAATATCACAATACGGGTAGTGTATCGAACACAACCTAAACCTTTATATTTCATCAATATTCATTATTTTTTCTTTAAAGTGGAGCTAAATTGTTAACTGTTAACACAAATTCAGAATGACTTCAGTGAAACACTTCCAGCAATAAAGGGGTTGGTTTTATCAACCGGAAGTTGATCCTCCATGTTTACAGTTGTCAGTGAACCGCCTATAAATATAAGTATATCTATAAAAAATATTCTGTTCTAATAATTCTAATATTTTAATCTTCATTTTTATTGATCAGTGACCACTAGATAATATCATATATGAATATTCTGTCCATTTACAATCACTTAGTATTCAGATCAACGACATGTGATCAGTCCTCGTGACCCAACTAGACTAGCATATGCGCTAACTAGCAGATGCGCTTGTCGGCTGGGTGACGTTTGATGGTGGAACGTTTATGACGTCATAGAGTGAGAGAGATTCCATGGTAACGAACAGAGCGGCGGAGCTTTTAAGGAGCAGACAGCAGCTGATCGAGTCTCAGAAGAGATGAGCGATCACCAAAAGAAGAAGAAGAAGGAGGAAGTAAGAGAGGAGAAAGCCCTTCTGTCTCCCAGCAGACAGAACCAGAAGCACCTCGCCATGCTCAAGGTGGACCAGGTTCTTTTTTACCTGTTCTCTTAAACTTCTCCATTTACCTGTTTTTTCAGGTTCTTTCCAGAGCTTTTGGTAAATACATTTTGTGTAAGATGTGTGTATGGATATAGAGTCTAAATGAATGTCTGTCTTTTTGGGGGCAGAAAACATCTAAAACCTCTTTGGAACCACAGTCCGTGATGGAGGAAGTGGAGGAACCAGGAGAGGGCTTCATGGAGCTGCTCCACGAAAATGTAAGAAAGACAAAGGAGTTTCACTTCAGTAATGAACTATAAGGAGTCACTGGGTTTAATCCATCATGTGCTGAGTTGTGGAATTGCTCTACTATAAATCCTAAGACCTTTATAAGACCAGCTTTGGCTCTTCACTGGGCCTTTGAGTCCTGACCAAAAGTTCTGAGATGTTAATAATTCTCACTCTTCTCTTCTCACATGTAGACGGAGTACAACATTGGAAACTACATCTCTGCAATGTTCCAGTATATTGTGGAGCACCCAATTGTCCAGTTCCTCATCCTGGTCATTGCACTCCTCAACTGCATCATCATCAGCGTCCAGACCAACTCGAGGATTGCCAAGGTGAGAACCCAAAATCTTGATGTCACCAGATATTTTCAGACAGTTCGATCATGTTCCCTCTCCCACTGACTGACTAACCCTACAGTACAGTTCTGTGCTTCTGTCAGTGTGTTTTGTAGGACAGGTGATGTTTCTGGTACTTGTGTTTGAGTGTACTTTCAGAAACCCTGTATATTAAACTCCACTCTCTTTCTGACTGTAATTTCAGGACCATGAGACTGCATTCCTGATCTGGGAGTGGATCATCTTCACCGCTTTCATTTCAGAGATTGTTCTCAAGTTCACCTACGGTTTCAGGATTTTCTGGATGGTACTGTTTTTTTTCTCAAAATGTTTACTTCTATTAATCCATATTTTCCTTGTAGAAGGTTGCTGTGTCTCATCAAGTCTTATTTGATCATTATTTCTTCTGTATCTGCAGAGTGGGTGGAATGTCCTGGATTTCTTGGTCAGTCTGGGTCTGATGGTGGGGTACAGATTCTTGCCCCCAAGCCAAAATAGGATCATCAGGTGAGGAAAATTACAGTGACGTGTTCCCACATTTTAAAACTCCTCAGGTTTTTCATCTAGATCAGTGTTCCTCATAAAAGGATGGAAAAGAGGAGAGTGATGGTGTATCTGTTCAGACTGAGCTCACAGTTTGTAACTGTTCAATATTTGTGCTTCTTTCTTTTCTCCTTTTCCAGAACGCTGCGACTCTTTCGGAGTGTAAGGCTGTTTGCTTTTTCCGAGGGATTTTCCAGAGCACTCAACAGCATCGCCCGTTCCATGTCTGCACTGCTGAACATCTTCATCCTCATCATGTGCTTCATGGTGGTATGTGCTCTTCCACAATTCGTATTTGTATGATAAAATCTCAGAAACGATCCAAAAGATAAGGTCTCTGTACTTGTGTTTTGTTCATGGTGAAATGCTGTACGCTGTGTCTGAAATGCTCTGTTATTGATTGTGCTCTAGATGTTTGGCCTGTGTGGAGTGATGCTGTTTGGGGATGAAGTTCCATCTGCTTTTGGAGACTTCCCTACAGCCCTGTACACTCTGTTCATCTGCATCACCCAGAATGGCTGGTTTAAAATCTACTATGGATTTAAGGGGTAAGCAGCTCTTGTCTGGATCTCTGACTATAACTAAATAAGTAAAAGTGTCAGTTCTGAAAGAGAACACTAGGTGAACATATGCGAGTGCAGTAAACTTCAGTGTACGTCCATCTGTTTTGGCACGTTTGTATTTGGTGAAGATTCATATTTTATAGCCACTCTGCTGACAGTTTTGTCTAATTTAATATTCTGTCCATTTCAGTGTGGATGAAGCACTTCGCTATGCTGCGTTGGTGTACTTCTTCATCTTCATCTTCAGCTGTGGGTTCATCTTCCTTAACTTTTTTAGTTCTGTGATTATCACCAATCAAGAACTAGCTGTGGAAACGGATTCCACTAAGGTAAGCCTGCTTTACATCCTAGCTTCACCTCCTGAGAACAACAGCGTGCAAATACCCAGTTTAACCCCCTACTCTACCTGAACATATTAATATTGTCTGCATGTAAGTCATGATTTTCCTCTTATTTTATTCCAACTAAAACTTTTGTCTTAATAACAGTCAGAAGAAGATGAATCCCAGAAGGATCTGGTACATGTGGATGAAGTGGTCGCAAAAACCAGCATGACCCAGCGCCAGACACCGTGGCACGACAGCTGCCTGACGAACCTGACTCTGGAGAACTTTGAGAATCTCGTCCTGTTAAGAGAAGCCATCGACAGGAATAAGAAAGAGTTCCAGGAGATTCGTCAGAAGTTGATAAAGTAAGGTTCAACAGCACAGCTGATAAACACCTTATTTTACTTTCAGTCTGTCAACGGCTATTATGAAAAGGTCCGCCTGGACCGTAGAATGATGAACTGCTCTGACTGTAAATGTGTTCATCCAGGATTGTGGAAGAGGTCCGAAACCTGCCCGTCAATAAAGAGCGGGAGCTCCAGGCCCAGAGGGAAAAAGAGATGGCTACCACCTTGACGGACAACTTGTTGGGTGATGACATCGCCTCTGGCCAGGCTGGAGATATTCTGTCCACTTTCATCGCTCTGGAAGAGGTGAAGAAATACTGTTACTGAGCACAAACACTTGAAGCACCGTAATCAGATGAGAAGTGTATCTTGTTCCTCTAGAAATAAGACTTCTATTTACTCTGAGCTTTCTTCTCTGTTTCAGGCCAACCTTCTGGATTCACGGACAACAACTGACGTGTTTGGTGAAGGTTTGGTGCAGGAAGGGATTCGCAGGCTGGCCAGAGAAGCTGTGACCGATTCCCTGTTGCGCAGCAAGTCTTCAGTAATGTCCGTGACCCATAGTAATTAAGTCATGCTGAAGCATTGACTATTGATCCTTGGTGGGATGTTATTGGACTTCTGTGCTAGTCACAGTTTGTCCATAACAAACAGCACGTTCAAACACAAGGTTGCTTATAAGTGTACTTGGTACAGAGCACCTTGGGTCAGAGGTAAGTTACCGACATCGAGGTCTTGTCGTCTGACCTGTGGCTGCGTGTTTCGGATGCATTGGTAAAGAGAGGTGCTGAGCTGTGAGCTGATCACCATCTGATGAGTTGAATCAGGTGGCAGCTAAACCTGCCAGACAAACCTGACAGGCCCAAACGAGTAGTCTGTGTCTGCCAGGGAAAGCTGGCAGAGGACTCTGATTTTCATCTCTGAACTCTCATCTCCAAGGGAGCTTCTCACATGTTCTGGAGGAGGTTGGAGACACTGATTCAGAATTGACCTTGTTGAAGACCTCAGTTGTGGAAGCAACTGTTCATAGCTGTTGCCAAAACCTTGTCCGTGCCTGTTATGATGGCAACCAAAGAACCTGTTGGTGAACACCAGCAGTGAGGGAGGCTGTCAAGCGGAAGAAGGAGAATCGGGGCACTCTTGATTCCGCTGATTGGCACAGACAAGTAAATAAGGTAGCAGCTTTGGCAGTGGCAGAAGCGAAATCCAGGGCATGTGAGGAGTCTGTAGAGTTAATGGAGACTGATTTTCAGGTGTCTTCAAAGATGTTCTGGAAAAGGCTCCAACAACTCAGAAGGGGGAGGAGGGACATTGCCCAAACTGTGCTCAATAAGGGTGATGAAGCTCTGAACTCAGCTGAGGATATTGTTGGGCACCAGAAGGAACACTTTGAGAAGCTCCTAAAGCCGAGGAACATGCCTTCTACCCTGAAGGTTGAGCTGGAGACTTCCAGGGAGGCAGAATTCGTCTGTGGCCAAAGTCACTGATGTAGTGAAAAAGCTTCACAGTGACAAGGCACTAGAGTGGATGAGATTCGCCTGGAATTGCTGAAAGCTCTTGCATGGACCTCAGAAAGCTCTCAATTTACCAGCTGAACTACATCCCCACCCTGGTCACGGACACAAGCGGTTGAAATGAGGTTATGTCCTCTGTTATCTGGGAGAGTCTCAGAGTAGAGCCGCTGCTCCTTCTCATTGAGAGGAGCCAGCTGAGGTTGTTGGGGCGTCTGATAAGGATGTCCCCCCAGTTGCCTCCTGTTGGAGATGTACTGGGCACAGCCAGCTGGGAGGAGACCCCGAGGTAAACCTTGGACTTGCTGGAAGTATTATATCTCCTGGCTGGCCTGGGAGCGCCTTGGGATGCTGGAGACAGGGATGCCTGGGTTTCTGTGCTTCCCCCATTGCCACTGCAGGCCCTGAGCTGAATGAAGTGGATAAGAATATGAAAAAAGACGATTAGGCATTCCACAACATCTTCTGGGTGAAACTGGTTGTTAGGTAACATTAAGTAAAGTCCAGCGGTAAGATGAGGTAAGTTTGTGTTTTTTTTTATTTCTCTTGGCTCTGATTTAAACTCCTGCAGCCGTGTTTGAATCAGCTGGAGATGTTTAATGATCTTTTTGGAGTCAGTTTAGGTTTTTGATTCTTTATTGTTGAGATTTTAATACAAAGTTGTTCTGGTGATTTTTTTTTCAGGGTGAAGATCTGAAGGCCACTAGTGCCATGGAGATAACAGCTGCTTGAGACCTGGTTTATTAATTTCTAACTGGTTTTGATCAGAGGAGGATGGGTCTCCCCTTGTGAGTCTTGGTTCCTCCCAAGGTTTCTTCCTCCAGCTTTGAGGGAGTTTTTCCTTGCCACTGTCGCCTTTGGCTTGCTCACTGGGGGGTTTTATCTTCTATGTTTTGTTTCTTTTTACTTTTTTCTATCTGTACTTTTATTTGTTCATTTTTTTGAAACTGGTGTCTCTTTGAATGACCTTCAATCAAAGAACTGGTAAGTAATACTTTTTAAAGACATTTTAAAAAATCTGTATTTTATTCTGAAATATTTTATTAAGAAATAAAAATATATTAATATTAAGAAATAGCCAGTTGTTTATATTGTCAGGAAATTGAAAAGAGCCTGGTAAACTAATTACAGACCAGTGGGTCTAAAATGATCACTGATAGCAGCTGTATGGAGCTCATCATTTCTTCATTAATATTCTGTGTCTTTATTTTATGCCCTGTTATAAACAGGAGGACAGAGGTACATCTGGCAGCTGGTGTGAAAGATGAAGAACATAGCGAGAGAGAGAGAGAGAGACGCAGCAGAAAGATGATGGTGATCAGGTGATGGAGAGAGGTTGAGCAGGCGAGGATGGAAAGGGAAGGGTGAGGAAGGAGAAATTAGAGGAATTTGGTGTAAAGAAGAGAATAGTACAAATAAACAGTGAAAAGAAAAAACTACAAAGCCTTGTCATTACTGCACTCTGTGAGAAAGGTGGAAAGTGTCACAAGCTCCTCCAAAATCCTCTCTAACCATGTTTAGACACAGTGGTGCTCAGTTCTGGAGATCTATGAGAGTTCATATCCAACACATGGTTCTAATACTCTGATACCCCTGAAGGTCTTCATGACCTGGTTCTGGTGTGTTAGATTAGGACTGGAGATAAACTCATCAGGGTCAGGATTGGACACCCTTGTTCTAACAGCAACTTCTGTCTCAGGTAAACTGTTGTCATGAAGTCTGCTAAATGTCACTTATACCTCCACATTAATTATGGCCGTGTACGTTATGTGGTCTACATGTGTTTACAGTAGAAGTCTTAGTAAGTGTGTAGAATTTAGAATTAAGAAAAAGCACAGGCTTTCCTGAGGGTTGATTTATGTCTCCCTGTTTTCAGGAAACAGTGCCTTCATAAATGTTAGTCAGTTGTGCACGCTAGCTATTGTTTCTCCCATTCTGGTTCTGCCAATTAACCCACACGTTTGTAGCTCCTAGAAATGCTCCTGACACTCGGAGGGTACTTAACCCATGTCTCCAACAATACATGCGAAGCCAGCCCCCGCAAACATGCTGAACCGCAGCTCCACTGCACCAGCTAACAGAACTATGCCTGCCAACATCACTTAGGAGTGATGAGAGGAAAGAGCACGGCCAATTGTGCTCACTTGGACTCCAGCCACTGATGGCAAGGCGGCATGGCTCGGGATTCGAACTCAGAACCCCCCGAGTCATAGTGAAAAGAACTGAATTCTAAAATAAGACCTGAAATCTAGACTGTTATTATGTGTGTAAATCAAAAACTCAAAAGGAGCATTAAAAAAAAAAACATTTTTTTTTCTTTTTTACTTTTTTTTTTTTTTTACACTCTGTCCTTCTTCTACATAGCCTTGTGTGTGTGTGTGTGTGTGTGTGTGTGTGTTTGCATGTGGTTACATTTCAAGCACTGAAAACCTGTCAATTCAATTCAAATTTGGGGGGTAATATAGGGGGACAGGATCCAAAGTGTAGGCAAGGGCAACCGACCACAAATGGACTCGGATCAGCAGCAAGCAGACAGCAGAGGGCAGTTCAGCACACAGGGGAGAGAAAACAAAAGAGAAAATGATGATGTGTTTAGGAGTTTGAATAGACTGATGTGCAGCCTGTAAAGGAAGTAGATTAGAGAGACTGCAGCACTGATCAGGGACCTGTGAACAGAGAGCTGTACAGTCCAAATGTGTTAGTATTCTTACAAGCTCCATCAGCAAGGATAACAGTACAGTGCATTAATGGATTATCTGAGTCCCGAACACCAATAGGAAGTTTATTCCAGAGTTGGGGAGCCTTATAAGAGAAAGCTCTTCCTCCAGTGTTGGTTCTTCTAAAGCCAGGAGTTGTGAACGAAGTGTACGTGATGGGTTGTGTGGTTTAAGAAGTTCCTCAAGGTATTGTGGGGCCAAAACATTTATTTTATAATCAATGCAGAATTTAACTGGTAACCAGTGCAGGGACGAGAGAATAGGACACAGCTTCTCTGTGTCATGTAAGGAGAGTACATTACGCAGATTGGCAATATTACGTAGGTGAAAGAAGGCCATTTTAACTATGTAACAGATGTGTGCATCAAATGAGAAGCCAGAGTCAAAACAACTCCTGGGTTTTTTACAGTGCTGCTGGTTATGACTGAGAATCCATTTAATTTTACAGTAATATTTGGAATTTTTGGATTTATTCATATTTGGATCAATTAGTAAAACCTATGTTTTTTTCTGGATTAAGCAAAAACAAGTTGTGAGCCATTCAGTTCTTGTCCAGTTTATGTCTGCTCCAACATTCCTGCACATTTTAGTCTCTGTCTTGTGGAAACCTTTCTGTATGTGCTCACTCTATCCTACCTGCAAATTAGGATGGATAAGTGAACAGATTTGCCAGTATTGCTCTGCATCACAGCTGATCAAGATGGAGAGAAGAGTCTCTGCTTAAAGGGGCTTGGAAATCACTTTTTAAGAGAAAGACGTTTGGGGAGATGATGAAGAGAACGATCTTTCAGAATTTGAAGATCACATTTTTGTTGATTCAGGAGGAGGATGCTGGTGCCCTCTCAGCCCAACCCACAGAACAACCATCTGCAGAATCTGAAGTAGGTGTAAGATGCTGTGCATGTGGTGTACGTCTGTAGCAGCAGAAAGACTCAGTCTACCTGCATCAAGTGCAGGAAATACATCTGCAGCTCACACACAGTACAACTCTGCCCCTCATGTGTTCTGTAGGCTGGCATGAACTGACTATGTGTTCAGTGAGGCTGATGTGCTGATGTGGCTCTATTGGGTTAAAAAGCCAGTAATGCAGAGTGTCCAACCAGACCTACAGACATTGGCCGAGTAACACAAACACAAACAGCACAAGACTTCAGTCCATTTTGTAGCATTTTGTACTTTTATACTTGAGTAAAAAAATGTAAATCGTACTTCAGCTTTATTAGGAGCACCTGTACACCACTTCCATCCTGCAGTGATCTACTCAGCCAGTAGGTGGCAGCAGTGCAATAATGCCCATCATGCCCCAGAGTCTGTTCAAAAGCTTGAGCAGCTAATGCTGTCAGACACTCAACAGACAAGGTAATGCAGCTCAGAGCTGTGTGTGCTTTAGTTAAGGCCTTTTATAAGCGGATAACTTACCAACACACACATGAGAACAGTAAAGAAAAGGCATCAGTAGCGTTAGCATAGGCTGTATTTCTGCTAGCTAGTGAAAGAGGCTCTGATAACACAAGCTTGTAAAATGAGCGTCGCGAGCTCGCCAATATAGCAGTAACCTCCTCATTAAAAAGCCTGGCTTCTCCAACTAACATGAGCTGATGATGCAAAGATGACATCACTATTTCACATGTAGTTTTATTCAGCAAAGAGAATAGTTCATACATGTGAGTGACAGCAATATTACTAGTATAATAATCTTCTTCTTATTATTAACTAGTAAAATGATTAGACAAGCAGAGGTAAAACTAGTCTAGAAACGCCCTGTATTGGATGATAACTATAAATAATACTACACTCCCATGAGGAGAACTTTGGAGATGATTTAATGAACACAGTGATGAAAAACCACAACTTTCTATAGGAATGTTATTAGTATTTATTTTAATATTAATGTTTTACTGAGGAAATAAACACTTGCTCAGAAAAGCCGCTTTTTAACTCTTAATTATCACAGATATCTAAAACATCTGCACAGAGCTGTATAGTTTTATATATTTTTAAATTATTTAATTTTTGTCACCTTGCAGTTACTTCTCTATCTAGATCAACATCATGAACCGAGCGGTGGAGCTTTTAAGGAGCAGACAGCAGCTGATCGAGTCTCAGACAGACGTGTTTCTGATGGAGGAGCTTCTTTAACCGCTCCGTTAGAAGAGATGACCGATCATCAGAGGAAGAAGGAAGAAGAAAGAGAGGAGAAAGCCCTTCTGTCTCCTAGCATGAGAACCTGAGGTGGCTTGTAATTAATGCTCACTCTTCTCTTCTCACATGTAGACTGAGTACAGCATTGGAAACTACCTCACTGCAATGTTCCAGTATATTGTGGAGCATCCCATTCTCCAGTTCCTCATCATGGTCATTGCTCTGGTTAACTGTGTCATCATCAGCGCCAAGACCATCTCAAGAATTGCCAAGGTGAGAACACTAAATCTTAACGCCACCAGATATTTTCAGACAGTCCGATCATGTTGCCTCTCCCACTGATTGACTAACTCTACAGCACAGCTCTGTGCTTCTATCAGTGTGTTTTGTAGGTGATGACGGGTGATGTTTCTGAGACTTTCAGAAACCCTGTATATTAAACTCCACTCTCTTTCTCACTGTAATTTCAGGACCATGAGACTGCATTCCTGATCTGGGAGCGGATCATCTTCACCGCTTTTATTTCAGAGATTGTTCTCAAATTGACCTGCGGTTTCAGTATTTTTTTGGTGGCATTGTTTTTTACAGTTTTCTCCTGGAACCTCCTCAAAATGTTTACTCCTATTAATCCATATTTTCCTTGTAGAAGGTTGCTGTGTCTCATCAAGTCTTATTTGATCTTTACTTCTTCTGTATCTGCAGAGCGGGTGGAATGTCCTGGATTTCTTGATCAATCTGGCTCTTAGATTGATCAAGGGTACAGATTCTTGCCCCCAAGCCAAAATAGGGTCATCAGGTGAGGAAAATTACAGTGACGTGTTCCCACATTTTAAGATCTCATCAGGTTTTTCATCTAGATCAATGGTCCTCATAAAGAAATGGACAAGAGGAGAGTGATGATGTATCTGTTTAGACCGAGTTTACAATTCTTAACTGTTCAATATTTGTGCTTCTTTCTTTTCTCCTTTTCCAGAATGCTGCGACTCTTTCGGCGTGTCAGGCTGTTTGCTTTCTTCTAGGGATTTTCCAGAGCACTCAACAGCATCTCCCGCTCCTTCTCTTGGGCATGGTGTAATGCTCTACGCTGTGTGTGAACAGCTTTGTCTTTAAATGTGCTCTAGATGTTTGGCCTGTGTGGAGTGATGCTGTTTGAGGATGATGTTCTATTTGCTTTTGGAGACTTCCCTACAGCCCTGTACACTCTGTTCATCTGCATCACCCATGGCTGGTTTAAAATCTACTATGGTTTTAAGGGGTAAGCAGCTCTTGTCTGGATCTCTGACTTTAACTAAATGAGTAAAAGTGTCAGTTCTGAAAGAGAACACTAGGTGAACATATGTGAGTGCAGTAAACTTCAGTGTACGTCCATCTGTTTTGGCACGTTTGTATTTGGTGAAGAGTCATATTTTATAGCCGCTCTACTGACAGTTTTGTCTAATTTAATATTCTGTCCATTTCAGTGTGGATGAAGCTCTTCGCTATGCTGCATTGGTGTACTTCTTCATCTTCAGCTGTGGGTTCATCTTCCTGAACATTTTTAGTTCTGTGATTATCATGAATCAAGAACTAGCTGTGGAAGCAGATTCCACTAAGGTAAGCCTGCTTTACATCCTAGCTTCACCTCCTGAGAACAACAGTGTGCAAATACCCAGTTTAACCCCCTACTTAAAGATACGCAAGATGAACATATTAATATTGTCTGCATATAAGTCATTTTTCTTTCTCTATATTTATTCAAACTGAATTATTTTTGTCACAATAACAGTCAGAAGAAGATGAATCCCAGAAGGATCTGGTACATGTGGAGGAAATAGTCGCATAAACCAGCATGACCCAGCGCCAGACACAGTCTCATGACAGGTGTCTCACGAACCTGACTTTTGACAAAATCTGGTCCTGTTAAGTTTGGCCATTGACCGGAATGAGTTCCAGGAGATTCGCCAGAAGTTGATGAAGTATGGGTCAACAGCACAGCTAATAAACACCTTATTTTACTTTCAGTCTGTCAACGGCTATTATGAAAAGGTCCGCCTGGACCGTAGAATGATGCACTGCTCTGACTGTAAATGTGTTCATCCAGGATTGTGGATGAGGTCCGAAACCTGCCCATCAATAAAGAGCGGGAGCTCCAGGCCCAGACGGAGAAAGAGATGGCCACCACCTTGACGGACAACTTGTTGGGTGATGACATCGCCTCTGGCCATGATATTCTGTCTACTTTCATCGCTCTGGAAGAGGTGAAGAAATACTGTTACTTAGCACAAACACTTGAAGCACTGTAATCAGATGAGAAGTGTATCTTGTTCCTCTAGAAATAAGACTTCTATTTACTCTGAGCTTTCTTCTCTGTTTCAGGCCAACCTTCTGTTTTCTATCAACCTTTTATTTTATATTCCTGTTAAAAACAGAAGGACAGAGGTGGACATCTGGCAACTGGTCTAAAAGATGAATAGTGAGAGATAGATATAGAGATAGAGATGCAGCAGAAAGATGATGGAGAGAGGTTAAGCAGTCGAGGATGGAAAGAGAAGGGCGAGGAAGGAGAAATAGGTGGAATTTGACCTGATGGAAAGAAGATTGATGTTCAGATAAACAGTTAAAAGAAAAAAACTACACAGCCTCGTCATTACTGCACTTTGTGACAACGCTGGGGTGTGTGGATATTGTAAGATTACTGTGGATATAAGTGTAAATATTGTTCAAAATAAATATATTTGATAACCGCCTTTTCTATCTTGTTTGCTTAATTTGGTATCAGCTAGCTAGCTGAGACTTTGTAAAACGCGTAGCTAGTCGCTAATAAGCTAGCATGTTAGCGAGCTAGCTGAATATTCAGAATTAACCAGCTAACGTTTTAAAGAGGGTCAAATATTGTGTTATGTGCTAAATATGAGATACATGGTCATAAATGTAATAAACTGCATTATGGACAGTTTACTTAGCTAGTGAAGTTATAATCAAACTCAAAAATACTGAATAACATGAAGTTACTTCAGAGAAGACGGCTATGAAGCTAGCACTAGCTAGCTAACTTACTGTTAGCTATGTTGATGGTTTCAGGGCAGCTTGGTGAAACTACTTACTGAAATGTATTATTAATAAGAAAATTAGGAGTGATATTTCATGAACTTGTCCCTCAGTAGATGATGAGTTAGCACTAATGTTATATTAATTGGGGTTTTGGGTGTTTTTTCATTCATTTAATGTAATGTTTAGCTTCTACAGTCTCCACTCACTCTGTGTAGGATTTGTACAGTAGGGGTTGGCTCTGTTCTCTTGTCTGCACTCATATTAACGGCCTGTGCTCCACCCATAACTTCATTACTTTAATGCTTTTTGTAGACCCACATGATATAAATTATGTAATTTACAAAAATCTAATTTATCCTGTGTGTTTTTTCTTTATTTTGGTTAGTTTGGAGGTGAGTGAGTGAGACTGTGGAATAGTTTAATTTTAAACTTATTATTAGCACTGCTGAGATAAATAATTATTAGCACTGCTGAGGTAAATTATTATTAGCACTGCTGAGGTAAATAATTATTAGCAATACTGAGATAAATTATTATTAGCACTGCTGAGGTAAATTATTATTAGCACTGCTGAGGTAAATAATTATTAGCAATGCAGAGGTAAATAATTATTAGCACTACTGAGATAAATAATTATTAGCACTGCTGAGATAAATTATTATTAGCACTACTGAGGTAAATTATTATTAGCAATATTGAGGTAAATTATTATTAGCAATGCTGAGATGGAATTATTATTAGCACTGCTGAGGTAAATAATTATTAGCACTGCTGAGGTAAATAATTATTAGTACTGCTGAGGTAAATTATTATGCAGACTCTGAGGTAAATAATTATTAGCACTGCTGAGGTAAATAATTATTAGTACTGCTGAGGTAAATTATTATTAGCACTGCTGAGGTAAATAATTATTAGTACTGCTGAGGTAAATTATTATGCAGACTCTGAGGTAAATAATTATTAGCACTGCTGAGGTAAATAATTATTAGTACTGCTGAGGTAAATTATTATGCAGACTCTGAGGTAAATTATTATTAGCACTGCTGAGATGAAATTATTATTAGCACTGCTGAGGTAAATAATTATTAGCACTGCTGAGGTAAATTATTATTAGCACTACTGACGTAAATTATTATTAGCAATGCTGAGGTAAATAATTATTAGTACTGCTGAGGTAAATTATTATGCAGACTCTGAGGTAAATAATTATTAGCGCTGCTGAGGTAAATAATTATTAGTAGTGCTGACGTAAATTATTATGCAGACTCTGAGGTAAATTATTATGCATACTCTGAGGTAAACTAATATTAGCAATGCTGAGATGAAATTACTATTTGCACTGCTGAGGTAAATTATTATTAGCACTGCTGAGATGAAATTATTATTAGCAATGCTGAGATGAAATTATTATTAGGACTGCTGTGTGCTGAGGTAAATTATTATTAGCACTGCTGAGATTAAATTATTATTAGCACTAGCCGAGTGCTGAGGTAAATTATTATTAGCACTAGCCGAGTGCTGAGGTAAATTATTATTAGCACTGCTGAGTGCTGAGTTCAATAATTATTAGCACTGCTGAGTTCAATAATTATTAGCACTGCTGAGGTAAATAGTTATTAGCACTGCTGAGGTAAATAGTTATTAGCACTGCTGAGGTAAATCATTATTAGCACTGCTGAGGTAAATTATTAGCAATGCTGAGGTAAATCATTTTTAGCAATGCTGAGGTAAATTATTATGCAGACTCTGAGGTAAATTATTATTAGCAATATTGAGGTAAATTATTATTAGCAATGCTGAGGTAAATAATTATTAGCACTGCTGAGGTAAATAACTATTAGCAATGCTGAGGTAAATAATAATTTGCTCTGCTGAGGTAAATTATTATTAGCAATGCTGAGGTAAATAATTATTAGCAATGCTGAGGTAAATAATTATTAGCACTGCTAAGGTAAATAATTATTAGCACTGCTGAGGTAAATAATTATTAGCAATGCTGAGGTAAATAATTATTAGCACTGCTGAGGTAAATAACTATTAGCAATGCTGAGGTAAATAATTATTTGCTCTGCTGAGGTAAATTATTATTAGCAATGCTGAGGTAAATAATTATTAGCAATGCTGAGGTAAATAATTATTAGCACTGCTAAGGTAAATAATTATTAGCACTGCTAAGGTAAATAATTATTAGCAATGCTGAGGTAAATAATTATTAGCACTGCTTAGGTAAATAATTATTAGCAATGCTGAGGTAAATAATTATTAGCAATGCTGAGGTAAATAATTATTAGCACTGCTGAGGTAAATAATTATTAGCAATGCTGAGGTAAATAATTATTAGCACTGCTAAGGTAAATAATTATTAGCACTGCTTAGGTAAATAATTATTAGCAATGCTGAGGTAAATAATTATTAGCAATGCTGAGGTAAATAATTATTAGCACTGCTTAGGTAAATAATTATTAGCACTGCTGAGGTAAATAATTATTAGCAATGCTGAGGTAAATAATTATTAGCACTGCTGAGGTAAATAATTATTAGCACTGCTGAGGTAAATAATTATTAGCAATGCTGAGGTAAATAATTATTAGCAATGCTGAGGTAAATAATTATTAGCACTGCTGAGGTAAATAATTATTAGCAATGCTGAGGTAAATAATTATTAGCACTGCTGAGGTAAATAATTATTAGCACTGCTGAGGTAAATAATTATTAGCAATGCTGAGGTAAATAATTATTAGCACTGCTGAGGTAAATAATTATTAGCAATGCTGAGGTAAATAATTATTAGCAATGCTGAGGTAAATAATTATTAGCACTGCTGAGGTAAATAATTATTAGCAATGCTGAGGTAAATAATTATTAGCACTGCTGAGGTAAATAATTATTAGCAATGCTGAGGTAAATAATTATTAGCACTGCTGAGGTAAATAATTATTTGCAATGCTGAGGTAAGTTATTATTAGCATTTACACTGCCCGCTGCGTCCGCAAAGCAACCACCATTGTGGATGACCCCACCCACCCTTCACACAGACTGTTCTCCCTCCTGCCATCAGGAAGAAGGTACCGCAGCATCAGGTCCAACACGACCAGACTCTGCAATAACTTCTTCCCCCAAGCCATCAGACTGAAAGTAGGGTGTCGGATTAAAAAAAACTAGCTTTCTACAAAACCACCTTCTCCAGTTTTAACTGGATGCACAAGAAAATAGAAATGAAGCTCCAGTCACTGGTTAATCAGTATTCCTCCCTACAAATGAAGACACCATGAAGACTAAAGAAAGAACACTCCACACAGCTCCGAGAAATGGTTATTGGTGAGTGTGAGTCAGGGAATGGAGACAAAACAATTTCCAAGTCACTGAACTTCACCTGGAGTTCTGTTAAATCCATCATTCAGAAATGGAATATGACACATGTGTAAATCTGCCTAGAGCCGGCCAGTCATAGGTGTCTTGGTGGCCTTCCTCTCTAGCCTCCTTCTTGCACGGTCACTCAGTTTGTGAGGACAGCCCTGCTCTAGAAAGATTTACGTGTGCCATATTCCTTCCATTTCTAAATTTAATTTAATTTCTTTTGTAAATTATTGTGACAAAAAAAATAAAATGATGTTGACCATGAAAGCAATAAAAGGGGAAACCATCCAATGGACTGAATACTTTCATAGGCGCTGTAGGTCGTATATCACCTCCACATAAACAAGGGCACTATAGACTACTGTACTGTAAATCATCTGCAAACTGGTAAATCTGGTCTCTTCATTTCACTGTAATATAGAGAGACTATTCTCACAGGTCAGTACCAGTAATTACCATTCACAGTTTCTCACTTCCTGTTCTGTTTGAGTATTTAAGCTTCATCCAAAACTCTTTTCTAACATCCAGCAAAACAAACGCTGATCTTACATTCAAGTTTTTCTTTGATCTCTGTTTATGCTTTATGAAACTTTGTGTAATTAAATCTGACATATGAAAATATTTAAACCTGCACAAGCCTTCATTTTCTATCTTTCCTCTTTCTTAGAGTGTCAGAACTGTCTGTATTTAAATGTAAAGGTAAATATTCAGCAGTTCCTGATTGTCACTCTCCGGCCTACCTGTGATTAGTAGCTTAGTGTGTTAAAATTATTACCTGTCCACATCTTAACTCATTGAATTTATGCAGTATAACAAATATTAAATATTATTTTATTATTAAATAAGCAGGCATTAAATGTGGTATTCACTTTAATGTGGCTACAATGTAAGTTTCAGTCTTTACCAAAAACCTGCAGATCAGTGCCCTCTACTGGTCACGTGTCCGACATTCTTGATGAATTTAAAATTTTCAATAAATATTTCTTTATTATTTAATAAACGTCCCTTACCCCATAAGCAGTCAATCCCCCAGACATGTTTGATATCTGAAGGTGCTTATTATGAGGGGAATATAATGATAAAAATGTATAAATGTGAAATCTAAATATAAATTTTGTAACTTTTGTTGATGTAAATTCCCAATATAAAATATGATAAAAATATCAGTGTGTTTGATGTGGAACAGACTGTAACATATCTTATATTTATAAAACAATGAAATCTTTAGTTTATGGATTTTCCTCTTTTTCATTTTTAAACACATCGTTGATGAAATTTTTCTTTAGACAAGTTTTTTTTTAAAGAAGCTGCAGAAAGGTTTATTTACTTATTTGCAAGCTCTGTATTTCCTTCAGGTAATGCTAATCTGTAATATCACAATACGGGTAGTGTATCGAACACAACCTAAACCTTTATATTTCATCAATATTCATTATTTTTTCTTTAAAGTGGAGCTAAATTGTTAACTGTTAACACAAATTCAGAATGACTTCAGTGAAACACTTCCAGCAATAAAGGGGTTGGTTTTATCAACCGGAAGTTGATCCTCCATGTTTACAGTTGTCAGTGAACCGCCTATAAATATAAGTATATCTATAAAAAATATTCTGTTCTAATAATTCTAATATTTTAATCTTCATTTTTATTGATCAGTGACCACTAGATAATATCATATATGAATATTCTGTCCATTTACAATCACTTAGTATTCAGATCAACGACATGTGATCAGTCCTCGTGACCCAACTAGACTAGCATATGCGCTAACTAGCAGATGCGCTTGTCGGCTGGGTGACGTTTGATGGTGGAACGTTTATGACGTCATAGAGTGAGAGAGATTCCATGGTAACGAACAGAGCGGCGGAGCTTTTAAGGAGCAGACAGCAGCTGATCGAGTCTCAGAAGAGATGAGCGATCACCAAAAGAAGAAGAAGAAGGAGGAAGTAAGAGAGAAGAAAGCCCTTCTGTCTCCCAGCAGACAGAACCAGAAGCACCTCGCCATGCTCAAGGTGGACCAGGTTCTTTTTTACCTGTTCTCTTAAACTTCTCCATTTACCTGTTTTTTCAGGTTCTTTCCAGAGCTTTTGGTAAATACATTTTGTGTAAGATGTGTGTATGGATATAGAGTCTAAATGAATGTCTGTCTTTTTGGGGGCAGAAAACATCTAAAACCTCTTTGGAACCACAGTCCGTGATGGAGGAAGTGGAGGAACCAGGAGAGGGCTTCATGGAGCTGCTCTACGAAAATGTAAGAAAGACAAAGGAGTTTCACTTCAGTAATGAACTATAAGGAGTCACTGGGTTTAATCCATCATGTCCTGAGTTGTGGAATTGCTCTACTATAAATCCTAAGACCTTTATAAGACCAGCTTTGGCTCTTCACTGGGCCTTTGAGTCCTGACCAAAAGTTCTGAGATGTTAATAATTCTCACTCTTCTCTTCTCACATGTAGACGGAGTACAACATTGGAAACTACATCTCTGCAATGTTCCAGTATATTGTGGAGCACCCAATTGTCCAGTTCCTCATCCTGGTCATTGCACTCCTCAACTGCATCATCATCAGCGTCCAGACCAACTCGAGGATTGCCAAGGTGAGAACCCAAAATCTTGATGTCACCAGATATTTTCAGACAGTTCGATCATGTTCCCTCTCCCACTGACTGACTAACCCTACAGTACAGTTCTGTGCTTCTGTCAGTGTGTTTTGTAGGACAGGTGATGTTTCTGGTACTTGTGTTTGAGTGTACTTTCAGAAACCCTGTATATTAAACTCCACTCTCTTTCTGACTGTAATTTCAGGACCATGAGACTGCATTCCTGATCTGGGAGTGGATCATCTTCACCGCTTTCATTTCAGAGATTGTTCTCAAGTTCACCTACGGTTTCAGGATTTTCTGGATGGTACTGTTTTTTTCTCAAAATGTTTACTTCTATTAATCCATATTTTCCTTGTAGAAGGTTGCTGTGTCTCATCAAGTCTTATTTGATCATTATTTCTTCTGTATCTGCAGAGTGGGTGGAATGTCCTGGATTTCTTGGTCAGTCTGGGTCTGATGGTGGGGTACAGATTCTTGCCCCCAAGCCAAAATAGGATCATCAGGTGAGGAAAATTACAGTGACGTGTTCCCACATTTTAAAACTCCTCAGGTTTTTCATCTAGATCAGTGTTCCTCATAAAAGGATGGAAAAGAGGAGAGTGATGGTGTATCTGTTCAGACTGAGCTCACAGTTTGTAACTGTTCAATATTTGTGCTTCTTTCTTTTCTCCTTTTCCAGAACGCTGCGACTCTTTCGGAGTGTAAGGCTGTTTGCTTTTTCCGAGGGATTTTCCAGAGCACTCAACAGCATCGCCCGTTCCATGTCTGCACTGCTGAACATCTTCATCCTCATCATGTGCTTCATGGTGGTATGTGCTCTTCCACAATTCGTATTTGTATGATAAAATCTCAGAAACGATCCAAAAGATAAGGTCTCTGTACTTGTGTTTTGTTCATGGTGAAATGCTGTACGCTGTGTCTGAAATGCTCTGTTATTGATTGTGCTCTAGATGTTTGGCCTGTGTGGAGTGATGCTGTTTGGGGATGAAGTTCCATCTGCTTTTGGAGACTTCCCTACAGCCCTGTACACTCTGTTCATCTGCATCACCCAGAATGGCTGGTTTAAAATCTACTATGGATTTAAGGGGTAAGCAGCTCTTGTCTGGATCTCTGACTATAACTAAATAAGTAAAAGTGTCAGTTCTGAAAGAGAACACTAGGTGAACATATGCGAGTGCAGTAAACTTCAGTGTACGTCCATCTGTTTTGGCACGTTTGTATTTGGTGAAGATTCATATTTTATAGCCACTCTGCTGACAGTTTTGTCTAATTTAATATTCTGTCCATTTCAGTGTGGATGAAGCACTTCGCTATGCTGCGTTGGTGTACTTCTTCATCTTCATCTTCAGCTGTGGGTTCATCTTCCTTAACTTTTTTAGTTCTGTGATTATCACCAATCAAGAACTAGCTGTGGAAACGGATTCCACTAAGGTAAGCCTGCTTTACATCCTAGCTTCACCTCCTGAGAACAACAGCGTGCAAATACCCAGTTTAACCCCCTACTCTACCTGAACATATTAATATTGTCTGCATGTAAGTCATGATTTTCCTCTTATTTTATTCCAACTAAAACTTTTGTCTTAATAACAGTCAGAAGAAGATGAATCCCAGAAGGATCTGGTACATGTGGATGAAGTGGTCGCAAAAACCAGCATGACCCAGCGCCAGACACCGTGGCACGACAGCTGCCTGACGAACCTGACTCTGGAGAACTTTGAGAATCTCGTCCTGTTAAGAGAAGCCATCGACAGGAATGAGAAAGAGTTCCAGGAGATTCGTCAGAAGTTGATAAAGTAAGGTTCAACAGCACAGCTGATAAACACCTTATTTTACTTTCAGTCTGTCAACGGCTATTATGAAAAGGTCCGCCTGGACCGTAGAATGATGAACTGCTCTGACTGTAAATGTGTTCATCCAGGATTGTGGAAGAGGTCCGAAACCTGCCCGTCAATAAAGAGCGGGAGCTCCAGGCCCAGAGGGAAAAAGAGATGGCTACCACCTTGACGGACAACTTGTTGGGTGATGACATCGCCTCTGGCCAGGCTGGAGATATTCTGTCCACTTTCATCGCTCTGGAAGAGGTGAAGAAATACTGTTACTGAGCACAAACACTTGAAGCACCGTAATCAGATGAGAAGTGTATCTTGTTCCTCTAGAAATAAGACTTCTATTTACTCTGAGCTTTCTTCTCTGTTTCAGGCCAACCTTCTGGATTCACGGACAACAACTGACGTGTTTGGTGAAGGTTTGGTGCAGGAAGGGATTCGCAGGCTGGCCAGAGAAGCTGTGACCGATTCCCTGTTGCGCAGCAAGTCTTCAGTAATGTCCGTGACCCATAGTAATTAAGTCATGCTGAAGCATTGACTATTGATCCTTGGTGGGATGTTATTGGACTTCTGTGCTAGTCACAGTTTGTCCATAACAAACAGCACGTTCAAACACAAGGTTGCTTATAAGTGTACTTGGTACAGAGCACCTTGGGTCAGAGGTAAGTTACCGACATCGAGGTCTTGTCGTCTGACCTGTGGCTGCGTGTTTCGGATGCATTGGTAAAGAGAGGTGCTGAGCTGTGAGCTGATCACCATCTGATGAGTTGAATCAGGTGGCAGCTAAACCTGCCAGACAAACCTGACAGGCCCAAACGAGTAGTCTGTGTCTGCCAGGGAAAGCTGGCAGAGGACTCTGATTTTCATCTCTGAACTCTCATCTCCAAGGGAGCTTCTCACATGTTCTGGAGGAGGTTGGAGACACTGATTCAGAATTGACCTTGTTGAAGACCTCAGTTGTGGAAGCAACTGTTCATAGCTGTTGCCAAAACCTTGTCCGTGCCTGTTATGATGGCAACCAAAGAACCTGTTGGTGAACACCAGCAGTGAGGGAGGCTGTCAAGCGGAAGAAGGAGAATCGGGGCACTCTTGATTCCGCTGATTGGCACAGACAAGTAAATAAGGTAGCAGCTTTGGCAGTGGCAGAAGCGAAATCCAGGGCATGTGAGGAGTCTGTAGAGTTAATGGAGACTGATTTTCAGGTGTCTTCAAAGATGTTCTGGAAAAGGCTCCAACAACTCAGAAGGGGGAGGAGGGACATTGCCCAAACTGTGCTCAATAAGGGTGATGAAGCTCTGAACTCAGCTGAGGATATTGTTGGGCACCAGAAGGAACACTTTGAGAAGCTCCTAAAGCCGAGGAACATGCCTTCTACCCTGAAGGTTGAGCTGGAGACTTCCAGGGAGGCAGAATTCGTCTGTGGCCAAAGTCACTGATGTAGTGAAAAAGCTTCACAGTGACAAGGCACTAGAGTGGATGAGATTCGCCTGGAATTGCTGAAAGCTCTTGCATGGACCTCAGAAAGCTCTCAATTTACCAGCTGAACTACATCCCCACCCTGGTCACGGACACAAGCGGTTGAAATGAGGTTATGTCCTCTGTTATCTGGGAGAGTCTCAGAGTAGAGCCGCTGCTCCTTCTCATTGAGAGGAGCCAGCTGAGGTTGTTGGGGCGTCTGATAAGGATGTCCCCCCAGTTGCCTCCTGTTGGAGATGTACTGGGCACAGCCAGCTGGGAGGAGACCCCGAGGTAAACCTTGGACTTGCTGGAAGTATTATATCTCCTGGCTGGCCTGGGAGCGCCTTGGGATGCTGGAGACAGGGATGCCTGGGTTTCTGTGCTTCCCCCATTGCCACTGCAGGCCCTGAGCTGAATGAAGTGGATAAGAATATGAAAAAAGACGATTAGGCATTCCACAACATCTTCTGGGTGAAACTGGTTGTTAGGTAACATTAAGTAAAGTCCAGCGGTAAGATGAGGTAAGTTTGTGTTTTTTTTTTATTTCTCTTGGCTCTGATTTAAACTCCTGCAGCCGTGTTTGAATCAGCTGGAGATGTTTAATGATCTTTTTGGAGTCAGTTTAGGTTTTTGATTCTTTATTGTTGAGATTTTAATACAAAGTTGTTCTGGTGATTTTTTTTCAGGGTGAAGATCTGAAGGCCACTAGTGCCATGGAGATAACAGCTGCTTGAGACCTGGTTTATTAATTTCTAACTGGTTTTGATCAGAGGAGGATGGGTCTCCCCTTGTGAGTCTTGGTTCCTCCCAAGGTTTCTTCCTCCAGCTTTGAGGGAGTTTTTTCCTTGCCACTGTCGCCTTTGGCTTGCTCACTGGGGGGTTTTATCTTCTATGTTTTGTTTCTTTTTACTTTTTTCTATCTGTACTTTTATTTGTTCATTTTTTTAAACTGGTGTCTCTTTGAATGACCTTCAATCAAAGAACTGGTAAGTAATACTTTTTAAAGACATTTTTAAAAATCTGTATTGTATTCTGAAATATTTTATTAAGAAATAAAAATATATTAATATTAAGAAATAGCCAGTTGTTTATATTGTCAGGAAATTGAAAAGAGCCTGGTAAACTAATTACAGACCAGTGGGTCTAAAATGATCACTGATAGCAGCTGTATGGAGCTCATCATTTCTTCATTAATATTCTGTGTCTTTATTTTATGCCCTGTTATAAACAGGAGGACAGAGGTACATCTGGCAGCTGGTGTGAAAGATGAAGAACATAGCGAGAGAGAGAGAGACGCAGCAGAAAGATGATGGTGATCAGGTGATGGAGAGAGGTTGAGCAGGCGAGGATGGAAAGGGAAGGGTGAGGAAGGAGAAATTAGAGGAATTTGGTGTAAAGAAGAGAATAGTACAAATAAACAGTGAAAAGAAAAAACTACAAAGCCTTGTCATTACTGCACTCTGTGAGAAAGGTGGAAAGTGTCACAAGCTCCTCCAAAATCCTCTCTAACCATGTTTAGACACAGTGGTGCTCAGTTCTGGAGATCTATGAGAGTTCATATCCAACACATGGTTCTAATACTCTGATACCCCTGAAGGTCTTCATGACCTGTTTCTGGTGTGTTAGATTAGGACTGGAGATAAACTCATCAGGGTCAGGATTGGACACCCTTGTTCTAACAGCAACTTCTGTCTCAGGTAAACTGTTGTCATGAAGTCTGCTAAATGTCACTTATACCTCCACATTAATTATGGCCGTGTACGTTATGTGGTCTACATGTGTTTACAGTAGAAGTCTTAGTAAGTGTGTAGAATTTAGAATTAAGAAAAAGCACAGGCTTTCCTGAGGGTTGATTTATGTCTCCCTGTTTTCAGGAAACAGTGCCTTCATAAATGTTAGTCAGTTGTGCACGCTAGCTATTGTTTCTCCCATTCTGGTTCTGCCAATTAACCCACACGTTTGTAGCTCCTAGAAATGCTCCTGACACTCGGAGGGTACTTAACCCATGTCTCCAACAATACATGCGAAGCCAGCCCCCGCAAACATGCTGAACCGCAGCTCCACTGCACCAGCTAACAGAACTATGCCTGCCAACATCACTTAGGAGTGATAAGAGGAAAGAGCACGGCCAATTGTGCTCACGAGTCATAGTGAAAAGAACTAAATTCTAAAATAAGACCTGAAATCTAGACTGTTATTATGTGTGTAAATCGAAAACTCAAAAGGAGCATTAAAAAAAAAAATCACTTTTTTCTCTTTTACTTTTTTTTTTTTACACTCTGTCCTTCTTCTACATAGCCTGGTGTGTGTGTGTGTGTGTTTGCATGTGGTTACATTTCAAGCACTGAAAACCTGTCAATTCAATTCAAATTTGGGGGGTAATATAGGGGGACAGGATCCAAAGTGTAGGCAAGGGCAACCGACCACAAATGGACTCGGATCAGCAGCAAGCAGACAGCAGAGGGCAGTTCAGCACACAGGGGAGAGAAAACAAAGGAGAAAATGATGATGTGTTTAGGAGTTTGAATAGACTGATGTGCAGCCTGTAAAGGAAGTAGATTAGAGAGACTGCAGCACTGATCAGGGACCTGTGAACAGAGAGCTGTACAGTCCAAATGTGTTAGTATTCTTACAAGCTCCATCAGCAAGGATAACAGTACAGTGCATTAATGGATTATCTGAGTCCCGTATTGAGTATTGTGGGGCCAAAACATTTATTTTATAATCAATGCAGAATTTAACTGGTAACCAGTGCAGGGACGAGAGAATAGGACACAGCTTCTCTGTGTCATGTAAGGAGAGTACATTACGCAGATTGGCAATATTACGTAGGTGGAAGAAGGCCATTTTAACTATGTAACAGATGTGTGCATCAAATGAGAAGCCAGAGTCAAAACAACTCCTGGGTTTTTTACAGTGCTGCTGGTTATGACTGAGAATCCATTTAATTTTACAGTAATATTTGCAATTTTTGGATTTATTCATATTTGGATCAATTAGTAAAACCTATGTTTTTTTCTGGATTAAGCAAAAACAAGTTGTGAGCCATTCAGTTCTTGTCCAGTTTATGTCTGCTCCAACATTCCTGCACATTTTAGTCTCTGTCTTGTGGAAAGCTTTCTATCCTACCTGCAAATTAGGATGGATAAGTGAACAGATTTGCCAGTATTGCTCTGCATCACAGCTGATCAAGATGGAGAGAAGAGTCTCTGCTTAAAGGGGCTTGGAAATCACTTTTTAAGAGAAAGACGTTTGGGGAGATGATGAAGAGAACGATCTTTCAGAATTTGAAGATCACATTTTTGTTGATTCAGGAGGAGGATGCTGGTGCCCTCTCAGCCCAACCCTCAGAACAACCATCTGCAGAACCTGAAGTAGGTGTAAGATGCTGTGCATGTGGTGTACGTCTGTAGCAGCAGAAAGACTCAGTCTACCTGCATCAAGTGCAGGAAATACATCTGCAGCTCACACACAGTACAACTCTGCCCCTCATGTGTTCTGTAGGCTGGCATGAACTGACTGTGTGTTCAGTGAGGCTGATGTGCTGATGTGGCTCTATTGGGTTAAAAAGCCAGTAATGCAGAGTGTCCAACCAGACCTACAGACATTGGCCGAGTAACACAAACACAAACAGCACAAGACTTCAGTCCATTTTGTAGCATTTTGTACTTTTATACTTGAGTAAAAAAATGTAAATCGTACTTCAGCTTTATTAGGAGCACCTGTACACCACTTCCATCCTGCAGTGATCTACTCAGCCAGTAGGTGGCAGCAGTGCAATAATGCCCATCATGCCCCAGCGTCTGTTCAAAAGCTTGAGCAGCTAATGCTGTCAGACACTCAACAGACAAGGTAATGCAGCTCAGAGCTGTGTGTGCTTTAGTTAAGGCCTTTTATAAGCGGATAACTTACCAACACACACATGAGAACAGTAAAGAAAAGGCATCAGTAGCGTTAGCATAGGCTGTATTTCTGCTAGCTAGTGAAAGAGGCTCTGATAACACAAGCTTGTAAAATGAGCGTCGCGAGCTCGCCAATATAGCAGTAACCTCCTCATTAAAAAGCCTGGCTTCTCCAACTAACATGAGCTGATGATGCAAAGATGACATCACTATTTCACATGTAGTTTTATTCAGCAAAGAGAATAGTTCATACATGTGAGTGACAGCAATATTACTAGTATAATAATCTTCTTCTTATTATTAACTAGTAAAATGATTAGACAAGCAGAGGTAAAACTAGTCTAGAAACGCCCTGTATTGGATGATAACTATAAATAATACTACACTCCCATGAGGAGAACTTTGGAGATGATTTAATGAACACAGTGATGAAAAACCACAACTTTCTATAGGAATGTTATTAGTATTTATTTTAATATTAATGTTTTACTGAGGAAATAAACACTTGCTCAGAAAAGCCGCTTTTTAACTCTTAATTATCACAGATATCTAAAACATCTGCACAGAGCTGTATAGTTTTATATATTTTTAAATTATTTAATTTTTGTCACCTTGCAGTTACTTCTCTATCTAGATCAACATCATGAACCGAGCGGTGGAGCTTTTAAGGAGCAGACAGCAGCTGATCGAGTCTCAGACAGACGTGTTTCTGATGGAGGAGCTTCTTTAACCGCTCCGTTAGAAGAGATGACCGATCATCAGAGGAAGAAGGAAGAAGAAAGAGAGGAGAAAGCCCTTCTGTCTCCTAGCATGAGAACCTGAGGTGGCTTGTAATTAATGCTCACTCTTCTCTTCTCACATGTAGACTGAGTACAGCATTGGAAACTACCTCACTGCAATGTTCCAGTATATTGTGGAGCATCCCATTCTCCAGTTCCTCATCATGGTCATTGCTCTGGTTAACTGTGTCATCATCAGCGCCAAGACCATCTCAAGAATTGCCAAGGTGAGAACACTAAATCTTAACGCCACCAGATATTTTCAGACAGTCCGATCATGTTGCCTCTCCCACTGATTGACTAACTCTACAGCACAGCTCTGTGCTTCTATCAGTGTGTTTTGTAGGTGATGACGGGTGATGTTTCTGAGACTTTCAGAAACCCTGTATATTAAACTCCACTCTCTTTCTCACTGTAATTTCAGGACCATGAGACTGCATTCCTGATCTGGGAGCGGATCATCTTCACCGCTTTTATTTCAGAGATTGTTCTCAAATTGACCTGCGGTTTCAGTATTTTTTTGGTGGCATTGTTTTTTACAGTTTTCTCCTGGAACCTCCTCAAAATGTTTACTCCTATTAATCCATATTTTCCTTGTAGAAGGTTGCTGTGTCTCATCAAGTCTTATTTGATCTTTACTTCTTCTGTATCTGCAGAGCGGGTGGAATGTCCTGGATTTCTTGATCAATCTGGCTCTTAGATTGATCAAGGGTACAGATTCTTGCCCCCAAGCCAAAATAGGGTCATCAGGTGAGGAAAATTACAGTGACGTGTTCCCACATTTTAAGATCTCATCAGGTTTTTCATCTAGATCAATGGTCCTCATAAAGAAATGGACAAGAGGAGAGTGATGATGTATCTGTTTAGACCGAGTTTACAATTCTTAACTGTTCAATATTTGTGCTTCTTTCTTTTCTCCTTTTCCAGAATGCTGCGACTCTTTCGGCGTGTCAGGCTGTTTGCTTTCTTCTAGGGATTTTCCAGAGCACTCAACAGCATCTCCCGCTCCTTCTCTTGGGCATGGTGTAATGCTCTACGCTGTGTGTGAACAGCTTTGTCTTTAAATGTGCTCTAGATGTTTGGCCTGTGTGGAGTGATGCTGTTTGAGGATGATGTTCCATTTGCTTTTGGAGACTTCCCTACAGCCCTGTACACTCTGTTCATCTGCATCACCCATGGCTGGTTTAAAATCTACTATGGTTTTAAGGGGTAAGCAGCTCTTGTCTGGATCTCTGACTTTAACTAAATGAGTAAAAGTGTCAGTTCTGAAAGAGAACACTAGGTGAACATATGTGAGTGCAGTAAACTTCAGTGTACGTCCATCTGTTTTGGCACGTTTGTATTTGGTGAAGAGTCATATTTTATAGCCGCTCTACTGACAGTTTTGTCTAATTTAATATTCTGTCCATTTCAGTGTGGATGAAGCTCTTCGCTATGCTGCATTGGTGTACTTCTTCATCTTCAGCTGTGGGTTCATCTTCCTGAACATTTTTAGTTCTGTGATTATCATGAATCAAGAACTAGCTGTGGAAGCAGATTCCACTAAGGTAAGCCTGCTTTACATCCTAGCTTCACCTCCTGAGAACAACAGTGTGCAAATACCCAGTTTAACCCCCTACTTAAAGATACGCAAGATGAACATATTAATATTGTCTGCATATAAGTCATTTTTCTTTCTCTATATTTATTCAAACTGAATTATTTTTGTCACAATAACAGTCAGAAGAAGATGAATCCCAGAAGGATCTGGTACATGTGGAGGAAATAGTCGCATAAACCAGCATGACCCAGCGCCAGACACAGTCTCATGACAGGTGTCTCACGAACCTGACTTTTGACAAAATCTGGTCCTGTTAAGTTTGGCCATTGACCGGAATGAGTTCCAGGAGATTCGCCAGAAGTTGATGAAGTATGGGTCAACAGCACAGCTAATAAACACCTTATTTTACTTTCAGTCTGTCAACGGCTATTATGAAAAGGTCCGCCTGGACCGTAGAATGATGCACTGCTCTGACTGTAAATGTGTTCATCCAGGATTGTGGATGAGGTCCGAAACCTGCCCATCAATAAAGAGCGGGAGCTCCAGGCCCAGACGGAGAAAGAGATGGCCACCACCTTGACGGACAACTTGTTGGGTGATGACATCGCCTCTGGCCATGATATTCTGTCTACTTTCATCGCTCTGGAAGAGGTGAAGAAATACTGTTACTTAGCACAAACACTTGAAGCACTGTAATCAGATGAGAAGTGTATCTTGTTCCTCTAGAAATAAGACTTCTATTTACTCTGAGCTTTCTTCTCTGTTTCAGGCCAACCTTCTGTTTTCTATCAACCTTTTATTTTATATTCCTGTTAAAAACAGAAGGACAGAGGTGGACATCTGGCAACTGGTCTAAAAGATGAATAGTGAGAGATAGATATAGAGATAGAGATGCAGCAGAAAGATGATGGAGAGAGGTTAAGCAGTCGAGGATGGAAAGAGAAGGGCGGGGAAGGAGAAATAGGTGGAATTTGACCTGATGGAAAGAAGATTGATGTTCAGATAAACAGTTAAAAGAAAAAAACTACACAGCCTCGTCATTACTGCACTTTGTGACAACGCTGGGGTGTGTGGATATTGTAAGATTACTGTGGATATAAGTGTAAATATTGTTCAAAATAAATATATTTGATAACCGCCTTTTCTATCCTGTTTGCTTAATTTGGTATCAGCTAGCTAGCTGAGACTTTGTAAAACGCGTAGCTAGTCGCTAATAAGCTAGCATGTTAGCGAGCTAGCTGAATATTCAGAATTAACCAGCTAACGTTTTAAAGAGGGTCAAATATTGTGTTATGTGCTAAATATGAGATACATGGTCATAAATGTAATAAACTGCATTATGGACAGTTTACTTAGCTAGTGAAGTTATAATCAAACTCAAAAATACTGAATAACATGAAGTTACTTCAGAGAAGACGGCTATGAAGCTAGCACTAGCTAGCTAACTTACTGTTAGCTATGTTGATGGTTTCAGGGCAGCTTGGTGAAACTACTTACTGAAATGTATTATTAATAAGAAAATTAGAAGTGATATTTCATGAACTTGTCCCTCAGTAGATGATGAGTTAGCACTAATGTTATATTAATTGGGGTTTTGGGTGTTTTTTCATTCATTTAATGTAATGTTTAGCTTCTACAGTCTCCACTCACTCTGTGTAGGATTTGTACAGTAGGGGTTGGCTCTGTTCTCTTGTCTGCACTCATATTAACGGCCTGTGCTCCACCCATAACTTCATTACTTTAATGCTTTTTGTAGACCCACATTATATAAATTATGTAATTTACAAAAATCTAATTTATCCTGTGTGTTTTTTCTTTATTTTGGTTAGTTTGGAGGTGAGTGAGTGAGACTGTGGAATAGTTTAATTTTAAACTTATTATTAGCACTGCTGAGATAAATAATTATTAGCACTGCTGAGGTAAATTATTATTAGCACTGCTGAGGTAAATAATTATTAGCAATACTGAGATAAATTATTATTAGCACTGCTGAGGTAAATTATTATTAGCACTGCTGAGGTAAATAATTATT
Organism: Salminus brasiliensis; assembly: GCF_030463535.1. Classification (NCBI taxonomy): domain Eukaryota; kingdom Metazoa; phylum Chordata; class Actinopteri; order Characiformes; family Bryconidae; genus Salminus; species Salminus brasiliensis. The sequence continues at coordinate 29,241,536 of NC_132885.1, read as the reverse complement.
AGCAATGCAGAGGTAAATAATTATTAGCACTACTGAGATAAATAATTATTAGCACTGCTGAGATAAATTATTATTAGCACTACTGAGGTAAATTATTATTAGCAATATTGAGGTAAATTATTATTAGCAATGCTGAGATGGAATTATTATTAGCACTGCTGAGGTAAATAATTATTAGCACTGCTGAGGTAAATAATTATTAGTACTGCTGAGGTAAATTATTATGCAGACTCTGAGGTAAATAATTATTAGCACTGCTGAGATAAATAATTATTAGTACTGCTGAGGTAAATTATTATTAGTACTGCTGAGGTAAATTATTATTAGCACTGCTGAGGTAAATAATTATTAGTACTGCTGAGGTAAATTATTATGCAGACTCTGAGGTAAATTATTATTAGCACTGCTGAGGTAAATAATTATTAGTACTGCTGAGGTAAATTATTATGCAGACTCTGAGGTAAATTATTATTAGCACTGCTGAGATGAAATTATTATTAGCACTGCTGAGGTAAATAATTATTAGCACTGCTGAGGTAAATTATTATTAGCACTACTGAGGTAAATTATTATTAGCAATGCTGAGGTAAATAATTATTAGAACTGATGAGTGCTGAGGTAAATAATTATTAGCAATGCTGAGGTAAATAATTATTAGTACTGCTGAGGTAAATTATTATGCAGACTCTGAGGTAAATAATTATTAGCGCTGCTGAGGTAAATAATTATTAGTAGTGCTGACGTAAATTATTATGCAGACTCTGAGGTAAATTATTATGCATACTCTGAGGTAAACTATTATTAGCAATGCTGAGATGAAATTACTATTTGCACTGCTGAGGTAAATTATTATTAGCACTGCTGAGATGAAATTATTATTAGCAATGCTGAGATGAAATTATTATTAGGACTGCTGTGTGCTGAGGTAAATTATTATTAGCACTGCTGAGATTAAATTATTATTAGCACTAGCCGAGTGCTGAGGTAAATTATTATTAGCACTAGCCGAGTGCTGAGGTAAATTATTATTAGCACTGCTGAGTGCTGAGTTCAATAATTATTAGCACTGCTGAGTTCAATAATTATTAGCACTGCTGAGGTAAATAGTTATTAGCACTGCTGAGGTAAATCATTATTAGCACTGCTGAGGTAAATTATTAGCAATGCTGAGGTAAATCATTTTTAGCAATGCTGAGGTAAATTATTATGCAGACTCTGAGGTAAATTATTATTAGCAATATTGAGGTAAATTATTATTAGCAATGCTGAGGTAAATAATTATTAGCACTGCTGAGGTAAATAACTATTAGCAATGCTGAGGTAAATAATAATTTGCTCTGCTGAGGTAAATTATTATTAGCAATGCTGAGGTAAATAATTATTAGCAATGCTGAGGTAAATAATTATTAGCACTGCTAAGGTAAATAATTATTAGCACTGCTGAGGTAAATAATTATTAGCAATGCTGAGGTAAATAATTATTAGCACTGCTGAGGTAAATAACTATTAGCAATGCTGAGGTAAATAATTATTTGCTCTGCTGAGGTAAATTATTATTAGCAATGCTGAGGTAAATAATTATTAGCAATGCTGAGGTAAATAATTATTAGCACTGCTAAGGTAAATAATTATTAGCACTGCTAAGGTAAATAATTATTAGCAATGCTGAGGTAAATAATTATTAGCACTGCTTAGGTAAATAATTATTAGCAATGCTGAGGTAAATAATTATTAGCAATGCTGAGGTAAATAATTATTAGCACTGCTGAGGTAAATAATTATTAGCAATGCTGAGGTAAATAATTATTAGCACTGCTGAGGTAAATAATTATTAGCACTGCTTAGGTAAATCATTATTAGCACTGCTAAGGTAAATAATTATTAGCACTGCTTAGGTAAATAATTATTAGCAATGCTGAGGTAAATAATTATTAGCACTGCTGAGGTAAATAATTATTTGCAATGCTGAGGTAAGTTATTATTAGCATTTACACTGCCCGCTGCGTCCGCAAAGCAACCACCATTGTGGATGACCCCACCCACCCTTCACACAGACTGTTCTCCCTCCTGCCATCAGGAAGAAGGTACCGCAGCATCAGGTCCAACACGACCAGACTCTGCAATAACTTCTTCCCCCAAGCCATCAGACTGAAAGTAGGGTGTCGGATTAAAAAAAACTAGCTTTCTACAAAACCACCTTCTCCAGTTTTAACTGGATGCACAAGAAAATAGAAATGAAGCTCCAGTCACTGGTTAATCAGTATTCCTCCCTACAAATGAAGACACCATGAAGACTAAAGAAAGAACACTCCACACAGCTCCGAGAAATGGTTATTGGTGAGTGTGAGTCAGGGAATGGAGACAAAACAATTTCCAAGTCACTGAACTTCACCTGGAGTTCTGTTAAATCCATCATTCAGAAATGGAATATGACACATGTGTAAATCTGCCTAGAGCCGGCCAGTCATAGGTGTCTTGGTGGCCTTCCTCTCTAGCCTCCTTCTTGCACGGTCACTCAGTTTGTGAGGACAGCCCTGCTCTAGAAAGATTTACGTGTGCCATATTCCTTCCATTTCTAAATTTAATTTAATTTCTTTTGTAAATTATTGTGACAAAAAAAATAAAATGATGTTGACCATGAAAGCAATAAAAGGGGAAACCATCCAATGGACTGAATACTTTCATAGGCGCTGTAGGTCGTATATCACCTCCACATAAACAAGGGCACTATAGACTACTGTACTGTAAATCATCTGCAAACTGGTAAATCTGGTCTCTTCATTTCACTGTAATATAGAGAGACTATTCTCACAGGTCAGTACCAGTAATTACCATTCACAGTTTCTCACTTCCTGTTCTGTTTGAGTATTTAAGCTTCATCCAAAACTCTTTTCTAACATCCAGCAAAACAAACGCTGATCTTACATTCAAGTTTTTCTTTGATCTCTGTTTATGCTTTATGAAACTTTGTGTAATTAAATCTGACATATGAAAATATTTAAACCTGCACAAGCCTTCATTTTCTATCTTTCCTCTTTCTTAGAGTGTCAGAACTGTCTGTATTTAAATGTAAAGGTAAATATTCAGCAGTTCCTGATTGTCACTCTCCGGCCTACCTGTGATTAGTAGCTTAGTGTGTTAAAATTATTACCTGTCCACATCTTAACTCATTGAATTTATGCAGTATAACAAATATTAAATATTATTTTATTATTAAATAAGCAGGCATTAAATGTGGTATTCACTTTAATGTGGCTACAATGTAAGTTTCAGTCTTTACCAAAAACCTGCAGATCAGTGCCCTCTACTGGTCACGTGTCCGACATTCTTGATGAATTTAAAATTTTCAATAAATATTTCTTTATTATTTAATAAACGTCCCTTACCCCATAAGCAGTCAATCCCCCAGACATGTTTGATATCTGAAGGTGCTTATTATGAGGGGAATATAATGATAAAAATGTATAAATGTGAAATCTAAATATAAATTTTGTAACTTTTGTTGATGTAAATTCCCAATATAAAATATGATAAAAATATCAGTGTGTTTGATGTGGAACAGACTGTAACATATCTTATATTTATAAAACAATGAAATCTTTAGTTTATGGATTTTCCTCTTTTTCATTTTTAAACACATCGTTGATGAAATTTTTCTTTAGACAAGTTTTTTTTTAAAGAAGCTGCAGAAAGGTTTATTTACTTATTTGCAAGCTCTGTATTTCCTTCAGGTAATGCTAATCTGTAATATCACAATACTGGTAGTGTATCGAACACAACCTAAACCTTTATATTTCATCAATATTCATTATTTTTTCTTTAAAGTGGAGCTAAATTGTTAACTGTTAACACAAATTCAGAATGACTTCAGTGAAACACTTCCAGCAATAAAGGGGTTGGTTTTATCAACCGGAAGTTGATCCTCCATGTTTACAGTTGTCAGTGAACCGCCTATAAATATAAGTATATCTATAAAAAATATTCTGTTCTAATAATTCTAATATTTTAATCTTCATTTTTATTGATCAGTGACCACTAGATAATATCATATATGAATATTCTGTCCATTTACAATCACTTAGTATTCAGATCAACGACATGTGATCAGTCCTCGTGACCCAACTAGACTAGCATATGCGCTAACTAGCAGATGCGCTTGTCGGCTGGGTGACGTTTGATGGTGGAACGTTTATGACGTCATAGAGTGAGAGAGATTCCATGGTAACGAACAGAGCGGCGGAGCTTTTAAGGAGCAGACAGCAGCTGATCGAGTCTCAGAAGAGATGAGCGATCACCAAAAGAAGAAGAAGAAGGAGGAAGTAAGAGAGGAGAAAGCCCTTCTGTCTCCCAGCAGACAGAACCAGAAGCACCTCGCCATGCTCAAGGTGGACCAGGTTCTTTTTTACCTGTTCTCTTAAACTTCTCCATTTACCTGTTTTTTCAGGTTCTTTCCAGAGCTTTTGGTAAATACATTTTGTGTAAGATGTGTGTATGGATATAGAGTCTAAATGAATGTCTGTCTTTTTGGGGGCAGAAAACATCTAAAACCTCTTTGGAACCACAGTCCGTGATGGAGGAAGTGGAGGAACCAGGAGAGGGCTTCATGGAGCTGCTCCACGAAAATGTAAGAAAGACAAAGGAGTTTCACTTCAGTAATGAACTATAAGGAGTCACTGGGTTTAATCCATCATGTGCTGAGTTGTGGAATTGCTCTACTATAAATCCTAAGACCTTTATAAGACCAGCTTTGGCTCTTCACTGGGCCTTTGAGTCCTGACCAAAAGTTCTGAGATGTTAATAATTCTCACTCTTCTCTTCTCACATGTAGACGGAGTACAACATTGGAAACTACATCTCTGCAATGTTCCAGTATATTGTGGAGCACCCAATTGTCCAGTTCCTCATCCTGGTCATTGCACTCCTCAACTGCATCATCATCAGCGTCCAGACCAACTCGAGGATTGCCAAGGTGAGAACCCAAAATCTTGATGTCACCAGATATTTTCAGACAGTTCGATCATGTTCCCTCTCCCACTGACTGACTAACCCTACAGTACAGTTCTGTGCTTCTGTCAGTGTGTTTTGTAGGACAGGTGATGTTTCTGGTACTTGTGTTTGAGTGTACTTTCAGAAACCCTGTATATTAAACTCCACTCTCTTTCTGACTGTAATTTCAGGACCATGAGACTGCATTCCTGATCTGGGAGTGGATCATCTTCACCGCTTTCATTTCAGAGATTGTTCTCAAGTTCACCTACGGTTTCAGGATTTTCTGGATGGTACTGTTTTTTTCTCAAAATGTTTACTTCTATTAATCCATATTTTCCTTGTAGAAGGTTGCTGTGTCTCATCAAGTCTTATTTGATCATTATTTCTTCTGTATCTGCAGAGTGGGTGGAATGTCCTGGATTTCTTGGTCAGTCTGGGTCTGATGGTGGGGTACAGATTCTTGCCCCCAAGCCAAAATAGGATCATCAGGTGAGGAAAATTACAGTGACGTGTTCCCACATTTTAAAACTCCTCAGGTTTTTCATCTAGATCAGTGTTCCTCATAAAAGGATGGAAAAGAGGAGAGTGATGGTGTATCTGTTCAGACTGAGCTCACAGTTTGTAACTGTTCAATATTTGTGCTTCTTTCTTTTCTCCTTTTCCAGAACGCTGCGACTCTTTCGGAGTGTAAGGCTGTTTGCTTTTTCCGAGGGATTTTCCAGAGCACTCAACAGCATCGCCCGTTCCATGTCTGCACTGCTGAACATCTTCATCCTCATCATGTGCTTCATGGTGGTATGTGCTCTTCCACAATTCGTATTTGTATGATAAAATCTCAGAAACGATCCAAAAGATAAGGTCTCTGTACTTGTGTTTTGTTCATGGTGAAATGCTGTACGCTGTGTCTGAAATGCTCTGTTATTGATTGTGCTCTAGATGTTTGGCCTGTGTGGAGTGATGCTGTTTGGGGATGAAGTTCCATCTGCTTTTGGAGACTTCCCTACAGCCCTGTACACTCTGTTCATCTGCATCACCCAGAATGGCTGGTTTAAAATCTACTATGGATTTAAGGGGTAAGCAGCTCTTGTCTGGATCTCTGACTATAACTAAATAAGTAAAAGTGTCAGTTCTGAAAGAGAACACTAGGTGAACATATGCGAGTGCAGTAAACTTCAGTGTACGTCCATCTGTTTTGGCACGTTTGTATTTGGTGAAGATTCATATTTTATAGCCACTCTGCTGACAGTTTTGTCTAATTTAATATTCTGTCCATTTCAGTGTGGATGAAGCACTTCGCTATGCTGCGTTGGTGTACTTCTTCATCTTCATCTTCAGCTGTGGGTTCATCTTCCTTAACTTTTTTAGTTCTGTGATTATCACCAATCAAGAACTAGCTGTGGAAACGGATTCCACTAAGGTAAGCCTGCTTTACATCCTAGCTTCACCTCCTGAGAACAACAGCGTGCAAATACCCAGTTTAACCCCCTACTCTACCTGAACATATTAATATTGTCTGCATGTAAGTCATGATTTTCCTCTTATTTTATTCCAACTAAAACTTTTGTCTTAATAACAGTCAGAAGAAGATGAATCCCAGAAGGATCTGGTACATGTGGATGAAGTGGTCGCAAAAACCAGCATGACCCAGCGCCAGACACCGTGGCACGACAGCTGCCTGACGAACCTGACTCTGGAGAACTTTGAGAATCTCGTCCTGTTAAGAGAAGCCATCGACAGGAATGAGAAAGAGTTCCAGGAGATTCGTCAGAAGTTGATAAAGTAAGGTTCAACAGCACAGCTGATAAACACCTTATTTTACTTTCAGTCTGTCAACGGCTATTATGAAAAGGTCCGCCTGGACCGTAGAATGATGAACTGCTCTGACTGTAAATGTGTTCATCCAGGATTGTGGAAGAGGTCCGAAACCTGCCCGTCAATAAAGAGCGGGAGCTCCAGGCCCAGAGGGAAAAAGAGATGGCTACCACCTTGACGGACAACTTGTTGGGTGATGACATCGCCTCTGGCCAGGCTGGAGATATTCTGTCCACTTTCATCGCTCTGGAAGAGGTGAAGAAATACTGTTACTGAGCACAAACACTTGAAGCACCGTAATCAGATGAGAAGTGTATCTTGTTCCTCTAGAAATAAGACTTCTATTTACTCTGAGCTTTCTTCTCTGTTTCAGGCCAACCTTCTGGATTCACGGACAACAACTGACGTGTTTGGTGAAGGTTTGGTGCAGGAAGGGATTCGCAGGCTGGCCAGAGAAGCTGTGACCGATTCCCTGTTGCGCAGCAAGTCTTCAGTAATGTCCGTGACCCATAGTAATTAAGTCATGCTGAAGCATTGACTATTGATCCTTGGTGGGATGTTATTGGACTTCTGTGCTAGTCACAGTTTGTCCATAACAAACAGCACGTTCAAACACAAGGTTGCTTATAAGTGTACTTGGTACAGAGCACCTTGGGTCAGAGGTAAGTTACCGACATCGAGGTCTTGTCGTCTGACCTGTGGCTGCGTGTTTCGGATGCATTGGTAAAGAGAGGTGCTGAGCTGTGAGCTGATCACCATCTGATGAGTTGAATCAGGTGGCAGCTAAACCTGCCAGACAAACCTGACAGGCCCAAACGAGTAGTCTGTGTCTGCCAGGGAAAGCTGGCAGAGGACTCTGATTTTCATCTCTGAACTCTCATCTCCAAGGGAGCTTCTCACATGTTCTGGAGGAGGTTGGAGACACTGATTCAGAATTGACCTTGTTGAAGACCTCAGTTGTGGAAGCAACTGTTCATAGCTGTTGCCAAAACCTTGTCCGTGCCTGTTATGATGGCAACCAAAGAACCTGTTGGTGAACACCAGCAGTGAGGGAGGCTGTCAAGCGGAAGAAGGAGAATCGGGGCACTCTTGATTCCGCTGATTGGCACAGACAAGTAAATAAGGTAGCAGCTTTGGCAGTGGCAGAAGCGAAATCCAGGGCATGTGAGGAGTCTGTAGAGTTAATGGAGACGGATTTTCAGGTGTCTTCAAAGATGTTCTGGAAAAGGCTCCAACAACTCAGAAGGGGGAGGAGGGACATTGCCCAAACTGTGCTCAATAAGGGTGATGAAGCTCTGAACTCAGCTGAGGATATTGTTGGGCACCAGAAGGAACACTTTGAGAAGCTCCTAAAGCCGAGGAACATGCCTTCTACCCTGAAGGTTGAGCTGGAGACTTCCAGGGAGGCAGAATTCGTCTGTGGCCAAAGTCACTGATGTAGTGAAAAAGCTTCACAGTGACAAGGCACTAGAGTGGATGAGATTCGCCTGGAATTGCTGAAAGCTCTTGCATGGACCTCAGAAAGCTCTCAATTTACCAGCTGAACTACATCCCCACCCTGGTCACGGACACAAGCGGTTGAAATGAGGTTATGTCCTCTGTTATCTGGGAGAGTCTCAGAGTAGAGCCGCTGCTCCTTCTCATTGAGAGGAGCCAGCTGAGGTTGTTGGGGCGTCTGATAAGGATGTCCCCCCAGTTGCCTCCTGTTGGAGATGTACTGGGCACAGCCAGCTGGGAGGAGACCCCGAGGTAAACCTTGGACTTGCTGGAAGTATTATATCTCCTGGCTGGCCTGGGAGCGCCTTGGGATGCTGGAGACAGGGATGCCTGGGTTTCTGTGCTTCCCCCATTGCCACTGCAGGCCCTGAGCTGAATGAAGTGGATAAGAATATGAAAAAAGACGATTAGGCATTCCACAACATCTTCTGGGTGAAACTGGTTGTTAGGTAACATTAAGTAAAGTCCAGCGGTAAGAAGAGGTAAGTTTGTGTTTTTTTTTTATTTCTCTTGGCTCTGATTTAAACTCCTGCAGCCGTGTTTGAATCAGCTGGAGATGTTTAATGATCTTTTTGGAGTCAGTTTAGGTTTTTGATTCTTTATTGTTGAGATTTTAATACAAAGTTGTTCTGGTGATTTTTTTTCAGGGTGAAGATCTGAAGGCCACTAGTGCCATGGAGATAACAGCTGCTTGAGACCTGGTTTATTAATTTCTAACTGGTTTTGATCAGAGGAGGATGGGTCTCCCCTTGTGAGTCTTGGTTCCTCCCAAGGTTTCTTCCTCCAGCTTTGAGGGAGTTTTTTCCTTGCCACTGTCGCCTTTGGCTTGCTCACTGGGGGGTTTTATCTTCTATGTTTTGTTTCTTTTTACTTTTTTCTATCTGTACTTTTATTTGTTCATTTTTTTAAACTGGTGTCTCTTTGAATGACCTTCAATCAAAGAACTGGTAAGTAATACTTTTTAAAGACATTTTTAAAAATCTGTATTGTATTCTGAAATATTTTATTAAGAAATAAAAATATATTAATATTAAGAAATAGCCAGTTGTTTATATTGTCAGGAAATTGAAAAGAGCCTGGTAAACTAATTACAGACCAGTGGGTCTAAAATGATCACTGATAGCAGCTGTATGGAGCTCATCATTTCTTCATTAATATTCTGTGTCTTTATTTTATGCCCTGTTATAAACAGGAGGACAGAGGTACATCTGGCAGCTGGTGTGAAAGATGAAGAACATAGCGAGAGAGAGAGAGAGACGCAGCAGAAAGATGATGGTGATCAGGTGATGGAGAGAGGTTGAGCAGGCGAGGATGGAAAGGGAAGGGTGAGGAAGGAGAAATTAGAGGAATTTGGTGTAAAGAAGAGAATAGTACAAATAAACAGTGAAAAGAAAAAACTACAAAGCCTTGTCATTACTGCACTCTGTGAGAAAGGTGGAAAGTGTCACAAGCTCCTCCAAAATCCTCTCTAACCATGTTTAGACACAGTGGTGCTCAGTTCTGGAGATCTATGAGAGTTCATATCCAACACATGGTTCTAATACTCTGATACCCCTGAAGGTCTTCATGACCTGTTTCTGGTGTGTTAGATTAGGACTGGAGATAAACTCATCAGGGTCAGGATTGGACACCCTTGTTCTAACAGCAACTTCTGTCTCAGGTAAACTGTTGTCATGAAGTCTGCTAAATGTCACTTATACCTCCACATTAATTATGGCCGTGTACGTTATGTGGTCTACATGTGTTTACAGTAGAAGTCTTAGTAAGTGTGTAGAATTTAGAATTAAGAAAAAGCACAGGCTTTCCTGAGGGTTGATTTATGTCTCCCTGTTTTCAGGAAACAGTGCCTTCATAAATGTTAGTCAGTTGTGCACGCTAGCTATTGTTTCTCCCATTCTGGTTCTGCCAATTAACCCACACGTTTGTAGCTCCTAGAAATGCTCCTGACACTCGGAGGGTACTTAACCCATGTCTCCAACAATACATGCGAAGCCAGCCCCCGCAAACATGCTGAACCGCAGCTCCACTGCACCAGCTAACAGAACTATGCCTGCCAACATCACTTAGGAGTGATAAGAGGAAAGAGCACGGCCAATTGTGCTCACGAGTCATAGTGAAAAGAACTAAATTCTAAAATAAGACCTGAAATCTAGACTGTTATTATGTGTGTAAATCGAAAACTCAAAAGGAGCATTAAAAAAAAAAATCACTTTTTTCTCTTTTACTTTTTTTTTTTTACACTCTGTCCTTCTTCTACATAGCCTGGTGTGTGTGTGTGTGTGTGTTTGCATGTGGTTACATTTCAAGCACTGAAAACCTGTCAATTCAATTCAAATTTGGGGGGTAATATAGGGGGACAGGATCCAAAGTGTAGGCAAGGGCAACCGACCACAAATGGACTCGGATCAGCAGCAAGCAGACAGCAGAGGGCAGTTCAGCACACAGGGGAGAGAAAACAAAGGAGAAAATGATGATGTGTTTAGGAGTTTGAATAGACTGATGTGCAGCCTGTAAAGGAAGTAGATTAGAGAGACTGCAGCACTGATCAGGGACCTGTGAACAGAGAGCTGTACAGTCCAAATGTGTTAGTATTCTTACAAGCTCCATCAGCAAGGATAACAGTACAGTGCATTAATGGATTATCTGAGTCCCGTATTGAGTATTGTGGGGCCAAAACATTTATTTTATAATCAATGCAGAATTTAACTGGTAACCAGTGCAGGGACGAGAGAATAGGACACAGCTTCTCTGTGTCATGTAAGGAGAGTACATTACGCAGATTGGCAATATTACGTAGGTGGAAGAAGGCCATTTTAACTATGTAACAGATGTGTGCATCAAATGAGAAGCCAGAGTCAAAACAACTCCTGGGTTTTTTACAGTGCTGCTGGTTATGACTGAGAATCCATTTAATTTTACAGTAATATTTGCAATTTTTGGATTTATTCATATTTGGATCAATTAGTAAAACCTATGTTTTTTTCTGGATTAAGCAAAAACAAGTTGTGAGCCATTCAGTTCTTGTCCAGTTTATGTCTGCTCCAACATTCCTGCACATTTTAGTCTCTGTCTTGTGGAAAGCTTTCTATCCTACCTGCAAATTAGGATGGATAAGTGAACAGATTTGCCAGTATTGCTCTGCATCACAGCTGATCAAGATGGAGAGAAGAGTCTCTGCTTAAAGGGGCTTGGAAATCACTTTTTAAGAGAAAGACGTTTGGGGAGATGATGAAGAGAACGATCTTTCAGAATTTGAAGATCACATTTTTGTTGATTCAGGAGGAGGATGCTGGTGCCCTCTCAGCCCAACCCTCAGAACAACCATCTGCAGAACCTGAAGTAGGTGTAAGATGCTGTGCATGTGGTGTACGTCTGTAGCAGCAGAAAGACTCAGTCTACCTGCATCAAGTGCAGGAAATACATCTGCAGCTCACACACAGTACAACTCTGCCCCTCATGTGTTCTGTAGGCTGGCATGAACTGACTGTGTGTTCAGTGAGGCTGATGTGCTGATGTGGCTCTATTGGGTTAAAAAGCCAGTAATGCAGAGTGTCCAACCAGACCTACAGACATTGGCCGAGTAACACAAACACAAACAGCACAAGACTTCAGTCCATTTTGTAGCATTTTGTACTTTTATACTTGAGTAAAAAAATGTAAATCGTACTTCAGCTTTATTAGGAGCACCTGTACACCACTTCCATCCTGCAGTGATCTACTCAGCCAGTAGGTGGCAGCAGTGCAATAATGCCCATCATGCCCCAGCGTCTGTTCAAAAGCTTGAGCAGCTAATGCTGTCAGACACTCAACAGACAAGGTAATGCAGCTCAGAGCTGTGTGTGCTTTAGTTAAGGCCTTTTATAAGCGGATAACTTACCAACACACACATGAGAACAGTAAAGAAAAGGCATCAGTAGCGTTAGCATAGGCTGTATTTCTGCTAGCTAGTGAAAGAGGCTCTGATAACACAAGCTTGTAAAATGAGCGTCGCGAGCTCGCCAATATAGCAGTAACCTCCTCATTAAAAAGCCTGGCTTCTCCAACTAACATGAGCTGATGATGCAAAGATGACATCACTATTTCACATGTAGTTTTATTCAGCAAAGAGAATAGTTCATACATGTGAGTGACAGCAATATTACTAGTATAATAATCTTCTTCTTCTTATTAACTAGTAAAATGATTAGACAAGCAGAGGTAAAACTAGTCTAGAAACGCCCTGTATTGGATGATAACTATAAATAATACTACACTCCCATGAGGAGAACTTTGGAGATGATTTAATGAACACAGTGATGAAAAACCACAACTTTCTATAGGAATGTTATTAGTATTTATTTTAATATTAATGTTTTACTGAGGAAATAAACACTTGCTCAGAAAAGCCGCTTTTTAACTCTTAATTATCACAGATATCTAAAACATCTGCACAGAGCTGTATAGTTTTATATATTTTTAAATTATTTAATTTTTGTCACCTTGCAGTTACTTCTCTATCTAGATCAACATCATGAACCGAGCGGTGGAGCTTTTAAGGAGCAGACAGCAGCTGATCGAGTCTCAGACAGACGTGTTTCTGATGGAGGAGCTTCTTTAACCGCTCCGTTAGAAGAGATGACCGATCATCAGAGGAAGAAGGAAGAAGAAAGAGAGGAGAAAGCCCTTCTGTCTCCTAGCATGAGAACCTGAGGTGGCTTGTAATTAATGCTCACTCTTCTCTTCTCACATGTAGACTGAGTACAGCATTGGAAACTACCTCACTGCAATGTTCCAGTATATTGTGGAGCATCCCATTCTCCAGTTCCTCATCATGGTCATTGCTCTGGTTAACTGTGTCATCATCAGCGCCAAGACCATCTCAAGAATTGCCAAGGTGAGAACACTAAATCTTAACGCCACCAGATATTTTCAGACAGTCCGATCATGTTGCCTCTCCCACTGATTGACTAACTCTACAGCACAGCTCTGTGCTTCTATCAGTGTGTTTTGTAGGTGATGACGGGTGATGTTTCTGAGACTTTCAGAAACCCTGTATATTAAACTCCACTCTCTTTCTCACTGTAATTTCAGGACCATGAGACTGCATTCCTGATCTGGGAGCGGATCATCTTCACCGCTTTTATTTCAGAGATTGTTCTCAAATTGACCTGCGGTTTCAGTATTTTTTTGGTGGCATTGTTTTTTACAGTTTTCTCCTGGAACCTCCTCAAAATGTTTACTCCTATTAATCCATATTTTCCTTGTAGAAGGTTGCTGTGTCTCATCAAGTCTTATTTGATCTTTACTTCTTCTGTATCTGCAGAGCGGGTGGAATGTCCTGGATTTCTTGATCAATCTGGCTCTTAGATTGATCAAGGGTACAGATTCTTGCCCCCAAGCCAAAATAGGGTCATCAGGTGAGGAAAATTACAGTGACGTGTTCCCACATTTTAAGATCTCATCAGGTTTTTCATCTAGATCAATGGTCCTCATAAAGAAATGGACAAGAGGAGAGTGATGATGTATCTGTTTAGACCGAGTTTACAATTCTTAACTGTTCAATATTTGTGCTTCTTTCTTTTCTCCTTTTCCAGAATGCTGCGACTCTTTCGGCGTGTCAGGCTGTTTGCTTTCTTCTAGGGATTTTCCAGAGCACTCAACAGCATCTCCCGCTCCTTCTCTTGGGCATGGTGTAATGCTCTACGCTGTGTGTGAACAGCTTTGTCTTTAAATGTGCTCTAGATGTTTGGCCTGTGTGGAGTGATGCTGTTTGAGGATGATGTTCCATTTGCTTTTGGAGACTTCCCTACAGCCCTGTACACTCTGTTCATCTGCATCACCCATGGCTGGTTTAAAATCTACTATGGTTTTAAGGGGTAAGCAGCTCTTGTCTGGATCTCTGACTTTAACTAAATGAGTAAAAGTGTCAGTTCTGAAAGAGAACACTAGGTGAACATATGTGAGTGCAGTAAACTTCAGTGTACGTCCATCTGTTTTGGCACGTTTGTATTTGGTGAAGAGTCATATTTTATAGCCGCTCTACTGACAGTTTTGTCTAATTTAATATTCTGTCCATTTCAGTGTGGATGAAGCTCTTCGCTATGCTGCATTGGTGTACTTCTTCATCTTCAGCTGTGGGTTCATCTTCCTGAACATTTTTAGTTCTGTGATTATCATGAATCAAGAACTAGCTGTGGAAGCAGATTCCACTAAGGTAAGCCTGCTTTACATCCTAGCTTCACCTCCTGAGAACAACAGTGTGCAAATACCCAGTTTAACCCCCTACTTAAAGATACGCAAGATGAACATATTAATATTGTCTGCATATAAGTCATTTTTCTTTCTCTATATTTATTCAAACTGAATTATTTTTGTCACAATAACAGTCAGAAGAAGATGAATCCCAGAAGGATCTGGTACATGTGGAGGAAATAGTCGCATAAACCAGCATGACCCAGCGCCAGACACAGTCTCATGACAGGTGTCTCACGAACCTGACTTTTGACAAAATCTGGTCCTGTTAAGTTTGGCCATTGACCGGAATGAGTTCCAGGAGATTCGCCAGAAGTTGATGAAGTATGGGTCAACAGCACAGCTAATAAACACCTTATTTTACTTTCAGTCTGTCAACGGCTATTATGAAAAGGTCCGCCTGGACCGTAGAATGATGCACTGCTCTGACTGTAAATGTGTTCATCCAGGATTGTGGATGAGGTCCGAAACCTGCCCATCAATAAAGAGCGGGAGCTCCAGGCCCAGACGGAGAAAGAGATGGCCACCACCTTGACGGACAACTTGTTGGGTGATGACATCGCCTCTGGCCATGATATTCTGTCTACTTTCATCGCTCTGGAAGAGGTGAAGAAATACTGTTACTTAGCACAAACACTTGAAGCACTGTAATCAGATGAGAAGTGTATCTTGTTCCTCTAGAAATAAGACTTCTATTTACTCTGAGCTTTCTTCTCTGTTTCAGGCCAACCTTCTGTTTTCTATCAACCTTTTATTTTATATTCCTGTTAAAAACAGAAGGACAGAGGTGGACATCTGGCAACTGGTCTAAAAGATGAATAGTGAGAGATAGATATAGAGATAGAGATGCAGCAGAAAGATGATGGAGAGAGGTTAAGCAGTCGAGGATGGAAAGAGAAGGGCGGGGAAGGAGAAATAGGTGGAATTTGACCTGATGGAAAGAAGATTGATGTTCAGATAAACAGTTAAAAGAAAAAAACTACACAGCCTCGTCATTACTGCACTTTGTGACAACGCTGGGGTGTGTGGATATTGTAAGATTACTGTGGATATAAGTGTAAATATTGTTCAAAATAAATATATTTGATAACCGCCTTTTCTATCCTGTTTGCTTAATTTGGTATCAGCTAGCTAGCTGAGACTTTGTAAAACGCGTAGCTAGTCGCTAATAAGCTAGCATGTTAGCGAGCTAGCTGAATATTCAGAATTAACCAGCTAACGTTTTAAAGAGGGTCAAATATTGTGTTATGTGCTAAATATGAGATACATGGTCATAAATGTAATAAACTGCATTATGGACAGTTTACTTAGCTAGTGAAGTTATAATCAAACTCAAAAATACTGAATAACATGAAGTTACTTCAGAGAAGACGGCTATGAAGCTAGCACTAGCTAGCTAACTTACTGTTAGCTATGTTGATGGTTTCAGGGCAGCTTGGTGAAACTACTTACTGAAATGTATTATTAATAAGAAAATTAGAAGTGATATTTCATGAACTTGTCCCTCAGTAGATGATGAGTTAGCACTAATGTTATATTAATTGGGGTTTTGGGTGTTTTTTCATTCATTTAATGTAATGTTTAGCTTCTACAGTCTCCACTCACTCTGTGTAGGATTTGTACAGTAGGGGTTGGCTCTGTTCTCTTGTCTGCACTCATATTAACGGCCTGTGCTCCACCCATAACTTCATTACTTTAATGCTTTTTGTAGACCCACATTATATAAATTATGTAATTTACAAAAATCTAATTTATCCTGTGTGTTTTTTCTTTATTTTGGTTAGTTTGGAGGTGAGTGAGTGAGACTGTGGAATAGTTTAATTTTAAACTTATTATTAGCACTGCTGAGATAAATAATTATTAGCACTGCTGAGGTAAATTATTATTAGCACTGCTGAGGTAAATAATTATTAGCAATACTGAGATAAATTATTATTAGCACTGCTGAGGTAAATTATTATTAGCACTGCTGAGGTAAATAATTATTAGCAATGCAGAGGTAAATAATTATTAGCACTACTGAGATAAATAATTATTAGCACTGCTGAGATAAATTATTATTAGCACTACTGAGGTAAATTATTATTAGCAATATTGAGGTAAATTATTATTAGCAATGCTGAGATGGAATTATTATTAGCACTGCTGAGGTAAATAATTATTAGCACTGCTGAGGTAAATAATTATTAGTACTGCTGAGGTAAATTATTATGCAGACTCTGAGGTAAATAATTATTAGCACTGCTGAGATAAATAATTATTAGTACTGCTGAGGTAAATTATTATTAGTACTGCTGAGGTAAATTATTATTAGCACTGCTGAGGTAAATAATTATTAGTACTGCTGAGGTAAATTATTATGCAGACTCTGAGGTAAATTATTATTAGCACTGCTGAGGTAAATAATTATTAGTACTGCTGAGGTAAATTATTATGCAGACTCTGAGGTAAATTATTATTAGCACTGCTGAGATGAAATTATTATTAGCACTGCTGAGGTAAATAATTATTAGCACTGCTGAGGTAAATTATTATTAGCACTACTGAGGTAAATTATTATTAGCAATGCTGAGGTAAATAATTATTAGAACTGATGAGTGCTGAGGTAAATAATTATTAGCAATGCTGAGGTAAATAATTATTAGTACTGCTGAGGTAAATTATTATGCAGACTCTGAGGTAAATAATTATTAGCGCTGCTGAGGTAAATAATTATTAGTAGTGCTGACGTAAATTATTATGCAGACTCTGAGGTAAATTATTATGCATACTCTGAGGTAAACTATTATTAGCAATGCTGAGATGAAATTACTATTTGCACTGCTGAGGTAAATTATTATTAGCACTGCTGAGATGAAATTATTATTAGCAATGCTGAGATGAAATTATTATTAGGACTGCTGTGTGCTGAGGTAAATTATTATTAGCACTGCTGAGATTAAATTATTATTAGCACTAGCCGAGTGCTGAGGTAAATTATTATTAGCACTAGCCGAGTGCTGAGGTAAATTATTATTAGCACTGCTGAGTGCTGAGTTCAATAATTATTAGCACTGCTGAGTTCAATAATTATTAGCACTGCTGAGGTAAATAGTTATTAGCACTGCTGAGGTAAATCATTATTAGCACTGCTGAGGTAAATTATTAGCAATGCTGAGGTAAATCATTTTTAGCAATGCTGAGGTAAATTATTATGCAGACTCTGAGGTAAATTATTATTAGCAATATTGAGGTAAATTATTATTAGCAATGCTGAGGTAAATAATTATTAGCACTGCTGAGGTAAATAACTATTAGCAATGCTGAGGTAAATAATAATTTGCTCTGCTGAGGTAAATTATTATTAGCAATGCTGAGGTAAATAATTATTAGCAATGCTGAGGTAAATAATTATTAGCACTGCTAAGGTAAATAATTATTAGCACTGCTGAGGTAAATAATTATTAGCAATGCTGAGGTAAATAATTATTAGCACTGCTGAGGTAAATAACTATTAGCAATGCTGAGGTAAATAATTATTTGCTCTGCTGAGGTAAATTATTATTAGCAATGCTGAGGTAAATAATTATTAGCAATGCTGAGGTAAATAATTATTAGCACTGCTAAGGTAAATAATTATTAGCACTGCTAAGGTAAATAATTATTAGCAATGCTGAGGTAAATAATTATTAGCACTGCTTAGGTAAATAATTATTAGCAATGCTGAGGTAAATAATTATTAGCAATGCTGAGGTAAATAATTATTAGCACTGCTGAGGTAAATAATTATTAGCAATGCTGAGGTAAATAATTATTAGCACTGCTGAGGTAAATAATTATTAGCACTGCTTAGGTAAATCATTATTAGCACTGCTAAGGTAAATAATTATTAGCACTGCTTAGGTAAATAATTATTAGCAATGCTGAGGTAAATAATTATTAGCACTGCTGAGGTAAATAATTATTTGCAATGCTGAGGTAAGTTATTATTAGCATTTACACTGCCCGCTGCGTCCGCAAAGCAACCACCATTGTGGATGACCCCACCCACCCTTCACACAGACTGTTCTCCCTCCTGCCATCAGGAAGAAGGTACCGCAGCATCAGGTCCAACACGACCAGACTCTGCAATAACTTCTTCCCCCAAGCCATCAGACTGAAAGTAGGGTGTCGGATTAAAAAAAACTAGCTTTCTACAAAACCACCTTCTCCAGTTTTAACTGGATGCACAAGAAAATAGAAATGAAGCTCCAGTCACTGGTTAATCAGTATTCCTCCCTACAAATGAAGACACCATGAAGACTAAAGAAAGAACACTCCACACAGCTCCGAGAAATGGTTATTGGTGAGTGTGAGTCAGGGAATGGAGACAAAACAATTTCCAAGTCACTGAACTTCACCTGGAGTTCTGTTAAATCCATCATTCAGAAATGGAATATGACACATGTGTAAATCTGCCTAGAGCCGGCCAGTCATAGGTGTCTTGGTGGCCTTCCTCTCTAGCCTCCTTCTTGCACGGTCACTCAGTTTGTGAGGACAGCCCTGCTCTAGAAAGATTTACGTGTGCCATATTCCTTCCATTTCTAAATTTAATTTAATTTCTTTTGTAAATTATTGTGACAAAAAAAATAAAATGATGTTGACCATGAAAGCAATAAAAGGGGAAACCATCCAATGGACTGAATACTTTCATAGGCGCTGTAGGTCGTATATCACCTCCACATAAACAAGGGCACTATAGACTACTGTACTGTAAATCATCTGCAAACTGGTAAATCTGGTCTCTTCATTTCACTGTAATATAGAGAGACTATTCTCACAGGTCAGTACCAGTAATTACCATTCACAGTTTCTCACTTCCTGTTCTGTTTGAGTATTTAAGCTTCATCCAAAACTCTTTTCTAACATCCAGCAAAACAAACGCTGATCTTACATTCAAGTTTTTCTTTGATCTCTGTTTATGCTTTATGAAACTTTGTGTAATTAAATCTGACATATGAAAATATTTAAACCTGCACAAGCCTTCATTT
Organism: Salminus brasiliensis; assembly: GCF_030463535.1. Lineage (NCBI taxonomy): Eukaryota > Metazoa > Chordata > Actinopteri > Characiformes > Bryconidae > Salminus > Salminus brasiliensis. The sequence continues at coordinate 29,221,998 of NC_132885.1, read as the reverse complement.
TCTATCTTTCCTCTTTCTTAGAGTGTCAGAACTGTCTGTATTTAAATGTAAAGGTAAATATTCAGCAGTTCCTGATTGTCACTCTCCGGCCTACCTGTGATTAGTAGCTTAGTGTGTTAAAATTATTACCTGTCCACATCTTAACTCATTGAATTTATGCAGTATAACAAATATTAAATATTATTTTATTATTAAATAAGCAGGCATTAAATGTGGTATTCACTTTAATGTGGCTACAATGTAAGTTTCAGTCTTTACCAAAAACCTGCAGATCAGTGCCCTCTACTGGTCACGTGTCCGACATTCTTGATGAATTTAAAATTTTCAATAAATATTTCTTTATTATTTAATAAACGTCCCTTACCCCATAAGCAGTCAATCCCCCAGACATGTTTGATATCTGAAGGTGCTTATTATGAGGGGAATATAATGATAAAAATGTATAAATGTGAAATCTAAATATAAATTTTGTAACTTTTGTTGATGTAAATTCCCAATATAAAATATGATAAAAATATCAGTGTGTTTGATGTGGAACAGACTGTAACATATCTTATATTTATAAAACAATGAAATCTTTAGTTTATGGATTTTCCTCTTTTTCATTTTTAAACACATCGTTGATGAAATTTTTCTTTAGACAAGTTTTTTTTTAAAGAAGCTGCAGAAAGGTTTATTTACTTATTTGCAAGCTCTGTATTTCCTTCAGGTAATGCTAATCTGTAATATCACAATACGGGTAGTGTATCGAACACAACCTAAACCTTTATATTTCATCAATATTCATTATTTTTTCTTTAAAGTGGAGCTAAATTGTTAACTGTTAACACAAATTCAGAATGACTTCAGTGAAACACTTCCAGCAATAAAGGGGTTGGTTTTATCAACCGGAAGTTGATCCTCCATGTTTACAGTTGTCAGTGAACCGCCTATAAATATAAGTATATCTATAAAAAATATTCTGTTCTAATAATTCTAATATTTTAATCTTCATTTTTATTGATCAGTGACCACTAGATAATATCATATATGAATATTCTGTCCATTTACAATCACTTAGTATTCAGATCAACGACATGTGATCAGTCCTCGTGACCCAACTAGACTAGCATATGCGCTAACTAGCAGATGCGCTTGTCGGCTGGGTGACGTTTGATGGTGGAACGTTTATGACGTCATAGAGTGAGAGAGATTCCATGGTAACGAACAGAGCGGCGGAGCTTTTAAGGAGCAGACAGCAGCTGATCGAGTCTCAGAAGAGATGAGCGATCACCAAAAGAAGAAGAAGAAGGAGGAAGTAAGAGAGGAGAAAGCCCTTCTGTCTCCCAGCAGACAGAACCAGAAGCACCTCGCCATGCTCAAGGTGGACCAGGTTCTTTTTTACCTGTTCTCTTAAACTTCTCCATTTACCTGTTTTTTCAGGTTCTTTCCAGAGCTTTTGGTAAATACATTTTGTGTAAGATGTGTGTATGGATATAGAGTCTAAATGAATGTCTGTCTTTTTGGGGGCAGAAAACATCTAAAACCTCTTTGGAACCACAGTCCGTGATGGAGGAAGTGGAGGAACCAGGAGAGGGCTTCATGGAGCTGCTCCACGAAAATGTAAGAAAGACAAAGGAGTTTCACTTCAGTAATGAACTATAAGGAGTCACTGGGTTTAATCCATCATGTGCTGAGTTGTGGAATTGCTCTACTATAAATCCTAAGACCTTTATAAGACCAGCTTTGGCTCTTCACTGGGCCTTTGAGTCCTGACCAAAAGTTCTGAGATGTTAATAATTCTCACTCTTCTCTTCTCACATGTAGACGGAGTACAACATTGGAAACTACATCTCTGCAATGTTCCAGTATATTGTGGAGCACCCAATTGTCCAGTTCCTCATCCTGGTCATTGCACTCCTCAACTGCATCATCATCAGCGTCCAGACCAACTCGAGGATTGCCAAGGTGAGAACCCAAAATCTTGATGTCACCAGATATTTTCAGACAGTTCGATCATGTTCCCTCTCCCACTGACTGACTAACCCTACAGTACAGTTCTGTGCTTCTGTCAGTGTGTTTTGTAGGACAGGTGATGTTTCTGGTACTTGTGTTTGAGTGTACTTTCAGAAACCCTGTATATTAAACTCCACTCTCTTTCTGACTGTAATTTCAGGACCATGAGACTGCATTCCTGATCTGGGAGTGGATCATCTTCACCGCTTTCATTTCAGAGATTGTTCTCAAGTTCACCTACGGTTTCAGGATTTTCTGGATGGTACTGTTTTTTTCTCAAAATGTTTACTTCTATTAATCCATATTTTCCTTGTAGAAGGTTGCTGTGTCTCATCAAGTCTTATTTGATCATTATTTCTTCTGTATCTGCAGAGTGGGTGGAATGTCCTGGATTTCTTGGTCAGTCTGGGTCTGATGGTGGGGTACAGATTCTTGCCCCCAAGCCAAAATAGGATCATCAGGTGAGGAAAATTACAGTGACGTGTTCCCACATTTTAAAACTCCTCAGGTTTTTCATCTAGATCAGTGTTCCTCATAAAAGGATGGAAAAGAGGAGAGTGATGGTGTATCTGTTCAGACTGAGCTCACAGTTTGTAACTGTTCAATATTTGTGCTTCTTTCTTTTCTCCTTTTCCAGAACGCTGCGACTCTTTCGGAGTGTAAGGCTGTTTGCTTTTTCCGAGGGATTTTCCAGAGCACTCAACAGCATCGCCCGTTCCATGTCTGCACTGCTGAACATCTTCATCCTCATCATGTGCTTCATGGTGGTATGTGCTCTTCCACAATTCGTATTTGTATGATAAAATCTCAGAAACGATCCAAAAGATAAGGTCTCTGTACTTGTGTTTTGTTCATGGTGAAATGCTGTACGCTGTGTCTGAAATGCTCTGTTATTGATTGTGCTCTAGATGTTTGGCCTGTGTGGAGTGATGCTGTTTGGGGATGAAGTTCCATCTGCTTTTGGAGACTTCCCTACAGCCCTGTACACTCTGTTCATCTGCATCACCCAGAATGGCTGGTTTAAAATCTACTATGGATTTAAGGGGTAAGCAGCTCTTGTCTGGATCTCTGACTATAACTAAATAAGTAAAAGTGTCAGTTCTGAAAGAGAACACTAGGTGAACATATGCGAGTGCAGTAAACTTCAGTGTACGTCCATCTGTTTTGGCACGTTTGTATTTGGTGAAGATTCATATTTTATAGCCACTCTGCTGACAGTTTTGTCTAATTTAATATTCTGTCCATTTCAGTGTGGATGAAGCACTTCGCTATGCTGCGTTGGTGTACTTCTTCATCTTCATCTTCAGCTGTGGGTTCATCTTCCTTAACTTTTTTAGTTCTGTGATTATCACCAATCAAGAACTAGCTGTGGAAACGGATTCCACTAAGGTAAGCCTGCTTTACATCCTAGCTTCACCTCCTGAGAACAACAGCGTGCAAATACCCAGTTTAACCCCCTACTCTACCTGAACATATTAATATTGTCTGCATGTAAGTCATGATTTTCCTCTTATTTTATTCCAACTAAAACTTTTGTCTTAATAACAGTCAGAAGAAGATGAATCCCAGAAGGATCTGGTACATGTGGATGAAGTGGTCGCAAAAACCAGCATGACCCAGCGCCAGACACCGTGGCACGACAGCTGCCTGACGAACCTGACTCTGGAGAACTTTGAGAATCTCGTCCTGTTAAGAGAAGCCATCGACAGGAATGAGAAAGAGTTCCAGGAGATTCGTCAGAAGTTGATAAAGTAAGGTTCAACAGCACAGCTGATAAACACCTTATTTTACTTTCAGTCTGTCAACGGCTATTATGAAAAGGTCCGCCTGGACCGTAGAATGATGAACTGCTCTGACTGTAAATGTGTTCATCCAGGATTGTGGAAGAGGTCCGAAACCTGCCCGTCAATAAAGAGCGGGAGCTCCAGGCCCAGAGGGAAAAAGAGATGGCTACCACCTTGACGGACAACTTGTTGGGTGATGACATCGCCTCTGGCCAGGCTGGAGATATTCTGTCCACTTTCATCGCTCTGGAAGAGGTGAAGAAATACTGTTACTGAGCACAAACACTTGAAGCACCGTAATCAGATGAGAAGTGTATCTTGTTCCTCTAGAAATAAGACTTCTATTTACTCTGAGCTTTCTTCTCTGTTTCAGGCCAACCTTCTGGATTCACGGACAACAACTGACGTGTTTGGTGAAGGTTTGGTGCAGGAAGGGATTCGCAGGCTGGCCAGAGAAGCTGTGACCGATTCCCTGTTGCGCAGCAAGTCTTCAGTAATGTCCGTGACCCATAGTAATTAAGTCATGCTGAAGCATTGACTATTGATCCTTGGTGGGATGTTATTGGACTTCTGTGCTAGTCACAGTTTGTCCATAACAAACAGCACGTTCAAACACAAGGTTGCTTATAAGTGTACTTGGTACAGAGCACCTTGGGTCAGAGGTAAGTTACCGACATCGAGGTCTTGTCGTCTGACCTGTGGCTGCGTGTTTCGGATGCATTGGTAAAGAGAGGTGCTGAGCTGTGAGCTGATCACCATCTGATGAGTTGAATCAGGTGGCAGCTAAACCTGCCAGACAAACCTGACAGGCCCAAACGAGTAGTCTGTGTCTGCCAGGGAAAGCTGGCAGAGGACTCTGATTTTCATCTCTGAACTCTCATCTCCAAGGGAGCTTCTCACATGTTCTGGAGGAGGTTGGAGACACTGATTCAGAATTGACCTTGTTGAAGACCTCAGTTGTGGAAGCAACTGTTCATAGCTGTTGCCAAAACCTTGTCCGTGCCTGTTATGATGGCAACCAAAGAACCTGTTGGTGAACACCAGCAGTGAGGGAGGCTGTCAAGCGGAAGAAGGAGAATCGGGGCACTCTTGATTCCGCTGATTGGCACAGACAAGTAAATAAGGTAGCAGCTTTGGCAGTGGCAGAAGCGAAATCCAGGGCATGTGAGGAGTCTGTAGAGTTAATGGAGACTGATTTTCAGGTGTCTTCAAAGATGTTCTGGAAAAGGCTCCAACAACTCAGAAGGGGGAGGAGGGACATTGCCCAAACTGTGCTCAATAAGGGTGATGAAGCTCTGAACTCAGCTGAGGATATTGTTGGGCACCAGAAGGAACACTTTGAGAAGCTCCTAAAGCCGAGGAACATGCCTTCTACCCTGAAGGTTGAGCTGGAGACTTCCAGGGAGGCAGAATTCGTCTGTGGCCAAAGTCACTGATGTAGTGAAAAAGCTTCACAGTGACAAGGCACTAGAGTGGATGAGATTCGCCTGGAATTGCTGAAAGCTCTTGCATGGACCTCAGAAAGCTCTCAATTTACCAGCTGAACTACATCCCCACCCTGGTCACGGACACAAGCGGTTGAAATGAGGTTATGTCCTCTGTTATCTGGGAGAGTCTCAGAGTAGAGCCGCTGCTCCTTCTCATTGAGAGGAGCCAGCTGAGGTTGTTGGGGCGTCTGATAAGGATGTCCCCCCAGTTGCCTCCTGTTGGAGATGTACTGGGCACAGCCAGCTGGGAGGAGACCCCGAGGTAAACCTTGGACTTGCTGGAAGTATTATATCTCCTGGCTGGCCTGGGAGCGCCTTGGGATGCTGGAGACAGGGATGCCTGGGTTTCTGTGCTTCCCCCATTGCCACTGCAGGCCCTGAGCTGAATGAAGTGGATAAGAATATGAAAAAAGACGATTAGGCATTCCACAACATCTTCTGGGTGAAACTGGTTGTTAGGTAACATTAAGTAAAGTCCAGCGGTAAGAAGAGGTAAGTTTGTGTTTTTTTTTTATTTCTCTTGGCTCTGATTTAAACTCCTGCAGCCGTGTTTGAATCAGCTGGAGATGTTTAATGATCTTTTTGGAGTCAGTTTAGGTTTTTGATTCTTTATTGTTGAGATTTTAATACAAAGTTGTTCTGGTGATTTTTTTTCAGGGTGAAGATCTGAAGGCCACTAGTGCCATGGAGATAACAGCTGCTTGAGACCTGGTTTATTAATTTCTAACTGGTTTTGATCAGAGGAGGATGGGTCTCCCCTTGTGAGTCTTGGTTCCTCCCAAGGTTTCTTCCTCCAGCTTTGAGGGAGTTTTTTCCTTGCCACTGTCGCCTTTGGCTTGCTCACTGGGGGGTTTTATCTTCTATGTTTTGTTTCTTTTTACTTTTTTCTATCTGTACTTTTATTTGTTCATTTTTTTAAACTGGTGTCTCTTTGAATGACCTTCAATCAAAGAACTGGTAAGTAATACTTTTTAAAGACATTTTTAAAAATCTGTATTGTATTCTGAAATATTTTATTAAGAAATAAAAATATATTAATATTAAGAAATAGCCAGTTGTTTATATTGTCAGGAAATTGAAAAGAGCCTGGTAAACTAATTACAGACCAGTGGGTCTAAAATGATCACTGATAGCAGCTGTATGGAGCTCATCATTTCTTCATTAATATTCTGTGTCTTTATTTTATGCCCTGTTATAAACAGGAGGACAGAGGTACATCTGGCAGCTGGTGTGAAAGATGAAGAACATAGCGAGAGAGAGAGAGAGACGCAGCAGAAAGATGATGGTGATCAGGTGATGGAGAGAGGTTGAGCAGGCGAGGATGGAAAGGGAAGGGTGAGGAAGGAGAAATTAGAGGAATTTGGTGTAAAGAAGAGAATAGTACAAATAAACAGTGAAAAGAAAAAACTACAAAGCCTTGTCATTACTGCACTCTGTGAGAAAGGTGGAAAGTGTCACAAGCTCCTCCAAAATCCTCTCTAACCATGTTTAGACACAGTGGTGCTCAGTTCTGGAGATCTATGAGAGTTCATATCCAACACATGGTTCTAATACTCTGATACCCCTGAAGGTCTTCATGACCTGTTTCTGGTGTGTTAGATTAGGACTGGAGATAAACTCATCAGGGTCAGGATTGGACACCCTTGTTCTAACAGCAACTTCTGTCTCAGGTAAACTGTTGTCATGAAGTCTGCTAAATGTCACTTATACCTCCACATTAATTATGGCCGTGTACGTTATGTGGTCTACATGTGTTTACAGTAGAAGTCTTAGTAAGTGTGTAGAATTTAGAATTAAGAAAAAGCACAGGCTTTCCTGAGGGTTGATTTATGTCTCCCTGTTTTCAGGAAACAGTGCCTTCATAAATGTTAGTCAGTTGTGCACGCTAGCTATTGTTTCTCCCATTCTGGTTCTGCCAATTAACCCACACGTTTGTAGCTCCTAGAAATGCTCCTGACACTCGGAGGGTACTTAACCCATGTCTCCAACAATACATGCGAAGCCAGCCCCCGCAAACATGCTGAACCGCAGCTCCACTGCACCAGCTAACAGAACTATGCCTGCCAACATCACTTAGGAGTGATAAGAGGAAAGAGCACGGCCAATTGTGCTCACGAGTCATAGTGAAAAGAACTAAATTCTAAAATAAGACCTGAAATCTAGACTGTTATTATGTGTGTAAATCGAAAACTCAAAAGGAGCATTAAAAAAAAAAATCACTTTTTTCTCTTTTACTTTTTTTTTTTTACACTCTGTCCTTCTTCTACATAGCCTGGTGTGTGTGTGTGTGTGTTTGCATGTGGTTACATTTCAAGCACTGAAAACCTGTCAATTCAATTCAAATTTGGGGGGTAATATAGGGGGACAGGATCCAAAGTGTAGGCAAGGGCAACCGACCACAAATGGACTCGGATCAGCAGCAAGCAGACAGCAGAGGGCAGTTCAGCACACAGGGGAGAGAAAACAAAGGAGAAAATGATGATGTGTTTAGGAGTTTGAATAGACTGATGTGCAGCCTGTAAAGGAAGTAGATTAGAGAGACTGCAGCACTGATCAGGGACCTGTGAACAGAGAGCTGTACAGTCCAAATGTGTTAGTATTCTTACAAGCTCCATCAGCAAGGATAACAGTACAGTGCATTAATGGATTATCTGAGTCCCGTATTGAGTATTGTGGGGCCAAAACATTTATTTTATAATCAATGCAGAATTTAACTGGTAACCAGTGCAGGGACGAGAGAATAGGACACAGCTTCTCTGTGTCATGTAAGGAGAGTACATTACGCAGATTGGCAATATTACGTAGGTGGAAGAAGGCCATTTTAACTATGTAACAGATGTGTGCATCAAATGAGAAGCCAGAGTCAAAACAACTCCTGGGTTTTTTACAGTGCTGCTGGTTATGACTGAGAATCCATTTAATTTTACAGTAATATTTGCAATTTTTGGATTTATTCATATTTGGATCAATTAGTAAAACCTATGTTTTTTTCTGGATTAAGCAAAAACAAGTTGTGAGCCATTCAGTTCTTGTCCAGTTTATGTCTGCTCCAACATTCCTGCACATTTTAGTCTCTGTCTTGTGGAAAGCTTTCTATCCTACCTGCAAATTAGGATGGATAAGTGAACAGATTTGCCAGTATTGCTCTGCATCACAGCTGATCAAGATGGAGAGAAGAGTCTCTGCTTAAAGGGGCTTGGAAATCACTTTTTAAGAGAAAGACGTTTGGGGAGATGATGAAGAGAACGATCTTTCAGAATTTGAAGATCACATTTTTGTTGATTCAGGAGGAGGATGCTGGTGCCCTCTCAGCCCAACCCTCAGAACAACCATCTGCAGAACCTGAAGTAGGTGTAAGATGCTGTGCATGTGGTGTACGTCTGTAGCAGCAGAAAGACTCAGTCTACCTGCATCAAGTGCAGGAAATACATCTGCAGCTCACACACAGTACAACTCTGCCCCTCATGTGTTCTGTAGGCTGGCATGAACTGACTGTGTGTTCAGTGAGGCTGATGTGCTGATGTGGCTCTATTGGGTTAAAAAGCCAGTAATGCAGAGTGTCCAACCAGACCTACAGACATTGGCCGAGTAACACAAACACAAACAGCACAAGACTTCAGTCCATTTTGTAGCATTTTGTACTTTTATACTTGAGTAAAAAAATGTAAATCGTACTTCAGCTTTATTAGGAGCACCTGTACACCACTTCCATCCTGCAGTGATCTACTCAGCCAGTAGGTGGCAGCAGTGCAATAATGCCCATCATGCCCCAGCGTCTGTTCAAAAGCTTGAGCAGCTAATGCTGTCAGACACTCAACAGACAAGGTAATGCAGCTCAGAGCTGTGTGTGCTTTAGTTAAGGCCTTTTATAAGCGGATAACTTACCAACACACACATGAGAACAGTAAAGAAAAGGCATCAGTAGCGTTAGCATAGGCTGTATTTCTGCTAGCTAGTGAAAGAGGCTCTGATAACACAAGCTTGTAAAATGAGCGTCGCGAGCTCGCCAATATAGCAGTAACCTCCTCATTAAAAAGCCTGGCTTCTCCAACTAACATGAGCTGATGATGCAAAGATGACATCACTATTTCACATGTAGTTTTATTCAGCAAAGAGAATAGTTCATACATGTGAGTGACAGCAATATTACTAGTATAATAATCTTCTTCTTCTTATTAACTAGTAAAATGATTAGACAAGCAGAGGTAAAACTAGTCTAGAAACGCCCTGTATTGGATGATAACTATAAATAATACTACACTCCCATGAGGAGAACTTTGGAGATGATTTAATGAACACAGTGATGAAAAACCACAACTTTCTATAGGAATGTTATTAGTATTTATTTTAATATTAATGTTTTACTGAGGAAATAAACACTTGCTCAGAAAAGCCGCTTTTTAACTCTTAATTATCACAGATATCTAAAACATCTGCACAGAGCTGTATAGTTTTATATATTTTTAAATTATTTAATTTTTGTCACCTTGCAGTTACTTCTCTATCTAGATCAACATCATGAACCGAGCGGTGGAGCTTTTAAGGAGCAGACAGCAGCTGATCGAGTCTCAGACAGACGTGTTTCTGATGGAGGAGCTTCTTTAACCGCTCCGTTAGAAGAGATGACCGATCATCAGAGGAAGAAGGAAGAAGAAAGAGAGGAGAAAGCCCTTCTGTCTCCTAGCATGAGAACCTGAGGTGGCTTGTAATTAATGCTCACTCTTCTCTTCTCACATGTAGACTGAGTACAGCATTGGAAACTACCTCACTGCAATGTTCCAGTATATTGTGGAGCATCCCATTCTCCAGTTCCTCATCATGGTCATTGCTCTGGTTAACTGTGTCATCATCAGCGCCAAGACCATCTCAAGAATTGCCAAGGTGAGAACACTAAATCTTAACGCCACCAGATATTTTCAGACAGTCCGATCATGTTGCCTCTCCCACTGATTGACTAACTCTACAGCACAGCTCTGTGCTTCTATCAGTGTGTTTTGTAGGTGATGACGGGTGATGTTTCTGAGACTTTCAGAAACCCTGTATATTAAACTCCACTCTCTTTCTCACTGTAATTTCAGGACCATGAGACTGCATTCCTGATCTGGGAGCGGATCATCTTCACCGCTTTTATTTCAGAGATTGTTCTCAAATTGACCTGCGGTTTCAGTATTTTTTTGGTGGCATTGTTTTTTACAGTTTTCTCCTGGAACCTCCTCAAAATGTTTACTCCTATTAATCCATATTTTCCTTGTAGAAGGTTGCTGTGTCTCATCAAGTCTTATTTGATCTTTACTTCTTCTGTATCTGCAGAGCGGGTGGAATGTCCTGGATTTCTTGATCAATCTGGCTCTTAGATTGATCAAGGGTACAGATTCTTGCCCCCAAGCTAAAATAGGGTCATCAGGTGAGGAAAATTACAGTGACGTGTTCCCACATTTTAAGATCTCATCAGGTTTTTCATCTAGATCAATGGTCCTCATAAAGAAATGGACAAGAGGAGAGTGATGATGTATCTGTTTAGACCGAGTTTACAATTCTTAACTGTTCAATATTTGTGCTTCTTTCTTTTCTCCTTTTCCAGAATGCTGCGACTCTTTCGGCGTGTCAGGCTGTTTGCTTTCTTCTAGGGATTTTCCAGAGCACTCAACAGCATCTCCCGCTCCTTCTCTTGGGCATGGTGTAATGCTCTACGCTGTGTGTGAACAGCTTTGTCTTTAAATGTGCTCTAGATGTTTGGCCTGTGTGGAGTGATGCTGTTTGAGGATGATGTTCCATTTGCTTTTGGAGACTTCCCTACAGCCCTGTACACTCTGTTCATCTGCATCACCCATGGCTGGTTTAAAATCTACTATGGTTTTAAGGGGTAAGCAGCTCTTGTCTGGATCTCTGACTTTAACTAAATGAGTAAAAGTGTCAGTTCTGAAAGAGAACACTAGGTGAACATATGTGAGTGCAGTAAACTTCAGTGTACGTCCATCTGTTTTGGCACGTTTGTATTTGGTGAAGAGTCATATTTTATAGCCGCTCTACTGACAGTTTTGTCTAATTTAATATTCTGTCCATTTCAGTGTGGATGAAGCTCTTCGCTATGCTGCATTGGTGTACTTCTTCATCTTCAGCTGTGGGTTCATCTTCCTGAACATTTTTAGTTCTGTGATTATCATGAATCAAGAACTAGCTGTGGAAGCAGATTCCACTAAGGTAAGCCTGCTTTACATCCTAGCTTCACCTCCTGAGAACAACAGTGTGCAAATACCCAGTTTAACCCCCTACTTAAAGATACGCAAGATGAACATATTAATATTGTCTGCATATAAGTCATTTTTCTTTCTCTATATTTATTCAAACTGAATTATTTTTGTCACAATAACAGTCAGAAGAAGATGAATCCCAGAAGGATCTGGTACATGTGGAGGAAATAGTCGCATAAACCAGCATGACCCAGCGCCAGACACAGTCTCATGACAGGTGTCTCACGAACCTGACTTTTGACAAAATCTGGTCCTGTTAAGTTTGGCCATTGACCGGAATGAGTTCCAGGAGATTCGCCAGAAGTTGATGAAGTATGGGTCAACAGCACAGCTAATAAACACCTTATTTTACTTTCAGTCTGTCAACGGCTATTATGAAAAGGTCCGCCTGGACCGTAGAATGATGCACTGCTCTGACTGTAAATGTGTTCATCCAGGATTGTGGATGAGGTCCGAAACCTGCCCATCAATAAAGAGCGGGAGCTCCAGGCCCAGACGGAGAAAGAGATGGCCACCACCTTGACGGACAACTTGTTGGGTGATGACATCGCCTCTGGCCATGATATTCTGTCTACTTTCATCGCTCTGGAAGAGGTGAAGAAATACTGTTACTTAGCACAAACACTTGAAGCACTGTAATCAGATGAGAAGTGTATCTTGTTCCTCTAGAAATAAGACTTCTATTTACTCTGAGCTTTCTTCTCTGTTTCAGGCCAACCTTCTGTTTTCTATCAACCTTTTATTTTATATTCCTGTTAAAAACAGAAGGACAGAGGTGGACATCTGGCAACTGGTCTAAAAGATGAATAGTGAGAGATAGATATAGAGATAGAGATGCAGCAGAAAGATGATGGAGAGAGGTTAAGCAGTCGAGGATGGAAAGAGAAGGGCGAGGAAGGAGAAATAGGTGGAATTTGACCTGATGGAAAGAAGATTGATGTTCAGATAAACAGTTAAAAGAAAAAAACTACACAGCCTCGTCATTACTGCACTTTGTGACAACGCTGGGGTGTGTGGATATTGTAAGATTACTGTGGATATAAGTGTAAATATTGTTCAAAATAAATATATTTGATAACCGCCTTTTCTATCTTGTTTGCTTAATTTGGTATCAGCTAGCTAGCTGAGACTTTGTAAAACGCGTAGCTAGTCGCTAATAAGCTAGCATGTTAGCGAGCTAGCTGAATATTCAGAATTAACCAGCTAACGTTTTAAAGAGGGTCAAATATTGTGTTATGTGCTAAATATGAGATACATGGTCATAAATGTAATAAACTGCATTATGGACAGTTTACTTAGCTAGTGAAGTTATAATCAAACTCAAAAATACTGAATAACATGAAGTTACTTCAGAGAAGACGGCTATGAAGCTAGCACTAGCTAGCTAACTTACTGTTAGCTATGTTGATGGTTTCAGGGCAGCTTGGTGAAACTACTTACTGAAATGTATTATTAATAAGAAAATTAGGAGTGATATTTCATGAACTTGTCCCTCAGTAGATGATGAGTTAGCACTAATGTTATATTAATTGGGGTTTTGGGTGTTTTTTCATTCATTTAATGTAATGTTTAGCTTCTACAGTCTCCACTCACTCTGTGTAGGATTTGTACAGTAGGGGTTGGCTCTGTTCTCTTGTCTGCACTCATATTAACGGCCTGTGCTCCACCCATAACTTCATTACTTTAATGCTTTGTGTAGACCCACATGATATAAATTATGTAATTTACAAAAATCTAATTTATCCTGTGTGTTTTTTCTTTATTTTGGTTAGTTTGGAGGTGAGTGAGTGAGACTGTGGAATAGTTTAATTTTAAACTTATTATTAGCACTGCTGAGATAAATAATTATTAGCACTGCTGAGGTAAATTATTATTAGCACTGCTGAGGTAAATAATTATTAGCAATACTGAGATAAATTATTATTAGCACTGCTGAGGTAAATTATTATTAGCACTGCTGAGGTAAATAATTATTAGCAATGCAGAGGTAAATAATTATTAGCACTACTGAGATAAATAATTATTAGCACTGCTGAGATAAATTATTATTAGCACTACTGAGGTAAATTATTATTAGCAATATTGAGGTAAATTATTATTAGCAATGCTGAGATGGAATTATTATTAGCACTGCTGAGGTAAATAATTATTAGCACTGCTGAGGTAAATAATTATTAGTACTGCTGAGGTAAATTATTATGCAGACTCTGAGGTAAATAATTATTAGCACTGCTGAGGTAAATAATTATTAGTACTGCTGAGGTAAATTATTATTAGCACTGCTGAGGTAAATAATTATTAGTACTGCTGAGGTAAATTATTATGCAGACTCTGAGGTAAATAATTATTAGCACTGCTGAGGTAAATAATTATTAGTACTGCTGAGGTAAATTATTATGCAGACTCTGAGGTAAATTATTATTAGCACTGCTGAGATGAAATTATTATTAGCACTGCTGAGGTAAATAATTATTAGCACTGCTGAGGTAAATTATTATTAGCACTACTGACGTAAATTATTATTAGCAATGCTGAGGTAAATAATTATTAGTACTGCTGAGGTAAATTATTATGCAGACTCTGAGGTAAATAATTATTAGCGCTGCTGAGGTAAATAATTATTAGTAGTGCTGACGTAAATTATTATGCAGACTCTGAGGTAAATTATTATGCATACTCTGAGGTAAACTAATATTAGCAATGCTGAGATGAAATTACTATTTGCACTGCTGAGGTAAATTATTATTAGCACTGCTGAGATGAAATTATTATTAGCAATGCTGAGATGAAATTATTATTAGGACTGCTGTGTGCTGAGGTAAATTATTATTAGCACTGCTGAGATTAAATTATTATTAGCACTAGCCGAGTGCTGAGGTAAATTATTATTAGCACTGCTGAGATAAATAATTATTAGCAATGCTGAGGTAAATAATTATTAGCACTGCTGAGGTAAATAATTATTAGAACTGATGAGTGCTGAGGTAAATAATTATTAGCAATGCTGAGGTAAATAATTATTAGTACTGCTGAGGTAAATTATTATGCAGACTCTGAGGTAAATAATTATTAGCGCTGCTGAGGTAAATAATTATTAGTTGTGTTGACGTAAATTATTATGCAGACTCTGAGGTAAATTATTATGCATACTCTGAGGTAAACTATTATTAGCAATGCTGAGATGAAATTACTATTTGCACTGCTGAGGTAAATTATTATTAGCACTGCTGAGATGAAATTATTATTAGCAATGCTGAGATGAAATTATTATTAGGACTGCTGTGTGCTGAGGTAAATTATTATTAGCACTGCTGAGATTAAATTATTATTAGCACTTGCCGAGTGCTGAGGTAAATTTTTATTAGCACTGCTGAGTGCTGAGTTTAATAATTATTAGCACTGCTGAGGTAAATAATTATTAGCACTGCTGAGGTAAATTATTATTAGCACTACTGAGGTAAATAATTATTAGCACTGCTGAGGTAAATAATTATTAGCACTGCTGAGGTAAATTATTATTAGCAATGCTGAGATAAATTATTATTAGCAATGCTGAGGTAAATAATTATTAGCAGTGCTGAGGTAAATTACTATTAGCAATGCTGAGGTAAATAATTATTTGCTCTGCTGAGGTAAATTATTATTAGCAATGCTGAGGTAAATAATTATTAGCAATGCTGAGGTAAATAATTATTAGCACTGCTGAGGTAAATATTTATTAGCACTGCTAAGGTAAATAATTATTAGCACTGCTGAGGTAAATAATTATTAGCAATGCTAAGGTAAATAATTATTAGCACTGCTGAGGTAAATAATTATTAGCACTGCTGAGGTAAATAATTATTAGCACTGCTAAGGTAAATAATTATTAGCACTGCTGAGGTAAATAATTATTAGCAATGCTAAGGTAAATAATTATTAGCACTGCTGAGGTAAATAATTATTAGCACTGCTGAGGTAAGTTATTATTAGCATTTACATTGCCCGCTGCGTCCGCAAAGCAACCACCATTGTGGATGACCCCACCCACCCTTCACACAGACTGTTCTCCCTCCTGCCATCAGGAAGAAGGTACCGCAGCATCAGGTCCAACACGACCAGACTCTGCAATAACTTCTTCCCCCAAGCCATCAGACTGAAAGTAGGGTGTCGGATTAAAAAAAACTAGCTTTCTACAAAACCACCTTCTCCAGTTTTAACTGGATGCACAAGAAAATAGAAATGAAGCTCCAGTCACTGGTTAATCAGTATTCCTCCCTACAAATGAAGACACCATGAAGACTAAAGAAAGAACACTCCACACAGCTCTGAGAAATGGTTATTGGTGAGTGTGAGTCAGGGAATGGAGACAAAACAATTTCCAAGTCACTGAACTTCACCTGGAGTTCTGTTAAATCCATCATTCAGAAATGGAATATGACACATGTGTAAATCTGCCTAGAGCCGGCCAGTCATAGGTGTCTTGGTGGCCTTCCTCTCTAGCCTCCTTCTTGCACGGTCACTCAGTTTGTGAGGACAGCCCTGCTCTAGAAAGATTTACGTGTGCCATATTCCTTCCATTTCTAAATTTAATTTAATTTCTTTTGTAAATTATTGTGACAAAAAAAATAAAATGATGTTGACCATGAAAGCAATAAAAGGGGAAACCATCCAATGGGCTGAATACTTTCATAGGCGCTGTAGGTCGTATATCACCTCCACATAAATAAGGGCACTATAGACTACTGTACTGTAAATCATCTGCAAACTGGTAAATCTGGTCTCTTCATTTCACTGTGATATAGAGAGACTATTCTCACAGGTCTCAGGTCAGTACCAGTAATTACCATTCACAGTTTCTCACTTCCTGTTCTGTTTGAGTATTTAAGCTTCATCCAAAACTCTTTTCTAACATCCAGCAAAACAAACGCTGATCTTACATTCAAGTTTTTCTTTGATCTCTGTTTATGCTTTATGAAACTTTGTGTAATTAAATCTGACATATGAAAATATTTA
This sequence comes from Salminus brasiliensis, assembly GCF_030463535.1. Lineage (NCBI taxonomy): Eukaryota > Metazoa > Chordata > Actinopteri > Characiformes > Bryconidae > Salminus > Salminus brasiliensis. The sequence goes on along the minus strand of NC_132885.1, from coordinate 29,205,486 downwards.
AACCTGCACAAGCCTTCATTTTCTATCTTTCCTCTTTCTTAGAGTGTCAGAACTGTCTGTATTTAAATGTAAAGGTAAATATTCAGCAGTTCCTGATTGTCACTCTCCGGCCTACCTGTGATTAGTAGCTTAGTGTGTTAAAATTATTACCTGTCCACATCTTAACTCATTGAATTTATGCAGTATAACAAATATTAAATATTATTTTATTATTAAATAAGCAGGCATTAAATGTGGTATTCACTTTAATGTGGCTACAATGTAAGTTTCAGTCTTTACCAAAAACCTGCAGATCAGTGCCCTCTACTGGTCACGTGTCCGACATTCTTGATGAATTTAAAATTTTCAATAAATATTTCTTTATTATTTAATAAACGTCCCTTACCCCATAAGCAGTCAATCCCCCAGACATGTTTGATATCTGAAGGTGCTTATTATGAGGGGAATATAATGATAAAAATGTATAAATGTGAAATCTAAATATAAATTTTGTAACTTTTGTTGATGTAAATTCCCAATATAAAATATGATAAAAATATCAGTGTGTTTGATGTGGAACAGACTGTAACATATCTTATATTTATAAAACAATGAAATCTTTAGTTTATGGATTTTCTTCTTTTTCATTTTTAAACACATCGTTGATGAAATTTTTCTTTAGACAAGTTTTTTTTTAAAGAAGCTGCAGAAAAGTTTATTTACTTATTTGCAAGCTCTGTATTTCCTTCAGGTAATGCTAATCTGTAATATCACAATACGGGTAGTGTATCGAACACAACCTAAACCTTTATATTTCATCAATATTCATTATTTTTTCTTTAAAGTGGAGCTAAATTGTCTGTTAACACAAATTCAGAATGACTTCAGTGAAACACTTCCAGCAATAAAGGGGTTGGTTTTATCAACCGGAAGTTGATCCTCCATGTTTACAGTTGTCAGTGAACCGCCTATAAATATAAGTATATCTATAAAAAATATTCTGTTCTAATAATTCTAATATTTTAATCTTCATTTTTATTGATCAGTGACCACTAGATAATATCATATATGAATATTCTGTCCATTTACAATCACTTAGTATTCAGATCAACGACATGTGATCAGTCCTCGTGACCCAACTAGACTAGCATATGCGCTAACTAGCAGATGCGCTTGTCGGCTGGGTGACGTTTGATGGTGGAACGTTTATGACGTCATAGAGTGAGAGAGATTCCATGGTAACGAACAGAGCGGCGGAGCTTTTAAGGAGCAGACAGCAGCTGATCGAGTCTCAGAAGAGATGAGCGATCGCCAAAAGAAGAAGAAGAAGGAGGAAGTAAGAGAGGAGAAAGCCCTTCTGTCTCCCAGCAGACAGAACCAGAAGCACCTCGCCATGCTCAAGGTGGACCAGGTTCTTTTTTACCTGTTCTCTTAAACTTCTCCATTTACCTGTTTTTTCAGGTTCTTTCCAGAGCTTTTGGTAAATACATTTTGTGTAAGATGTGTGTATGGATATAGAGTCTAAATGAATGTCTGTCTTTTTGGGGGCAGAAAACATCTAAAACCTCTTTGGAACCACAGTCCGTGATGGAGGAAGTGGAGGAACCAGGAGAGGGCTTCATGGAGCTGCTCCACGAAAATGTAAGAAAGACAAAGGAGTTTCACTTCAGTAATGAACTATAAGGAGTCACTGGGTTTAATCCATCATGTCCTGAGTTGTGGAATTGCTCTACTATAAATCCTAAGACCTTTATAAGACCAGCTTTGGCTCTTCACTGGGCCTTTGAGTCCTGACCAAAAGTTCTGAGATGTTAATAATTCTCACTCTTCTCTTCTCACATGTAGACGGAGTACAACATTGGAAACTACATCTCTGCAATGTTCCAGTATATTGTGGAGCACCCAATTGTCCAGTTCCTCATCCTGGTCATTGCACTCCTCAACTGCATCATCATCAGCGTCCAGACCAACTCGAGGATTGCCAAGGTGAGAACCCTAAATCTTGAAGTCACCAGATATTTTCAGACAGTTCGATCATGTTCCCTCTCCCACTGACTGACTAACCCTACAGTACAGTTCTGTGCTTCTGTCAGTGTGTTTTGTAGGACAGGTGATGTTTCTGGTACTTGTGTTTGAGTGTACTTTCAGAAACCCTGTATATTAAACTCCACTCTCTTTCTGACTGTAATTTCAGGACCATGAGACTGCATTCCTGATCTGGGAGTGGATCATCTTCACCGCTTTCATTTCAGAGATTGTTCTCAAGTTCACCTACGGTTTCAGGATTTTCTGGATGGTACTGTTTTTTTCTCAAAATGTTTACTTCTATTAATCCATATTTTCCTTGTAGAAGGTTGCTGTGTCTCATCAAGTCTTATTTGATCATTATTTCTTCTGTATCTGCAGAGTGGGTGGAATGTCCTGGATTTCTTGGTCAGTCTGGGTCTGATGGTGGGGTACAGATTCTTGCCCCCAAGCCAAAATAGGATCATCAGGTGAGGAAAATTACAGTGACGTGTTCCCACATTTTAAAACTCCTCAGGTTTTTCATCTAGATCAGTGTTCCTCATAAAAGGATGGAAAAGAGGAGAGTGATGGTGTATCTGTTCAGACTGAGCTCACAGTTTGTAACTGTTCAATATTTGTGCTTCTTTCTTTTCTCCTTTTCCAGAACGCTGCGACTCTTTCGGAGTGTAAGGCTGTTTGCTTTTTCCGAGGGATTTTCCAGAGCACTCAACAGCATCGCCCGTTCCATGTCTGCACTGCTGAACATCTTCATCCTCATCATGTGCTTCATGGTGGTATGTGCTCTTCCACAATTCGTATTTGTATGATAAAATCTCAGAAACGATCCAAAAGATAAGGTCTCTGTACTTGTGTTTTGTTCATGGTGAAATGCTGTACGCTGTGTCTGAAATGCTCTGTTATTGATTGTGCTCTAGATGTTTGGCCTGTGTGGAGTGATGCTGTTTGGGGATGAAGTTCCATCTGCTTTTGGAGACTTCCCTACAGCCCTGTACACTCTGTTCATCTGCATCACCCAGAATGGCTGGTTTAAAATCTACTATGGATTTAAGGGGTAAGCAGCTCTTGTCTGGATCTCTGACTATAACTAAATAAGTAAAAGTGTCAGTTCTGAAAGAGAACACTAGGTGAACATATGCGAGTGCAGTAAACTTCAGTGTACGTCCATCTGTTTTGGCACGTTTGTATTTGGTGAAGATTCATATTTTATAGCCGCTCTACTGACAGTTTTGTCTAATTTAATATTCTGTCCATTTCAGTGTGGATGAAGCTCTTCGCTATGCTGCATTGGTGTACTTCTTCATCTTCAGCTGTGGGTTCATCTTCCTGAACATTTTTAGTTCTGTGATTATCATGAATCAAGAACTAGCTGTGGAAGCAGATTCCACTAAGGTAAGCCTGCTTTACATCCTAGCTTCACCTCCTGAGAACAACAGTGTGCAAATACCCAGTTTAACCCCCTACTTAAAGATACGCAAGATGAACATATTAATATTGTCTGCATATAAGTCATTTTTCTTTCTCTATATTTATTCAAACTGAATTATTTTTGTCACAATAACAGTCAGAAGAAGATGAATCCCAGAAGGATCTGGTACATGTGGAGGAAATAGTCGCATAAACCAGCATGACCCAGCGCCAGACACAGTCTCATGACAGGTGTCTCACGAACCTGACTTTTGACAAAATCTGGTCCTGTTAAGTTTGGCCATTGACCGGAATGAGTTCCAGGAGATTCGCCAGAAGTTGATGAAGTATGGGTCAACAGCACAGCTAATAAACACCTTATTTTACTTTCAGTCTGTCAACGGCTATTATGAAAAGGTCCGCCTGGACCGTAGAATGATGCACTGCTCTGACTGTAAATGTGTTCATCCAGGATTGTGGATGAGGTCCGAAACCTGCCCATCAATAAAGAGCGGGAGCTCCAGGCCCAGACGGAGAAAGAGATGGCCACCACCTTGACGGACAACTTGTTGGGTGATGACATCGCCTCTGGCCATGATATTCTGTCTACTTTCATCGCTCTGGAAGAGGTGAAGAAATACTGTTACTTAGCACAAACACTTGAAGCACTGTAATCAGATGAGAAGTGTATCTTGTTCCTCTAGAAATAAGACTTCTATTTACTCTGAGCTTTCTTCTCTGTTTCAGGCCAACCTTCTGTTTTCTATCAACCTTTTATTTTATATTCCTGTTAAAAACAGAAGGACAGAGGTGGACATCTGGCAACTGGTCTAAAAGATGAATAGTGAGAGATAGATATAGAGATAGAGATGCAGCAGAAAGATGATGGAGAGAGGTTAAGCAGTCGAGGATGGAAAGAGAAGGGCGAGGAAGGAGAAATAGGTGGAATTTGACCTGATGGAAAGAAGATTGATGTTCAGATAAACAGTTAAAAGAAAAAAACTACACAGCCTCGTCATTACTGCACTTTGTGACAACGCTGGGGTGTGTGGATATTGTAAGATTACTGTGGATATAAGTGTAAATATTGTTCAAAATAAATATATTTGATAACCGCCTTTTCTATCTTGTTTGCTTAATTTGGTATCAGCTAGCTAGCTGAGACTTTGTAAAACGCGTAGCTAGTCGCTAATAAGCTAGCATGTTAGCGAGCTAGCTGAATATTCAGAATTAACCAGCTAACGTTTTAAAGAGGGTCAAATATTGTGTTATGTGCTAAATATGAGATACATGGTCATAAATGTAATAAACTGCATTATGGACAGTTTACTTAGCTAGTGAAGTTATAATCAAACTCAAAAATACTGAATAACATGAAGTTACTTCAGAGAAGACGGCTATGAAGCTAGCACTAGCTAGCTAACTTACTGTTAGCTATGTTGATGGTTTCAGGGCAGCTTGGTGAAACTACTTACTGAAATGTATTATTAATAAGAAAATTAGGAGTGATATTTCATGAACTTGTCCCTCAGTAGATGATGAGTTAGCACTAATGTTATATTAATTGGGGTTTTGGGTGTTTTTTCATTCATTTAATGTAATGTTTAGCTTCTACAGTCTCCACTCACTCTGTGTAGGATTTGTACAGTAGGGGTTGGCTCTGTTCTCTTGTCTGCACTCATATTAACGGCCTGTGCTCCACCCATAACTTCATTACTTTAATGCTTTGTGTAGACCCACATGATATAAATTATGTAATTTACAAAAATCTAATTTATCCTGTGTGTTTTTTCTTTATTTTGGTTAGTTTGGAGGTGAGTGAGTGAGACTGTGGAATAGTTTAATTTTAAACTTATTATTAGCACTGCTGAGATAAATAATTATTAGCACTGCTGAGGTAAATTATTATTAGCACTGCTGAGGTAAATAATTATTAGCAATACTGAGATAAATTATTATTAGCACTGCTGAGGTAAATTATTATTAGCACTGCTGAGGTAAATAATTATTAGCAATGCAGAGGTAAATAATTATTAGCACTACTGAGATAAATAATTATTAGCACTGCTGAGGTAAATTATTATTATCAATGCTGAGGTAAATAATTATTAGCAATGCTGAGGTAAATAATTATTAGCACTGCTGAGGTAAATAATTATTAGCACTGCTGAGGTAAATAATTATTATCAATGCTGAGGTAAATTATTATTAGCACTGCTGAGATAAATAATTATTATCAATGCTGAGGTAAATAATTATTAGCACTGCTAAGGTAAATTATTAGCAATGCTGAGGTAAATAATTATTAGCACTGCTGAGGTAAATTATTATTAGCACTGCTAAGATAAATAATTATTATCAATGCTGAGGTAAATTATTATTAGCACTGCTGAGATAAATAATTATTAGCACTGCTGAGGTAAATAATTATTAGCAATGCTGAGGTAAATTATTATTAGCACTGCTGAGGTAAATAATTATTAGCACTGCTGAGGTAAATTATTATTAGCAATATTGAGGTAAATTATTATTAGCAATGCTGAGATGGAATTATTATTAGCACTGCTGAGGTAAATAATTATTAGCACTGCTGAGGTAAATAATTATTAGTACTGCTGAGGTAAATAATTATTAGTACTGCTGAGGTAAATTATTATGCAGACTCTGAGGTAAATAATTATTAGCACTGCTGAGGTAAATAATTATTAGTACTGCTGAGGTAAATTATTATGCAGACTCTGAGGTAAATTATTATTAGCACTGCTGAGATGAAATTATTATTAGCACTGCTGAGGTAAATAATTATTAGCACTGCTGAGGTAAATTATTATTAGCACTACTGAGGTAAATTATTATTAGCAATGCTGAGGTAAATAATTATTAGAACTGATGAGTGCTGAGGTAAATAATTATTAGCAATGCTGAGGTAAATAATTATTAGTACTGCTGACGTAAATTATTATGCAGACTCTGAGGTAAATTATTATGCATACTCTGAGGTAAACTATTATTAGCAATGCTGAGATGAAATTACTATTTGCACTGCTGAGGTAAATTATTATTAGCACTGCTGAGATGAAATTATTATTAGCAATGCTGAGATGAAATTATTATTAGGACTGCTGTGTGCTGAGGTAAATTATTATTAGCACTGCTGAGATTAAATTATTATTAGCACTAGCCGAGTGCTGAGGTAAATTATTATTAGCACTAGCCGAGTGCTGAGGTAAATTATTATTAGCACTGCTGAGTGCTGAGTTCAATAATTATTAGCACTGCTGAGTTCAATAATTATTAGCACTGCTGAGGTAAATAGTTATTAGCACTGCTGAGGTAAATAGTTATTAGCACTGCTGAGGTAAATCATTATTAGCACTGCTGAGGTAAATTATTATTAGCACTGCTGAGGTAAATTATTAGCAATGCTGAGGTAAATCATTTTTAGCAATGCTGAGGTAAATTATTATGCAGACTCTGAGGTAAATTATTATTAGCAATATTGAGGTAAATTATTATTAGCAATGCTGAGGTAAATAATTATTAGCACTGCTAAGGTAAATAATTATTAGCACTGCTAAGGTAAATAATTATTAGCAATGCTGAGGTAAATAATTATTAGCACTGCTTAGGTAAATAATTATTAGCAATGCTGAGGTAAATAATTATTAGCACTGCTGAGGTAAATAATTATTAGCAATGCTGAGGTAAATAATTATTAGCACTGCTAAGGTAAATAATTATTAGCACTGCTTAGGTAAATAATTATTAGCAATGCTGAGGTAAATAATTATTAGCAATGCTGAGGTAAATAATTATTAGCACTGCTGAGGTAAATAATTATTAGCAATGCTGAGGTAAATAATTATTAGCAATGCTGAGGTAAATAATTATTAGCACTGCTAAGGTAAATAATTATTAGCACTGCTTAGGTAAATAATTATTAGCAATGCTGAGGTAAATAATTATTAGCAATGCTGAGGTAAATAATTATTAGCACTGCTGAGGTAAATAATTATTAGCAATGCTGAGGTAAATAATTATTAGCAATGCTGAGGTAAATAATTATTAGCACTGCTGAGGTAAATAATTATTAGCACTGCTTAGGTAAATCATTATTAGCACTGCTAAGGTAAATAATTATTAGCACTGCTTAGGTAAATAATTATTAGCAATGCTGAGGTAAATAATTATTAGCACTGCTGAGGTAAATAATTATTTGCAATGCTGAGGTAAGTTATTATTAGCATTTACACTGCCCGCTGCGTCCGCAAAGCAACCACCATTGTGGATGACCCCACCCACCCTTCACACAGACTGTTCTCCCTCCTGCCATCAGGAAGAAGGTACCGCAGCATCAGGTCCAACACGACCAGACTCTGCAATAACTTCTTCCCCCAAGCCATCAGACTGAAAGTAGGGTGTCGGATTAAAAAAAACTAGCTTTCTACAAAACCACCTTCTCCAGTTTTAACTGGATGCACAAGAAAATAGAAATGAAGCTCCAGTCACTGGTTAATCAGTATTCCTCCCTACAAATGAAGACACCATGAAGACTAAAGAAAGAACACTCCACACAGCTCTGAGAAATGGTTATTGGTGAGTGTGAGTCAGGGAATGGAGACAAAATAATTTCCAAGTCACTGAACTTCACCTGGAGTTCTGTTAAATCCATCATTCAGAAATGGAATATGACACATGTGTAAATCTGCCTAGAGCCGGCCAGTCATAGGTGTCTTGGTGGCCTTCCTCTCTAGCCTCCTTCTTGCACGGTCACTCAGTTTGTGAGGACAGCCCTGCTCTAGAAAGATTTACGTGTGCCATATTCCTTCCATTTCTAAATTTAATTTAATTTCTTTTGTAAATTATTGTGACAAAAAAAATAAAATGATGTTGACCATGAAAGCAATAAAAGGGGAAACCATCCAATGGACTGAATACTTTCATAGGCGCTGTAGGTCGTATATCACCTCCACATAAACAAGGGCACTATAGACTACTGTACTGTAAATCATCTGCAAACTGGTAAATCTGGTCTCTTCATTTCACTGTAATATAGAGAGACTATTCTCACAGGTCAGTACCAGTAATTACCATTCACAGTTTCTCACTTCCTGTTCTGTTTGAGTATTTAAGCTTCATCCAAAACTCTTTTCTAACATCCAGCAAAACAAACGCTGATCTTACATTCAAGTTTTTCTTTGATCTCTGTTTATGCTTTATGAAACTTTGTGTAATTAAATCTGACATATGAAAATATTTAAACCTGCACAAGCCTTCATTTTCTATCTTTCCTCTTTCTTAGAGTGTCAGAACTGTCTGTATTTAAATGTAAAGGTAAATATTCAGCAGTTCCTGATTGTCACTCTCCGGCCTACCTGTGATTAGTAGCTTAGTGTGTTAAAATTATTACCTGTCCACATCTTAACTCATTGAATTTATGCAGTATAACAAATATTAAATATTATTTTATTATTAAATAAGCAGGCATTAAATGTGGTATTCACTTTAATGTGGCTACAATGTAAGTTTCAGTCTTTACCAAAAACCTGCAGATCAGTGCCCTCTACTGGTCACGTGTCCGACATTCTTGATGAATTTAAAATTTTCAATAAATATTTCTTTATTATTTAATAAACGTCCCTTACCCCATAAGCAGTCAATCCCCCAGACATGTTTGATATCTGAAGGTGCTTATTATGAGGGGAATATAATGATAAAAATGTATAAATGTGAAATCTAAATATAAATTTTGTAACTTTTGTTGATGTAAATTCCCAATATAAAATATGATAAAAATATCAGTGTGTTTGATGTGGAACAGACTGTAACATATCTTATATTTATAAAACAATGAAATCTTTAGTTTATGGATTTTCCTCTTTTTCATTTTTAAACACATCGTTGATGAAATTTTTCTTTAGACAAGTTTTTTTTTAAAGAAGCTGCAGAAAGGTTTATTTACTTATTTGCAAGCTCTGTATTTCCTTCAGGTAATGCTAATCTGTAATATCACAATACGGGTAGTGTATCGAACACAACCTAAACCTTTATATTTCATCAATATTCATTATTTTTTCTTTAAAGTGGAGCTAAATTGTTAACTGTTAACACAAATTCAGAATGACTTCAGTGAAACACTTCCAGCAATAAAGGGGTTGGTTTTATCAACCGGAAGTTGATCCTCCATGTTTACAGTTGTCAGTGAACCGCCTATAAATATAAGTATATCTATAAAAAATATTCTGTTCTAATAATTCTAATATTTTAATCTTCATTTTTATTGATCAGTGACCACTAGATAATATCATATATGAATATTCTGTCCATTTACAATCACTTAGTATTCAGATCAACGACATGTGATCAGTCCTCGTGACCCAACTAGACTAGCATATGCGCTAACTAGCAGATGCGCTTGTCGGCTGGGTGACGTTTGATGGTGGAACGTTTATGACGTCATAGAGTGAGAGAGATTCCATGGTAACGAACAGAGCGGCGGAGCTTTTAAGGAGCAGACAGCAGCTGATCGAGTCTCAGAAGAGATGAGCGATCACCAAAAGAAGAAGAAGAAGGAGGAAGTAAGAGAGGAGAAAGCCCTTCTGTCTCCCAGCAGACAGAACCAGAAGCACCTCGCCATGCTCAAGGTGGACCAGGTTCTTTTTTACCTGTTCTCTTAAACTTCTCCATTTACCTGTTTTTTCAGGTTCTTTCCAGAGCTTTTGGTAAATACATTTTGTGTAAGATGTGTGTATGGATATAGAGTCTAAATGAATGTCTGTCTTTTTGGGGGCAGAAAACATCTAAAACCTCTTTGGAACCACAGTCCGTGATGGAGGAAGTGGAGGAACCAGGAGAGGGCTTCATGGAGCTGCTCCACGAAAATGTAAGAAAGACAAAGGAGTTTCACTTCAGTAATGAACTATAAGGAGTCACTGGGTTTAATCCATCATGTGCTGAGTTGTGGAATTGCTCTACTATAAATCCTAAGACCTTTATAAGACCAGCTTTGGCTCTTCACTGGGCCTTTGAGTCCTGACCAAAAGTTCTGAGATGTTAATAATTCTCACTCTTCTCTTCTCACATGTAGACGGAGTACAACATTGGAAACTACATCTCTGCAATGTTCCAGTATATTGTGGAGCACCCAATTGTCCAGTTCCTCATCCTGGTCATTGCACTCCTCAACTGCATCATCATCAGCGTCCAGACCAACTCGAGGATTGCCAAGGTGAGAACCCAAAATCTTGATGTCACCAGATATTTTCAGACAGTTCGATCATGTTCCCTCTCCCACTGACTGACTAACCCTACAGTACAGTTCTGTGCTTCTGTCAGTGTGTTTTGTAGGACAGGTGATGTTTCTGGTACTTGTGTTTGAGTGTACTTTCAGAAACCCTGTATATTAAACTCCACTCTCTTTCTGACTGTAATTTCAGGACCATGAGACTGCATTCCTGATCTGGGAGTGGATCATCTTCACCGCTTTCATTTCAGAGATTGTTCTCAAGTTCACCTACGGTTTCAGGATTTTCTGGATGGTACTGTTTTTTTCTCAAAATGTTTACTTCTATTAATCCATATTTTCCTTGTAGAAGGTTGCTGTGTCTCATCAAGTCTTATTTGATCATTATTTCTTCTGTATCTGCAGAGTGGGTGGAATGTCCTGGATTTCTTGGTCAGTCTGGGTCTGATGGTGGGGTACAGATTCTTGCCCCCAAGCCAAAATAGGATCATCAGGTGAGGAAAATTACAGTGACGTGTTCCCACATTTTAAAACTCCTCAGGTTTTTCATCTAGATCAGTGTTCCTCATAAAAGGATGGAAAAGAGGAGAGTGATGGTGTATCTGTTCAGACTGAGCTCACAGTTTGTAACTGTTCAATATTTGTGCTTCTTTCTTTTCTCCTTTTCCAGAACGCTGCGACTCTTTCGGAGTGTAAGGCTGTTTGCTTTTTCCGAGGGATTTTCCAGAGCACTCAACAGCATCGCCCGTTCCATGTCTGCACTGCTGAACATCTTCATCCTCATCATGTGCTTCATGGTGGTATGTGCTCTTCCACAATTCGTATTTGTATGATAAAATCTCAGAAACGATCCAAAAGATAAGGTCTCTGTACTTGTGTTTTGTTCATGGTGAAATGCTGTACGCTGTGTCTGAAATGCTCTGTTATTGATTGTGCTCTAGATGTTTGGCCTGTGTGGAGTGATGCTGTTTGGGGATGAAGTTCCATCTGCTTTTGGAGACTTCCCTACAGCCCTGTACACTCTGTTCATCTGCATCACCCAGAATGGCTGGTTTAAAATCTACTATGGATTTAAGGGGTAAGCAGCTCTTGTCTGGATCTCTGACTATAACTAAATAAGTAAAAGTGTCAGTTCTGAAAGAGAACACTAGGTGAACATATGCGAGTGCAGTAAACTTCAGTGTACGTCCATCTGTTTTGGCACGTTTGTATTTGGTGAAGATTCATATTTTATAGCCACTCTGCTGACAGTTTTGTCTAATTTAATATTCTGTCCATTTCAGTGTGGATGAAGCACTTCGCTATGCTGCGTTGGTGTACTTCTTCATCTTCATCTTCAGCTGTGGGTTCATCTTCCTTAACTTTTTTAGTTCTGTGATTATCACCAATCAAGAACTAGCTGTGGAAACGGATTCCACTAAGGTAAGCCTGCTTTACATCCTAGCTTCACCTCCTGAGAACAACAGCGTGCAAATACCCAGTTTAACCCCCTACTCTACCTGAACATATTAATATTGTCTGCATGTAAGTCATGATTTTCCTCTTATTTTATTCCAACTAAAACTTTTGTCTTAATAACAGTCAGAAGAAGATGAATCCCAGAAGGATCTGGTACATGTGGATGAAGTGGTCGCAAAAACCAGCATGACCCAGCGCCAGACACCGTGGCACGACAGCTGCCTGACGAACCTGACTCTGGAGAACTTTGAGAATCTCGTCCTGTTAAGAGAAGCCATCGACAGGAATGAGAAAGAGTTCCAGGAGATTCGTCAGAAGTTGATAAAGTAAGGTTCAACAGCACAGCTGATAAACACCTTATTTTACTTTCAGTCTGTCAACGGCTATTATGAAAAGGTCCGCCTGGACCGTAGAATGATGAACTGCTCTGACTGTAAATGTGTTCATCCAGGATTGTGGAAGAGGTCCGAAACCTGCCCGTCAATAAAGAGCGGGAGCTCCAGGCCCAGAGGGAAAAAGAGATGGCTACCACCTTGACGGACAACTTGTTGGGTGATGACATCGCCTCTGGCCAGGCTGGAGATATTCTGTCCACTTTCATCGCTCTGGAAGAGGTGAAGAAATACTGTTACTGAGCACAAACACTTGAAGCACCGTAATCAGATGAGAAGTGTATCTTGTTCCTCTAGAAATAAGACTTCTATTTACTCTGAGCTTTCTTCTCTGTTTCAGGCCAACCTTCTGGATTCACGGACAACAACTGACGTGTTTGGTGAAGGTTTGGTGCAGGAAGGGATTCGCAGGCTGGCCAGAGAAGCTGTGACCGATTCCCTGTTGCGCAGCAAGTCTTCAGTAATGTCCGTGACCCATAGTAATTAAGTCATGCTGAAGCATTGACTATTGATCCTTGGTGGGATGTTATTGGACTTCTGTGCTAGTCACAGTTTGTCCATAACAAACAGCACGTTCAAACACAAGGTTGCTTATAAGTGTACTTGGTACAGAGCACCTTGGGTCAGAGGTAAGTTACCGACATCGAGGTCTTGTCGTCTGACCTGTGGCTGCGTGTTTCGGATGCATTGGTAAAGAGAGGTGCTGAGCTGTGAGCTGATCACCATCTGATGAGTTGAATCAGGTGGCAGCTAAACCTGCCAGACAAACCTGACAGGCCCAAACGAGTAGTCTGTGTCTGCCAGGGAAAGCTGGCAGAGGACTCTGATTTTCATCTCTGAACTCTCATCTCCAAGGGAGCTTCTCACATGTTCTGGAGGAGGTTGGAGACACTGATTCAGAATTGACCTTGTTGAAGACCTCAGTTGTGGAAGCAACTGTTCATAGCTGTTGCCAAAACCTTGTCCGTGCCTGTTATGATGGCAACCAAAGAACCTGTTGGTGAACACCAGCAGTGAGGGAGGCTGTCAAGCGGAAGAAGGAGAATCGGGGCACTCTTGATTCCGCTGATTGGCACAGACAAGTAAATAAGGTAGCAGCTTTGGCAGTGGCAGAAGCGAAATCCAGGGCATGTGAGGAGTCTGTAGAGTTAATGGAGACTGATTTTCAGGTGTCTTCAAAGATGTTCTGGAAAAGGCTCCAACAACTCAGAAGGGGGAGGAGGGACATTGCCCAAACTGTGCTCAATAAGGGTGATGAAGCTCTGAACTCAGCTGAGGATATTGTTGGGCACCAGAAGGAACACTTTGAGAAGCTCCTAAAGCCGAGGAACATGCCTTCTACCCTGAAGGTTGAGCTGGAGACTTCCAGGGAGGCAGAATTCGTCTGTGGCCAAAGTCACTGATGTAGTGAAAAAGCTTCACAGTGACAAGGCACTAGAGTGGATGAGATTCGCCTGGAATTGCTGAAAGCTCTTGCATGGACCTCAGAAAGCTCTCAATTTACCAGCTGAACTACATCCCCACCCTGGTCACGGACACAAGCGGTTGAAATGAGGTTATGTCCTCTGTTATCTGGGAGAGTCTCAGAGTAGAGCCGCTGCTCCTTCTCATTGAGAGGAGCCAGCTGAGGTTGTTGGGGCGTCTGATAAGGATGTCCCCCCAGTTGCCTCCTGTTGGAGATGTACTGGGCACAGCCAGCTGGGAGGAGACCCCGAGGTAAACCTTGGACTTGCTGGAAGTATTATATCTCCTGGCTGGCCTGGGAGCGCCTTGGGATGCTGGAGACAGGGATGCCTGGGTTTCTGTGCTTCCCCCATTGCCACTGCAGGCCCTGAGCTGAATGAAGTGGATAAGAATATGAAAAAAGACGATTAGGCATTCCACAACATCTTCTGGGTGAAACTGGTTGTTAGGTAACATTAAGTAAAGTCCAGCGGTAAGAAGAGGTAAGTTTGTGTTTTTTTTTTATTTCTCTTGGCTCTGATTTAAACTCCTGCAGCCGTGTTTGAATCAGCTGGAGATGTTTAATGATCTTTTTGGAGTCAGTTTAGGTTTTTGATTCTTTATTGTTGAGATTTTAATACAAAGTTGTTCTGGTGATTTTTTTTCAGGGTGAAGATCTGAAGGCCACTAGTGCCATGGAGATAACAGCTGCTTGAGACCTGGTTTATTAATTTCTAACTGGTTTTGATCAGAGGAGGATGGGTCTCCCCTTGTGAGTCTTGGTTCCTCCCAAGGTTTCTTCCTCCAGCTTTGAGGGAGTTTTTTCCTTGCCACTGTCGCCTTTGGCTTGCTCACTGGGGGGTTTTATCTTCTATGTTTTGTTTCTTTTTACTTTTTTCTATCTGTACTTTTATTTGTTCATTTTTTTAAACTGGTGTCTCTTTGAATGACCTTCAATCAAAGAACTGGTAAGTAATACTTTTTAAAGACATTTTTAAAAATCTGTATTGTATTCTGAAATATTTTATTAAGAAATAAAAATATATTAATATTAAGAAATAGCCAGTTGTTTATATTGTCAGGAAATTGAAAAGAGCCTGGTAAACTAATTACAGACCAGTGGGTCTAAAATGATCACTGATAGCAGCTGTATGGAGCTCATCATTTCTTCATTAATATTCTGTGTCTTTATTTTATGCCCTGTTATAAACAGGAGGACAGAGGTACATCTGGCAGCTGGTGTGAAAGATGAAGAACATAGCGAGAGAGAGAGAGAGACGCAGCAGAAAGATGATGGTGATCAGGTGATGGAGAGAGGTTGAGCAGGCGAGGATGGAAAGGGAAGGGTGAGGAAGGAGAAATTAGAGGAATTTGGTGTAAAGAAGAGAATAGTACAAATAAACAGTGAAAAGAAAAAACTACAAAGCCTTGTCATTACTGCACTCTGTGAGAAAGGTGGAAAGTGTCACAAGCTCCTCCAAAATCCTCTCTAACCATGTTTAGACACAGTGGTGCTCAGTTCTGGAGATCTATGAGAGTTCATATCCAACACATGGTTCTAATACTCTGATACCCCTGAAGGTCTTCATGACCTGTTTCTGGTGTGTTAGATTAGGACTGGAGATAAACTCATCAGGGTCAGGATTGGACACCCTTGTTCTAACAGCAACTTCTGTCTCAGGTAAACTGTTGTCATGAAGTCTGCTAAATGTCACTTATACCTCCACATTAATTATGGCCGTGTACGTTATGTGGTCTACATGTGTTTACAGTAGAAGTCTTAGTAAGTGTGTAGAATTTAGAATTAAGAAAAAGCACAGGCTTTCCTGAGGGTTGATTTATGTCTCCCTGTTTTCAGGAAACAGTGCCTTCATAAATGTTAGTCAGTTGTGCACGCTAGCTATTGTTTCTCCCATTCTGGTTCTGCCAATTAACCCACACGTTTGTAGCTCCTAGAAATGCTCCTGACACTCGGAGGGTACTTAACCCATGTCTCCAACAATACATGCGAAGCCAGCCCCCGCAAACATGCTGAACCGCAGCTCCACTGCACCAGCTAACAGAACTATGCCTGCCAACATCACTTAGGAGTGATAAGAGGAAAGAGCACGGCCAATTGTGCTCACGAGTCATAGTGAAAAGAACTAAATTCTAAAATAAGACCTGAAATCTAGACTGTTATTATGTGTGTAAATCGAAAACTCAAAAGGAGCATTAAAAAAAAAAATCACTTTTTTCTCTTTTACTTTTTTTTTTTTACACTCTGTCCTTCTTCTACATAGCCTGGTGTGTGTGTGTGTGTGTTTGCATGTGGTTACATTTCAAGCACTGAAAACCTGTCAATTCAATTCAAATTTGGGGGGTAATATAGGGGGACAGGATCCAAAGTGTAGGCAAGGGCAACCGACCACAAATGGACTCGGATCAGCAGCAAGCAGACAGCAGAGGGCAGTTCAGCACACAGGGGAGAGAAAACAAAGGAGAAAATGATGATGTGTTTAGGAGTTTGAATAGACTGATGTGCAGCCTGTAAAGGAAGTAGATTAGAGAGACTGCAGCACTGATCAGGGACCTGTGAACAGAGAGCTGTACAGTCCAAATGTGTTAGTATTCTTACAAGCTCCATCAGCAAGGATAACAGTACAGTGCATTAATGGATTATCTGAGTCCCGTATTGAGTATTGTGGGGCCAAAACATTTATTTTATAATCAATGCAGAATTTAACTGGTAACCAGTGCAGGGACGAGAGAATAGGACACAGCTTCTCTGTGTCATGTAAGGAGAGTACATTACGCAGATTGGCAATATTACGTAGGTGGAAGAAGGCCATTTTAACTATGTAACAGATGTGTGCATCAAATGAGAAGCCAGAGTCAAAACAACTCCTGGGTTTTTTACAGTGCTGCTGGTTATGACTGAGAATCCATTTAATTTTACAGTAATATTTGCAATTTTTGGATTTATTCATATTTGGATCAATTAGTAAAACCTATGTTTTTTTCTGGATTAAGCAAAAACAAGTTGTGAGCCATTCAGTTCTTGTCCAGTTTATGTCTGCTCCAACATTCCTGCACATTTTAGTCTCTGTCTTGTGGAAAGCTTTCTATCCTACCTGCAAATTAGGATGGATAAGTGAACAGATTTGCCAGTATTGCTCTGCATCACAGCTGATCAAGATGGAGAGAAGAGTCTCTGCTTAAAGGGGCTTGGAAATCACTTTTTAAGAGAAAGACGTTTGGGGAGATGATGAAGAGAACGATCTTTCAGAATTTGAAGATCACATTTTTGTTGATTCAGGAGGAGGATGCTGGTGCCCTCTCAGCCCAACCCTCAGAACAACCATCTGCAGAACCTGAAGTAGGTGTAAGATGCTGTGCATGTGGTGTACGTCTGTAGCAGCAGAAAGACTCAGTCTACCTGCATCAAGTGCAGGAAATACATCTGCAGCTCACACACAGTACAACTCTGCCCCTCATGTGTTCTGTAGGCTGGCATGAACTGACTGTGTGTTCAGTGAGGCTGATGTGCTGATGTGGCTCTATTGGGTTAAAAAGCCAGTAATGCAGAGTGTCCAACCAGACCTACAGACATTGGCCGAGTAACACAAACACAAACAGCACAAGACTTCAGTCCATTTTGTAGCATTTTGTACTTTTATACTTGAGTAAAAAAATGTAAATCGTACTTCAGCTTTATTAGGAGCACCTGTACACCACTTCCATCCTGCAGTGATCTACTCAGCCAGTAGGTGGCAGCAGTGCAATAATGCCCATCATGCCCCAGCGTCTGTTCAAAAGCTTGAGCAGCTAATGCTGTCAGACACTCAACAGACAAGGTAATGCAGCTCAGAGCTGTGTGTGCTTTAGTTAAGGCCTTTTATAAGCGGATAACTTACCAACACACACATGAGAACAGTAAAGAAAAGGCATCAGTAGCGTTAGCATAGGCTGTATTTCTGCTAGCTAGTGAAAGAGGCTCTGATAACACAAGCTTGTAAAATGAGCGTCGCGAGCTCGCCAATATAGCAGTAACCTCCTCATTAAAAAGCCTGGCTTCTCCAACTAACATGAGCTGATGATGCAAAGATGACATCACTATTTCACATGTAGTTTTATTCAGCAAAGAGAATAGTTCATACATGTGAGTGACAGCAATATTACTAGTATAATAATCTTCTTCTTCTTATTAACTAGTAAAATGATTAGACAAGCAGAGGTAAAACTAGTCTAGAAACGCCCTGTATTGGATGATAACTATAAATAATACTACACTCCCATGAGGAGAACTTTGGAGATGATTTAATGAACACAGTGATGAAAAACCACAACTTTCTATAGGAATGTTATTAGTATTTATTTTAATATTAATGTTTTACTGAGGAAATAAACACTTGCTCAGAAAAGCCGCTTTTTAACTCTTAATTATCACAGATATCTAAAACATCTGCACAGAGCTGTATAGTTTTATATATTTTTAAATTATTTAATTTTTGTCACCTTGCAGTTACTTCTCTATCTAGATCAACATCATGAACCGAGCGGTGGAGCTTTTAAGGAGCAGACAGCAGCTGATCGAGTCTCAGACAGACGTGTTTCTGATGGAGGAGCTTCTTTAACCGCTCCGTTAGAAGAGATGACCGATCATCAGAGGAAGAAGGAAGAAGAAAGAGAGGAGAAAGCCCTTCTGTCTCCTAGCATGAGAACCTGAGGTGGCTTGTAATTAATGCTCACTCTTCTCTTCTCACATGTAGACTGAGTACAGCATTGGAAACTACCTCACTGCAATGTTCCAGTATATTGTGGAGCATCCCATTCTCCAGTTCCTCATCATGGTCATTGCTCTGGTTAACTGTGTCATCATCAGCGCCAAGACCATCTCAAGAATTGCCAAGGTGAGAACACTAAATCTTAACGCCACCAGATATTTTCAGACAGTCCGATCATGTTGCCTCTCCCACTGATTGACTAACTCTACAGCACAGCTCTGTGCTTCTATCAGTGTGTTTTGTAGGTGATGACGGGTGATGTTTCTGAGACTTTCAGAAACCCTGTATATTAAACTCCACTCTCTTTCTCACTGTAATTTCAGGACCATGAGACTGCATTCCTGATCTGGGAGCGGATCATCTTCACCGCTTTTATTTCAGAGATTGTTCTCAAATTGACCTGCGGTTTCAGTATTTTTTTGGTGGCATTGTTTTTTACAGTTTTCTCCTGGAACCTCCTCAAAATGTTTACTCCTATTAATCCATATTTTCCTTGTAGAAGGTTGCTGTGTCTCATCAAGTCTTATTTGATCTTTACTTCTTCTGTATCTGCAGAGCGGGTGGAATGTCCTGGATTTCTTGATCAATCTGGCTCTTAGATTGATCAAGGGTACAGATTCTTGCCCCCAAGCCAAAATAGGGTCATCAGGTGAGGAAAATTACAGTGACGTGTTCCCACATTTTAAGATCTCATCAGGTTTTTCATCTAGATCAATGGTCCTCATAAAGAAATGGACAAGAGGAGAGTGATGATGTATCTGTTTAGACCGAGTTTACAATTCTTAACTGTTCAATATTTGTGCTTCTTTCTTTTCTCCTTTTCCAGAATGCTGCGACTCTTTCGGCGTGTCAGGCTGTTTGCTTTCTTCTAGGGATTTTCCAGAGCACTCAACAGCATCTCCCGCTCCTTCTCTTGGGCATGGTGTAATGCTCTACGCTGTGTGTGAACAGCTTTGTCTTTAAATGTGCTCTAGATGTTTGGCCTGTGTGGAGTGATGCTGTTTGAGGATGATGTTCCATTTGCTTTTGGAGACTTCCCTACAGCCCTGTACACTCTGTTCATCTGCATCACCCATGGCTGGTTTAAAATCTACTATGGTTTTAAGGGGTAAGCAGCTCTTGTCTGGATCTCTGACTTTAACTAAATGAGTAAAAGTGTCAGTTCTGAAAGAGAACACTAGGTGAACATATGTGAGTGCAGTAAACTTCAGTGTACGTCCATCTGTTTTGGCACGTTTGTATTTGGTGAAGAGTCATATTTTATAGCCGCTCTACTGACAGTTTTGTCTAATTTAATATTCTGTCCATTTCAGTGTGGATGAAGCTCTTCGCTATGCTGCATTGGTGTACTTCTTCATCTTCAGCTGTGGGTTCATCTTCCTGAACATTTTTAGTTCTGTGATTATCATGAATCAAGAACTAGCTGTGGAAGCAGATTCCACTAAGGTAAGCCTGCTTTACATCCTAGCTTCACCTCCTGAGAACAACAGTGTGCAAATACCCAGTTTAACCCCCTACTTAAAGATACGCAAGATGAACATATTAATATTGTCTGCATATAAGTCATTTTTCTTTCTCTATATTTATTCAAACTGAATTATTTTTGTCACAATAACAGTCAGAAGAAGATGAATCCCAGAAGGATCTGGTACATGTGGAGGAAATAGTCGCATAAACCAGCATGACCCAGCGCCAGACACAGTCTCATGACAGGTGTCTCACGAACCTGACTTTTGACAAAATCTGGTCCTGTTAAGTTTGGCCATTGACCGGAATGAGTTCCAGGAGATTCGCCAGAAGTTGATGAAGTATGGGTCAACAGCACAGCTAATAAACACCTTATTTTACTTTCAGTCTGTCAACGGCTATTATGAAAAGGTCCGCCTGGACCGTAGAATGATGCACTGCTCTGACTGTAAATGTGTTCATCCAGGATTGTGGATGAGGTCCGAAACCTGCCCATCAATAAAGAGCGGGAGCTCCAGGCCCAGACGGAGAAAGAGATGGCCACCACCTTGACGGACAACTTGTTGGGTGATGACATCGCCTCTGGCCATGATATTCTGTCTACTTTCATCGCTCTGGAAGAGGTGAAGAAATACTGTTACTTAGCACAAACACTTGAAGCACTGTAATCAGATGAGAAGTGTATCTTGTTCCTCTAGAAATAAGACTTCTATTTACTCTGAGCTTTCTTCTCTGTTTCAGGCCAACCTTCTGTTTTCTATCAACCTTTTATTTTATATTCCTGTTAAAAACAGAAGGACAGAGGTGGACATCTGGCAACTGGTCTAAAAGATGAATAGTGAGAGATAGATATAGAGATAGAGATGCAGCAGAAAGATGATGGAGAGAGGTTAAGCAGTCGAGGATGGAAAGAGAAGGGCGAGGAAGGAGAAATAGGTGGAATTTGACCTGATGGAAAGAAGATTGATGTTCAGATAAACAGTTAAAAGAAAAAAACTACACAGCCTCGTCATTACTGCACTTTGTGACAACGCTGGGGTGTGTGGATATTGTAAGATTACTGTGGATATAAGTGTAAATATTGTTCAAAATAAATATATTTGATAACCGCCTTTTCTATCTTGTTTGCTTAATTTGGTATCAGCTAGCTAGCTGAGACTTTGTAAAACGCGTAGCTAGTCGCTAATAAGCTAGCATGTTAGCGAGCTAGCTGAATATTCAGAATTAACCAGCTAACGTTTTAAAGAGGGTCAAATATTGTGTTATGTGCTAAATATGAGATACATGGTCATAAATGTAATAAACTGCATTATGGACAGTTTACTTAGCTAGTGAAGTTATAATCAAACTCAAAAATACTGAATAACATGAAGTTACTTCAGAGAAGACGGCTATGAAGCTAGCACTAGCTAGCTAACTTACTGTTAGCTATGTTGATGGTTTCAGGGCAGCTTGGTGAAACTACTTACTGAAATGTATTATTAATAAGAAAATTAGGAGTGATATTTCATGAACTTGTCCCTCAGTAGATGATGAGTTAGCACTAATGTTATATTAATTGGGGTTTTGGGTGTTTTTTCATTCATTTAATGTAATGTTTAGCTTCTACAGTCTCCACTCACTCTGTGTAGGATTTGTACAGTAGGGGTTGGCTCTGTTCTCTTGTCTGCACTCATATTAACGGCCTGTGCTCCACCCATAACTTCATTACTTTAATGCTTTTTGTAGACCCACATGATATAAATTATGTAATTTACAAAAATCTAATTTATCCTGTGTGTTTTTTCTTTATTTTGGTTAGTTTGGAGGTGAGTGAGTGAGACTGTGGAATAGTTTAATTTTAAACTTATTATTAGCACTGCTGAGATAAATAATTATTAGCACTGCTGAGGTAAATTATTATTAGCACTGCTGAGGTAAATAATTATTAGCAATACTGAGATAAATTATTATTAGCACTGCTGAGGTAAATTATTATTAGCACTGCTGAGGTAAATAATTATTAGCAATGCAGAGGTAAATAATTATTAGCACTACTGAGATAAATAATTATTAGCACTGCTGAGATAAATTATTATTAGCACTACTGAGGTAAATTATTATTAGCAATATTGAGGTAAATTATTATTAGCAATGCTGAGATGGAATTATTATTAGCACTGCTGAGGTAAATAATTATTAGCACTGCTGAGGTAAATAATTATTAGTACTGCTGAGGTAAATTATTATGCAGACTCTGAGGTAAATAATTATTAGCACTGCTGAGGTAAATAATTATTAGTACTGCTGAGGTAAATTATTATTAGCACTGCTGAGGTAAATAATTATTAGTACTGCTGAGGTAAATTATTATGCAGACTCTGAGGTAAATAATTATTAGCACTGCTGAGGTAAATAATTATTAGTACTGCTGAGGTAAATTATTATGCAGACTCTGAGGTAAATTATTATTAGCACTGCTGAGATGAAATTATTATTAGCACTGCTGAGGTAAATAATTATTAGCACTGCTGAGGTAAATTATTATTAGCACTACTGACGTAAATTATTATTAGCAATGCTGAGGTAAATAATTATTAGTACTGCTGAGGTAAATTATTATGCAGACTCTGAGGTAAATAATTATTAGCGCTGCTGAGGTAAATAATTATTAGTAGTGCTGACGTAAATTATTATGCAGACTCTGAGGTAAATTATTATGCATACTCTGAGGTAAACTAATATTAGCAATGCTGAGATGAAATTACTATTTGCACTGCTGAGGTAAATTATTATTAGCACTGCTGAGATGAAATTATTATTAGCAATGCTGAGATGAAATTATTATTAGGACTGCTGTGTGCTGAGGTAAATTATTATTAGCACTGCTGAGATTAAATTATTAT
Organism: Salminus brasiliensis; assembly: GCF_030463535.1. Lineage (NCBI taxonomy): Eukaryota > Metazoa > Chordata > Actinopteri > Characiformes > Bryconidae > Salminus > Salminus brasiliensis. Next base: position 29,182,421 of record NC_132885.1, on the reverse strand, counting down.
TAGCACTAGCCGAGTGCTGAGGTAAATTATTATTAGCACTGCTGAGATAAATAATTATTAGCAATGCTGAGGTAAATAATTATTAGCACTGCTGAGGTAAATAATTATTAGAACTGATGAGTGCTGAGGTAAATAATTATTAGCAATGCTGAGGTAAATAATTATTAGTACTGCTGAGGTAAATTATTATGCAGACTCTGAGGTAAATAATTATTAGCGCTGCTGAGGTAAATAATTATTAGTTGTGTTGACGTAAATTATTATGCAGACTCTGAGGTAAATTATTATGCATACTCTGAGGTAAACTATTATTAGCAATGCTGAGATGAAATTACTATTTGCACTGCTGAGGTAAATTATTATTAGCACTGCTGAGATGAAATTATTATTAGCAATGCTGAGATGAAATTATTATTAGGACTGCTGTGTGCTGAGGTAAATTATTATTAGCACTGCTGAGATTAAATTATTATTAGCACTTGCCGAGTGCTGAGGTAAATTTTTATTAGCACTGCTGAGTGCTGAGTTTAATAATTATTAGCACTGCTGAGGTAAATAATTATTAGCACTGCTGAGGTAAATTATTATTAGCACTACTGAGGTAAATAATTATTAGCACTGCTGAGGTAAATAATTATTAGCACTGCTGAGGTAAATTATTATTAGCAATGCTGAGATAAATTATTATTAGCAATGCTGAGGTAAATAATTATTAGCAGTGCTGAGGTAAATTACTATTAGCAATGCTGAGGTAAATAATTATTTGCTCTGCTGAGGTAAATTATTATTAGCAATGCTGAGGTAAATAATTATTAGCAATGCTGAGGTAAATAATTATTAGCACTGCTGAGGTAAATATTTATTAGCACTGCTAAGGTAAATAATTATTAGCACTGCTGAGGTAAATAATTATTAGCAATGCTAAGGTAAATAATTATTAGCACTGCTGAGGTAAATAATTATTAGCACTGCTGAGGTAAATAATTATTAGCACTGCTAAGGTAAATAATTATTAGCACTGCTGAGGTAAATAATTATTAGCAATGCTAAGGTAAATAATTATTAGCACTGCTGAGGTAAATAATTATTAGCACTGCTGAGGTAAGTTATTATTAGCATTTACATTGCCCGCTGCGTCCGCAAAGCAACCACCATTGTGGATGACCCCACCCACCCTTCACACAGACTGTTCTCCCTCCTGCCATCAGGAAGAAGGTACCGCAGCATCAGGTCCAACACGACCAGACTCTGCAATAACTTCTTCCCCCAAGCCATCAGACTGAAAGTAGGGTGTCGGATTAAAAAAAACTAGCTTTCTACAAAACCACCTTCTCCAGTTTTAACTGGATGCACAAGAAAATAGAAATGAAGCTCCAGTCACTGGTTAATCAGTATTCCTCCCTACAAATGAAGACACCATGAAGACTAAAGAAAGAACACTCCACACAGCTCTGAGAAATGGTTATTGGTGAGTGTGAGTCAGGGAATGGAGACAAAACAATTTCCAAGTCACTGAACTTCACCTGGAGTTCTGTTAAATCCATCATTCAGAAATGGAATATGACACATGTGTAAATCTGCCTAGAGCCGGCCAGTCATAGGTGTCTTGGTGGCCTTCCTCTCTAGCCTCCTTCTTGCACGGTCACTCAGTTTGTGAGGACAGCCCTGCTCTAGAAAGATTTACGTGTGCCATATTCCTTCCATTTCTAAATTTAATTTAATTTCTTTTGTAAATTATTGTGACAAAAAAAATAAAATGATGTTGACCATGAAAGCAATAAAAGGGGAAACCATCCAATGGGCTGAATACTTTCATAGGCGCTGTAGGTCGTATATCACCTCCACATAAATAAGGGCACTATAGACTACTGTACTGTAAATCATCTGCAAACTGGTAAATCTGGTCTCTTCATTTCACTGTGATATAGAGAGACTATTCTCACAGGTCTCAGGTCAGTACCAGTAATTACCATTCACAGTTTCTCACTTCCTGTTCTGTTTGAGTATTTAAGCTTCATCCAAAACTCTTTTCTAACATCCAGCAAAACAAACGCTGATCTTACATTCAAGTTTTTCTTTGATCTCTGTTTATGCTTTATGAAACTTTGTGTAATTAAATCTGACATATGAAAATATTTAAACCTGCACAAGCCTTCATTTTCTATCTTTCCTCTTTCTTAGAGTGTCAGAACTGTCTGTATTTAAATGTAAAGGTAAATATTCAGCAGTTCCTGATTGTCACTCTCCGGCCTACCTGTGATTAGTAGCTTAGTGTGTTAAAATTATTACCTGTCCACATCTTAACTCATTGAATTTATGCAGTATAACAAATATTAAATATTATTTTATTATTAAATAAGCAGGCATTAAATGTGGTATTCACTTTAATGTGGCTACAATGTAAGTTTCAGTCTTTACCAAAAACCTGCAGATCAGTGCCCTCTACTGGTCACGTGTCCGACATTCTTGATGAATTTAAAATTTTCAATAAATATTTCTTTATTATTTAATAAACGTCCCTTACCCCATAAGCAGTCAATCCCCCAGACATGTTTGATATCTGAAGGTGCTTATTATGAGGGGAATATAATGATAAAAATGTATAAATGTGAAATCTAAATATAAATTTTGTAACTTTTGTTGATGTAAATTCCCAATATAAAATATGATAAAAATATCAGTGTGTTTGATGTGGAACAGACTGTAACATATCTTATATTTATAAAACAATGAAATCTTTAGTTTATGGATTTTCTTCTTTTTCATTTTTAAACACATCGTTGATGAAATTTTTCTTTAGACAAGTTTTTTTTTAAAGAAGCTGCAGAAAAGTTTATTTACTTATTTGCAAGCTCTGTATTTCCTTCAGGTAATGCTAATCTGTAATATCACAATACGGGTAGTGTATCGAACACAACCTAAACCTTTATATTTCATCAATATTCATTATTTTTTCTTTAAAGTGGAGCTAAATTGTCTGTTAACACAAATTCAGAATGACTTCAGTGAAACACTTCCAGCAATAAAGGGGTTGGTTTTATCAACCGGAAGTTGATCCTCCATGTTTACAGTTGTCAGTGAACCGCCTATAAATATAAGTATATCTATAAAAAATATTCTGTTCTAATAATTCTAATATTTTAATCTTCATTTTTATTGATCAGTGACCACTAGATAATATCATATATGAATATTCTGTCCATTTACAATCACTTAGTATTCAGATCAACGACATGTGATCAGTCCTCGTGACCCAACTAGACTAGCATATGCGCTAACTAGCAGATGCGCTTGTCGGCTGGGTGACGTTTGATGGTGGAACGTTTATGACGTCATAGAGTGAGAGAGATTCCATGGTAACGAACAGAGCGGCGGAGCTTTTAAGGAGCAGACAGCAGCTGATCGAGTCTCAGAAGAGATGAGCGATCGCCAAAAGAAGAAGAAGAAGGAGGAAGTAAGAGAGGAGAAAGCCCTTCTGTCTCCCAGCAGACAGAACCAGAAGCACCTCGCCATGCTCAAGGTGGACCAGGTTCTTTTTTACCTGTTCTCTTAAACTTCTCCATTTACCTGTTTTTTCAGGTTCTTTCCAGAGCTTTTGGTAAATACATTTTGTGTAAGATGTGTGTATGGATATAGAGTCTAAATGAATGTCTGTCTTTTTGGGGGCAGAAAACATCTAAAACCTCTTTGGAACCACAGTCCGTGATGGAGGAAGTGGAGGAACCAGGAGAGGGCTTCATGGAGCTGCTCCACGAAAATGTAAGAAAGACAAAGGAGTTTCACTTCAGTAATGAACTATAAGGAGTCACTGGGTTTAATCCATCATGTCCTGAGTTGTGGAATTGCTCTACTATAAATCCTAAGACCTTTATAAGACCAGCTTTGGCTCTTCACTGGGCCTTTGAGTCCTGACCAAAAGTTCTGAGATGTTAATAATTCTCACTCTTCTCTTCTCACATGTAGACGGAGTACAACATTGGAAACTACATCTCTGCAATGTTCCAGTATATTGTGGAGCACCCAATTGTCCAGTTCCTCATCCTGGTCATTGCACTCCTCAACTGCATCATCATCAGCGTCCAGACCAACTCGAGGATTGCCAAGGTGAGAACCCTAAATCTTGAAGTCACCAGATATTTTCAGACAGTTCGATCATGTTCCCTCTCCCACTGACTGACTAACCCTACAGTACAGTTCTGTGCTTCTGTCAGTGTGTTTTGTAGGACAGGTGATGTTTCTGGTACTTGTGTTTGAGTGTACTTTCAGAAACCCTGTATATTAAACTCCACTCTCTTTCTGACTGTAATTTCAGGACCATGAGACTGCATTCCTGATCTGGGAGTGGATCATCTTCACCGCTTTCATTTCAGAGATTGTTCTCAAGTTCACCTACGGTTTCAGGATTTTCTGGATGGTACTGTTTTTTTCTCAAAATGTTTACTTCTATTAATCCATATTTTCCTTGTAGAAGGTTGCTGTGTCTCATCAAGTCTTATTTGATCATTATTTCTTCTGTATCTGCAGAGTGGGTGGAATGTCCTGGATTTCTTGGTCAGTCTGGGTCTGATGGTGGGGTACAGATTCTTGCCCCCAAGCCAAAATAGGATCATCAGGTGAGGAAAATTACAGTGACGTGTTCCCACATTTTAAAACTCCTCAGGTTTTTCATCTAGATCAGTGTTCCTCATAAAAGGATGGAAAAGAGGAGAGTGATGGTGTATCTGTTCAGACTGAGCTCACAGTTTGTAACTGTTCAATATTTGTGCTTCTTTCTTTTCTCCTTTTCCAGAACGCTGCGACTCTTTCGGAGTGTAAGGCTGTTTGCTTTTTCCGAGGGATTTTCCAGAGCACTCAACAGCATCGCCCGTTCCATGTCTGCACTGCTGAACATCTTCATCCTCATCATGTGCTTCATGGTGGTATGTGCTCTTCCACAATTCGTATTTGTATGATAAAATCTCAGAAACGATCCAAAAGATAAGGTCTCTGTACTTGTGTTTTGTTCATGGTGAAATGCTGTACGCTGTGTCTGAAATGCTCTGTTATTGATTGTGCTCTAGATGTTTGGCCTGTGTGGAGTGATGCTGTTTGGGGATGAAGTTCCATCTGCTTTTGGAGACTTCCCTACAGCCCTGTACACTCTGTTCATCTGCATCACCCAGAATGGCTGGTTTAAAATCTACTATGGATTTAAGGGGTAAGCAGCTCTTGTCTGGATCTCTGACTATAACTAAATAAGTAAAAGTGTCAGTTCTGAAAGAGAACACTAGGTGAACATATGCGAGTGCAGTAAACTTCAGTGTACGTCCATCTGTTTTGGCACGTTTGTATTTGGTGAAGATTCATATTTTATAGCCGCTCTACTGACAGTTTTGTCTAATTTAATATTCTGTCCATTTCAGTGTGGATGAAGCTCTTCGCTATGCTGCATTGGTGTACTTCTTCATCTTCAGCTGTGGGTTCATCTTCCTGAACATTTTTAGTTCTGTGATTATCATGAATCAAGAACTAGCTGTGGAAGCAGATTCCACTAAGGTAAGCCTGCTTTACATCCTAGCTTCACCTCCTGAGAACAACAGTGTGCAAATACCCAGTTTAACCCCCTACTTAAAGATACGCAAGATGAACATATTAATATTGTCTGCATATAAGTCATTTTTCTTTCTCTATATTTATTCAAACTGAATTATTTTTGTCACAATAACAGTCAGAAGAAGATGAATCCCAGAAGGATCTGGTACATGTGGAGGAAATAGTCGCATAAACCAGCATGACCCAGCGCCAGACACAGTCTCATGACAGGTGTCTCACGAACCTGACTTTTGACAAAATCTGGTCCTGTTAAGTTTGGCCATTGACCGGAATGAGTTCCAGGAGATTCGCCAGAAGTTGATGAAGTATGGGTCAACAGCACAGCTAATAAACACCTTATTTTACTTTCAGTCTGTCAACGGCTATTATGAAAAGGTCCGCCTGGACCGTAGAATGATGCACTGCTCTGACTGTAAATGTGTTCATCCAGGATTGTGGATGAGGTCCGAAACCTGCCCATCAATAAAGAGCGGGAGCTCCAGGCCCAGACGGAGAAAGAGATGGCCACCACCTTGACGGACAACTTGTTGGGTGATGACATCGCCTCTGGCCATGATATTCTGTCTACTTTCATCGCTCTGGAAGAGGTGAAGAAATACTGTTACTTAGCACAAACACTTGAAGCACTGTAATCAGATGAGAAGTGTATCTTGTTCCTCTAGAAATAAGACTTCTATTTACTCTGAGCTTTCTTCTCTGTTTCAGGCCAACCTTCTGTTTTCTATCAACCTTTTATTTTATATTCCTGTTAAAAACAGAAGGACAGAGGTGGACATCTGGCAACTGGTCTAAAAGATGAATAGTGAGAGATAGATATAGAGATAGAGATGCAGCAGAAAGATGATGGAGAGAGGTTAAGCAGTCGAGGATGGAAAGAGAAGGGCGAGGAAGGAGAAATAGGTGGAATTTGACCTGATGGAAAGAAGATTGATGTTCAGATAAACAGTTAAAAGAAAAAAACTACACAGCCTCGTCATTACTGCACTTTGTGACAACGCTGGGGTGTGTGGATATTGTAAGATTACTGTGGATATAAGTGTAAATATTGTTCAAAATAAATATATTTGATAACCGCCTTTTCTATCTTGTTTGCTTAATTTGGTATCAGCTAGCTAGCTGAGACTTTGTAAAACGCGTAGCTAGTCGCTAATAAGCTAGCATGTTAGCGAGCTAGCTGAATATTCAGAATTAACCAGCTAACGTTTTAAAGAGGGTCAAATATTGTGTTATGTGCTAAATATGAGATACATGGTCATAAATGTAATAAACTGCATTATGGACAGTTTACTTAGCTAGTGAAGTTATAATCAAACTCAAAAATACTGAATAACATGAAGTTACTTCAGAGAAGACGGCTATGAAGCTAGCACTAGCTAGCTAACTTACTGTTAGCTATGTTGATGGTTTCAGGGCAGCTTGGTGAAACTACTTACTGAAATGTATTATTAATAAGAAAATTAGGAGTGATATTTCATGAACTTGTCCCTCAGTAGATGATGAGTTAGCACTAATGTTATATTAATTGGGGTTTTGGGTGTTTTTTCATTCATTTAATGTAATGTTTAGCTTCTACAGTCTCCACTCACTCTGTGTAGGATTTGTACAGTAGGGGTTGGCTCTGTTCTCTTGTCTGCACTCATATTAACGGCCTGTGCTCCACCCATAACTTCATTACTTTAATGCTTTGTGTAGACCCACATGATATAAATTATGTAATTTACAAAAATCTAATTTATCCTGTGTGTTTTTTCTTTATTTTGGTTAGTTTGGAGGTGAGTGAGTGAGACTGTGGAATAGTTTAATTTTAAACTTATTATTAGCACTGCTGAGATAAATAATTATTAGCACTGCTGAGGTAAATTATTATTAGCACTGCTGAGGTAAATAATTATTAGCAATACTGAGATAAATTATTATTAGCACTGCTGAGGTAAATTATTATTAGCACTGCTGAGGTAAATAATTATTAGCAATGCAGAGGTAAATAATTATTAGCACTACTGAGATAAATAATTATTAGCACTGCTGAGGTAAATTATTATTATCAATGCTGAGGTAAATAATTATTAGCAATGCTGAGGTAAATAATTATTAGCACTGCTGAGGTAAATAATTATTAGCACTGCTGAGGTAAATAATTATTATCAATGCTGAGGTAAATTATTATTAGCACTGCTGAGATAAATAATTATTATCAATGCTGAGGTAAATAATTATTAGCACTGCTAAGGTAAATTATTAGCAATGCTGAGGTAAATAATTATTAGCACTGCTGAGGTAAATTATTATTAGCACTGCTAAGATAAATAATTATTATCAATGCTGAGGTAAATTATTATTAGCACTGCTGAGATAAATAATTATTAGCACTGCTGAGGTAAATAATTATTAGCAATGCTGAGGTAAATTATTATTAGCACTGCTGAGGTAAATAATTATTAGCACTGCTGAGGTAAATTATTATTAGCAATATTGAGGTAAATTATTATTAGCAATGCTGAGATGGAATTATTATTAGCACTGCTGAGGTAAATAATTATTAGCACTGCTGAGGTAAATAATTATTAGTACTGCTGAGGTAAATAATTATTAGTACTGCTGAGGTAAATTATTATGCAGACTCTGAGGTAAATAATTATTAGCACTGCTGAGGTAAATAATTATTAGTACTGCTGAGGTAAATTATTATGCAGACTCTGAGGTAAATTATTATTAGCACTGCTGAGATGAAATTATTATTAGCACTGCTGAGGTAAATAATTATTAGCACTGCTGAGGTAAATTATTATTAGCACTACTGAGGTAAATTATTATTAGCAATGCTGAGGTAAATAATTATTAGAACTGATGAGTGCTGAGGTAAATAATTATTAGCAATGCTGAGGTAAATAATTATTAGTACTGCTGACGTAAATTATTATGCAGACTCTGAGGTAAATTATTATGCATACTCTGAGGTAAACTATTATTAGCAATGCTGAGATGAAATTACTATTTGCACTGCTGAGGTAAATTATTATTAGCACTGCTGAGATGAAATTATTATTAGCAATGCTGAGATGAAATTATTATTAGGACTGCTGTGTGCTGAGGTAAATTATTATTAGCACTGCTGAGATTAAATTATTATTAGCACTAGCCGAGTGCTGAGGTAAATTATTATTAGCACTAGCCGAGTGCTGAGGTAAATTATTATTAGCACTGCTGAGTGCTGAGTTCAATAATTATTAGCACTGCTGAGTTCAATAATTATTAGCACTGCTGAGGTAAATAGTTATTAGCACTGCTGAGGTAAATAGTTATTAGCACTGCTGAGGTAAATCATTATTAGCACTGCTGAGGTAAATTATTATTAGCACTGCTGAGGTAAATTATTAGCAATGCTGAGGTAAATCATTTTTAGCAATGCTGAGGTAAATTATTATGCAGACTCTGAGGTAAATAATTATTAGCACTGCTGAGGTAAATAATTATTAGTACTGCTGAGGTAAATTATTATTAGCACTGCTGAGGTAAATAATTATTAGTACTGCTGAGGTAAATTATTATGCAGACTCTGAGGTAAATAATTATTAGCACTGCTGAGGTAAATAATTATTAGTACTGCTGAGGTAAATTATTATGCAGACTCTGAGGTAAATTATTATTAGCACTGCTGAGATGAAATTATTATTAGCACTGCTGAGGTAAATAATTATTAGCACTGCTGAGGTAAATTATTATTAGCACTACTGACGTAAATTATTATTAGCAATGCTGAGGTAAATAATTATTAGTACTGCTGAGGTAAATTATTATGCAGACTCTGAGGTAAATAATTATTAGCGCTGCTGAGGTAAATAATTATTAGTAGTGCTGACGTAAATTATTATGCAGACTCTGAGGTAAATTATTATGCATACTCTGAGGTAAACTAATATTAGCAATGCTGAGATGAAATTACTATTTGCACTGCTGAGGTAAATTATTATTAGCACTGCTGAGATGAAATTATTATTAGCAATGCTGAGATGAAATTATTATTAGGACTGCTGTGTGCTGAGGTAAATTATTATTAGCACTGCTGAGATTAAATTATTATTAGCACTAGCCGAGTGCTGAGGTAAATTATTATTAGCACTGCTGAGATAAATAATTATTAGCAATGCTGAGGTAAATAATTATTAGCACTGCTGAGGTAAATAATTATTAGAACTGATGAGTGCTGAGGTAAATAATTATTAGCAATGCTGAGGTAAATAATTATTAGTACTGCTGAGGTAAATTATTATGCAGACTCTGAGGTAAATAATTATTAGCGCTGCTGAGGTAAATAATTATTAGTTGTGTTGACGTAAATTATTATGCAGACTCTGAGGTAAATTATTATGCATACTCTGAGGTAAACTATTATTAGCAATGCTGAGATGAAATTACTATTTGCACTGCTGAGGTAAATTATTATTAGCACTGCTGAGATGAAATTATTATTAGCAATGCTGAGATGAAATTATTATTAGGACTGCTGTGTGCTGAGGTAAATTATTATTAGCACTGCTGAGATTAAATTATTATTAGCACTTGCCGAGTGCTGAGGTAAATTTTTATTAGCACTGCTGAGTGCTGAGTTTAATAATTATTAGCACTGCTGAGGTAAATAATTATTAGCACTGCTGAGGTAAATTATTATTAGCACTACTGAGGTAAATAATTATTAGCACTGCTGAGGTAAATAATTATTAGCACTGCTGAGGTAAATTATTATTAGCAATGCTGAGATAAATTATTATTAGCAATGCTGAGGTAAATAATTATTAGCAGTGCTGAGGTAAATTACTATTAGCAATGCTGAGGTAAATAATTATTTGCTCTGCTGAGGTAAATTATTATTAGCAATGCTGAGGTAAATAATTATTAGCAATGCTGAGGTAAATAATTATTAGCACTGCTGAGGTAAATATTTATTAGCACTGCTAAGGTAAATAATTATTAGCACTGCTGAGGTAAATAATTATTAGCAATGCTAAGGTAAATAATTATTAGCACTGCTGAGGTAAATAATTATTAGCACTGCTGAGGTAAATAATTATTAGCACTGCTAAGGTAAATAATTATTAGCACTGCTGAGGTAAATAATTATTAGCAATGCTAAGGTAAATAATTATTAGCACTGCTGAGGTAAATAATTATTAGCACTGCTGAGGTAAGTTATTATTAGCATTTACATTGCCCGCTGCGTCCGCAAAGCAACCACCATTGTGGATGACCCCACCCACCCTTCACACAGACTGTTCTCCCTCCTGCCATCAGGAAGAAGGTACCGCAGCATCAGGTCCAACACGACCAGACTCTGCAATAACTTCTTCCCCCAAGCCATCAGACTGAAAGTAGGGTGTCGGATTAAAAAAAACTAGCTTTCTACAAAACCACCTTCTCCAGTTTTAACTGGATGCACAAGAAAATAGAAATGAAGCTCCAGTCACTGGTTAATCAGTATTCCTCCCTACAAATGAAGACACCATGAAGACTAAAGAAAGAACACTCCACACAGCTCTGAGAAATGGTTATTGGTGAGTGTGAGTCAGGGAATGGAGACAAAACAATTTCCAAGTCACTGAACTTCACCTGGAGTTCTGTTAAATCCATCATTCAGAAATGGAATATGACACATGTGTAAATCTGCCTAGAGCCGGCCAGTCATAGGTGTCTTGGTGGCCTTCCTCTCTAGCCTCCTTCTTGCACGGTCACTCAGTTTGTGAGGACAGCCCTGCTCTAGAAAGATTTACGTGTGCCATATTCCTTCCATTTCTAAATTTAATTTAATTTCTTTTGTAAATTATTGTGACAAAAAAAATAAAATGATGTTGACCATGAAAGCAATAAAAGGGGAAACCATCCAATGGGCTGAATACTTTCATAGGCGCTGTAGGTCGTATATCACCTCCACATAAATAAGGGCACTATAGACTACTGTACTGTAAATCATCTGCAAACTGGTAAATCTGGTCTCTTCATTTCACTGTGATATAGAGAGACTATTCTCACAGGTCTCAGGTCAGTACCAGTAATTACCATTCACAGTTTCTCACTTCCTGTTCTGTTTGAGTATTTAAGCTTCATCCAAAACTCTTTTCTAACATCCAGCAAAACAAACGCTGATCTTACATTCAAGTTTTTCTTTGATCTCTGTTTATGCTTTATGAAACTTTGTGTAATTAAATCTGACATATGAAAATATTTAAACCTGCACAAGCCTTCATTTTCTATCTTTCCTCTTTCTTAGAGTGTCAGAACTGTCTGTATTTAAATGTAAAGGTAAATATTCAGCAGTTCCTGATTGTCACTCTCCGGCCTACCTGTGATTAGTAGCTTAGTGTGTTAAAATTATTACCTGTCCACATCTTAACTCATTGAATTTATGCAGTATAACAAATATTAAATATTATTTTATTATTAAATAAGCAGGCATTAAATGTGGTATTCACTTTAATGTGGCTACAATGTAAGTTTCAGTCTTTACCAAAAACCTGCAGATCAGTGCCCTCTACTGGTCACGTGTCCGACATTCTTGATGAATTTAAAATTTTCAATAAATATTTCTTTATTATTTAATAAACGTCCCTTACCCCATAAGCAGTCAATCCCCCAGACATGTTTGATATCTGAAGGTGCTTATTATGAGGGGAATATAATGATAAAAATGTATAAATGTGAAATCTAAATATAAATTTTGTAACTTTTGTTGATGTAAATTCCCAATATAAAATATGATAAAAATATCAGTGTGTTTGATGTGGAACAGACTGTAACATATCTTATATTTATAAAACAATGAAATCTTTAGTTTATGGATTTTCTTCTTTTTCATTTTTAAACACATCGTTGATGAAATTTTTCTTTAGACAAGTTTTTTTTTAAAGAAGCTGCAGAAAAGTTTATTTACTTATTTGCAAGCTCTGTATTTCCTTCAGGTAATGCTAATCTGTAATATCACAATACGGGTAGTGTATCGAACACAACCTAAACCTTTATATTTCATCAATATTCATTATTTTTTCTTTAAAGTGGAGCTAAATTGTCTGTTAACACAAATTCAGAATGACTTCAGTGAAACACTTCCAGCAATAAAGGGGTTGGTTTTATCAACCGGAAGTTGATCCTCCATGTTTACAGTTGTCAGTGAACCGCCTATAAATATAAGTATATCTATAAAAAATATTCTGTTCTAATAATTCTAATATTTTAATCTTCATTTTTATTGATCAGTGACCACTAGATAATATCATATATGAATATTCTGTCCATTTACAATCACTTAGTATTCAGATCAACGACATGTGATCAGTCCTCGTGACCCAACTAGACTAGCATATGCGCTAACTAGCAGATGCGCTTGTCGGCTGGGTGACGTTTGATGGTGGAACGTTTATGACGTCATAGAGTGAGAGAGATTCCATGGTAACGAACAGAGCGGCGGAGCTTTTAAGGAGCAGACAGCAGCTGATCGAGTCTCAGAAGAGATGAGCGATCGCCAAAAGAAGAAGAAGAAGGAGGAAGTAAGAGAGGAGAAAGCCCTTCTGTCTCCCAGCAGACAGAACCAGAAGCACCTCGCCATGCTCAAGGTGGACCAGGTTCTTTTTTACCTGTTCTCTTAAACTTCTCCATTTACCTGTTTTTTCAGGTTCTTTCCAGAGCTTTTGGTAAATACATTTTGTGTAAGATGTGTGTATGGATATAGAGTCTAAATGAATGTCTGTCTTTTTGGGGGCAGAAAACATCTAAAACCTCTTTGGAACCACAGTCCGTGATGGAGGAAGTGGAGGAACCAGGAGAGGGCTTCATGGAGCTGCTCCACGAAAATGTAAGAAAGACAAAGGAGTTTCACTTCAGTAATGAACTATAAGGAGTCACTGGGTTTAATCCATCATGTCCTGAGTTGTGGAATTGCTCTACTATAAATCCTAAGACCTTTATAAGACCAGCTTTGGCTCTTCACTGGGCCTTTGAGTCCTGACCAAAAGTTCTGAGATGTTAATAATTCTCACTCTTCTCTTCTCACATGTAGACGGAGTACAACATTGGAAACTACATCTCTGCAATGTTCCAGTATATTGTGGAGCACCCAATTGTCCAGTTCCTCATCCTGGTCATTGCACTCCTCAACTGCATCATCATCAGCGTCCAGACCAACTCGAGGATTGCCAAGGTGAGAACCCTAAATCTTGAAGTCACCAGATATTTTCAGACAGTTCGATCATGTTCCCTCTCCCACTGACTGACTAACCCTACAGTACAGTTCTGTGCTTCTGTCAGTGTGTTTTGTAGGACAGGTGATGTTTCTGGTACTTGTGTTTGAGTGTACTTTCAGAAACCCTGTATATTAAACTCCACTCTCTTTCTGACTGTAATTTCAGGACCATGAGACTGCATTCCTGATCTGGGAGTGGATCATCTTCACCGCTTTCATTTCAGAGATTGTTCTCAAGTTCACCTACGGTTTCAGGATTTTCTGGATGGTACTGTTTTTTTCTCAAAATGTTTACTTCTATTAATCCATATTTTCCTTGTAGAAGGTTGCTGTGTCTCATCAAGTCTTATTTGATCATTATTTCTTCTGTATCTGCAGAGTGGGTGGAATGTCCTGGATTTCTTGGTCAGTCTGGGTCTGATGGTGGGGTACAGATTCTTGCCCCCAAGCCAAAATAGGATCATCAGGTGAGGAAAATTACAGTGACGTGTTCCCACATTTTAAAACTCCTCAGGTTTTTCATCTAGATCAGTGTTCCTCATAAAAGGATGGAAAAGAGGAGAGTGATGGTGTATCTGTTCAGACTGAGCTCACAGTTTGTAACTGTTCAATATTTGTGCTTCTTTCTTTTCTCCTTTTCCAGAACGCTGCGACTCTTTCGGAGTGTAAGGCTGTTTGCTTTTTCCGAGGGATTTTCCAGAGCACTCAACAGCATCGCCCGTTCCATGTCTGCACTGCTGAACATCTTCATCCTCATCATGTGCTTCATGGTGGTATGTGCTCTTCCACAATTCGTATTTGTATGATAAAATCTCAGAAACGATCCAAAAGATAAGGTCTCTGTACTTGTGTTTTGTTCATGGTGAAATGCTGTACGCTGTGTCTGAAATGCTCTGTTATTGATTGTGCTCTAGATGTTTGGCCTGTGTGGAGTGATGCTGTTTGGGGATGAAGTTCCATCTGCTTTTGGAGACTTCCCTACAGCCCTGTACACTCTGTTCATCTGCATCACCCAGAATGGCTGGTTTAAAATCTACTATGGATTTAAGGGGTAAGCAGCTCTTGTCTGGATCTCTGACTATAACTAAATAAGTAAAAGTGTCAGTTCTGAAAGAGAACACTAGGTGAACATATGCGAGTGCAGTAAACTTCAGTGTACGTCCATCTGTTTTGGCACGTTTGTATTTGGTGAAGATTCATATTTTATAGCCGCTCTACTGACAGTTTTGTCTAATTTAATATTCTGTCCATTTCAGTGTGGATGAAGCTCTTCGCTATGCTGCATTGGTGTACTTCTTCATCTTCAGCTGTGGGTTCATCTTCCTGAACATTTTTAGTTCTGTGATTATCATGAATCAAGAACTAGCTGTGGAAGCAGATTCCACTAAGGTAAGCCTGCTTTACATCCTAGCTTCACCTCCTGAGAACAACAGTGTGCAAATACCCAGTTTAACCCCCTACTTAAAGATACGCAAGATGAACATATTAATATTGTCTGCATATAAGTCATTTTTCTTTCTCTATATTTATTCAAACTGAATTATTTTTGTCACAATAACAGTCAGAAGAAGATGAATCCCAGAAGGATCTGGTACATGTGGAGGAAATAGTCGCATAAACCAGCATGACCCAGCGCCAGACACAGTCTCATGACAGGTGTCTCACGAACCTGACTTTTGACAAAATCTGGTCCTGTTAAGTTTGGCCATTGACCGGAATGAGTTCCAGGAGATTCGCCAGAAGTTGATGAAGTATGGGTCAACAGCACAGCTAATAAACACCTTATTTTACTTTCAGTCTGTCAACGGCTATTATGAAAAGGTCCGCCTGGACCGTAGAATGATGCACTGCTCTGACTGTAAATGTGTTCATCCAGGATTGTGGATGAGGTCCGAAACCTGCCCATCAATAAAGAGCGGGAGCTCCAGGCCCAGACGGAGAAAGAGATGGCCACCACCTTGACGGACAACTTGTTGGGTGATGACATCGCCTCTGGCCATGATATTCTGTCTACTTTCATCGCTCTGGAAGAGGTGAAGAAATACTGTTACTTAGCACAAACACTTGAAGCACTGTAATCAGATGAGAAGTGTATCTTGTTCCTCTAGAAATAAGACTTCTATTTACTCTGAGCTTTCTTCTCTGTTTCAGGCCAACCTTCTGTTTTCTATCAACCTTTTATTTTATATTCCTGTTAAAAACAGAAGGACAGAGGTGGACATCTGGCAACTGGTCTAAAAGATGAATAGTGAGAGATAGATATAGAGATAGAGATGCAGCAGAAAGATGATGGAGAGAGGTTAAGCAGTCGAGGATGGAAAGAGAAGGGCGAGGAAGGAGAAATAGGTGGAATTTGACCTGATGGAAAGAAGATTGATGTTCAGATAAACAGTTAAAAGAAAAAAACTACACAGCCTCGTCATTACTGCACTTTGTGACAACGCTGGGGTGTGTGGATATTGTAAGATTACTGTGGATATAAGTGTAAATATTGTTCAAAATAAATATATTTGATAACCGCCTTTTCTATCTTGTTTGCTTAATTTGGTATCAGCTAGCTAGCTGAGACTTTGTAAAACGCGTAGCTAGTCGCTAATAAGCTAGCATGTTAGCGAGCTAGCTGAATATTCAGAATTAACCAGCTAACGTTTTAAAGAGGGTCAAATATTGTGTTATGTGCTAAATATGAGATACATGGTCATAAATGTAATAAACTGCATTATGGACAGTTTACTTAGCTAGTGAAGTTATAATCAAACTCAAAAATACTGAATAACATGAAGTTACTTCAGAGAAGACGGCTATGAAGCTAGCACTAGCTAGCTAACTTACTGTTAGCTATGTTGATGGTTTCAGGGCAGCTTGGTGAAACTACTTACTGAAATGTATTATTAATAAGAAAATTAGGAGTGATATTTCATGAACTTGTCCCTCAGTAGATGATGAGTTAGCACTAATGTTATATTAATTGGGGTTTTGGGTGTTTTTTCATTCATTTAATGTAATGTTTAGCTTCTACAGTCTCCACTCACTCTGTGTAGGATTTGTACAGTAGGGGTTGGCTCTGTTCTCTTGTCTGCACTCATATTAACGGCCTGTGCTCCACCCATAACTTCATTACTTTAATGCTTTGTGTAGACCCACATGATATAAATTATGTAATTTACAAAAATCTAATTTATCCTGTGTGTTTTTTCTTTATTTTGGTTAGTTTGGAGGTGAGTGAGTGAGACTGTGGAATAGTTTAATTTTAAACTTATTATTAGCACTGCTGAGATAAATAATTATTAGCACTGCTGAGGTAAATTATTATTAGCACTGCTGAGGTAAATAATTATTAGCAATACTGAGATAAATTATTATTAGCACTGCTGAGGTAAATTATTATTAGCACTGCTGAGGTAAATAATTATTAGCAATGCAGAGGTAAATAATTATTAGCACTACTGAGATAAATAATTATTAGCACTGCTGAGGTAAATTATTATTATCAATGCTGAGGTAAATAATTATTAGCAATGCTGAGGTAAATAATTATTAGCACTGCTGAGGTAAATAATTATTAGCACTGCTGAGGTAAATAATTATTATCAATGCTGAGGTAAATTATTATTAGCACTGCTGAGATAAATAATTATTATCAATGCTGAGGTAAATAATTATTAGCACTGCTAAGGTAAATTATTAGCAATGCTGAGGTAAATAATTATTAGCACTGCTGAGGTAAATTATTATTAGCACTGCTAAGATAAATAATTATTATCAATGCTGAGGTAAATTATTATTAGCACTGCTGAGATAAATAATTATTAGCACTGCTGAGGTAAATAATTATTAGCAATGCTGAGGTAAATTATTATTAGCACTGCTGAGGTAAATAATTATTAGCACTGCTGAGGTAAATTATTATTAGCAATATTGAGGTAAATTATTATTAGCAATGCTGAGATGGAATTATTATTAGCACTGCTGAGGTAAATAATTATTAGCACTGCTGAGGTAAATAATTATTAGTACTGCTGAGGTAAATAATTATTAGTACTGCTGAGGTAAATTATTATGCAGACTCTGAGGTAAATAATTATTAGCACTGCTGAGGTAAATAATTATTAGTACTGCTGAGGTAAATTATTATGCAGACTCTGAGGTAAATTATTATTAGCACTGCTGAGATGAAATTATTATTAGCACTGCTGAGGTAAATAATTATTAGCACTGCTGAGGTAAATTATTATTAGCACTACTGAGGTAAATTATTATTAGCAATGCTGAGGTAAATAATTATTAGAACTGATGAGTGCTGAGGTAAATAATTATTAGCAATGCTGAGGTAAATAATTATTAGTACTGCTGACGTAAATTATTATGCAGACTCTGAGGTAAATTATTATGCATACTCTGAGGTAAACTATTATTAGCAATGCTGAGATGAAATTACTATTTGCACTGCTGAGGTAAATTATTATTAGCACTGCTGAGATGAAATTATTATTAGCAATGCTGAGATGAAATTATTATTAGGACTGCTGTGTGCTGAGGTAAATTATTATTAGCACTGCTGAGATTAAATTATTATTAGCACTAGCCGAGTGCTGAGGTAAATTATTATTAGCACTAGCCGAGTGCTGAGGTAAATTATTATTAGCACTGCTGAGTGCTGAGTTCAATAATTATTAGCACTGCTGAGTTCAATAATTATTAGCACTGCTGAGGTAAATAGTTATTAGCACTGCTGAGGTAAATAGTTATTAGCACTGCTGAGGTAAATCATTATTAGCACTGCTGAGGTAAATTATTATTAGCACTGCTGAGGTAAATTATTAGCAATGCTGAGGTAAATCATTTTTAGCAATGCTGAGGTAAATTATTATGCAGACTCTGAGGTAAATTATTATTAGCAATATTGAGGTAAATTATTATTAGCAATGCTGAGGTAAATAATTATTAGCACTGCTAAGGTAAATAATTATTAGCACTGCTAAGGTAAATAATTATTAGCAATGCTGAGGTAAATAATTATTAGCACTGCTTAGGTAAATAATTATTAGCAATGCTGAGGTAAATAATTATTAGCACTGCTGAGGTAAATAATTATTAGCAATGCTGAGGTAAATAATTATTAGCACTGCTAAGGTAAATAATTATTAGCACTGCTTAGGTAAATAATTATTAGCAATGCTGAGGTAAATAATTATTAGCAATGCTGAGGTAAATAATTATTAGCACTGCTGAGGTAAATAATTATTAGCAATGCTGAGGTAAATAATTATTAGCAATGCTGAGGTAAATAATTATTAGCACTGCTAAGGTAAATAATTATTAGCACTGCTTAGGTAAATAATTATTAGCAATGCTGAGGTAAATAATTATTAGCAATGCTGAGGTAAATAATTATTAGCACTGCTGAGGTAAATAATTATTAGCAATGCTGAGGTAAATAATTATTAGCAATGCTGAGGTAAATAATTATTAGCACTGCTGAGGTAAATAATTATTAGCACTGCTTAGGTAAATCATTATTAGCACTGCTAAGGTAAATAATTATTAGCACTGCTTAGGTAAATAATTATTAGCAATGCTGAGGTAAATAATTATTAGCACTGCTGAGGTAAATAATTATTTGCAATGCTGAGGTAAGTTATTATTAGCATTTACACTGCCCGCTGCGTCCGCAAAGCAACCACCATTGTGGATGACCCCACCCACCCTTCACACAGACTGTTCTCCCTCCTGCCATCAGGAAGAAGGTACCGCAGCATCAGGTCCAACACGACCAGACTCTGCAATAACTTCTTCCCCCAAGCCATCAGACTGAAAGTAGGGTGTCGGATTAAAAAAAACTAGCTTTCTACAAAACCACCTTCTCCAGTTTTAACTGGATGCACAAGAAAATAGAAATGAAGCTCCAGTCACTGGTTAATCAGTATTCCTCCCTACAAATGAAGACACCATGAAGACTAAAGAAAGAACACTCCACACAGCTCTGAGAAATGGTTATTGGTGAGTGTGAGTCAGGGAATGGAGACAAAATAATTTCCAAGTCACTGAACTTCACCTGGAGTTCTGTTAAATCCATCATTCAGAAATGGAATATGACACATGTGTAAATCTGCCTAGAGCCGGCCAGTCATAGGTGTCTTGGTGGCCTTCCTCTCTAGCCTCCTTCTTGCACGGTCACTCAGTTTGTGAGGACAGCCCTGCTCTAGAAAGATTTACGTGTGCCATATTCCTTCCATTTCTAAATTTAATTTAATTTCTTTTGTAAATTATTGTGACAAAAAAAATAAAATGATGTTGACCATGAAAGCAATAAAAGGGGAAACCATCCAATGGACTGAATACTTTCATAGGCGCTGTAGGTCGTATATCACCTCCACATAAACAAGGGCACTATAGACTACTGTACTGTAAATCATCTGCAAACTGGTAAATCTGGTCTCTTCATTTCACTGTAATATAGAGAGACTATTCTCACAGGTCAGTACCAGTAATTACCATTCACAGTTTCTCACTTCCTGTTCTGTTTGAGTATTTAAGCTTCATCCAAAACTCTTTTCTAACATCCAGCAAAACAAACGCTGATCTTACATTCAAGTTTTTCTTTGATCTCTGTTTATGCTTTATGAAACTTTGTGTAATTAAATCTGACATATGAAAATATTTAAACCTGCACAAGCCTTCATTTTCTATCTTTCCTCTTTCTTAGAGTGTCAGAACTGTCTGTATTTAAATGTAAAGGTAAATATTCAGCAGTTCCTGATTGTCACTCTCCGGCCTACCTGTGATTAGTAGCTTAGTGTGTTAAAATTATTACCTGTCCACATCTTAACTCATTGAATTTATGCAGTATAACAAATATTAAATATTATTTTATTATTAAATAAGCAGGCATTAAATGTGGTATTCACTTTAATGTGGCTACAATGTAAGTTTCAGTCTTTACCAAAAACCTGCAGATCAGTGCCCTCTACTGGTCACGTGTCCGACATTCTTGATGAATTTAAAATTTTCAATAAATATTTCAATAAATACTTTATTATTTAATAAACGTCCCTTACCCCATAAGCAGTCAATCCCCCAGACATGTTTGATATCTGAAGGTGCTTATTATGAGGGGAATATAATGATAAAAATGTATAAATGTGAAATCTAAATATAAATTTTGTAACTTTTGTTGATGTAAATTCCCAATATAAAATATGATAAAAATATCAGTGTGTTTGATGTGGAACAGACTGTAACATATCTTATATTTATAAAACAATGAAATCTTTAGTTTATGGATTTTCCTCTTTTTCATTTTTAAACACATCGTTGATGAAATTGTACTTTAGACAAGTTTTTTTTAAAGAAGCTGCAGAAAAGTTTATTTACTTATTTGCAAGCTCTGTATTTCCTTCAGGTAATGCTAATCTGTAATATCACAATACTGGTAGTGTATCGAACACAACCTAAACTTTTATATTTCATCAATATTCATTATTTTTTCTTTAAAGTGGAGCTAAATTGTCTGTTAACACAAATTCAGAATGACTTCAGTGAAACACTTCCAGCAATAAAGGGGTTGGTTTTATCAACCGGAAGTTGATCCTCCATGTTTACAGTTGTCAGTGAACCGCCTATAAATATAAGTATATCTATAAAAAATATTCTGTTCTAATAATTCCAATATTTTAATCTTCATTTTTATTGATCAGTGACCACTAGATAATATCATATATGAATATTCTGTCCATTTACAATCACTTAGTATTCAGATCAACGACATGTGATCAGTCCTCGTGACCCAACTAGACTAGCATATGCGCTAACTAGCAGATGCGCTTGTCGGCTGGGTGACGTTTGATGGTGGAACGTTTATGACGTCATAGAGTGAGAGAGATTCCATGGTAACGAACAGAGCGGCGGAGCTTTTAAGGAGCAGACAGCAGCTGATCGAGTCTCAGAAGAGATGAGCGATCACCAAAAGAAGAAGAAGAAGAAGGAGGAAGTAAGAGAGGAGAAAGCCCTTCTGTCTCCAAGCAGACAGAACCAGAAGCACCTCGCCATGCTCAAGGTGGACCAGGTTCTTTTTTACCTGTTCTCTTAAACTTCTCCATTTACCTGTTTTTTCAGGTTCTTTCCAGAGCTTTGGGTAAATACATTTTGTGTAAGATGTGTGTATGGATATAGAGTCTAAATGAATGTCTGTCTTTTTGGGGGCAGAAAACATCTAAAACCTCTTTGGAACCACAGTCCGTGATGGAGGAAGTGGAGGAACCAGGAGAGGGCTTCATGGAGCTGCTCCACGAAAATGTAAGAAAGACAAAGGAGTTTCACTTCAGTAATGAACTATAAGGAGTCACTGGGTTTAATCCATCATGTCCTGAGTTGTGGAATTGCTCTACTATAAATCCTAAGACCTTTATAAGACCAGCTTTGGCTCTTCACTGGGCCTTTGAGTCCTGACCAAAAGTTCTGAGATGTTAATAATTCTCACTCTTCTCTTCTCACATGTAGACGGAGTACAACATTGGAAACTACATCTCTGCAATGTTCCAGTATATTGTGGAGCACCCAATTGTCCAGTTCCTCATCCTGGTCATTGCACTCCTCAACTGCATCATCATCAGCGTCCAGACCAACTCGAGGATTGCCAAGGTGAGAACCCTAAATCTTGAAGTCACCAGATATTTTCAGACAGTTCGATCATGTTCCCTCTCCCACTGACTGACTAACCCTACAGTACAGTTCTGTGCTTCTGTCAGTGTGTTTTGTAGGACAGGTGATGTTTCTGGTACTTGTGTTTGAGTGTACTTTCAGAAACCCTGTATATTAAACTCCACTCTCTTTCTGACTGTAATTTCAGGACCATGAGACTGCATTCCTGATCTGGGAGTGGATCATCTTCACCGCTTTCATTTCAGAGATTGTTCTCAAGTTCACCTACGGTTTCAGGATTTTCTGGATGGTACTGTTTTTTTCTCAAAATGTTTACTTCTATTAATCCATATTTTCCTTGTAGAAGGTTGCTGTGTCTCATCAAGTCTTATTTGATCATTATTTCTTCTGTATCTGCAGAGTGGGTGGAATGTCCTGGATTTCTTGGTCAGTCTGGGTCTGATGGTGGGGTACAGATTCTTGCCCCCAAGCCAAAATAGGATCATCAGGTGAGGAAAATTACAGTGACGTGTTCCCACATTTTAAAACTCCTCAGGTTTTTCATCTAGATCAGTGTTACTCATAAAAGGATGGAAAAGAGGAGAGTGATGGTGTATCTGTTCAGACTGAGCTCACAGTTTGTAACTGTTCAATATTTGTGCTTCTTTCTTTTCTCCTTTTCCAGAACGCTGCGACTCTTTCGGAGTGTAAGGCTGTTTGCTTTTTCCGAGGGATTTTCCAGAGCACTCAACAGCATCGCCCGTTCCATGTCTGCACTGCTGAACATCTTCATCCTCATCATGTGCTTCATGGTGGTATGTGCTCTTCCACAATTCGTATTTGTATGATAAAATCTCAGAAACGATCCAAAAGATAAGGTCTCTGTACTTGTGTTTTGTTCATGGTGAAATGCTGTACGCTGTGTCTGAAATGCTCTGTTATTGATTGTGCTCTAGATGTTTGGCCTGTGTGGAGTGATGCTGTTTGGGGATGAAGTTCCATCTGCTTTTGGAGACTTCCCTACAGCCCTGTACACTCTGTTCATCTGCATCACCCAGAATGGCTGGTTTAAAATCTACTATGGATTTAAGGGGTAAGCAGCTCTTGTCTGGATCTCTGACTATAACTAAATAAGTAAAAGTGTCAGTTCTGAAAGAGAACACTAGGTGAACATATGCGAGTGCAGTAAACTTCAGTGTACGTCCATCTGTTTTGGCACGTTTGTATTTGGTGAAGATTCATATTTTATAGCCGCTCTACTGACAGTTTTGTCTAATTTAATATTCTGTCCATTTCAGTGTGGATGAAGCTCTTCGCTATGCTGCATTGGTGTACTTCTTCATCTTCAGCTGTGGGTTCATCTTCCTGAACATTTTTAGTTCTGTGATTATCATGAATCAAGAACTAGCTGTGGAAGCAGATTCCACTAAGGTAAGCCTGCTTTACATCCTAGCTTCACCTCCTGAGAACAACAGTGTGCAAATACCCAGTTTAACCCCCTACTTAAAGATACGCAAGATGAACATATTAATATTGTCTGCATATAAGTCATTTTTCTTTCTCTATATTTATTCAAACTGAATTATTTTTGTCACAATAACAGTCAGAAGAAGATGAATCCCAGAAGGATCTGGTACATGTGGAGGAAATAGTCGCATAAACCAGCATGACCCAGCGCCAGACACAGTCTCATGACAGGTGTCTCACGAACCTGACTTTTGACAAAATCTGGTCCTGTTAAGTTTGGCCATTGACCGGAATGAGTTCCAGGAGATTCGCCAGAAGTTGATGAAGTATGGGTCAACAGCACAGCTAATAAACACCTTATTTTACTTTCAGTCTGTCAACGGCTATTATGAAAAGGTCCGCCTGGACCGTAGAATGATGCACTGCTCTGACTGTAAATGTGTTCATCCAGGATTGTGGATGAGGTCCGAAACCTGCCCATCAATAAAGAGCGGGAGCTCCAGGCCCAGACGGAGAAAGAGATGGCCACCACCTTGACGGACAACTTGTTGGGTGATGACATCGCCTCTGGCCATGATATTCTGTCTACTTTCATCGCTCTGGAAGAGGTGAAGAAATACTGTTACTTAGCACAAACACTTGAAGCACTGTAATCAGATGAGAAGTGTATCTTGTTCCTCTAGAAATAAGACTTCTATTTACTCTGAGCTTTCTTCTCTGTTTCAGGCCAACCTTCTGTTTTCTATCAACCTTTTATTTTATATTCCTGTTAAAAACAGAAGGACAGAGGTGGACATCTGGCAACTGGTCTAAAAGATGAATAGTGAGAGATAGATATAGAGATAGAGATGCAGCAGAAAGATGATGGAGAGAGGTTAAGCAGTCGAGGATGGAAAGAGAAGGGCGAGGAAGGAGAAATAGGTGGAATTTGACCTGATGGAAAGAAGATTGATGTTCAGATAAACAGTTAAAAGAAAAAAACTACACAGCCTCGTCATTACTGCACTTTGTGACAACGCTGGGGTGTGTGGATATTGTAAGATTACTGTGGATATAAGTGTAAATATTGTTCAAAATAAATATATTTGATAACCGCCTTTTCTATCTTATTTGCTTAATTTGGTATCAGCTAGCTAGCTGAGACTTTGTAAAACGCGTAGCTAGTCGCTAATAAGCTAGCATGTTAGCGAGCTAGCTGAATATTCAGAATTAACCAGCTAACGTTTTAAAGAGGGTCAAATATTGTGTTATGTGCTAAATATGAGATACATGGTCATAAATGTAATAAACTGCATTATGGACAGTTTACTTAGCTAGTGAAGTTATAATCAAACTCAAAAATACTGAATAACATGAAGTTACTTCAGAGAAGACGGCTATGAAGCTAGCACTAGCTAGCTAACTTACTGTTAGCTATGTTGATGGTTTCAGGGCAGCTTGGTGAAACTACTTACTGAAATGTATTATTAATAAGAAAATTAGGAGTGATATTTCATGAACTTGTCCCTCAGTAGATGATGAGTTAGCACTAATGTTATATTAATTGGGGTTTTGGGTGTTTTTTCATTCATTTAATGTAATGTTTAGCTTCTACAGTCTCCACTCACTCTGTGTAGGATTTGTACAGTAGGGGTTGGCTCTGTTCTCTTGTCTGCACTCATATTAACGGCCTGTGCTCCACCCATAACTTCATTACTTTAATGCTTTGTGTAGACCCACATGATATAAATTATGTAATTTACAAAAATCTAATTTATCCTGTGTGTTTTTTCTTTATTTTGGTTAGTTTGGAGGTGAGTGAGTGAGACTGTGGAATAGTTTAATTTTAAACTTATTATTAGCACTGCTGAGATAAATAATTATTAGCACTGCTGAGGTAAATTATTATTAGCACTGCTGAGGTAAATAATTATTAGCAATACTGAGATAAATTATTATTAGCACTGCTGAGGTAAATTATTATTAGCACTGCTGAGGTAAATAATTATTAGCAATGCAGAGGTAAATAATTATTAGCACTACTGAGATAAATAATTATTAGCACTGCTGAGGTAAATTATTATTATCAATGCTGAGGTAAATAATTATTAGCAATGCTGAGGTAAATAATTATTAGCACTGCTGAGGTAAATAATTATTAGCACTGCTGAGGTAAATAATTATTATCAATGCTGAGGTAAATTATTATTAGCACTGCTGAGATAAATAATTATTATCAATGCTGAGGTAAATAATTATTAGCACTGCTAAGGTAAATTATTAGCAATGCTGAGGTAAATAATTATTAGCACTGCTGAGGTAAATTATTATTAGCACTGCTAAGATAAATAATTATTATCAATGCTGAGGTAAATTATTATTAGCACTGCTGAGATAAATAATTATTAGCACTGCTGAGGTAAATAATTATTAGCAATGCTGAGGTAAATTATTATTAGCACTGCTGAGGTAAATAATTATTAGCACTGCTGAGGTAAATTATTATTAGCAATATTGAGGTAAATTATTATTAGCAATGCTGAGATGGAATTATTATTAGCACTGCTGAGGTAAATAATTATTAGCACTGCTGAGGTAAATAATTATTAGTACTGCTGAGGTAAATAATTATTAGTACTGCTGAGGTAAATTATTATGCAGACTCTGAGGTAAATAATTATTAGCACTGCTGAGGTAAATAATTATTAGTACTGCTGAGGTAAATTATTATGCAGACTCTGAGGTAAATTATTATTAGCACTGCTGAGATGAAATTATTATTAGCACTGCTGAGGTAAATAATTATTAGCACTGCTGAGGTAAATTATTATTAGCACTACTGAGGTAAATTATTATTAGCAATGCTGAGGTAAATAATTATTAGAACTGATGAGTGCTGAGGTAAATAATTATTAGCAATGCTGAGGTAAATAATTATTAGTACTGCTGAGGTAAATTATTATGCAGACTCTGAGGTAAATAATTATTAGCGCTGCTGAGGTAAATAATTATTAGTAGTGCTGACGTAAATTATTATGCAGACTCTGAGGTAAATTATTATGCATACTCTGAGGTAAACTATTATTAGCAATGCTGAGATGAAATTACTATTTGCACTGCTGAGGTAAATTATTATTAGCACTGCTGAGATGAAATTATTATTAGCAATGCTGAGATGAAATTATTATTAGGACTGCTGTGTGCTGAGGTAAATTATTATTAGCACTGCTGAGATTAAATTATTATTAGCACTAGCCGAGTGCTGAGGTAAATTATTATTAGCACTAGCCGAGTGCTGAGGTAAATTATTATTAGCACTGCTGAGTGCTGAGTTCAATAATTATTAGCACTGCTGAGTTCAATAATTATTAGCACTGCTGAGGTAAATAGTTATTAGCACTGCTGAGGTAAATAGTTATTAGCACTGCTGAGGTAAATCATTATTAGCACTGCTGAGGTAAATTATTATTAGCACTGCTGAGGTAAATTATTAGCAATGCTGAGGTAAATCATTTTTAGCAATGCTGAGGTAAATTATTATGCAGACTCTGAGGTAAATTATTATTAGCAATATTGAGGTAAATTATTATTAGCAATGCTGAGGTAAATAATTATTAGCACTGCTAAGGTAAATAATTATTAGCACTGCTAAGGTAAATAATTATTAGCAATGCTGAGGTAAATAATTATTAGCACTGCTTAGGTAAATAATTATTAGCAATGCTGAGGTAAATAATTATTAGCACTGCTGAGGTAAATAATTATTAGCAATGCTGAGGTAAATAATTATTAGCACTGCTAAGGTAAATAATTATTAGCACTGCTTAGGTAAATAATTATTAGCAATGCTGAGGTAAATAATTATTAGCAATGCTGAGGTAAATAATTATTAGCACTGCTGAGGTAAATAATTATTAGCAATGCTGAGGTAAATAATTATTAGCAATGCTGAGGTAAATAATTATTAGCACTGCTAAGGTAAATAATTATTAGCACTGCTTAGGTAAATAATTATTAGCAATGCTGAGGTAAATAATTATTAGCAATGCTGAGGTAAATAATTATTAGCACTGCTGAGGAAAATAATTATTAGCAATGCTGAGGTAAATAATTATTAGCAATGCTGAGGTAAATAATTATTAGCACTGCTGAGGTAAATAATTATTAGCACTGCTTAGGTAAATCATTATTAGCACTGCTAAGGTAAATAATTATTAGCACTGCTTAGGTAAATAATTATTAGCAATGCTGAGGTAAATAATTATTAGCACTGCTGAGGTAAATAATTATTTGCAATGCTGAGGTAAGTTATTATTAGCATTTACACTGCCCGCTGCGTCCGCAAAGCAACCACCATTGTGGATGACCCCACCCACCCTTCACACAGACTGTTCTCCCTCCTGCCATCAGGAAGAAGGTACCGCAGCATCAGGTCCAACACGACCAGACTCTGCAATAACTTCTTCCCCCAAGCCATCAGACTGAAAGTAGGGTGTCGGATTAAAAAAAACTAGCTTTCTACAAAACCACCTTCTCCAGTTTTAACTGGATGCACAAGAAAATAGAAATGAAGCTCCAGTCACTGGTTAATCAGTATTCCTCCCTACAAATGAAGACACCATGAAGACTAAAGAAAGAACACTCCACACAGCTCTGAGAAATGGTTATTGGTGAGTGTGAGTCAGGGAATGGAGACAAAATAATTTCCAAGTCACTGAACTTCACCTGGAGTTCTGTTAAATCCATCATTCAGAAATGGAATATGACACATGTGTAAATCTGCCTAGAGCCGGCCAGTCATAGGTGTCTTGGTGGCCTTCCTCTCTAGCCTCCTTCTTGCACGGTCACTCAGTTTGTGAGGACAGCCCTGCTCTAGAAAGATTTACGTGTGCCATATTCCTTCCATTTCTAAATTTAATTTAATTTCTTTTGTAAATTATTGTGACAAAAAAAATAAAATGATGTTGACCATGAAAGCAATAAAAGGGGAAACCATCCAATGGACTGAATACTTTCATAGGCGCTGTAGGTCGTATATCACCTCCACATAAACAAGGGCACTATAGACTACTGTACTGTAAATCATCTGCAAACTGGTAAATCTGGTCTCTTCATTTCACTGTAATATAGAGAGACTATTCTCACAGGTCAGTACCAGTAATTACCATTCACAGTTTCTCACTTCCTGTTCTGTTTGAGTATTTAAGCTTCATCCAAAACTCTTTTCTAACATCCAGCAAAACAAACGCTGATCTTACATTCAAGTTTTTCTTTGATCTCTGTTTATGCTTTATGAAACTTTGTGTAATTAAATCTGACATATGAAAATATTTAAACCTGCACAAGCCTTCATTTTCTATCTTTCCTCTTTCTTAGAGTGTCAGAACTGTCTGTATTTAAATGTAAAGGTAAATATTCAGCAGTTCCTGATTGTCACTCTCCGGCCTACCTGTGATTAGTAGCTTAGTGTGTTAAAATTATTACCTGTCCACATCTTAACTCATTGAATTTATGCAGTATAACAAATATTAAATATTATTTTATTATTAAATAAGCAGGCATTAAATGTGGTATTCACTTTAATGTGGCTACAATGTAAGTTTCAGTCTTTACCAAAAACCTGCAGATCAGTGCCCTCTACTGGTCACGTGTCCGACATTCTTGATGAATTTAAAATTTTCAATAAATATTTCAATAAATACTTTATTATTTAATAAACGTCCCTTACCCCATAAGCAGTCAATCCCCCAGACATGTTTGATATCTGAAGGTGCTTATTATGAGGGGAATATAATGATAAAAATGTATAAATGTGAAATCTAAATATAAATTTTGTAACTTTTGTTGATGTAAATTCCCAATATAAAATATGATAAAAATATCAGTGTGTTTGATGTGGAACAGACTGTAACATATCTTATATTTATAAAACAATGAAATCTTTAGTTTATGGATTTTCCTCTTTTTCATTTTTAAACACATCGTTGATGAAATTGTACTTTAGACAAGTTTTTTTTAAAGAAGCTGCAGAAAAGTTTATTTACTTATTTGCAAGCTCTGTATTTCCTTCAGGTAATGCTAATCTGTAATATCACAATACTGGTAGTGTATCGAACACAACCTAAACTTTTATATTTCATCAATATTCATTATTTTTTCTTTAAAGTGGAGCTAAATTGT
Source organism: Salminus brasiliensis (assembly GCF_030463535.1). Lineage (NCBI taxonomy): Eukaryota > Metazoa > Chordata > Actinopteri > Characiformes > Bryconidae > Salminus > Salminus brasiliensis. The sequence goes on along the minus strand of NC_132885.1, from coordinate 29,152,336 downwards.
CTGTTAACACAAATTCAGAATGACTTCAGTGAAACACTTCCAGCAATAAAGGGGTTGGTTTTATCAACCGGAAGTTGATCCTCCATGTTTACAGTTGTCAGTGAACCGCCTATAAATATAAGTATATCTATAAAAAATATTCTGTTCTAATAATTCCAATATTTTAATCTTCATTTTTATTGATCAGTGACCACTAGATAATATCATATATGAATATTCTGTCCATTTACAATCACTTAGTATTCAGATCAACGACATGTGATCAGTCCTCGTGACCCAACTAGACTAGCATATGCGCTAACTAGCAGATGCGCTTGTCGGCTGGGTGACGTTTGATGGTGGAACGTTTATGACGTCATAGAGTGAGAGAGATTCCATGGTAACGAACAGAGCGGCGGAGCTTTTAAGGAGCAGACAGCAGCTGATCGAGTCTCAGAAGAGATGAGCGATCACCAAAAGAAGAAGAAGAAGAAGGAGGAAGTAAGAGAGGAGAAAGCCCTTCTGTCTCCCAGCAGACAGAACCAGAAGCACCTCGCCATGCTCAAGGTGGACCAGGTTCTTTTTTACCTGTTCTCTTAAACTTCTCCATTTACCTGTTTTTTCAGGTTCTTTCCAGAGCTTTGGGTAAATACATTTTGTGTAAGATGTGTGTATGGATATAGAGTCTAAATGAATGTCTGTCTTTTTGGGGGCAGAAAACATCTAAAACCTCTTTGGAACCACAGTCCGTGATGGAGGAAGTGGAGGAACCAGGAGAGGGCTTCATGGAGCTGCTCCACGAAAATGTAAGAAAGACAAAGGAGTTTCACTTCAGTAATGAACTATAAGGAGTCACTGGGTTTAATCCATCATGTCCTGAGTTGTGGAATTGCTCTACTATAAATCCTAAGACCTTTATAAGACCAGCTTTGGCTCTTCACTGGGCCTTTGAGTCCTGACCAAAAGTTCTGAGATGTTAATAATTCTCACTCTTCTCTTCTCACATGTAGACGGAGTACAACATTGGAAACTACATCTCTGCAATGTTCCAGTATATTGTGGAGCACCCAATTGTCCAGTTCCTCATCCTGGTCATTGCACTCCTCAACTGCATCATCATCAGCGTCCAGACCAACTCGAGGATTGCCAAGGTGAGAACCCTAAATCTTGAAGTCACCAGATATTTTCAGACAGTTCGATCATGTTCCCTCTCCCACTGACTGACTAACCCTACAGTACAGTTCTGTGCTTCTGTCAGTGTGTTTTGTAGGACAGGTGATGTTTCTGGTACTTGTGTTTGAGTGTACTTTCAGAAACCCTGTATATTAAACTCCACTCTCTTTCTGACTGTAATTTCAGGACCATGAGACTGCATTCCTGATCTGGGAGTGGATCATCTTCACCGCTTTCATTTCAGAGATTGTTCTCAAGTTCACCTACGGTTTCAGGATTTTCTGGATGGTACTGTTTTTTTCTCAAAATGTTTACTTCTATTAATCCATATTTTCCTTGTAGAAGGTTGCTGTGTCTCATCAAGTCTTATTTGATCATTATTTCTTCTGTATCTGCAGAGTGGGTGGAATGTCCTGGATTTCTTGGTCAGTCTGGGTCTGATGGTGGGGTACAGATTCTTGCCCCCAAGCCAAAATAGGATCATCAGGTGAGGAAAATTACAGTGACGTGTTCCCACATTTTAAAACTCCTCAGGTTTTTCATCTAGATCAGTGTTCCTCATAAAAGGATGGAAAAGAGGAGAGTGATGGTGTATCTGTTCAGACTGAGCTCACAGTTTGTAACTGTTCAATATTTGTGCTTCTTTCTTTTCTCCTTTTCCAGAACGCTGCGACTCTTTCGGAGTGTAAGGCTGTTTGCTTTTTCCGAGGGATTTTCCAGAGCACTCAACAGCATCGCCCGTTCCATGTCTGCACTGCTGAACATCTTCATCCTCATCATGTGCTTCATGGTGGTATGTGCTCTTCCACAATTCGTATTTGTATGATAAAATCTCAGAAACGATCCAAAAGATAAGGTCTCTGTACTTGTGTTTTGTTCATGGTGAAATGCTGTACGCTGTGTCTGAAATGCTCTGTTATTGATTGTGCTCTAGATGTTTGGCCTGTGTGGAGTGATGCTGTTTGGGGATGAAGTTCCATCTGCTTTTGGAGACTTCCCTACAGCCCTGTACACTCTGTTCATCTGCATCACCCAGAATGGCTGGTTTAAAATCTACTATGGATTTAAGGGGTAAGCAGCTCTTGTCTGGATCTCTGACTATAACTAAATAAGTAAAAGTGTCAGTTCTGAAAGAGAACACTAGGTGAACATATGCGAGTGCAGTAAACTTCAGTGTACGTCCATCTGTTTTGGCACGTTTGTATTTGGTGAAGATTCATATTTTATAGCCGCTCTACTGACAGTTTTGTCTAATTTAATATTCTGTCCATTTCAGTGTGGATGAAGCTCTTCGCTATGCTGCATTGGTGTACTTCTTCATCTTCAGCTGTGGGTTCATCTTCCTGAACATTTTTAGTTCTGTGATTATCATGAATCAAGAACTAGCTGTGGAAGCAGATTCCACTAAGGTAAGCCTGCTTTACATCCTAGCTTCACCTCCTGAGAACAACAGTGTGCAAATACCCAGTTTAACCCCCTACTTAAAGATACGCAAGATGAACATATTAATATTGTCTGCATATAAGTCATTTTTCTTTCTCTATATTTATTCAAACTGAATTATTTTTGTCACAATAACAGTCAGAAGAAGATGAATCCCAGAAGGATCTGGTACATGTGGAGGAAATAGTCGCATAAACCAGCATGACCCAGCGCCAGACACAGTCTCATGACAGGTGTCTCACGAACCTGACTTTTGACAAAATCTGGTCCTGTTAAGTTTGGCCATTGACCGGAATGAGTTCCAGGAGATTCGCCAGAAGTTGATGAAGTATGGGTCAACAGCACAGCTAATAAACACCTTATTTTACTTTCAGTCTGTCAACGGCTATTATGAAAAGGTCCGCCTGGACCGTAGAATGATGCACTGCTCTGACTGTAAATGTGTTCATCCAGGATTGTGGATGAGGTCCGAAACCTGCCCATCAATAAAGAGCGGGAGCTCCAGGCCCAGACGGAGAAAGAGATGGCCACCACCTTGACGGACAACTTGTTGGGTGATGACATCGCCTCTGGCCATGATATTCTGTCTACTTTCATCGCTCTGGAAGAGGTGAAGAAATACTGTTACTTAGCACAAACACTTGAAGCACTGTAATCAGATGAGAAGTGTATCTTGTTCCTCTAGAAATAAGACTTCTATTTACTCTGAGCTTTCTTCTCTGTTTCAGGCCAACCTTCTGTTTTCTATCAACCTTTTATTTTATATTCCTGTTAAAAACAGAAGGACAGAGGTGGACATCTGGCAACTGGTCTAAAAGATGAATAGTGAGAGATAGATATAGAGATAGAGATGCAGCAGAAAGATGATGGAGAGAGGTTAAGCAGTCGAGGATGGAAAGAGAAGGGCGAGGAAGGAGAAATAGGTGGAATTTGACCTGATGGAAAGAAGATTGATGTTCAGATAAACAGTTAAAAGAAAAAAACTACACAGCCTCGTCATTACTGCACTTTGTGACAACGCTGGGGTGTGTGGATATTGTAAGATTACTGTGGATATAAGTGTAAATATTGTTCAAAATAAATATATTTGATAACCGCCTTTTCTATCTTGTTTGCTTAATTTGGTATCAGCTAGCTAGCTGAGACTTTGTAAAACGCGTAGCTAGTCGCTAATAAGCTAGCATGTTAGCGAGCTAGCTGAATATTCAGAATTAACCAGCTAACGTTTTAAAGAGGGTCAAATATTGTGTTATGTGCTAAATATGAGATACATGGTCATAAATGTAATAAACTGCATTATGGACAGTTTACTTAGCTAGTGAAGTTATAATCAAACTCAAAAATACTGAATAACATGAAGTTACTTCAGAGAAGACGGCTATGAAGCTAGCACTAGCTAGCTAACTTACTGTTAGCTATGTTGATGGTTTCAGGGCAGCTTGGTGAAACTACTTACTGAAATGTATTATTAATAAGAAAATTAGGAGTGATATTTCATGAACTTGTCCCTCAGTAGATGATGAGTTAGCACTAATGTTATATTAATTGGGGTTTTGGGTGTTTTTTCATTCATTTAATGTAATGTTTAGCTTCTACAGTCTCCACTCACTCTGTGTAGGATTTGTACAGTAGGGGTTGGCTCTGTTCTCTTGTCTGCACTCATATTAACGGCCTGTGCTCCACCCATAACTTCATTACTTTAATGCTTTGTGTAGACCCACATGATATAAATTATGTAATTTACAAAAATCTAATTTATCCTGTGTGTTTTTTCTTTATTTTGGTTAGTTTGGAGGTGAGTGAGTGAGACTGTGGAATAGTTTAATTTTAAACTTATTATTAGCACTGCTGAGATAAATAATTATTAGCACTGCTGAGGTAAATTATTATTAGCACTGCTGAGGTAAATAATTATTAGCAATACTGAGATAAATTATTATTAGCACTGCTGAGGTAAATTATTATTAGCACTGCTGAGGTAAATAATTATTAGCAATGCAGAGGTAAATAATTATTAGCACTACTGAGATAAATAATTATTAGCACTGCTGAGGTAAATTATTATTATCAATGCTGAGGTAAATAATTATTAGCAATGCTGAGGTAAATAATTATTAGCACTGCTGAGGTAAATAATTATTATCAATGCTGAGGTAAATTATTATTAGCACTGCTGAGATAAATAATTATTATCAATGCTGAGGTAAATAATTATTAGCACTGCTAAGGTAAATTATTAGCAATGCTGAGGTAAATAATTATTAGCACTGCTGAGGTAAATTATTATTAGCACTGCTAAGATAAATAATTATTATCAATGCTGAGGTAAATTATTATTAGCACTGCTGAGATAAATAATTATTAGCACTGCTGAGGTAAATAATTATTAGCAATGCTGAGGTAAATTATTATTAGCACTGCTGAGGTAAATAATTATTAGCACTGCTGAGGTAAATTATTATTAGCAATATTGAGGTAAATTATTATTAGCAATGCTGAGATGGAATTATTATTAGCACTGCTGAGGTAAATAATTATTAGCACTGCTGAGGTAAATAATTATTAGTACTGCTGAGGTAAATAATTATTAGTACTGCTGAGGTAAATTATTATGCAGACTCTGAGGTAAATAATTATTAGCACTGCTGAGGTAAATAATTATTAGTACTGCTGAGGTAAATTATTATGCAGACTCTGAGGTAAATTATTATTAGCACTGCTGAGATGAAATTATTATTAGCACTGCTGAGGTAAATAATTATTAGCACTGCTGAGGTAAATTATTATTAGCACTACTGAGGTAAATTATTATTAGCAATGCTGAGGTAAATAATTATTAGAACTGATGAGTGCTGAGGTAAATAATTATTAGCAATGCTGAGGTAAATAATTATTAGTACTGCTGACGTAAATTATTATGCAGACTCTGAGGTAAATTATTATGCATACTCTGAGGTAAACTATTATTAGCAATGCTGAGATGAAATTACTATTTGCACTGCTGAGGTAAATTATTATTAGCACTGCTGAGATGAAATTATTATTAGCAATGCTGAGATGAAATTATTATTAGGACTGCTGTGTGCTGAGGTAAATTATTATTAGCACTGCTGAGATTAAATTATTATTAGCACTAGCCGAGTGCTGAGGTAAATTATTATTAGCACTAGCCGAGTGCTGAGGTAAATTATTATTAGCACTGCTGAGTGCTGAGTTCAATAATTATTAGCACTGCTGAGTTCAATAATTATTAGCACTGCTGAGGTAAATAGTTATTAGCACTGCTGAGGTAAATAGTTATTAGCACTGCTGAGGTAAATCATTATTAGCACTGCTGAGGTAAATTATTATTAGCACTGCTGAGGTAAATTATTAGCAATGCTGAGGTAAATCATTTTTAGCAATGCTGAGGTAAATTATTATGCAGACTCTGAGGTAAATTATTATTAGCAATATTGAGGTAAATTATTATTAGCAATGCTGAGGTAAATAATTATTAGCACTGCTAAGGTAAATAATTATTAGCACTGCTAAGGTAAATAATTATTAGCAATGCTGAGGTAAATAATTATTAGCACTGCTTAGGTAAATAATTATTAGCAATGCTGAGGTAAATAATTATTAGCACTGCTGAGGTAAATAATTATTAGCAATGCTGAGGTAAATAATTATTAGCACTGCTAAGGTAAATAATTATTAGCACTGCTTAGGTAAATAATTATTAGCAATGCTGAGGTAAATAATTATTAGCAATGCTGAGGTAAATAATTATTAGCACTGCTGAGGTAAATAATTATTAGCAATGCTGAGGTAAATAATTATTAGCAATGCTGAGGTAAATAATTATTAGCACTGCTAAGGTAAATAATTATTAGCACTGCTTAGGTAAATAATTATTAGCAATGCTGAGGTAAATAATTATTAGCAATGCTGAGGTAAATAATTATTAGCACTGCTGAGGAAAATAATTATTAGCAATGCTGAGGTAAATAATTATTAGCAATGCTGAGGTAAATAATTATTAGCACTGCTGAGGTAAATAATTATTAGCACTGCTTAGGTAAATCATTATTAGCACTGCTAAGGTAAATAATTATTAGCACTGCTTAGGTAAATAATTATTAGCAATGCTGAGGTAAATAATTATTAGCACTGCTGAGGTAAATAATTATTTGCAATGCTGAGGTAAGTTATTATTAGCATTTACACTGCCCGCTGCGTCCGCAAAGCAACCACCATTGTGGATGACCCCACCCACCCTTCACACAGACTGTTCTCCCTCCTGCCATCAGGAAGAAGGTACCGCAGCATCAGGTCCAACACGACCAGACTCTGCAATAACTTCTTCCCCCAAGCCATCAGACTGAAAGTAGGGTGTCGGATTAAAAAAAACTAGCTTTCTACAAAACCACCTTCTCCAGTTTTAACTGGATGCACAAGAAAATAGAAATGAAGCTCCAGTCACTGGTTAATCAGTATTCCTCCCTACAAATGAAGACACCATGAAGACTAAAGAAAGAACACTCCACACAGCTCTGAGAAATGGTTATTGGTGAGTGTGAGTCAGGGAATGGAGACAAAATAATTTCCAAGTCACTGAACTTCACCTGGAGTTCTGTTAAATCCATCATTCAGAAATGGAATATGACACATGTGTAAATCTGCCTAGAGCCGGCCAGTCATAGGTGTCTTGGTGGCCTTCCTCTCTAGCCTCCTTCTTGCACGGTCACTCAGTTTGTGAGGACAGCCCTGCTCTAGAAAGATTTACGTGTGCCATATTCCTTCCATTTCTAAATTTAATTTAATTTCTTTTGTAAATTATTGTGACAAAAAAAATAAAATGATGTTGACCATGAAAGCAATAAAAGGGGAAACCATCCAATGGACTGAATACTTTCATAGGCGCTGTAGGTCGTATATCACCTCCACATAAACAAGGGCACTATAGACTACTGTACTGTAAATCATCTGCAAACTGGTAAATCTGGTCTCTTCATTTCACTGTAATATAGAGAGACTATTCTCACAGGTCAGTACCAGTAATTACCATTCACAGTTTCTCACTTCCTGTTCTGTTTGAGTATTTAAGCTTCATCCAAAACTCTTTTCTAACATCCAGCAAAACAAACGCTGATCTTACATTCAAGTTTTTCTTTGATCTCTGTTTATGCTTTATGAAACTTTGTGTAATTAAATCTGACATATGAAAATATTTAAACCTGCACAAGCCTTCATTTTCTATCTTTCCTCTTTCTTAGAGTGTCAGAACTGTCTGTATTTAAATGTAAAGGTAAATATTCAGCAGTTCCTGATTGTCACTCTCCGGCCTACCTGTGATTAGTAGCTTAGTGTGTTAAAATTATTACCTGTCCACATCTTAACTCATTGAATTTATGCAGTATAACAAATATTAAATATTATTTTATTATTAAATAAGCAGGCATTAAATGTGGTATTCACTTTAATGTGGCTACAATGTAAGTTTCAGTCTTTACCAAAAACCTGCAGATCAGTGCCCTCTACTGGTCACGTGTCCGACATTCTTGATGAATTTAAAATTTTCAATAAATATTTCAATAAATACTTTATTATTTAATAAACGTCCCTTACCCCATAAGCAGTCAATCCCCCAGACATGTTTGATATCTGAAGGTGCTTATTATGAGGGGAATATAATGATAAAAATGTATAAATGTGAAATCTAAATATAAATTTTGTAACTTTTGTTGATGTAAATTCCCAATATAAAATATGATAAAAATATCAGTGTGTTTGATGTGGAACAGACTGTAACATATCTTATATTTATAAAACAATGAAATCTTTAGTTTATGGATTTTCCTCTTTTTCATTTTTAAACACATCGTTGATGAAATTGTACTTTAGACAAGTTTTTTTTAAAGAAGCTGCAGAAAAGTTTATTTACTTATTTGCAAGCTCTGTATTTCCTTCAGGTAATGCTAATCTGTAATATCACAATACTGGTAGTGTATCGAACACAACCTAAACTTTTATATTTCATCAATATTCATTATTTTTTCTTTAAAGTGGAGCTAAATTGTCTGTTAACACAAATTCAGAATGACTTCAGTGAAACACTTCCAGCAATAAAGGGGTTGGTTTTATCAACCGGAAGTTGATCCTCCATGTTTACAGTTGTCAGTGAACCGCCTATAAATATAAGTATATCTATAAAAAATATTCTGTTCTAATAATTCCAATATTTTAATCTTCATTTTTATTGATCAGTGACCACTAGATAATATCATATATGAATATTCTGTCCATTTACAATCACTTAGTATTCAGATCAACGACATGTGATCAGTCCTCGTGACCCAACTAGACTAGCATATGCGCTAACTAGCAGATGCGCTTGTCGGCTGGGTGACGTTTGATGGTGGAACGTTTATGACGTCATAGAGTGAGAGAGATTCCATGGTAACGAACAGAGCGGCGGAGCTTTTAAGGAGCAGACAGCAGCTGATCGAGTCTCAGAAGAGATGAGCGATCACCAAAAGAAGAAGAAGAAGAAGGAGGAAGTAAGAGAGGAGAAAGCCCTTCTGTCTCCCAGCAGACAGAACCAGAAGCACCTCGCCATGCTCAAGGTGGACCAGGTTCTTTTTTACCTGTTCTCTTAAACTTCTCCATTTACCTGTTTTTTCAGGTTCTTTCCAGAGCTTTGGGTAAATACATTTTGTGTAAGATGTGTGTATGGATATAGAGTCTAAATGAATGTCTGTCTTTTTGGGGGCAGAAAACATCTAAAACCTCTTTGGAACCACAGTCCGTGATGGAGGAAGTGGAGGAACCAGGAGAGGGCTTCATGGAGCTGCTCCACGAAAATGTAAGAAAGACAAAGGAGTTTCACTTCAGTAATGAACTATAAGGAGTCACTGGGTTTAATCCATCATGTCCTGAGTTGTGGAATTGCTCTACTATAAATCCTAAGACCTTTATAAGACCAGCTTTGGCTCTTCACTGGGCCTTTGAGTCCTGACCAAAAGTTCTGAGATGTTAATAATTCTCACTCTTCTCTTCTCACATGTAGACGGAGTACAACATTGGAAACTACATCTCTGCAATGTTCCAGTATATTGTGGAGCACCCAATTGTCCAGTTCCTCATCCTGGTCATTGCACTCCTCAACTGCATCATCATCAGCGTCCAGACCAACTCGAGGATTGCCAAGGTGAGAACCCTAAATCTTGAAGTCACCAGATATTTTCAGACAGTTCGATCATGTTCCCTCTCCCACTGACTGACTAACCCTACAGTACAGTTCTGTGCTTCTGTCAGTGTGTTTTGTAGGACAGGTGATGTTTCTGGTACTTGTGTTTGAGTGTACTTTCAGAAACCCTGTATATTAAACTCCACTCTCTTTCTGACTGTAATTTCAGGACCATGAGACTGCATTCCTGATCTGGGAGTGGATCATCTTCACCGCTTTCATTTCAGAGATTGTTCTCAAGTTCACCTACGGTTTCAGGATTTTCTGGATGGTACTGTTTTTTTCTCAAAATGTTTACTTCTATTAATCCATATTTTCCTTGTAGAAGGTTGCTGTGTCTCATCAAGTCTTATTTGATCATTATTTCTTCTGTATCTGCAGAGTGGGTGGAATGTCCTGGATTTCTTGGTCAGTCTGGGTCTGATGGTGGGGTACAGATTCTTGCCCCCAAGCCAAAATAGGATCATCAGGTGAGGAAAATTACAGTGACGTGTTCCCACATTTTAAAACTCCTCAGGTTTTTCATCTAGATCAGTGTTCCTCATAAAAGGATGGAAAAGAGGAGAGTGATGGTGTATCTGTTCAGACTGAGCTCACAGTTTGTAACTGTTCAATATTTGTGCTTCTTTCTTTTCTCCTTTTCCAGAACGCTGCGACTCTTTCGGAGTGTAAGGCTGTTTGCTTTTTCCGAGGGATTTTCCAGAGCACTCAACAGCATCGCCCGTTCCATGTCTGCACTGCTGAACATCTTCATCCTCATCATGTGCTTCATGGTGGTATGTGCTCTTCCACAATTCGTATTTGTATGATAAAATCTCAGAAACGATCCAAAAGATAAGGTCTCTGTACTTGTGTTTTGTTCATGGTGAAATGCTGTACGCTGTGTCTGAAATGCTCTGTTATTGATTGTGCTCTAGATGTTTGGCCTGTGTGGAGTGATGCTGTTTGGGGATGAAGTTCCATCTGCTTTTGGAGACTTCCCTACAGCCCTGTACACTCTGTTCATCTGCATCACCCAGAATGGCTGGTTTAAAATCTACTATGGATTTAAGGGGTAAGCAGCTCTTGTCTGGATCTCTGACTATAACTAAATAAGTAAAAGTGTCAGTTCTGAAAGAGAACACTAGGTGAACATATGCGAGTGCAGTAAACTTCAGTGTACGTCCATCTGTTTTGGCACGTTTGTATTTGGTGAAGATTCATATTTTATAGCCGCTCTACTGACAGTTTTGTCTAATTTAATATTCTGTCCATTTCAGTGTGGATGAAGCTCTTCGCTATGCTGCATTGGTGTACTTCTTCATCTTCAGCTGTGGGTTCATCTTCCTGAACATTTTTAGTTCTGTGATTATCATGAATCAAGAACTAGCTGTGGAAGCAGATTCCACTAAGGTAAGCCTGCTTTACATCCTAGCTTCACCTCCTGAGAACAACAGTGTGCAAATACCCAGTTTAACCCCCTACTTAAAGATACGCAAGATGAACATATTAATATTGTCTGCATATAAGTCATTTTTCTTTCTCTATATTTATTCAAACTGAATTATTTTTGTCACAATAACAGTCAGAAGAAGATGAATCCCAGAAGGATCTGGTACATGTGGAGGAAATAGTCGCATAAACCAGCATGACCCAGCGCCAGACACAGTCTCATGACAGGTGTCTCACGAACCTGACTTTTGACAAAATCTGGTCCTGTTAAGTTTGGCCATTGACCGGAATGAGTTCCAGGAGATTCGCCAGAAGTTGATGAAGTATGGGTCAACAGCACAGCTAATAAACACCTTATTTTACTTTCAGTCTGTCAACGGCTATTATGAAAAGGTCCGCCTGGACCGTAGAATGATGCACTGCTCTGACTGTAAATGTGTTCATCCAGGATTGTGGATGAGGTCCGAAACCTGCCCATCAATAAAGAGCGGGAGCTCCAGGCCCAGACGGAGAAAGAGATGGCCACCACCTTGACGGACAACTTGTTGGGTGATGACATCGCCTCTGGCCATGATATTCTGTCTACTTTCATCGCTCTGGAAGAGGTGAAGAAATACTGTTACTTAGCACAAACACTTGAAGCACTGTAATCAGATGAGAAGTGTATCTTGTTCCTCTAGAAATAAGACTTCTATTTACTCTGAGCTTTCTTCTCTGTTTCAGGCCAACCTTCTGTTTTCTATCAACCTTTTATTTTATATTCCTGTTAAAAACAGAAGGACAGAGGTGGACATCTGGCAACTGGTCTAAAAGATGAATAGTGAGAGATAGATATAGAGATAGAGATGCAGCAGAAAGATGATGGAGAGAGGTTAAGCAGTCGAGGATGGAAAGAGAAGGGCGAGGAAGGAGAAATAGGTGGAATTTGACCTGATGGAAAGAAGATTGATGTTCAGATAAACAGTTAAAAGAAAAAAACTACACAGCCTCGTCATTACTGCACTTTGTGACAACGCTGGGGTGTGTGGATATTGTAAGATTACTGTGGATATAAGTGTAAATATTGTTCAAAATAAATATATTTGATAACCGCCTTTTCTATCTTGTTTGCTTAATTTGGTATCAGCTAGCTAGCTGAGACTTTGTAAAACGCGTAGCTAGTCGCTAATAAGCTAGCATGTTAGCGAGCTAGCTGAATATTCAGAATTAACCAGCTAACGTTTTAAAGAGGGTCAAATATTGTGTTATGTGCTAAATATGAGATACATGGTCATAAATGTAATAAACTGCATTATGGACAGTTTACTTAGCTAGTGAAGTTATAATCAAACTCAAAAATACTGAATAACATGAAGTTACTTCAGAGAAGACGGCTATGAAGCTAGCACTAGCTAGCTAACTTACTGTTAGCTATGTTGATGGTTTCAGGGCAGCTTGGTGAAACTACTTACTGAAATGTATTATTAATAAGAAAATTAGGAGTGATATTTCATGAACTTGTCCCTCAGTAGATGATGAGTTAGCACTAATGTTATATTAATTGGGGTTTTGGGTGTTTTTTCATTCATTTAATGTAATGTTTAGCTTCTACAGTCTCCACTCACTCTGTGTAGGATTTGTACAGTAGGGGTTGGCTCTGTTCTCTTGTCTGCACTCATATTAACGGCCTGTGCTCCACCCATAACTTCATTACTTTAATGCTTTGTGTAGACCCACATGATATAAATTATGTAATTTACAAAAATCTAATTTATCCTGTGTGTTTTTTCTTTATTTTGGTTAGTTTGGAGGTGAGTGAGTGAGACTGTGGAATAGTTTAATTTTAAACTTATTATTAGCACTGCTGAGATAAATAATTATTAGCACTGCTGAGGTAAATTATTATTAGCACTGCTGAGGTAAATAATTATTAGCAATACTGAGATAAATTATTATTAGCACTGCTGAGGTAAATTATTATTAGCACTGCTGAGGTAAATAATTATTAGCAATGCAGAGGTAAATAATTATTAGCACTACTGAGATAAATAATTATTAGCACTGCTGAGGTAAATTATTATTATCAATGCTGAGGTAAATAATTATTAGCAATGCTGAGGTAAATAATTATTAGCACTGCTGAGGTAAATAATTATTATCAATGCTGAGGTAAATTATTATTAGCACTGCTGAGATAAATAATTATTATCAATGCTGAGGTAAATAATTATTAGCACTGCTAAGGTAAATTATTAGCAATGCTGAGGTAAATAATTATTAGCACTGCTGAGGTAAATTATTATTAGCACTGCTAAGATAAATAATTATTATCAATGCTGAGGTAAATTATTATTAGCACTGCTGAGATAAATAATTATTAGCACTGCTGAGGTAAATAATTATTAGCAATGCTGAGGTAAATTATTATTAGCACTGCTGAGGTAAATAATTATTAGCACTGCTGAGGTAAATTATTATTAGCAATATTGAGGTAAATTATTATTAGCAATGCTGAGATGGAATTATTATTAGCACTGCTGAGGTAAATAATTATTAGCACTGCTGAGGTAAATAATTATTAGTACTGCTGAGGTAAATAATTATTAGTACTGCTGAGGTAAATTATTATGCAGACTCTGAGGTAAATAATTATTAGCACTGCTGAGGTAAATAATTATTAGTACTGCTGAGGTAAATTATTATGCAGACTCTGAGGTAAATTATTATTAGCACTGCTGAGATGAAATTATTATTAGCACTGCTGAGGTAAATAATTATTAGCACTGCTGAGGTAAATTATTATTAGCACTACTGAGGTAAATTATTATTAGCAATGCTGAGGTAAATAATTATTAGAACTGATGAGTGCTGAGGTAAATAATTATTAGCAATGCTGAGGTAAATAATTATTAGTACTGCTGACGTAAATTATTATGCAGACTCTGAGGTAAATTATTATGCATACTCTGAGGTAAACTATTATTAGCAATGCTGAGATGAAATTACTATTTGCACTGCTGAGGTAAATTATTATTAGCACTGCTGAGATGAAATTATTATTAGCAATGCTGAGATGAAATTATTATTAGGACTGCTGTGTGCTGAGGTAAATTATTATTAGCACTGCTGAGATTAAATTATTATTAGCACTAGCCGAGTGCTGAGGTAAATTATTATTAGCACTAGCCGAGTGCTGAGGTAAATTATTATTAGCACTGCTGAGTGCTGAGTTCAATAATTATTAGCACTGCTGAGTTCAATAATTATTAGCACTGCTGAGGTAAATAGTTATTAGCACTGCTGAGGTAAATAGTTATTAGCACTGCTGAGGTAAATCATTATTAGCACTGCTGAGGTAAATTATTATTAGCACTGCTGAGGTAAATTATTAGCAATGCTGAGGTAAATCATTTTTAGCAATGCTGAGGTAAATTATTATGCAGACTCTGAGGTAAATTATTATTAGCAATATTGAGGTAAATTATTATTAGCAATGCTGAGGTAAATAATTATTAGCACTGCTAAGGTAAATAATTATTAGCACTGCTAAGGTAAATAATTATTAGCAATGCTGAGGTAAATAATTATTAGCACTGCTTAGGTAAATAATTATTAGCAATGCTGAGGTAAATAATTATTAGCACTGCTGAGGTAAATAATTATTAGCAATGCTGAGGTAAATAATTATTAGCACTGCTAAGGTAAATAATTATTAGCACTGCTTAGGTAAATAATTATTAGCAATGCTGAGGTAAATAATTATTAGCAATGCTGAGGTAAATAATTATTAGCACTGCTGAGGTAAATAATTATTAGCAATGCTGAGGTAAATAATTATTAGCAATGCTGAGGTAAATAATTATTAGCACTGCTAAGGTAAATAATTATTAGCACTGCTTAGGTAAATAATTATTAGCAATGCTGAGGTAAATAATTATTAGCAATGCTGAGGTAAATAATTATTAGCACTGCTGAGGTAAATAATTATTAGCAATGCTGAGGTAAATAATTATTAGCAATGCTGAGGTAAATAATTATTAGCACTGCTGAGGTAAATAATTATTAGCACTGCTTAGGTAAATCATTATTAGCACTGCTAAGGTAAATAATTATTAGCACTGCTTAGGTAAATAATTATTAGCAATGCTGAGGTAAATAATTATTAGCACTGCTGAGGTAAATAATTATTTGCAATGCTGAGGTAAGTTATTATTAGCATTTACACTGCCCGCTGCGTCCGCAAAGCAACCACCATTGTGGATGACCCCACCCACCCTTCACACAGACTGTTCTCCCTCCTGCCATCAGGAAGAAGGTACCGCAGCATCAGGTCCAACACGACCAGACTCTGCAATAACTTCTTCCCCCAAGCCATCAGACTGAAAGTAGGGTGTCGGATTAAAAAAAACTAGCTTTCTACAAAACCACCTTCTCCAGTTTTAACTGGATGCACAAGAAAATAGAAATGAAGCTCCAGTCACTGGTTAATCAGTATTCCTCCCTACAAATGAAGACACCATGAAGACTAAAGAAAGAACACTCCACACAGCTCTGAGAAATGGTTATTGGTGAGTGTGAGTCAGGGAATGGAGACAAAATAATTTCCAAGTCACTGAACTTCACCTGGAGTTCTGTTAAATCCATCATTCAGAAATGGAATATGACACATGTGTAAATCTGCCTAGAGCCGGCCAGTCATAGGTGTCTTGGTGGCCTTCCTCTCTAGCCTCCTTCTTGCACGGTCACTCAGTTTGTGAGGACAGCCCTGCTCTAGAAAGATTTACGTGTGCCATATTCCTTCCATTTCTAAATTTAATTTAATTTCTTTTGTAAATTATTGTGACAAAAAAAATAAAATGATGTTGACCATGAAAGCAATAAAAGGGGAAACCATCCAATGGACTGAATACTTTCATAGGCGCTGTAGGTCGTATATCACCTCCACATAAACAAGGGCACTATAGACTACTGTACTGTAAATCATCTGCAAACTGGTAAATCTGGTCTCTTCATTTCACTGTAATATAGAGAGACTATTCTCACAGGTCAGTACCAGTAATTACCATTCACAGTTTCTCACTTCCTGTTCTGTTTGAGTATTTAAGCTTCATCCAAAACTCTTTTCTAACATCCAGCAAAACAAACGCTGATCTTACATTCAAGTTTTTCTTTGATCTCTGTTTATGCTTTATGAAACTTTGTGTAATTAAATCTGACATATGAAAATATTTAAACCTGCACAAGCCTTCATTTTCTATCTTTCCTCTTTCTTAGAGTGTCAGAACTGTCTGTATTTAAATGTAAAGGTAAATATTCAGCAGTTCCTGATTGTCACTCTCCGGCCTACCTGTGATTAGTAGCTTAGTGTGTTAAAATTATTACCTGTCCACATCTTAACTCATTGAATTTATGCAGTATAACAAATATTAAATATTATTTTATTATTAAATAAGCAGGCATTAAATGTGGTATTCACTTTAATGTGGCTACAATGTAAGTTTCAGTCTTTACCAAAAACCTGCAGATCAGTGCCCTCTACTGGTCACGTGTCCGACATTCTTGATGAATTTAAAATTTTCAATAAATATTTCAATAAATACTTTATTATTTAATAAACGTCCCTTACCCCATAAGCAGTCAATCCCCCAGACATGTTTGATATCTGAAGGTGCTTATTATGAGGGGAATATAATGATAAAAATGTATAAATGTGAAATCTAAATATAAATTTTGTAACTTTTGTTGATGTAAATTCCCAATATAAAATATGATAAAAATATCAGTGTGTTTGATGTGGAACAGACTGTAACATATCTTATATTTATAAAACAATGAAATCTTTAGTTTATGGATTTTCCTCTTTTTCATTTTTAAACACATCGTTGATGAAATTGTACTTTAGACAAGTTTTTTTTAAAGAAGCTGCAGAAAAGTTTATTTACTTATTTGCAAGCTCTGTATTTCCTTCAGGTAATGCTAATCTGTAATATCACAATACTGGTAGTGTATCGAACACAACCTAAACTTTTATATTTCATCAATATTCATTATTTTTTCTTTAAAGTGGAGCTAAATTGTCTGTTAACACAAATTCAGAATGACTTCAGTGAAACACTTCCAGCAATAAAGGGGTTGGTTTTATCAACCGGAAGTTGATCCTCCATGTTTACAGTTGTCAGTGAACCGCCTATAAATATAAGTATATCTATAAAAAATATTCTGTTCTAATAATTCCAATATTTTAATCTTCATTTTTATTGATCAGTGACCACTAGATAATATCATATATGAATATTCTGTCCATTTACAATCACTTAGTATTCAGATCAACGACATGTGATCAGTCCTCGTGACCCAACTAGACTAGCATATGCGCTAACTAGCAGATGCGCTTGTCGGCTGGGTGACGTTTGATGGTGGAACGTTTATGACGTCATAGAGTGAGAGAGATTCCATGGTAACGAACAGAGCGGCGGAGCTTTTAAGGAGCAGACAGCAGCTGATCGAGTCTCAGAAGAGATGAGCGATCACCAAAAGAAGAAGAAGAAGAAGGAGGAAGTAAGAGAGGAGAAAGCCCTTCTGTCTCCAAGCAGACAGAACCAGAAGCACCTCGCCATGCTCAAGGTGGACCAGGTTCTTTTTTACCTGTTCTCTTAAACTTCTCCATTTACCTGTTTTTTCAGGTTCTTTCCAGAGCTTTGGGTAAATACATTTTGTGTAAGATGTGTGTATGGATATAGAGTCTAAATGAATGTCTGTCTTTTTGGGGGCAGAAAACATCTAAAACCTCTTTGGAACCACAGTCCGTGATGGAGGAAGTGGAGGAACCAGGAGAGGGCTTCATGGAGCTGCTCCACGAAAATGTAAGAAAGACAAAGGAGTTTCACTTCAGTAATGAACTATAAGGAGTCACTGGGTTTAATCCATCATGTCCTGAGTTGTGGAATTGCTCTACTATAAATCCTAAGACCTTTATAAGACCAGCTTTGGCTCTTCACTGGGCCTTTGAGTCCTGACCAAAAGTTCTGAGATGTTAATAATTCTCACTCTTCTCTTCTCACATGTAGACGGAGTACAACATTGGAAACTACATCTCTGCAATGTTCCAGTATATTGTGGAGCACCCAATTGTCCAGTTCCTCATCCTGGTCATTGCACTCCTCAACTGCATCATCATCAGCGTCCAGACCAACTCGAGGATTGCCAAGGTGAGAACCCTAAATCTTGAAGTCACCAGATATTTTCAGACAGTTCGATCATGTTCCCTCTCCCACTGACTGACTAACCCTACAGTACAGTTCTGTGCTTCTGTCAGTGTGTTTTGTAGGACAGGTGATGTTTCTGGTACTTGTGTTTGAGTGTACTTTCAGAAACCCTGTATATTAAACTCCACTCTCTTTCTGACTGTAATTTCAGGACCATGAGACTGCATTCCTGATCTGGGAGTGGATCATCTTCACCGCTTTCATTTCAGAGATTGTTCTCAAGTTCACCTACGGTTTCAGGATTTTCTGGATGGTACTGTTTTTTTCTCAAAATGTTTACTTCTATTAATCCATATTTTCCTTGTAGAAGGTTGCTGTGTCTCATCAAGTCTTATTTGATCATTATTTCTTCTGTATCTGCAGAGTGGGTGGAATGTCCTGGATTTCTTGGTCAGTCTGGGTCTGATGGTGGGGTACAGATTCTTGCCCCCAAGCCAAAATAGGATCATCAGGTGAGGAAAATTACAGTGACGTGTTCCCACATTTTAAAACTCCTCAGGTTTTTCATCTAGATCAGTGTTCCTCATAAAAGGATGGAAAAGAGGAGAGTGATGGTGTATCTGTTCAGACTGAGCTCACAGTTTGTAACTGTTCAATATTTGTGCTTCTTTCTTTTCTCCTTTTCCAGAACGCTGCGACTCTTTCGGAGTGTAAGGCTGTTTGCTTTTTCCGAGGGATTTTCCAGAGCACTCAACAGCATCGCCCGTTCCATGTCTGCACTGCTGAACATCTTCATCCTCATCATGTGCTTCATGGTGGTATGTGCTCTTCCACAATTCGTATTTGTATGATAAAATCTCAGAAACGATCCAAAAGATAAGGTCTCTGTACTTGTGTTTTGTTCATGGTGAAATGCTGTACGCTGTGTCTGAAATGCTCTGTTATTGATTGTGCTCTAGATGTTTGGCCTGTGTGGAGTGATGCTGTTTGGGGATGAAGTTCCATCTGCTTTTGGAGACTTCCCTACAGCCCTGTACACTCTGTTCATCTGCATCACCCAGAATGGCTGGTTTAAAATCTACTATGGATTTAAGGGGTAAGCAGCTCTTGTCTGGATCTCTGACTATAACTAAATAAGTAAAAGTGTCAGTTCTGAAAGAGAACACTAGGTGAACATATGCGAGTGCAGTAAACTTCAGTGTACGTCCATCTGTTTTGGCACGTTTGTATTTGGTGAAGATTCATATTTTATAGCCGCTCTACTGACAGTTTTGTCTAATTTAATATTCTGTCCATTTCAGTGTGGATGAAGCTCTTCGCTATGCTGCATTGGTGTACTTCTTCATCTTCAGCTGTGGGTTCATCTTCCTGAACATTTTTAGTTCTGTGATTATCATGAATCAAGAACTAGCTGTGGAAGCAGATTCCACTAAGGTAAGCCTGCTTTACATCCTAGCTTCACCTCCTGAGAACAACAGTGTGCAAATACCCAGTTTAACCCCCTACTTAAAGATACGCAAGATGAACATATTAATATTGTCTGCATATAAGTCATTTTTCTTTCTCTATATTTATTCAAACTGAATTATTTTTGTCACAATAACAGTCAGAAGAAGATGAATCCCAGAAGGATCTGGTACATGTGGAGGAAATAGTCGCATAAACCAGCATGACCCAGCGCCAGACACAGTCTCATGACAGGTGTCTCACGAACCTGACTTTTGACAAAATCTGGTCCTGTTAAGTTTGGCCATTGACCGGAATGAGTTCCAGGAGATTCGCCAGAAGTTGATGAAGTATGGGTCAACAGCACAGCTAATAAACACCTTATTTTACTTTCAGTCTGTCAACGGCTATTATGAAAAGGTCCGCCTGGACCGTAGAATGATGCACTGCTCTGACTGTAAATGTGTTCATCCAGGATTGTGGATGAGGTCCGAAACCTGCCCATCAATAAAGAGCGGGAGCTCCAGGCCCAGACGGAGAAAGAGATGGCCACCACCTTGACGGACAACTTGTTGGGTGATGACATCGCCTCTGGCCATGATATTCTGTCTACTTTCATCGCTCTGGAAGAGGTGAAGAAATACTGTTACTTAGCACAAACACTTGAAGCACTGTAATCAGATGAGAAGTGTATCTTGTTCCTCTAGAAATAAGACTTCTATTTACTCTGAGCTTTCTTCTCTGTTTCAGGCCAACCTTCTGTTTTCTATCAACCTTTTATTTTATATTCCTGTTAAAAACAGAAGGACAGAGGTGGACATCTGGCAACTGGTCTAAAAGATGAATAGTGAGAGATAGATATAGAGATAGAGATGCAGCAGAAAGATGATGGAGAGAGGTTAAGCAGTCGAGGATGGAAAGAGAAGGGCGAGGAAGGAGAAATAGGTGGAATTTGACCTGATGGAAAGAAGATTGATGTTCAGATAAACAGTTAAAAGAAAAAAACTACACAGCCTCGTCATTACTGCACTTTGTGACAACGCTGGGGTGTGTGGATATTGTAAGATTACTGTGGATATAAGTGTAAATATTGTTCAAAATAAATATATTTGATAACCGCCTTTTCTATCCTGTTTGCTTAATTTGGTATCAGCTAGCTAGCTGAGACTTTGTAAAACGCGTAGCTAGTCGCTAATAAGCTAGCATGTTAGCGAGCTAGCTGAATATTCAGAATTAACCAGCTAACGTTTTAAAGAGGGTCAAATATTGTGTTATGTGCTAAATATGAGATACATGGTCATAAATGTAATAAACTGCATTATGGACAGTTTACTTAGCTAGTGAAGTTATAATCAAACTCAAAAATACTGAATAACATGAAGTTACTTCAGAGAAGACGGCTATGAAGCTAGCACTAGCTAGCTAACTTACTGTTAGCTATGTTGATGGTTTCAGGGCAGCTTGGTGAAACTACTTACTGAAATGTATTATTAATAAGAAAATTAGAAGTGATATTTCATGAACTTGTCCCTCAGTAGATGATGAGTTAGCACTAATGTTATATTAATTGGGGTTTTGGGTGTTTTTTCATTCATTTAATGTAATGTTTAGCTTCTACAGTCTCCACTCACTCTGTGTAGGATTTGTACAGTAGGGGTTGGCTCTGTTCTCTTGTCTGCACTCATATTAACGGCCTGTGCTCCACCCATAACTTCATTACTTTAATGCTTTTTGTAGACCCACATTATATAAATTATGTAATTTACAAAAATCTAATTTATCCTGTGTGTTTTTTCTTTATTTTGGTTAGTTTGGAGGTGAGTGAGTGAGACTGTGGAATAGTTTAATTTTAAACTTATTATTAGCACTGCTGAGATAAATAATTATTAGCACTGCTGAGGTAAATTATTATTAGCACTGCTGAGGTAAATAATTATTAGCAATACTGAGATAAATTATTATTAGCACTGCTGAGGTAAATTATTATTAGCACTGCTGAGGTAAATAATTATTAGCAATGCAGAGGTAAATAATTATTAGCACTACTGAGATAAATAATTATTAGCACTGCTGAGATAAATTATTATTAGCACTACTGAGGTAAATTATTATTAGCAATATTGAGGTAAATTATTATTAGCAATGCTGAGATGGAATTATTATTAGCACTGCTGAGGTAAATAATTATTAGCACTGCTGAGGTAAATAATTATTAGTACTGCTGAGGTAAATTATTATGCAGACTCTGAGGTAAATAATTATTAGCACTGCTGAGATAAATAATTATTAGTACTGCTGAGGTAAATTATTATTAGTACTGCTGAGGTAAATTATTATTAGCACTGCTGAGGTAAATAATTATTAGTACTGCTGAGGTAAATTATTATGCAGACTCTGAGGTAAATTATTATTAGCACTGCTGAGGTAAATAATTATTAGTACTGCTGAGGTAAATTATTATGCAGACTCTGAGGTAAATTATTATTAGCACTGCTGAGATGAAATTATTATTAGCACTGCTGAGGTAAATAATTATTAGCACTGCTGAGGTAAATTATTATTAGCACTACTGAGGTAAATTATTATTAGCAATGCTGAGGTAAATAATTATTAGAACTGATGAGTGCTGAGGTAAATAATTATTAGCAATGCTGAGGTAAATAATTATTAGTACTGCTGAGGTAAATTATTATGCAGACTCTGAGGTAAATAATTATTAGCGCTGCTGAGGTAAATAATTATTAGTAGTGCTGACGTAAATTATTATGCAGACTCTGAGGTAAATTATTATGCATACTCTGAGGTAAACTATTATTAGCAATGCTGAGATGAAATTACTATTTGCACTGCTGAGGTAAATTATTATTAGCACTGCTGAGATGAAATTATTATTAGCAATGCTGAGATGAAATTATTATTAGGACTGCTGTGTGCTGAGGTAAATTATTATTAGCACTGCTGAGATTAAATTATTATTAGCACTAGCCGAGTGCTGAGGTAAATTATTATTAGCACTAGCCGAGTGCTGAGGTAAATTATTATTAGCACTGCTGAGTGCTGAGTTCAATAATTATTAGCACTGCTGAGTTCAATAATTATTAGCACTGCTGAGGTAAATAGTTATTAGCACTGCTGAGGTAAATCATTATTAGCACTGCTGAGGTAAATTATTAGCAATGCTGAGGTAAATCATTTTTAGCAATGCTGAGGTAAATTATTATGCAGACTCTGAGGTAAATTATTATTAGCAATATTGAGGTAAATTATTATTAGCAATGCTGAGGTAAATAATTATTAGCACTGCTGAGGTAAATAACTATTAGCAATGCTGAGGTAAATAATAATTTGCTCTGCTGAGGTAAATTATTATTAGCAATGCTGAGGTAAATAATTATTAGCAATGCTGAGGTAAATAATTATTAGCACTGCTAAGGTAAATAATTATTAGCACTGCTGAGGTAAATAATTATTAGCAATGCTGAGGTAAATAATTATTAGCACTGCTGAGGTAAATAACTATTAGCAATGCTGAGGTAAATAATTATTTGCTCTGCTGAGGTAAATTATTATTAGCAATGCTGAGGTAAATAATTATTAGCAATGCTGAGGTAAATAATTATTAGCACTGCTAAGGTAAATAATTATTAGCACTGCTAAGGTAAATAATTATTAGCAATGCTGAGGTAAATAATTATTAGCACTGCTTAGGTAAATAATTATTAGCAATGCTGAGGTAAATAATTATTAGCAATGCTGAGGTAAATAATTATTAGCACTGCTGAGGTAAATAATTATTAGCAATGCTGAGGTAAATAATTATTAGCACTGCTGAGGTAAATAATTATTAGCACTGCTTAGGTAAATCATTATTAGCACTGCTAAGGTAAATAATTATTAGCACTGCTTAGGTAAATAATTATTAGCAATGCTGAGGTAAATAATTATTAGCACTGCTGAGGTAAATAATTATTTGCAATGCTGAGGTAAGTTATTATTAGCATTTACACTGCCCGCTGCGTCCGCAAAGCAACCACCATTGTGGATGACCCCACCCACCCTTCACACAGACTGTTCTCCCTCCTGCCATCAGGAAGAAGGTACCGCAGCATCAGGTCCAACACGACCAGACTCTGCAATAACTTCTTCCCCCAAGCCATCAGACTGAAAGTAGGGTGTCGGATTAAAAAAAACTAGCTTTCTACAAAACCACCTTCTCCAGTTTTAACTGGATGCACAAGAAAATAGAAATGAAGCTCCAGTCACTGGTTAATCAGTATTCCTCCCTACAAATGAAGACACCATGAAGACTAAAGAAAGAACACTCCACACAGCTCCGAGAAATGGTTATTGGTGAGTGTGAGTCAGGGAATGGAGACAAAACAATTTCCAAGTCACTGAACTTCACCTGGAGTTCTGTTAAATCCATCATTCAGAAATGGAATATGACACATGTGTAAATCTGCCTAGAGCCGGCCAGTCATAGGTGTCTTGGTGGCCTTCCTCTCTAGCCTCCTTCTTGCACGGTCACTCAGTTTGTGAGGACAGCCCTGCTCTAGAAAGATTTACGTGTGCCATATTCCTTCCATTTCTAAATTTAATTTAATTTCTTTTGTAAATTATTGTGACAAAAAAAATAAAATGATGTTGACCATGAAAGCAATAAAAGGGGAAACCATCCAATGGACTGAATACTTTCATAGGCGCTGTAGGTCGTATATCACCTCCACATAAACAAGGGCACTATAGACTACTGTACTGTAAATCATCTGCAAACTGGTAAATCTGGTCTCTTCATTTCACTGTAATATAGAGAGACTATTCTCACAGGTCAGTACCAGTAATTACCATTCACAGTTTCTCACTTCCTGTTCTGTTTGAGTATTTAAGCTTCATCCAAAACTCTTTTCTAACATCCAGCAAAACAAACGCTGATCTTACATTCAAGTTTTTCTTTGATCTCTGTTTATGCTTTATGAAACTTTGTGTAATTAAATCTGACATATGAAAATATTTAAACCTGCACAAGCCTTCATTTTCTATCTTTCCTCTTTCTTAGAGTGTCAGAACTGTCTGTATTTAAATGTAAAGGTAAATATTCAGCAGTTCCTGATTGTCACTCTCCGGCCTACCTGTGATTAGTAGCTTAGTGTGTTAAAATTATTACCTGTCCACATCTTAACTCATTGAATTTATGCAGTATAACAAATATTAAATATTATTTTATTATTAAATAAGCAGGCATTAAATGTGGTATTCACTTTAATGTGGCTACAATGTAAGTTTCAGTCTTTACCAAAAACCTGCAGATCAGTGCCCTCTACTGGTCACGTGTCCGACATTCTTGATGAATTTAAAATTTTCAATAAATATTTCTTTATTATTTAATAAACGTCCCTTACCCCATAAGCAGTCAATCCCCCAGACATGTTTGATATCTGAAGGTGCTTATTATGAGGGGAATATAATGATAAAAATGTATAAATGTGAAATCTAAATATAAATTTTGTAACTTTTGTTGATGTAAATTCCCAATATAAAATATGATAAAAATATCAGTGTGTTTGATGTGGAACAGACTGTAACATATCTTATATTTATAAAACAATGAAATCTTTAGTTTATGGATTTTCCTCTTTTTCATTTTTAAACACATCGTTGATGAAATTTTTCTTTAGACAAGTTTTTTTTTAAAGAAGCTGCAGAAAGGTTTATTTACTTATTTGCAAGCTCTGTATTTCCTTCAGGTAATGCTAATCTGTAATATCACAATACGGGTAGTGTATCGAACACAACCTAAACCTTTATATTTCATCAATATTCATTATTTTTTCTTTAAAGTGGAGCTAAATTGTTAACTGTTAACACAAATTCAGAATGACTTCAGTGAAACACTTCCAGCAATAAAGGGGTTGGTTTTATCAACCGGAAGTTGATCCTCCATGTTTACAGTTGTCAGTGAACCGCCTATAAATATAAGTATATCTATAAAAAATATTCTGTTCTAATAATTCTAATATTTTAATCTTCATTTTTATTGATCAGTGACCACTAGATAATATCATATATGAATATTCTGTCCATTTACAATCACTTAGTATTCAGATCAACGACATGTGATCAGTCCTCGTGACCCAACTAGACTAGCATATGCGCTAACTAGCAGATGCGCTTGTCGGCTGGGTGACGTTTGATGGTGGAACGTTTATGACGTCATAGAGTGAGAGAGATTCCATGGTAACGAACAGAGCGGCGGAGCTTTTAAGGAGCAGACAGCAGCTGATCGAGTCTCAGAAGAGATGAGCGATCACCAAAAGAAGAAGAAGAAGGAGGAAGTAAGAGAGGAGAAAGCCCTTCTGTCTCCCAGCAGACAGAACCAGAAGCACCTCGCCATGCTCAAGGTGGACCAGGTTCTTTTTTACCTGTTCTCTTAAACTTCTCCATTTACCTGTTTTTTCAGGTTCTTTCCAGAGCTTTTGGTAAATACATTTTGTGTAAGATGTGTGTATGGATATAGAGTCTAAATGAATGTCTGTCTTTTTGGGGGCAGAAAACATCTAAAACCTCTTTGGAACCACAGTCCGTGATGGAGGAAGTGGAGGAACCAGGAGAGGGCTTCATGGAGCTGCTCCACGAAAATGTAAGAAAGACAAAGGAGTTTCACTTCAGTAATGAACTATAAGGAGTCACTGGGTTTAATCCATCATGTGCTGAGTTGTGGAATTGCTCTACTATAAATCCTAAGACCTTTATAAGACCAGCTTTGGCTCTTCACTGGGCCTTTGAGTCCTGACCAAAAGTTCTGAGATGTTAATAATTCTCACTCTTCTCTTCTCACATGTAGACGGAGTACAACATTGGAAACTACATCTCTGCAATGTTCCAGTATATTGTGGAGCACCCAATTGTCCAGTTCCTCATCCTGGTCATTGCACTCCTCAACTGCATCATCATCAGCGTCCAGACCAACTCGAGGATTGCCAAGGTGAGAACCCAAAATCTTGATGTCACCAGATATTTTCAGACAGTTCGATCATGTTCCCTCTCCCACTGACTGACTAACCCTACAGTACAGTTCTGTGCTTCTGTCAGTGTGTTTTGTAGGACAGGTGATGTTTCTGGTACTTGTGTTTGAGTGTACTTTCAGAAACCCTGTATATTAAACTCCACTCTCTTTCTGACTGTAATTTCAGGACCATGAGACTGCATTCCTGATCTGGGAGTGGATCATCTTCACCGCTTTCATTTCAGAGATTGTTCTCAAGTTCACCTACGGTTTCAGGATTTTCTGGATGGTACTGTTTTTTTCTCAAAATGTTTACTTCTATTAATCCATATTTTCCTTGTAGAAGGTTGCTGTGTCTCATCAAGTCTTATTTGATCATTATTTCTTCTGTATCTGCAGAGTGGGTGGAATGTCCTGGATTTCTTGGTCAGTCTGGGTCTGATGGTGGGGTACAGATTCTTGCCCCCAAGCCAAAATAGGATCATCAGGTGAGGAAAATTACAGTGACGTGTTCCCACATTTTAAAACTCCTCAGGTTTTTCATCTAGATCAGTGTTCCTCATAAAAGGATGGAAAAGAGGAGAGTGATGGTGTATCTGTTCAGACTGAGCTCACAGTTTGTAACTGTTCAATATTTGTGCTTCTTTCTTTTCTCCTTTTCCAGAACGCTGCGACTCTTTCGGAGTGTAAGGCTGTTTGCTTTTTCCGAGGGATTTTCCAGAGCACTCAACAGCATCGCCCGTTCCATGTCTGCACTGCTGAACATCTTCATCCTCATCATGTGCTTCATGGTGGTATGTGCTCTTCCACAATTCGTATTTGTATGATAAAATCTCAGAAACGATCCAAAAGATAAGGTCTCTGTACTTGTGTTTTGTTCATGGTGAAATGCTGTACGCTGTGTCTGAAATGCTCTGTTATTGATTGTGCTCTAGATGTTTGGCCTGTGTGGAGTGATGCTGTTTGGGGATGAAGTTCCATCTGCTTTTGGAGACTTCCCTACAGCCCTGTACACTCTGTTCATCTGCATCACCCAGAATGGCTGGTTTAAAATCTACTATGGATTTAAGGGGTAAGCAGCTCTTGTCTGGATCTCTGACTATAACTAAATAAGTAAAAGTGTCAGTTCTGAAAGAGAACACTAGGTGAACATATGCGAGTGCAGTAAACTTCAGTGTACGTCCATCTGTTTTGGCACGTTTGTATTTGGTGAAGATTCATATTTTATAGCCACTCTGCTGACAGTTTTGTCTAATTTAATATTCTGTCCATTTCAGTGTGGATGAAGCACTTCGCTATGCTGCGTTGGTGTACTTCTTCATCTTCATCTTCAGCTGTGGGTTCATCTTCCTTAACTTTTTTAGTTCTGTGATTATCACCAATCAAGAACTAGCTGTGGAAACGGATTCCACTAAGGTAAGCCTGCTTTACATCCTAGCTTCACCTCCTGAGAACAACAGCGTGCAAATACCCAGTTTAACCCCCTACTCTACCTGAACATATTAATATTGTCTGCATGTAAGTCATGATTTTCCTCTTATTTTATTCCAACTAAAACTTTTGTCTTAATAACAGTCAGAAGAAGATGAATCCCAGAAGGATCTGGTACATGTGGATGAAGTGGTCGCAAAAACCAGCATGACCCAGCGCCAGACACCGTGGCACGACAGCTGCCTGACGAACCTGACTCTGGAGAACTTTGAGAATCTCGTCCTGTTAAGAGAAGCCATCGACAGGAATGAGAAAGAGTTCCAGGAGATTCGTCAGAAGTTGATAAAGTAAGGTTCAACAGCACAGCTGATAAACACCTTATTTTACTTTCAGTCTGTCAACGGCTATTATGAAAAGGTCCGCCTGGACCGTAGAATGATGAACTGCTCTGACTGTAAATGTGTTCATCCAGGATTGTGGAAGAGGTCCGAAACCTGCCCGTCAATAAAGAGCGGGAGCTCCAGGCCCAGAGGGAAAAAGAGATGGCTACCACCTTGACGGACAACTTGTTGGGTGATGACATCGCCTCTGGCCAGGCTGGAGATATTCTGTCCACTTTCATCGCTCTGGAAGAGGTGAAGAAATACTGTTACTGAGCACAAACACTTGAAGCACCGTAATCAGATGAGAAGTGTATCTTGTTCCTCTAGAAATAAGACTTCTATTTACTCTGAGCTTTCTTCTCTGTTTCAGGCCAACCTTCTGGATTCACGGACAACAACTGACGTGTTTGGTGAAGGTTTGGTGCAGGAAGGGATTCGCAGGCTGGCCAGAGAAGCTGTGACCGATTCCCTGTTGCGCAGCAAGTCTTCAGTAATGTCCGTGACCCATAGTAATTAAGTCATGCTGAAGCATTGACTATTGATCCTTGGTGGGATGTTATTGGACTTCTGTGCTAGTCACAGTTTGTCCATAACAAACAGCACGTTCAAACACAAGGTTGCTTATAAGTGTACTTGGTACAGAGCACCTTGGGTCAGAGGTAAGTTACCGACATCGAGGTCTTGTCGTCTGACCTGTGGCTGCGTGTTTCGGATGCATTGGTAAAGAGAGGTGCTGAGCTGTGAGCTGATCACCATCTGATGAGTTGAATCAGGTGGCAGCTAAACCTGCCAGACAAACCTGACAGGCCCAAACGAGTAGTCTGTGTCTGCCAGGGAAAGCTGGCAGAGGACTCTGATTTTCATCTCTGAACTCTCATCTCCAAGGGAGCTTCTCACATGTTCTGGAGGAGGTTGGAGACACTGATTCAGAATTGACCTTGTTGAAGACCTCAGTTGTGGAAGCAACTGTTCATAGCTGTTGCCAAAACCTTGTCCGTGCCTGTTATGATGGCAACCAAAGAACCTGTTGGTGAACACCAGCAGTGAGGGAGGCTGTCAAGCGGAAGAAGGAGAATCGGGGCACTCTTGATTCCGCTGATTGGCACAGACAAGTAAATAAGGTAGCAGCTTTGGCAGTGGCAGAAGCGAAATCCAGGGCATGTGAGGAGTCTGTAGAGTTAATGGAGACTGATTTTCAGGTGTCTTCAAAGATGTTCTGGAAAAGGCTCCAACAACTCAGAAGGGGGAGGAGGGACATTGCCCAAACTGTGCTCAATAAGGGTGATGAAGCTCTGAACTCAGCTGAGGATATTGTTGGGCACCAGAAGGAACACTTTGAGAAGCTCCTAAAGCCGAGGAACATGCCTTCTACCCTGAAGGTTGAGCTGGAGACTTCCAGGGAGGCAGAATTCGTCTGTGGCCAAAGTCACTGATGTAGTGAAAAAGCTTCACAGTGACAAGGCACTAGAGTGGATGAGATTCGCCTGGAATTGCTGAAAGCTCTTGCATGGACCTCAGAAAGCTCTCAATTTACCAGCTGAACTACATCCCCACCCTGGTCACGGACACAAGCGGTTGAAATGAGGTTATGTCCTCTGTTATCTGGGAGAGTCTCAGAGTAGAGCCGCTGCTCCTTCTCATTGAGAGGAGCCAGCTGAGGTTGTTGGGGCGTCTGATAAGGATGTCCCCCCAGTTGCCTCCTGTTGGAGATGTACTGGGCACAGCCAGCTGGGAGGAGACCCCGAGGTAAACCTTGGACTTGCTGGAAGTATTATATCTCCTGGCTGGCCTGGGAGCGCCTTGGGATGCTGGAGACAGGGATGCCTGGGTTTCTGTGCTTCCCCCATTGCCACTGCAGGCCCTGAGCTGAATGAAGTGGATAAGAATATGAAAAAAGACGATTAGGCATTCCACAACATCTTCTGGGTGAAACTGGTTGTTAGGTAACATTAAGTAAAGTCCAGCGGTAAGAAGAGGTAAGTTTGTGTTTTTTTTTTATTTCTCTTGGCTCTGATTTAAACTCCTGCAGCCGTGTTTGAATCAGCTGGAGATGTTTAATGATCTTTTTGGAGTCAGTTTAGGTTTTTGATTCTTTATTGTTGAGATTTTAATACAAAGTTGTTCTGGTGATTTTTTTTCAGGGTGAAGATCTGAAGGCCACTAGTGCCATGGAGATAACAGCTGCTTGAGACCTGGTTTATTAATTTCTAACTGGTTTTGATCAGAGGAGGATGGGTCTCCCCTTGTGAGTCTTGGTTCCTCCCAAGGTTTCTTCCTCCAGCTTTGAGGGAGTTTTTTCCTTGCCACTGTCGCCTTTGGCTTGCTCACTGGGGGGTTTTATCTTCTATGTTTTGTTTCTTTTTACTTTTTTCTATCTGTACTTTTATTTGTTCATTTTTTTAAACTGGTGTCTCTTTGAATGACCTTCAATCAAAGAACTGGTAAGTAATACTTTTTAAAGACATTTTTAAAAATCTGTATTGTATTCTGAAATATTTTATTAAGAAATAAAAATATATTAATATTAAGAAATAGCCAGTTGTTTATATTGTCAGGAAATTGAAAAGAGCCTGGTAAACTAATTACAGACCAGTGGGTCTAAAATGATCACTGATAGCAGCTGTATGGAGCTCATCATTTCTTCATTAATATTCTGTGTCTTTATTTTATGCCCTGTTATAAACAGGAGGACAGAGGTACATCTGGCAGCTGGTGTGAAAGATGAAGAACATAGCGAGAGAGAGAGAGAGACGCAGCAGAAAGATGATGGTGATCAGGTGATGGAGAGAGGTTGAGCAGGCGAGGATGGAAAGGGAAGGGTGAGGAAGGAGAAATTAGAGGAATTTGGTGTAAAGAAGAGAATAGTACAAATAAACAGTGAAAAGAAAAAACTACAAAGCCTTGTCATTACTGCACTCTGTGAGAAAGGTGGAAAGTGTCACAAGCTCCTCCAAAATCCTCTCTAACCATGTTTAGACACAGTGGTGCTCAGTTCTGGAGATCTATGAGAGTTCATATCCAACACATGGTTCTAATACTCTGATACCCCTGAAGGTCTTCATGACCTGTTTCTGGTGTGTTAGATTAGGACTGGAGATAAACTCATCAGGGTCAGGATTGGACACCCTTGTTCTAACAGCAACTTCTGTCTCAGGTAAACTGTTGTCATGAAGTCTGCTAAATGTCACTTATACCTCCACATTAATTATGGCCGTGTACGTTATGTGGTCTACATGTGTTTACAGTAGAAGTCTTAGTAAGTGTGTAGAATTTAGAATTAAGAAAAAGCACAGGCTTTCCTGAGGGTTGATTTATGTCTCCCTGTTTTCAGGAAACAGTGCCTTCATAAATGTTAGTCAGTTGTGCACGCTAGCTATTGTTTCTCCCATTCTGGTTCTGCCAATTAACCCACACGTTTGTAGCTCCTAGAAATGCTCCTGACACTCGGAGGGTACTTAACCCATGTCTCCAACAATACATGCGAAGCCAGCCCCCGCAAACATGCTGAACCGCAGCTCCACTGCACCAGCTAACAGAACTATGCCTGCCAACATCACTTAGGAGTGATAAGAGGAAAGAGCACGGCCAATTGTGCTCACGAGTCATAGTGAAAAGAACTAAATTCTAAAATAAGACCTGAAATCTAGACTGTTATTATGTGTGTAAATCGAAAACTCAAAAGGAGCATTAAAAAAAAAAATCACTTTTTTCTCTTTTACTTTTTTTTTTTTACACTCTGTCCTTCTTCTACATAGCCTGGTGTGTGTGTGTGTGTGTTTGCATGTGGTTACATTTCAAGCACTGAAAACCTGTCAATTCAATTCAAATTTGGGGGGTAATATAGGGGGACAGGATCCAAAGTGTAGGCAAGGGCAACCGACCACAAATGGACTCGGATCAGCAGCAAGCAGACAGCAGAGGGCAGTTCAGCACACAGGGGAGAGAAAACAAAGGAGAAAATGATGATGTGTTTAGGAGTTTGAATAGACTGATGTGCAGCCTGTAAAGGAAGTAGATTAGAGAGACTGCAGCACTGATCAGGGACCTGTGAACAGAGAGCTGTACAGTCCAAATGTGTTAGTATTCTTACAAGCTCCATCAGCAAGGATAACAGTACAGTGCATTAATGGATTATCTGAGTCCCGTATTGAGTATTGTGGGGCCAAAACATTTATTTTATAATCAATGCAGAATTTAACTGGTAACCAGTGCAGGGACGAGAGAATAGGACACAGCTTCTCTGTGTCATGTAAGGAGAGTACATTACGCAGATTGGCAATATTACGTAGGTGGAAGAAGGCCATTTTAACTATGTAACAGATGTGTGCATCAAATGAGAAGCCAGAGTCAAAACAACTCCTGGGTTTTTTACAGTGCTGCTGGTTATGACTGAGAATCCATTTAATTTTACAGTAATATTTGCAATTTTTGGATTTATTCATATTTGGATCAATTAGTAAAACCTATGTTTTTTTCTGGATTAAGCAAAAACAAGTTGTGAGCCATTCAGTTCTTGTCCAGTTTATGTCTGCTCCAACATTCCTGCACATTTTAGTCTCTGTCTTGTGGAAAGCTTTCTATCCTACCTGCAAATTAGGATGGATAAGTGAACAGATTTGCCAGTATTGCTCTGCATCACAGCTGATCAAGATGGAGAGAAGAGTCTCTGCTTAAAGGGGCTTGGAAATCACTTTTTAAGAGAAAGACGTTTGGGGAGATGATGAAGAGAACGATCTTTCAGAATTTGAAGATCACATTTTTGTTGATTCAGGAGGAGGATGCTGGTGCCCTCTCAGCCCAACCCTCAGAACAACCATCTGCAGAACCTGAAGTAGGTGTAAGATGCTGTGCATGTGGTGTACGTCTGTAGCAGCAGAAAGACTCAGTCTACCTGCATCAAGTGCAGGAAATACATCTGCAGCTCACACACAGTACAACTCTGCCCCTCATGTGTTCTGTAGGCTGGCATGAACTGACTGTGTGTTCAGTGAGGCTGATGTGCTGATGTGGCTCTATTGGGTTAAAAAGCCAGTAATGCAGAGTGTCCAACCAGACCTACAGACATTGGCCGAGTAACACAAACACAAACAGCACAAGACTTCAGTCCATTTTGTAGCATTTTGTACTTTTATACTTGAGTAAAAAAATGTAAATCGTACTTCAGCTTTATTAGGAGCACCTGTACACCACTTCCATCCTGCAGTGATCTACTCAGCCAGTAGGTGGCAGCAGTGCAATAATGCCCATCATGCCCCAGCGTCTGTTCAAAAGCTTGAGCAGCTAATGCTGTCAGACACTCAACAGACAAGGTAATGCAGCTCAGAGCTGTGTGTGCTTTAGTTAAGGCCTTTTATAAGCGGATAACTTACCAACACACACATGAGAACAGTAAAGAAAAGGCATCAGTAGCGTTAGCATAGGCTGTATTTCTGCTAGCTAGTGAAAGAGGCTCTGATAACACAAGCTTGTAAAATGAGCGTCGCGAGCTCGCCAATATAGCAGTAACCTCCTCATTAAAAAGCCTGGCTTCTCCAACTAACATGAGCTGATGATGCAAAGATGACATCACTATTTCACATGTAGTTTTATTCAGCAAAGAGAATAGTTCATACATGTGAGTGACAGCAATATTACTAGTATAATAATCTTCTTCTTCTTATTAACTAGTAAAATGATTAGACAAGCAGAGGTAAAACTAGTCTAGAAACGCCCTGTATTGGATGATAACTATAAATAATACTACACTCCCATGAGGAGAACTTTGGAGATGATTTAATGAACACAGTGATGAAAAACCACAACTTTCTATAGGAATGTTATTAGTATTTATTTTAATATTAATGTTTTACTGAGGAAATAAACACTTGCTCAGAAAAGCCGCTTTTTAACTCTTAATTATCACAGATATCTAAAACATCTGCACAGAGCTGTATAGTTTTATATATTTTTAAATTATTTAATTTTTGTCACCTTGCAGTTACTTCTCTATCTAGATCAACATCATGAACCGAGCGGTGGAGCTTTTAAGGAGCAGACAGCAGCTGATCGAGTCTCAGACAGACGTGTTTCTGATGGAGGAGCTTCTTTAACCGCTCCGTTAGAAGAGATGACCGATCATCAGAGGAAGAAGGAAGAAGAAAGAGAGGAGAAAGCCCTTCTGTCTCCTAGCATGAGAACCTGAGGTGGCTTGTAATTAATGCTCACTCTTCTCTTCTCACATGTAGACTGAGTACAGCATTGGAAACTACCTCACTGCAATGTTCCAGTATATTGTGGAGCATCCCATTCTCCAGTTCCTCATCATGGTCATTGCTCTGGTTAACTGTGTCATCATCAGCGCCAAGACCATCTCAAGAATTGCCAAGGTGAGAACACTAAATCTTAACGCCACCAGATATTTTCAGACAGTCCGATCATGTTGCCTCTCCCACTGATTGACTAACTCTACAGCACAGCTCTGTGCTTCTATCAGTGTGTTTTGTAGGTGATGACGGGTGATGTTTCTGAGACTTTCAGAAACCCTGTATATTAAACTCCACTCTCTTTCTCACTGTAATTTCAGGACCATGAGACTGCATTCCTGATCTGGGAGCGGATCATCTTCACCGCTTTTATTTCAGAGATTGTTCTCAAATTGACCTGCGGTTTCAGTATTTTTTTGGTGGCATTGTTTTTTACAGTTTTCTCCTGGAACCTCCTCAAAATGTTTACTCCTATTAATCCATATTTTCCTTGTAGAAGGTTGCTGTGTCTCATCAAGTCTTATTTGATCTTTACTTCTTCTGTATCTGCAGAGCGGGTGGAATGTCCTGGATTTCTTGATCAATCTGGCTCTTAGATTGATCAAGGGTACAGATTCTTGCCCCCAAGCCAAAATAGGGTCATCAGGTGAGGAAAATTACAGTGACGTGTTCCCACATTTTAAGATCTCATCAGGTTTTTCATCTAGATCAATGGTCCTCATAAAGAAATGGACAAGAGGAGAGTGATGATGTATCTGTTTAGACCGAGTTTACAATTCTTAACTGTTCAATATTTGTGCTTCTTTCTTTTCTCCTTTTCCAGAATGCTGCGACTCTTTCGGCGTGTCAGGCTGTTTGCTTTCTTCTAGGGATTTTCCAGAGCACTCAACAGCATCTCCCGCTCCTTCTCTTGGGCATGGTGTAATGCTCTACGCTGTGTGTGAACAGCTTTGTCTTTAAATGTGCTCTAGATGTTTGGCCTGTGTGGAGTGATGCTGTTTGAGGATGATGTTCCATTTGCTTTTGGAGACTTCCCTACAGCCCTGTACACTCTGTTCATCTGCATCACCCATGGCTGGTTTAAAATCTACTATGGTTTTAAGGGGTAAGCAGCTCTTGTCTGGATCTCTGACTTTAACTAAATGAGTAAAAGTGTCAGTTCTGAAAGAGAACACTAGGTGAACATATGTGAGTGCAGTAAACTTCAGTGTACGTCCATCTGTTTTGGCACGTTTGTATTTGGTGAAGAGTCATATTTTATAGCCGCTCTACTGACAGTTTTGTCTAATTTAATATTCTGTCCATTTCAGTGTGGATGAAGCTCTTCGCTATGCTGCATTGGTGTACTTCTTCATCTTCAGCTGTGGGTTCATCTTCCTGAACATTTTTAGTTCTGTGATTATCATGAATCAAGAACTAGCTGTGGAAGCAGATTCCACTAAGGTAAGCCTGCTTTACATCCTAGCTTCACCTCCTGAGAACAACAGTGTGCAAATACCCAGTTTAACCCCCTACTTAAAGATACGCAAGATGAACATATTAATATTGTCTGCATATAAGTCATTTTTCTTTCTCTATATTTATTCAAACTGAATTATTTTTGTCACAATAACAGTCAGAAGAAGATGAATCCCAGAAGGATCTGGTACATGTGGAGGAAATAGTCGCATAAACCAGCATGACCCAGCGCCAGACACAGTCTCATGACAGGTGTCTCACGAACCTGACTTTTGACAAAATCTGGTCCTGTTAAGTTTGGCCATTGACCGGAATGAGTTCCAGGAGATTCGCCAGAAGTTGATGAAGTATGGGTCAACAGCACAGCTAATAAACACCTTATTTTACTTTCAGTCTGTCAACGGCTATTATGAAAAGGTCCGCCTGGACCGTAGAATGATGCACTGCTCTGACTGTAAATGTGTTCATCCAGGATTGTGGATGAGGTCCGAAACCTGCCCATCAATAAAGAGCGGGAGCTCCAGGCCCAGACGGAGAAAGAGATGGCCACCACCTTGACGGACAACTTGTTGGGTGATGACATCGCCTCTGGCCATGATATTCTGTCTACTTTCATCGCTCTGGAAGAGGTGAAGAAATACTGTTACTTAGCACAAACACTTGAAGCACTGTAATCAGATGAGAAGTGTATCTTGTTCCTCTAGAAATAAGACTTCTATTTACTCTGAGCTTTCTTCTCTGTTTCAGGCCAACCTTCTGTTTTCTATCAACCTTTTATTTTATATTCCTGTTAAAAACAGAAGGACAGAGGTGGACATCTGGCAACTGGTCTAAAAGATGAATAGTGAGAGATAGATATAGAGATAGAGATGCAGCAGAAAGATGATGGAGAGAGGTTAAGCAGTCGAGGATGGAAAGAGAAGGGCGAGGAAGGAGAAATAGGTGGAATTTGACCTGATGGAAAGAAGATTGATGTTCAGATAAACAGTTAAAAGAAAAAAACTACACAGCCTCGTCATTACTGCACTTTGTGACAACGCTGGGGTGTGTGGATATTGTAAGATTACTGTGGATATAAGTGTAAATATTGTTCAAAATAAATATATTTGATAACCGCCTTTTCTATCTTGTTTGCTTAATTTGGTATCAGCTAGCTAGCTGAGACTTTGTAAAACGCGTAGCTAGTCGCTAATAAGCTAGCATGTTAGCGAGCTAGCTGAATATTCAGAATTAACCAGCTAACGTTTTAAAGAGGGTCAAATATTGTGTTATGTGCTAAATATGAGATACATGGTCATAAATGTAATAAACTGCATTATGGACAGTTTACTTAGCTAGTGAAGTTATAATCAAACTCAAAAATACTGAATAACATGAAGTTACTTCAGAGAAGACGGCTATGAAGCTAGCACTAGCTAGCTAACTTACTGTTAGCTATGTTGATGGTTTCAGGGCAGCTTGGTGAAACTACTTACTGAAATGTATTATTAATAAGAAAATTAGGAGTGATATTTCATGAACTTGTCCCTCAGTAGATGATGAGTTAGCACTAATGTTATATTAATTGGGGTTTTGGGTGTTTTTTCATTCATTTAATGTAATGTTTAGCTTCTACAGTCTCCACTCACTCTGTGTAGGATTTGTACAGTAGGGGTTGGCTCTGTTCTCTTGTCTGCACTCATATTAACGGCCTGTGCTCCACCCATAACTTCATTACTTTAATGCTTTTTGTAGACCCACATGATATAAATTATGTAATTTACAAAAATCTAATTTATCCTGTGTGTTTTTTCTTTATTTTGGTTAGTTTGGAGGTGAGTGAGTGAGACTGTGGAATAGTTTAATTTTAAACTTATTATTAGCACTGCTGAGATAAATAATTATTAGCACTGCTGAGGTAAATTATTATTAGCACTGCTGAGGTAAATAATTATTAGCAATACTGAGATAAATTATTATTAGCACTGCTGAGGTAAATTATTATTAGCACTGCTGAGGTAAATAATTATTAGCAATGCAGAGGTAAATAATTATTAGCACTACTGAGATAAATAATTATTAGCACTGCTGAGATAAATTATTATTAGCACTACTGAGGTAAATTATTATTAGCAATATTGAGGTAAATTATTATTAGCAATGCTGAGATGGAATTATTATTAGCACTGCTGAGGTAAATAATTATTAGCACTGCTGAGGTAAATAATTATTAGTACTGCTGAGGTAAATTATTATGCAGACTCTGAGGTAAATAATTATTAGCACTGCTGAGGTAAATAATTATTAGTACTGCTGAGGTAAATTATTATTAGCACTGCTGAGGTAAATAATTATTAGTACTGCTGAGGTAAATTATTATGCAGACTCTGAGGTAAATAATTATTAGCACTGCTGAGGTAAATAATTATTAGTACTGCTGAGGTAAATTATTATGCAGACTCTGAGGTAAATTATTATTAGCACTGCTGAGATGAAATTATTATTAGCACTGCTGAGGTAAATAATTATTAGCACTGCTGAGGTAAATTATTATTAGCACTACTGACGTAAATTATTATTAGCAATGCTGAGGTAAATAATTATTAGTACTGCTGAGGTAAATTATTATGCAGACTCTGAGGTAAATAATTATTAGCGCTGCTGAGGTAAATAATTATTAGTAGTGCTGACGTAAATTATTATGCAGACTCTGAGGTAAATTATTATGCATACTCTGAGGTAAACTAATATTAGCAATGCTGAGATGAAATTACTATTTGCACTGCTGAGGTAAATTATTATTAGCACTGCTGAGATGAAATTATTATTAGCAATGCTGAGATGAAATTATTATTAGGACTGCTGTGTGCTGAGGTAAATTATTATTAGCACTGCTGAGATTAAATTATTATTAGCACTAGCCGAGTGCTGAGGTAAATTATTATTAGCACTGCTGAGATAAATAATTATTAGCAATGCTGAGGTAAATAATTATTAGCACTGCTGAGGTAAATAATTATTAGAACTGATGAGTGCTGAGGTAAATAATTATTAGCAATGCTGAGGTAAATAATTATTAGTACTGCTGAGGTAAATTATTATGCAGACTCTGAGGTAAATAATTATTAGCGCTGCTGAGGTAAATAATTATTAGTTGTGTTGACGTAAATTATTATGCAGACTCTGAGGTAAATTATTATGCATACTCTGAGGTAAACTATTATTAGCAATGCTGAGATGAAATTACTATTTGCACTGCTGAGGTAAATTATTATTAGCACTGCTGAGATGAAATTATTATTAGCAATGCTGAGATGAAATTATTATTAGGACTGCTGTGTGCTGAGGTAAATTATTATTAGCACTGCTGAGATTAAATTATTATTAGCACTTGCCGAGTGCTGAGGTAAATTTTTATTAGCACTGCTGAGTGCTGAGTTTAATAATTATTAGCACTGCTGAGGTAAATAATTATTAGCACTGCTGAGGTAAATTATTATTAGCACTACTGAGGTAAATAATTATTAGCACTGCTGAGGTAAATAATTATTAGCACTGCTGAGGTAAATTATTATTAGCAATGCTGAGAT
Source organism: Salminus brasiliensis (assembly GCF_030463535.1). NCBI lineage: Eukaryota > Metazoa > Chordata > Actinopteri > Characiformes > Bryconidae > Salminus > Salminus brasiliensis. The sequence goes on along the minus strand of NC_132885.1, from coordinate 29,112,363 downwards.
AAATTATTATTAGCAATGCTGAGGTAAATAATTATTAGCAGTGCTGAGGTAAATTACTATTAGCAATGCTGAGGTAAATAATTATTTGCTCTGCTGAGGTAAATTATTATTAGCAATGCTGAGGTAAATAATTATTAGCAATGCTGAGGTAAATAATTATTAGCACTGCTGAGGTAAATATTTATTAGCACTGCTAAGGTAAATAATTATTAGCACTGCTGAGGTAAATAATTATTAGCAATGCTAAGGTAAATAATTATTAGCACTGCTGAGGTAAATAATTATTAGCACTGCTGAGGTAAATAATTATTAGCACTGCTAAGGTAAATAATTATTAGCACTGCTGAGGTAAATAATTATTAGCAATGCTAAGGTAAATAATTATTAGCACTGCTGAGGTAAATAATTATTAGCACTGCTGAGGTAAGTTATTATTAGCATTTACATTGCCCGCTGCGTCCGCAAAGCAACCACCATTGTGGATGACCCCACCCACCCTTCACACAGACTGTTCTCCCTCCTGCCATCAGGAAGAAGGTACCGCAGCATCAGGTCCAACACGACCAGACTCTGCAATAACTTCTTCCCCCAAGCCATCAGACTGAAAGTAGGGTGTCGGATTAAAAAAAACTAGCTTTCTACAAAACCACCTTCTCCAGTTTTAACTGGATGCACAAGAAAATAGAAATGAAGCTCCAGTCACTGGTTAATCAGTATTCCTCCCTACAAATGAAGACACCATGAAGACTAAAGAAAGAACACTCCACACAGCTCTGAGAAATGGTTATTGGTGAGTGTGAGTCAGGGAATGGAGACAAAACAATTTCCAAGTCACTGAACTTCACCTGGAGTTCTGTTAAATCCATCATTCAGAAATGGAATATGACACATGTGTAAATCTGCCTAGAGCCGGCCAGTCATAGGTGTCTTGGTGGCCTTCCTCTCTAGCCTCCTTCTTGCACGGTCACTCAGTTTGTGAGGACAGCCCTGCTCTAGAAAGATTTACGTGTGCCATATTCCTTCCATTTCTAAATTTAATTTAATTTCTTTTGTAAATTATTGTGACAAAAAAAATAAAATGATGTTGACCATGAAAGCAATAAAAGGGGAAACCATCCAATGGGCTGAATACTTTCATAGGCGCTGTAGGTCGTATATCACCTCCACATAAATAAGGGCACTATAGACTACTGTACTGTAAATCATCTGCAAACTGGTAAATCTGGTCTCTTCATTTCACTGTGATATAGAGAGACTATTCTCACAGGTCTCAGGTCAGTACCAGTAATTACCATTCACAGTTTCTCACTTCCTGTTCTGTTTGAGTATTTAAGCTTCATCCAAAACTCTTTTCTAACATCCAGCAAAACAAACGCTGATCTTACATTCAAGTTTTTCTTTGATCTCTGTTTATGCTTTATGAAACTTTGTGTAATTAAATCTGACATATGAAAATATTTAAACCTGCACAAGCCTTCATTTTCTATCTTTCCTCTTTCTTAGAGTGTCAGAACTGTCTGTATTTAAATGTAAAGGTAAATATTCAGCAGTTCCTGATTGTCACTCTCCGGCCTACCTGTGATTAGTAGCTTAGTGTGTTAAAATTATTACCTGTCCACATCTTAACTCATTGAATTTATGCAGTATAACAAATATTAAATATTATTTTATTATTAAATAAGCAGGCATTAAATGTGGTATTCACTTTAATGTGGCTACAATGTAAGTTTCAGTCTTTACCAAAAACCTGCAGATCAGTGCCCTCTACTGGTCACGTGTCCGACATTCTTGATGAATTTAAAATTTTCAATAAATATTTCTTTATTATTTAATAAACGTCCCTTACCCCATAAGCAGTCAATCCCCCAGACATGTTTGATATCTGAAGGTGCTTATTATGAGGGGAATATAATGATAAAAATGTATAAATGTGAAATCTAAATATAAATTTTGTAACTTTTGTTGATGTAAATTCCCAATATAAAATATGATAAAAATATCAGTGTGTTTGATGTGGAACAGACTGTAACATATCTTATATTTATAAAACAATGAAATCTTTAGTTTATGGATTTTCTTCTTTTTCATTTTTAAACACATCGTTGATGAAATTTTTCTTTAGACAAGTTTTTTTTTAAAGAAGCTGCAGAAAAGTTTATTTACTTATTTGCAAGCTCTGTATTTCCTTCAGGTAATGCTAATCTGTAATATCACAATACGGGTAGTGTATCGAACACAACCTAAACCTTTATATTTCATCAATATTCATTATTTTTTCTTTAAAGTGGAGCTAAATTGTCTGTTAACACAAATTCAGAATGACTTCAGTGAAACACTTCCAGCAATAAAGGGGTTGGTTTTATCAACCGGAAGTTGATCCTCCATGTTTACAGTTGTCAGTGAACCGCCTATAAATATAAGTATATCTATAAAAAATATTCTGTTCTAATAATTCTAATATTTTAATCTTCATTTTTATTGATCAGTGACCACTAGATAATATCATATATGAATATTCTGTCCATTTACAATCACTTAGTATTCAGATCAACGACATGTGATCAGTCCTCGTGACCCAACTAGACTAGCATATGCGCTAACTAGCAGATGCGCTTGTCGGCTGGGTGACGTTTGATGGTGGAACGTTTATGACGTCATAGAGTGAGAGAGATTCCATGGTAACGAACAGAGCGGCGGAGCTTTTAAGGAGCAGACAGCAGCTGATCGAGTCTCAGAAGAGATGAGCGATCGCCAAAAGAAGAAGAAGAAGGAGGAAGTAAGAGAGGAGAAAGCCCTTCTGTCTCCCAGCAGACAGAACCAGAAGCACCTCGCCATGCTCAAGGTGGACCAGGTTCTTTTTTACCTGTTCTCTTAAACTTCTCCATTTACCTGTTTTTTCAGGTTCTTTCCAGAGCTTTTGGTAAATACATTTTGTGTAAGATGTGTGTATGGATATAGAGTCTAAATGAATGTCTGTCTTTTTGGGGGCAGAAAACATCTAAAACCTCTTTGGAACCACAGTCCGTGATGGAGGAAGTGGAGGAACCAGGAGAGGGCTTCATGGAGCTGCTCCACGAAAATGTAAGAAAGACAAAGGAGTTTCACTTCAGTAATGAACTATAAGGAGTCACTGGGTTTAATCCATCATGTCCTGAGTTGTGGAATTGCTCTACTATAAATCCTAAGACCTTTATAAGACCAGCTTTGGCTCTTCACTGGGCCTTTGAGTCCTGACCAAAAGTTCTGAGATGTTAATAATTCTCACTCTTCTCTTCTCACATGTAGACGGAGTACAACATTGGAAACTACATCTCTGCAATGTTCCAGTATATTGTGGAGCACCCAATTGTCCAGTTCCTCATCCTGGTCATTGCACTCCTCAACTGCATCATCATCAGCGTCCAGACCAACTCGAGGATTGCCAAGGTGAGAACCCTAAATCTTGAAGTCACCAGATATTTTCAGACAGTTCGATCATGTTCCCTCTCCCACTGACTGACTAACCCTACAGTACAGTTCTGTGCTTCTGTCAGTGTGTTTTGTAGGACAGGTGATGTTTCTGGTACTTGTGTTTGAGTGTACTTTCAGAAACCCTGTATATTAAACTCCACTCTCTTTCTGACTGTAATTTCAGGACCATGAGACTGCATTCCTGATCTGGGAGTGGATCATCTTCACCGCTTTCATTTCAGAGATTGTTCTCAAGTTCACCTACGGTTTCAGGATTTTCTGGATGGTACTGTTTTTTTCTCAAAATGTTTACTTCTATTAATCCATATTTTCCTTGTAGAAGGTTGCTGTGTCTCATCAAGTCTTATTTGATCATTATTTCTTCTGTATCTGCAGAGTGGGTGGAATGTCCTGGATTTCTTGGTCAGTCTGGGTCTGATGGTGGGGTACAGATTCTTGCCCCCAAGCCAAAATAGGATCATCAGGTGAGGAAAATTACAGTGACGTGTTCCCACATTTTAAAACTCCTCAGGTTTTTCATCTAGATCAGTGTTCCTCATAAAAGGATGGAAAAGAGGAGAGTGATGGTGTATCTGTTCAGACTGAGCTCACAGTTTGTAACTGTTCAATATTTGTGCTTCTTTCTTTTCTCCTTTTCCAGAACGCTGCGACTCTTTCGGAGTGTAAGGCTGTTTGCTTTTTCCGAGGGATTTTCCAGAGCACTCAACAGCATCGCCCGTTCCATGTCTGCACTGCTGAACATCTTCATCCTCATCATGTGCTTCATGGTGGTATGTGCTCTTCCACAATTCGTATTTGTATGATAAAATCTCAGAAACGATCCAAAAGATAAGGTCTCTGTACTTGTGTTTTGTTCATGGTGAAATGCTGTACGCTGTGTCTGAAATGCTCTGTTATTGATTGTGCTCTAGATGTTTGGCCTGTGTGGAGTGATGCTGTTTGGGGATGAAGTTCCATCTGCTTTTGGAGACTTCCCTACAGCCCTGTACACTCTGTTCATCTGCATCACCCAGAATGGCTGGTTTAAAATCTACTATGGATTTAAGGGGTAAGCAGCTCTTGTCTGGATCTCTGACTATAACTAAATAAGTAAAAGTGTCAGTTCTGAAAGAGAACACTAGGTGAACATATGCGAGTGCAGTAAACTTCAGTGTACGTCCATCTGTTTTGGCACGTTTGTATTTGGTGAAGATTCATATTTTATAGCCGCTCTACTGACAGTTTTGTCTAATTTAATATTCTGTCCATTTCAGTGTGGATGAAGCTCTTCGCTATGCTGCATTGGTGTACTTCTTCATCTTCAGCTGTGGGTTCATCTTCCTGAACATTTTTAGTTCTGTGATTATCATGAATCAAGAACTAGCTGTGGAAGCAGATTCCACTAAGGTAAGCCTGCTTTACATCCTAGCTTCACCTCCTGAGAACAACAGTGTGCAAATACCCAGTTTAACCCCCTACTTAAAGATACGCAAGATGAACATATTAATATTGTCTGCATATAAGTCATTTTTCTTTCTCTATATTTATTCAAACTGAATTATTTTTGTCACAATAACAGTCAGAAGAAGATGAATCCCAGAAGGATCTGGTACATGTGGAGGAAATAGTCGCATAAACCAGCATGACCCAGCGCCAGACACAGTCTCATGACAGGTGTCTCACGAACCTGACTTTTGACAAAATCTGGTCCTGTTAAGTTTGGCCATTGACCGGAATGAGTTCCAGGAGATTCGCCAGAAGTTGATGAAGTATGGGTCAACAGCACAGCTAATAAACACCTTATTTTACTTTCAGTCTGTCAACGGCTATTATGAAAAGGTCCGCCTGGACCGTAGAATGATGCACTGCTCTGACTGTAAATGTGTTCATCCAGGATTGTGGATGAGGTCCGAAACCTGCCCATCAATAAAGAGCGGGAGCTCCAGGCCCAGACGGAGAAAGAGATGGCCACCACCTTGACGGACAACTTGTTGGGTGATGACATCGCCTCTGGCCATGATATTCTGTCTACTTTCATCGCTCTGGAAGAGGTGAAGAAATACTGTTACTTAGCACAAACACTTGAAGCACTGTAATCAGATGAGAAGTGTATCTTGTTCCTCTAGAAATAAGACTTCTATTTACTCTGAGCTTTCTTCTCTGTTTCAGGCCAACCTTCTGTTTTCTATCAACCTTTTATTTTATATTCCTGTTAAAAACAGAAGGACAGAGGTGGACATCTGGCAACTGGTCTAAAAGATGAATAGTGAGAGATAGATATAGAGATAGAGATGCAGCAGAAAGATGATGGAGAGAGGTTAAGCAGTCGAGGATGGAAAGAGAAGGGCGAGGAAGGAGAAATAGGTGGAATTTGACCTGATGGAAAGAAGATTGATGTTCAGATAAACAGTTAAAAGAAAAAAACTACACAGCCTCGTCATTACTGCACTTTGTGACAACGCTGGGGTGTGTGGATATTGTAAGATTACTGTGGATATAAGTGTAAATATTGTTCAAAATAAATATATTTGATAACCGCCTTTTCTATCTTGTTTGCTTAATTTGGTATCAGCTAGCTAGCTGAGACTTTGTAAAACGCGTAGCTAGTCGCTAATAAGCTAGCATGTTAGCGAGCTAGCTGAATATTCAGAATTAACCAGCTAACGTTTTAAAGAGGGTCAAATATTGTGTTATGTGCTAAATATGAGATACATGGTCATAAATGTAATAAACTGCATTATGGACAGTTTACTTAGCTAGTGAAGTTATAATCAAACTCAAAAATACTGAATAACATGAAGTTACTTCAGAGAAGACGGCTATGAAGCTAGCACTAGCTAGCTAACTTACTGTTAGCTATGTTGATGGTTTCAGGGCAGCTTGGTGAAACTACTTACTGAAATGTATTATTAATAAGAAAATTAGGAGTGATATTTCATGAACTTGTCCCTCAGTAGATGATGAGTTAGCACTAATGTTATATTAATTGGGGTTTTGGGTGTTTTTTCATTCATTTAATGTAATGTTTAGCTTCTACAGTCTCCACTCACTCTGTGTAGGATTTGTACAGTAGGGGTTGGCTCTGTTCTCTTGTCTGCACTCATATTAACGGCCTGTGCTCCACCCATAACTTCATTACTTTAATGCTTTGTGTAGACCCACATGATATAAATTATGTAATTTACAAAAATCTAATTTATCCTGTGTGTTTTTTCTTTATTTTGGTTAGTTTGGAGGTGAGTGAGTGAGACTGTGGAATAGTTTAATTTTAAACTTATTATTAGCACTGCTGAGATAAATAATTATTAGCACTGCTGAGGTAAATTATTATTAGCACTGCTGAGGTAAATAATTATTAGCAATACTGAGATAAATTATTATTAGCACTGCTGAGGTAAATTATTATTAGCACTGCTGAGGTAAATAATTATTAGCAATGCAGAGGTAAATAATTATTAGCACTACTGAGATAAATAATTATTAGCACTGCTGAGGTAAATTATTATTATCAATGCTGAGGTAAATAATTATTAGCAATGCTGAGGTAAATAATTATTAGCACTGCTGAGGTAAATAATTATTAGCACTGCTGAGGTAAATAATTATTATCAATGCTGAGGTAAATTATTATTAGCACTGCTGAGATAAATAATTATTATCAATGCTGAGGTAAATAATTATTAGCACTGCTAAGGTAAATTATTAGCAATGCTGAGGTAAATAATTATTAGCACTGCTGAGGTAAATTATTATTAGCACTGCTAAGATAAATAATTATTATCAATGCTGAGGTAAATTATTATTAGCACTGCTGAGATAAATAATTATTAGCACTGCTGAGGTAAATAATTATTAGCAATGCTGAGGTAAATTATTATTAGCACTGCTGAGGTAAATAATTATTAGCACTGCTGAGGTAAATTATTATTAGCAATATTGAGGTAAATTATTATTAGCAATGCTGAGATGGAATTATTATTAGCACTGCTGAGGTAAATAATTATTAGCACTGCTGAGGTAAATAATTATTAGTACTGCTGAGGTAAATAATTATTAGTACTGCTGAGGTAAATTATTATGCAGACTCTGAGGTAAATAATTATTAGCACTGCTGAGGTAAATAATTATTAGTACTGCTGAGGTAAATTATTATGCAGACTCTGAGGTAAATTATTATTAGCACTGCTGAGATGAAATTATTATTAGCACTGCTGAGGTAAATAATTATTAGCACTGCTGAGGTAAATTATTATTAGCACTACTGAGGTAAATTATTATTAGCAATGCTGAGGTAAATAATTATTAGAACTGATGAGTGCTGAGGTAAATAATTATTAGCGCTGCTGAGGTAAATAATTATTAGTAGTGCTGACGTAAATTATTATGCAGACTCTGAGGTAAATTATTATGCATACTCTGAGGTAAACTATTATTAGCAATGCTGAGATGAAATTACTATTTGCACTGCTGAGGTAAATTATTATTAGCACTGCTGAGATGAAATTATTATTAGCAATGCTGAGATGAAATTATTATTAGGACTGCTGTGTGCTGAGGTAAATTATTATTAGCACTGCTGAGATTAAATTATTATTAGCACTAGCCGAGTGCTGAGGTAAATTATTATTAGCACTAGCCGAGTGCTGAGGTAAATTATTATTAGCACTGCTGAGTGCTGAGTTCAATAATTATTAGCACTGCTGAGTTCAATAATTATTAGCACTGCTGAGGTAAATAGTTATTAGCACTGCTGAGGTAAATAGTTATTAGCACTGCTGAGGTAAATCATTATTAGCACTGCTGAGGTAAATTATTATTAGCACTGCTGAGGTAAATTATTAGCAATGCTGAGGTAAATCATTTTTAGCAATGCTGAGGTAAATTATTATGCAGACTCTGAGGTAAATTATTATTAGCAATATTGAGGTAAATTATTATTAGCAATGCTGAGGTAAATAATTATTAGCACTGCTAAGGTAAATAATTATTAGCACTGCTAAGGTAAATAATTATTAGCAATGCTGAGGTAAATAATTATTAGCACTGCTTAGGTAAATAATTATTAGCAATGCTGAGGTAAATAATTATTAGCACTGCTGAGGTAAATAATTATTAGCAATGCTGAGGTAAATAATTATTAGCACTGCTAAGGTAAATAATTATTAGCACTGCTTAGGTAAATAATTATTAGCAATGCTGAGGTAAATAATTATTAGCAATGCTGAGGTAAATAATTATTAGCACTGCTGAGGTAAATAATTATTAGCAATGCTGAGGTAAATAATTATTAGCAATGCTGAGGTAAATAATTATTAGCACTGCTAAGGTAAATAATTATTAGCACTGCTTAGGTAAATAATTATTAGCAATGCTGAGGTAAATAATTATTAGCAATGCTGAGGTAAATAATTATTAGCACTGCTGAGGTAAATAATTATTAGCAATGCTGAGGTAAATAATTATTAGCAATGCTGAGGTAAATAATTATTAGCACTGCTGAGGTAAATAATTATTAGCACTGCTTAGGTAAATCATTATTAGCACTGCTAAGGTAAATAATTATTAGCACTGCTTAGGTAAATAATTATTAGCAATGCTGAGGTAAATAATTATTAGCACTGCTGAGGTAAATAATTATTTGCAATGCTGAGGTAAGTTATTATTAGCATTTACACTGCCCGCTGCGTCCGCAAAGCAACCACCATTGTGGATGACCCCACCCACCCTTCACACAGACTGTTCTCCCTCCTGCCATCAGGAAGAAGGTACCGCAGCATCAGGTCCAACACGACCAGACTCTGCAATAACTTCTTCCCCCAAGCCATCAGACTGAAAGTAGGGTGTCGGATTAAAAAAAACTAGCTTTCTACAAAACCACCTTCTCCAGTTTTAACTGGATGCACAAGAAAATAGAAATGAAGCTCCAGTCACTGGTTAATCAGTATTCCTCCCTACAAATGAAGACACCATGAAGACTAAAGAAAGAACACTCCACACAGCTCTGAGAAATGGTTATTGGTGAGTGTGAGTCAGGGAATGGAGACAAAATAATTTCCAAGTCACTGAACTTCACCTGGAGTTCTGTTAAATCCATCATTCAGAAATGGAATATGACACATGTGTAAATCTGCCTAGAGCCGGCCAGTCATAGGTGTCTTGGTGGCCTTCCTCTCTAGCCTCCTTCTTGCACGGTCACTCAGTTTGTGAGGACAGCCCTGCTCTAGAAAGATTTACGTGTGCCATATTCCTTCCATTTCTAAATTTAATTTAATTTCTTTTGTAAATTATTGTGACAAAAAAAATAAAATGATGTTGACCATGAAAGCAATAAAAGGGGAAACCATCCAATGGACTGAATACTTTCATAGGCGCTGTAGGTCGTATATCACCTCCACATAAACAAGGGCACTATAGACTACTGTACTGTAAATCATCTGCAAACTGGTAAATCTGGTCTCTTCATTTCACTGTAATATAGAGAGACTATTCTCACAGGTCAGTACCAGTAATTACCATTCACAGTTTCTCACTTCCTGTTCTGTTTGAGTATTTAAGCTTCATCCAAAACTCTTTTCTAACATCCAGCAAAACAAACGCTGATCTTACATTCAAGTTTTTCTTTGATCTCTGTTTATGCTTTATGAAACTTTGTGTAATTAAATCTGACATATGAAAATATTTAAACCTGCACAAGCCTTCATTTTCTATCTTTCCTCTTTCTTAGAGTGTCAGAACTGTCTGTATTTAAATGTAAAGGTAAATATTCAGCAGTTCCTGATTGTCACTCTCCGGCCTACCTGTGATTAGTAGCTTAGTGTGTTAAAATTATTACCTGTCCACATCTTAACTCATTGAATTTATGCAGTATAACAAATATTAAATATTATTTTATTATTAAATAAGCAGGCATTAAATGTGGTATTCACTTTAATGTGGCTACAATGTAAGTTTCAGTCTTTACCAAAAACCTGCAGATCAGTGCCCTCTACTGGTCACGTGTCCGACATTCTTGATGAATTTAAAATTTTCAATAAATATTTCTTTATTATTTAATAAACGTCCCTTACCCCATAAGCAGTCAATCCCCCAGACATGTTTGATATCTGAAGGTGCTTATTATGAGGGGAATATAATGATAAAAATGTATAAATGTGAAATCTAAATATAAATTTTGTAACTTTTGTTGATGTAAATTCCCAATATAAAATATGATAAAAATATCAGTGTGTTTGATGTGGAACAGACTGTAACATATCTTATATTTATAAAACAATGAAATCTTTAGTTTATGGATTTTCCTCTTTTTCATTTTTAAACACATCGTTGATGAAATTTTTCTTTAGACAAGTTTTTTTTTAAAGAAGCTGCAGAAAGGTTTATTTACTTATTTGCAAGCTCTGTATTTCCTTCAGGTAATGCTAATCTGTAATATCACAATACGGGTAGTGTATCGAACACAACCTAAACCTTTATATTTCATCAATATTCATTATTTTTTCTTTAAAGTGGAGCTAAATTGTTAACTGTTAACACAAATTCAGAATGACTTCAGTGAAACACTTCCAGCAATAAAGGGGTTGGTTTTATCAACCGGAAGTTGATCCTCCATGTTTACAGTTGTCAGTGAACCGCCTATAAATATAAGTATATCTATAAAAAATATTCTGTTCTAATAATTCTAATATTTTAATCTTCATTTTTATTGATCAGTGACCACTAGATAATATCATATATGAATATTCTGTCCATTTACAATCACTTAGTATTCAGATCAACGACATGTGATCAGTCCTCGTGACCCAACTAGACTAGCATATGCGCTAACTAGCAGATGCGCTTGTCGGCTGGGTGACGTTTGATGGTGGAACGTTTATGACGTCATAGAGTGAGAGAGATTCCATGGTAACGAACAGAGCGGCGGAGCTTTTAAGGAGCAGACAGCAGCTGATCGAGTCTCAGAAGAGATGAGCGATCACCAAAAGAAGAAGAAGAAGGAGGAAGTAAGAGAGGAGAAAGCCCTTCTGTCTCCCAGCAGACAGAACCAGAAGCACCTCGCCATGCTCAAGGTGGACCAGGTTCTTTTTTACCTGTTCTCTTAAACTTCTCCATTTACCTGTTTTTTCAGGTTCTTTCCAGAGCTTTTGGTAAATACATTTTGTGTAAGATGTGTGTATGGATATAGAGTCTAAATGAATGTCTGTCTTTTTGGGGGCAGAAAACATCTAAAACCTCTTTGGAACCACAGTCCGTGATGGAGGAAGTGGAGGAACCAGGAGAGGGCTTCATGGAGCTGCTCCACGAAAATGTAAGAAAGACAAAGGAGTTTCACTTCAGTAATGAACTATAAGGAGTCACTGGGTTTAATCCATCATGTGCTGAGTTGTGGAATTGCTCTACTATAAATCCTAAGACCTTTATAAGACCAGCTTTGGCTCTTCACTGGGCCTTTGAGTCCTGACCAAAAGTTCTGAGATGTTAATAATTCTCACTCTTCTCTTCTCACATGTAGACGGAGTACAACATTGGAAACTACATCTCTGCAATGTTCCAGTATATTGTGGAGCACCCAATTGTCCAGTTCCTCATCCTGGTCATTGCACTCCTCAACTGCATCATCATCAGCGTCCAGACCAACTCGAGGATTGCCAAGGTGAGAACCCAAAATCTTGATGTCACCAGATATTTTCAGACAGTTCGATCATGTTCCCTCTCCCACTGACTGACTAACCCTACAGTACAGTTCTGTGCTTCTGTCAGTGTGTTTTGTAGGACAGGTGATGTTTCTGGTACTTGTGTTTGAGTGTACTTTCAGAAACCCTGTATATTAAACTCCACTCTCTTTCTGACTGTAATTTCAGGACCATGAGACTGCATTCCTGATCTGGGAGTGGATCATCTTCACCGCTTTCATTTCAGAGATTGTTCTCAAGTTCACCTACGGTTTCAGGATTTTCTGGATGGTACTGTTTTTTTCTCAAAATGTTTACTTCTATTAATCCATATTTTCCTTGTAGAAGGTTGCTGTGTCTCATCAAGTCTTATTTGATCATTATTTCTTCTGTATCTGCAGAGTGGGTGGAATGTCCTGGATTTCTTGGTCAGTCTGGGTCTGATGGTGGGGTACAGATTCTTGCCCCCAAGCCAAAATAGGATCATCAGGTGAGGAAAATTACAGTGACGTGTTCCCACATTTTAAAACTCCTCAGGTTTTTCATCTAGATCAGTGTTCCTCATAAAAGGATGGAAAAGAGGAGAGTGATGGTGTATCTGTTCAGACTGAGCTCACAGTTTGTAACTGTTCAATATTTGTGCTTCTTTCTTTTCTCCTTTTCCAGAACGCTGCGACTCTTTCGGAGTGTAAGGCTGTTTGCTTTTTCCGAGGGATTTTCCAGAGCACTCAACAGCATCGCCCGTTCCATGTCTGCACTGCTGAACATCTTCATCCTCATCATGTGCTTCATGGTGGTATGTGCTCTTCCACAATTCGTATTTGTATGATAAAATCTCAGAAACGATCCAAAAGATAAGGTCTCTGTACTTGTGTTTTGTTCATGGTGAAATGCTGTACGCTGTGTCTGAAATGCTCTGTTATTGATTGTGCTCTAGATGTTTGGCCTGTGTGGAGTGATGCTGTTTGGGGATGAAGTTCCATCTGCTTTTGGAGACTTCCCTACAGCCCTGTACACTCTGTTCATCTGCATCACCCAGAATGGCTGGTTTAAAATCTACTATGGATTTAAGGGGTAAGCAGCTCTTGTCTGGATCTCTGACTATAACTAAATAAGTAAAAGTGTCAGTTCTGAAAGAGAACACTAGGTGAACATATGCGAGTGCAGTAAACTTCAGTGTACGTCCATCTGTTTTGGCACGTTTGTATTTGGTGAAGATTCATATTTTATAGCCACTCTGCTGACAGTTTTGTCTAATTTAATATTCTGTCCATTTCAGTGTGGATGAAGCACTTCGCTATGCTGCGTTGGTGTACTTCTTCATCTTCATCTTCAGCTGTGGGTTCATCTTCCTTAACTTTTTTAGTTCTGTGATTATCACCAATCAAGAACTAGCTGTGGAAACGGATTCCACTAAGGTAAGCCTGCTTTACATCCTAGCTTCACCTCCTGAGAACAACAGCGTGCAAATACCCAGTTTAACCCCCTACTCTACCTGAACATATTAATATTGTCTGCATGTAAGTCATGATTTTCCTCTTATTTTATTCCAACTAAAACTTTTGTCTTAATAACAGTCAGAAGAAGATGAATCCCAGAAGGATCTGGTACATGTGGATGAAGTGGTCGCAAAAACCAGCATGACCCAGCGCCAGACACCGTGGCACGACAGCTGCCTGACGAACCTGACTCTGGAGAACTTTGAGAATCTCGTCCTGTTAAGAGAAGCCATCGACAGGAATGAGAAAGAGTTCCAGGAGATTCGTCAGAAGTTGATAAAGTAAGGTTCAACAGCACAGCTGATAAACACCTTATTTTACTTTCAGTCTGTCAACGGCTATTATGAAAAGGTCCGCCTGGACCGTAGAATGATGAACTGCTCTGACTGTAAATGTGTTCATCCAGGATTGTGGAAGAGGTCCGAAACCTGCCCGTCAATAAAGAGCGGGAGCTCCAGGCCCAGAGGGAAAAAGAGATGGCTACCACCTTGACGGACAACTTGTTGGGTGATGACATCGCCTCTGGCCAGGCTGGAGATATTCTGTCCACTTTCATCGCTCTGGAAGAGGTGAAGAAATACTGTTACTGAGCACAAACACTTGAAGCACCGTAATCAGATGAGAAGTGTATCTTGTTCCTCTAGAAATAAGACTTCTATTTACTCTGAGCTTTCTTCTCTGTTTCAGGCCAACCTTCTGGATTCACGGACAACAACTGACGTGTTTGGTGAAGGTTTGGTGCAGGAAGGGATTCGCAGGCTGGCCAGAGAAGCTGTGACCGATTCCCTGTTGCGCAGCAAGTCTTCAGTAATGTCCGTGACCCATAGTAATTAAGTCATGCTGAAGCATTGACTATTGATCCTTGGTGGGATGTTATTGGACTTCTGTGCTAGTCACAGTTTGTCCATAACAAACAGCACGTTCAAACACAAGGTTGCTTATAAGTGTACTTGGTACAGAGCACCTTGGGTCAGAGGTAAGTTACCGACATCGAGGTCTTGTCGTCTGACCTGTGGCTGCGTGTTTCGGATGCATTGGTAAAGAGAGGTGCTGAGCTGTGAGCTGATCACCATCTGATGAGTTGAATCAGGTGGCAGCTAAACCTGCCAGACAAACCTGACAGGCCCAAACGAGTAGTCTGTGTCTGCCAGGGAAAGCTGGCAGAGGACTCTGATTTTCATCTCTGAACTCTCATCTCCAAGGGAGCTTCTCACATGTTCTGGAGGAGGTTGGAGACACTGATTCAGAATTGACCTTGTTGAAGACCTCAGTTGTGGAAGCAACTGTTCATAGCTGTTGCCAAAACCTTGTCCGTGCCTGTTATGATGGCAACCAAAGAACCTGTTGGTGAACACCAGCAGTGAGGGAGGCTGTCAAGCGGAAGAAGGAGAATCGGGGCACTCTTGATTCCGCTGATTGGCACAGACAAGTAAATAAGGTAGCAGCTTTGGCAGTGGCAGAAGCGAAATCCAGGGCATGTGAGGAGTCTGTAGAGTTAATGGAGACTGATTTTCAGGTGTCTTCAAAGATGTTCTGGAAAAGGCTCCAACAACTCAGAAGGGGGAGGAGGGACATTGCCCAAACTGTGCTCAATAAGGGTGATGAAGCTCTGAACTCAGCTGAGGATATTGTTGGGCACCAGAAGGAACACTTTGAGAAGCTCCTAAAGCCGAGGAACATGCCTTCTACCCTGAAGGTTGAGCTGGAGACTTCCAGGGAGGCAGAATTCGTCTGTGGCCAAAGTCACTGATGTAGTGAAAAAGCTTCACAGTGACAAGGCACTAGAGTGGATGAGATTCGCCTGGAATTGCTGAAAGCTCTTGCATGGACCTCAGAAAGCTCTCAATTTACCAGCTGAACTACATCCCCACCCTGGTCACGGACACAAGCGGTTGAAATGAGGTTATGTCCTCTGTTATCTGGGAGAGTCTCAGAGTAGAGCCGCTGCTCCTTCTCATTGAGAGGAGCCAGCTGAGGTTGTTGGGGCGTCTGATAAGGATGTCCCCCCAGTTGCCTCCTGTTGGAGATGTACTGGGCACAGCCAGCTGGGAGGAGACCCCGAGGTAAACCTTGGACTTGCTGGAAGTATTATATCTCCTGGCTGGCCTGGGAGCGCCTTGGGATGCTGGAGACAGGGATGCCTGGGTTTCTGTGCTTCCCCCATTGCCACTGCAGGCCCTGAGCTGAATGAAGTGGATAAGAATATGAAAAAAGACGATTAGGCATTCCACAACATCTTCTGGGTGAAACTGGTTGTTAGGTAACATTAAGTAAAGTCCAGCGGTAAGAAGAGGTAAGTTTGTGTTTTTTTTTTATTTCTCTTGGCTCTGATTTAAACTCCTGCAGCCGTGTTTGAATCAGCTGGAGATGTTTAATGATCTTTTTGGAGTCAGTTTAGGTTTTTGATTCTTTATTGTTGAGATTTTAATACAAAGTTGTTCTGGTGATTTTTTTTCAGGGTGAAGATCTGAAGGCCACTAGTGCCATGGAGATAACAGCTGCTTGAGACCTGGTTTATTAATTTCTAACTGGTTTTGATCAGAGGAGGATGGGTCTCCCCTTGTGAGTCTTGGTTCCTCCCAAGGTTTCTTCCTCCAGCTTTGAGGGAGTTTTTTCCTTGCCACTGTCGCCTTTGGCTTGCTCACTGGGGGGTTTTATCTTCTATGTTTTGTTTCTTTTTACTTTTTTCTATCTGTACTTTTATTTGTTCATTTTTTTAAACTGGTGTCTCTTTGAATGACCTTCAATCAAAGAACTGGTAAGTAATACTTTTTAAAGACATTTTTAAAAATCTGTATTGTATTCTGAAATATTTTATTAAGAAATAAAAATATATTAATATTAAGAAATAGCCAGTTGTTTATATTGTCAGGAAATTGAAAAGAGCCTGGTAAACTAATTACAGACCAGTGGGTCTAAAATGATCACTGATAGCAGCTGTATGGAGCTCATCATTTCTTCATTAATATTCTGTGTCTTTATTTTATGCCCTGTTATAAACAGGAGGACAGAGGTACATCTGGCAGCTGGTGTGAAAGATGAAGAACATAGCGAGAGAGAGAGAGAGACGCAGCAGAAAGATGATGGTGATCAGGTGATGGAGAGAGGTTGAGCAGGCGAGGATGGAAAGGGAAGGGTGAGGAAGGAGAAATTAGAGGAATTTGGTGTAAAGAAGAGAATAGTACAAATAAACAGTGAAAAGAAAAAACTACAAAGCCTTGTCATTACTGCACTCTGTGAGAAAGGTGGAAAGTGTCACAAGCTCCTCCAAAATCCTCTCTAACCATGTTTAGACACAGTGGTGCTCAGTTCTGGAGATCTATGAGAGTTCATATCCAACACATGGTTCTAATACTCTGATACCCCTGAAGGTCTTCATGACCTGTTTCTGGTGTGTTAGATTAGGACTGGAGATAAACTCATCAGGGTCAGGATTGGACACCCTTGTTCTAACAGCAACTTCTGTCTCAGGTAAACTGTTGTCATGAAGTCTGCTAAATGTCACTTATACCTCCACATTAATTATGGCCGTGTACGTTATGTGGTCTACATGTGTTTACAGTAGAAGTCTTAGTAAGTGTGTAGAATTTAGAATTAAGAAAAAGCACAGGCTTTCCTGAGGGTTGATTTATGTCTCCCTGTTTTCAGGAAACAGTGCCTTCATAAATGTTAGTCAGTTGTGCACGCTAGCTATTGTTTCTCCCATTCTGGTTCTGCCAATTAACCCACACGTTTGTAGCTCCTAGAAATGCTCCTGACACTCGGAGGGTACTTAACCCATGTCTCCAACAATACATGCGAAGCCAGCCCCCGCAAACATGCTGAACCGCAGCTCCACTGCACCAGCTAACAGAACTATGCCTGCCAACATCACTTAGGAGTGATAAGAGGAAAGAGCACGGCCAATTGTGCTCACGAGTCATAGTGAAAAGAACTAAATTCTAAAATAAGACCTGAAATCTAGACTGTTATTATGTGTGTAAATCGAAAACTCAAAAGGAGCATTAAAAAAAAAAATCACTTTTTTCTCTTTTACTTTTTTTTTTTTACACTCTGTCCTTCTTCTACATAGCCTGGTGTGTGTGTGTGTGTGTTTGCATGTGGTTACATTTCAAGCACTGAAAACCTGTCAATTCAATTCAAATTTGGGGGGTAATATAGGGGGACAGGATCCAAAGTGTAGGCAAGGGCAACCGACCACAAATGGACTCGGATCAGCAGCAAGCAGACAGCAGAGGGCAGTTCAGCACACAGGGGAGAGAAAACAAAGGAGAAAATGATGATGTGTTTAGGAGTTTGAATAGACTGATGTGCAGCCTGTAAAGGAAGTAGATTAGAGAGACTGCAGCACTGATCAGGGACCTGTGAACAGAGAGCTGTACAGTCCAAATGTGTTAGTATTCTTACAAGCTCCATCAGCAAGGATAACAGTACAGTGCATTAATGGATTATCTGAGTCCCGTATTGAGTATTGTGGGGCCAAAACATTTATTTTATAATCAATGCAGAATTTAACTGGTAACCAGTGCAGGGACGAGAGAATAGGACACAGCTTCTCTGTGTCATGTAAGGAGAGTACATTACGCAGATTGGCAATATTACGTAGGTGGAAGAAGGCCATTTTAACTATGTAACAGATGTGTGCATCAAATGAGAAGCCAGAGTCAAAACAACTCCTGGGTTTTTTACAGTGCTGCTGGTTATGACTGAGAATCCATTTAATTTTACAGTAATATTTGCAATTTTTGGATTTATTCATATTTGGATCAATTAGTAAAACCTATGTTTTTTTCTGGATTAAGCAAAAACAAGTTGTGAGCCATTCAGTTCTTGTCCAGTTTATGTCTGCTCCAACATTCCTGCACATTTTAGTCTCTGTCTTGTGGAAAGCTTTCTATCCTACCTGCAAATTAGGATGGATAAGTGAACAGATTTGCCAGTATTGCTCTGCATCACAGCTGATCAAGATGGAGAGAAGAGTCTCTGCTTAAAGGGGCTTGGAAATCACTTTTTAAGAGAAAGACGTTTGGGGAGATGATGAAGAGAACGATCTTTCAGAATTTGAAGATCACATTTTTGTTGATTCAGGAGGAGGATGCTGGTGCCCTCTCAGCCCAACCCTCAGAACAACCATCTGCAGAACCTGAAGTAGGTGTAAGATGCTGTGCATGTGGTGTACGTCTGTAGCAGCAGAAAGACTCAGTCTACCTGCATCAAGTGCAGGAAATACATCTGCAGCTCACACACAGTACAACTCTGCCCCTCATGTGTTCTGTAGGCTGGCATGAACTGACTGTGTGTTCAGTGAGGCTGATGTGCTGATGTGGCTCTATTGGGTTAAAAAGCCAGTAATGCAGAGTGTCCAACCAGACCTACAGACATTGGCCGAGTAACACAAACACAAACAGCACAAGACTTCAGTCCATTTTGTAGCATTTTGTACTTTTATACTTGAGTAAAAAAATGTAAATCGTACTTCAGCTTTATTAGGAGCACCTGTACACCACTTCCATCCTGCAGTGATCTACTCAGCCAGTAGGTGGCAGCAGTGCAATAATGCCCATCATGCCCCAGCGTCTGTTCAAAAGCTTGAGCAGCTAATGCTGTCAGACACTCAACAGACAAGGTAATGCAGCTCAGAGCTGTGTGTGCTTTAGTTAAGGCCTTTTATAAGCGGATAACTTACCAACACACACATGAGAACAGTAAAGAAAAGGCATCAGTAGCGTTAGCATAGGCTGTATTTCTGCTAGCTAGTGAAAGAGGCTCTGATAACACAAGCTTGTAAAATGAGCGTCGCGAGCTCGCCAATATAGCAGTAACCTCCTCATTAAAAAGCCTGGCTTCTCCAACTAACATGAGCTGATGATGCAAAGATGACATCACTATTTCACATGTAGTTTTATTCAGCAAAGAGAATAGTTCATACATGTGAGTGACAGCAATATTACTAGTATAATAATCTTCTTCTTCTTATTAACTAGTAAAATGATTAGACAAGCAGAGGTAAAACTAGTCTAGAAACGCCCTGTATTGGATGATAACTATAAATAATACTACACTCCCATGAGGAGAACTTTGGAGATGATTTAATGAACACAGTGATGAAAAACCACAACTTTCTATAGGAATGTTATTAGTATTTATTTTAATATTAATGTTTTACTGAGGAAATAAACACTTGCTCAGAAAAGCCGCTTTTTAACTCTTAATTATCACAGATATCTAAAACATCTGCACAGAGCTGTATAGTTTTATATATTTTTAAATTATTTAATTTTTGTCACCTTGCAGTTACTTCTCTATCTAGATCAACATCATGAACCGAGCGGTGGAGCTTTTAAGGAGCAGACAGCAGCTGATCGAGTCTCAGACAGACGTGTTTCTGATGGAGGAGCTTCTTTAACCGCTCCGTTAGAAGAGATGACCGATCATCAGAGGAAGAAGGAAGAAGAAAGAGAGGAGAAAGCCCTTCTGTCTCCTAGCATGAGAACCTGAGGTGGCTTGTAATTAATGCTCACTCTTCTCTTCTCACATGTAGACTGAGTACAGCATTGGAAACTACCTCACTGCAATGTTCCAGTATATTGTGGAGCATCCCATTCTCCAGTTCCTCATCATGGTCATTGCTCTGGTTAACTGTGTCATCATCAGCGCCAAGACCATCTCAAGAATTGCCAAGGTGAGAACACTAAATCTTAACGCCACCAGATATTTTCAGACAGTCCGATCATGTTGCCTCTCCCACTGATTGACTAACTCTACAGCACAGCTCTGTGCTTCTATCAGTGTGTTTTGTAGGTGATGACGGGTGATGTTTCTGAGACTTTCAGAAACCCTGTATATTAAACTCCACTCTCTTTCTCACTGTAATTTCAGGACCATGAGACTGCATTCCTGATCTGGGAGCGGATCATCTTCACCGCTTTTATTTCAGAGATTGTTCTCAAATTGACCTGCGGTTTCAGTATTTTTTTGGTGGCATTGTTTTTTACAGTTTTCTCCTGGAACCTCCTCAAAATGTTTACTCCTATTAATCCATATTTTCCTTGTAGAAGGTTGCTGTGTCTCATCAAGTCTTATTTGATCTTTACTTCTTCTGTATCTGCAGAGCGGGTGGAATGTCCTGGATTTCTTGATCAATCTGGCTCTTAGATTGATCAAGGGTACAGATTCTTGCCCCCAAGCCAAAATAGGGTCATCAGGTGAGGAAAATTACAGTGACGTGTTCCCACATTTTAAGATCTCATCAGGTTTTTCATCTAGATCAATGGTCCTCATAAAGAAATGGACAAGAGGAGAGTGATGATGTATCTGTTTAGACCGAGTTTACAATTCTTAACTGTTCAATATTTGTGCTTCTTTCTTTTCTCCTTTTCCAGAATGCTGCGACTCTTTCGGCGTGTCAGGCTGTTTGCTTTCTTCTAGGGATTTTCCAGAGCACTCAACAGCATCTCCCGCTCCTTCTCTTGGGCATGGTGTAATGCTCTACGCTGTGTGTGAACAGCTTTGTCTTTAAATGTGCTCTAGATGTTTGGCCTGTGTGGAGTGATGCTGTTTGAGGATGATGTTCCATTTGCTTTTGGAGACTTCCCTACAGCCCTGTACACTCTGTTCATCTGCATCACCCATGGCTGGTTTAAAATCTACTATGGTTTTAAGGGGTAAGCAGCTCTTGTCTGGATCTCTGACTTTAACTAAATGAGTAAAAGTGTCAGTTCTGAAAGAGAACACTAGGTGAACATATGTGAGTGCAGTAAACTTCAGTGTACGTCCATCTGTTTTGGCACGTTTGTATTTGGTGAAGAGTCATATTTTATAGCCGCTCTACTGACAGTTTTGTCTAATTTAATATTCTGTCCATTTCAGTGTGGATGAAGCTCTTCGCTATGCTGCATTGGTGTACTTCTTCATCTTCAGCTGTGGGTTCATCTTCCTGAACATTTTTAGTTCTGTGATTATCATGAATCAAGAACTAGCTGTGGAAGCAGATTCCACTAAGGTAAGCCTGCTTTACATCCTAGCTTCACCTCCTGAGAACAACAGTGTGCAAATACCCAGTTTAACCCCCTACTTAAAGATACGCAAGATGAACATATTAATATTGTCTGCATATAAGTCATTTTTCTTTCTCTATATTTATTCAAACTGAATTATTTTTGTCACAATAACAGTCAGAAGAAGATGAATCCCAGAAGGATCTGGTACATGTGGAGGAAATAGTCGCATAAACCAGCATGACCCAGCGCCAGACACAGTCTCATGACAGGTGTCTCACGAACCTGACTTTTGACAAAATCTGGTCCTGTTAAGTTTGGCCATTGACCGGAATGAGTTCCAGGAGATTCGCCAGAAGTTGATGAAGTATGGGTCAACAGCACAGCTAATAAACACCTTATTTTACTTTCAGTCTGTCAACGGCTATTATGAAAAGGTCCGCCTGGACCGTAGAATGATGCACTGCTCTGACTGTAAATGTGTTCATCCAGGATTGTGGATGAGGTCCGAAACCTGCCCATCAATAAAGAGCGGGAGCTCCAGGCCCAGACGGAGAAAGAGATGGCCACCACCTTGACGGACAACTTGTTGGGTGATGACATCGCCTCTGGCCATGATATTCTGTCTACTTTCATCGCTCTGGAAGAGGTGAAGAAATACTGTTACTTAGCACAAACACTTGAAGCACTGTAATCAGATGAGAAGTGTATCTTGTTCCTCTAGAAATAAGACTTCTATTTACTCTGAGCTTTCTTCTCTGTTTCAGGCCAACCTTCTGTTTTCTATCAACCTTTTATTTTATATTCCTGTTAAAAACAGAAGGACAGAGGTGGACATCTGGCAACTGGTCTAAAAGATGAATAGTGAGAGATAGATATAGAGATAGAGATGCAGCAGAAAGATGATGGAGAGAGGTTAAGCAGTCGAGGATGGAAAGAGAAGGGCGAGGAAGGAGAAATAGGTGGAATTTGACCTGATGGAAAGAAGATTGATGTTCAGATAAACAGTTAAAAGAAAAAAACTACACAGCCTCGTCATTACTGCACTTTGTGACAACGCTGGGGTGTGTGGATATTGTAAGATTACTGTGGATATAAGTGTAAATATTGTTCAAAATAAATATATTTGATAACCGCCTTTTCTATCTTGTTTGCTTAATTTGGTATCAGCTAGCTAGCTGAGACTTTGTAAAACGCGTAGCTAGTCGCTAATAAGCTAGCATGTTAGCGAGCTAGCTGAATATTCAGAATTAACCAGCTAACGTTTTAAAGAGGGTCAAATATTGTGTTATGTGCTAAATATGAGATACATGGTCATAAATGTAATAAACTGCATTATGGACAGTTTACTTAGCTAGTGAAGTTATAATCAAACTCAAAAATACTGAATAACATGAAGTTACTTCAGAGAAGACGGCTATGAAGCTAGCACTAGCTAGCTAACTTACTGTTAGCTATGTTGATGGTTTCAGGGCAGCTTGGTGAAACTACTTACTGAAATGTATTATTAATAAGAAAATTAGGAGTGATATTTCATGAACTTGTCCCTCAGTAGATGATGAGTTAGCACTAATGTTATATTAATTGGGGTTTTGGGTGTTTTTTCATTCATTTAATGTAATGTTTAGCTTCTACAGTCTCCACTCACTCTGTGTAGGATTTGTACAGTAGGGGTTGGCTCTGTTCTCTTGTCTGCACTCATATTAACGGCCTGTGCTCCACCCATAACTTCATTACTTTAATGCTTTTTGTAGACCCACATGATATAAATTATGTAATTTACAAAAATCTAATTTATCCTGTGTGTTTTTTCTTTATTTTGGTTAGTTTGGAGGTGAGTGAGTGAGACTGTGGAATAGTTTAATTTTAAACTTATTATTAGCACTGCTGAGATAAATAATTATTAGCACTGCTGAGGTAAATTATTATTAGCACTGCTGAGGTAAATAATTATTAGCAATACTGAGATAAATTATTATTAGCACTGCTGAGGTAAATTATTATTAGCACTGCTGAGGTAAATAATTATTAGCAATGCAGAGGTAAATAATTATTAGCACTACTGAGATAAATAATTATTAGCACTGCTGAGATAAATTATTATTAGCACTACTGAGGTAAATTATTATTAGCAATATTGAGGTAAATTATTATTAGCAATGCTGAGATGGAATTATTATTAGCACTGCTGAGGTAAATAATTATTAGCACTGCTGAGGTAAATAATTATTAGTACTGCTGAGGTAAATTATTATGCAGACTCTGAGGTAAATAATTATTAGCACTGCTGAGGTAAATAATTATTAGTACTGCTGAGGTAAATTATTATTAGCACTGCTGAGGTAAATAATTATTAGTACTGCTGAGGTAAATTATTATGCAGACTCTGAGGTAAATAATTATTAGCACTGCTGAGGTAAATAATTATTAGTACTGCTGAGGTAAATTATTATGCAGACTCTGAGGTAAATTATTATTAGCACTGCTGAGATGAAATTATTATTAGCACTGCTGAGGTAAATAATTATTAGCACTGCTGAGGTAAATTATTATTAGCACTACTGACGTAAATTATTATTAGCAATGCTGAGGTAAATAATTATTAGTACTGCTGAGGTAAATTATTATGCAGACTCTGAGGTAAATAATTATTAGCGCTGCTGAGGTAAATAATTATTAGTAGTGCTGACGTAAATTATTATGCAGACTCTGAGGTAAATTATTATGCATACTCTGAGGTAAACTAATATTAGCAATGCTGAGATGAAATTACTATTTGCACTGCTGAGGTAAATTATTATTAGCACTGCTGAGATGAAATTATTATTAGCAATGCTGAGATGAAATTATTATTAGGACTGCTGTGTGCTGAGGTAAATTATTATTAGCACTGCTGAGATTAAATTATTATTAGCACTAGCCGAGTGCTGAGGTAAATTATTATTAGCACTGCTGAGATAAATAATTATTAGCAATGCTGAGGTAAATAATTATTAGCACTGCTGAGGTAAATAATTATTAGAACTGATGAGTGCTGAGGTAAATAATTATTAGCAATGCTGAGGTAAATAATTATTAGTACTGCTGAGGTAAATTATTATGCAGACTCTGAGGTAAATAATTATTAGCGCTGCTGAGGTAAATAATTATTAGTTGTGTTGACGTAAATTATTATGCAGACTCTGAGGTAAATTATTATGCATACTCTGAGGTAAACTATTATTAGCAATGCTGAGATGAAATTACTATTTGCACTGCTGAGGTAAATTATTATTAGCACTGCTGAGATGAAATTATTATTAGCAATGCTGAGATGAAATTATTATTAGGACTGCTGTGTGCTGAGGTAAATTATTATTAGCACTGCTGAGATTAAATTATTATTAGCACTTGCCGAGTGCTGAGGTAAATTTTTATTAGCACTGCTGAGTGCTGAGTTTAATAATTATTAGCACTGCTGAGGTAAATAATTATTAGCACTGCTGAGGTAAATTATTATTAGCACTACTGAGGTAAATAATTATTAGCACTGCTGAGGTAAATAATTATTAGCACTGCTGAGGTAAATTATTATTAGCAATGCTGAGATAAATTATTATTAGCAATGCTGAGGTAAATAATTATTAGCAGTGCTGAGGTAAATTACTATTAGCAATGCTGAGGTAAATAATTATTTGCTCTGCTGAGGTAAATTATTATTAGCAATGCTGAGGTAAATAATTATTAGCAATGCTGAGGTAAATAATTATTAGCACTGCTGAGGTAAATATTTATTAGCACTGCTAAGGTAAATAATTATTAGCACTGCTGAGGTAAATAATTATTAGCACTGCTGAGGTAAATAATTATTAGCACTGCTGAGGTAAATAATTATTAGCACTGCTAAGGTAAATAATTATTAGCACTGCTGAGGTAAATAATTATTAGCAATGCTAAGGTAAATAATTATTAGCACTGCTGAGGTAAATAATTATTAGCACTGCTGAGGTAAGTTATTATTAGCATTTACATTGCCCGCTGCGTCCGCAAAGCAACCACCATTGTGGATGACCCCACCCACCCTTCACACAGACTGTTCTCCCTCCTGCCATCAGGAAGAAGGTACCGCAGCATCAGGTCCAACACGACCAGACTCTGCAATAACTTCTTCCCCCAAGCCATCAGACTGAAAGTAGGGTGTCGGATTAAAAAAAACTAGCTTTCTACAAAACCACCTTCTCCAGTTTTAACTGGATGCACAAGAAAATAGAAATGAAGCTCCAGTCACTGGTTAATCAGTATTCCTCCCTACAAATGAAGACACCATGAAGACTAAAGAAAGAACACTCCACACAGCTCTGAGAAATGGTTATTGGTGAGTGTGAGTCAGGGAATGGAGACAAAACAATTTCCAAGTCACTGAACTTCACCTGGAGTTCTGTTAAATCCATCATTCAGAAATGGAATATGACACATGTGTAAATCTGCCTAGAGCCGGCCAGTCATAGGTGTCTTGGTGGCCTTCCTCTCTAGCCTCCTTCTTGCACGGTCACTCAGTTTGTGAGGACAGCCCTGCTCTAGAAAGATTTACGTGTGCCATATTCCTTCCATTTCTAAATTTAATTTAATTTCTTTTGTAAATTATTGTGACAAAAAAAATAAAATGATGTTGACCATGAAAGCAATAAAAGGGGAAACCATCCAATGGGCTGAATACTTTCATAGGCGCTGTAGGTCGTATATCACCTCCACATAAATAAGGGCACTATAGACTACTGTACTGTAAATCATCTGCAAACTGGTAAATCTGGTCTCTTCATTTCACTGTGATATAGAGAGACTATTCTCACAGGTCTCAGGTCAGTACCAGTAATTACCATTCACAGTTTCTCACTTCCTGTTCTGTTTGAGTATTTAAGCTTCATCCAAAACTCTTTTCTAACATCCAGCAAAACAAACGCTGATCTTACATTCAAGTTTTTCTTTGATCTCTGTTTATGCTTTATGAAACTTTGTGTAATTAAATCTGACATATGAAAATATTTAAACCTGCACAAGCCTTCATTTTCTATCTTTCCTCTTTCTTAGAGTGTCAGAACTGTCTGTATTTAAATGTAAAGGTAAATATTCAGCAGTTCCTGATTGTCACTCTCCGGCCTACCTGTGATTAGTAGCTTAGTGTGTTAAAATTATTACCTGTCCACATCTTAACTCATTGAATTTATGCAGTATAACAAATATTAAATATTATGTATATATAATGATAAAAATGTATAAATGTGAAATCTAAATATAAATTTTGTAACTTTTGTTGATGTAAATTCCCAATATAAAATATGATAAAAATATCAGTGTGTTTGATGTGGAACAGACTGTAACATATCTTATATTTATAAAACAATGAAATCTTTAGTTTATGGATTTTCTTCTTTTTCATTTTTAAACACATCGTTGATGAAATTTTTCTTTAGACAAGTTTTTTTTTAAAGAAGCTGCAGAAAAGTTTATTTACTTATTTGCAAGCTCTGTATTTCCTTCAGGTAATGCTAATCTGTAATATCACAATACGGGTAGTGTATCGAACACAACCTAAACCTTTATATTTCATCAATATTCATTATTTTTTCTTTAAAGTGGAGCTAAATTGTCTGTTAACACAAATTCAGAATGACTTCAGTGAAACACTTCCAGCAATAAAGGGGTTGGTTTTATCAACCGGAAGTTGATCCTCCATGTTTACAGTTGTCAGTGAACCGCCTATAAATATAAGTATATCTATAAAAAATATTCTGTTCTAATAATTCTAATATTTTAATCTTCATTTTTATTGATCAGTGACCACTAGATAATATCATATATGAATATTCTGTCCATTTACAATCACTTAGTATTCAGATCAACGACATGTGATCAGTCCTCGTGACCCAACTAGACTAGCATATGCGCTAACTAGCAGATGCGCTTGTCGGCTGGGTGACGTTTGATGGTGGAACGTTTATGACGTCATAGAGTGAGAGAGATTCCATGGTAACGAACAGAGCGGCGGAGCTTTTAAGGAGCAGACAGCAGCTGATCGAGTCTCAGAAGAGATGAGCGATCGCCAAAAGAAGAAGAAGAAGGAGGAAGTAAGAGAGGAGAAAGCCCTTCTGTCTCCCAGCAGACAGAACCAGAAGCACCTCGCCATGCTCAAGGTGGACCAGGTTCTTTTTTACCTGTTCTCTTAAACTTCTCCATTTACCTGTTTTTTCAGGTTCTTTCCAGAGCTTTTGGTAAATACATTTTGTGTAAGATGTGTGTATGGATATAGAGTCTAAATGAATGTCTGTCTTTTTGGGGGCAGAAAACATCTAAAACCTCTTTGGAACCACAGTCCGTGATGGAGGAAGTGGAGGAACCAGGAGAGGGCTTCATGGAGCTGCTCCACGAAAATGTAAGAAAGACAAAGGAGTTTCACTTCAGTAATGAACTATAAGGAGTCACTGGGTTTAATCCATCATGTCCTGAGTTGTGGAATTGCTCTACTATAAATCCTAAGACCTTTATAAGACCAGCTTTGGCTCTTCACTGGGCCTTTGAGTCCTGACCAAAAGTTCTGAGATGTTAATAATTCTCACTCTTCTCTTCTCACATGTAGACGGAGTACAACATTGGAAACTACATCTCTGCAATGTTCCAGTATATTGTGGAGCACCCAATTGTCCAGTTCCTCATCCTGGTCATTGCACTCCTCAACTGCATCATCATCAGCGTCCAGACCAACTCGAGGATTGCCAAGGTGAGAACCCTAAATCTTGAAGTCACCAGATATTTTCAGACAGTTCGATCATGTTCCCTCTCCCACTGACTGACTAACCCTACAGTACAGTTCTGTGCTTCTGTCAGTGTGTTTTGTAGGACAGGTGATGTTTCTGGTACTTGTGTTTGAGTGTACTTTCAGAAACCCTGTATATTAAACTCCACTCTCTTTCTGACTGTAATTTCAGGACCATGAGACTGCATTCCTGATCTGGGAGTGGATCATCTTCACCGCTTTCATTTCAGAGATTGTTCTCAAGTTCACCTACGGTTTCAGGATTTTCTGGATGGTACTGTTTTTTTCTCAAAATGTTTACTTCTATTAATCCATATTTTCCTTGTAGAAGGTTGCTGTGTCTCATCAAGTCTTATTTGATCATTATTTCTTCTGTATCTGCAGAGTGGGTGGAATGTCCTGGATTTCTTGGTCAGTCTGGGTCTGATGGTGGGGTACAGATTCTTGCCCCCAAGCCAAAATAGGATCATCAGGTGAGGAAAATTACAGTGACGTGTTCCCACATTTTAAAACTCCTCAGGTTTTTCATCTAGATCAGTGTTCCTCATAAAAGGATGGAAAAGAGGAGAGTGATGGTGTATCTGTTCAGACTGAGCTCACAGTTTGTAACTGTTCAATATTTGTGCTTCTTTCTTTTCTCCTTTTCCAGAACGCTGCGACTCTTTCGGAGTGTAAGGCTGTTTGCTTTTTCCGAGGGATTTTCCAGAGCACTCAACAGCATCGCCCGTTCCATGTCTGCACTGCTGAACATCTTCATCCTCATCATGTGCTTCATGGTGGTATGTGCTCTTCCACAATTCGTATTTGTATGATAAAATCTCAGAAACGATCCAAAAGATAAGGTCTCTGTACTTGTGTTTTGTTCATGGTGAAATGCTGTACGCTGTGTCTGAAATGCTCTGTTATTGATTGTGCTCTAGATGTTTGGCCTGTGTGGAGTGATGCTGTTTGGGGATGAAGTTCCATCTGCTTTTGGAGACTTCCCTACAGCCCTGTACACTCTGTTCATCTGCATCACCCAGAATGGCTGGTTTAAAATCTACTATGGATTTAAGGGGTAAGCAGCTCTTGTCTGGATCTCTGACTATAACTAAATAAGTAAAAGTGTCAGTTCTGAAAGAGAACACTAGGTGAACATATGCGAGTGCAGTAAACTTCAGTGTACGTCCATCTGTTTTGGCACGTTTGTATTTGGTGAAGATTCATATTTTATAGCCGCTCTACTGACAGTTTTGTCTAATTTAATATTCTGTCCATTTCAGTGTGGATGAAGCTCTTCGCTATGCTGCATTGGTGTACTTCTTCATCTTCAGCTGTGGGTTCATCTTCCTGAACATTTTTAGTTCTGTGATTATCATGAATCAAGAACTAGCTGTGGAAGCAGATTCCACTAAGGTAAGCCTGCTTTACATCCTAGCTTCACCTCCTGAGAACAACAGTGTGCAAATACCCAGTTTAACCCCCTACTTAAAGATACGCAAGATGAACATATTAATATTGTCTGCATATAAGTCATTTTTCTTTCTCTATATTTATTCAAACTGAATTATTTTTGTCACAATAACAGTCAGAAGAAGATGAATCCCAGAAGGATCTGGTACATGTGGAGGAAATAGTCGCATAAACCAGCATGACCCAGCGCCAGACACAGTCTCATGACAGGTGTCTCACGAACCTGACTTTTGACAAAATCTGGTCCTGTTAAGTTTGGCCATTGACCGGAATGAGTTCCAGGAGATTCGCCAGAAGTTGATGAAGTATGGGTCAACAGCACAGCTAATAAACACCTTATTTTACTTTCAGTCTGTCAACGGCTATTATGAAAAGGTCCGCCTGGACCGTAGAATGATGCACTGCTCTGACTGTAAATGTGTTCATCCAGGATTGTGGATGAGGTCCGAAACCTGCCCATCAATAAAGAGCGGGAGCTCCAGGCCCAGACGGAGAAAGAGATGGCCACCACCTTGACGGACAACTTGTTGGGTGATGACATCGCCTCTGGCCATGATATTCTGTCTACTTTCATCGCTCTGGAAGAGGTGAAGAAATACTGTTACTTAGCACAAACACTTGAAGCACTGTAATCAGATGAGAAGTGTATCTTGTTCCTCTAGAAATAAGACTTCTATTTACTCTGAGCTTTCTTCTCTGTTTCAGGCCAACCTTCTGTTTTCTATCAACCTTTTATTTTATATTCCTGTTAAAAACAGAAGGACAGAGGTGGACATCTGGCAACTGGTCTAAAAGATGAATAGTGAGAGATAGATATAGAGATAGAGATGCAGCAGAAAGATGATGGAGAGAGGTTAAGCAGTCGAGGATGGAAAGAGAAGGGCGAGGAAGGAGAAATAGGTGGAATTTGACCTGATGGAAAGAAGATTGATGTTCAGATAAACAGTTAAAAGAAAAAAACTACACAGCCTCGTCATTACTGCACTTTGTGACAACGCTGGGGTGTGTGGATATTGTAAGATTACTGTGGATATAAGTGTAAATATTGTTCAAAATAAATATATTTGATAACCGCCTTTTCTATCTTGTTTGCTTAATTTGGTATCAGCTAGCTAGCTGAGACTTTGTAAAACGCGTAGCTAGTCGCTAATAAGCTAGCATGTTAGCGAGCTAGCTGAATATTCAGAATTAACCAGCTAACGTTTTAAAGAGGGTCAAATATTGTGTTATGTGCTAAATATGAGATACATGGTCATAAATGTAATAAACTGCATTATGGACAGTTTACTTAGCTAGTGAAGTTATAATCAAACTCAAAAATACTGAATAACATGAAGTTACTTCAGAGAAGACGGCTATGAAGCTAGCACTAGCTAGCTAACTTACTGTTAGCTATGTTGATGGTTTCAGGGCAGCTTGGTGAAACTACTTACTGAAATGTATTATTAATAAGAAAATTAGGAGTGATATTTCATGAACTTGTCCCTCAGTAGATGATGAGTTAGCACTAATGTTATATTAATTGGGGTTTTGGGTGTTTTTTCATTCATTTAATGTAATGTTTAGCTTCTACAGTCTCCACTCACTCTGTGTAGGATTTGTACAGTAGGGGTTGGCTCTGTTCTCTTGTCTGCACTCATATTAACGGCCTGTGCTCCACCCATAACTTCATTACTTTAATGCTTTGTGTAGACCCACATGATATAAATTATGTAATTTACAAAAATCTAATTTATCCTGTGTGTTTTTTCTTTATTTTGGTTAGTTTGGAGGTGAGTGAGTGAGACTGTGGAATAGTTTAATTTTAAACTTATTATTAGCACTGCTGAGATAAATAATTATTAGCACTGCTGAGGTAAATTATTATTAGCACTGCTGAGGTAAATAATTATTAGCAATACTGAGATAAATTATTATTAGCACTGCTGAGGTAAATTATTATTAGCACTGCTGAGGTAAATAATTATTAGCAATGCAGAGGTAAATAATTATTAGCACTACTGAGATAAATAATTATTAGCACTGCTGAGGTAAATTATTATTATCAATGCTGAGGTAAATAATTATTAGCAATGCTGAGGTAAATAATTATTAGCACTGCTGAGGTAAATAATTATTAGCACTGCTGAGGTAAATAATTATTATCAATGCTGAGGTAAATTATTATTAGCACTGCTGAGATAAATAATTATTATCAATGCTGAGGTAAATAATTATTAGCACTGCTAAGGTAAATTATTAGCAATGCTGAGGTAAATAATTATTAGCACTGCTGAGGTAAATTATTATTAGCACTGCTAAGATAAATAATTATTATCAATGCTGAGGTAAATTATTATTAGCACTGCTGAGATAAATAATTATTAGCACTGCTGAGGTAAATAATTATTAGCAATGCTGAGGTAAATTATTATTAGCACTGCTGAGGTAAATAATTATTAGCACTGCTGAGGTAAATTATTATTAGCAATATTGAGGTAAATTATTATTAGCAATGCTGAGATGGAATTATTATTAGCACTGCTGAGGTAAATAATTATTAGCACTGCTGAGGTAAATAATTATTAGTACTGCTGAGGTAAATAATTATTAGTACTGCTGAGGTAAATTATTATGCAGACTCTGAGGTAAATAATTATTAGCACTGCTGAGGTAAATAATTATTAGTACTGCTGAGGTAAATTATTATGCAGACTCTGAGGTAAATTATTATTAGCACTGCTGAGATGAAATTATTATTAGCACTGCTGAGGTAAATAATTATTAGCACTGCTGAGGTAAATTATTATTAGCACTACTGAGGTAAATTATTATTAGCAATGCTGAGGTAAATAATTATTAGAACTGATGAGTGCTGAGGTAAATAATTATTAGCAATGCTGAGGTAAATAATTATTAGTACTGCTGACGTAAATTATTATGCAGACTCTGAGGTAAATTATTATGCATACTCTGAGGTAAACTATTATTAGCAATGCTGAGATGAAATTACTATTTGCACTGCTGAGGTAAATTATTATTAGCACTGCTGAGATGAAATTATTATTAGCAATGCTGAGATGAAATTATTATTAGGACTGCTGTGTGCTGAGGTAAATTATTATTAGCACTGCTGAGATTAAATTATTATTAGCACTAGCCGAGTGCTGAGGTAAATTATTATTAGCACTAGCCGAGTGCTGAGGTAAATTATTATTAGCACTGCTGAGTGCTGAGTTCAATAATTATTAGCACTGCTGAGTTCAATAATTATTAGCACTGCTGAGGTAAATAGTTATTAGCACTGCTGAGGTAAATAGTTATTAGCACTGCTGAGGTAAATCATTATTAGCACTGCTGAGGTAAATTATTATTAGCACTGCTGAGGTAAATTATTAGCAATGCTGAGGTAAATCATTTTTAGCAATGCTGAGGTAAATTATTATGCAGACTCTGAGGTAAATTATTATTAGCAATATTGAGGTAAATTATTATTAGCAATGCTGAGGTAAATAATTATTAGCACTGCTAAGGTAAATAATTATTAGCACTGCTAAGGTAAATAATTATTAGCAATGCTGAGGTAAATAATTATTAGCACTGCTTAGGTAAATAATTATTAGCAATGCTGAGGTAAATAATTATTAGCACTGCTGAGGTAAATAATTATTAGCAATGCTGAGGTAAATAATTATTAGCACTGCTAAGGTAAATAATTATTAGCACTGCTTAGGTAAATAATTATTAGCAATGCTGAGGTAAATAATTATTAGCAATGCTGAGGTAAATAATTATTAGCACTGCTGAGGTAAATAATTATTAGCAATGCTGAGGTAAATAATTATTAGCAATGCTGAGGTAAATAATTATTAGCACTGCTAAGGTAAATAATTATTAGCACTGCTTAGGTAAATAATTATTAGCAATGCTGAGGTAAATAATTATTAGCAATGCTGAGGTAAATAATTATTAGCACTGCTGAGGTAAATAATTATTAGCAATGCTGAGGTAAATAATTATTAGCAATGCTGAGGTAAATAATTATTAGCACTGCTGAGGTAAATAATTATTAGCACTGCTTAGGTAAATCATTATTAGCACTGCTAAGGTAAATAATTATTAGCACTGCTTAGGTAAATAATTATTAGCAATGCTGAGGTAAATAATTATTAGCACTGCTGAGGTAAATAATTATTTGCAATGCTGAGGTAAGTTATTATTAGCATTTACACTGCCCGCTGCGTCCGCAAAGCAACCACCATTGTGGATGACCCCACCCACCCTTCACACAGACTGTTCTCCCTCCTGCCATCAGGAAGAAGGTACCGCAGCATCAGGTCCAACACGACCAGACTCTGCAATAACTTCTTCCCCCAAGCCATCAGACTGAAAGTAGGGTGTCGGATTAAAAAAAACTAGCTTTCTACAAAACCACCTTCTCCAGTTTTAACTGGATGCACAAGAAAATAGAAATGAAGCTCCAGTCACTGGTTAATCAGTATTCCTCCCTACAAATGAAGACACCATGAAGACTAAAGAAAGAACACTCCACACAGCTCTGAGAAATGGTTATTGGTGAGTGTGAGTCAGGGAATGGAGACAAAATAATTTCCAAGTCACTGAACTTCACCTGGAGTTCTGTTAAATCCATCATTCAGAAATGGAATATGACACATGTGTAAATCTGCCTAGAGCCGGCCAGTCATAGGTGTCTTGGTGGCCTTCCTCTCTAGCCTCCTTCTTGCACGGTCACTCAGTTTGTGAGGACAGCCCTGCTCTAGAAAGATTTACGTGTGCCATATTCCTTCCATTTCTAAATTTAATTTAATTTCTTTTGTAAATTATTGTGACAAAAAAAATAAAATGATGTTGACCATGAAAGCAATAAAAGGGGAAACCATCCAATGGACTGAATACTTTCATAGGCGCTGTAGGTCGTATATCACCTCCACATAAACAAGGGCACTATAGACTACTGTACTGTAAATCATCTGCAAACTGGTAAATCTGGTCTCTTCATTTCACTGTAATATAGAGAGACTATTCTCACAGGTCAGTACCAGTAATTACCATTCACAGTTTCTCACTTCCTGTTCTGTTTGAGTATTTAAGCTTCATCCAAAACTCTTTTCTAACATCCAGCAAAACAAACGCTGATCTTACATTCAAGTTTTTCTTTGATCTCTGTTTATGCTTTATGAAACTTTGTGTAATTAAATCTGACATATGAAAATATTTAAACCTGCACAAGCCTTCATTTTCTATCTTTCCTCTTTCTTAGAGTGTCAGAACTGTCTGTATTTAAATGTAAAGGTAAATATTCAGCAGTTCCTGATTGTCACTCTCCGGCCTACCTGTGATTAGTAGCTTAGTGTGTTAAAATTATTACCTGTCCACATCTTAACTCATTGAATTTATGCAGTATAACAAATATTAAATATTATTTTATTATTAAATAAGCAGGCATTAAATGTGGTATTCACTTTAATGTGGCTACAATGTAAGTTTCAGTCTTTACCAAAAACCTGCAGATCAGTGCCCTCTACTGGTCACGTGTCCGACATTCTTGATGAATTTAAAATTTTCAATAAATATTTCAATAAATACTTTATTATTTAATAAACGTCCCTTACCCCATAAGCAGTCAATCCCCCAGACATGTTTGATATCTGAAGGTGCTTATTATGAGGGGAATATAATGATAAAAATGTATAAATGTGAAATCTAAATATAAATTTTGTAACTTTTGTTGATGTAAATTCCCAATATAAAATATGATAAAAATATCAGTGTGTTTGATGTGGAACAGACTGTAACATATCTTATATTTATAAAACAATGAAATCTTTAGTTTATGGATTTTCCTCTTTTTCATTTTTAAACACATCGTTGATGAAATTGTACTTTAGACAAGTTTTTTTTAAAGAAGCTGCAGAAAAGTTTATTTACTTATTTGCAAGCTCTGTATTTCCTTCAGGTAATGCTAATCTGTAATATCACAATACTGGTAGTGTATCGAACACAACCTAAACTTTTATATTTCATCAATATTCATTATTTTTTCTTTAAAGTGGAGCTAAATTGTCTGTTAACACAAATTCAGAATGACTTCAGTGAAACACTTCCAGCAATAAAGGGGTTGGTTTTATCAACCGGAAGTTGATCCTCCATGTTTACAGTTGTCAGTGAACCGCCTATAAATATAAGTATATCTATAAAAAATATTCTGTTCTAATAATTCCAATATTTTAATCTTCATTTTTATTGATCAGTGACCACTAGATAATATCATATATGAATATTCTGTCCATTTACAATCACTTAGTATTCAGATCAACGACATGTGATCAGTCCTCGTGACCCAACTAGACTAGCATATGCGCTAACTAGCAGATGCGCTTGTCGGCTGGGTGACGTTTGATGGTGGAACGTTTATGACGTCATAGAGTGAGAGAGATTCCATGGTAACGAACAGAGCGGCGGAGCTTTTAAGGAGCAGACAGCAGCTGATCGAGTCTCAGAAGAGATGAGCGATCACCAAAAGAAGAAGAAGAAGAAGGAGGAAGTAAGAGAGGAGAAAGCCCTTCTGTCTCCAAGCAGACAGAACCAGAAGCACCTCGCCATGCTCAAGGTGGACCAGGTTCTTTTTTACCTGTTCTCTTAAACTTCTCCATTTACCTGTTTTTTCAGGTTCTTTCCAGAGCTTTGGGTAAATACATTTTGTGTAAGATGTGTGTATGGATATAGAGTCTAAATGAATGTCTGTCTTTTTGGGGGCAGAAAACATCTAAAACCTCTTTGGAACCACAGTCCGTGATGGAGGAAGTGGAGGAACCAGGAGAGGGCTTCATGGAGCTGCTCCACGAAAATGTAAGAAAGACAAAGGAGTTTCACTTCAGTAATGAACTATAAGGAGTCACTGGGTTTAATCCATCATGTCCTGAGTTGTGGAATTGCTCTACTATAAATCCTAAGACCTTTATAAGACCAGCTTTGGCTCTTCACTGGGCCTTTGAGTCCTGACCAAAAGTTCTGAGATGTTAATAATTCTCACTCTTCTCTTCTCACATGTAGACGGAGTACAACATTGGAAACTACATCTCTGCAATGTTCCAGTATATTGTGGAGCACCCAATTGTCCAGTTCCTCATCCTGGTCATTGCACTCCTCAACTGCATCATCATCAGCGTCCAGACCAACTCGAGGATTGCCAAGGTGAGAACCCTAAATCTTGAAGTCACCAGATATTTTCAGACAGTTCGATCATGTTCCCTCTCCCACTGACTGACTAACCCTACAGTACAGTTCTGTGCTTCTGTCAGTGTGTTTTGTAGGACAGGTGATGTTTCTGGTACTTGTGTTTGAGTGTACTTTCAGAAACCCTGTATATTAAACTCCACTCTCTTTCTGACTGTAATTTCAGGACCATGAGACTGCATTCCTGATCTGGGAGTGGATCATCTTCACCGCTTTCATTTCAGAGATTGTTCTCAAGTTCACCTACGGTTTCAGGATTTTCTGGATGGTACTGTTTTTTTCTCAAAATGTTTACTTCTATTAATCCATATTTTCCTTGTAGAAGGTTGCTGTGTCTCATCAAGTCTTATTTGATCATTATTTCTTCTGTATCTGCAGAGTGGGTGGAATGTCCTGGATTTCTTGGTCAGTCTGGGTCTGATGGTGGGGTACAGATTCTTGCCCCCAAGCCAAAATAGGATCATCAGGTGAGGAAAATTACAGTGACGTGTTCCCACATTTTAAAACTCCTCAGGTTTTTCATCTAGATCAGTGTTACTCATAAAAGGATGGAAAAG
Organism: Salminus brasiliensis; assembly: GCF_030463535.1. Lineage (NCBI taxonomy): Eukaryota > Metazoa > Chordata > Actinopteri > Characiformes > Bryconidae > Salminus > Salminus brasiliensis. Next base: position 29,074,713 of record NC_132885.1, on the reverse strand, counting down.
AGGAGAGTGATGGTGTATCTGTTCAGACTGAGCTCACAGTTTGTAACTGTTCAATATTTGTGCTTCTTTCTTTTCTCCTTTTCCAGAACGCTGCGACTCTTTCGGAGTGTAAGGCTGTTTGCTTTTTCCGAGGGATTTTCCAGAGCACTCAACAGCATCGCCCGTTCCATGTCTGCACTGCTGAACATCTTCATCCTCATCATGTGCTTCATGGTGGTATGTGCTCTTCCACAATTCGTATTTGTATGATAAAATCTCAGAAACGATCCAAAAGATAAGGTCTCTGTACTTGTGTTTTGTTCATGGTGAAATGCTGTACGCTGTGTCTGAAATGCTCTGTTATTGATTGTGCTCTAGATGTTTGGCCTGTGTGGAGTGATGCTGTTTGGGGATGAAGTTCCATCTGCTTTTGGAGACTTCCCTACAGCCCTGTACACTCTGTTCATCTGCATCACCCAGAATGGCTGGTTTAAAATCTACTATGGATTTAAGGGGTAAGCAGCTCTTGTCTGGATCTCTGACTATAACTAAATAAGTAAAAGTGTCAGTTCTGAAAGAGAACACTAGGTGAACATATGCGAGTGCAGTAAACTTCAGTGTACGTCCATCTGTTTTGGCACGTTTGTATTTGGTGAAGATTCATATTTTATAGCCGCTCTACTGACAGTTTTGTCTAATTTAATATTCTGTCCATTTCAGTGTGGATGAAGCTCTTCGCTATGCTGCATTGGTGTACTTCTTCATCTTCAGCTGTGGGTTCATCTTCCTGAACATTTTTAGTTCTGTGATTATCATGAATCAAGAACTAGCTGTGGAAGCAGATTCCACTAAGGTAAGCCTGCTTTACATCCTAGCTTCACCTCCTGAGAACAACAGTGTGCAAATACCCAGTTTAACCCCCTACTTAAAGATACGCAAGATGAACATATTAATATTGTCTGCATATAAGTCATTTTTCTTTCTCTATATTTATTCAAACTGAATTATTTTTGTCACAATAACAGTCAGAAGAAGATGAATCCCAGAAGGATCTGGTACATGTGGAGGAAATAGTCGCATAAACCAGCATGACCCAGCGCCAGACACAGTCTCATGACAGGTGTCTCACGAACCTGACTTTTGACAAAATCTGGTCCTGTTAAGTTTGGCCATTGACCGGAATGAGTTCCAGGAGATTCGCCAGAAGTTGATGAAGTATGGGTCAACAGCACAGCTAATAAACACCTTATTTTACTTTCAGTCTGTCAACGGCTATTATGAAAAGGTCCGCCTGGACCGTAGAATGATGCACTGCTCTGACTGTAAATGTGTTCATCCAGGATTGTGGATGAGGTCCGAAACCTGCCCATCAATAAAGAGCGGGAGCTCCAGGCCCAGACGGAGAAAGAGATGGCCACCACCTTGACGGACAACTTGTTGGGTGATGACATCGCCTCTGGCCATGATATTCTGTCTACTTTCATCGCTCTGGAAGAGGTGAAGAAATACTGTTACTTAGCACAAACACTTGAAGCACTGTAATCAGATGAGAAGTGTATCTTGTTCCTCTAGAAATAAGACTTCTATTTACTCTGAGCTTTCTTCTCTGTTTCAGGCCAACCTTCTGTTTTCTATCAACCTTTTATTTTATATTCCTGTTAAAAACAGAAGGACAGAGGTGGACATCTGGCAACTGGTCTAAAAGATGAATAGTGAGAGATAGATATAGAGATAGAGATGCAGCAGAAAGATGATGGAGAGAGGTTAAGCAGTCGAGGATGGAAAGAGAAGGGCGAGGAAGGAGAAATAGGTGGAATTTGACCTGATGGAAAGAAGATTGATGTTCAGATAAACAGTTAAAAGAAAAAAACTACACAGCCTCGTCATTACTGCACTTTGTGACAACGCTGGGGTGTGTGGATATTGTAAGATTACTGTGGATATAAGTGTAAATATTGTTCAAAATAAATATATTTGATAACCGCCTTTTCTATCTTATTTGCTTAATTTGGTATCAGCTAGCTAGCTGAGACTTTGTAAAACGCGTAGCTAGTCGCTAATAAGCTAGCATGTTAGCGAGCTAGCTGAATATTCAGAATTAACCAGCTAACGTTTTAAAGAGGGTCAAATATTGTGTTATGTGCTAAATATGAGATACATGGTCATAAATGTAATAAACTGCATTATGGACAGTTTACTTAGCTAGTGAAGTTATAATCAAACTCAAAAATACTGAATAACATGAAGTTACTTCAGAGAAGACGGCTATGAAGCTAGCACTAGCTAGCTAACTTACTGTTAGCTATGTTGATGGTTTCAGGGCAGCTTGGTGAAACTACTTACTGAAATGTATTATTAATAAGAAAATTAGGAGTGATATTTCATGAACTTGTCCCTCAGTAGATGATGAGTTAGCACTAATGTTATATTAATTGGGGTTTTGGGTGTTTTTTCATTCATTTAATGTAATGTTTAGCTTCTACAGTCTCCACTCACTCTGTGTAGGATTTGTACAGTAGGGGTTGGCTCTGTTCTCTTGTCTGCACTCATATTAACGGCCTGTGCTCCACCCATAACTTCATTACTTTAATGCTTTGTGTAGACCCACATGATATAAATTATGTAATTTACAAAAATCTAATTTATCCTGTGTGTTTTTTCTTTATTTTGGTTAGTTTGGAGGTGAGTGAGTGAGACTGTGGAATAGTTTAATTTTAAACTTATTATTAGCACTGCTGAGATAAATAATTATTAGCACTGCTGAGGTAAATTATTATTAGCACTGCTGAGGTAAATAATTATTAGCAATACTGAGATAAATTATTATTAGCACTGCTGAGGTAAATTATTATTAGCACTGCTGAGGTAAATAATTATTAGCAATGCAGAGGTAAATAATTATTAGCACTACTGAGATAAATAATTATTAGCACTGCTGAGGTAAATTATTATTATCAATGCTGAGGTAAATAATTATTAGCAATGCTGAGGTAAATAATTATTAGCACTGCTGAGGTAAATAATTATTAGCACTGCTGAGGTAAATAATTATTATCAATGCTGAGGTAAATTATTATTAGCACTGCTGAGATAAATAATTATTATCAATGCTGAGGTAAATAATTATTAGCACTGCTAAGGTAAATTATTAGCAATGCTGAGGTAAATAATTATTAGCACTGCTGAGGTAAATTATTATTAGCACTGCTAAGATAAATAATTATTATCAATGCTGAGGTAAATTATTATTAGCACTGCTGAGATAAATAATTATTAGCACTGCTGAGGTAAATAATTATTAGCAATGCTGAGGTAAATTATTATTAGCACTGCTGAGGTAAATAATTATTAGCACTGCTGAGGTAAATTATTATTAGCAATATTGAGGTAAATTATTATTAGCAATGCTGAGATGGAATTATTATTAGCACTGCTGAGGTAAATAATTATTAGCACTGCTGAGGTAAATAATTATTAGTACTGCTGAGGTAAATAATTATTAGTACTGCTGAGGTAAATTATTATGCAGACTCTGAGGTAAATAATTATTAGCACTGCTGAGGTAAATAATTATTAGTACTGCTGAGGTAAATTATTATTAGCACTGCTGAGGTAAATAATTATTAGTACTGCTGAGGTAAATTATTATGCAGACTCTGAGGTAAATAATTATTAGCACTGCTGAGGTAAATAATTATTAGTACTGCTGAGGTAAATTATTATGCAGACTCTGAGGTAAATTATTATTAGCACTGCTGAGATGAAATTATTATTAGCACTGCTGAGGTAAATAATTATTAGCACTGCTGAGGTAAATTATTATTAGCACTACTGACGTAAATTATTATTAGCAATGCTGAGGTAAATAATTATTAGTACTGCTGAGGTAAATTATTATGCAGACTCTGAGGTAAATAATTATTAGCGCTGCTGAGGTAAATAATTATTAGTAGTGCTGACGTAAATTATTATGCAGACTCTGAGGTAAATTATTATGCATACTCTGAGGTAAACTAATATTAGCAATGCTGAGATGAAATTACTATTTGCACTGCTGAGGTAAATTATTATTAGCACTGCTGAGATGAAATTATTATTAGCAATGCTGAGATGAAATTATTATTAGGACTGCTGTGTGCTGAGGTAAATTATTATTAGCACTGCTGAGATTAAATTATTATTAGCACTAGCCGAGTGCTGAGGTAAATTATTATTAGCACTGCTGAGATAAATAATTATTAGCAATGCTGAGGTAAATAATTATTAGCACTGCTGAGGTAAATAATTATTAGAACTGATGAGTGCTGAGGTAAATAATTATTAGCAATGCTGAGGTAAATAATTATTAGTACTGCTGAGGTAAATTATTATGCAGACTCTGAGGTAAATAATTATTAGCGCTGCTGAGGTAAATAATTATTAGTTGTGTTGACGTAAATTATTATGCAGACTCTGAGGTAAATTATTATGCATACTCTGAGGTAAACTATTATTAGCAATGCTGAGATGAAATTACTATTTGCACTGCTGAGGTAAATTATTATTAGCACTGCTGAGATGAAATTATTATTAGCAATGCTGAGATGAAATTATTATTAGGACTGCTGTGTGCTGAGGTAAATTATTATTAGCACTGCTGAGATTAAATTATTATTAGCACTTGCCGAGTGCTGAGGTAAATTTTTATTAGCACTGCTGAGTGCTGAGTTTAATAATTATTAGCACTGCTGAGGTAAATAATTATTAGCACTGCTGAGGTAAATTATTATTAGCACTACTGAGGTAAATAATTATTAGCACTGCTGAGGTAAATAATTATTAGCACTGCTGAGGTAAATTATTATTAGCAATGCTGAGATAAATTATTATTAGCAATGCTGAGGTAAATAATTATTAGCAGTGCTGAGGTAAATTACTATTAGCAATGCTGAGGTAAATAATTATTTGCTCTGCTGAGGTAAATTATTATTAGCAATGCTGAGGTAAATAATTATTAGCAATGCTGAGGTAAATAATTATTAGCACTGCTGAGGTAAATATTTATTAGCACTGCTAAGGTAAATAATTATTAGCACTGCTGAGGTAAATAATTATTAGCACTGCTGAGGTAAATAATTATTAGCACTGCTGAGGTAAATAATTATTAGCACTGCTAAGGTAAATAATTATTAGCACTGCTGAGGTAAATAATTATTAGCAATGCTAAGGTAAATAATTATTAGCACTGCTGAGGTAAATAATTATTAGCACTGCTGAGGTAAGTTATTATTAGCATTTACATTGCCCGCTGCGTCCGCAAAGCAACCACCATTGTGGATGACCCCACCCACCCTTCACACAGACTGTTCTCCCTCCTGCCATCAGGAAGAAGGTACCGCAGCATCAGGTCCAACACGACCAGACTCTGCAATAACTTCTTCCCCCAAGCCATCAGACTGAAAGTAGGGTGTCGGATTAAAAAAAACTAGCTTTCTACAAAACCACCTTCTCCAGTTTTAACTGGATGCACAAGAAAATAGAAATGAAGCTCCAGTCACTGGTTAATCAGTATTCCTCCCTACAAATGAAGACACCATGAAGACTAAAGAAAGAACACTCCACACAGCTCTGAGAAATGGTTATTGGTGAGTGTGAGTCAGGGAATGGAGACAAAACAATTTCCAAGTCACTGAACTTCACCTGGAGTTCTGTTAAATCCATCATTCAGAAATGGAATATGACACATGTGTAAATCTGCCTAGAGCCGGCCAGTCATAGGTGTCTTGGTGGCCTTCCTCTCTAGCCTCCTTCTTGCACGGTCACTCAGTTTGTGAGGACAGCCCTGCTCTAGAAAGATTTACGTGTGCCATATTCCTTCCATTTCTAAATTTAATTTAATTTCTTTTGTAAATTATTGTGACAAAAAAAATAAAATGATGTTGACCATGAAAGCAATAAAAGGGGAAACCATCCAATGGGCTGAATACTTTCATAGGCGCTGTAGGTCGTATATCACCTCCACATAAATAAGGGCACTATAGACTACTGTACTGTAAATCATCTGCAAACTGGTAAATCTGGTCTCTTCATTTCACTGTGATATAGAGAGACTATTCTCACAGGTCTCAGGTCAGTACCAGTAATTACCATTCACAGTTTCTCACTTCCTGTTCTGTTTGAGTATTTAAGCTTCATCCAAAACTCTTTTCTAACATCCAGCAAAACAAACGCTGATCTTACATTCAAGTTTTTCTTTGATCTCTGTTTATGCTTTATGAAACTTTGTGTAATTAAATCTGACATATGAAAATATTTAAACCTGCACAAGCCTTCATTTTCTATCTTTCCTCTTTCTTAGAGTGTCAGAACTGTCTGTATTTAAATGTAAAGGTAAATATTCAGCAGTTCCTGATTGTCACTCTCCGGCCTACCTGTGATTAGTAGCTTAGTGTGTTAAAATTATTACCTGTCCACATCTTAACTCATTGAATTTATGCAGTATAACAAATATTAAATATTATGTATATATAATGATAAAAATGTATAAATGTGAAATCTAAATATAAATTTTGTAACTTTTGTTGATGTAAATTCCCAATATAAAATATGATAAAAATATCAGTGTGTTTGATGTGGAACAGACTGTAACATATCTTATATTTATAAAACAATGAAATCTTTAGTTTATGGATTTTCTTCTTTTTCATTTTTAAACACATCGTTGATGAAATTTTTCTTTAGACAAGTTTTTTTTTAAAGAAGCTGCAGAAAAGTTTATTTACTTATTTGCAAGCTCTGTATTTCCTTCAGGTAATGCTAATCTGTAATATCACAATACGGGTAGTGTATCGAACACAACCTAAACCTTTATATTTCATCAATATTCATTATTTTTTCTTTAAAGTGGAGCTAAATTGTCTGTTAACACAAATTCAGAATGACTTCAGTGAAACACTTCCAGCAATAAAGGGGTTGGTTTTATCAACCGGAAGTTGATCCTCCATGTTTACAGTTGTCAGTGAACCGCCTATAAATATAAGTATATCTATAAAAAATATTCTGTTCTAATAATTCTAATATTTTAATCTTCATTTTTATTGATCAGTGACCACTAGATAATATCATATATGAATATTCTGTCCATTTACAATCACTTAGTATTCAGATCAACGACATGTGATCAGTCCTCGTGACCCAACTAGACTAGCATATGCGCTAACTAGCAGATGCGCTTGTCGGCTGGGTGACGTTTGATGGTGGAACGTTTATGACGTCATAGAGTGAGAGAGATTCCATGGTAACGAACAGAGCGGCGGAGCTTTTAAGGAGCAGACAGCAGCTGATCGAGTCTCAGAAGAGATGAGCGATCGCCAAAAGAAGAAGAAGAAGGAGGAAGTAAGAGAGGAGAAAGCCCTTCTGTCTCCCAGCAGACAGAACCAGAAGCACCTCGCCATGCTCAAGGTGGACCAGGTTCTTTTTTACCTGTTCTCTTAAACTTCTCCATTTACCTGTTTTTTCAGGTTCTTTCCAGAGCTTTTGGTAAATACATTTTGTGTAAGATGTGTGTATGGATATAGAGTCTAAATGAATGTCTGTCTTTTTGGGGGCAGAAAACATCTAAAACCTCTTTGGAACCACAGTCCGTGATGGAGGAAGTGGAGGAACCAGGAGAGGGCTTCATGGAGCTGCTCCACGAAAATGTAAGAAAGACAAAGGAGTTTCACTTCAGTAATGAACTATAAGGAGTCACTGGGTTTAATCCATCATGTCCTGAGTTGTGGAATTGCTCTACTATAAATCCTAAGACCTTTATAAGACCAGCTTTGGCTCTTCACTGGGCCTTTGAGTCCTGACCAAAAGTTCTGAGATGTTAATAATTCTCACTCTTCTCTTCTCACATGTAGACGGAGTACAACATTGGAAACTACATCTCTGCAATGTTCCAGTATATTGTGGAGCACCCAATTGTCCAGTTCCTCATCCTGGTCATTGCACTCCTCAACTGCATCATCATCAGCGTCCAGACCAACTCGAGGATTGCCAAGGTGAGAACCCTAAATCTTGAAGTCACCAGATATTTTCAGACAGTTCGATCATGTTCCCTCTCCCACTGACTGACTAACCCTACAGTACAGTTCTGTGCTTCTGTCAGTGTGTTTTGTAGGACAGGTGATGTTTCTGGTACTTGTGTTTGAGTGTACTTTCAGAAACCCTGTATATTAAACTCCACTCTCTTTCTGACTGTAATTTCAGGACCATGAGACTGCATTCCTGATCTGGGAGTGGATCATCTTCACCGCTTTCATTTCAGAGATTGTTCTCAAGTTCACCTACGGTTTCAGGATTTTCTGGATGGTACTGTTTTTTTCTCAAAATGTTTACTTCTATTAATCCATATTTTCCTTGTAGAAGGTTGCTGTGTCTCATCAAGTCTTATTTGATCATTATTTCTTCTGTATCTGCAGAGTGGGTGGAATGTCCTGGATTTCTTGGTCAGTCTGGGTCTGATGGTGGGGTACAGATTCTTGCCCCCAAGCCAAAATAGGATCATCAGGTGAGGAAAATTACAGTGACGTGTTCCCACATTTTAAAACTCCTCAGGTTTTTCATCTAGATCAGTGTTCCTCATAAAAGGATGGAAAAGAGGAGAGTGATGGTGTATCTGTTCAGACTGAGCTCACAGTTTGTAACTGTTCAATATTTGTGCTTCTTTCTTTTCTCCTTTTCCAGAACGCTGCGACTCTTTCGGAGTGTAAGGCTGTTTGCTTTTTCCGAGGGATTTTCCAGAGCACTCAACAGCATCGCCCGTTCCATGTCTGCACTGCTGAACATCTTCATCCTCATCATGTGCTTCATGGTGGTATGTGCTCTTCCACAATTCGTATTTGTATGATAAAATCTCAGAAACGATCCAAAAGATAAGGTCTCTGTACTTGTGTTTTGTTCATGGTGAAATGCTGTACGCTGTGTCTGAAATGCTCTGTTATTGATTGTGCTCTAGATGTTTGGCCTGTGTGGAGTGATGCTGTTTGGGGATGAAGTTCCATCTGCTTTTGGAGACTTCCCTACAGCCCTGTACACTCTGTTCATCTGCATCACCCAGAATGGCTGGTTTAAAATCTACTATGGATTTAAGGGGTAAGCAGCTCTTGTCTGGATCTCTGACTATAACTAAATAAGTAAAAGTGTCAGTTCTGAAAGAGAACACTAGGTGAACATATGCGAGTGCAGTAAACTTCAGTGTACGTCCATCTGTTTTGGCACGTTTGTATTTGGTGAAGATTCATATTTTATAGCCGCTCTACTGACAGTTTTGTCTAATTTAATATTCTGTCCATTTCAGTGTGGATGAAGCTCTTCGCTATGCTGCATTGGTGTACTTCTTCATCTTCAGCTGTGGGTTCATCTTCCTGAACATTTTTAGTTCTGTGATTATCATGAATCAAGAACTAGCTGTGGAAGCAGATTCCACTAAGGTAAGCCTGCTTTACATCCTAGCTTCACCTCCTGAGAACAACAGTGTGCAAATACCCAGTTTAACCCCCTACTTAAAGATACGCAAGATGAACATATTAATATTGTCTGCATATAAGTCATTTTTCTTTCTCTATATTTATTCAAACTGAATTATTTTTGTCACAATAACAGTCAGAAGAAGATGAATCCCAGAAGGATCTGGTACATGTGGAGGAAATAGTCGCATAAACCAGCATGACCCAGCGCCAGACACAGTCTCATGACAGGTGTCTCACGAACCTGACTTTTGACAAAATCTGGTCCTGTTAAGTTTGGCCATTGACCGGAATGAGTTCCAGGAGATTCGCCAGAAGTTGATGAAGTATGGGTCAACAGCACAGCTAATAAACACCTTATTTTACTTTCAGTCTGTCAACGGCTATTATGAAAAGGTCCGCCTGGACCGTAGAATGATGCACTGCTCTGACTGTAAATGTGTTCATCCAGGATTGTGGATGAGGTCCGAAACCTGCCCATCAATAAAGAGCGGGAGCTCCAGGCCCAGACGGAGAAAGAGATGGCCACCACCTTGACGGACAACTTGTTGGGTGATGACATCGCCTCTGGCCATGATATTCTGTCTACTTTCATCGCTCTGGAAGAGGTGAAGAAATACTGTTACTTAGCACAAACACTTGAAGCACTGTAATCAGATGAGAAGTGTATCTTGTTCCTCTAGAAATAAGACTTCTATTTACTCTGAGCTTTCTTCTCTGTTTCAGGCCAACCTTCTGTTTTCTATCAACCTTTTATTTTATATTCCTGTTAAAAACAGAAGGACAGAGGTGGACATCTGGCAACTGGTCTAAAAGATGAATAGTGAGAGATAGATATAGAGATAGAGATGCAGCAGAAAGATGATGGAGAGAGGTTAAGCAGTCGAGGATGGAAAGAGAAGGGCGAGGAAGGAGAAATAGGTGGAATTTGACCTGATGGAAAGAAGATTGATGTTCAGATAAACAGTTAAAAGAAAAAAACTACACAGCCTCGTCATTACTGCACTTTGTGACAACGCTGGGGTGTGTGGATATTGTAAGATTACTGTGGATATAAGTGTAAATATTGTTCAAAATAAATATATTTGATAACCGCCTTTTCTATCTTGTTTGCTTAATTTGGTATCAGCTAGCTAGCTGAGACTTTGTAAAACGCGTAGCTAGTCGCTAATAAGCTAGCATGTTAGCGAGCTAGCTGAATATTCAGAATTAACCAGCTAACGTTTTAAAGAGGGTCAAATATTGTGTTATGTGCTAAATATGAGATACATGGTCATAAATGTAATAAACTGCATTATGGACAGTTTACTTAGCTAGTGAAGTTATAATCAAACTCAAAAATACTGAATAACATGAAGTTACTTCAGAGAAGACGGCTATGAAGCTAGCACTAGCTAGCTAACTTACTGTTAGCTATGTTGATGGTTTCAGGGCAGCTTGGTGAAACTACTTACTGAAATGTATTATTAATAAGAAAATTAGGAGTGATATTTCATGAACTTGTCCCTCAGTAGATGATGAGTTAGCACTAATGTTATATTAATTGGGGTTTTGGGTGTTTTTTCATTCATTTAATGTAATGTTTAGCTTCTACAGTCTCCACTCACTCTGTGTAGGATTTGTACAGTAGGGGTTGGCTCTGTTCTCTTGTCTGCACTCATATTAACGGCCTGTGCTCCACCCATAACTTCATTACTTTAATGCTTTGTGTAGACCCACATGATATAAATTATGTAATTTACAAAAATCTAATTTATCCTGTGTGTTTTTTCTTTATTTTGGTTAGTTTGGAGGTGAGTGAGTGAGACTGTGGAATAGTTTAATTTTAAACTTATTATTAGCACTGCTGAGATAAATAATTATTAGCACTGCTGAGGTAAATTATTATTAGCACTGCTGAGGTAAATAATTATTAGCAATACTGAGATAAATTATTATTAGCACTGCTGAGGTAAATTATTATTAGCACTGCTGAGGTAAATAATTATTAGCAATGCAGAGGTAAATAATTATTAGCACTACTGAGATAAATAATTATTAGCACTGCTGAGGTAAATTATTATTATCAATGCTGAGGTAAATAATTATTAGCAATGCTGAGGTAAATAATTATTAGCACTGCTGAGGTAAATAATTATTAGCACTGCTGAGGTAAATAATTATTATCAATGCTGAGGTAAATTATTATTAGCACTGCTGAGATAAATAATTATTATCAATGCTGAGGTAAATAATTATTAGCACTGCTAAGGTAAATTATTAGCAATGCTGAGGTAAATAATTATTAGCACTGCTGAGGTAAATTATTATTAGCACTGCTAAGATAAATAATTATTATCAATGCTGAGGTAAATTATTATTAGCACTGCTGAGATAAATAATTATTAGCACTGCTGAGGTAAATAATTATTAGCAATGCTGAGGTAAATTATTATTAGCACTGCTGAGGTAAATAATTATTAGCACTGCTGAGGTAAATTATTATTAGCAATATTGAGGTAAATTATTATTAGCAATGCTGAGATGGAATTATTATTAGCACTGCTGAGGTAAATAATTATTAGCACTGCTGAGGTAAATAATTATTAGTACTGCTGAGGTAAATAATTATTAGTACTGCTGAGGTAAATTATTATGCAGACTCTGAGGTAAATAATTATTAGCACTGCTGAGGTAAATAATTATTAGTACTGCTGAGGTAAATTATTATGCAGACTCTGAGGTAAATTATTATTAGCACTGCTGAGATGAAATTATTATTAGCACTGCTGAGGTAAATAATTATTAGCACTGCTGAGGTAAATTATTATTAGCACTACTGAGGTAAATTATTATTAGCAATGCTGAGGTAAATAATTATTAGAACTGATGAGTGCTGAGGTAAATAATTATTAGCAATGCTGAGGTAAATAATTATTAGTACTGCTGACGTAAATTATTATGCAGACTCTGAGGTAAATTATTATGCATACTCTGAGGTAAACTATTATTAGCAATGCTGAGATGAAATTACTATTTGCACTGCTGAGGTAAATTATTATTAGCACTGCTGAGATGAAATTATTATTAGCAATGCTGAGATGAAATTATTATTAGGACTGCTGTGTGCTGAGGTAAATTATTATTAGCACTGCTGAGATTAAATTATTATTAGCACTAGCCGAGTGCTGAGGTAAATTATTATTAGCACTAGCCGAGTGCTGAGGTAAATTATTATTAGCACTGCTGAGTGCTGAGTTCAATAATTATTAGCACTGCTGAGTTCAATAATTATTAGCACTGCTGAGGTAAATAGTTATTAGCACTGCTGAGGTAAATAGTTATTAGCACTGCTGAGGTAAATCATTATTAGCACTGCTGAGGTAAATTATTATTAGCACTGCTGAGGTAAATTATTAGCAATGCTGAGGTAAATCATTTTTAGCAATGCTGAGGTAAATTATTATGCAGACTCTGAGGTAAATTATTATTAGCAATATTGAGGTAAATTATTATTAGCAATGCTGAGGTAAATAATTATTAGCACTGCTAAGGTAAATAATTATTAGCACTGCTAAGGTAAATAATTATTAGCAATGCTGAGGTAAATAATTATTAGCACTGCTTAGGTAAATAATTATTAGCAATGCTGAGGTAAATAATTATTAGCACTGCTGAGGTAAATAATTATTAGCAATGCTGAGGTAAATAATTATTAGCACTGCTAAGGTAAATAATTATTAGCACTGCTTAGGTAAATAATTATTAGCAATGCTGAGGTAAATAATTATTAGCAATGCTGAGGTAAATAATTATTAGCACTGCTGAGGTAAATAATTATTAGCAATGCTGAGGTAAATAATTATTAGCAATGCTGAGGTAAATAATTATTAGCACTGCTAAGGTAAATAATTATTAGCACTGCTTAGGTAAATAATTATTAGCAATGCTGAGGTAAATAATTATTAGCAATGCTGAGGTAAATAATTATTAGCACTGCTGAGGTAAATAATTATTAGCAATGCTGAGGTAAATAATTATTAGCAATGCTGAGGTAAATAATTATTAGCACTGCTGAGGTAAATAATTATTAGCACTGCTTAGGTAAATCATTATTAGCACTGCTAAGGTAAATAATTATTAGCACTGCTTAGGTAAATAATTATTAGCAATGCTGAGGTAAATAATTATTAGCACTGCTGAGGTAAATAATTATTTGCAATGCTGAGGTAAGTTATTATTAGCATTTACACTGCCCGCTGCGTCCGCAAAGCAACCACCATTGTGGATGACCCCACCCACCCTTCACACAGACTGTTCTCCCTCCTGCCATCAGGAAGAAGGTACCGCAGCATCAGGTCCAACACGACCAGACTCTGCAATAACTTCTTCCCCCAAGCCATCAGACTGAAAGTAGGGTGTCGGATTAAAAAAAACTAGCTTTCTACAAAACCACCTTCTCCAGTTTTAACTGGATGCACAAGAAAATAGAAATGAAGCTCCAGTCACTGGTTAATCAGTATTCCTCCCTACAAATGAAGACACCATGAAGACTAAAGAAAGAACACTCCACACAGCTCTGAGAAATGGTTATTGGTGAGTGTGAGTCAGGGAATGGAGACAAAATAATTTCCAAGTCACTGAACTTCACCTGGAGTTCTGTTAAATCCATCATTCAGAAATGGAATATGACACATGTGTAAATCTGCCTAGAGCCGGCCAGTCATAGGTGTCTTGGTGGCCTTCCTCTCTAGCCTCCTTCTTGCACGGTCACTCAGTTTGTGAGGACAGCCCTGCTCTAGAAAGATTTACGTGTGCCATATTCCTTCCATTTCTAAATTTAATTTAATTTCTTTTGTAAATTATTGTGACAAAAAAAATAAAATGATGTTGACCATGAAAGCAATAAAAGGGGAAACCATCCAATGGACTGAATACTTTCATAGGCGCTGTAGGTCGTATATCACCTCCACATAAACAAGGGCACTATAGACTACTGTACTGTAAATCATCTGCAAACTGGTAAATCTGGTCTCTTCATTTCACTGTAATATAGAGAGACTATTCTCACAGGTCAGTACCAGTAATTACCATTCACAGTTTCTCACTTCCTGTTCTGTTTGAGTATTTAAGCTTCATCCAAAACTCTTTTCTAACATCCAGCAAAACAAACGCTGATCTTACATTCAAGTTTTTCTTTGATCTCTGTTTATGCTTTATGAAACTTTGTGTAATTAAATCTGACATATGAAAATATTTAAACCTGCACAAGCCTTCATTTTCTATCTTTCCTCTTTCTTAGAGTGTCAGAACTGTCTGTATTTAAATGTAAAGGTAAATATTCAGCAGTTCCTGATTGTCACTCTCCGGCCTACCTGTGATTAGTAGCTTAGTGTGTTAAAATTATTACCTGTCCACATCTTAACTCATTGAATTTATGCAGTATAACAAATATTAAATATTATTTTATTATTAAATAAGCAGGCATTAAATGTGGTATTCACTTTAATGTGGCTACAATGTAAGTTTCAGTCTTTACCAAAAACCTGCAGATCAGTGCCCTCTACTGGTCACGTGTCCGACATTCTTGATGAATTTAAAATTTTCAATAAATATTTCAATAAATACTTTATTATTTAATAAACGTCCCTTACCCCATAAGCAGTCAATCCCCCAGACATGTTTGATATCTGAAGGTGCTTATTATGAGGGGAATATAATGATAAAAATGTATAAATGTGAAATCTAAATATAAATTTTGTAACTTTTGTTGATGTAAATTCCCAATATAAAATATGATAAAAATATCAGTGTGTTTGATGTGGAACAGACTGTAACATATCTTATATTTATAAAACAATGAAATCTTTAGTTTATGGATTTTCCTCTTTTTCATTTTTAAACACATCGTTGATGAAATTGTACTTTAGACAAGTTTTTTTTAAAGAAGCTGCAGAAAAGTTTATTTACTTATTTGCAAGCTCTGTATTTCCTTCAGGTAATGCTAATCTGTAATATCACAATACTGGTAGTGTATCGAACACAACCTAAACTTTTATATTTCATCAATATTCATTATTTTTTCTTTAAAGTGGAGCTAAATTGTCTGTTAACACAAATTCAGAATGACTTCAGTGAAACACTTCCAGCAATAAAGGGGTTGGTTTTATCAACCGGAAGTTGATCCTCCATGTTTACAGTTGTCAGTGAACCGCCTATAAATATAAGTATATCTATAAAAAATATTCTGTTCTAATAATTCCAATATTTTAATCTTCATTTTTATTGATCAGTGACCACTAGATAATATCATATATGAATATTCTGTCCATTTACAATCACTTAGTATTCAGATCAACGACATGTGATCAGTCCTCGTGACCCAACTAGACTAGCATATGCGCTAACTAGCAGATGCGCTTGTCGGCTGGGTGACGTTTGATGGTGGAACGTTTATGACGTCATAGAGTGAGAGAGATTCCATGGTAACGAACAGAGCGGCGGAGCTTTTAAGGAGCAGACAGCAGCTGATCGAGTCTCAGAAGAGATGAGCGATCACCAAAAGAAGAAGAAGAAGAAGGAGGAAGTAAGAGAGGAGAAAGCCCTTCTGTCTCCAAGCAGACAGAACCAGAAGCACCTCGCCATGCTCAAGGTGGACCAGGTTCTTTTTTACCTGTTCTCTTAAACTTCTCCATTTACCTGTTTTTTCAGGTTCTTTCCAGAGCTTTGGGTAAATACATTTTGTGTAAGATGTGTGTATGGATATAGAGTCTAAATGAATGTCTGTCTTTTTGGGGGCAGAAAACATCTAAAACCTCTTTGGAACCACAGTCCGTGATGGAGGAAGTGGAGGAACCAGGAGAGGGCTTCATGGAGCTGCTCCACGAAAATGTAAGAAAGACAAAGGAGTTTCACTTCAGTAATGAACTATAAGGAGTCACTGGGTTTAATCCATCATGTCCTGAGTTGTGGAATTGCTCTACTATAAATCCTAAGACCTTTATAAGACCAGCTTTGGCTCTTCACTGGGCCTTTGAGTCCTGACCAAAAGTTCTGAGATGTTAATAATTCTCACTCTTCTCTTCTCACATGTAGACGGAGTACAACATTGGAAACTACATCTCTGCAATGTTCCAGTATATTGTGGAGCACCCAATTGTCCAGTTCCTCATCCTGGTCATTGCACTCCTCAACTGCATCATCATCAGCGTCCAGACCAACTCGAGGATTGCCAAGGTGAGAACCCTAAATCTTGAAGTCACCAGATATTTTCAGACAGTTCGATCATGTTCCCTCTCCCACTGACTGACTAACCCTACAGTACAGTTCTGTGCTTCTGTCAGTGTGTTTTGTAGGACAGGTGATGTTTCTGGTACTTGTGTTTGAGTGTACTTTCAGAAACCCTGTATATTAAACTCCACTCTCTTTCTGACTGTAATTTCAGGACCATGAGACTGCATTCCTGATCTGGGAGTGGATCATCTTCACCGCTTTCATTTCAGAGATTGTTCTCAAGTTCACCTACGGTTTCAGGATTTTCTGGATGGTACTGTTTTTTTCTCAAAATGTTTACTTCTATTAATCCATATTTTCCTTGTAGAAGGTTGCTGTGTCTCATCAAGTCTTATTTGATCATTATTTCTTCTGTATCTGCAGAGTGGGTGGAATGTCCTGGATTTCTTGGTCAGTCTGGGTCTGATGGTGGGGTACAGATTCTTGCCCCCAAGCCAAAATAGGATCATCAGGTGAGGAAAATTACAGTGACGTGTTCCCACATTTTAAAACTCCTCAGGTTTTTCATCTAGATCAGTGTTCCTCATAAAAGGATGGAAAAGAGGAGAGTGATGGTGTATCTGTTCAGACTGAGCTCACAGTTTGTAACTGTTCAATATTTGTGCTTCTTTCTTTTCTCCTTTTCCAGAACGCTGCGACTCTTTCGGAGTGTAAGGCTGTTTGCTTTTTCCGAGGGATTTTCCAGAGCACTCAACAGCATCGCCCGTTCCATGTCTGCACTGCTGAACATCTTCATCCTCATCATGTGCTTCATGGTGGTATGTGCTCTTCCACAATTCGTATTTGTATGATAAAATCTCAGAAACGATCCAAAAGATAAGGTCTCTGTACTTGTGTTTTGTTCATGGTGAAATGCTGTACGCTGTGTCTGAAATGCTCTGTTATTGATTGTGCTCTAGATGTTTGGCCTGTGTGGAGTGATGCTGTTTGGGGATGAAGTTCCATCTGCTTTTGGAGACTTCCCTACAGCCCTGTACACTCTGTTCATCTGCATCACCCAGAATGGCTGGTTTAAAATCTACTATGGATTTAAGGGGTAAGCAGCTCTTGTCTGGATCTCTGACTATAACTAAATAAGTAAAAGTGTCAGTTCTGAAAGAGAACACTAGGTGAACATATGCGAGTGCAGTAAACTTCAGTGTACGTCCATCTGTTTTGGCACGTTTGTATTTGGTGAAGATTCATATTTTATAGCCGCTCTACTGACAGTTTTGTCTAATTTAATATTCTGTCCATTTCAGTGTGGATGAAGCTCTTCGCTATGCTGCATTGGTGTACTTCTTCATCTTCAGCTGTGGGTTCATCTTCCTGAACATTTTTAGTTCTGTGATTATCATGAATCAAGAACTAGCTGTGGAAGCAGATTCCACTAAGGTAAGCCTGCTTTACATCCTAGCTTCACCTCCTGAGAACAACAGTGTGCAAATACCCAGTTTAACCCCCTACTTAAAGATACGCAAGATGAACATATTAATATTGTCTGCATATAAGTCATTTTTCTTTCTCTATATTTATTCAAACTGAATTATTTTTGTCACAATAACAGTCAGAAGAAGATGAATCCCAGAAGGATCTGGTACATGTGGAGGAAATAGTCGCATAAACCAGCATGACCCAGCGCCAGACACAGTCTCATGACAGGTGTCTCACGAACCTGACTTTTGACAAAATCTGGTCCTGTTAAGTTTGGCCATTGACCGGAATGAGTTCCAGGAGATTCGCCAGAAGTTGATGAAGTATGGGTCAACAGCACAGCTAATAAACACCTTATTTTACTTTCAGTCTGTCAACGGCTATTATGAAAAGGTCCGCCTGGACCGTAGAATGATGCACTGCTCTGACTGTAAATGTGTTCATCCAGGATTGTGGATGAGGTCCGAAACCTGCCCATCAATAAAGAGCGGGAGCTCCAGGCCCAGACGGAGAAAGAGATGGCCACCACCTTGACGGACAACTTGTTGGGTGATGACATCGCCTCTGGCCATGATATTCTGTCTACTTTCATCGCTCTGGAAGAGGTGAAGAAATACTGTTACTTAGCACAAACACTTGAAGCACTGTAATCAGATGAGAAGTGTATCTTGTTCCTCTAGAAATAAGACTTCTATTTACTCTGAGCTTTCTTCTCTGTTTCAGGCCAACCTTCTGTTTTCTATCAACCTTTTATTTTATATTCCTGTTAAAAACAGAAGGACAGAGGTGGACATCTGGCAACTGGTCTAAAAGATGAATAGTGAGAGATAGATATAGAGATAGAGATGCAGCAGAAAGATGATGGAGAGAGGTTAAGCAGTCGAGGATGGAAAGAGAAGGGCGAGGAAGGAGAAATAGGTGGAATTTGACCTGATGGAAAGAAGATTGATGTTCAGATAAACAGTTAAAAGAAAAAAACTACACAGCCTCGTCATTACTGCACTTTGTGACAACGCTGGGGTGTGTGGATATTGTAAGATTACTGTGGATATAAGTGTAAATATTGTTCAAAATAAATATATTTGATAACCGCCTTTTCTATCTTGTTTGCTTAATTTGGTATCAGCTAGCTAGCTGAGACTTTGTAAAACGCGTAGCTAGTCGCTAATAAGCTAGCATGTTAGCGAGCTAGCTGAATATTCAGAATTAACCAGCTAACGTTTTAAAGAGGGTCAAATATTGTGTTATGTGCTAAATATGAGATACATGGTCATAAATGTAATAAACTGCATTATGGACAGTTTACTTAGCTAGTGAAGTTATAATCAAACTCAAAAATACTGAATAACATGAAGTTACTTCAGAGAAGACGGCTATGAAGCTAGCACTAGCTAGCTAACTTACTGTTAGCTATGTTGATGGTTTCAGGGCAGCTTGGTGAAACTACTTACTGAAATGTATTATTAATAAGAAAATTAGGAGTGATATTTCATGAACTTGTCCCTCAGTAGATGATGAGTTAGCACTAATGTTATATTAATTGGGGTTTTGGGTGTTTTTTCATTCATTTAATGTAATGTTTAGCTTCTACAGTCTCCACTCACTCTGTGTAGGATTTGTACAGTAGGGGTTGGCTCTGTTCTCTTGTCTGCACTCATATTAACGGCCTGTGCTCCACCCATAACTTCATTACTTTAATGCTTTGTGTAGACCCACATGATATAAATTATGTAATTTACAAAAATCTAATTTATCCTGTGTGTTTTTTCTTTATTTTGGTTAGTTTGGAGGTGAGTGAGTGAGACTGTGGAATAGTTTAATTTTAAACTTATTATTAGCACTGCTGAGATAAATAATTATTAGCACTGCTGAGGTAAATTATTATTAGCACTGCTGAGGTAAATAATTATTAGCAATACTGAGATAAATTATTATTAGCACTGCTGAGGTAAATTATTATTAGCACTGCTGAGGTAAATAATTATTAGCAATGCAGAGGTAAATAATTATTAGCACTACTGAGATAAATAATTATTAGCACTGCTGAGGTAAATTATTATTATCAATGCTGAGGTAAATAATTATTAGCAATGCTGAGGTAAATAATTATTAGCACTGCTGAGGTAAATAATTATTAGCACTGCTGAGGTAAATAATTATTATCAATGCTGAGGTAAATTATTATTAGCACTGCTGAGATAAATAATTATTATCAATGCTGAGGTAAATAATTATTAGCACTGCTAAGGTAAATTATTAGCAATGCTGAGGTAAATAATTATTAGCACTGCTGAGGTAAATTATTATTAGCACTGCTAAGATAAATAATTATTATCAATGCTGAGGTAAATTATTATTAGCACTGCTGAGATAAATAATTATTAGCACTGCTGAGGTAAATAATTATTAGCAATGCTGAGGTAAATTATTATTAGCACTGCTGAGGTAAATAATTATTAGCACTGCTGAGGTAAATTATTATTAGCAATATTGAGGTAAATTATTATTAGCAATGCTGAGATGGAATTATTATTAGCACTGCTGAGGTAAATAATTATTAGCACTGCTGAGGTAAATAATTATTAGTACTGCTGAGGTAAATAATTATTAGTACTGCTGAGGTAAATTATTATGCAGACTCTGAGGTAAATAATTATTAGCACTGCTGAGGTAAATAATTATTAGTACTGCTGAGGTAAATTATTATGCAGACTCTGAGGTAAATTATTATTAGCACTGCTGAGATGAAATTATTATTAGCACTGCTGAGGTAAATAATTATTAGCACTGCTGAGGTAAATTATTATTAGCACTACTGAGGTAAATTATTATTAGCAATGCTGAGGTAAATAATTATTAGAACTGATGAGTGCTGAGGTAAATAATTATTAGCAATGCTGAGGTAAATAATTATTAGTACTGCTGAGGTAAATTATTATGCAGACTCTGAGGTAAATAATTATTAGCGCTGCTGAGGTAAATAATTATTAGTAGTGCTGACGTAAATTATTATGCAGACTCTGAGGTAAATTATTATGCATACTCTGAGGTAAACTATTATTAGCAATGCTGAGATGAAATTACTATTTGCACTGCTGAGGTAAATTATTATTAGCACTGCTGAGATGAAATTATTATTAGCAATGCTGAGATGAAATTATTATTAGGACTGCTGTGTGCTGAGGTAAATTATTATTAGCACTGCTGAGATTAAATTATTATTAGCACTAGCCGAGTGCTGAGGTAAATTATTATTAGCACTAGCCGAGTGCTGAGGTAAATTATTATTAGCACTGCTGAGTGCTGAGTTCAATAATTATTAGCACTGCTGAGTTCAATAATTATTAGCACTGCTGAGGTAAATAGTTATTAGCACTGCTGAGGTAAATAGTTATTAGCACTGCTGAGGTAAATCATTATTAGCACTGCTGAGGTAAATTATTATTAGCACTGCTGAGGTAAATTATTAGCAATGCTGAGGTAAATCATTTTTAGCAATGCTGAGGTAAATTATTATGCAGACTCTGAGGTAAATTATTATTAGCAATATTGAGGTAAATTATTATTAGCAATGCTGAGGTAAATAATTATTAGCACTGCTAAGGTAAATAATTATTAGCACTGCTAAGGTAAATAATTATTAGCAATGCTGAGGTAAATAATTATTAGCACTGCTTAGGTAAATAATTATTAGCAATGCTGAGGTAAATAATTATTAGCACTGCTGAGGTAAATAATTATTAGCAATGCTGAGGTAAATAATTATTAGCACTGCTAAGGTAAATAATTATTAGCACTGCTTAGGTAAATAATTATTAGCAATGCTGAGGTAAATAATTATTAGCAATGCTGAGGTAAATAATTATTAGCACTGCTGAGGTAAATAATTATTAGCAATGCTGAGGTAAATAATTATTAGCAATGCTGAGGTAAATAATTATTAGCACTGCTAAGGTAAATAATTATTAGCACTGCTTAGGTAAATAATTATTAGCAATGCTGAGGTAAATAATTATTAGCAATGCTGAGGTAAATAATTATTAGCACTGCTGAGGTAAATAATTATTAGCAATGCTGAGGTAAATAATTATTAGCAATGCTGAGGTAAATAATTATTAGCACTGCTGAGGTAAATAATTATTAGCACTGCTTAGGTAAATCATTATTAGCACTGCTAAGGTAAATAATTATTAGCACTGCTTAGGTAAATAATTATTAGCAATGCTGAGGTAAATAATTATTAGCACTGCTGAGGTAAATAATTATTTGCAATGCTGAGGTAAGTTATTATTAGCATTTACACTGCCCGCTGCGTCCGCAAAGCAACCACCATTGTGGATGACCCCACCCACCCTTCACACAGACTGTTCTCCCTCCTGCCATCAGGAAGAAGGTACCGCAGCATCAGGTCCAACACGACCAGACTCTGCAATAACTTCTTCCCCCAAGCCATCAGACTGAAAGTAGGGTGTCGGATTAAAAAAAACTAGCTTTCTACAAAACCACCTTCTCCAGTTTTAACTGGATGCACAAGAAAATAGAAATGAAGCTCCAGTCACTGGTTAATCAGTATTCCTCCCTACAAATGAAGACACCATGAAGACTAAAGAAAGAACACTCCACACAGCTCTGAGAAATGGTTATTGGTGAGTGTGAGTCAGGGAATGGAGACAAAATAATTTCCAAGTCACTGAACTTCACCTGGAGTTCTGTTAAATCCATCATTCAGAAATGGAATATGACACATGTGTAAATCTGCCTAGAGCCGGCCAGTCATAGGTGTCTTGGTGGCCTTCCTCTCTAGCCTCCTTCTTGCACGGTCACTCAGTTTGTGAGGACAGCCCTGCTCTAGAAAGATTTACGTGTGCCATATTCCTTCCATTTCTAAATTTAATTTAATTTCTTTTGTAAATTATTGTGACAAAAAAAATAAAATGATGTTGACCATGAAAGCAATAAAAGGGGAAACCATCCAATGGACTGAATACTTTCATAGGCGCTGTAGGTCGTATATCACCTCCACATAAACAAGGGCACTATAGACTACTGTACTGTAAATCATCTGCAAACTGGTAAATCTGGTCTCTTCATTTCACTGTAATATAGAGAGACTATTCTCACAGGTCAGTACCAGTAATTACCATTCACAGTTTCTCACTTCCTGTTCTGTTTGAGTATTTAAGCTTCATCCAAAACTCTTTTCTAACATCCAGCAAAACAAACGCTGATCTTACATTCAAGTTTTTCTTTGATCTCTGTTTATGCTTTATGAAACTTTGTGTAATTAAATCTGACATATGAAAATATTTAAACCTGCACAAGCCTTCATTTTCTATCTTTCCTCTTTCTTAGAGTGTCAGAACTGTCTGTATTTAAATGTAAAGGTAAATATTCAGCAGTTCCTGATTGTCACTCTCCGGCCTACCTGTGATTAGTAGCTTAGTGTGTTAAAATTATTACCTGTCCACATCTTAACTCATTGAATTTATGCAGTATAACAAATATTAAATATTATTTTATTATTAAATAAGCAGGCATTAAATGTGGTATTCACTTTAATGTGGCTACAATGTAAGTTTCAGTCTTTACCAAAAACCTGCAGATCAGTGCCCTCTACTGGTCACGTGTCCGACATTCTTGATGAATTTAAAATTTTCAATAAATATTTCTTTATTATTTAATAAACGTCCCTTACCCCATAAGCAGTCAATCCCCCAGACATGTTTGATATCTGAAGGTGCTTATTATGAGGGGAATATAATGATAAAAATGTATAAATGTGAAATCTAAATATAAATTTTGTAACTTTTGTTGATGTAAATTCCCAATATAAAATATGATAAAAATATCAGTGTGTTTGATGTGGAACAGACTGTAACATATCTTATATTTATAAAACAATGAAATCTTTAGTTTATGGATTTTCCTCTTTTTCATTTTTAAACACATCGTTGATGAAATTTTTCTTTAGACAAGTTTTTTTTTAAAGAAGCTGCAGAAAGGTTTATTTACTTATTTGCAAGCTCTGTATTTCCTTCAGGTAATGCTAATCTGTAATATCACAATACTGGTAGTGTATCGAACACAACCTAAACCTTTATATTTCATCAATATTCATTATTTTTTCTTTAAAGTGGAGCTAAATTGTTAACTGTTAACACAAATTCAGAATGACTTCAGTGAAACACTTCCAGCAATAAAGGGGTTGGTTTTATCAACCGGAAGTTGATCCTCCATGTTTACAGTTGTCAGTGAACCGCCTATAAATATAAGTATATCTATAAAAAATATTCTGTTCTAATAATTCTAATATTTTAATCTTCATTTTTATTGATCAGTGACCACTAGATAATATCATATATGAATATTCTGTCCATTTACAATCACTTAGTATTCAGATCAACGACATGTGATCAGTCCTCGTGACCCAACTAGACTAGCATATGCGCTAACTAGCAGATGCGCTTGTCGGCTGGGTGACGTTTGATGGTGGAACGTTTATGACGTCATAGAGTGAGAGAGATTCCATGGTAACGAACAGAGCGGCGGAGCTTTTAAGGAGCAGACAGCAGCTGATCGAGTCTCAGAAGAGATGAGCGATCACCAAAAGAAGAAGAAGAAGGAGGAAGTAAGAGAGGAGAAAGCCCTTCTGTCTCCCAGCAGACAGAACCAGAAGCACCTCGCCATGCTCAAGGTGGACCAGGTTCTTTTTTACCTGTTCTCTTAAACTTCTCCATTTACCTGTTTTTTCAGGTTCTTTCCAGAGCTTTTGGTAAATACATTTTGTGTAAGATGTGTGTATGGATATAGAGTCTAAATGAATGTCTGTCTTTTTGGGGGCAGAAAACATCTAAAACCTCTTTGGAACCACAGTCCGTGATGGAGGAAGTGGAGGAACCAGGAGAGGGCTTCATGGAGCTGCTCCACGAAAATGTAAGAAAGACAAAGGAGTTTCACTTCAGTAATGAACTATAAGGAGTCACTGGGTTTAATCCATCATGTGCTGAGTTGTGGAATTGCTCTACTATAAATCCTAAGACCTTTATAAGACCAGCTTTGGCTCTTCACTGGGCCTTTGAGTCCTGACCAAAAGTTCTGAGATGTTAATAATTCTCACTCTTCTCTTCTCACATGTAGACGGAGTACAACATTGGAAACTACATCTCTGCAATGTTCCAGTATATTGTGGAGCACCCAATTGTCCAGTTCCTCATCCTGGTCATTGCACTCCTCAACTGCATCATCATCAGCGTCCAGACCAACTCGAGGATTGCCAAGGTGAGAACCCAAAATCTTGATGTCACCAGATATTTTCAGACAGTTCGATCATGTTCCCTCTCCCACTGACTGACTAACCCTACAGTACAGTTCTGTGCTTCTGTCAGTGTGTTTTGTAGGACAGGTGATGTTTCTGGTACTTGTGTTTGAGTGTACTTTCAGAAACCCTGTATATTAAACTCCACTCTCTTTCTGACTGTAATTTCAGGACCATGAGACTGCATTCCTGATCTGGGAGTGGATCATCTTCACCGCTTTCATTTCAGAGATTGTTCTCAAGTTCACCTACGGTTTCAGGATTTTCTGGATGGTACTGTTTTTTTCTCAAAATGTTTACTTCTATTAATCCATATTTTCCTTGTAGAAGGTTGCTGTGTCTCATCAAGTCTTATTTGATCATTATTTCTTCTGTATCTGCAGAGTGGGTGGAATGTCCTGGATTTCTTGGTCAGTCTGGGTCTGATGGTGGGGTACAGATTCTTGCCCCCAAGCCAAAATAGGATCATCAGGTGAGGAAAATTACAGTGACGTGTTCCCACATTTTAAAACTCCTCAGGTTTTTCATCTAGATCAGTGTTCCTCATAAAAGGATGGAAAAGAGGAGAGTGATGGTGTATCTGTTCAGACTGAGCTCACAGTTTGTAACTGTTCAATATTTGTGCTTCTTTCTTTTCTCCTTTTCCAGAACGCTGCGACTCTTTCGGAGTGTAAGGCTGTTTGCTTTTTCCGAGGGATTTTCCAGAGCACTCAACAGCATCGCCCGTTCCATGTCTGCACTGCTGAACATCTTCATCCTCATCATGTGCTTCATGGTGGTATGTGCTCTTCCACAATTCGTATTTGTATGATAAAATCTCAGAAACGATCCAAAAGATAAGGTCTCTGTACTTGTGTTTTGTTCATGGTGAAATGCTGTACGCTGTGTCTGAAATGCTCTGTTATTGATTGTGCTCTAGATGTTTGGCCTGTGTGGAGTGATGCTGTTTGGGGATGAAGTTCCATCTGCTTTTGGAGACTTCCCTACAGCCCTGTACACTCTGTTCATCTGCATCACCCAGAATGGCTGGTTTAAAATCTACTATGGATTTAAGGGGTAAGCAGCTCTTGTCTGGATCTCTGACTATAACTAAATAAGTAAAAGTGTCAGTTCTGAAAGAGAACACTAGGTGAACATATGCGAGTGCAGTAAACTTCAGTGTACGTCCATCTGTTTTGGCACGTTTGTATTTGGTGAAGATTCATATTTTATAGCCACTCTGCTGACAGTTTTGTCTAATTTAATATTCTGTCCATTTCAGTGTGGATGAAGCACTTCGCTATGCTGCGTTGGTGTACTTCTTCATCTTCATCTTCAGCTGTGGGTTCATCTTCCTTAACTTTTTTAGTTCTGTGATTATCACCAATCAAGAACTAGCTGTGGAAACGGATTCCACTAAGGTAAGCCTGCTTTACATCCTAGCTTCACCTCCTGAGAACAACAGCGTGCAAATACCCAGTTTAACCCCCTACTCTACCTGAACATATTAATATTGTCTGCATGTAAGTCATGATTTTCCTCTTATTTTATTCCAACTAAAACTTTTGTCTTAATAACAGTCAGAAGAAGATGAATCCCAGAAGGATCTGGTACATGTGGATGAAGTGGTCGCAAAAACCAGCATGACCCAGCGCCAGACACCGTGGCACGACAGCTGCCTGACGAACCTGACTCTGGAGAACTTTGAGAATCTCGTCCTGTTAAGAGAAGCCATCGACAGGAATGAGAAAGAGTTCCAGGAGATTCGTCAGAAGTTGATAAAGTAAGGTTCAACAGCACAGCTGATAAACACCTTATTTTACTTTCAGTCTGTCAACGGCTATTACGAAAAGGTCCGCCTGGACCGTAGAATGATGAACTGCTCTGACTGTAAATGTGTTCATCCAGGATTGTGGAAGAGGTCCGAAACCTGCCCGTCAATAAAGAGCGGGAGCTCCAGGCCCAGAGGGAAAAAGAGATGGCTACCACCTTGACGGACAACTTGTTGGGTGATGACATCGCCTCTGGCCAGGCTGGAGATATTCTGTCCACTTTCATCGCTCTGGAAGAGGTGAAGAAATACTGTTACTGAGCACAAACACTTGAAGCACCGTAATCAGATGAGAAGTGTATCTTGTTCCTCTAGAAATAAGACTTCTATTTACTCTGAGCTTTCTTCTCTGTTTCAGGCCAACCTTCTGGATTCACGGACAACAACTGACGTGTTTGGTGAAGGTTTGGTGCAGGAAGGGATTCGCAGGCTGGCCAGAGAAGCTGTGACCGATTCCCTGTTGCGCAGCAAGTCTTCAGTAATGTCCGTGACCCATAGTAATTAAGTCATGCTGAAGCATTGACTATTGATCCTTGGTGGGATGTTATTGGACTTCTGTGCTAGTCACAGTTTGTCCATAACAAACAGCACGTTCAAACACAAGGTTGCTTATAAGTGTACTTGGTACAGAGCACCTTGGGTCAGAGGTAAGTTACCGACATCGAGGTCTTGTCGTCTGACCTGTGGCTGCGTGTTTCGGATGCATTGGTAAAGAGAGGTGCTGAGCTGTGAGCTGATCACCATCTGATGAGTTGAATCAGGTGGCAGCTAAACCTGCCAGACAAACCTGACAGGCCCAAACGAGTAGTCTGTGTCTGCCAGGGAAAGCTGGCAGAGGACTCTGATTTTCATCTCTGAACTCTCATCTCCAAGGGAGCTTCTCACATGTTCTGGAGGAGGTTGGAGACACTGATTCAGAATTGACCTTGTTGAAGACCTCAGTTGTGGAAGCAACTGTTCATAGCTGTTGCCAAAACCTTGTCCGTGCCTGTTATGATGGCAACCAAAGAACCTGTTGGTGAACACCAGCAGTGAGGGAGGCTGTCAAGCGGAAGAAGGAGAATCGGGGCACTCTTGATTCCGCTGATTGGCACAGACAAGTAAATAAGGTAGCAGCTTTGGCAGTGGCAGAAGCGAAATCCAGGGCATGTGAGGAGTCTGTAGAGTTAATGGAGACTGATTTTCAGGTGTCTTCAAAGATGTTCTGGAAAAGGCTCCAACAACTCAGAAGGGGGAGGAGGGACATTGCCCAAACTGTGCTCAATAAGGGTGATGAAGCTCTGAACTCAGCTGAGGATATTGTTGGGCACCAGAAGGAACACTTTGAGAAGCTCCTAAAGCCGAGGAACATGCCTTCTACCCTGAAGGTTGAGCTGGAGACTTCCAGGGAGGCAGAATTCGTCTGTGGCCAAAGTCACTGATGTAGTGAAAAAGCTTCACAGTGACAAGGCACTAGAGTGGATGAGATTCGCCTGGAATTGCTGAAAGCTCTTGCATGGACCTCAGAAAGCTCTCAATTTACCAGCTGAACTACATCCCCACCCTGGTCACGGACACAAGCGGTTGAAATGAGGTTATGTCCTCTGTTATCTGGGAGAGTCTCAGAGTAGAGCCGCTGCTCCTTCTCATTGAGAGGAGCCAGCTGAGGTTGTTGGGGCGTCTGATAAGGATGTCCCCCCAGTTGCCTCCTGTTGGAGATGTACTGGGCACAGCCAGCTGGGAGGAGACCCCGAGGTAAACCTTGGACTTGCTGGAAGTATTATATCTCCTGGCTGGCCTGGGAGCGCCTTGGGATGCTGGAGACAGGGATGCCTGGGTTTCTGTGCTTCCCCCATTGCCACTGCAGGCCCTGAGCTGAATGAAGTGGATAAGAATATGAAAAAAGACGATTAGGCATTCCACAACATCTTCTGGGTGAAACTGGTTGTTAGGTAACATTAAGTAAAGTCCAGCGGTAAGATGAGGTAAGTTTGTGTTTTTTTTTATTTCTCTTGGCTCTGATTTAAACTCCTGCAGCCGTGTTTGAATCAGCTGGAGATGTTTAATGATCTTTTTGGAGTCAGTTTAGGTTTTTGATTCTTTATTGTTGAGATTTTAATACAAAGTTGTTCTGGTGATTTTTTTTCAGGGTGAAGATCTGAAGGCCACTAGTGCCATGGAGATAACAGCTGCTTGAGACCTGGTTTATTAATTTCTAACTGGTTTTGATCAGAGGAGGATGGGTCTCCCCTTGTGAGTCTTGGTTCCTCCCAAGGTTTCTTCCTCCAGCTTTGAGGGAGTTTTTCCTTGCCACTGTCGCCTTTGGCTTGCTCACTGGGGGGTTTTATCTTCTATGTTTTGTTTCTTTTTACTTTTTTCTATCTGTACTTTTATTTGTTCATTTTTTTGAAACTGGTGTCTCTTTGAATGACCTTCAATCAAAGAACTGGTAAGTAATACTTTTTAAAGACATTTTAAAAAATCTGTATTTTATTCTGAAATATTTTATTAAGAAATAAAAATATATTAATATTAAGAAATAGCCAGTTGTTTATATTGTCAGGAAATTAAAAAAGAGCCTGGTAAACTAATTACAGACCAGTGGGTCTAAAATGATCACTGATAGCAGCTGTATGGAGCTCATCATTTCTTCATTAATATTCTGTGTCTTTATTTTATGCCCTGTTATAAACAGGAGGACAGAGGTACATCTGGCAGCTGGTGTGAAAGATGAAGAACATAGCGAGAGAGAGAGAGAGAGAGAGACGCAGCAGAAAGATGATGGTGATCAGGTGATGGAGAGAGGTTGAGCAGGCGAGGATGGAAAGAGAAGGGTGAGGAAGGAGAAATTAGAGGAATTTGGTGTAAAGAAGAGAATAGTACAAATAAACAGTGAAAAGAAAAAACTACAAAGCCTTGTCATTACTGCACTCTGTGAGAAAGGTGGAAAGTGTCACAAGCTCCTCCAAAATCCTCTCTAACCATGTTTAGACACAGTGGTGCTCAGTTCTGGAGATCTATGAGAGTTCATATCCAACACATGGTTCTAATACTCTGATACCCCTGAAGGTCTTCATGACCTGGTTCTGGTGTGTTAGATTAGGACTGGAGATAAACTCATCAGGGTCAGGATTGGACACCCTTGTTCTAACAGCAACTTCTGTCTCAGGTGAACTGTTGTCATGAAGCCTGCTAAATGTCACTTATACCTTCACATTAATTATGGCCGTGTTCGTGTACGTTATGTGGTCTACATGTGTTTACAGTAGAAGTCTTAGTAAGTGTGTAGAATTTAGAATTAAGAAAAAGCACAGGCTTTCCTGAGGGTTGATTTATGTCTCCCTGTTTTCAGGAAACAGTGCCTTCATAAATGTTAGTCAGTTGTGCACGCTAGCTATTGTTTCTCCCATTCTGGTTCTGCCAATTAACCCACACGTTTGTAGCTCCTAGAAATGCTCCTGACACTCGGAGGGTACTTAACCCATGTCTCCAACAATACATGCGAAGCCAGCCCCCGCAAACATGCTGAACCGCAGCTCCACTGCACCAGCTAACAGAACTATGCCTGCCAACATCACTTAGGAGTGATGAGAGGAAAGAGCACGGCCAATTGTGCTCACTTGGACTCCAGCCACTGATGGCAAGGCGGCATGGCTCGGGATTCGAACTCAGAACCCCCCGAGTCATAGTGAAAAGAACTGAATTCTAAAATAAGACCTGAAATCTAGACTGTTATTATGTGTGTAAATCAAAAACTCAAAAGGAGCATTAAAAAAAAAAACATTTTTTTTTCTTTTTTACTTTTTTTTTTTTTTTTACACTCTGTCCTTCTTCTACATAGCCTTGTGTGTGTGTGTGTGTGTGTGTGTGTGTGTGTGTGTTTGCATGTGGTTACATTTCAAGCACTGAAAACCTGTCAATTCAATTCAAATTTGGGGGGTAATATAGGGGGACAGGATCCAAAGTGTAGGCAAGGGCAACCGACCACAAATGGACTCGGATCAGCAGCAAGCAGACAGCAGAGGGCAGTTCAGCACACAGGGGAGAGAAAACAAAAGAGAAAATGATGATGTGTTTAGGAGTTTGAATAGACTGATGTGCAGCCTGTAAAGGAAGTAGATTAGAGAGACTGCAGCACTGATCAGGGACCTGTGAACAGAGAGCTGTACAGTCCAAATGTGTTAGTATTCTTACAAGCTCCATCAGCAAGGATAACAGTACAGTGCATTAATGGATTATCTGAGTCCCGAACACCAATAGGAAGTTTATTCCAGAGTTGGGGAGCCTTATAAGAGAAAGCTCTTCCTCCAGTGTTGGTTCTTCTAAAGCCAGGAGTTGTGAACGAAGTGTACGTGATGGGTTGTGTGGTTTAAGAAGTTCCTCAAGGTATTGTGGGGCCAAAACATTTATTTTATAATCAATGCAGAATTTAACTGGTAACCAGTGCAGGGACGAGAGAATAGGACACAGCTTCTCTGTGTCATGTAAGGAGAGTACATTACGCAGATTGGCAATATTACGTAGGTGAAAGAAGGCCATTTTAACTATGTAACAGATGTGTGCATCAAATGAGAAGCCAGAGTCAAAACAACTCCTGGGTTTTTTACAGTGCTGCTGGTTATGACTGAGAATCCATTTAATTTTACAGTAATATTTGGAATTTTTGGATTTATTCATATTTGGATCAATTAGTAAAACCTATGTTTTTTTCTGGATTAAGCAAAAACAAGTTGTGAGCCATTCAGTTCTTGTCCAGTTTATGTCTGCTCCAACATTCCTGCACATTTTAGTCTCTGTCTTGTGGAAACCTTTCTGTATGTGCTCACTCTATCCTACCTGCAAATTAGGATGGATAAGTGAACAGATTTGCCAGTATTGCTCTGCATCACAGCTGATCAAGATGGAGAGAAGAGTCTCTGCTTAAAGGGGCTTGGAAATCACTTTTTAAGAGAAAGACGTTTGGGGAGATGATGAAGAGAACGATCTTTCAGAATTTGAAGATCACATTTTTGTTGATTCAGGAGGAGGATGCTGGTGCCCTCTCAGCCCAACCCACAGAACAACCATCTGCAGAATCTGAAGTAGGTGTAAGATGCTGTGCATGTGGTGTACGTCTGTAGCAGCAGAAAGACTCAGTCTACCTGCATCAAGTGCAGGAAATACATCTGCAGCTCACACACAGTACAACTCTGCCCCTCATGTGTTCTGTAGGCTGGCATGAACTGACTATGTGTTCAGTGAGGCTGATGTGCTGATGTGGCTCTATTGGGTTAAAAAGCCAGTAATGCAGAGTGTCCAACCAGACCTACAGACATTGGCCGAGTGACACAAACACAAACAGCACAAGACTTCAGTCCATTTTGTAGCATTTTGTACTTTTATACTTGAGTAAAAAAATGTAAATCGTACTTCAGCTTTATTAGGAGCACCTGTACACCACTTCCATCCTGCAGTGATCTACTCAGCCAGTAGGTGGCAGCAGTGCAATAATGCCCATAATGCCCCAGAGTCTGTTCAAAAGCTTGAGCAGCTAATGCTGTCAGACACTCAACAGACAAGGTAATGCAGCTCAGAGCTGTGTGTGCTTTAGTTAAGGCCTTTTATAAGCGGATAACTTACCAACACACACATGAGAACAGTAAAGAAAAGGCATCAGTAGCGTTAGCATAGGCTGTATTTCTGCTAGCTAGTGAAAGAGGCTCTGATAACACAAGCTTGTAAAATGAGCGTCGCGAGCTCGCCAATATAGCAGTAACCTCCTCATTAAAAAGCCTGGCTTCTCCAACTAACATGAGCTGATGATGCAAAGATGACATCACTATTTCACATGTAGTTTTATTCAGCAAAGAGAATAGTTCATACATGTGAGTGACAGCAATATTACTAGTATAATAATCTTCTTCTTCTTATTAACTAGTAAAATGATTAGACAAGCAGAGGTAAAACTAGTCTAGAAACGCCCTGTATTGGATGATAACTATAAATAATACTACACTCCCATGAGGAGAACTTTGGAGATGATTTAATGAACACAGTGATGAAAAACCACAACTTTCTATAGGAATGTTATTAGTATTTATTTTAATATTAATGTTTTACTGAGGAAATAAACACTTGCTCAGAAAAGCCGCTTTTTAACTCTTAATTATCACAGATATCTAAAACATCTGCACAGAGCTGTATAGTTTTATATATTTTTAAATTATTTAATTTTTGTCACCTTGCAGTTACTTCTCTATCTAGATCAACATCATGAACCGAGCGGTGGAGCTTTTAAGGAGCAGACAGCAGCTGATCGAGTCTCAGACAGACGTGTTTCTGATGGAGGAGCTTCTTTAACCGCTCCGTTAGAAGAGATGACCGATCATCAGAGGAAGAAGGAAGAAGAAAGAGAGGAGAAAGCCCTTCTGTCTCCTAGCATGAGAACCTGAGGTGGCTTGTAATTAATGCTCACTCTTCTCTTCTCACATGTAGACTGAGTACAGCATTGGAAACTACCTCACTGCAATGTTCCAGTATATTGTGGAGCATCCCATTCTCCAGTTCCTCATCATGGTCATTGCTCTGGTTAACTGTGTCATCATCAGCGCCAAGACCATCTCAAGAATTGCCAAGGTGAGAACACTAAATCTTAACGCCACCAGATATTTTCAGACAGTCCGATCATGTTGCCTCTCCCACTGATTGACTAACTCTACAGCACAGCTCTGTGCTTCTATCAGTGTGTTTTGTAGGTGATGACGGGTGATGTTTCTGAGACTTTCAGAAACCCTGTATATTAAACTCCACTCTCTTTCTCACTGTAATTTCAGGACCATGAGACTGCATTCCTGATCTGGGAGCGGATCATCTTCACCGCTTTTATTTCAGAGATTGTTCTCAAATTGACCTGCGGTTTCAGTATTTTTTTGGTGGCATTGTTTTTTACAGTTTTCTCCTGGAACCTCCTCAAAATGTTTACTCCTATTAATCCATATTTTCCTTGTAGAAGGTTGCTGTGTCTCATCAAGTCTTATTTGATCTTTACTTCTTCTGTATCTGCAGAGCGGGTGGAATGTCCTGGATTTCTTGATCAATCTGGCTCTTAGATTGATCAAGGGTACAGATTCTTGCCCCCAAGCCAAAATAGGGTCATCAGGTGAGGAAAATTACAGTGACGTGTTCCCACATTTTAAGATCTCATCAGGTTTTTCATCTAGATCAATGGTCCTCATAAAGAAATGGACAAGAGGAGAGTGATGATGTATCTGTTTAGACCGAGTTTACAATTCTTAACTGTTCAATATTTGTGCTTCTTTCTTTTCTCCTTTTCCAGAATGCTGCGACTCTTTCGGCGTGTCAGGCTGTTTGCTTTCTTCTAGGGATTTTCCAGAGCACTCAACAGCATCTCCCGCTCCTTCTCTTGGGCATGGTGTAATGCTCTACGCTGTGTGTGAACAGCTTTGTCTTTAAATGTGCTCTAGATGTTTGGCCTGTGTGGAGTGATGCTGTTTGAGGATGATGTTCCATTTGCTTTTGGAGACTTCCCTACAGCCCTGTACACTCTGTTCATCTGCATCACCCATGGCTGGTTTAAAATCTACTATGGTTTTAAGGGGTAAGCAGCTCTTGTCTGGATCTCTGACTTTAACTAAATGAGTAAAAGTGTCAGTTCTGAAAGAGAACACTAGGTGAACATATGTGAGTGCAGTAAACTTCAGTGTACGTCCATCTGTTTTGGCACGTTTGTATTTGGTGAAGAGTCATATTTTATAGCCGCTCTACTGACAGTTTTGTCTAATTTAATATTCTGTCCATTTCAGTGTGGATGAAGCTCTTCGCTATGCTGCATTGGTGTACTTCTTCATCTTCAGCTGTGGGTTCATCTTCCTGAACATTTTTAGTTCTGTGATTATCATGAATCAAGAACTAGCTGTGGAAGCAGATTCCACTAAGGTAAGCCTGCTTTACATCCTAGCTTCACCTCCTGAGAACAACAGTGTGCAAATACCCAGTTTAACCCCCTACTTAAAGATACGCAAGATGAACATATTAATATTGTCTGCATATAAGTCATTTTTCTTTCTCTATATTTATTCAAACTGAATTATTTTTGTCACAATAACAGTCAGAAGAAGATGAATCCCAGAAGGATCTGGTACATGTGGAGGAAATAGTCGCATAAACCAGCATGACCCAGCGCCAGACACAGTCTCATGACAGGTGTCTCACGAACCTGACTTTTGACAAAATCTGGTCCTGTTAAGTTTGGCCATTGACCGGAATGAGTTCCAGGAGATTCGCCAGAAGTTGATGAAGTATGGGTCAACAGCACAGCTAATAAACACCTTATTTTACTTTCAGTCTGTCAACGGCTATTATGAAAAGGTCCGCCTGGACCGTAGAATGATGCACTGCTCTGACTGTAAATGTGTTCATCCAGGATTGTGGATGAGGTCCGAAACCTGCCCATCAATAAAGAGCGGGAGCTCCAGGCCCAGACGGAGAAAGAGATGGCCACCACCTTGACGGACAACTTGTTGGGTGATGACATCGCCTCTGGCCATGATATTCTGTCTACTTTCATCGCTCTGGAAGAGGTGAAGAAATACTGTTACTTAGCACAAACACTTGAAGCACTGTAATCAGATGAGAAGTGTATCTTGTTCCTCTAGAAATAAGACTTCTATTTACTCTGAGCTTTCTTCTCTGTTTCAGGCCAACCTTCTGTTTTCTATCAACCTTTTATTTTATATTCCTGTTAAAAACAGAAGGACAGAGGTGGACATCTGGCAACTGGTCTAAAAGATGAATAGTGAGAGATAGATATAGAGATAGAGATGCAGCAGAAAGATGATGGAGAGAGGTTAAGCAGTCGAGGATGGAAAGAGAAGGGCGGGGAAGGAGAAATAGGTGGAATTTGACCTGATGGAAAGAAGATTGATGTTCAGATAAACAGTTAAAAGAAAAAAACTACACAGCCTCGTCATTACTGCACTTTGTGACAACGCTGGGGTGTGTGGATATTGTAAGATTACTGTGGATATAAGTGTAAATATTGTTCAAAATAAATATATTTGATAACCGCCTTTTCTATCTTGTTTGCTTAATTTGGTATCAGCTAGCTAGCTGAGACTTTGTAAAACGCGTAGCTAGTCGCTAATAAGCTAGCATGTTAGCGAGCTAGCTGAATATTCAGAATTAACCAGCTAACGTTTTAAAGAGGGTCAAATATTGTGTTATGTGCTAAATATGAGATACATGGTCATAAATGTAATAAACTGCATTATGGACAGTTTACTTAGCTAGTGAAGTTATAATCAAACTCAAAAATACTGAATAACATGAAGTTACTTCAGAGAAGACGGCTATGAAGCTAGCACTAGCTAGCTAACTTACTGTTAGCTATGTTGATGGTTTCAGGGCAGCTTGGTGAAACTACTTACTGAAATGTATTATTAATAAGAAAATTAGGAGTGATATTTCATGAACTTGTCCCTCAGTAGATGATGAGTTAGCACTAATGTTATATTAATTGGGGTTTTGGGTGTTTTTTCATTCATTTAATGTAATGTTTAGCTTCTACAGTCTCCACTCACTCTGTGTAGGATTTGTACAGTAGGGGTTGGCTCTGTTCTCTTGTCTGCACTCATATTAACGGCCTGTGCTCCACCCATAACTTCATTACTTTAATGCTTTTTGTAGACCCACATTATATAAATTATGTAATTTACAAAAATCTAATTTATCCTGTGTGTTTTTTCTTTATTTTGGTTAGTTTGGAGGTGAGTGAGTGAGACTGTGGAATAGTTTAATTTTAAACTTATTATTAGCACTGCTGAGATAAATAATTATTAGCACTGCTGAGGTAAATTATTATTAGCACTGCTGAGGTAAATAATTATTAGCAATACTGAGATAAATTATTATTAGCACTGCTGAGGTAAATTATTATTAGCACTGCTGAGGTAAATAATTATTAGCAATGCAGAGGTAAATAATTATTAGCACTACTGAGATAAATAATTATTAGCACTGCTGAGATAAATTATTATTAGCACTACTGAGGTAAATTATTATTAGCAATATTGAGGTAAATTATTATTAGCAATGCTGAGATGGAATTATTATTAGCACTGCTGAGGTAAATAATTATTAGCACTGCTGAGGTAAATAATTATTAGTACTGCTGAGGTAAATTATTATGCAGACTCTGAGGTAAATAATTATTAGCACTGCTGAGGTAAATAATTATTAGTACTGCTGAGGTAAATTATTATTAGCACTGCTGAGGTAAATAATTATTAGTACTGCTGAGGTAAATTATTATGCAGACTCTGAGGTAAATAATTATTAGCACTGCTGAGGTAAATAATTATTAGTACTGCTGAGGTAAATTATTATGCAGACTCTGAGGTAAATTATTATTAGCACTGCTGAGATGAAATTATTATTAGCACTGCTGAGGTAAATAATTATTAGCAATGCTGAGGTAAATAATTATTAGAACTGATGAGTGCTGAGGTAAATAATTATTAGCAATGCTGAGGTAAATAATTATTAGTACTGCTGAGGTAAATTATTATGCAGACTCTGAGGTAAATAATTATTAGCGCTGCTGAGGTAAATAATTATTAGTAGTGCTGACGTAAATTATTATGCAGACTCTGAGGTAAATTATTATGCATACTCTGAGGTAAACTATTATTAGCAATGCTGAGATGAAATTACTATTTGCACTGCTGAGGTAAATTATTATTAGCACTGCTGAGATGAAATTATTATTAGCAATGCTGAGATGAAATTATTATTAGGACTGCTGTGTGCTGAGGTAAATTATTATTAGCACTGCTGAGATTAAATTATTATTAGCACTAGCCGAGTGCTGAGGTAAATTATTATTAGCACTAGCCGAGTGCTGAGGTAAATTATTATTAGCACTGCTGAGTGCTGAGTTCAATAATTATTAGCACTGCTGAGTTCAATAATTATTAGCACTGCTTAGGTAAATAATTATTAGCACTGCTTAGGTAAATCATTATTAGCACTGCTAAGGTAAATAATTATTAGCACTGCTTAGGTAAATAATTATTAGCAATGCTGAGGTAAATAATTATTAGCACTGCTGAGGTAAATAATTATTTGCAATGCTGAGGTAAGTTATTATTAGCATTTACACTGCCCGCTGCGTCCGCAAAGCAACCACCATTGTGGATGACCCCACCCACCCTTCACACAGACTGTTCTCCCTCCTGCCATCAGGAAGAAGGTACCGCAGCATCAGGTCCAACACGACCAGACTCTGCAATAACTTCTTCCCCCAAGCCATCAGACTGAAAGTAGGGTGTCGGATTAAAAAAAACTAGCTTTCTACAAAACCACCTTCTCCAGTTTTAACTGGATGCACAAGAAAATAGAAATGAAGCTCCAGTCACTGGTTAATCAGTATTCCTCCCTACAAATGAAGACACCATGAAGACTAAAGAAAGAACACTCCACACAGCTCCGAGAAATGGTTATTGGTGAGTGTGAGTCAGGGAATGGAGACAAAACAATTTCCAAGTCACTGAACTTCACCTGGAGTTCTGTTAAATCCATCATTCAGAAATGGAATATGACACATGTGTAAATCTGCCTAGAGCCGGCCAGTCATAGGTGTCTTGGTGGCCTTCCTCTCTAGCCTCCTTCTTGCACGGTCACTCAGTTTGTGAGGACAGCCCTGCTCTAGAAAGATTTACGTGTGCCATATTCCTTCCATTTCTAAATTTAATTTAATTTCTTTTGTAAATTATTGTGACAAAAAAAATAAAATGATGTTGACCATGAAAGCAATAAAAGGGGAAACCATCCAATGGACTGAATACTTTCATAGGCGCTGTAGGTCGTATATCACCTCCACATAAACAAGGGCACTATAGACTACTGTACTGTAAATCATCTGCAAACTGGTAAATCTGGTCTCTTCATTTCACTGTAATATAGAGAGACTATTCTCACAGGTCAGTACCAGTAATTACCATTCACAGTTTCTCACTTCCTGTTCTGTTTGAGTATTTAAGCTTCATCCAAAACTCTTTTCTAACATCCAGCAAAACAAACGCTGATCTTACATTCAAGTTT
This sequence comes from Salminus brasiliensis, assembly GCF_030463535.1. Taxonomy (NCBI): domain Eukaryota; kingdom Metazoa; phylum Chordata; class Actinopteri; order Characiformes; family Bryconidae; genus Salminus; species Salminus brasiliensis. The sequence goes on along the minus strand of NC_132885.1, from coordinate 29,035,355 downwards.
TTCTTTGATCTCTGTTTATGCTTTATGAAACTTTGTGTAATTAAATCTGACATATGAAAATATTTAAACCTGCACAAGCCTTCATTTTCTATCTTTCCTCTTTCTTAGAGTGTCAGAACTGTCTGTATTTAAATGTAAAGGTAAATATTCAGCAGTTCCTGATTGTCACTCTCCGGCCTACCTGTGATTAGTAGCTTAGTGTGTTAAAATTATTACCTGTCCACATCTTAACTCATTGAATTTATGCAGTATAACAAATATTAAATATTATTTTATTATTAAATAAGCAGGCATTAAATGTGGTATTCACTTTAATGTGGCTACAATGTAAGTTTCAGTCTTTACCAAAAACCTGCAGATCAGTGCCCTCTACTGGTCACGTGTCCGACATTCTTGATGAATTTAAAATTTTCAATAAATATTTCTTTATTATTTAATAAACGTCCCTTACCCCATAAGCAGTCAATCCCCCAGACATGTTTGATATCTGAAGGTGCTTATTATGAGGGGAATATAATGATAAAAATGTATAAATGTGAAATCTAAATATAAATTTTGTAACTTTTGTTGATGTAAATTCCCAATATAAAATATGATAAAAATATCAGTGTGTTTGATGTGGAACAGACTGTAACATATCTTATATTTATAAAACAATGAAATCTTTAGTTTATGGATTTTCCTCTTTTTCATTTTTAAACACATCGTTGATGAAATTTTTCTTTAGACAAGTTTTTTTTTAAAGAAGCTGCAGAAAGGTTTATTTACTTATTTGCAAGCTCTGTATTTCCTTCAGGTAATGCTAATCTGTAATATCACAATACTGGTAGTGTATCGAACACAACCTAAACCTTTATATTTCATCAATATTCATTATTTTTTCTTTAAAGTGGAGCTAAATTGTTAACTGTTAACACAAATTCAGAATGACTTCAGTGAAACACTTCCAGCAATAAAGGGGTTGGTTTTATCAACCGGAAGTTGATCCTCCATGTTTACAGTTGTCAGTGAACCGCCTATAAATATAAGTATATCTATAAAAAATATTCTGTTCTAATAATTCTAATATTTTAATCTTCATTTTTATTGATCAGTGACCACTAGATAATATCATATATGAATATTCTGTCCATTTACAATCACTTAGTATTCAGATCAACGACATGTGATCAGTCCTCGTGACCCAACTAGACTAGCATATGCGCTAACTAGCAGATGCGCTTGTCGGCTGGGTGACGTTTGATGGTGGAACGTTTATGACGTCATAGAGTGAGAGAGATTCCATGGTAACGAACAGAGCGGCGGAGCTTTTAAGGAGCAGACAGCAGCTGATCGAGTCTCAGAAGAGATGAGCGATCACCAAAAGAAGAAGAAGAAGGAGGAAGTAAGAGAGGAGAAAGCCCTTCTGTCTCCCAGCAGACAGAACCAGAAGCACCTCGCCATGCTCAAGGTGGACCAGGTTCTTTTTTACCTGTTCTCTTAAACTTCTCCATTTACCTGTTTTTTCAGGTTCTTTCCAGAGCTTTTGGTAAATACATTTTGTGTAAGATGTGTGTATGGATATAGAGTCTAAATGAATGTCTGTCTTTTTGGGGGCAGAAAACATCTAAAACCTCTTTGGAACCACAGTCCGTGATGGAGGAAGTGGAGGAACCAGGAGAGGGCTTCATGGAGCTGCTCCACGAAAATGTAAGAAAGACAAAGGAGTTTCACTTCAGTAATGAACTATAAGGAGTCACTGGGTTTAATCCATCATGTGCTGAGTTGTGGAATTGCTCTACTATAAATCCTAAGACCTTTATAAGACCAGCTTTGGCTCTTCACTGGGCCTTTGAGTCCTGACCAAAAGTTCTGAGATGTTAATAATTCTCACTCTTCTCTTCTCACATGTAGACGGAGTACAACATTGGAAACTACATCTCTGCAATGTTCCAGTATATTGTGGAGCACCCAATTGTCCAGTTCCTCATCCTGGTCATTGCACTCCTCAACTGCATCATCATCAGCGTCCAGACCAACTCGAGGATTGCCAAGGTGAGAACCCAAAATCTTGATGTCACCAGATATTTTCAGACAGTTCGATCATGTTCCCTCTCCCACTGACTGACTAACCCTACAGTACAGTTCTGTGCTTCTGTCAGTGTGTTTTGTAGGACAGGTGATGTTTCTGGTACTTGTGTTTGAGTGTACTTTCAGAAACCCTGTATATTAAACTCCACTCTCTTTCTGACTGTAATTTCAGGACCATGAGACTGCATTCCTGATCTGGGAGTGGATCATCTTCACCGCTTTCATTTCAGAGATTGTTCTCAAGTTCACCTACGGTTTCAGGATTTTCTGGATGGTACTGTTTTTTTCTCAAAATGTTTACTTCTATTAATCCATATTTTCCTTGTAGAAGGTTGCTGTGTCTCATCAAGTCTTATTTGATCATTATTTCTTCTGTATCTGCAGAGTGGGTGGAATGTCCTGGATTTCTTGGTCAGTCTGGGTCTGATGGTGGGGTACAGATTCTTGCCCCCAAGCCAAAATAGGATCATCAGGTGAGGAAAATTACAGTGACGTGTTCCCACATTTTAAAACTCCTCAGGTTTTTCATCTAGATCAGTGTTCCTCATAAAAGGATGGAAAAGAGGAGAGTGATGGTGTATCTGTTCAGACTGAGCTCACAGTTTGTAACTGTTCAATATTTGTGCTTCTTTCTTTTCTCCTTTTCCAGAACGCTGCGACTCTTTCGGAGTGTAAGGCTGTTTGCTTTTTCCGAGGGATTTTCCAGAGCACTCAACAGCATCGCCCGTTCCATGTCTGCACTGCTGAACATCTTCATCCTCATCATGTGCTTCATGGTGGTATGTGCTCTTCCACAATTCGTATTTGTATGATAAAATCTCAGAAACGATCCAAAAGATAAGGTCTCTGTACTTGTGTTTTGTTCATGGTGAAATGCTGTACGCTGTGTCTGAAATGCTCTGTTATTGATTGTGCTCTAGATGTTTGGCCTGTGTGGAGTGATGCTGTTTGGGGATGAAGTTCCATCTGCTTTTGGAGACTTCCCTACAGCCCTGTACACTCTGTTCATCTGCATCACCCAGAATGGCTGGTTTAAAATCTACTATGGATTTAAGGGGTAAGCAGCTCTTGTCTGGATCTCTGACTATAACTAAATAAGTAAAAGTGTCAGTTCTGAAAGAGAACACTAGGTGAACATATGCGAGTGCAGTAAACTTCAGTGTACGTCCATCTGTTTTGGCACGTTTGTATTTGGTGAAGATTCATATTTTATAGCCACTCTGCTGACAGTTTTGTCTAATTTAATATTCTGTCCATTTCAGTGTGGATGAAGCACTTCGCTATGCTGCGTTGGTGTACTTCTTCATCTTCATCTTCAGCTGTGGGTTCATCTTCCTTAACTTTTTTAGTTCTGTGATTATCACCAATCAAGAACTAGCTGTGGAAACGGATTCCACTAAGGTAAGCCTGCTTTACATCCTAGCTTCACCTCCTGAGAACAACAGCGTGCAAATACCCAGTTTAACCCCCTACTCTACCTGAACATATTAATATTGTCTGCATGTAAGTCATGATTTTCCTCTTATTTTATTCCAACTAAAACTTTTGTCTTAATAACAGTCAGAAGAAGATGAATCCCAGAAGGATCTGGTACATGTGGATGAAGTGGTCGCAAAAACCAGCATGACCCAGCGCCAGACACCGTGGCACGACAGCTGCCTGACGAACCTGACTCTGGAGAACTTTGAGAATCTCGTCCTGTTAAGAGAAGCCATCGACAGGAATGAGAAAGAGTTCCAGGAGATTCGTCAGAAGTTGATAAAGTAAGGTTCAACAGCACAGCTGATAAACACCTTATTTTACTTTCAGTCTGTCAACGGCTATTACGAAAAGGTCCGCCTGGACCGTAGAATGATGAACTGCTCTGACTGTAAATGTGTTCATCCAGGATTGTGGAAGAGGTCCGAAACCTGCCCGTCAATAAAGAGCGGGAGCTCCAGGCCCAGAGGGAAAAAGAGATGGCTACCACCTTGACGGACAACTTGTTGGGTGATGACATCGCCTCTGGCCAGGCTGGAGATATTCTGTCCACTTTCATCGCTCTGGAAGAGGTGAAGAAATACTGTTACTGAGCACAAACACTTGAAGCACCGTAATCAGATGAGAAGTGTATCTTGTTCCTCTAGAAATAAGACTTCTATTTACTCTGAGCTTTCTTCTCTGTTTCAGGCCAACCTTCTGGATTCACGGACAACAACTGACGTGTTTGGTGAAGGTTTGGTGCAGGAAGGGATTCGCAGGCTGGCCAGAGAAGCTGTGACCGATTCCCTGTTGCGCAGCAAGTCTTCAGTAATGTCCGTGACCCATAGTAATTAAGTCATGCTGAAGCATTGACTATTGATCCTTGGTGGGATGTTATTGGACTTCTGTGCTAGTCACAGTTTGTCCATAACAAACAGCACGTTCAAACACAAGGTTGCTTATAAGTGTACTTGGTACAGAGCACCTTGGGTCAGAGGTAAGTTACCGACATCGAGGTCTTGTCGTCTGACCTGTGGCTGCGTGTTTCGGATGCATTGGTAAAGAGAGGTGCTGAGCTGTGAGCTGATCACCATCTGATGAGTTGAATCAGGTGGCAGCTAAACCTGCCAGACAAACCTGACAGGCCCAAACGAGTAGTCTGTGTCTGCCAGGGAAAGCTGGCAGAGGACTCTGATTTTCATCTCTGAACTCTCATCTCCAAGGGAGCTTCTCACATGTTCTGGAGGAGGTTGGAGACACTGATTCAGAATTGACCTTGTTGAAGACCTCAGTTGTGGAAGCAACTGTTCATAGCTGTTGCCAAAACCTTGTCCGTGCCTGTTATGATGGCAACCAAAGAACCTGTTGGTGAACACCAGCAGTGAGGGAGGCTGTCAAGCGGAAGAAGGAGAATCGGGGCACTCTTGATTCCGCTGATTGGCACAGACAAGTAAATAAGGTAGCAGCTTTGGCAGTGGCAGAAGCGAAATCCAGGGCATGTGAGGAGTCTGTAGAGTTAATGGAGACTGATTTTCAGGTGTCTTCAAAGATGTTCTGGAAAAGGCTCCAACAACTCAGAAGGGGGAGGAGGGACATTGCCCAAACTGTGCTCAATAAGGGTGATGAAGCTCTGAACTCAGCTGAGGATATTGTTGGGCACCAGAAGGAACACTTTGAGAAGCTCCTAAAGCCGAGGAACATGCCTTCTACCCTGAAGGTTGAGCTGGAGACTTCCAGGGAGGCAGAATTCGTCTGTGGCCAAAGTCACTGATGTAGTGAAAAAGCTTCACAGTGACAAGGCACTAGAGTGGATGAGATTCGCCTGGAATTGCTGAAAGCTCTTGCATGGACCTCAGAAAGCTCTCAATTTACCAGCTGAACTACATCCCCACCCTGGTCACGGACACAAGCGGTTGAAATGAGGTTATGTCCTCTGTTATCTGGGAGAGTCTCAGAGTAGAGCCGCTGCTCCTTCTCATTGAGAGGAGCCAGCTGAGGTTGTTGGGGCGTCTGATAAGGATGTCCCCCCAGTTGCCTCCTGTTGGAGATGTACTGGGCACAGCCAGCTGGGAGGAGACCCCGAGGTAAACCTTGGACTTGCTGGAAGTATTATATCTCCTGGCTGGCCTGGGAGCGCCTTGGGATGCTGGAGACAGGGATGCCTGGGTTTCTGTGCTTCCCCCATTGCCACTGCAGGCCCTGAGCTGAATGAAGTGGATAAGAATATGAAAAAAGACGATTAGGCATTCCACAACATCTTCTGGGTGAAACTGGTTGTTAGGTAACATTAAGTAAAGTCCAGCGGTAAGATGAGGTAAGTTTGTGTTTTTTTTTATTTCTCTTGGCTCTGATTTAAACTCCTGCAGCCGTGTTTGAATCAGCTGGAGATGTTTAATGATCTTTTTGGAGTCAGTTTAGGTTTTTGATTCTTTATTGTTGAGATTTTAATACAAAGTTGTTCTGGTGATTTTTTTTCAGGGTGAAGATCTGAAGGCCACTAGTGCCATGGAGATAACAGCTGCTTGAGACCTGGTTTATTAATTTCTAACTGGTTTTGATCAGAGGAGGATGGGTCTCCCCTTGTGAGTCTTGGTTCCTCCCAAGGTTTCTTCCTCCAGCTTTGAGGGAGTTTTTCCTTGCCACTGTCGCCTTTGGCTTGCTCACTGGGGGGTTTTATCTTCTATGTTTTGTTTCTTTTTACTTTTTTCTATCTGTACTTTTATTTGTTCATTTTTTTGAAACTGGTGTCTCTTTGAATGACCTTCAATCAAAGAACTGGTAAGTAATACTTTTTAAAGACATTTTAAAAAATCTGTATTTTATTCTGAAATATTTTATTAAGAAATAAAAATATATTAATATTAAGAAATAGCCAGTTGTTTATATTGTCAGGAAATTGAAAAGAGCCTGGTAAACTAATTACAGACCAGTGGGTCTAAAATGATCACTGATAGCAGCTGTATGGAGCTCATCATTTCTTCATTAATATTCTGTGTCTTTATTTTATGCCCTGTTATAAACAGGAGGACAGAGGTACATCTGGCAGCTGGTGTGAAAGATGAAGAACATAGCGAGAGAGAGAGAGAGAGACGCAGCAGAAAGATGATGGTGATCAGGTGATGGAGAGAGGTTGAGCAGGCGAGGATGGAAAGGGAAGGGTGAGGAAGGAGAAATTAGAGGAATTTGGTGTAAAGAAGAGAATAGTACAAATAAACAGTGAAAAGAAAAAACTACAAAGCCTTGTCATTACTGCACTCTGTGAGAAAGGTGGAAAGTGTCACAAGCTCCTCCAAAATCCTCTCTAACCATGTTTAGACACAGTGGTGCTCAGTTCTGGAGATCTATGAGAGTTCATATCCAACACATGGTTCTAATACTCTGATACCCCTGAAGGTCTTCATGACCTGGTTCTGGTGTGTTAGATTAGGACTGGAGATAAACTCATCAGGGTCAGGATTGGACACCCTTGTTCTAACAGCAACTTCTGTCTCAGGTAAACTGTTGTCATGAAGTCTGCTAAATGTCACTTATACCTCCACATTAATTATGGCCGTGTACGTTATGTGGTCTACATGTGTTTACAGTAGAAGTCTTAGTAAGTGTGTAGAATTTAGAATTAAGAAAAAGCACAGGCTTTCCTGAGGGTTGATTTATGTCTCCCTGTTTTCAGGAAACAGTGCCTTCATAAATGTTAGTCAGTTGTGCACGCTAGCTATTGTTTCTCCCATTCTGGTTCTGCCAATTAACCCACACGTTTGTAGCTCCTAGAAATGCTCCTGACACTCGGAGGGTACTTAACCCATGTCTCCAACAATACATGCGAAGCCAGCCCCCGCAAACATGCTGAACCGCAGCTCCACTGCACCAGCTAACAGAACTATGCCTGCCAACATCACTTAGGAGTGATGAGAGGAAAGAGCACGGCCAATTGTGCTCACTTGGACTCCAGCCACTGATGGCAAGGCGGCATGGCTCGGGATTCGAACTCAGAACCCCCCGAGTCATAGTGAAAAGAACTGAATTCTAAAATAAGACCTGAAATCTAGACTGTTATTATGTGTGTAAATCAAAAACTCAAAAGGAGCATTAAAAAAAAAAACATTTTTTTTTCTTTTTTACTTTTTTTTTTTTTTTTACACTCTGTCCTTCTTCTACATAGCCTTGTGTGTGTGTGTGTGTGTGTGTGTGTGTGTTTGCATGTGGTTACATTTCAAGCACTGAAAACCTGTCAATTCAATTCAAATTTGGGGGGTAATATAGGGGGACAGGATCCAAAGTGTAGGCAAGGGCAACCGACCACAAATGGACTCGGATCAGCAGCAAGCAGACAGCAGAGGGCAGTTCAGCACACAGGGGAGAGAAAACAAAAGAGAAAATGATGATGTGTTTAGGAGTTTGAATAGACTGATGTGCAGCCTGTAAAGGAAGTAGATTAGAGAGACTGCAGCACTGATCAGGGACCTGTGAACAGAGAGCTGTACAGTCCAAATGTGTTAGTATTCTTACAAGCTCCATCAGCAAGGATAACAGTACAGTGCATTAATGGATTATCTGAGTCCCGAACACCAATAGGAAGTTTATTCCAGAGTTGGGGAGCCTTATAAGAGAAAGCTCTTCCTCCAGTGTTGGTTCTTCTAAAGCCAGGAGTTGTGAACGAAGTGTACGTGATGGGTTGTGTGGTTTAAGAAGTTCCTCAAGGTATTGTGGGGCCAAAACATTTATTTTATAATCAATGCAGAATTTAACTGGTAACCAGTGCAGGGACGAGAGAATAGGACACAGCTTCTCTGTGTCATGTAAGGAGAGTACATTACGCAGATTGGCAATATTACGTAGGTGAAAGAAGGCCATTTTAACTATGTAACAGATGTGTGCATCAAATGAGAAGCCAGAGTCAAAACAACTCCTGGGTTTTTTACAGTGCTGCTGGTTATGACTGAGAATCCATTTAATTTTACAGTAATATTTGGAATTTTTGGATTTATTCATATTTGGATCAATTAGTAAAACCTATGTTTTTTTCTGGATTAAGCAAAAACAAGTTGTGAGCCATTCAGTTCTTGTCCAGTTTATGTCTGCTCCAACATTCCTGCACATTTTAGTCTCTGTCTTGTGGAAACCTTTCTGTATGTGCTCACTCTATCCTACCTGCAAATTAGGATGGATAAGTGAACAGATTTGCCAGTATTGCTCTGCATCACAGCTGATCAAGATGGAGAGAAGAGTCTCTGCTTAAAGGGGCTTGGAAATCACTTTTTAAGAGAAAGACGTTTGGGGAGATGATGAAGAGAACGATCTTTCAGAATTTGAAGATCACATTTTTGTTGATTCAGGAGGAGGATGCTGGTGCCCTCTCAGCCCAACCCACAGAACAACCATCTGCAGAATCTGAAGTAGGTGTAAGATGCTGTGCATGTGGTGTACGTCTGTAGCAGCAGAAAGACTCAGTCTACCTGCATCAAGTGCAGGAAATACATCTGCAGCTCACACACAGTACAACTCTGCCCCTCATGTGTTCTGTAGGCTGGCATGAACTGACTATGTGTTCAGTGAGGCTGATGTGCTGATGTGGCTCTATTGGGTTAAAAAGCCAGTAATGCAGAGTGTCCAACCAGACCTACAGACATTGGCCGAGTGACACAAACACAAACAGCACAAGACTTCAGTCCATTTTGTAGCATTTTGTACTTTTATACTTGAGTAAAAAAATGTAAATCGTACTTCAGCTTTATTAGGAGCACCTGTACACCACTTCCATCCTGCAGTGATCTACTCAGCCAGTAGGTGGCAGCAGTGCAATAATGCCCATAATGCCCCAGAGTCTGTTCAAAAGCTTGAGCAGCTAATGCTGTCAGACACTCAACAGACAAGGTAATGCAGCTCAGAGCTGTGTGTGCTTTAGTTAAGGCCTTTTATAAGCGGATAACTTACCAACACACACATGAGAACAGTAAAGAAAAGGCATCAGTAGCGTTAGCATAGGCTGTATTTCTGCTAGCTAGTGAAAGAGGCTCTGATAACACAAGCTTGTAAAATGAGCGTCGCGAGCTCGCCAATATAGCAGTAACCTCCTCATTAAAAAGCCTGGCTTCTCCAACTAACATGAGCTGATGATGCAAAGATGACATCACTATTTCACATGTAGTTTTATTCAGCAAAGAGAATAGTTCATACATGTGAGTGACAGCAATATTACTAGTATAATAATCTTCTTCTTCTTATTAACTAGTAAAATGATTAGACAAGCAGAGGTAAAACTAGTCTAGAAACGCCCTGTATTGGATGATAACTATAAATAATACCACACTCCCATGAGGAGAACTTTGGAGATGATTTAATGAACACAGTGATGAAAAACCACAACTTTCTATAGGAATGTTATTAGTATTTATTTTAATATTAATGTTTTACTGAGGAAATAAACACTTGCTCAGAAAAGCCGCTTTTTAACTCTTAATTATCACAGATATCTAAAACATCTGCACAGAGCTGTATAGTTTTATATATTTTTAAATTATTTAATTTTTGTCACCTTGCAGTTACTTCTCTATCTAGATCAACATCATGAACCGAGCGGTGGAGCTTTTAAGGAGCAGACAGCAGCTGATCGAGTCTCAGACAGACGTGTTTCTGATGGAGGAGCTTCTTTAACCGCTCCGTTAGAAGAGATGACCGATCATCAGAGGAAGAAGGAAGAAGAAAGAGAGGAGAAAGCCCTTCTGTCTCCTAGCATGAGAACCTGAGGTGGCTTGTAATTAATGCTCACTCTTCTCTTCTCACATGTAGACTGAGTACAGCATTGGAAACTACCTCACTGCAATGTTCCAGTATATTGTGGAGCATCCCATTCTCCAGTTCCTCATCATGGTCATTGCTCTGGTTAACTGTGTCATCATCAGCGCCAAGACCATCTCAAGAATTGCCAAGGTGAGAACACTAAATCTTAACGCCACCAGATATTTTCAGACAGTCCGATCATGTTGCCTCTCCCACTGATTGACTAACTCTACAGCACAGCTCTGTGCTTCTATCAGTGTGTTTTGTAGGTGATGACGGGTGATGTTTCTGAGACTTTCAGAAACCCTGTATATTAAACTCCACTCTCTTTCTCACTGTAATTTCAGGACCATGAGACTGCATTCCTGATCTGGGAGCGGATCATCTTCACCGCTTTTATTTCAGAGATTGTTCTCAAATTGACCTGCGGTTTCAGTATTTTTTTGGTGGCATTGTTTTTTACAGTTTTCTCCTGGAACCTCCTCAAAATGTTTACTCCTATTAATCCATATTTTCCTTGTAGAAGGTTGCTGTGTCTCATCAAGTCTTATTTGATCTTTACTTCTTCTGTATCTGCAGAGCGGGTGGAATGTCCTGGATTTCTTGATCAATCTGGCTCTTAGATTGATCAAGGGTACAGATTCTTGCCCCCAAGCCAAAATAGGGTCATCAGGTGAGGAAAATTACAGTGACGTGTTCCCACATTTTAAGATCTCATCAGGTTTTTCATCTAGATCAATGGTCCTCATAAAGAAATGGACAAGAGGAGAGTGATGATGTATCTGTTTAGACCGAGTTTACAATTCTTAACTGTTCAATATTTGTGCTTCTTTCTTTTCTCCTTTTCCAGAATGCTGCGACTCTTTCGGCGTGTCAGGCTGTTTGCTTTCTTCTAGGGATTTTCCAGAGCACTCAACAGCATCTCCCGCTCCTTCTCTTGGGCATGGTGTAATGCTCTACGCTGTGTGTGAACAGCTTTGTCTTTAAATGTGCTCTAGATGTTTGGCCTGTGTGGAGTGATGCTGTTTGAGGATGATGTTCCATTTGCTTTTGGAGACTTCCCTACAGCCCTGTACACTCTGTTCATCTGCATCACCCATGGCTGGTTTAAAATCTACTATGGTTTTAAGGGGTAAGCAGCTCTTGTCTGGATCTCTGACTTTAACTAAATGAGTAAAAGTGTCAGTTCTGAAAGAGAACACTAGGTGAACATATGTGAGTGCAGTAAACTTCAGTGTACGTCCATCTGTTTTGGCACGTTTGTATTTGGTGAAGAGTCATATTTTATAGCCGCTCTACTGACAGTTTTGTCTAATTTAATATTCTGTCCATTTCAGTGTGGATGAAGCTCTTCGCTATGCTGCATTGGTGTACTTCTTCATCTTCAGTTGTGGGTTCATCTTCCTGAACATTTTTAGTTCTGTGATTATCATGAATCAAGAACTAGCTGTGGAAGCAGATTCCACTAAGGTAAGCCTGCTTTACATCCTAGCTTCACCTCCTGAGAACAACAGTGTGCAAATACCCAGTTTAACCCCCTACTTAAAGATACGCAAGATGAACATATTAATATTGTCTGCATATAAGTCATTTTTCTTTCTCTATATTTATTCAAACTGAATTATTTTTGTCACAATAACAGTCAGAAGAAGATGAATCCCAGAAGGATCTGGTACATGTGGAGGAAATAGTCGCATAAACCAGCATGACCCAGCGCCAGACACAGTCTCATGACAGGTGTCTCACGAACCTGACTTTTGACAAAATCTGGTCCTGTTAAGTTTGGCCATTGACCGGAATGAGTTCCAGGAGATTCGCCAGAAGTTGATGAAGTATGGGTCAACAGCACAGCTAATAAACACCTTATTTTACTTTCAGTCTGTCAACGGCTATTATGAAAAGGTCCGCCTGGACCGTAGAATGATGCACTGCTCTGACTGTAAATGTGTTCATCCAGGATTGTGGATGAGGTCCGAAACCTGCCCATCAATAAAGAGCGGGAGCTCCAGGCCCAGACGGAGAAAGAGATGGCCACCACCTTGACGGACAACTTGTTGGGTGATGACATCGCCTCTGGCCATGATATTCTGTCTACTTTCATCGCTCTGGAAGAGGTGAAGAAATACTGTTACTTAGCACAAACACTTGAAGCACTGTAATCAGATGAGAAGTGTATCTTGTTCCTCTAGAAATAAGACTTCTATTTACTCTGAGCTTTCTTCTCTGTTTCAGGCCAACCTTCTGTTTTCTATCAACCTTTTATTTTATATTCCTGTTAAAAACAGAAGGACAGAGGTGGACATCTGGCAACTGGTCTAAAAGATGAATAGTGAGAGATAGATATAGAGATAGAGATGCAGCAGAAAGATGATGGAGAGAGGTTAAGCAGTCGAGGATGGAAAGAGAAGGGCGGGGAAGGAGAAATAGGTGGAATTTGACCTGATGGAAAGAAGATTGATGTTCAGATAAACAGTTAAAAGAAAAAAACTACACAGCCTCGTCATTACTGCACTTTGTGACAACGCTGGGGTGTGTGGATATTGTAAGATTACTGTGGATATAAGTGTAAATATTGTTCAAAATAAATATATTTGATAACCGCCTTTTCTATCTTGTTTGCTTAATTTGGTATCAGCTAGCTAGCTGAGACTTTGTAAAACGCGTAGCTAGTCGCTAATAAGCTAGCATGTTAGCGAGCTAGCTGAATATTCAGAATTAACCAGCTAACGTTTTAAAGAGGGTCAAATATTGTGTTATGTGCTAAATATGAGATACATGGTCATAAATGTAATAAACTGCATTATGGACAGTTTACTTAGCTAGTGAAGTTATAATCAAACTCAAAAATACTGAATAACATGAAGTTACTTCAGAGAAGACGGCTATGAAGCTAGCACTAGCTAGCTAACTTACTGTTAGCTATGTTGATGGTTTCAGGGCAGCTTGGTGAAACTACTTACTGAAATGTATTATTAATAAGAAAATTAGGAGTGATATTTCATGAACTTGTCCCTCAGTAGATGATGAGTTAGCACTAATGTTATATTAATTGGGGTTTTGGGTGTTTTTTCATTCATTTAATGTAATGTTTAGCTTCTACAGTCTCCACTCACTCTGTGTAGGATTTGTACAGTAGGGGTTGGCTCTGTTCTCTTGTCTGCACTCATATTAACGGCCTGTGCTCCACCCATAACTTCATTACTTTAATGCTTTTTGTAGACCCACATTATATAAATTATGTAATTTACAAAAATCTAATTTATCCTGTGTGTTTTTTCTTTATTTTGGTTAGTTTGGAGGTGAGTGAGTGAGACTGTGGAATAGTTTAATTTTAAACTTATTATTAGCACTGCTGAGATAAATAATTATTAGCACTGCTGAGGTAAATTATTATTAGCACTGCTGAGGTAAATAATTATTAGCAATACTGAGATAAATTATTATTAGCACTGCTGAGGTAAATTATTATTAGCACTGCTGAGGTAAATAATTATTAGCAATGCAGAGGTAAATAATTATTAGCACTACTGAGATAAATAATTATTAGCACTGCTGAGATAAATTATTATTAGCACTACTGAGGTAAATTATTATTAGCAATATTGAGGTAAATTATTATTAGCAATGCTGAGATGGAATTATTATTAGCACTGCTGAGGTAAATAATTATTAGCACTGCTGAGGTAAATAATTATTAGTACTGCTGAGGTAAATTATTATGCAGACTCTGAGGTAAATAATTATTAGCACTGCTGAGGTAAATAATTATTAGTACTGCTGAGGTAAATTATTATTAGCACTGCTGAGGTAAATAATTATTAGTACTGCTGAGGTAAATTATTATGCAGACTCTGAGGTAAATAATTATTAGCACTGCTGAGGTAAATAATTATTAGTACTGCTGAGGTAAATTATTATGCAGACTCTGAGGTAAATTATTATTAGCACTGCTGAGATGAAATTATTATTAGCACTGCTGAGGTAAATAATTATTAGCAATGCTGAGGTAAATAATTATTAGAACTGATGAGTGCTGAGGTAAATAATTATTAGCAATGCTGAGGTAAATAATTATTAGTACTGCTGAGGTAAATTATTATGCAGACTCTGAGGTAAATAATTATTAGCGCTGCTGAGGTAAATAATTATTAGTAGTGCTGACGTAAATTATTATGCAGACTCTGAGGTAAATTATTATGCATACTCTGAGGTAAACTATTATTAGCAATGCTGAGATGAAATTACTATTTGCACTGCTGAGGTAAATTATTATTAGCACTGCTGAGATGAAATTATTATTAGCAATGCTGAGATGAAATTATTATTAGGACTGCTGTGTGCTGAGGTAAATTATTATTAGCACTGCTGAGATTAAATTATTATTAGCACTAGCCGAGTGCTGAGGTAAATTATTATTAGCACTAGCCGAGTGCTGAGGTAAATTATTATTAGCACTGCTGAGTGCTGAGTTCAATAATTATTAGCACTGCTGAGTTCAATAATTATTAGCACTGCTTAGGTAAATAATTATTAGCACTGCTTAGGTAAATCATTATTAGCACTGCTAAGGTAAATAATTATTAGCACTGCTTAGGTAAATAATTATTAGCAATGCTGAGGTAAATAATTATTAGCACTGCTGAGGTAAATAATTATTTGCAATGCTGAGGTAAGTTATTATTAGCATTTACACTGCCCGCTGCGTCCGCAAAGCAACCACCATTGTGGATGACCCCACCCACCCTTCACACAGACTGTTCTCCCTCCTGCCATCAGGAAGAAGGTACCGCAGCATCAGGTCCAACACGACCAGACTCTGCAATAACTTCTTCCCCCAAGCCATCAGACTGAAAGTAGGGTGTCGGATTAAAAAAAACTAGCTTTCTACAAAACCACCTTCTCCAGTTTTAACTGGATGCACAAGAAAATAGAAATGAAGCTCCAGTCACTGGTTAATCAGTATTCCTCCCTACAAATGAAGACACCATGAAGACTAAAGAAAGAACACTCCACACAGCTCCGAGAAATGGTTATTGGTGAGTGTGAGTCAGGGAATGGAGACAAAACAATTTCCAAGTCACTGAACTTCACCTGGAGTTCTGTTAAATCCATCATTCAGAAATGGAATATGACACATGTGTAAATCTGCCTAGAGCCGGCCAGTCATAGGTGTCTTGGTGGCCTTCCTCTCTAGCCTCCTTCTTGCACGGTCACTCAGTTTGTGAGGACAGCCCTGCTCTAGAAAGATTTACGTGTGCCATATTCCTTCCATTTCTAAATTTAATTTAATTTCTTTTGTAAATTATTGTGACAAAAAAAATAAAATGATGTTGACCATGAAAGCAATAAAAGGGGAAACCATCCAATGGACTGAATACTTTCATAGGCGCTGTAGGTCGTATATCACCTCCACATAAACAAGGGCACTATAGACTACTGTACTGTAAATCATCTGCAAACTGGTAAATCTGGTCTCTTCATTTCACTGTAATATAGAGAGACTATTCTCACAGGTCAGTACCAGTAATTACCATTCACAGTTTCTCACTTCCTGTTCTGTTTGAGTATTTAAGCTTCATCCAAAACTCTTTTCTAACATCCAGCAAAACAAACGCTGATCTTACATTCAAGTTTTTCTTTGATCTCTGTTTATGCTTTATGAAACTTTGTGTAATTAAATCTGACATATGAAAATATTTAAACCTGCACAAGCCTTCATTTTCTATCTTTCCTCTTTCTTAGAGTGTCAGAACTGTCTGTATTTAAATGTAAAGGTAAATATTCAGCAGTTCCTGATTGTCACTCTCCGGCCTACCTGTGATTAGTAGCTTAGTGTGTTAAAATTATTACCTGTCCACATCTTAACTCATTGAATTTATGCAGTATAACAAATATTAAATATTATTTTATTATTAAATAAGCAGGCATTAAATGTGGTATTCACTTTAATGTGGCTACAATGTAAGTTTCAGTCTTTACCAAAAACCTGCAGATCAGTGCCCTCTACTGGTCACGTGTCCGACATTCTTGATGAATTTAAAATTTTCAATAAATATTTCTTTATTATTTAATAAACGTCCCTTACCCCATAAGCAGTCAATCCCCCAGACATGTTTGATATCTGAAGGTGCTTATTATGAGGGGAATATAATGATAAAAATGTATAAATGTGAAATCTAAATATAAATTTTGTAACTTTTGTTGATGTAAATTCCCAATATAAAATATGATAAAAATATCAGTGTGTTTGATGTGGAACAGACTGTAACATATCTTATATTTATAAAACAATGAAATCTTTAGTTTATGGATTTTCCTCTTTTTCATTTTTAAACACATCGTTGATGAAATTTTTCTTTAGACAAGTTTTTTTTTAAAGAAGCTGCAGAAAGGTTTATTTACTTATTTGCAAGCTCTGTATTTCCTTCAGGTAATGCTAATCTGTAATATCACAATACGGGTAGTGTATCGAACACAACCTAAACCTTTATATTTCATCAATATTCATTATTTTTTCTTTAAAGTGGAGCTAAATTGTTAACTGTTAACACAAATTCAGAATGACTTCAGTGAAACACTTCCAGCAATAAAGGGGTTGGTTTTATCAACCGGAAGTTGATCCTCCATGTTTACAGTTGTCAGTGAACCGCCTATAAATATAAGTATATCTATAAAAAATATTCTGTTCTAATAATTCTAATATTTTAATCTTCATTTTTATTGATCAGTGACCACTAGATAATATCATATATGAATATTCTGTCCATTTACAATCACTTAGTATTCAGATCAACGACATGTGATCAGTCCTCGTGACCCAACTAGACTAGCATATGCGCTAACTAGCAGATGCGCTTGTCGGCTGGGTGACGTTTGATGGTGGAACGTTTATGACGTCATAGAGTGAGAGAGATTCCATGGTAACGAACAGAGCGGCGGAGCTTTTAAGGAGCAGACAGCAGCTGATCGAGTCTCAGAAGAGATGAGCGATCACCAAAAGAAGAAGAAGAAGGAGGAAGTAAGAGAGGAGAAAGCCCTTCTGTCTCCCAGCAGACAGAACCAGAAGCACCTCGCCATGCTCAAGGTGGACCAGGTTCTTTTTTACCTGTTCTCTTAAACTTCTCCATTTACCTGTTTTTTCAGGTTCTTTCCAGAGCTTTTGGTAAATACATTTTGTGTAAGATGTGTGTATGGATATAGAGTCTAAATGAATGTCTGTCTTTTTGGGGGCAGAAAACATCTAAAACCTCTTTGGAACCACAGTCCGTGATGGAGGAAGTGGAGGAACCAGGAGAGGGCTTCATGGAGCTGCTCCACGAAAATGTAAGAAAGACAAAGGAGTTTCACTTCAGTAATGAACTATAAGGAGTCACTGGGTTTAATCCATCATGTCCTGAGTTGTGGAATTGCTCTACTATAAATCCTAAGACCTTTATAAGACCAGCTTTGGCTCTTCACTGGGCCTTTGAGTCCTGACCAAAAGTTCTGAGATGTTAATAATTCTCACTCTTCTCTTCTCACATGTAGACGGAGTACAACATTGGAAACTACATCTCTGCAATGTTCCAGTATATTGTGGAGCACCCAATTGTCCAGTTCCTCATCCTGGTCATTGCACTCCTCAACTGCATCATCATCAGCGTCCAGACCAACTCGAGGATTGCCAAGGTGAGAACCCAAAATCTTGATGTCACCAGATATTTTCAGACAGTTCGATCATGTTCCCTCTCCCACTGACTGACTAACCCTACAGTACAGTTCTGTGCTTCTGTCAGTGTGTTTTGTAGGACAGGTGATGTTTCTGGTACTTGTGTTTGAGTGTACTTTCAGAAACCCTGTATATTAAACTCCACTCTCTTTCTGACTGTAATTTCAGGACCATGAGACTGCATTCCTGATCTGGGAGTGGATCATCTTCACCGCTTTCATTTCAGAGATTGTTCTCAAGTTCACCTACGGTTTCAGGATTTTCTGGATGGTACTGTTTTTTTCTCAAAATGTTTACTTCTATTAATCCATATTTTCCTTGTAGAAGGTTGCTGTGTCTCATCAAGTCTTATTTGATCATTATTTCTTCTGTATCTGCAGAGTGGGTGGAATGTCCTGGATTTCTTGGTCAGTCTGGGTCTGATGGTGGGGTACAGATTCTTGCCCCCAAGCCAAAATAGGATCATCAGGTGAGGAAAATTACAGTGACGTGTTCCCACATTTTAAAACTCCTCAGGTTTTTCATCTAGATCAGTGTTCCTCATAAAAGGATGGAAAAGAGGAGAGTGATGGTGTATCTGTTCAGACTGAGCTCACAGTTTGTAACTGTTCAATATTTGTGCTTCTTTCTTTTCTCCTTTTCCAGAACGCTGCGACTCTTTCGGAGTGTAAGGCTGTTTGCTTTTTCCGAGGGATTTTCCAGAGCACTCAACAGCATCGCCCGTTCCATGTCTGCACTGCTGAACATCTTCATCCTCATCATGTGCTTCATGGTGGTATGTGCTCTTCCACAATTCGTATTTGTATGATAAAATCTCAGAAACGATCCAAAAGATAAGGTCTCTGTACTTGTGTTTTGTTCATGGTGAAATGCTGTACGCTGTGTCTGAAATGCTCTGTTATTGATTGTGCTCTAGATGTTTGGCCTGTGTGGAGTGATGCTGTTTGGGGATGAAGTTCCATCTGCTTTTGGAGACTTCCCTACAGCCCTGTACACTCTGTTCATCTGCATCACCCAGAATGGCTGGTTTAAAATCTACTATGGATTTAAGGGGTAAGCAGCTCTTGTCTGGATCTCTGACTATAACTAAATAAGTAAAAGTGTCAGTTCTGAAAGAGAACACTAGGTGAACATATGCGAGTGCAGTAAACTTCAGTGTACGTCCATCTGTTTTGGCACGTTTGTATTTGGTGAAGATTCATATTTTATAGCCACTCTGCTGACAGTTTTGTCTAATTTAATATTCTGTCCATTTCAGTGTGGATGAAGCACTTCGCTATGCTGCGTTGGTGTACTTCTTCATCTTCATCTTCAGCTGTGGGTTCATCTTCCTTAACTTTTTTAGTTCTGTGATTATCACCAATCAAGAACTAGCTGTGGAAACGGATTCCACTAAGGTAAGCCTGCTTTACATCCTAGCTTCACCTCCTGAGAACAACAGCGTGCAAATACCCAGTTTAACCCCCTACTCTACCTGAACATATTAATATTGTCTGCATGTAAGTCATGATTTTCCTCTTATTTTATTCCAACTAAAACTTTTGTCTTAATAACAGTCAGAAGAAGATGAATCCCAGAAGGATCTGGTACATGTGGATGAAGTGGTCGCAAAAACCAGCATGACCCAGCGCCAGACACCGTGGCACGACAGCTGCCTGACGAACCTGACTCTGGAGAACTTTGAGAATCTCGTCCTGTTAAGAGAAGCCATCGACAGGAATGAGAAAGAGTTCCAGGAGATTCGTCAGAAGTTGATAAAGTAAGGTTCAACAGCACAGCTGATAAACACCTTATTTTACTTTCAGTCTGTCAACGGCTATTATGAAAAGGTCCGCCTGGACCGTAGAATGATGAACTGCTCTGACTGTAAATGTGTTCATCCAGGATTGTGGAAGAGGTCCGAAACCTGCCCGTCAATAAAGAGCGGGAGCTCCAGGCCCAGAGGGAAAAAGAGATGGCTACCACCTTGACGGACAACTTGTTGGGTGATGACATCGCCTCTGGCCAGGCTGGAGATATTCTGTCCACTTTCATCGCTCTGGAAGAGGTGAAGAAATACTGTTACTGAGCACAAACACTTGAAGCACCGTAATCAGATGAGAAGTGTATCTTGTTCCTCTAGAAATAAGACTTCTATTTACTCTGAGCTTTCTTCTCTGTTTCAGGCCAACCTTCTGGATTCACGGACAACAACTGACGTGTTTGGTGAAGGTTTGGTGCAGGAAGGGATTCGCAGGCTGGCCAGAGAAGCTGTGACCGATTCCCTGTTGCGCAGCAAGTCTTCAGTAATGTCCGTGACCCATAGTAATTAAGTCATGCTGAAGCATTGACTATTGATCCTTGGTGGGATGTTATTGGACTTCTGTGCTAGTCACAGTTTGTCCATAACAAACAGCACGTTCAAACACAAGGTTGCTTATAAGTGTACTTGGTACAGAGCACCTTGGGTCAGAGGTAAGTTACCGACATCGAGGTCTTGTCGTCTGACCTGTGGCTGCGTGTTTCGGATGCATTGGTAAAGAGAGGTGCTGAGCTGTGAGCTGATCACCATCTGATGAGTTGAATCAGGTGGCAGCTAAACCTGCCAGACAAACCTGACAGGCCCAAACGAGTAGTCTGTGTCTGCCAGGGAAAGCTGGCAGAGGACTCTGATTTTCATCTCTGAACTCTCATCTCCAAGGGAGCTTCTCACATGTTCTGGAGGAGGTTGGAGACACTGATTCAGAATTGACCTTGTTGAAGACCTCAGTTGTGGAAGCAACTGTTCATAGCTGTTGCCAAAACCTTGTCCGTGCCTGTTATGATGGCAACCAAAGAACCTGTTGGTGAACACCAGCAGTGAGGGAGGCTGTCAAGCGGAAGAAGGAGAATCGGGGCACTCTTGATTCCGCTGATTGGCACAGACAAGTAAATAAGGTAGCAGCTTTGGCAGTGGCAGAAGCGAAATCCAGGGCATGTGAGGAGTCTGTAGAGTTAATGGAGACTGATTTTCAGGTGTCTTCAAAGATGTTCTGGAAAAGGCTCCAACAACTCAGAAGGGGGAGGAGGGACATTGCCCAAACTGTGCTCAATAAGGGTGATGAAGCTCTGAACTCAGCTGAGGATATTGTTGGGCACCAGAAGGAACACTTTGAGAAGCTCCTAAAGCCGAGGAACATGCCTTCTACCCTGAAGGTTGAGCTGGAGACTTCCAGGGAGGCAGAATTCGTCTGTGGCCAAAGTCACTGATGTAGTGAAAAAGCTTCACAGTGACAAGGCACTAGAGTGGATGAGATTCGCCTGGAATTGCTGAAAGCTCTTGCATGGACCTCAGAAAGCTCTCAATTTACCAGCTGAACTACATCCCCACCCTGGTCACGGACACAAGCGGTTGAAATGAGGTTATGTCCTCTGTTATCTGGGAGAGTCTCAGAGTAGAGCCGCTGCTCCTTCTCATTGAGAGGAGCCAGCTGAGGTTGTTGGGGCGTCTGATAAGGATGTCCCCCCAGTTGCCTCCTGTTGGAGATGTACTGGGCACAGCCAGCTGGGAGGAGACCCCGAGGTAAACCTTGGACTTGCTGGAAGTATTATATCTCCTGGCTGGCCTGGGAGCGCCTTGGGATGCTGGAGACAGGGATGCCTGGGTTTCTGTGCTTCCCCCATTGCCACTGCAGGCCCTGAGCTGAATGAAGTGGATAAGAATATGAAAAAAGACGATTAGGCATTCCACAACATCTTCTGGGTGAAACTGGTTGTTAGGTAACATTAAGTAAAGTCCAGCGGTAAGATGAGGTAAGTTTGTGTTTTTTTTTATTTCTCTTGGCTCTGATTTAAACTCCTGCAGCCGTGTTTGAATCAGCTGGAGATGTTTAATGATCTTTTTGGAGTCAGTTTAGGTTTTTGATTCTTTATTGTTGAGATTTTAATACAAAGTTGTTCTGGTGATTTTTTTTCAGGGTGAAGATCTGAAGGCCACTAGTGCCATGGAGATAACAGCTGCTTGAGACCTGGTTTATTAATTTCTAACTGGTTTTGATCAGAGGAGGATGGGTCTCCCCTTGTGAGTCTTGGTTCCTCCCAAGGTTTCTTCCTCCAGCTTTGAGGGAGTTTTTCCTTGCCACTGTCGCCTTTGGCTTGCTCACTGGGGGGTTTTATCTTCTATGTTTTGTTTCTTTTTACTTTTTTCTATCTGTACTTTTATTTGTTCATTTTTTTGAAACTGGTGTCTCTTTGAATGACCTTCAATCAAAGAACTGGTAAGTAATACTTTTTAAAGACATTTTAAAAAATCTGTATTTTATTCTGAAATATTTTATTAAGAAATAAAAATATATTAATATTAAGAAATAGCCAGTTGTTTATATTGTCAGGAAATTGAAAAGAGCCTGGTAAACTAATTACAGACCAGTGGGTCTAAAATGATCACTGATAGCAGCTGTATGGAGCTCATCATTTCTTCATTAATATTCTGTGTCTTTATTTTATGCCCTGTTATAAACAGGAGGACAGAGGTACATCTGGCAGCTGGTGTGAAAGATGAAGAACATAGCGAGAGAGAGAGAGAGAGACGCAGCAGAAAGATGATGGTGATCAGGTGATGGAGAGAGGTTGAGCAGGCGAGGATGGAAAGGGAAGGGTGAGGAAGGAGAAATTAGAGGAATTTGGTGTAAAGAAGAGAATAGTACAAATAAACAGTGAAAAGAAAAAACTACAAAGCCTTGTCATTACTGCACTCTGTGAGAAAGGTGGAAAGTGTCACAAGCTCCTCCAAAATCCTCTCTAACCATGTTTAGACACAGTGGTGCTCAGTTCTGGAGATCTATGAGAGTTCATATCCAACACATGGTTCTAATACTCTGATACCCCTGAAGGTCTTCATGACCTGGTTCTGGTGTGTTAGATTAGGACTGGAGATAAACTCATCAGGGTCAGGATTGGACACCCTTGTTCTAACAGCAACTTCTGTCTCAGGTAAACTGTTGTCATGAAGTCTGCTAAATGTCACTTATACCTCCACATTAATTATGGCCGTGTACGTTATGTGGTCTACATGTGTTTACAGTAGAAGTCTTAGTAAGTGTGTAGAATTTAGAATTAAGAAAAAGCACAGGCTTTCCTGAGGGTTGATTTATGTCTCCCTGTTTTCAGGAAACAGTGCCTTCATAAATGTTAGTCAGTTGTGCACGCTAGCTATTGTTTCTCCCATTCTGGTTCTGCCAATTAACCCACACGTTTGTAGCTCCTAGAAATGCTCCTGACACTCGGAGGGTACTTAACCCATGTCTCCAACAATACATGCGAAGCCAGCCCCCGCAAACATGCTGAACCGCAGCTCCACTGCACCAGCTAACAGAACTATGCCTGCCAACATCACTTAGGAGTGATGAGAGGAAAGAGCACGGCCAATTGTGCTCACTTGGACTCCAGCCACTGATGGCAAGGCGGCATGGCTCGGGATTCGAACTCAGAACCCCCCGAGTCATAGTGAAAAGAACTGAATTCTAAAATAAGACCTGAAATCTAGACTGTTATTATGTGTGTAAATCAAAAACTCAAAAGGAGCATTAAAAAAAAAAACATTTTTTTTTCTTTTTTACTTTTTTTTTTTTTTTTACACTCTGTCCTTCTTCTACATAGCCTTGTGTGTGTGTGTGTGTGTGTGTGTGTGTGTGTGTGTGTGTGTGTGTGTTTGCATGTGGTTACATTTCAAGCACTGAAAACCTGTCAATTCAATTCAAATTTGGGGGGTAATATAGGGGGACAGGATCCAAAGTGTAGGCAAGGGCAACCGACCACAAATGGACTCGGATCAGCAGCAAGCAGACAGCAGAGGGCAGTTCAGCACACAGGGGAGAGAAAACAAAAGAGAAAATGATGATGTGTTTAGGAGTTTGAATAGACTGATGTGCAGCCTGTAAAGGAAGTAGATTAGAGAGACTGCAGCACTGATCAGGGACCTGTGAACAGAGAGCTGTACAGTCCAAATGTGTTAGTATTCTTACAAGCTCCATCAGCAAGGATAACAGTACAGTGCATTAATGGATTATCTGAGTCCCGAACACCAATAGGAAGTTTATTCCAGAGTTGGGGAGCCTTATAAGAGAAAGCTCTTCCTCCAGTGTTGGTTCTTCTAAAGCCAGGAGTTGTGAACGAAGTGTACGTGATGGGTTGTGTGGTTTAAGAAGTTCCTCAAGGTATTGTGGGGCCAAAACATTTATTTTATAATCAATGCAGAATTTAACTGGTAACCAGTGCAGGGACGAGAGAATAGGACACAGCTTCTCTGTGTCATGTAAGGAGAGTACATTACGCAGATTGGCAATATTACGTAGGTGAAAGAAGGCCATTTTAACTATGTAACAGATGTGTGCATCAAATGAGAAGCCAGAGTCAAAACAACTCCTGGGTTTTTTACAGTGCTGCTGGTTATGACTGAGAATCCATTTAATTTTACAGTAATATTTGGAATTTTTGGATTTATTCATATTTGGATCAATTAGTAAAACCTATGTTTTTTTCTGGATTAAGCAAAAACAAGTTGTGAGCCATTCAGTTCTTGTCCAGTTTATGTCTGCTCCAACATTCCTGCACATTTTAGTCTCTGTCTTGTGGAAACCTTTCTGTATGTGCTCACTCTATCCTACCTGCAAATTAGGATGGATAAGTGAACAGATTTGCCAGTATTGCTCTGCATCACAGCTGATCAAGATGGAGAGAAGAGTCTCTGCTTAAAGGGGCTTGGAAATCACTTTTTAAGAGAAAGACGTTTGGGGAGATGATGAAGAGAACGATCTTTCAGAATTTGAAGATCACATTTTTGTTGATTCAGGAGGAGGATGCTGGTGCCCTCTCAGCCCAACCCTCAGAACAACCATCTGCAGAACCTGAAGTAGGTGTAAGATGCTGTGCATGTGGTGTACGTCTGTAGCAGCAGAAAGACTCAGTCTACCTGCATCAAGTGCAGGAAATACATCTGCAGCTCACACACAGTACAACTCTGCCCCTCATGTGTTCTGTAGGCTGGCATGAACTGACTGTGTGTTCAGTGAGGCTGATGTGCTGATGTGGCTCTATTGGGTTAAAAAGCCAGTAATGCAGAGTGTCCAACCAGACCTACAGACATTGGCCGAGTAACACAAACAGCACAAGACTTCAGTCCATTTTGTAGCATTTTGTACTTTTATACTTGAGTAAAAAAATGTAAATCGTACTTCAGCTTTATTAGGAGCACCTGTACACCACTTCCATCCTGCAGTGATCTACTCAGCCAGTAGGTGGCAGCAGTGCAATAATGCCCATCATGCCCCAGCGTCTGTTCAAAAGCTTGAGCAGCTAATGCTGTCAGACACTCAACAGACAAGGTAATGCAGCTCAGAGCTGTGTGTGCTTTAGTTAAGGCCTTTTATAAGCGGATAACTTACCAACACACACATGAGAACAGTAAAGAAAAGGCATCAGTAGCGTTAGCATAGGCTGTATTTCTGCTAGCTAGTGAAAGAGGCTCTGATAACACAAGCTTGTAAAATGAGCGTCGCGAGCTCGCCAATATAGCAGTAACCTCCTCATTAAAAAGCCTGGCTTCTCCAACTAACATGAGCTGATGATGCAAAGATGACATCACTATTTCACATGTAGTTTTATTCAGCAAAGAGAATAGTTCATACATGTGAGTGACAGCAATATTACTAGTATAATAATCTTCTTCTTCTTATTAACTAGTAAAATGATTAGACAAGCAGAGGTAAAACTAGTCTAGAAACGCCCTGTATTGGATGATAACTATAAATAATACTACACTCCCATGAGGAGAACTTTGGAGATGATTTAATGAACACAGTGATGAAAAACCACAACTTTCTATAGGAATGTTATTAGTATTTATTTTAATATTAATGTTTTACTGAGGAAATAAACACTTGCTCAGAAAAGCCGCTTTTTAACTCTTAATTATCACAGATATCTAAAACATCTGCACAGAGCTGTATAGTTTTATATATTTTTAAATTATTTAATTTTTGTCACCTTGCAGTTACTTCTCTATCTAGATCAACATCATGAACCGAGCGGTGGAGCTTTTAAGGAGCAGACAGCAGCTGATCGAGTCTCAGACAGACGTGTTTCTGATGGAGGAGCTTCTTTAACCGCTCCGTTAGAAGAGATGACCGATCATCAGAGGAAGAAGGAAGAAGAAAGAGAGGAGAAAGCCCTTCTGTCTCCTAGCATGAGAACCTGAGGTGGCTTGTAATTAATGCTCACTCTTCTCTTCTCACATGTAGACTGAGTACAGCATTGGAAACTACCTCACTGCAATGTTCCAGTATATTGTGGAGCATCCCATTCTCCAGTTCCTCATCATGGTCATTGCTCTGGTTAACTGTGTCATCATCAGCGCCAAGACCATCTCAAGAATTGCCAAGGTGAGAACACTAAATCTTAACGCCACCAGATATTTTCAGACAGTCCGATCATGTTGCCTCTCCCACTGATTGACTAACTCTACAGCACAGCTCTGTGCTTCTATCAGTGTGTTTTGTAGGTGATGACGGGTGATGTTTCTGAGACTTTCAGAAACCCTGTATATTAAACTCCACTCTCTTTCTCACTGTAATTTCAGGACCATGAGACTGCATTCCTGATCTGGGAGCGGATCATCTTCACCGCTTTTATTTCAGAGATTGTTCTCAAATTGACCTGCGGTTTCAGTATTTTTTTGGTGGCATTGTTTTTTACAGTTTTCTCCTGGAACCTCCTCAAAATGTTTACTCCTATTAATCCATATTTTCCTTGTAGAAGGTTGCTGTGTCTCATCAAGTCTTATTTGATCTTTACTTCTTCTGTATCTGCAGAGTGGGTGGAATGTCCTGGATTTCTTGATCAATCTGGCTCTTAGATTGATCAAGGGTACAGATTCTTGCCCCCAAGCCAAAATAGGGTCATCAGGTGAGGAAAATTACAGTGACGTGTTCCCACATTTTAAGATCTCATCAGGTTTTTCATCTAGATCAATGGTCCTCATAAAGAAATGGACAAGAGGAGAGTGATGATGTATCTGTTTAGACCGAGTTTACAATTCTTAACTGTTCAATATTTGTGCTTCTTTCTTTTCTCCTTTTCCAGAATGCTGCGACTCTTTCGGCGTGTCAGGCTGTTTGCTTTCTTCTAGGGATTTTCCAGAGCACTCAACAGCATCTCCCGCTCCTTCTCTTGGGCATGGTGTAATGCTCTACGCTGTGTGTGAACAGCTTTGTCTTTAAATGTGCTCTAGATGTTTGGCCTGTGTGGAGTGATGCTGTTTGAGGATGATGTTCCATTTGCTTTTGGAGACTTCCCTACTTCAGTGTACGTCCATCTGTTTTGGCACGTTTGTATTTGGTGAAGAGTCATATTTTATAGCCGCTCTACTGACAGTTTTGTCTAATTTAATATTCTGTCCATTTCAGTGTGGATGAAGCTCTTCGCTATGCTGCATTGGTGTACTTCTTCATCTTCAGCTGTGGGTTCATCTTCCTGAACATTTTTAGTTCTGTGATTATCATGAATCAAGAACTAGCTGTGGAAGCAGATTCCACTAAGGTAAGCCTGCTTTACATCCTAGCTTCACCTCCTGAGAACAACAGTGTGCAAATACCCAGTTTAACCCCCTACTTAAAGATACGCAAGATGAACATATTAATATTGTCTGCATATAAGTCATTTTTCTTTCTCTATATTTATTCAAACTGAATTATTTTTGTCACAATAACAGTCAGAAGAAGATGAATCCCAGAAGGATCTGGTACATGTGGAGGAAATAGTCGCATAAACCAGCATGACCCAGCGCCAGACACAGTCTCATGACAGGTGTCTCACGAACCTGACTTTTGACAAAATCTGGTCCTGTTAAGTTTGGCCATTGACCGGAATGAGTTCCAGGAGATTCGCCAGAAGTTGATGAAGTATGGGTCAACAGCACAGCTAATAAACACCTTATTTTACTTTCAGTCTGTCAACGGCTATTATGAAAAGGTCCGCCTGGACCGTAGAATGATGCACTGCTCTGACTGTAAATGTGTTCATCCAGGATTGTGGATGAGGTCCGAAACCTGCCCATCAATAAAGAGCGGGAGCTCCAGGCCCAGACGGAGAAAGAGATGGCCACCACCTTGACGGACGACTTGTTGGGTGATGACATCGCCTCTGGCCATGATATTCTGTCTACTTTCATCGCTCTGGAAGAGGTGAAGAAATACTGTTACTTAGCACAAACACTTGAAGCACTGTAATCAGATGAGAAGTGTATCTTGTTCCTCTAGAAATAAGACTTCTATTTACTCTGAGCTTTCTTCTCTGTTTCAGGCCAACCTTCTGTTTTCTATCAACCTTTTATTTTATATTCCTGTTAAAAACAGAAGGACAGAGGTGGACATCTGGCAACTGGTCTAAAAGATGAATAGTGAGAGATAGATATAGAGATAGAGATGCAGCAGAAAGATGATGGAGAGAGGTTAAGCAGTCGAGGATGGAAAGAGAAGGGCGAGGAAGGAGAAATAGGTGGAATTTGACCTGATGGAAAGAAGATTGATGTTCAGATAAACAGTTAAAAGAAAAAAACTACACAACCTCGTCATTACTGCACTTTGTGACAACGCTGGGGTGTGTGGATATTGTAAGATTACTGTGGATATAAGTGTAAATATTGTTCAAAATAAATATATTTGATAACCGCCTTTTCTATCTTGTTTGCTTAATTTGGTATCAGCTAGCTAGCTGAGACTTTGTAAAACGCGTAGCTAGTCGCTAATAAGCTAGCATGTTAGCGAGCTAGCTGAATATTCAGAATTAACCAGCTAACGTTTTAAAGAGGGTCAAATATTGTGTTATGTGCTAAATATGAGATACATGGTCATAAATGTAATAAACTGCATTATGGACAGTTTACTTAGCTAGTGAAGTTATAATCAAACTCAAAAATACTGAATAACATGAAGTTACTTCAGAGAAGACGGCTATGAAGCTAGCACTAGCTAGCTAACTTACTGTTAGCTATGTTGATGGTTTCAGGGCAGCTTGGTGAAACTACTTACTGAAATGTATTATTAATAAGAAAATTAGGAGTGATATTTCATGAACTTGTCCCTCAGTAGATGATGAGTTAGCACTAATGTTATATTAATTGGGGTTTTGGGTGTTTTTTCATTCATTTAATGTAATGTTTAGCTTCTACAGTCTCCACTCACTCTGTGTAGGATTTGTACAGTAGGGGTTGGCTCTGTTCTCTTGTCTGCACTCATATTAACGGCCTGTGCTCCACCCATAACTTCATTACTTTAATGCTTTTTGTAGACCCACATGATATAAATTATGTAATTTACAAAAATCTAATTTATCCTGTGTGTTTTTTCTTTATTTTGGTTAGTTTGGAGGTGAGTGAGTGAGACTGTGGAATAGTTTAATTTTAAACTTATTATTAGCACTGCTGAGATAAATAATTATTAGCACTGCTGAGGTAAATTATTATTAGCACTGCTGAGGTAAATAATTATTAGCACTGCTGAGGTAAATTATTATTAGCACTGCTGAGATAAATAATTATTATCAATGCTGAGGTAAATAATTATTAGCACTGCTGAGGTAAATAATTATTAGCACTGCTAAGGTAAATTATTAGCAATGCTGAGGTAAATAATTATTAGCACTGCTGAGGTAAATTATTATTAGCACTGCTAAGATAAATAATTATTATCAATGCTGAGGTAAATTATTATTAGCACTGCTGAGATAAATAATTATTAGCACTGCTGAGGTAAATAATTATTAGCAATGCTGAGGTAAATAATTATTAGCACTGCTGAGGTAAATAATTATTAGCACTGCTAAGGTAAATTATTAGCAATGCTGAGGTAAATAATTATTAGCACTGCTGAGGTAAATTATTATGCAGACTCTGAGGTAAATTATTATTAGCAATATTGAGGTAAATTATTATTAGCAATGCTGAGATGGAATTATTATTAGCACTACTGAGAAATTATTATTAGCACTGCTGAGGTAAATTATTATTAGCACTACTGAGATAAATTATTATTAGCACTGCTGAGGTAAATAATTCTTAGCAATGCTGAGGTAAATAATTATGAACACTGCTGAGGTAAATAATTATTAGCAATGCTGAGGTAAATAATTATTAGCACTACTGAGATAAATTATTATTAGCACTGCTGAGGTAAATAATTATTAGCACTATTATGCAGACTCTGAGGTAAACTATTATTAGCAATGCTGAGATGAAATTACTATTAGCACTGCTGAGATGAAATTATTATTAGCAATGCTGAGATGGAATTATTATTAGCGCTGCTGAGGTAAATAATTATTAGCACTACTGAGAAAAATTATTATTAGCACTGCTGAGGTAAATAATTATTAGCACTACTGAGATAAATTATTATTAGCACTGCTGAGGTAAATTATTATTAGCACTACTGAGGTAAATAATTATTAGCACTGCTAAGGTAAATTATTAGCAATGCTGAGGTAAATAATTATTAGCACTGCTGAGGTAAATTATTATGCAGACTCTGAGGTAAATTATTATTAGCAATATTGAGGTAAATTATTATTAGCAATGCTGAGATGGAATTATTATTAGCACTACTGAGAAATTATTATTAGCACTGCTGAGGTAAATTATTATTAGCACTACTGAGATAAATTATTATTAGCACTGCTGAGGTAAATAATTCTTAGCAATGCTGAGGTAAATAATTATGAACACTGCTGAGGTAAATAATTATTAGCAATGCTGAGGTAAATAATTATTAGCACTACTGAGATAAATTATTATTAGCACTGCTGAGGTAAATAATTATTAGCACTATTATGCAGACTCTGAGGTAAACTATTATTAGCAATGCTGAGATGAAATTACTATTAGCACTGCTGAGATGAAATTATTATTAGCAATGCTGAGATGGAATTATTATTAGCGCTGCTGAGGTAAATAATTATTAGCACTACTGAGAAAAATTATTATTAGCACTGCTGAGGTAAATAATTATTAGCACTACTGAGATAAATTATTATTAGCACTGCTGAGGTAAATTATTATTAGCACTACTGAGGTAAATTATTATTAGCAATGCTGAGATAAATTATTATTAGCACTGCTGAGGTAAATAATTATTAGCACTACTGAGATAAATTATTATTAGCACTGCTGAGGTAAATAATTATTAGCACTATTATGCAGACTCTGAGGTAAACTATTATTAGCAATGCTGAGATGAAATTACTATTAGCACTGCTGAGATGAAATTATTATTAGCAATGCTGAGATGGAATTATTATTAGCGCTGCTGAGGTAAATAATTATTAGCACTACTGAGATAAATTATTATTAGCAATGCTGAGGTAAATTATTATTAGCACTACTGAGATAAATTATTATTAGCACTGCTGAGGTAAATTATTATTAGCACTACTGAGGTAAATTATTATTAGCAATGCTGAGATAAATTATTATTCGCACTGCTGAGGTAAATAATTATTAGCACTACTGAGATAAATTATTATTAGCACTGCTGAGGTAAATAATTATTAGCACTATTATGCAGACTCTGAGGTAAACTATTATTAGCACTGCTGAGATGAAATTATTATTAGCAATGCTGAGATGGAATTATTATTAGCGCTGCTGAGGTAAATAATTATTAGCACTACTGAGATAAATTATTATTAGCACTGCTGAGGTAAATTATTATTAGCACTACTGAGGTAAATTATTATTAGCAATGCTGAGATAAATTATTATTAGCACTGCTGAGGTAAATAATTATTAGCACTACTGAGGTAAATTATTATTAGCAATGCTGAGCTAAATAATTATTAGTACTGCTGAGTGCTGAGGTAAATAATTATTAGCAATATTGAGGTAAATTATTATTAGCACTGCTGAGGTAAATAATAATTAGCAATGCTGAGGTAAATTATTTTTAGCACTGCTGAGGTAAATAATTATTAGCACTACTGAGATAAATTATTATTAGCACTGCTGAGGTAAATAATTATTAGCACTATTATGCAGACTCTGAGGTAAACTATTATTAGCAATGCTGAGATGAAATTACTATTAGCACTGCTGAGATGAAATTATTATTAGCAATGCTGAGATGAAATTGTTATTAGGACTGCTGTGTGCTGAGGTAAAGTATTATTAGCAATGCTGAGGTAAATAATTATTAGTACTGCTGAGGTAAATTATTATGCAGACTCTGAGGTAAATAATTATTAGCACTGCTGAGGTAAATAATTATTAGCACTGCTGAGGTAAATTATTATTAGCACTGCTGAGGTAAATAATTATTAGTACTGCTGAGGTAAATTATTATGCAGACTCTGAGGTAAATTATTATTAGCACTGCTGAGATGAAATTATTATTAGCACTGCTGAGGTAAATTATTATTAGCACTGCTGAGGTAAATAATTATTAGCACTGCTGAGGTAAATTATTATTAGCACTGCTGAGGTAAATAATTATTAGCACTGCTGAGGTAAATTATTATTAGCAATGCTGAGGTAAATAATTCTTAGAACTGCTGAGTGCTGAGGTAAATAATTATTAGCAATGCTGAGGTAAATAATTATTAGTACTGCTGAGGTAAATTATTATGCAGACTCTGAGGTAAATAATTATTAGCACTGCTGAGGTAAATTATTATTAGCAATGCTGAGGTAAATAATTATTAGAACTGCTGAGTGCTGAGGTAAATAATTATTAGCAATGCTGAGGTAAATAATTATTAGTACTGCTGAGGTAAATTATTATGCAGACTCTGAGGTAAATAATTATTAGCACTGCTGAGGTAAATAATTATTAGCACTGCTGAGGTAAATTATTATTAGCACTGCTGAGGTAAATAATTATTAGTACTGCTGAGGTAAATTATTATGCAGACTCTGAGGTAAATTATTATTAGCACTGCTGAGATGAAATTATTATTAGCACTGCTGAGGTAAATTATTATTAGCACTGCTGAGGTAAATAATTATTAGCACTGCTGAGGTAAATTATTATTAGCACTGCTGAGGTAAATAATTATTAGCACTGCTGAGGTAAATTATTATTAGCACTACTGAGGTAAATTATTATTAGCAATGCTGAGGTAAATAATTATTAGCACTGCTGAGGTAAATAATTATTAGAACTGATGAGTGCTGAGGTAAATAATTATTAGCAATGCTGAGGTAAATAATTATTAGTACTGCTGAGGTAAATTATTATGCAGACTCTGAGGTAAATAATTATTAGCGCTGCTGAGGTAAATAATTATTAGTTGTGTTGACGTAAATTATTATGCAGACTCTGAGGTAAATTATTATGCATACTCTGAGGTAAACTATTATTAGCAATGCTGAGATGAAATTACTATTTGCACTGCTGAGGTAAATTATTATTAGCACTGCTGAGATGAAATTATTATTAGCAATGCTGAGATGAAATTATTATTAGGACTGCTGTGTGCTGAGGTAAATTATTATTAGCACTGCTGAGATTAAATTATTATTAGCACTTGCCGAGTGCTGAGGTAAATTTTTATTAGCACTGCTGAGTGCTGAGTTTAATAATTATTAGCACTGCTGAGGTAAATTATTATTAGCACTACTGAGGTAAATAATTATTAGCACTGCTGAGGTAAATAATTATTAGCACTGCTGAGGTAAATTATTATTAGCAATGCTGAGATAAATTATTATTAGCAATGCTGAGGTAAATAATTATTAGCAGTGCTGAGGTAAATTACTATTAGCAATGCTGAGGTAAATAATTATTTGCTCTGCTGAGGTAAATTATTATTAGCAATGCTGAGGTAAATAATTATTAGCAATGCTGAGGTAAATAATTATTAGCACTGCTGAGGTAAATATTTATTAGCACTGCTAAGGTAAATAATTATTAGCACTGCTGAGGTAAATAATTATTAGCAATGCTAAGGTAAATAATTATTAGCACTGCTGAGGTAAATAATTATTAGCACTGCTGAGGTAAATAATTATTAGCACTGCTAAGGTAAATAATTATTAGCACTGCTGAGGTAAATAATTATTAGCAATGCTAAGGTAAATAATTATTAGCACTGCTGAGGTAAATAATTATTAGCACTGCTGAGGTAAATAATTATTAGCACTGCTGAGGTAAGTTATTATTAGCATTTACACTGCCCGCTGCGTCCGCAAAGCAACCACCATTGTGGATGACCCCACCCACCCTTCACACAGACTGTTCTCCCTCCTGCCATCAGGAAGAAGGTACCGCAGCATCAGGTCCAACACGACCAGACTCTGCAATAACTTCTTCCCCCAAGCCATCAGACTGAAAGTAGGGTGTCGGATTAAAAAAAACTAGCTTTCTACAAAACCACCTTCTCCAGTTTTAACTGGATGCACAAGAAAATAGAAATGAAGCTCCAGTCACTGGTTAATCAGTATTCCTCCCTACAAATGAAGACACCATGAAGACTAAAGAAAGAACACTCCACACAGCTCTGAGAAATGGTTATTGGTGAGTGTGAGTCAGGGAATGGAGACAAAACAATTTCCAAGTCACTGAACTTCACCTGGAGTTCTGTTAAATCCATCATTCAGAAATGGAATATGACACATGTGTAAATCTGCCTAGAGCCGGCCAGTCATAGGTGTCTTGGTGGCCTTCCTCTCTAGCCTCCTTCTTGCACGGTCACTCAGTTTGTGAGGACAGCCC
The DNA here is from genome assembly GCF_030463535.1 of Salminus brasiliensis. NCBI lineage: Eukaryota > Metazoa > Chordata > Actinopteri > Characiformes > Bryconidae > Salminus > Salminus brasiliensis. The sequence continues at coordinate 29,000,624 of NC_132885.1, read as the reverse complement.
TGCTCTAGAAAGATTTACGTGTGCCATATTCCTTCCATTTCTAAATTTAATTTAATTTCTTTTGTAAATTATTGTGACAAAAAAAATAAAATGATGTTGACCATGAAAGCAATAAAAGGGGAAACCATCCAATGGGCTGAATACTTTCATAGGCGCTGTAGGTCGTATATCACCTCCACATAAATAAGGGCACTATAGACTACTGTACTGTAAATCATCTGCAAACTGGTAAATCTGGTCTCTTCATTTCACTGTGATATAGAGAGACTATTCTCACAGGTCTCAGGTCAGTACCAGTAATTACCATTCACAGTTTCTCACTTCCTGTTCTGTTTGAGTATTTAAGCTTCATCCAAAACTCTTTTCTAACATCCAGCAAAACAAACGCTGATCTTACATTCAAGTTTTTCTTTGATCTCTGTTTATGCTTTATGAAACTTTGTGTAATTAAATCTGACATATGAAAATATTTAAACCTGCACAAGCCTTCATTTTCTATCTTTCCTCTTTCTTAGAGTGTCAGAACTGTCTGTATTTAAATGTAAAGGTAAATATTCAGCAGTTCCTGATTGTCACTCTCCGGCCTACCTGTGATTAGTAGCTTAGTGTGTTAAAATTATTACCTGTCCACATCTTAACTCATTGAATTTATGCAGTATAACAAATATTAAATATTATTTTATTATTAAATAAGCAGGCATTAAATGTGGTATTCACTTTAATGTGGCTACAATGTAAGTTTCAGTCTTTACCAAAAACCTGCAGATCAGTGCCCTCTACTGGTCACGTGTCCGACATTCTTGATGAATTTAAAATTTTCAATAAATATTTCTTTATTATTTAATAAACGTCCCTTACCCCATAAGCAGTCAATCCCCCAGACATGTTTGATATCTGAAGGTGCTTATTATGAGGGGAATATAATGATAAAAATGTATAAATGTGAAATCTAAATATAAATTTTGTAACTTTTGTTGATGTAAATTCCCAATATAAAATATGATAAAAATATCAGTGTGTTTGATGTGGAACAGACTGTAACATATCTTATATTTATAAAACAATGAAATCTTTAGTTTATGGATTTTCTTCTTTTTCATTTTTAAACACATCGTTGATGAAATTTTTCTTTAGACAAGTTTTTTTTTAAAGAAGCCGCAGAAAAGTTTATTTACTTATTTGCAAGCTCTGTATTTCCTTCAGGTAATGCTAATCTGTAATATCACAATACGGGTAGTGTATCGAACACAACCTAAACCTTTATATTTCATCAATATTCATTATTTTTTCTTTAAAGTGGAGCTAAATTGTTAACTGTTAACACAAATTCAGAATGACTTCAGTGAAACACTTCCAGCAATAAAGGGGTTGGTTTTATCAACCGGAAGTTGATCCTCCATGTTTACAGTTGTCAGTGAACCGCCTATAAATATAAGTATATCTATAAAAAAATATTCTGTTCTAATAATTCTAATATTTTAATCTTCATTTTTATTGATCAGTGACCACTAGATAATATCATATATGAATATTCTGTCCATTTACAATCACTTAGTATTCAGATCAACGACATGTGATCAGTCCTCGTGACCCAACTAGACTAGCATATGCGCTAACTAGCAGATGCGCTTGTCGGCTGGGTGACGTTTGATGGTGGAACGTTTATGACGTCATAGAGTGAGAGAGATTCCATGGTAACGAACAGAGCGGCGGAGCTTTTAAGGAGCAGACAGCAGCTGATCGAGTCTCAGAAGAGATGAGCGATCGCCAAAAGAAGAAGAAGAAGGAGGAAGTAAGAGAGGAGAAAGCCCTTCTGTCTCCCAGCAGACAGAACCAGAAGCACCTCGCCATGCTCAAGGTGGACCAGGTTCTTTTTTACCTGTTCTCTTAAACTTCTCCATTTACCTGTTTTTTCAGGTTCTTTCCAGAGCTTTTGGTAAATACATTTTGTGTAAGATGTGTGTATGGATATAGAGTCTAAATGAATGTCTGTCTTTTTGGGGGCAGAAAACATCTAAAACCTCTTTGGAACCACAGTCCGTGATGGAGGAAGTGGAGGAACCAGGAGAGGGCTTCATGGAGCTGCTCCACGAAAATGTAAGAAAGACAAAGGAGTTTCACTTCAGTAATGAACTATAAGGAGTCACTGGGTTTAATCCATCATGTCCTGAGTTGTGGAATTGCTCTACTATAAATCCTAAGACCTTTATAAGACCAGCTTTGGCTCTTCACTGGGCCTTTGAGTCCTGACCAAAAGTTCTGAGATGTTAATAATTCTCACTCTTCTCTTCTCACATGTAGACGGAGTACAACATTGGAAACTACATCTCTGCAATGTTCCAGTATATTGTGGAGCACCCAATTGTCCAGTTCCTCATCCTGGTCATTGCACTCCTCAACTGCATCATCATCAGCGTCCAGACCAACTCGAGGATTGCCAAGGTGAGAACCCTAAATCTTGAAGTCACCAGATATTTTCAGACAGTTCGATCATGTTCCCTCTCCCACTGACTGACTAACCCTACAGTACAGTTCTGTGCTTCTGTCAGTGTGTTTTGTAGGACAGGTGATGTTTCTGGTACTTGTGTTTGAGTGTACTTTCAGAAACCCTGTATATTAAACTCCACTCTCTTTCTGACTGTAATTTCAGGACCATGAGACTGCATTCCTGATCTGGGAGTGGATCATCTTCACCGCTTTCATTTCAGAGATTGTTCTCAAGTTCACCTACGGTTTCAGGATTTTCTGGATGGTACTGTTTTTTTTCTCAAAATGTTTACTTCTATTAATCCATATTTTCCTTGTAGAAGGTTGCTGTGTCTCATCAAGTCTTATTTGATCATTATTTCTTCTGTATCTGCAGAGTGGGTGGAATGTCCTGGATTTCTTGGTCAGTCTGGGTCTGATGGTGGGGTACAGATTCTTGCCCCCAAGCCAAAATAGGATCATCAGGTGAGGAAAATTACAGTGACGTGTTCCCACATTTTAAAACTCCTCAGGTTTTTCATCTAGATCAGTGTTCCTCATAAAAGGATGGAAAAGAGGAGAGTGATGGTGTATCTGTTCAGACTGAGCTCACAGTTTGTAACTGTTCAATATTTGTGCTTCTTTCTTTTCTCCTTTTCCAGAACGCTGCAACTCTTTCGGAGTGTAAGGCTGTTTGCTTTTTCCGAGGGATTTTCCAGAGCACTCAACAGCATCGCCCGTTCCATGTCTGCACTGCTGAACATCTTCATCCTCATCATGTGCTTCATGGTGGTATGTGCTCTTCCACAATTCGTATTTGTATGATAAAATCTCAGAAACGATCCAAAAGATAAGGTCTCTGTACTTGTGTTTTGTTCATGGTGAAATGCTGTACGCTGTGTCTGAAATGCTCTGTTATTGATTGTGCTCTAGATGTTTGGCCTGTGTGGAGTGATGCTGTTTGGGGATGAAGTTCCATCGGCTTTTGGAGACTTCCCTACAGCCCTGTACACTCTGTTCATCTGCATCACCCAGAATGGCTGGTTTAAAATCTACTATGGATTTAAGGGGTAAGCAGCTCTTGTCTGGATCTCTGACTATAACTAAATAAGTAAAAGTGTCAGTTCTGAAACACAACACTAGGTGAACATATGCGAGTGCAGTAAACTTCAGTGTACGTCCATCTGTTTTGGCACGTTTGTATTTGGTGAAGATTCATATTTTATAGCCACTCTACTGACAGTTTTGTCTAATTTAATATTCTGTCCATTTCAGTGTGGATGAAGCACTTCGCTATGCTGCGTTGGTGTACTTCTTCATCTTCATCTTCAGCTGTGGGTTCATCTTCCTTAACTTTTTTAGTTCTGTGATTATCACCAATCAAGAACTAGCTGTGGAAACGGATTCCACTAAGGTAAGCCTGCTTTACATCCTAGCTTCACCTCCTGAGAACAACAGCGTGCAAATACCCAGTTTAACCCCCTACTCTACCTGAACATATTAATATTGTCTGCATGTAAGTCATGATTTTCCTCTTATTTTATTCCAACTAAAACTTTTGTCTTAATAACAGTCAGAAGAAGATGAATCCCAGAAGGATCTGGTACATGTGGATGAAGTGGTCGCAAAAACCAGCATGACCCAGCGCCAGACACCGTGGCACGACAGCTGCCTGACGAACCTGACTCTGGAGAACTTTGAGAATCTCGTCCTGTTAAGAGAAGCCATCGACAGGAATGAGAAAGAGTTCCAGGAGATTCGTCAGAAGTTGATAAAGTAAGGTTCAACAGCACAGCTGATAAACACCTTATTTTACTTTCAGTCTGTCAACGGCTATTATGAAAAGGTCCGCCTGGACCGTAGAATGATGAACTGCTCTGACTGTAAATGTGTTCATCCAGGATTGTGGAAGAGGTCCGAAACCTGCCCGTCAATAAAGAGCGGGAGCTCCAGGCCCAGAGGGAAAAAGAGATGGCTACCACCTTGACGGACAACTTGTTGGGTGATGACATCGCCTCTGGCCAGGCTGGAGATATTCTGTCCACTTTCATCGCTCTGGAAGAGGTGAAGAAATACTGTTACTGAGCACAAACACTTGAAGCACCGTAATCAGATGAGAAGTGTATCTTGTTCCTCTAGAAATAAGACTTCTATTTACTCTGAGCTTTCTTCTCTGTTTCAGGCCAACCTTCTGGATTCACGGACAACAACTGACGTGTTTGGTGAAGGTTTGGTGCAGGAAGGGATTCGCAGGCTGGCCAGAGAAGCTGTGACCGATTCCCTGTTGCGCAGCAAGTCTTCAGTAATGTCCGTGACCCATAGTAATTAAGTCATGCTGAAGCATTGACTATTGATCCTTGGTGGGATGTTATTGGACTTCTGTGCTAGTCACAGTTTGTCCATAACAAACAGCACGTTCAAACACAAGGTTGCTTATAAGTGTACTTGGTACAAGAGCACCTTGGGTCAGAGGTAAGTTACCGACATTGAGGTCTTGTCGTCTGACCTGTGGCTGCGTGTTTCGGATGCATTGGTAAAGAGAGGTGCTGAGCTGTGAGCTGATCACCATCTGATGAGTTGAATCAGGTGGCAGCTAAACCTGCCAGACAAACCTGACAGGCCCAAACGAGTAGTCTGTGTCTGCCAGGGAAAGCTGGCAGAGGACTCTGATTTTCATCTCCGAACTCTCATCTCCAAGGGAGCTTCTCACATGTTCTGGAGGAGGTTGGAGACACTGATTCAGAATTGACCTTGTTGAAGACCTCAGTTGTGGAAGCAACTGTTCATAGCTGTTGCCAAAACCTTGTCCGTGCCTGTTATGATGGCAACCAAAGAACCTGTTGGTGAACACCAGCAGTGAGGGAGGCTGTCAAGCGGAAGAAGGAGAATCGGGGCACTCTTGATTCCGCTGATTGGCACAGACAAGTAAATAAGGTAGCAGCTTTGGCAGTGGCAGAAGCGAAATCCAGGGCATGTGAGGAGTCTGTAGAGTTAATGGAGACTGATTTTCAGGTGTCTTCAAAGATGTTCTGGAAAAGGCTCCAACAACTCAGAAGGGGGAGGAGGGACATTGCCCAAACTGTGCTCAATAAGGGTGATGAAGCTCTGAACTCAGCTGAGGATATTGTTGGGCACCAGAAGGAACACTTTGAGAAGCTCCTAAAGCCGAGGAACATGCCTTCTAGCCTGAAGGTTGAGCTGGAGACTTCCAGGGAGGCAGAATTCGTCTGTGGCCAAAGTCACTGATGTAGTGAAAAAGCTTCACAGTGACAAGGCACTAGAGTGGATGAGATTCGCCTGGAATTGCTGAAAGCTCTTGCATGGACCTCGGAAAGCTCTCAATTTACCAGCTGAACTACATCCCCACCCTGGTCACGGACACAAGCGGTTGAAATGAGGTTATGTCCTCTGTTATCTGGGAGAGTCTCAGAGTAGAGCCGCTGCTCCTTCTCATTGAGAGGAGCCAGCTGAGGTTGTTGGGGCGTCTGATAAGGATGTCCCCCCAGTTGCCTCCTGTTGGAGATGTACTGGGCACAGCCAGCTGGGAGGAGACCCCGAGGTAAACCTTGGACTTGCTGGAAGTATTATATCTCCTGGCTGGCCTGGGAGCGCCTTGGGATGCTGGAGACAGGGATGCCTGGGTTTCTGTGCTTCCCCCATTGCCACTGCAGGCCCTGAGCTGAATGAAGTGGATAAGAATATGAAAAAAGACGATTAGGCATTCCACAACATCTTCTGGGTGAAACTGGTTGTTAGGTAACATTAAGTAAAGTCCAGCGGTAAGATGAGGTAAGTTTGTGTTTTTTTTATTTCTCTTGGCTCTGATTTAAACTCCTGCAGCCGTGTTTGAATCAGCTGGAGATGTTTAATGATCTTTTTGGAGTCAGTTTAGGTTTTTGATTCTTTATTGTTGAGATTTTAATACAAAGTTGTTCTGGTGATTTTTTTTCAGGGTGAAGATCTGAAGGCCACTAGTGCCATGGAGATAACAGCTGCTTGAGACCTGGTTTATTAATTTCTAACTGGTTTTGATCAGAGGAGGATGGGTCTCCCCTTGTGAGTCTTGGTTCCTCCCAAGGTTTCTTCCTCCAGCTTTGAGGGAGTTTTTTCCTTGCCACTGTCGCCTTTGGCTTGCTCACTGGGGGGTTTTATCTTCTATGTTTTGTTTCTTTTTACTTTTTTCTATCTGTACTTTTATTTGTTCATTTTTTTAAACTGGTGTCTCTTTGAATGACCTTCAATCAAAGAACTGGTAAGTAATACTTTTTAAAGACATTTTTAAAAATCTGTATTGTATTCTGAAATATTTTATTAAGAAATAAAAATATATTAATATTAAGAAATAGCCAGTTGTTTATATTGTCAGGAAATTGAAAAGAGCCTGGTAAACTAATTACAGACCAGTGGGTCTAAAATGATCACTGATAGCAGCTGTATGGAGCTCATCATTTCTTCATTAATATTCTGTGTCTTTATTTTATGCCCTGTTATAAACAGGAGGACAGAGGTACATCTGGCAGCTGGTGTGAAAGATGAAGAACATAGCGAGAGAGAGAGAGAGACGCAGCAGAAAGATGATGGTGATCAGGTGATGGAGAGAGGTTGAGCAGGCGAGGATGGAAAGGGAAGGGTGAGGAAGGAGAAATTAGAGGAATTTGGTGTAAAGAAGAGAATAGTACAAATAAACAGTGAAAAGAAAAAACTACAAAGCCTTGTCATTACTGCACTCTGTGAGAAAGGTGGAAAGTGTCACAAGCTCCTCCAAAATCCTCTCTAACCATGTTTAGACACAGTGGTGCTCAGTTCTGGAGATCTATGAGAGTTCATATCCAACACATGGTTCTAATACTCTGATACCCCTGAAGGTCTTCATGACCTGTTTCTGGTGTGTTAGATTAGGACTGGAGATAAACTCATCAGGGTCAGGATTGGACACCCTTGTTCTAACAGCAACTTCTGTCTCAGGTAAACTGTTGTCATGAAGTCTGCTAAATGTCACTTATACCTCCACATTAATTATGGCCGTGTACGTTATGTGGTCTACATGTGTTTACAGTAGAAGTCTTAGTAAGTGTGTAGAATTTAGAATTAAGAAAAAGCACAGGCTTTCCTGAGGGTTGATTTATGTCTCCCTGTTTTCAGGAAACAGTGCCTTCATAAATGTTAGTCAGTTGTGCACGCTAGCTATTGTTTCTCCCATTCTGGTTCTGCCAATTAACCCACACGTTTGTAGCTCCTAGAAATGCTCCTGACACTCGGAGGGTACTTAACCCATGTCTCCAACAATACATGCGAAGCCAGCCCCCGCAAACATGCTGAACCGCAGCTCCACTGCACCAGCTAACAGAACTATGCCTGCCAACATCACTTAGGAGTGATAAGAGGAAAGAGCACGGCCAATTGTGCTCACGAGTCATAGTGAAAAGAACTGAATTCTAAAATAAGACCTGAAATCTAGACTGTTATTATGTGTGTAAATCGAAAACTCAAAAGGAGCATTAAAAAAAAAAAATCACTTTTTTCTCTTTTACTTTTTTTTTTTTACACTCTGTCCTTCTTCTACATAGCCTGGTGTGTGTGTGTGTGTGTGTTTGCATGTGGTTACATTTCAAGCACTGAAAACCTGTCAATTCAATTCAAATTTGGGGGGTAATATAGGGGGACAGGATCCAAAGTGTAGGCAAGGGCAACCGACCACAAATGGACTCGGATCAGCAGCAAGCAGACAGCAGAGGGCAGTTCAGCACACAGGGGAGAGAAAACAAAGGAGAAAATGATGATATGTTTAGGAGTTTGAATAGACTGATGTGCAGCCTGTAAAGGAAGTAGATTAGAGAGACTGCAGCACTGATCAGGGACCTGTGAACAGAGAGCTGTACAGTCCAAATGTGTTAGTATTCTTACAAGCTCCATCAGCAAGGATAACAGTACAGTGCATTAATGGATTATCTGAGTCCCGTATTGAGTATTGTGGGGCCAAAACATTTATTTTATAATCAATGCAGAATTTAACTGGTAACCAGTGCAGGGACGAGAGAATAGGACACAGCTTCTCTGTGTCATGTAAGGAGAGTACATTACGCAGATTGGCAATATTACGTAGGTGGAAGAAGGCCATTTTAACTATGTAACAGATGTGTGCATCAAATGAGAAGCCAGAGTCAAAACAACTCCTGGGTTTTTTACAGTGCTGCTGGTTATGACTGAGAATCCATTTAATTTTACAGTAATATTTGCAATTTTTGGATTTATTCATATTTGGATCAATTAGTAAAACCTATGTTTTTTTCTGGATTAAGCAAAAACAAGTTGTGAGCCATTCAGTTCTTGTCCAGTTTATGTCTGCTCCAACATTCCTGCACATTTTAGTCTCTGTCTTGTGGAAAGCTTTCTATCCTACCTGCAAATTAGGATGGATAAGTGAACAGATTTGCCAGTATTGCTCTGCATCACAGCTGATCAAGATGGAGAGAAGAGTCTCTGCTTAAAGGGGCTTGGAAATCACTTTTTAAGAGAAAGACGTTTGGGGAGATGATGAAGAGAACGATCTTTCAGAATTTGAAGATCACATTTTTGTTGATTCAGGAGGAGGATGCTGGTGCCCTCTCAGCCCAACCCTCAGAACAACCATCTGCAGAACCTGAAGTAGGTGTAAGATGCTGTGCATGTGGTGTACGTCTGTAGCAGCAGAAAGACTCAGTCTACCTGCATCAAGTGCAGGAAATACATCTGCAGCTCACACACAGTACAACTCTGCCCCTCATGTGTTCTGTAGGCTGGCATGAACTGACTGTGTGTTCAGTGAGGCTGATGTGCTGATGTGGCTCTATTGGGTTAAAAAGCCAGTAATGCAGAGTGTCCAACCAGACCTACAGACATTGGCCGAGTAACACAAACAGCACAAGACTTCAGTCCATTTTGTAGCATTTTGTACTTTTATACTTGAGTAAAAAAATGTAAATCGTACTTCAGCTTTATTAGGAGCACCTGTACACCACTTCCATCCTGCAGTGATCTACTCAGCCAGTAGGTGGCAGCAGTGCAATAATGCCCATCATGCCCCAGCGTCTGTTCAAAAGCTTGAGCAGCTAATGCTGTCAGACACTCAACAGACAAGGTAATGCAGCTCAGAGCTGTGTGTGCTTTAGTTAAGGCCTTTTATAAGCGGATAACTTACCAACACACACATGAGAACAGTAAAGAAAAGGCATCAGTAGCGTTAGCATAGGCTGTATTTCTGCTAGCTAGTGAAAGAGGCTCTGATAACACAAGCTTGTAAAATGAGCGTCGCGAGCTCGCCAATATAGCAGTAACCTCCTCATTAAAAAGCCTGGCTTCTCCAACTAACATGAGCTGATGATGCAAAGATGACATCACTATTTCACATGTAGTTTTATTCAGCAAAGAGAATAGTTCATACATGTGAGTGACAGCAATATTACTAGTATAATAATCTTCTTCTTATTATTAACTAGTAAAATGATTAGACAAGCAGAGGTAAAACTAGTCTAGAAACGCCCTGTATTGGATGATAACTATAAATAATACTACACTCCCATGAGGAGAACTTTGGAGATGATTTAATGAACACAGTGATGAAAAACCACAACTTTCTATAGGAATGTTATTAGTATTTATTTTAATATTAATGTTTTACTGAGGAAATAAACACTTGCTCAGAAAAGCCGCTTTTTAACTCTTAATTATCACAGATATCTAAAACATCTGCACAGAGCTGTATAGTTTTATATATTTTTAAATTATTTAATTTTTGTCACCTTGCAGTTACTTCTCTATCTAGATCAACATCATGAACCGAGCGGTGGAGCTTTTAAGGAGCAGACAGCAGCTGATCGAGTCTCAGACAGACGTGTTTCTGATGGAGGAGCTTCTTTAACCGCTCCGTTAGAAGAGATGACCGATCATCAGAGGAAGAAGGAAGAAGAAAGAGAGGAGAAAGCCCTTCTGTCTCCTAGCATGAGAACCTGAGGTGGCTTGTAATTAATGCTCACTCTTCTCTTCTCACATGTAGACTGAGTACAGCATTGGAAACTACCTCACTGCAATGTTCCAGTATATTGTGGAGCATCCCATTCTCCAGTTCCTCATCATGGTCATTGCTCTGGTTAACTGTGTCATCATCAGCGCCAAGACCATCTCAAGAATTGCCAAGGTGAGAACACTAAATCTTAACGCCACCAGATATTTTCAGACAGTCCGATCATGTTGCCTCTCCCACTGATTGACTAACTCTACAGCACAGCTCTGTGCTTCTATCAGTGTGTTTTGTAGGTGATGACGGGTGATGTTTCTGAGACTTTCAGAAACCCTGTATATTAAACTCCACTCTCTTTCTCACTGTAATTTCAGGACCATGAGACTGCATTCCTGATCTGGGAGCGGATCATCTTCACCGCTTTTATTTCAGAGATTGTTCTCAAATTGACCTGCGGTTTCAGTATTTTTTTGGTGGCATTGTTTTTTACAGTTTTCTCCTGGAACCTCCTCAAAATGTTTACTCCTATTAATCCATATTTTCCTTGTAGAAGGTTGCTGTGTCTCATCAAGTCTTATTTGATCTTTACTTCTTCTGTATCTGCAGAGTGGGTGGAATGTCCTGGATTTCTTGATCAATCTGGCTCTTAGATTGATCAAGGGTACAGATTCTTGCCCCCAAGCCAAAATAGGGTCATCAGGTGAGGAAAATTACAGTGACGTGTTCCCACATTTTAAGATCTCATCAGGTTTTTCATCTAGATCAATGGTCCTCATAAAGAAATGGACAAGAGGAGAGTGATGATGTATCTGTTTAGACCGAGTTTACAATTCTTAACTGTTCAATATTTGTGCTTCTTTCTTTTCTCCTTTTCCAGAATGCTGCGACTCTTTCGGCGTGTCAGGCTGTTTGCTTTCTTCTAGGGATTTTCCAGAGCACTCAACAGCATCTCCCGCTCCTTCTCTTGGGCATGGTGTAATGCTCTACGCTGTGTGTGAACAGCTTTGTCTTTAAATGTGCTCTAGATGTTTGGCCTGTGTGGAGTGATGCTGTTTGAGGATGATGTTCCATTTGCTTTTGGAGACTTCCCTACTTCAGTGTACGTCCATCTGTTTTGGCACGTTTGTATTTGGTGAAGAGTCATATTTTATAGCCGCTCTACTGACAGTTTTGTCTAATTTAATATTCTGTCCATTTCAGTGTGGATGAAGCTCTTCGCTATGCTGCATTGGTGTACTTCTTCATCTTCAGCTGTGGGTTCATCTTCCTGAACATTTTTAGTTCTGTGATTATCATGAATCAAGAACTAGCTGTGGAAGCAGATTCCACTAAGGTAAGCCTGCTTTACATCCTAGCTTCACCTCCTGAGAACAACAGTGTGCAAATACCCAGTTTAACCCCCTACTTAAAGATACGCAAGATGAACATATTAATATTGTCTGCATATAAGTCATTTTTCTTTCTCTATATTTATTCAAACTGAATTATTTTTGTCACAATAACAGTCAGAAGAAGATGAATCCCAGAAGGATCTGGTACATGTGGAGGAAATAGTCGCATAAACCAGCATGACCCAGCGCCAGACACAGTCTCATGACAGGTGTCTCACGAACCTGACTTTTGACAAAATCTGGTCCTGTTAAGTTTGGCCATTGACCGGAATGAGTTCCAGGAGATTCGCCAGAAGTTGATGAAGTATGGGTCAACAGCACAGCTAATAAACACCTTATTTTACTTTCAGTCTGTCAACGGCTATTATGAAAAGGTCCGCCTGGACCGTAGAATGATGCACTGCTCTGACTGTAAATGTGTTCATCCAGGATTGTGGATGAGGTCCGAAACCTGCCCATCAATAAAGAGCGGGAGCTCCAGGCCCAGACGGAGAAAGAGATGGCCACCACCTTGACGGACGACTTGTTGGGTGATGACATCGCCTCTGGCCATGATATTCTGTCTACTTTCATCGCTCTGGAAGAGGTGAAGAAATACTGTTACTTAGCACAAACACTTGAAGCACTGTAATCAGATGAGAAGTGTATCTTGTTCCTCTAGAAATAAGACTTCTATTTACTCTGAGCTTTCTTCTCTGTTTCAGGCCAACCTTCTGTTTTCTATCAACCTTTTATTTTATATTCCTGTTAAAAACAGAAGGACAGAGGTGGACATCTGGCAACTGGTCTAAAAGATGAATAGTGAGAGATAGATATAGAGATAGAGATGCAGCAGAAAGATGATGGAGAGAGGTTAAGCAGTCGAGGATGGAAAGAGAAGGGCGAGGAAGGAGAAATAGGTGGAATTTGACCTGATGGAAAGAAGATTGATGTTCAGATAAACAGTTAAAAGAAAAAAACTACACAACCTCGTCATTACTGCACTTTGTGACAACGCTGGGGTGTGTGGATATTGTAAGATTACTGTGGATATAAGTGTAAATATTGTTCAAAATAAATATATTTGATAACCGCCTTTTCTATCTTGTTTGCTTAATTTGGTATCAGCTAGCTAGCTGAGACTTTGTAAAACGCGTAGCTAGTCGCTAATAAGCTAGCATGTTAGCGAGCTAGCTGAATATTCAGAATTAACCAGCTAACGTTTTAAAGAGGGTCAAATATTGTGTTATGTGCTAAATATGAGATACATGGTCATAAATGTAATAAACTGCATTATGGACAGTTTACTTAGCTAGTGAAGTTATAATCAAACTCAAAAATACTGAATAACATGAAGTTACTTCAGAGAAGACGGCTATGAAGCTAGCACTAGCTAGCTAACTTACTGTTAGCTATGTTGATGGTTTCAGGGCAGCTTGGTGAAACTACTTACTGAAATGTATTATTAATAAGAAAATTAGGAGTGATATTTCATGAACTTGTCCCTCAGTAGATGATGAGTTAGCACTAATGTTATATTAATTGGGGTTTTGGGTGTTTTTTCATTCATTTAATGTAATGTTTAGCTTCTACAGTCTCCACTCACTCTGTGTAGGATTTGTACAGTAGGGGTTGGCTCTGTTCTCTTGTCTGCACTCATATTAACGGCCTGTGCTCCACCCATAACTTCATTACTTTAATGCTTTTTGTAGACCCACATGATATAAATTATGTAATTTACAAAAATCTAATTTATCCTGTGTGTTTTTTCTTTATTTTGGTTAGTTTGGAGGTGAGTGAGTGAGACTGTGGAATAGTTTAATTTTAAACTTATTATTAGCACTGCTGAGATAAATAATTATTAGCACTGCTGAGGTAAATTATTATTAGCACTGCTGAGGTAAATAATTATTAGCACTGCTGAGGTAAATTATTATTAGCACTGCTGAGATAAATAATTATTATCAATGCTGAGGTAAATAATTATTAGCACTGCTGAGGTAAATAATTATTAGCACTGCTGAGGTAAATAATTATTAGCACTGCTAAGGTAAATTATTAGCAATGCTGAGGTAAATAATTATTAGCACTGCTGAGGTAAATTATTATTAGCACTGCTAAGATAAATAATTATTATCAATGCTGAGGTAAATTATTATTAGCACTGCTGAGATAAATAATTATTAGCACTGCTGAGGTAAATAATTATTAGCAATGCTGAGGTAAATAATTATTAGCACTGCTGAGGTAAATAATTATTAGCACTGCTGAGGTAAATAATTATTAGCACTGCTAAGGTAAATTATTAGCAATGCTGAGGTAAATAATTATTAGCACTGCTGAGGTAAATTATTATGCAGACTCTGAGGTAAATTATTATTAGCAATATTGAGGTAAATTATTATTAGCAATGCTGAGATGGAATTATTATTAGCACTACTGAGAAATTATTATTAGCACTGCTGAGGTAAATTATTATTAGCACTACTGAGATAAATTATTATTAGCACTGCTGAGGTAAATAATTCTTAGCAATGCTGAGGTAAATAATTATGAACACTGCTGAGGTAAATAATTATTAGCAATGCTGAGGTAAATAATTATTAGCACTACTGAGATAAATTATTATTAGCACTGCTGAGGTAAATAATTATTAGCACTATTATGCAGACTCTGAGGTAAACTATTATTAGCAATGCTGAGATGAAATTACTATTAGCACTGCTGAGATGAAATTATTATTAGCAATGCTGAGATGGAATTATTATTAGCGCTGCTGAGGTAAATAATTATTAGCACTACTGAGAAAAATTATTATTAGCACTGCTGAGGTAAATAATTATTAGCACTACTGAGATAAATTATTATTAGCACTGCTGAGGTAAATTATTATTAGCACTACTGAGGTAAATTATTATTAGCAATGCTGAGATAAATTATTATTAGCACTGCTGAGGTAAATAATTATTAGCACTACTGAGATAAATTATTATTAGCACTGCTGAGGTAAATAATTATTAGCACTATTATGCAGACTCTGAGGTAAACTATTATTAGCAATGCTGAGATGAAATTACTATTAGCACTGCTGAGATGAAATTATTATTAGCAATGCTGAGATGGAATTATTATTAGCGCTGCTGAGGTAAATAATTATTAGCACTACTGAGATAAATTATTATTAGCACTACTGAGATAAATTATTATTAGCACTGCTGAGGTAAATTATTATTAGCAATGCTGAGATAAATTATTATTCGCACTGCTGAGGTAAATAATTATTAGCACTACTGAGATAAATTATTATTAGCACTGCTGAGGTAAATAATTATTAGCACTATTATGCAGACTCTGAGGTAAACTATTATTAGCACTGCTGAGATGAAATTATTATTAGCAATGCTGAGATGGAATTATTATTAGCGCTGCTGAGGTAAATAATTATTAGCACTACTGAGATAAATTATTATTAGCACTGCTGAGGTAAATTATTATTAGCACTACTGAGGTAAATTATTATTAGCAATGCTGAGATAAATTATTATTAGCACTGCTGAGGTAAATAATTATTAGCACTACTGAGGTAAATTATTATTAGCAATGCTGAGCTAAATAATTATTAGTACTGCTGAGTGCTGAGGTAAATAATTATTAGCAATATTGAGGTAAATTATTATTAGCACTGCTGAGGTAAATAATAATTAGCAATGCTGAGGTAAATTATTTTTAGCACTGCTGAGGTAAATAATTATTAGCACTACTGAGATAAATTATTATTAGCACTGCTGAGGTAAATAATTATTAGCACTATTATGCAGACTCTGAGGTAAACTATTATTAGCAATGCTGAGATGAAATTACTATTAGCACTGCTGAGATGAAATTATTATTAGCAATGCTGAGATGAAATTGTTATTAGGACTGCTGTGTGCTGAGGTAAAGTATTATTAGCAATGCTGAGGTAAATAATTATTAGTACTGCTGAGGTAAATTATTATGCAGACTCTGAGGTAAATAATTATTAGCACTGCTGAGGTAAATAATTATTAGCACTGCTGAGGTAAATTATTATTAGCACTGCTGAGGTAAATTATTATGCAGACTCTGAGGTAAATTATTATTAGCACTGCTGAGATGAAATTATTATTAGCACTGCTGAGGTAAATTATTATTAGCACTGCTGAGGTAAATAATTATTAGCACTGCTGAGGTAAATTATTATTAGCACTGCTGAGGTAAATAATTATTAGCACTGCTGAGGTAAATTATTATTAGCAATGCTGAGGTAAATAATTCTTAGAACTGCTGAGTGCTGAGGTAAATAATTATTAGCAATGCTGAGGTAAATAATTATTAGTACTGCTGAGGTAAATTATTATGCAGACTCTGAGGTAAATAATTATTAGCACTGCTGAGGTAAATTATTATTAGCAATGCTGAGGTAAATAATTATTAGAACTGCTGAGTGCTGAGGTAAATAATTATTAGCAATGCTGAGGTAAATAATTATTAGTACTGCTGAGGTAAATTATTATGCAGACTCTGAGGTAAATAATTATTAGCACTGCTGAGGTAAATAATTATTAGCACTGCTGAGGTAAATTATTATTAGCACTGCTGAGGTAAATAATTATTAGTACTGCTGAGGTAAATTATTATGCAGACTCTGAGGTAAATTATTATTAGCACTGCTGAGATGAAATTATTATTAGCACTGCTGAGGTAAATTATTATTAGCACTGCTGAGGTAAATAATTATTAGCACTGTTGAGGTAAATAATTATTAGCACTGCTGAGGTAAATTATTATTAGCACTGCTGAGGTAAATAATTATTAGCACTGCTGAGGTAAATTATTATTAGCACTACTGAGGTAAATTATTATTAGCAATGCTGAGGTAAATAATTATTAGCACTGCTGAGGTAAATAATTATTAGAACTGATGAGTGCTGAGGTAAATAATTATTAGCAATGCTGAGGTAAATAATTATTAGTACTGCTGAGGTAAATTATTATGCAGACTCTGAGGTAAATAATTATTAGCGCTGCTGAGGTAAATAATTATTAGTTGTGTTGACGTAAATTATTATGCAGACTCTGAGGTAAATTATTATGCATACTCTGAGGTAAACTATTATTAGCAATGCTGAGATGAAATTACTATTTGCACTGCTGAGGTAAATTATTATTAGCACTGCTGAGATGAAATTATTATTAGCAATGCTGAGATGAAATTATTATTAGGACTGCTGTGTGCTGAGGTAAATTATTATTAGCACTGCTGAGATTAAATTATTATTAGCACTTGCCGAGTGCTGAGGTAAATTTTTATTAGCACTGCTGAGTGCTGAGTTTAATAATTATTAGCAGTGCTGAGGTAAATTACTATTAGCAATGCTGAGGTAAATAATTATTTGCTCTGCTGAGGTAAATTATTATTAGCAATGCTGAGGTAAATAATTATTAGCAATGCTGAGGTAAATAATTATTAGCACTGCTGAGGTAAATATTTATTAGCACTGCTAAGGTAAATAATTATTAGCACTGCTGAGGTAAATAATTATTAGCAATGCTAAGGTAAATAATTATTAGCACTGCTGAGGTAAATAATTATTAGCACTGCTGAGGTAAATAATTATTAGCACTGCTAAGGTAAATAATTATTAGCACTGCTGAGGTAAATAATTATTAGCAATGCTAAGGTAAATAATTATTAGCACTGCTGAGGTAAGTTATTATTAGCATTTACACTGCCCGCTGCGTCCGCAAAGCAACCACCATTGTGGATGACCCCACCCACCCTTCACACAGACTGTTCTCCCTCCTGCCATCAGGAAGAAGGTACCGCAGCATCAGGTCCAACACGACCAGACTCTGCAATAACTTCTTCCCCCAAGCCATCAGACTGAAAGTAGGGTGTCGGATTAAAAAAAACTAGCTTTCTACAAAACCACCTTCTCCAGTTTTAACTGGATGCACAAGAAAATAGAAATGAAGCTCCAGTCACTGGTTAATCAGTATTCCTCCCTACAAATGAAGACACCATGAAGACTAAAGAAAGAACACTCCACACAGCTCTGAGAAATGGTTATTGGTGAGTGTGAGTCAGGGAATGGAGACAAAACAATTTCCAAGTCACTGAACTTCACCTGGAGTTCTGTTAAATCCATCATTCAGAAATGGAATATGACACATGTGTAAATCTGCCTAGAGCCGGCCAGTCATAGGTGTCTTGGTGGCCTTCCTCTCTAGCCTCCTTCTTGCACGGTCACTCAGTTTGTGAGGACAGCCCTGCTCTAGAAAGATTTACGTGTGCCATATTCCTTCCATTTCTAAATTTAATTTAATTTCTTTTGTAAATTATTGTGACAAAAAAAATAAAATGATGTTGACCATGAAAGCAATAAAAGGGGAAACCATCCAATGGGCTGAATACTTTCATAGGCGCTGTAGGTCGTATATCACCTCCACATAAATAAGGGCACTATAGACTACTGTACTGTAAATCATCTGCAAACTGGTAAATCTGGTCTCTTCATTTCACTGTGATATAGAGAGACTATTCTCACAGGTCTCAGGTCAGTACCAGTAATTACCATTCACAGTTTCTCACTTCCTGTTCTGTTTGAGTATTTAAGCTTCATCCAAAACTCTTTTCTAACATCCAGCAAAACAAACGCTGATCTTACATTCAAGTTTTTCTTTGATCTCTGTTTATGCTTTATGAAACTTTGTGTAATTAAATCTGACATATGAAAATATTTAAACCTGCACAAGCCTTCATTTTCTATCTTTCCTCTTTCTTAGAGTGTCAGAACTGTCTGTATTTAAATGTAAAGGTAAATATTCAGCAGTTCCTGATTGTCACTCTCCGGCCTACCTGTGATTAGTAGCTTAGTGTGTTAAAATTATTACCTGTCCACATCTTAACTCATTGAATTTATGCAGTATAACAAATATTAAATATTATTTTATTATTAAATAAGCAGGCATTAAATGTGGTATTCACTTTAATGTGGCTACAATGTAAGTTTCAGTCTTTACCAAAAACCTGCAGATCAGTGCCCTCTACTGGTCACGTGTCCGACATTCTTGATGAATTTAAAATTTTCAATAAATATTTCTTTATTATTTAATAAACGTCCCTTACCCCATAAGCAGTCAATCCCCCAGACATGTTTGATATCTGAAGGTGCTTATTATGAGGGGAATATAATGATAAAAATGTATAAATGTGAAATCTAAATATAAATTTTGTAACTTTTGTTGATGTAAATTCCCAATATAAAATATGATAAAAATATCAGTGTGTTTGATGTGGAACAGACTGTAACATATCTTATATTTATAAAACAATGAAATCTTTAGTTTATGGATTTTCTTCTTTTTCATTTTTAAACACATCGTTGATGAAATTTTTCTTTAGACAAGTTTTTTTTTAAAGAAGCTGCAGAAAGGTTTATTTACTTATTTGCAAGCTCTGTATTTCCTTCAGGTAATGCTAATCTGTAATATCACAATACGGGTAGTGTATCGAACACAACCTAAACCTTTATATTTCATCAATATTCATTATTTTTTCTTTAAAGTGGAGCTAAATTGTTAACTGTTAACACAAATTCAGAATGACTTCAGTGAAACACTTCCAGCAATAAAGGGGTTGGTTTTATCAACCGGAAGTTGATCCTCCATGTTTACAGTTGTCAGTGAACCGCCTATAAATATAAGTATATCTATAAAAAAATATTCTGTTCTAATAATTCTAATATTTTAATCTTCATTTTTATTGATCAGTGACCACTAGATAATATCATATATGAATATTCTGTCCATTTACAATCACTTAGTATTCAGATCAACGACATGTGATCAGTCCTCGTGACCCAACTAGACTAGCATATGCGCTAACTAGCAGATGCGCTTGTCGGCTGGGTGACGTTTGATGGTGGAACGTTTATGACGTCATAGAGTGAGAGAGATTCCATGGTAACGAACAGAGCGGCGGAGCTTTTAAGGAGCAGACAGCAGCTGATCGAGTCTCAGAAGAGATGAGCGATCGCCAAAAGAAGAAGAAGAAGGAGGAAGTAAGAGAGGAGAAAGCCCTTCTGTCTCCCAGCAGACAGAACCAGAAGCACCTCGCCATGCTCAAGGTGGACCAGGTTCTTTTTTACCTGTTCTCTTAAACTTCTCCATTTACCTGTTTTTTCAGGTTCTTTCCAGAGCTTTTGGTAAATACATTTTGTGTAAGATGTGTGTATGGATATAGAGTCTAAATGAATGTCTGTCTTTTTGGGGGCAGAAAACATCTAAAACCTCTTTGGAACCACAGTCCGTGATGGAGGAAGTGGAGGAACCAGGAGAGGGCTTCATGGAGCTGCTCCACGAAAATGTAAGAAAGACAAAGGAGTTTCACTTCAGTAATGAACTATAAGGAGTCACTGGGTTTAATCCATCATGTCCTGAGTTGTGGAATTGCTCTACTATAAATCCTAAGACCTTTATAAGACCAGCTTTGGCTCTTCACTGGGCCTTTGAGTCCTGACCAAAAGTTCTGAGATGTTAATAATTCTCACTCTTCTCTTCTCACATGTAGACGGAGTACAACATTGGAAACTACATCTCTGCAATGTTCCAGTATATTGTGGAGCACCCAATTGTCCAGTTCCTCATCCTGGTCATTGCACTCCTCAACTGCATCATCATCAGCGTCCAGACCAACTCGAGGATTGCCAAGGTGAGAACCCAAAATCTTGATGTCACCAGATATTTTCAGACAGTTCGATCATGTTCCCTCTCCCACTGACTGACTAACCCTACAGTACAGTTCTGTGCTTCTGTCAGTGTGTTTTGTAGGACAGGTGATGTTTCTGGTACTTGTGTTTGAGTGTACTTTCAGAAACCCTGTATATTAAACTCCACTCTCTTTCTGACTGTAATTTCAGGACCATGAGACTGCATTCCTGATCTGGGAGTGGATCATCTTCACCGCTTTCATTTCAGAGATTGTTCTCAAGTTCACCTACGGTTTCAGGATTTTCTGGATGGTACTGTTTTTTTTCTCAAAATGTTTACTTCTATTAATCCATATTTTCCTTGTAGAAGGTTGCTGTGTCTCATCAAGTCTTATTTGATCATTATTTCTTCTGTATCTGCAGAGTGGGTGGAATGTCCTGGATTTCTTGGTCAGTCTGGGTCTGATGGTGGGGTACAGATTCTTGCCCCCAAGCCAAAATAGGATCATCAGGTGAGGAAAATTACAGTGACGTGTTCCCACATTTTAAAACTCCTCAGGTTTTTCATCTAGATCAGTGTTCCTCATAAAAGGATGGAAAAGAGGAGAGTGATGGTGTATCTGTTCAGACTGAGCTCACAGTTTGTAACTGTTCAATATTTGTGCTTCTTTCTTTTCTCCTTTTCCAGAACGCTGCAACTCTTTCGGAGTGTAAGGCTGTTTGCTTTTTCCGAGGGATTTTCCAGAGCACTCAACAGCATCGCCCGTTCCATGTCTGCACTGCTGAACATCTTCATCCTCATCATGTGCTTCATGGTGGTATGTGCTCTTCCACAATTCGTATTTGTATGATAAAATCTCAGAAACGATCCAAAAGATAAGGTCTCTGTACTTGTGTTTTGTTCATGGTGAAATGCTGTACGCTGTGTCTGAAATGCTCTGTTATTGATTGTGCTCTAGATGTTTGGCCTGTGTGGAGTGATGCTGTTTGGGGATGAAGTTCCATCGGCTTTTGGAGACTTCCCTACAGCCCTGTACACTCTGTTCATCTGCATCACCCAGAATGGCTGGTTTAAAATCTACTATGGATTTAAGGGGTAAGCAGCTCTTGTCTGGATCTCTGACTATAACTAAATAAGTAAAAGTGTCAGTTCTGAAACACAACACTAGGTGAACATATGCGAGTGCAGTAAACTTCAGTGTACGTCCATCTGTTTTGGCACGTTTGTATTTGGTGAAGATTCATATTTTATAGCCACTCTACTGACAGTTTTGTCTAATTTAATATTCTGTCCATTTCAGTGTGGATGAAGCACTTCGCTATGCTGCGTTGGTGTACTTCTTCATCTTCATCTTCAGCTGTGGGTTCATCTTCCTTAACTTTTTTAGTTCTGTGATTATCACCAATCAAGAACTAGCTGTGGAAACGGATTCCACTAAGGTAAGCCTGCTTTACATCCTAGCTTCACCTCCTGAGAACAACAGCGTGCAAATACCCAGTTTAACCCCCTACTCTACCTGAACATATTAATATTGTCTGCATGTAAGTCATGATTTTCCTCTTATTTTATTCCAACTAAAACTTTTGTCTTAATAACAGTCAGAAGAAGATGAATCCCAGAAGGATCTGGTACATGTGGATGAAGTGGTCGCAAAAACCAGCATGACCCAGCGCCAGACACCGTGGCACGACAGCTGCCTGACGAACCTGACTCTGGAGAACTTTGAGAATCTCGTCCTGTTAAGAGAAGCCATCGACAGGAATGAGAAAGAGTTCCAGGAGATTCGTCAGAAGTTGATAAAGTAAGGTTCAACAGCACAGCTGATAAACACCTTATTTTACTTTCAGTCTGTCAACGGCTATTATGAAAAGGTCCGCCTGGACCGTAGAATGATGAACTGCTCTGACTGTAAATGTGTTCATCCAGGATTGTGGAAGAGGTCCGAAACCTGCCCGTCAATAAAGAGCGGGAGCTCCAGGCCCAGAGGGAAAAAGAGATGGCTACCACCTTGACGGACAACTTGTTGGGTGATGACATCGCCTCTGGCCAGGCTGGAGATATTCTGTCCACTTTCATCGCTCTGGAAGAGGTGAAGAAATACTGTTACTGAGCACAAACACTTGAAGCACCGTAATCAGATGAGAAGTGTATCTTGTTCCTCTAGAAATAAGACTTCTATTTACTCTGAGCTTTCTTCTCTGTTTCAGGCCAACCTTCTGGATTCACGGACAACAACTGACGTGTTTGGTGAAGGTTTGGTGCAGGAAGGGATTCGCAGGCTGGCCAGAGAAGCTGTGACCGATTCCCTGTTGCGCAGCAAGTCTTCAGTAATGTCCGTGACCCATAGTAATTAAGTCATGCTGAAGCATTGACTATTGATCCTTGGTGGGATGTTATTGGACTTCTGTGCTAGTCACAGTTTGTCCATAACAAACAGCACGTTCAAACACAAGGTTGCTTATAAGTGTACTTGGTACAAGAGCACCTTGGGTCAGAGGTAAGTTACCGACATTGAGGTCTTGTCGTCTGACCTGTGGCTGCGTGTTTCGGATGCATTGGTAAAGAGAGGTGCTGAGCTGTGAGCTGATCACCATCTGATGAGTTGAATCAGGTGGCAGCTAAACCTGCCAGACAAACCTGACAGGCCCAAACGAGTAGTCTGTGTCTGCCAGGGAAAGCTGGCAGAGGACTCTGATTTTCATCTCCGAACTCTCATCTCCAAGGGAGCTTCTCACATGTTCTGGAGGAGGTTGGAGACACTGATTCAGAATTGACCTTGTTGAAGACCTCAGTTGTGGAAGCAACTGTTCATAGCTGTTGCCAAAACCTTGTCCGTGCCTGTTATGATGGCAACCAAAGAACCTGTTGGTGAACACCAGCAGTGAGGGAGGCTGTCAAGCGGAAGAAGGAGAATCGGGGCACTCTTGATTCCGCTGATTGGCACAGACAAGTAAATAAGGTAGCAGCTTTGGCAGTGGCAGAAGCGAAATCCAGGGCATGTGAGGAGTCTGTAGAGTTAATGGAGACTGATTTTCAGGTGTCTTCAAAGATGTTCTGGAAAAGGCTCCAACAACTCAGAAGGGGGAGGAGGGACATTGCCCAAACTGTGCTCAATAAGGGTGATGAAGCTCTGAACTCAGCTGAGGATATTGTTGGGCACCAGAAGGAACACTTTGAGAAGCTCCTAAAGCCGAGGAACATGCCTTCTAGCCTGAAGGTTGAGCTGGAGACTTCCAGGGAGGCAGAATTCGTCTGTGGCCAAAGTCACTGATGTAGTGAAAAAGCTTCACAGTGACAAGGCACTAGAGTGGATGAGATTCGCCTGGAATTGCTGAAAGCTCTTGCATGGACCTCGGAAAGCTCTCAATTTACCAGCTGAACTACATCCCCACCCTGGTCACGGACACAAGCGGTTGAAATGAGGTTATGTCCTCTGTTATCTGGGAGAGTCTCAGAGTAGAGCCGCTGCTCCTTCTCATTGAGAGGAGCCAGCTGAGGTTGTTGGGGCGTCTGATAAGGATGTCCCCCCAGTTGCCTCCTGTTGGAGATGTACTGGGCACAGCCAGCTGGGAGGAGACCCCGAGGTAAACCTTGGACTTGCTGGAAGTATTATATCTCCTGGCTGGCCTGGGAGCGCCTTGGGATGCTGGAGACAGGGATGCCTGGGTTTCTGTGCTTCCCCCATTGCCACTGCAGGCCCTGAGCTGAATGAAGTGGATAAGAATATGAAAAAAGACGATTAGGCATTCCACAACATCTTCTGGGTGAAACTGGTTGTTAGGTAACATTAAGTAAAGTCCAGCGGTAAGATGAGGTAAGTTTGTGTTTTTTTTATTTCTCTTGGCTCTGATTTAAACTCCTGCAGCCGTGTTTGAATCAGCTGGAGATGTTTAATGATCTTTTTGGAGTCAGTTTAGGTTTTTGATTCTTTATTGTTGAGATTTTAATACAAAGTTGTTCTGGTGATTTTTTTTCAGGGTGAAGATCTGAAGGCCACTAGTGCCATGGAGATAACAGCTGCTTGAGACCTGGTTTATTAATTTCTAACTGGTTTTGATCAGAGGAGGATGGGTCTCCCCTTGTGAGTCTTGGTTCCTCCCAAGGTTTCTTCCTCCAGCTTTGAGGGAGTTTTTTCCTTGCCACTGTCGCCTTTGGCTTGCTCACTGGGGGGTTTTATCTTCTATGTTTTGTTTCTTTTTACTTTTTTCTATCTGTACTTTTATTTGTTCATTTTTTTAAACTGGTGTCTCTTTGAATGACCTTCAATCAAAGAACTGGTAAGTAATACTTTTTAAAGACATTTTTAAAAATCTGTATTGTATTCTGAAATATTTTATTAAGAAATAAAAATATATTAATATTAAGAAATAGCCAGTTGTTTATATTGTCAGGAAATTGAAAAGAGCCTGGTAAACTAATTACAGACCAGTGGGTCTAAAATGATCACTGATAGCAGCTGTATGGAGCTCATCATTTCTTCATTAATATTCTGTGTCTTTATTTTATGCCCTGTTATAAACAGGAGGACAGAGGTACATCTGGCAGCTGGTGTGAAAGATGAAGAACATAGCGAGAGAGAGAGAGAGACGCAGCAGAAAGATGATGGTGATCAGGTGATGGAGAGAGGTTGAGCAGGCGAGGATGGAAAGGGAAGGGTGAGGAAGGAGAAATTAGAGGAATTTGGTGTAAAGAAGAGAATAGTACAAATAAACAGTGAAAAGAAAAAACTACAAAGCCTTGTCATTACTGCACTCTGTGAGAAAGGTGGAAAGTGTCACAAGCTCCTCCAAAATCCTCTCTAACCATGTTTAGACACAGTGGTGCTCAGTTCTGGAGATCTATGAGAGTTCATATCCAACACATGGTTCTAATACTCTGATACCCCTGAAGGTCTTCATGACCTGTTTCTGGTGTGTTAGATTAGGACTGGAGATAAACTCATCAGGGTCAGGATTGGACACCCTTGTTCTAACAGCAACTTCTGTCTCAGGTAAACTGTTGTCATGAAGTCTGCTAAATGTCACTTATACCTCCACATTAATTATGGCCGTGTACGTTATGTGGTCTACATGTGTTTACAGTAGAAGTCTTAGTAAGTGTGTAGAATTTAGAATTAAGAAAAAGCACAGGCTTTCCTGAGGGTTGATTTATGTCTCCCTGTTTTCAGGAAACAGTGCCTTCATAAATGTTAGTCAGTTGTGCACGCTAGCTATTGTTTCTCCCATTCTGGTTCTGCCAATTAACCCACACGTTTGTAGCTCCTAGAAATGCTCCTGACACTCGGAGGGTACTTAACCCATGTCTCCAACAATACATGCGAAGCCAGCCCCCGCAAACATGCTGAACCGCAGCTCCACTGCACCAGCTAACAGAACTATGCCTGCCAACATCACTTAGGAGTGATAAGAGGAAAGAGCACGGCCAATTGTGCTCACGAGTCATAGTGAAAAGAACTGAATTCTAAAATAAGACCTGAAATCTAGACTGTTATTATGTGTGTAAATCGAAAACTCAAAAGGAGCATTAAAAAAAAAAAATCACTTTTTTCTCTTTTACTTTTTTTTTTTTACACTCTGTCCTTCTTCTACATAGCCTGGTGTGTGTGTGTGTGTGTGTTTGCATGTGGTTACATTTCAAGCACTGAAAACCTGTCAATTCAATTCAAATTTGGGGGGTAATATAGGGGGACAGGATCCAAAGTGTAGGCAAGGGCAACCGACCACAAATGGACTCGGATCAGCAGCAAGCAGACAGCAGAGGGCAGTTCAGCACACAGGGGAGAGAAAACAAAGGAGAAAATGATGATATGTTTAGGAGTTTGAATAGACTGATGTGCAGCCTGTAAAGGAAGTAGATTAGAGACTGCAGCACTGATCAGGGACCTGTGAACAGAGAGCTGTACAGTCCAAATGTGTTAGTATTCTTACAAGCTCCATCAGCAAGGATAACAGTACAGTGCATTAATGGATTATCTGAGTCCCGTATTGAGTATTGTGGGGCCAAAACATTTATTTTATAATCAATGCAGAATTTAACTGGTAACCAGTGCAGGGACGAGAGAATAGGACACAGCTTCTCTGTGTCATGTAAGGAGAGTACATTACGCAGATTGGCAATATTACGTAGGTGGAAGAAGGCCATTTTAACTATGTAACAGATGTGTGCATCAAATGAGAAGCCAGAGTCAAAACAACTCCTGGGTTTTTTACAGTGCTGCTGGTTATGACTGAGAATCCATTTAATTTTACAGTAATATTTGCAATTTTTGGATTTATTCATATTTGGATCAATTAGTAAAACCTATGTTTTTTTCTGGATTAAGCAAAAACAAGTTGTGAGCCATTCAGTTCTTGTCCAGTTTATGTCTGCTCCAACATTCCTGCACATTTTAGTCTCTGTCTTGTGGAAAGCTTTCTATCCTACCTGCAAATTAGGATGGATAAGTGAACAGATTTGCCAGTATTGCTCTGCATCACAGCTGATCAAGATGGAGAGAAGAGTCTCTGCTTAAAGGGGCTTGGAAATCACTTTTTAAGAGAAAGACGTTTGGGGAGATGATGAAGAGAACGATCTTTCAGAATTTGAAGATCACATTTTTGTTGATTCAGGAGGAGGATGCTGGTGCCCTCTCAGCCCAACCCTCAGAACAACCATCTGCAGAACCTGAAGTAGGTGTAAGATGCTGTGCATGTGGTGTACGTCTGTAGCAGCAGAAAGACTCAGTCTACCTGCATCAAGTGCAGGAAATACATCTGCAGCTCACACACAGTACAACTCTGCCCCTCATGTGTTCTGTAGGCTGGCATGAACTGACTGTGTGTTCAGTGAGGCAGATGTGCTGATGTGGCTCTATTGGGTTAAAAAGCCAGTAATGCAGAGTGTCCAACCAGACCTACAGACATTGGCCGAGTAACACAAACAGCACAAGACTTCAGTCCATTTTGTAGCATTTTGTACTTTTATACTTGAGTAAAAAAATGTAAATCGTACTTCAGCTTTATTAGGAGCACCTGTACACCACTTCCATCCTGCAGTGATCTACTCAGCCAGTAGGTGGCAGCAGTGCAATAATGCCCATCATGCCCCAGCGTCTGTTCAAAAGCTTGAGCAGCTAATGCTGTCAGACACTCAACAGACAAGGTAATGCAGCTCAGAGCTGTGTGTGCTTTAGTTAAGGCCTTTTATAAGCGGATAACTTACCAACACACACATGAGAACAGTAAAGAAAAGGCATCAGTAGCGTTAGCATAGGCTGTATTTCTGCTAGCTAGTGAAAGAGGCTCTGATAACACAAGCTTGTAAAATGAGCGTCGCGAGCTCGCCAATATAGCAGTAACCTCCTCATTAAAAAGCCTGGCTTCTCCAACTAACATGAGCTGATGATGCAAAGATGACATCACTATTTCACATGTAGTTTTATTCAGCAAAGAGAATAGTTCATACATGTGAGTGACAGCAATATTACTAGTATAATAATCTTCTTCTTATTATTAACTAGTAAAATGATTAGACAAGCAGAGGTAAAACTAGTCTAGAAACGCCCTGTATTGGATGATAACTATAAATAATACTACACTCCCATGAGGAGAACTTTGGAGATGATTTAATGAACACAGTGATGAAAAACCACAACTTTCTATAGGAATGTTATTAGTATTTATTTTAATATTAATGTTTTACTGAGGAAATAAACACTTGCTCAGAAAAGCCGCTTTTTAACTCTTAATTATCACAGATATCTAAAACATCTGCACAGAGCTGTATAGTTTTATATATTTTTAAATTATTTAATTTTTGTCACCTTGCAGTTACTTCTCTATCTAGATCAACATCATGAACCGAGCGGTGGAGCTTTTAAGGAGCAGACAGCAGCTGATCGAGTCTCAGACAGACGTGTTTCTGATGGAGGAGCTTCTTTAACCGCTCCGTTAGAAGAGATGACCGATCATCAGAGGAAGAAGGAAGAAGAAAGAGAGGAGAAAGCCCTTCTGTCTCCTAGCATGAGAACCTGAGGTGGCTTGTAATTAATGCTCACTCTTCTCTTCTCACATGTAGACTGAGTACAGCATTGGAAACTACCTCACTGCAATGTTCCAGTATATTGTGGAGCATCCCATTCTCCAGTTCCTCATCATGGTCATTGCTCTGGTTAACTGTGTCATCATCAGCGCCAAGACCATCTCAAGAATTGCCAAGGTGAGAACACTAAATCTTAACGCCACCAGATATTTTCAGACAGTCCGATCATGTTGCCTCTCCCACTGATTGACTAACTCTACAGCACAGCTCTGTGCTTCTATCAGTGTGTTTTGTAGGTGATGACGGGTGATGTTTCTGAGACTTTCAGAAACCCTGTATATTAAACTCCACTCTCTTTCTCACTGTAATTTCAGGACCATGAGACTGCATTCCTGATCTGGGAGCGGATCATCTTCACCGCTTTTATTTCAGAGATTGTTCTCAAATTGACCTGCGGTTTCAGTATTTTTTTGGTGGCATTGTTTTTTACAGTTTTCTCCTGGAACCTCCTCAAAATGTTTACTCCTATTAATCCATATTTTCCTTGTAGAAGGTTGCTATGTCTCATCAAGTCTTATTTGATCTTTACTTCTTCTGTATCTGCAGAGCGGGTGGAATGTCCTGGATTTCTTGATCAATCTGGCTCTTAGATTGATCAAGGGTACAGATTCTTGCCCCCAAGCCAAAATAGGGTCATCAGGTGAGGAAAATTACAGTGACGTGTTCCCACATTTTAAGATCTCATCAGGTTTTTCATCTAGATCAATGGTCCTCATAAAGAAATGGACAAGAGGAGAGTGATGATGTATCTGTTTAGACCGAGTTTACAATTCTTAACTGTTCAATATTTGTGCTTCTTTCTTTTCTCCTTTTCCAGAATGCTGCGACTCTTTCGGCGTGTCAGGCTGTTTGCTTTCTTCTAGGGATTTTCCAGAGCACTCAACAGCATCTCCCGCTCCTTCTCTTGGGCATGGTGTAATGCTCTACGCTGTGTGTGAACAGCTTTGTCTTTAAATGTGCTCTAGATGTTTGGCCTGTGTGGAGTGATGCTGTTTGAGGATGATGTTCCATTTGCTTTTGGAGACTTCCCTACTTCAGTGTACGTCCATCTGTTTTGGCACGTTTGTATTTGGTGAAGAGTCATATTTTATAGCCGCTCTACTGACAGTTTTGTCTAATTTAATATTCTGTCCATTTCAGTGTGGATGAAGCTCTTCGCTATGCTGCATTGGTGTACTTCTTCATCTTCAGCTGTGGGTTCATCTTCCTGAACATTTTTAGTTCTGTGATTATCATGAATCAAGAACTAGCTGTGGAAGCAGATTCCACTAAGGTAAGCCTGCTTTACATCCTAGCTTCACCTCCTGAGAACAACAGTGTGCAAATACCCAGTTTAACCCCCTACTTAAAGATACGCAAGATGAACATATTAATATTGTCTGCATATAAGTCATTTTTCTTTCTCTATATTTATTCAAACTGAATTATTTTTGTCACAATAACAGTCAGAAGAAGATGAATCCCAGAAGGATCTGGTACATGTGGAGGAAATAGTCGCATAAACCAGCATGACCCAGCGCCAGACACAGTCTCATGACAGGTGTCTCACGAACCTGACTTTTGACAAAATCTGGTCCTGTTAAGTTTGGCCATTGACCGGAATGAGTTCCAGGAGATTCGCCAGAAGTTGATGAAGTATGGGTCAACAGCACAGCTAATAAACACCTTATTTTACTTTCAGTCTGTCAACGGCTATTATGAAAAGGTCCGCCTGGACCGTAGAATGATGCACTGCTCTGACTGTAAATGTGTTCATCCAGGATTGTGGATGAGGTCCGAAACCTGCCCATCAATAAAGAGCGGGAGCTCCAGGCCCAGACGGAGAAAGAGATGGCCACCACCTTGACGGACGACTTGTTGGGTGATGACATCGCCTCTGGCCATGATATTCTGTCTACTTTCATCGCTCTGGAAGAGGTGAAGAAATACTGTTACTTAGCACAAACACTTGAAGCACTGTAATCAGATGAGAAGTGTATCTTGTTCCTCTAGAAATAAGACTTCTATTTACTCTGAGCTTTCTTCTCTGTTTCAGGCCAACCTTCTGTTTTCTATCAACCTTTTATTTTATATTCCTGTTAAAAACAGAAGGACAGAGGTGGACATCTGGCAACTGGTCTAAAAGATGAATAGTGAGAGATAGATATAGAGATAGAGATGCAGCAGAAAGATGATGGAGAGAGGTTAAGCAGTCGAGGATGGAAAGAGAAGGGCGAGGAAGGAGAAATAGGTGGAATTTGACCTGATGGAAAGAAGATTGATGTTCAGATAAACAGTTAAAAGAAAAAAACTACACAACCTCGTCATTACTGCACTTTGTGACAACGCTGGGGTGTGTGGATATTGTAAGATTACTGTGGATATAAGTGTAAATATTGTTCAAAATAAATATATTTGATAACCGCCTTTTCTATCTTGTTTGCTTAATTTGGTATCAGCTAGCTAGCTGAGACTTTGTAAAACGCGTAGCTAGTCGCTAATAAGCTAGCATGTTAGCGAGCTAGCTGAATATTCAGAATTAACCAGCTAACGTTTTAAAGAGGGTCAAATATTGTGTTATGTGCTAAATATGAGATACATGGTCATAAATGTAATAAACTGCATTATGGACAGTTTACTTAGCTAGTGAAGTTATAATCAAACTCAAAAATACTGAATAACATGAAGTTACTTCAGAGAAGACGGCTATGAAGCTAGCACTAGCTAGCTAACTTACTGTTAGCTATGTTGATGGTTTCAGGGCAGCTTGGTGAAACTACTTACTGAAATGTATTATTAATAAGAAAATTAGGAGTGATATTTCATGAACTTGTCCCTCAGTAGATGATGAGTTAGCACTAATGTTATATTAATTGGGGTTTTGGGTGTTTTTTCATTCATTTAATGTAATGTTTAGCTTCTACAGTCTCCACTCACTCTGTGTAGGATTTGTACAGTAGGGGTTGGCTCTGTTCTCTTGTCTGCACTCATATTAACGGCCTGTGCTCCACCCATAACTTCATTACTTTAATGCTTTGTGTAGACCCACATGATATAAATTATGTAATTTACAAAAATCTAATTTATCCTGTGTGTTTTTTCTTTATTTTGGTTAGTTTGGAGGTGAGTGAGTGAGACTGTGGAATAGTTTAATTTTAAACTTATTATTAGCACTGCTGAGATAAATAATTATTAGCACTGCTGAGGTAAATTATTATTAGCACTGCTGAGGTAAATAATTATTAGCAATACTGAGATAAATTATTATTAGCACTGCTGAGGTAAATTATTATTAGCACTGCTGAGATTAAATTATTATTAGCAATGCAGAGGTAAATAATTATTAGCACTGCTGAGGTAAATAATTATTAGCACTGCTTAGGTAAATCATTATTAGCACTGCTTAGGTAAATAATTATTAGCAATGCTGAGGTAAATAATTATTAGCACTGCTGAGGTAAATAATTATTAGCACTGCTGAGGTAAGTTATTATTAGCACTGCTGAGTGCTGAGTTCAATAATTATTAGCACTGCTGAGTTCAATAATTATTAGCACTGCTGAGGTAAATAGTTATTAGCACTGCTGAGGTAAATAGTTATTAGCACTGCTGAGGTAAATCATTATTAGCACTGCTGAGGTAAATTATTAGCAATGCTGAGGTAAATCATTTTTAGCAATGCTGAGGTAAATTATTATGCAGACTCTGAGGTAAATTATTATTAGCAATATTGAGGTAAATTATTATTAGCTATGCTGAGGTAAATAATTATTAGCACTGCTGAGGTAAATAACTATTAGCAATGCTGAGGTAAATAATAATTTGCTCTGCTGAGGTAAATTATTATTAGCAATGCTGAGGTAAATAATTATTAGCAATGCTGAGGTAAATAATTATTAGCACTGCTAAGGTAAATAATTATTAGCAATGCTGAGGTAAATAATTATTAGCACTGCTTAGGTAAATAATTATTAGCACTGCTTAGGTAAATAATTATTAGCAATGCTGAGGTAAATAATTATTAGCAATGCTGAGGTAAATAATTATTAGCAATGCTGAGGTAAATAATTATTAGCACTGCTAAGGTAAATAATTATTAGCACTGCTTAGGTAAATAATTATTAGCAATGCTGAGGTAAATAATTATTAGCAATGCTGAGGTAAATAATTATTAGCACTGCTTAGGTAAATAATTATTAGCAATGCTGAGGTAAATAATTATTAGCACTGCTGAGTTAAATAATTATTAGCAATGCTGAGTTAAATAATTATTAGCACTGCTGAGGTAAATAATTATTAGCACTGCTGAGGTAAATAATTATTAGCACTGCTTAGGTAAATCATTATTAGCACTGCTAAGGTAAATAATTATTAGCACTGCTTAGGTAAATCATTATTAGCACTGCTGAGGTAAATAATTATTAGCAATGCTGAGGTAAATAATTATTAGCACTGCTGAGGTAAATAATTATTAGCACTGCTTAGGTAAATCATTATTAGCACTGCTAAGGTAAATAATTATTAGCACTGCTTAGGTAAATAATTATTAGCAATGCTGAGGTAAATAATTATTAGCACTGCTGAGGTAAATAATTATTAGCACTGCTGAGGTAAGTTATTATTAGCATTTACACTGCCCGCTGCGTCCGCAAAGCAACCACCATTGTGGATGACCCCACCGACCCTTCACACAGACTGTTCTCCCTCCTGCCATCAGGAAGAAGGTACCGCAGCATCAGGTCCAACACGACCAGACTCTGCAATAACTTCTTCCCCCAAGCCATCAGACTGAAAGTAGGGTGTCGGATTAAAAAAAACTAGCTTTCTACAAAACCACCTTCTCCAGTTTTAACTGGATGCACAAGAAAATAGAAATGAAGCTCCAGTCACTGGTTAATCAGTATTCCTCCCTACAAATGAAGACACCATGAAGACTAAAGAAAGAACACTCCACACAGCTCCGAGAAATGGTTATTGGTGAGTGTGAGTCAGGGAATGGAGACAAAACAATTTCCAAGTCACTGAACTTCACCTGGAGTTCTGTTAAATCCATCATTCAGAAATGGAATATGACACATGTGTAAATCTGCCTAGAGCCGGCCAGTCATAGGTGTCTTGGTGGCCTTCCTCTCTAGCCTCCTTCTTGCACGGTCACTCAGTTTGTGAGGACAGCCCTGCTCTAGAAAGATTTACGTGTGCCATATTCCTTCCATTTCTAAATTTAATTTAATTTCTTTTGTAAATTATTGTGACAAAAAAAATAAAATGATGTTGACCATGAAAGCAATAAAAGGGGAAACCATCCAATGGACTGAATACTTTCATAGGCGCTGTAGGTCGTATATCACCTCCACATAAACAAGGGCACTATAGACTACTGTACTGTAAATCATCTGCAAACTGGTAAATCTGGTCTCTTCATTTCACTGTAATATAGAGAGACTATTCTCACAGGTCAGTACCAGTAATTACCATTCACAGTTTCTCACTTCCTGTTCTGTTTGAGTATTTAAGCTTCATCCAAAACTCTTTTCTAACATCCAGCAAAACAAACGCTGATCTTACATTCAAGTTTTTCTTTGATCTCTGTTTATGCTTTATGAAACTTTGTGTAATTAAATCTGACATATGAAAATATTTAAACCTGCACAAGCCTTCATTTTCTATCTTTCCTCTTTCTTAGAGTGTCAGAACTGTCTGTATTTAAATGTAAAGGTAAATATTCAGCAGTTCCTGATTGTCACTCTCCGGCCTACCTGTGATTAGTAGCTTAGTGTGTTAAAATTATTACCTGTCCACATCTTAACTCATTGAATTTATGCAGTATAACAAATATTAAATATTATTTTATTATTAAATAAGCAGGCATTAAATGTGGTATTCACTTTAATGTGGCTACAATGTAAGTTTCAGTCTTTACCAAAAACCTGCAGATCAGTGCCCTCTACTGGTCACGTGTCCGACATTCTTGATGAATTTAAAATTTTCAATAAATATTTCTTTATTATTTAATAAACGTCCCTTACCCCATAAGCAGTCAATCCCCCAGACATGTTTGATATCTGAAGGTGCTTATTATGAGGGGAATATAATGATAAAAATGTATAAATGTGAAATCTAAATATAAATTTTGTAACTTTTGTTGATGTAAATTCCCAATATAAAATATGATAAAAATATCAGTGTGTTTGATGTGGAACAGACTGTAACATATCTTATATTTATAAAACAATGAAATCTTTAGTTTATGGATTTTCCTCTTTTTCATTTTTAAACACATCGTTGATGAAATTTTTCTTTAGACAAGTTTTTTTTTAAAGAAGCTGCAGAAAGGTTTATTTACTTATTTGCAAGCTCTGTATTTCCTTCAGGTAATGCTAATCTGTAATATCACAATACGGGTAGTGTATCGAACACAACCTAAACCTTTATATTTCATCAATATTCATTATTTTTTCTTTAAAGTGGAGCTAAATTGTTAACTGTTAACACAAATTCAGAATGACTTCAGTGAAACACTTCCAGCAATAAAGGGGTTGGTTTTATCAACCGGAAGTTGATCCTCCATGTTTACAGTTGTCAGTGAACCGCCTATAAATATAAGTATATCTATAAAAAATATTCTGTTCTAATAATTCTAATATTTTAATCTTCATTTTTATTGATCAGTGACCACTAGATAATATCATATATGAATATTCTGTCCATTTACAATCACTTAGTATTCAGATCAACGACATGTGATCAGTCCTCGTGACCCAACTAGAGTAGCATATGCGCTAACTAGCAGATGCGCTTGTCGGCTGGGTGACGTTTGATGGTGGAACGTTTATGACGTCATAGAGTGAGAGAGATTCCATGGTAACGAACAGAGCGGCGGAGCTTTTAAGGAGCAGACAGCAGCTGATCGAGTCTCAGAAGAGATGAGCGATCGCCAAAAGAAGAAGAAGAAGGAGGAAGTAAGAGAGGAGAAAGCCCTTCTGTCTCCCAGCAGACAGAACCAGAAGCACCTCGCCATGCTCAAGGTGGACCAGGTTCTTTTTTACCTGTTCTCTTAAACTTCTCCATTTACCTGTTTTTTCAGGTTCTTTCCAGAGCTTTTGGTAAATACATTTTGTGTAAGATGTGTGTATGGATATAGAGTCTAAATGAATGTCTGTCTTTTTGGGGGCAGAAAACATCTAAAACCTCTTTGGAACCACAGTCCGTGATGGAGGAAGTGGAGGAACCAGGAGAGGGCTTCATGGAGCTGCTCCACGAAAATGTAAGAAAGACAAAGGAGTTTCACTTCAGTAATGAACTATAAGGAGTCACTGGGTTTAATCCATCATGTCCTGAGTTGTGGAATTGCTCTACTATAAATCCTAAGACCTTTTATAAGACCAGCTTTGGCTCTTCACTGGGCCTTTGAGTCCTGACCAAAAGTTCTGAGATGTTAATAATTCTCACTCTTCTCTTCTCACATGTAGACGGAGTACAACATTGGAAACTACATCTCTGCAATGTTCCAGTATATTGTGGAGCACCCAATTGTCCAGTTCCTCATCCTGGTCATTGCACTCCTCAACTGCATCATCATCAGCGTCCAGACCAACTCGAGGATTGCCAAGGTGAGAACCCTAAATCTTGAAGTCACCAGATATTTTCAGACAGTTCGATCATGTTCCCTCTCCCACTGACTGACTAACCCTACAGTACAGTTCTGTGCTTCTGTCAGTGTGTTTTGTAGGACAGGTGATGTTTCTGGTACTTGTGTTTGAGTGTACTTTCAGAAACCCTGTATATTAAACTCCACTCTCTTTCTGACTGTAATTTCAGGACCATGAGACTGCATTCCTGATCTGGGAGTGGATCATCTTCACCGCTTTCATTTCAGAGATTGTTCTCAAGTTCACCTACGGTTTCAGGATTTTCTGGATGGTACTGTTTTTTTTTCTCAAAATGTTTACTTCTATTAATCCATATTTTCCTTGTAGAAGGTTGCTGTGTCTCATCAAGTCTTATTTGATCATTATTTCTTCTGTATCTGCAGAGTGGGTGGAATGTCCTGGATTTCTTGGTCAGTCTGGGTCTGATGGTGGGGTACAGATTCTTGCCCCCAAGCCAAAATAGGATCATCAGGTGAGGAAAATTACAGTGACGTGTTCCCACATTTTAAAACTCCTCAGGTTTTTCATCTAGATCAGTGTTCCTCATAAAAGGATGGAAAAGAGGAGAGTGATGGTGTATCTGTTCAGACTGAGCTCACAGTTTGTAACTGTTCAATATTTGTGCTTCTTTCTTTTCTCCTTTTCCAGAACGCTGCGACTCTTTCGGAGTGTAAGGCTGTTTGCTTTTTCCGAGGGATTTTCCAGAGCACTCAACAGCATCGCCCGTTCCATGTCTGCACTGCTGAACATCTTCATCCTCATCATGTGCTTCATGGTGGTATGTGCTCTTCCACAATTCGTATTTGTATGATAAAATCTCAGAAACGATCCAAAAGATAAGGTCTCTGTACTTGTGTTTTGTTCATGGTGAAATGCTGTACGCTGTGTCTGAAATGCTCTGTTATTGATTGTGCTCTAGATGTTTGGCCTGTGTGGAGTGATGCTGTTTGGGGATGAAGTTCCATCGGCTTTTGGAGACTTCCCTACAGCCCTGTACACTCTGTTCATCTGCATCACCCAGAATGGCTGGTTTAAAATCTACTATGGATTTAAGGGGTAAGCAGCTCTTGTCTGGATCTCTGACTATAACTAAATAAGTAAAAGTGTCAGTTCTGAAACACAACACTAGGTGAACATATGCGAGTGCAGTAAACTTCAGTGTACGTCCATCTGTTTTGGCACGTTTGTATTTGGTGAAGATTCATATTTTATAGCCACTCTACTGACAGTTTTGTCTAATTTAATATTCTGTCCATTTCAGTGTGGATGAAGCACTTCGCTATGCTGCGTTGGTGTACTTCTTCATCTTCATCTTCAGCTGTGGGTTCATCTTCCTTAACTTTTTTAGTTCTGTGATTATCACCAATCAAGAACTAGCTGTGGAAACGGATTCCACTAAGGTAAGCCTGCTTTACATCCTAGCTTCACCTCCTGAGAACAACAGCGTGCAAATACCCAGTTTAACCCCCTACTCTACCTGAACATATTAATATTGTCTGCATGTAAGTCATGATTTTCCTCTTATTTTATTCCAACTAAAACTTTTGTCTTAATAACAGTCAGAAGAAGATGAATCCCAGAAGGATCTGGTACATGTGGATGAAGTGGTCGCAAAAACCAGCATGACCCAGCGCCAGACACCGTGGCACGACAGCTGCCTGACGAACCTGACTCTGGAGAACTTTGAGAATCTCGTCCTGTTAAGAGAAGCCATCGACAGGAATGAGAAAGAGTTCCAGGAGATTCGTCAGAAGTTGATAAAGTAAGGTTCAACAGCACAGCTGATAAACACCTTATTTTACTTTCAGTCTGTCAACGGCTATTATGAAAAGGTCCGCCTGGACCGTAGAATGATGAACTGCTCTGACTGTAAATGTGTTCATCCAGGATTGTGGAAGAGGTCCGAAACCTGCCCGTCAATAAAGAGCGGGAGCTCCAGGCCCAGAGGGAAAAAGAGATGGCTACCACCTTGACGGACAACTTGTTGGGTGATGACATCGCCTCTGGCCAGGCTGGAGATATTCTGTCCACTTTCATCGCTCTGGAAGAGGTGAAGAAATACTGTTACTGAGCACAAACACTTGAAGCACCGTAATCAGATGAGAAGTGTATCTTGTTCCTCTAGAAATAAGACTTCTATTTACTCTGAGCTTTCTTCTCTGTTTCAGGCCAACCTTCTGGATTCACGGACAACAACTGACGTGTTTGGTGAAGGTTTGGTGCAGGAAGGGATTCGCAGGCTGGCCAGAGAAGCTGTGACCGATTCCCTGTTGCGCAGCAAGTCTTCAGTAATGTCCGTGACCCATAGTAATTAAGTCATGCTGAAGCATTGACTATTGATCCTTGGTGGGATGTTATTGGACTTCTGTGCTAGTCACAGTTTGTCCATAACAAACAGCACGTTCAAACACAAGGTTGCTTATAAGTGTACTTGGTACAAGAGCACCTTGGGTCAGAGGTAAGTTACCGACATTGAGGTCTTGTCGTCTGACCTGTGGCTGCGTGTTTCGGATGCATTGGTAAAGAGAGGTGCTGAGCTGTGAGCTGATCACCATCTGATGAGTTGAATCAGGTGGCAGCTAAACCTGCCAGACAAACCTGACAGGCCCAAACGAGTAGTCTGTGTCTGCCAGGGAAAGCTGGCAGAGGACTCTGATTTTCATCTCCGAACTCTCATCTCCAAGGGAGCTTCTCACATGTTCTGGAGGAGGTTGGAGACACTGATTCAGAATTGACCTTGTTGAAGACCTCAGTTGTGGAAGCAACTGTTCATAGCTGTTGCCAAAACCTTGTCCGTGCCTGTTATGATGGCAACCAAAGAACCTGTTGGTGAACACCAGCAGTGAGGGAGGCTGTCAAGCGGAAGAAGGAGAATCGGGGCACTCTTGATTCCGCTGATTGGCACAGACAAGTAAATAAGGTAGCAGCTTTGGCAGTGGCAGAAGCGAAATCCAGGGCATGTGAGGAGTCTGTAGAGTTAATGGAGACTGATTTTCAGGTGTCTTCAAAGATGTTCTGGAAAAGGCTCCAACAACTCAGAAGGGGGAGGAGGGACATTGCCCAAACTGTGCTCAATAAGGGTGATGAAGCTCTGAACTCAGCTGAGGATATTGTTGGGCACCAGAAGGAACACTTTGAGAAGCTCCTAAAGCCGAGGAACATGCCTTCTAGCCTGAAGGTTGAGCTGGAGACTTCCAGGGAGGCAGAATTCGTCTGTGGCCAAAGTCACTGATGTAGTGAAAAAGCTTCACAGTGACAAGGCACTAGAGTGGATGAGATTCGCCTGGAATTGCTGAAAGCTCTTGCATGGACCTCGGAAAGCTCTCAATTTACCAGCTGAACTACATCCCCACCCTGGTCACGGACACAAGCGGTTGAAATGAGGTTATGTCCTCTGTTATCTGGGAGAGTCTCAGAGTAGAGCCGCTGCTCCTTCTCATTGAGAGGAGCCAGCTGAGGTTGTTGGGGCGTCTGATAAGGATGTCCCCCCAGTTGCCTCCTGTTGGAGATGTACTGGGCACAGCCAGCTGGGAGGAGACCCCGAGGTAAACCTTGGACTTGCTGGAAGTATTATATCTCCTGGCTGGCCTGGGAGCGCCTTGGGATGCTGGAGACAGGGATGCCTGGGTTTCTGTGCTTCCCCCATTGCCACTGCAGGCCCTGAGCTGAATGAAGTGGATAAGAATATGAAAAAAGACGATTAGGCATTCCACAACATCTTCTGGGTGAAACTGGTTGTTAGGTAACATTAAGTAAAGTCCAGCGGTAAGATGAGGTAAGTTTGTGTTTTTTTTATTTCTCTTGGCTCTGATTTAAACTCCTGCAGCCGTGTTTGAATCAGCTGGAGATGTTTAATGATCTTTTTGGAGTCAGTTTAGGTTTTTGATTCTTTATTGTTGAGATTTTAATACAAAGTTGTTCTGGTGATTTTTTTTCAGGGTGAAGATCTGAAGGCCACTAGTGCCATGGAGATAACAGCTGCTTGAGACCTGGTTTATTAATTTCTAACTGGTTTTGATCAGAGGAGGATGGGTCTCCCCTTGTGAGTCTTGGTTCCTCCCAAGGTTTCTTCCTCCAGCTTTGAGGGAGTTTTTTCCTTGCCACTGTCGCCTTTGGCTTGCTCACTGGGGGGTTTTATCTTCTATGTTTTGTTTCTTTTTACTTTTTTCTATCTGTACTTTTATTTGTTCATTTTTTTAAACTGGTGTCTCTTTGAATGACCTTCAATCAAAGAACTGGTAAGTAATACTTTTTAAAGACATTTTTAAAAATCTGTATTGTATTCTGAAATATTTTATTAAGAAATAAAAATATATTAATATTAAGAAATAGCCAGTTGTTTATATTGTCAGGAAATTGAAAAGAGCCTGGTAAACTAATTACAGACCAGTGGGTCTAAAATGATCACTGATAGCAGCTGTATGGAGCTCATCATTTCTTCATTAATATTCTGTGTCTTTATTTTATGCCCTGTTATAAACAGGAGGACAGAGGTACATCTGGCAGCTGGTGTGAAAGATGAAGAACATAGCGAGAGAGAGAGAGAGACGCAGCAGAAAGATGATGGTGATCAGGTGATGGAGAGAGGTTGAGCAGGCGAGGATGGAAAGGGAAGGGTGAGGAAGGAGAAATTAGAGGAATTTGGTGTAAAGAAGAGAATAGTACAAATAAACAGTGAAAAGAAAAAACTACAAAGCCTTGTCATTACTGCACTCTGTGAGAAAGGTGGAAAGTGTCACAAGCTCCTCCAAAATCCTCTCTAACCATGTTTAGACACAGTGGTGCTCAGTTCTGGAGATCTATGAGAGTTCATATCCAACACATGGTTCTAATACTCTGATACCCCTGAAGGTCTTCATGACCTGTTTCTGGTGTGTTAGATTAGGACTGGAGATAAACTCATCAGGGTCAGGATTGGACACCCTTGTTCTAACAGCAACTTCTGTCTCAGGTAAACTGTTGTCATGAAGTCTGCTAAATGTCACTTATACCTCCACATTAATTATGGCCGTGTACGTTATGTGGTCTACATGTGTTTACAGTAGAAGTCTTAGTAAGTGTGTAGAATTTAGAATTAAGAAAAAGCACAGGCTTTCCTGAGGGTTGATTTATGTCTCCCTGTTTTCAGGAAACAGTGCCTTCATAAATGTTAGTCAGTTGTGCACGCTAGCTATTGTTTCTCCCATTCTGGTTCTGCCAATTAACCCACACGTTTGTAGCTCCTAGAAATGCTCCTGACACTCGGAGGGTACTTAACCCATGTCTCCAACAATACATGCGAAGCCAGCCCCCGCAAACATGCTGAACCGCAGCTCCACTGCACCAGCTAACAGAACTATGCCTGCCAACATCACTTAGGAGTGATAAGAGGAAAGAGCACGGCCAATTGTGCTCACGAGTCATAGTAAAAAGAACTGAATTCTAAAATAAGACCTGAAATCTAGACTGTTATTATGTGTGTAAATCGAAAACTCAAAAGGAGCATTAAAAAAAAAAAATCACTTTTTTCTCTTTTACTTTTTTTTTTTTACACTCTGTCCTTCTTCTACATAGCCTGGTGTGTGTGTGTGTGTGTGTTTGCATGTGGTTACATTTCAAGCACTGAAAACCTGTCAATTCAATTCAAATTTGGGGGGTAATATAGGGGGACAGGATCCAAAGTGTAGGCAAGGGCAACCGACCACAAATGGACTCGGATCAGCAGCAAGCAGACAGCAGAGGGCAGTTCAGCACACAGGGGAGAGAAAACAAAGGAGAAAATGATGATGTGTTTAGGAGTTTGAATAGACTGATGTGCAGCCTGTAAAGGAAGTAGATTAGAGAGACTGCAGCACTGATCAGGGACCTGTGAACAGAGAGCTGTACAGTCCAAATGTGTTAGTATTCTTACAAGCTCCATCAGCAAGGATAACAGTACAGTGCATTAATGGATTATCTGAGTCCCGTATTGAGTATTGTGGGGCCAAAACATTTATTTTATAATCAATGCAGAATTTAACTGGTAACCAGTGCAGGGACGAGAGAATAGGACACAGCTTCTCTGTGTCATGTAAGGAGAGTACATTACGCAGATTGGCAATATTACGTAGGTGGAAGAAGGCCATTTTAACTATGTAACAGATGTGTGCATCAAATGAGAAGCCAGAGTCAAAACAACTCCTGGGTTTTTTACAGTGCTGCTGGTTATGACTGAGAATCCATTTAATTTTACAGTAATATTTGCAATTTTTGGATTTATTCATATTTGGATCAATTAGTAAAACCTATGTTTTTTTCTGGATTAAGCAAAAACAAGTTGTGAGCCATTCAGTTCTTGTCCAGTTTATGTCTGCTCCAACATTCCTGCACATTTTAGTCTCTGTCTTGTGGAAAGCTTTCTATCCTACCTGCAAATTAGGATGGATAAGTGAACAGATTTGCCAGTATTGCTCTGCATCACAGCTGATCAAGATGGAGAGAAGAGTCTCTGCTTAAAGGGGCTTGGAAATCACTTTTTAAGAGAAAGACGTTTGGGGAGATGATGAAGAGAACGATCTTTCAGAATTTGAAGATCACATTTTTGTTGATTCAGGAGGAGGATGCTGGTGCCCTCTCAGCCCAACCCTCAGAACAACCATCTGCAGAACCTGAAGTAGGTGTAAGATGCTGTGCATGTGGTGTACGTCTGTAGCAGCAGAAAGACTCAGTCTACCTGCATCAAGTGCAGGAAATACATCTGCAGCTCACACACAGTACAACTCTGCCCCTCATGTGTTCTGTAGGCTGGCATGAACTGACTGTGTGTTCAGTGAGGCTGATGTGCTGATGTGGCTCTATTGGGTTAAAAAGCCAGTAATGCAGAGTGTCCAACCAGACCTACAGACATTGGCCGAGTAACACAAACAGCACAAGACTTCAGTCCATTTTGTAGCATTTTGTACTTTTATACTTGAGTAAAAAAATGTAAATCGTACTTCAGCTTTATTAGGAGCACCTGTACACCACTTCCATCCTGCAGTGATCTACTCAGCCAGTAGGTGGCAGCAGTGCAATAATGCCCATCATGCCCCAGCGTCTGTTCAAAAGCTTGAGCAGCTAATGCTGTCAGACACTCAACAGACAAGGTAATGC
Organism: Salminus brasiliensis; assembly: GCF_030463535.1. Classification (NCBI taxonomy): domain Eukaryota; kingdom Metazoa; phylum Chordata; class Actinopteri; order Characiformes; family Bryconidae; genus Salminus; species Salminus brasiliensis. Next base: position 28,957,242 of record NC_132885.1, on the reverse strand, counting down.
AGCTCAGAGCTGTGTGTGCTTTAGTTAAGGCCTTTTATAAGCGGATAACTTACCAACACACACATGAGAACAGTAAAGAAAAGGCATCAGTAGCGTTAGCATAGGCTGTATTTCTGCTAGCTAGTGAAAGAGGCTCTGATAACACAAGCTTGTAAAATGAGCGTCGCGAGCTCGCCAATATAGCAGTAACCTCCTCATTAAAAAGCCTGGCTTCTCCAACTAACATGAGCTGATGATGCAAAGATGACATCACTATTTCACATGTAGTTTTATTCAGCAAAGAGAATAGTTCATACATGTGAGTGACAGCAATATTACTAGTATAATAATCTTCTTCTTATTATTAACTAGTAAAATGATTAGACAAGCAGAGGTAAAACTAGTCTAGAAACGCCCTGTATTGGATGATAACTATAAATAATACTACACTCCCATGAGGAGAACTTTGGAGATGATTTAATGAACACAGTGATGAAAAACCACAACTTTCTATAGGAATGTTATTAGTATTTATTTTAATATTAATGTTTTACTGAGGAAATAAACACTTGCTCAGAAAAGCCGCTTTTTAACTCTTAATTATCACAGATATCTAAAACATCTGCACAGAGCTGTATAGTTTTATATATTTTTAAATTATTTAATTTTTGTCACCTTGCAGTTACTTCTCTATCTAGATCAACATCATGAACTGAGCGGTGGAGCTTTTAAGGAGCAGACAGCAGCTGATCGAGTCTCAGACAGACGTGTTTCTGATGGAGGAGCTTCTTTAACCGCTCCGTTAGAAGAGATGACCGATCATCAGAGGAAGAAGGAAGAAGAAAGAGAGGAGAAAGCCCTTCTGTCTCCTAGCATGAGAACCTGAGGTGGCTTGTAATTAATGCTCACTCTTCTCTTCTCACATGTAGACTGAGTACAGCATTGGAAACTACCTCACTGCAATGTTCCAGTATATTGTGGAGCATCCCATTCTCCAGTTCCTCATCATGGTCATTGCTCTGGTTAACTGTGTCATCATCAGCGCCAAGACCATCTCAAGAATTGCCAAGGTGAGAACACTAAATCTTAACGCCACCAGATATTTTCAGACAGTCCGATCATGTTGCCTCTCCCACTGATTGACTAACTCTACAGCACAGCTCTGTGCTTCTATCAGTGTGTTTTGTAGGTGATGACGGGTGATGTTTCTGAGACTTTCAGAAACCCTGTATATTAAACTCCACTCTCTTTCTCACTGTAATTTCAGGACCATGAGACTGCATTCCTGATCTGGGAGCGGATCATCTTCACCGCTTTTATTTCAGAGATTGTTCTCAAATTGACCTGCGGTTTCAGTATTTTTTTGGTGGCATTGTTTTTTACAGTTTTCTCCTGGAACCTCCTCAAAATGTTTACTCCTATTAATCCATATTTTCCTTGTAGAAGGTTGCTGTGTCTCATCAAGTCTTATTTGATCTTTACTTCTTCTGTATCTGCAGAGCGGGTGGAATGTCCTGGATTTCTTGATCAATCTGGCTCTTAGATTGATCAAGGGTACAGATTCTTGCCCCCAAGCCAAAATAGGGTCATCAGGTGAGGAAAATTACAGTGACGTGTTCCCACATTTTAAGATCTCATCAGGTTTTTCATCTAGATCAATGGTCCTCATAAAGAAATGGACAAGAGGAGAGTGATGATGTATCTGTTTAGACCGAGTTTACAATTCTTAACTGTTCAATATTTGTGCTTCTTTCTTTTCTCCTTTTCCAGAATGCTGCGACTCTTTCGGCGTGTCAGGCTGTTTGCTTTCTTCTAGGGATTTTCCAGAGCACTCAACAGCATCTCCCGCTCCTTCTCTTGGGCATGGTGTAATGCTCTACGCTGTGTGTGAACAGCTTTGTCTTTAAATGTGCTCTAGATGTTTGGCCTGTGTGGAGTGATGCTGTTTGAGGATGATGTTCCATTTGCTTTTGGAGACTTCCCTACTTCAGTGTACGTCCATCTGTTTTGGCACGTTTGTATTTGGTGAAGAGTCATATTTTATAGCCGCTCTACTGACAGTTTTGTCTAATTTAATATTCTGTCCATTTCAGTGTGGATGAAGCTCTTCGCTATGCTGCATTGGTGTACTTCTTCATCTTCAGCTGTGGGTTCATCTTCCTGAACATTTTTAGTTCTGTGATTATCATGAATCAAGAACTAGCTGTGGAAGCAGATTCCACTAAGGTAAGCCTGCTTTACATCCTAGCTTCACCTCCTGAGAACAACAGTGTGCAAATACCCAGTTTAACCCCCTACTTAAAGATACGCAAGATGAACATATTAATATTGTCTGCATATAAGTCATTTTTCTTTCTCTATATTTATTCAAACTGAATTATTTTTGTCACAATAACAGTCAGAAGAAGATGAATCCCAGAAGGATCTGGTACATGTGGAGGAAATAGTCGCATAAACCAGCATGACCCAGCGCCAGACACAGTCTCATGACAGGTGTCTCACGAACCTGACTTTTGACAAAATCTGGTCCTGTTAAGTTTGGCCATTGACCGGAATGAGTTCCAGGAGATTCGCCAGAAGTTGATGAAGTATGGGTCAACAGCACAGCTAATAAACACCTTATTTTACTTTCAGTCTGTCAACGGCTATTATGAAAAGGTCCGCCTGGACCGTAGAATGATGCACTGCTCTGACTGTAAATGTGTTCATCCAGGATTGTGGATGAGGTCCGAAACCTGCCCATCAATAAAGAGCGGGAGCTCCAGGCCCAGACGGAGAAAGAGATGGCCACCACCTTGACGGACAACTTGTTGGGTGATGACATCGCCTCTGGCCATGATATTCTGTCTACTTTCATCGCTCTGGAAGAGGTGAAGAAATACTGTTACTTAGCACAAACACTTGAAGCACTGTAATCAGATGAGAAGTGTATCTTGTTCCTCTAGAAATAAGACTTCTATTTACTCTGAGCTTTCTTCTCTGTTTCAGGCCAACCTTCTGTTTTCTATCAACCTTTTATTTTATATTCCTGTTAAAAACAGAAGGACAGAGGTGGACATCTGGCAACTGGTCTAAAAGATGAATAGTGAGAGATAGATATAGAGATAGAGATGCAGCAGAAAGATGATGGAGAGAGGTTAAGCAGTCGAGGATGGAAAGAGAAGGGCGAGGAAGGAGAAATAGGTGGAATTTGACCTGATGGAAAGAAGATTGATGTTCAGATAAACAGTTAAAAGAAAAAAACTACACAGCCTCGTCATTACTGCACTTTGTGACAACGCTGGGGTGTGTGGATATTGTAAGATTACTGTGGATATAAGTGTAAATATTGTTCAAAATAAATATATTTGATAACCGCCTTTTCTATCTTGTTTGCTTAATTTGGTATCAGCTAGCTAGCTGAGACTTTGTAAAACGCGTAGCTAGTCGCTAATAAGCTAGCATGTTAGCGAGCTAGCTGAATATTCAGAATTAACCAGCTAACGTTTTAAAGAGGGTCAAATATTGTGTTATGTGCTAAATATGAGATACATGGTCATAAATGTAATAAACTGCATTATGGACAGTTTACTTAGCTAGTGAAGTTATAATCAAACTCAAAAATACTGAATAACATGAAGTTACTTCAGAGAAGACGGCTATGAAGCTAGCACTAGCTAGCTAACTTACTGTTAGCTATGTTGATGGTTTCAGGGCAGCTTGGTGAAACTACTTACTGAAATGTATTATTAATAAGAAAATTAGGAGTGATATTTCATGAACTTGTCCCTCAGTAGATGATGAGTTAGCACTAATGTTATATTAATTGGGGTTTTGGGTGTTTTTTCATTCATTTAATGTAATGTTTAGCTTCTACAGTCTCCACTCACTCTGTGTAGGATTTGTACAGTAGGGGTTGGCTCTGTTCTCTTGTCTGCACTCATATTAACGGCCTGTGCTCCACCCATAACTTCATTACTTTAATGCTTTTTGTAGACCCACATGATATAAATTATGTAATTTACAAAAATCTAATTTATCCTGTGTGTTTTTTCTTTATTTTGGTTAGTTTGGAGGTGAGTGAGTGAGACTGTGGAATAGTTTAATTTTAAACTTATTATTAGCACTGCTGAGATAAATAATTATTAGCACTGCTGAGGTAAATTATTATTAGCACTGCTGAGGTAAATAATTATTAGCAATACTGAGATAAATTATTATTAGCACTGCTGAGGTAAATTATTATTAGCACTGCTGAGGTAAATAATTATTAGCAATGCAGAGGTAAATAATTATTAGCACTACTGAGATAAATAATTATTAGCACTGCTGAGATAAATTATTATTAGCACTACTGAGGTAAATTATTATTAGCAATATTGAGGTAAATTATTATTAGCAATGCTGAGATGGAATTATTATTAGCACTGCTGAGGTAAATAATTATTAGCACTGCTGAGGTAAATAATTATTAGTACTGCTGAGGTAAATTATTATGCAGACTCTGAGGTAAATAATTATTAGCACTGCTGAGGTAAATAATTATTAGTACTGCTGAGGTAAATTATTATTAGCACTGCTGAGGTAAATAATTATTAGTACTGCTGAGGTAAATTATTATGCAGACTCTGAGGTAAATAATTATTAGCACTGCTGAGGTAAATAATTATTAGTACTGCTGAGGTAAATTATTATGCAGACTCTGAGGTAAATTATTATTAGCACTGCTGAGGTAAATAATTATTAGTACTGCTGAGGTAAATTATTATGCAGACTCTGAGGTAAATTATTATTAGCACTGCTGAGATGAAATTATTATTAGCACTGCTGAGGTAAATAATTATTAGCACTGCTGAGGTAAATTATTATTAGCACTACTGAGGTAAATTATTATTAGCAATGCTGAGGTAAATAATTATTAGAACTGATGAGTGCTGAGGTAAATAATTATTAGCAATGCTGAGGTAAATAATTATTAGTACTGCTGAGGTAAATTATTATGCAGACTCTGAGGTAAATAATTATTAGCGCTGCTGAGGTAAATAATTATTAGTAGTGCTGACGTAAATTATTATGCAGACTCTGAGGTAAATTATTATGCATACTCTGAGGTAAACTATTATTAGCAATGCTGAGATGAAATTACTATTTGCACTGCTGAGGTAAATTATTATTAGCACTGCTGAGATGAAATTATTATTAGCAATGCTGAGATGAAATTATTATTAGGACTGCTGTGTGCTGAGGTAAATTATTATTAGCACTGCTGAGATTAAATTATTATTAGCACTAGCCGAGTGCTGAGGTAAATTATTATTAGCACTAGCCGAGTGCTGAGGTAAATTATTATTAGCACTGCTGAGTGCTGAGTTCAATAATTATTAGCACTGCTGAGTTCAATAATTATTAGCACTGCTGAGGTAAATAGTTATTAGCACTGCTGAGGTAAATCATTATTAGCACTGCTGAGGTAAATTATTAGCAATGCTGAGGTAAATCATTTTTAGCAATGCTGAGGTAAATTATTATGCAGACTCTGAGGTAAATTATTATTAGCAATATTGAGGTAAATTATTATTAGCAATGCTGAGGTAAATAATTATTAGCACTGCTGAGGTAAATAACTATTAGCAATGCTGAGGTAAATAATAATTTGCTCTGCTGAGGTAAATTATTATTAGCAATGCTGAGGTAAATAATTATTAGCAATGCTGAGGTAAATAATTATTAGCACTGCTAAGGTAAATAATTATTAGCAATGCTGAGGTAAATAATTATTAGCACTGCTTAGGTAAATAATTATTAGCAATGCTGAGGTAAATAATTATTAGCAATGCTGAGGTAAATAATTATTAGCACTGCTAAGGTAAATAATTATTAGCACTGCTTAGGTAAATAATTATTAGCAATGCTGAGGTAAATAATTATTAGCAATGCTGAGGTAAATAATTATTAGCACTGCTTAGGTAAATAATTATTAGCAATGCTGAGGTAAATAATTATTAGCACTGCTGAGTTAAATAATTATTAGCAATGCTGAGGTAAATAATTATTAGCACTGCTGAGGTAAATAATTATTAGCACTGCTTAGGTAAATCATTATTAGCACTGCTAAGGTAAATAATTATTAGCACTGCTTAGGTAAATAATTATTAGCAATGCTGAGGTAAATAATTATTAGCACTGCTGAGGTAAATAATTATTAGCACTGCTGAGGTAAGTTATTATTAGCATTTACACTGCCCGCTGCGTCCGCAAAGCAACCACCATTGTGGATGACCCCACCGACCCTTCACACAGACTGTTCTCCCTCCTGCCATCAGGAAGAAGGTACCGCAGCATCAGGTCCAACACGACCAGACTCTGCAATAACTTCTTCCCCCAAGCCATCAGACTGAAAGTAGGGTGTCGGATTAAAAAAAACTAGCTTTCTACAAAACCACCTTCTCCAGTTTTAACTGGATGCACAAGAAAATAGAAATGAAGCTCCAGTCACTGGTTAATCAGTATTCCTCCCTACAAATGAAGACACCATGAAGACTAAAGAAAGAACACTCCACACAGCTCCGAGAAATGGTTATTGGTGAGTGTGAGTCAGGGAATGGAGACAAAACAATTTCCAAGTCACTGAACTTCACCTGGATTCTGTTAAATCCATCATTCAGAAATGGAATATGACACATGTGTAAATCTGCCTAGAGCCGGCCAGTCATAGGTGTCTTGGTGGCCTTCCTCTCTAGCCTCCTTCTTGCACGGTCACTCAGTTTGTGAGGACAGCCCTGCTCTAGAAAGATTTACGTGTGCCATATTCCTTCCATTTCTAAATTTAATTTAATTTCTTTTGTAAATTATTGTGACAAAAAAAATAAAATGATGTTGACCATGAAAGCAATAAAAGGGGAAACCATCCAATGGACTGAATACTTTCATAGGCGCTGTAGGTCGTATATCACCTCCACATAAACAAGGGCACTATAGACTACTGTACTGTAAATCATCTGCAAACTGGTAAATCTGGTCTCTTCATTTCACTGTAATATAGAGAGACTATTCTCACAGGTCAGTACCAGTAATTACCATTCACAGTTTCTCACTTCCTGTTCTGTTTGAGTATTTAAGCTTCATCCAAAACTCTTTTCTAACATCCAGCAAAACAAACGCTGATCTTACATTCAAGTTTTTCTTTGATCTCTGTTTATGCTTTATGAAACTTTGTGTAATTAAATCTGACATATGAAAATATTTAAACCTGCACAAGCCTTCATTTTCTATCTTTCCTCTTTCTTAGAGTGTCAGAACTGTCTGTATTTAAATGTAAAGGTAAATATTCAGCAGTTCCTGATTGTCACTCTCCGGCCTACCTGTGATTAGTAGCTTAGTGTGTTAAAATTATTACCTGTCCACATCTTAACTCATTGAATTTATGCAGTATAACAAATATTAAATATTATTTTATTATTAAATAAGCAGGCATTAAATGTGGTATTCACTTTAATGTGGCTACAATGTAAGTTTCAGTCTTTACCAAAAACCTGCAGATCAGTGCCCTCTACTGGTCACGTGTCCGACATTCTTGATGAATTTAAAATTTTCAATAAATATTTCTTTATTATTTAATAAACGTCCCTTACCCCATAAGCAGTCAATCCCCCAGACATGTTTGATATCTGAAGGTGCTTATTATGAGGGGAATATAATGATAAAAATGTATAAATGTGAAATCTAAATATAAATTTTGTAACTTTTGTTGATGTAAATTCCCAATATAAAATATGATAAAAATATCAGTGTGTTTGATGTGGAACAGACTGTAACATATCTTATATTTATAAAACAATGAAATCTTTAGTTTATGGATTTTCCTCTTTTTCATTTTTAAACACATCGTTGATGAAATTTTTCTTTAGACAAGTTTTTTTTTAAAGAAGCTGCAGAAAGGTTTATTTACTTATTTGCAAGCTCTGTATTTCCTTCAGGTAATGCTAATCTGTAATATCACAATACGGGTAGTGTATCGAACACAACCTAAACCTTTATATTTCATCAATATTCATTATTTTTTCTTTAAAGTGGAGCTAAATTGTTAACTGTTAACACAAATTCAGAATGACTTCAGTGAAACACTTCCAGCAATAAAGGGGTTGGTTTTATCAACCGGAAGTTGATCCTCCATGTTTACAGTTGTCAGTGAACCGCCTATAAATATAAGTATATCTATAAAAAATATTCTGTTCTAATAATTCTAATATTTTAATCTTCATTTTTATTGATCAGTGACCACTAGATAATATCATATATGAATATTCTGTCCATTTACAATCACTTAGTATTCAGATCAACGACATGTGATCAGTCCTCGTGACCCAACTAGACTAGCATATGCGCTAACTAGCAGATGCGCTTGTCGGCTGGGTGACGTTTGATGGTGGAACGTTTATGACGTCATAGAGTGAGAGAGATTCCATGGTAACGAACAGAGCGGCGGAGCTTTTAAGGAGCAGACAGCAGCTGATCGAGTCTCAGAAGAGATGAGCGATCGCCAAAAGAAGAAGAAGAAGGAGGAAGTAAGAGAGGAGAAAGCCCTTCTGTCTCCCAGCAGACAGAACCAGAAGCACCTCGCCATGCTCAAGGTGGACCAGGTTCTTTTTTACCTGTTCTCTTAAACTTCTCCATTTACCTGTTTTTTCAGGTTCTTTCCAGAGCTTTTGGTAAATACATTTTGTGTAAGATGTGTGTATGGATATAGAGTCTAAATGAATGTCTGTCTTTTTGGGGGCAGAAAACATCTAAAACCTCTTTGGAACCACAGTCCGTGATGGAGGAAGTGGAGGAACCAGGAGAGGGCTTCATGGAGCTGCTCCACGAAAATGTAAGAAAGACAAAGGAGTTTCACTTCAGTAATGAACTATAAGGAGTCACTGGGTTTAATCCATCATGTCCTGAGTTGTGGAATTGCTCTACTATAAATCCTAAGACCTTTTATAAGACCAGCTTTGGCTCTTCACTGGGCCTTTGAGTCCTGACCAAAAGTTCTGAGATGTTAATAATTCTCACTCTTCTCTTCTCACATGTAGACGGAGTACAACATTGGAAACTACATCTCTGCAATGTTCCAGTATATTGTGGAGCACCCAATTGTCCAGTTCCTCATCCTGGTCATTGCACTCCTCAACTGCATCATCATCAGCGTCCAGACCAACTCGAGGATTGCCAAGGTGAGAACCCTAAATCTTGAAGTCACCAGATATTTTCAGACAGTTCGATCATGTTCCCTCTCCCACTGACTGACTAACCCTACAGTACAGTTCTGTGCTTCTGTCAGTGTGTTTTGTAGGACAGGTGATGTTTCTGGTACTTGTGTTTGAGTGTACTTTCAGAAACCCTGTATATTAAACTCCACTCTCTTTCTGACTGTAATTTCAGGACCATGAGACTGCATTCCTGATCTGGGAGTGGATCATCTTCACCGCTTTCATTTCAGAGATTGTTCTCAAGTTCACCTACGGTTTCAGGATTTTCTGGATGGTACTGTTTTTTTTTCTCAAAATGTTTACTTCTATTAATCCATATTTTCCTTGTAGAAGGTTGCTGTGTCTCATCAAGTCTTATTTGATCATTATTTCTTCTGTATCTGCAGAGTGGGTGGAATGTCCTGGATTTCTTGGTCAGTCTGGGTCTGATGGTGGGGTACAGATTCTTGCCCCCAAGCCAAAATAGGATCATCAGGTGAGGAAAATTACAGTGACGTGTTCCCACATTTTAAAACTCCTCAGGTTTTTCATCTAGATCAGTGTTCCTCATAAAAGGATGGAAAAGAGGAGAGTGATGGTGTATCTGTTCAGACTGAGCTCACAGTTTGTAACTGTTCAATATTTGTGCTTCTTTCTTTTCTCCTTTTCCAGAACGCTGCGACTCTTTCGGAGTGTAAGGCTGTTTGCTTTTTCCGAGGGATTTTCCAGAGCACTCAACAGCATCGCCCGTTCCATGTCTGCACTGCTGAACATCTTCATCCTCATCATGTGCTTCATGGTGGTATGTGCTCTTCCACAATTCGTATTTGTATGATAAAATCTCAGAAACGATCCAAAAGATAAGGTCTCTGTACTTGTGTTTTGTTCATGGTGAAATGCTGTACGCTGTGTCTGAAATGCTCTGTTATTGATTGTGCTCTAGATGTTTGGCCTGTGTGGAGTGATGCTGTTTGGGGATGAAGTTCCATCGGCTTTTGGAGACTTCCCTACAGCCCTGTACACTCTGTTCATCTGCATCACCCAGAATGGCTGGTTTAAAATCTACTATGGATTTAAGGGGTAAGCAGCTCTTGTCTGGATCTCTGACTATAACTAAATAAGTAAAAGTGTCAGTTCTGAAACACAACACTAGGTGAACATATGCGAGTGCAGTAAACTTCAGTGTACGTCCATCTGTTTTGGCACGTTTGTATTTGGTGAAGATTCATATTTTATAGCCACTCTACTGACAGTTTTGTCTAATTTAATATTCTGTCCATTTCAGTGTGGATGAAGCACTTCGCTATGCTGCGTTGGTGTACTTCTTCATCTTCATCTTCAGCTGTGGGTTCATCTTCCTTAACTTTTTTAGTTCTGTGATTATCACCAATCAAGAACTAGCTGTGGAAACGGATTCCACTAAGGTAAGCCTGCTTTACATCCTAGCTTCACCTCCTGAGAACAACAGCGTGCAAATACCCAGTTTAACCCCCTACTCTACCTGAACATATTAATATTGTCTGCATGTAAGTCATGATTTTCCTCTTATTTTATTCCAACTAAAACTTTTGTCTTAATAACAGTCAGAAGAAGATGAATCCCAGAAGGATCTGGTACATGTGGATGAAGTGGTCGCAAAAACCAGCATGACCCAGCGCCAGACACCGTGGCACGACAGCTGCCTGACGAACCTGACTCTGGAGAACTTTGAGAATCTCGTCCTGTTAAGAGAAGCCATCGACAGGAATGAGAAAGAGTTCCAGGAGATTCGTCAGAAGTTGATAAAGTAAGGTTCAACAGCACAGCTGATAAACACCTTATTTTACTTTCAGTCTGTCAACGGCTATTATGAAAAGGTCCGCCTGGACCGTAGAATGATGAACTGCTCTGACTGTAAATGTGTTCATCCAGGATTGTGGAAGAGGTCCGAAACCTGCCCGTCAATAAAGAGCGGGAGCTCCAGGCCCAGAGGGAAAAAGAGATGGCTACCACCTTGACGGACAACTTGTTGGGTGATGACATCGCCTCTGGCCAGGCTGGAGATATTCTGTCCACTTTCATCGCTCTGGAAGAGGTGAAGAAATACTGTTACTGAGCACAAACACTTGAAGCACCGTAATCAGATGAGAAGTGTATCTTGTTCCTCTAGAAATAAGACTTCTATTTACTCTGAGCTTTCTTCTCTGTTTCAGGCCAACCTTCTGGATTCACGGACAACAACTGACGTGTTTGGTGAAGGTTTGGTGCAGGAAGGGATTCGCAGGCTGGCCAGAGAAGCTGTGACCGATTCCCTGTTGCGCAGCAAGTCTTCAGTAATGTCCGTGACCCATAGTAATTAAGTCATGCTGAAGCATTGACTATTGATCCTTGGTGGGATGTTATTGGACTTCTGTGCTAGTCACAGTTTGTCCATAACAAACAGCACGTTCAAACACAAGGTTGCTTATAAGTGTACTTGGTACAAGAGCACCTTGGGTCAGAGGTAAGTTACCGACATTGAGGTCTTGTCGTCTGACCTGTGGCTGCGTGTTTCGGATGCATTGGTAAAGAGAGGTGCTGAGCTGTGAGCTGATCACCATCTGATGAGTTGAATCAGGTGGCAGCTAAACCTGCCAGACAAACCTGACAGGCCCAAACGAGTAGTCTGTGTCTGCCAGGGAAAGCTGGCAGAGGACTCTGATTTTCATCTCCGAACTCTCATCTCCAAGGGAGCTTCTCACATGTTCTGGAGGAGGTTGGAGACACTGATTCAGAATTGACCTTGTTGAAGACCTCAGTTGTGGAAGCAACTGTTCATAGCTGTTGCCAAAACCTTGTCCGTGCCTGTTATGATGGCAACCAAAGAACCTGTTGGTGAACACCAGCAGTGAGGGAGGCTGTCAAGCGGAAGAAGGAGAATCGGGGCACTCTTGATTCCGCTGATTGGCACAGACAAGTAAATAAGGTAGCAGCTTTGGCAGTGGCAGAAGCGAAATCCAGGGCATGTGAGGAGTCTGTAGAGTTAATGGAGACTGATTTTCAGGTGTCTTCAAAGATGTTCTGGAAAAGGCTCCAACAACTCAGAAGGGGGAGGAGGGACATTGCCCAAACTGTGCTCAATAAGGGTGATGAAGCTCTGAACTCAGCTGAGGATATTGTTGGGCACCAGAAGGAACACTTTGAGAAGCTCCTAAAGCCGAGGAACATGCCTTCTAGCCTGAAGGTTGAGCTGGAGACTTCCAGGGAGGCAGAATTCGTCTGTGGCCAAAGTCACTGATGTAGTGAAAAAGCTTCACAGTGACAAGGCACTAGAGTGGATGAGATTCGCCTGGAATTGCTGAAAGCTCTTGCATGGACCTCGGAAAGCTCTCAATTTACCAGCTGAACTACATCCCCACCCTGGTCACGGACACAAGCGGTTGAAATGAGGTTATGTCCTCTGTTATCTGGGAGAGTCTCAGAGTAGAGCCGCTGCTCCTTCTCATTGAGAGGAGCCAGCTGAGGTTGTTGGGGCGTCTGATAAGGATGTCCCCCCAGTTGCCTCCTGTTGGAGATGTACTGGGCACAGCCAGCTGGGAGGAGACCCCGAGGTAAACCTTGGACTTGCTGGAAGTATTATATCTCCTGGCTGGCCTGGGAGCGCCTTGGGATGCTGGAGACAGGGATGCCTGGGTTTCTGTGCTTCCCCCATTGCCACTGCAGGCCCTGAGCTGAATGAAGTGGATAAGAATATGAAAAAAGACGATTAGGCATTCCACAACATCTTCTGGGTGAAACTGGTTGTTAGGTAACATTAAGTAAAGTCCAGCGGTAAGATGAGGTAAGTTTGTGTTTTTTTTATTTCTCTTGGCTCTGATTTAAACTCCTGCAGCCGTGTTTGAATCAGCTGGAGATGTTTAATGATCTTTTTGGAGTCAGTTTAGGTTTTTGATTCTTTATTGTTGAGATTTTAATACAAAGTTGTTCTGGTGATTTTTTTTCAGGGTGAAGATCTGAAGGCCACTAGTGCCATGGAGATAACAGCTGCTTGAGACCTGGTTTATTAATTTCTAACTGGTTTTGATCAGAGGAGGATGGGTCTCCCCTTGTGAGTCTTGGTTCCTCCCAAGGTTTCTTCCTCCAGCTTTGAGGGAGTTTTTTCCTTGCCACTGTCGCCTTTGGCTTGCTCACTGGGGGGTTTTATCTTCTATGTTTTGTTTCTTTTTACTTTTTTCTATCTGTACTTTTATTTGTTCATTTTTTTAAACTGGTGTCTCTTTGAATGACCTTCAATCAAAGAACTGGTAAGTAATACTTTTTAAAGACATTTTTAAAAATCTGTATTGTATTCTGAAATATTTTATTAAGAAATAAAAATATATTAATATTAAGAAATAGCCAGTTGTTTATATTGTCAGGAAATTGAAAAGAGCCTGGTAAACTAATTACAGACCAGTGGGTCTAAAATGATCACTGATAGCAGCTGTATGGAGCTCATCATTTCTTCATTAATATTCTGTGTCTTTATTTTATGCCCTGTTATAAACAGGAGGACAGAGGTACATCTGGCAGCTGGTGTGAAAGATGAAGAACATAGCGAGAGAGAGAGAGAGACGCAGCAGAAAGATGATGGTGATCAGGTGATGGAGAGAGGTTGAGCAGGCGAGGATGGAAAGGGAAGGGTGAGGAAGGAGAAATTAGAGGAATTTGGTGTAAAGAAGAGAATAGTACAAATAAACAGTGAAAAGAAAAAACTACAAAGCCTTGTCATTACTGCACTCTGTGAGAAAGGTGGAAAGTGTCACAAGCTCCTCCAAAATCCTCTCTAACCATGTTTAGACACAGTGGTGCTCAGTTCTGGAGATCTATGAGAGTTCATATCCAACACATGGTTCTAATACTCTGATACCCCTGAAGGTCTTCATGACCTGTTTCTGGTGTGTTAGATTAGGACTGGAGATAAACTCATCAGGGTCAGGATTGGACACCCTTGTTCTAACAGCAACTTCTGTCTCAGGTAAACTGTTGTCATGAAGTCTGCTAAATGTCACTTATACCTCCACATTAATTATGGCCGTGTACGTTATGTGGTCTACATGTGTTTACAGTAGAAGTCTTAGTAAGTGTGTAGAATTTAGAATTAAGAAAAAGCACAGGCTTTCCTGAGGGTTGATTTATGTCTCCCTGTTTTCAGGAAACAGTGCCTTCATAAATGTTAGTCAGTTGTGCACGCTAGCTATTGTTTCTCCCATTCTGGTTCTGCCAATTAACCCACACGTTTGTAGCTCCTAGAAATGCTCCTGACACTCGGAGGGTACTTAACCCATGTCTCCAACAATACATGCGAAGCCAGCCCCCGCAAACATGCTGAACCGCAGCTCCACTGCACCAGCTAACAGAACTATGCCTGCCAACATCACTTAGGAGTGATAAGAGGAAAGAGCACGGCCAATTGTGCTCACGAGTCATAGTAAAAAGAACTGAATTCTAAAATAAGACCTGAAATCTAGACTGTTATTATGTGTGTAAATCGAAAACTCAAAAGGAGCATTAAAAAAAAAAAATCACTTTTTTCTCTTTTACTTTTTTTTTTTTACACTCTGTCCTTCTTCTACATAGCCTGGTGTGTGTGTGTGTGTGTGTTTGCATGTGGTTACATTTCAAGCACTGAAAACCTGTCAATTCAATTCAAATTTGGGGGGTAATATAGGGGGACAGGATCCAAAGTGTAGGCAAGGGCAACCGACCACAAATGGACTCGGATCAGCAGCAAGCAGACAGCAGAGGGCAGTTCAGCACACAGGGGAGAGAAAACAAAGGAGAAAATGATGATGTGTTTAGGAGTTTGAATAGACTGATGTGCAGCCTGTAAAGGAAGTAGATTAGAGAGACTGCAGCACTGATCAGGGACCTGTGAACAGAGAGCTGTACAGTCCAAATGTGTTAGTATTCTTACAAGCTCCATCAGCAAGGATAACAGTACAGTGCATTAATGGATTATCTGAGTCCCGTATTGAGTATTGTGGGGCCAAAACATTTATTTTATAATCAATGCAGAATTTAACTGGTAACCAGTGCAGGGACGAGAGAATAGGACACAGCTTCTCTGTGTCATGTAAGGAGAGTACATTACGCAGATTGGCAATATTACGTAGGTGGAAGAAGGCCATTTTAACTATGTAACAGATGTGTGCATCAAATGAGAAGCCAGAGTCAAAACAACTCCTGGGTTTTTTACAGTGCTGCTGGTTATGACTGAGAATCCATTTAATTTTACAGTAATATTTGCAATTTTTGGATTTATTCATATTTGGATCAATTAGTAAAACCTATGTTTTTTTCTGGATTAAGCAAAAACAAGTTGTGAGCCATTCAGTTCTTGTCCAGTTTATGTCTGCTCCAACATTCCTGCACATTTTAGTCTCTGTCTTGTGGAAAGCTTTCTATCCTACCTGCAAATTAGGATGGATAAGTGAACAGATTTGCCAGTATTGCTCTGCATCACAGCTGATCAAGATGGAGAGAAGAGTCTCTGCTTAAAGGGGCTTGGAAATCACTTTTTAAGAGAAAGACGTTTGGGGAGATGATGAAGAGAACGATCTTTCAGAATTTGAAGATCACATTTTTGTTGATTCAGGAGGAGGATGCTGGTGCCCTCTCAGCCCAACCCTCAGAACAACCATCTGCAGAACCTGAAGTAGGTGTAAGATGCTGTGCATGTGGTGTACGTCTGTAGCAGCAGAAAGACTCAGTCTACCTGCATCAAGTGCAGGAAATACATCTGCAGCTCACACACAGTACAACTCTGCCCCTCATGTGTTCTGTAGGCTGGCATGAACTGACTGTGTGTTCAGTGAGGCTGATGTGCTGATGTGGCTCTATTGGGTTAAAAAGCCAGTAATGCAGAGTGTCCAACCAGACCTACAGACATTGGCCGAGTAACACAAACACAAACAGCACAAGACTTCAGTCCATTTTGTAGCATTTTGTACTTTTATACTTGAGTAAAAAAATGTAAATCGTACTTCAGCTTTATTAGGAGCACCTGTACACCACTTCCATCCTGCAGTGATCTACTCAGCCAGTAGGTGGCAGCAGTGCAATAATGCCCATCATGCCCCAGCGTCTGTTCAAAAGCTTGAGCAGCTAATGCTGTCAGACACTCAACAGACAAGGTAATGCAGCTCAGAGCTGTGTGTGCTTTAGTTAAGGCCTTTTATAAGCGGATAACTTACCAACACACACATGAGAACAGTAAAGAAAAGGCATCAGTAGCGTTAGCATAGGCTGTATTTCTGCTAGCTAGTGAAAGAGGCTCTGATAACACAAGCTTGTAAAATGAGCGTCGCGAGCTCGCCAATATAGCAGTAACCTCCTCATTAAAAAGCCTGGCTTCTCCAACTAACATGAGCTGATGATGCAAAGATGACATCACTATTTCACATGTAGTTTTATTCAGCAAAGAGAATAGTTCATACATGTGAGTGACAGCAATATTACTAGTATAATAATCTTCTTCTTATTATTAACTAGTAAAATGATTAGACAAGCAGAGGTAAAACTAGTCTAGAAACGCCCTGTATTGGATGATAACTATAAATAATACTAC
The DNA here is from genome assembly GCF_030463535.1 of Salminus brasiliensis. NCBI lineage: Eukaryota > Metazoa > Chordata > Actinopteri > Characiformes > Bryconidae > Salminus > Salminus brasiliensis. The sequence goes on along the minus strand of NC_132885.1, from coordinate 28,940,487 downwards.
ACTCCCATGAGGAGAACTTTGGAGATGATTTAATGAACACAGTGATGAAAAACCACAACTTTCTATAGGAATGTTATTAGTATTTATTTTAATATTAATGTTTTACTGAGGAAATAAACACTTGCTCAGAAAAGCCGCTTTTTAACTCTTAATTATCACAGATATCTAAAACATCTGCACAGAGCTGTATAGTTTTATATATTTTTAAATTATTTAATTTTTGTCACCTTGCAGTTACTTCTCTATCTAGATCAACATCATGAACTGAGCGGTGGAGCTTTTAAGGAGCAGACAGCAGCTGATCGAGTCTCAGACAGACGTGTTTCTGATGGAGGAGCTTCTTTAACCGCTCCGTTAGAAGAGATGACCGATCATCAGAGGAAGAAGGAAGAAGAAAGAGAGGAGAAAGCCCTTCTGTCTCCTAGCATGAGAACCTGAGGTGGCTTGTAATTAATGCTCACTCTTCTCTTCTCACATGTAGACTGAGTACAGCATTGGAAACTACCTCACTGCAATGTTCCAGTATATTGTGGAGCATCCCATTCTCCAGTTCCTCATCATGGTCATTGCTCTGGTTAACTGTGTCATCATCAGCGCCAAGACCATCTCAAGAATTGCCAAGGTGAGAACACTAAATCTTAACGCCACCAGATATTTTCAGACAGTCCGATCATGTTGCCTCTCCCACTGATTGACTAACTCTACAGCACAGCTCTGTGCTTCTATCAGTGTGTTTTGTAGGTGATGACGGGTGATGTTTCTGAGACTTTCAGAAACCCTGTATATTAAACTCCACTCTCTTTCTCACTGTAATTTCAGGACCATGAGACTGCATTCCTGATCTGGGAGCGGATCATCTTCACCGCTTTTATTTCAGAGATTGTTCTCAAATTGACCTGCGGTTTCAGTATTTTTTTGGTGGCATTGTTTTTTACAGTTTTCTCCTGGAACCTCCTCAAAATGTTTACTCCTATTAATCCATATTTTCCTTGTAGAAGGTTGCTGTGTCTCATCAAGTCTTATTTGATCTTTACTTCTTCTGTATCTGCAGAGCGGGTGGAATGTCCTGGATTTCTTGATCAATCTGGCTCTTAGATTGATCAAGGGTACAGATTCTTGCCCCCAAGCCAAAATAGGGTCATCAGGTGAGGAAAATTACAGTGACGTGTTCCCACATTTTAAGATCTCATCAGGTTTTTCATCTAGATCAATGGTCCTCATAAAGAAATGGACAAGAGGAGAGTGATGATGTATCTGTTTAGACCGAGTTTACAATTCTTAACTGTTCAATATTTGTGCTTCTTTCTTTTCTCCTTTTCCAGAATGCTGCGACTCTTTCGGCGTGTCAGGCTGTTTGCTTTCTTCTAGGGATTTTCCAGAGCACTCAACAGCATCTCCCGCTCCTTCTCTTGGGCATGGTGTAATGCTCTACGCTGTGTGTGAACAGCTTTGTCTTTAAATGTGCTCTAGATGTTTGGCCTGTGTGGAGTGATGCTGTTTGAGGATGATGTTCCATTTGCTTTTGGAGACTTCCCTACAGCCCTGTACACTCTGTTCATCTGCATCACCCATGGCTGGTTTAAAATCTACTATGGTTTTAAGGGGTAAGCAGCTCTTGTCTGGATCTCTGACTTTAACTAAATGAGTAAAAGTGTCAGTTCTGAAAGAGAACACTAGGTGAACATATGTGAGTGCAGTAAACTTCAGTGTACGTCCATCTGTTTTGGCACGTTTGTATTTGGTGAAGAGTCATATTTTATAGCCGCTCTACTGACAGTTTTGTCTAATTTAATATTTAATATTTCAGTGTGGATGAAGCTCTTCGCTATGCTGCATTGGTGTACTTCTTCATCTTCAGCTGTGGGTTCATCTTCCTGAACATTTTTAGTTCTGTGATTATCATGAATCAAGAACTAGCTGTGGAAGCAGATTCCACTAAGGTAAGCCTGCTTTACATCCTAGCTTCACCTCCTGAGAACAACAGTGTGCAAATACCCAGTTTAACCCCCTACTTAAAGATACGCAAGATGAACATATTAATATTGTCTGCATATAAGTCATTTTTCTTTCTCTATATTTATTCAAACTGAATTATTTTTGTCACAATAACAGTCAGAAGAAGATGAATCCCAGAAGGATCTGGTACATGTGGAGGAAATAGTCGCATAAACCAGCATGACCCAGCGCCAGACACAGTCTCATGACAGGTGTCTCACGAACCTGACTTTTGACAAAATCTGGTCCTGTTAAGTTTGGCCATTGACCGGAATGAGTTCCAGGAGATTCGCCAGAAGTTGATGAAGTATGGGTCAACAGCACAGCTAATAAACACCTTATTTTACTTTCAGTCTGTCAACGGCTATTATGAAAAGGTCCGCCTGGACCGTAGAATGATGCACTGCTCTGACTGTAAATGTGTTCATCCAGGATTGTGGATGAGGTCCGAAACCTGCCCATCAATAAAGAGCGGGAGCTCCAGGCCCAGACGGAGAAAGAGATGGCCACCACCTTGACGGACAACTTGTTGGGTGATGACATCGCCTCTGGCCATGATATTCTGTCTACTTTCATCGCTCTGGAAGAGGTGAAGAAATACTGTTACTTAGCACAAACACTTGAAGCACTGTAATCAGATGAGAAGTGTATCTTGTTCCTCTAGAAATAAGACTTCTATTTACTCTGAGCTTTCTTCTCTGTTTCAGGCCAACCTTCTGTTTTCTATCAACCTTTTATTTTATATTCCTGTTAAAAACAGAAGGACAGAGGTGGACATCTGGCAACTGGTCTAAAAGATGAATAGTGAGAGATAGATATAGAGATAGAGATGCAGCAGAAAGATGATGGAGAGAGGTTAAGCAGTCGAGGATGGAAAGAGAAGGGCGAGGAAGGAGAAATAGGTGGAATTTGACCTGATGGAAAGAAGATTGATGTTCAGATAAACAGTTAAAAGAAAAAAACTACACAGCCTCGTCATTACTGCACTTTGTGACAACGCTGGGGTGTGTGGATATTGTAAGATTACTGTGGATATAAGTGTAAATATTGTTCAAAATAAATATATTTGATAACCGCCTTTTCTATCTTGTTTGCTTAATTTGGTATCAGCTAGCTAGCTGAGACTTTGTAAAACGCGTAGCTAGTCGCTAATAAGCTAGCATGTTAGCGAGCTAGCTGAATATTCAGAATTAACCAGCTAACGTTTTAAAGAGGGTCAAATATTGTGTTATGTGCTAAATATGAGATACATGGTCATAAATGTAATAAACTGCATTATGGACAGTTTACTTAGCTAGTGAAGTTATAATCAAACTCAAAAATACTGAATAACATGAAGTTACTTCAGAGAAGACGGCTATGAAGCTAGCACTAGCTAGCTAACTTACTGTTAGCTATGTTGATGGTTTCAGGGCAGCTTGGTGAAACTACTTACTGAAATGTATTATTAATAAGAAAATTAGGAGTGATATTTCATGAACTTGTCCCTCAGTAGATGATGAGTTAGCACTAATGTTATATTAATTGGGGTTTTGGGTGTTTTTTCATTCATTTAATGTAATGTTTAGCTTCTACAGTCTCCACTCACTCTGTGTAGGATTTGTACAGTAGGGGTTGGCTCTGTTCTCTTGTCTGCACTCATATTAACGGCCTGTGCTCCACCCATAACTTCATTACTTTAATGCTTTTTGTAGACCCACATGATATAAATTATGTAATTTACAAAAATCTAATTTATCCTGTGTGTTTTTTCTTTATTTTGGTTAGTTTGGAGGTGAGTGAGTGAGACTGTGGAATAGTTTAATTTTAAACTTATTATTAGCACTGCTGAGATAAATAATTATTAGCACTGCTGAGGTAAATTATTATTAGCACTGCTGAGGTAAATAATTATTAGCAATACTGAGATAAATTATTATTAGCACTGCTGAGGTAAATTATTATTAGCACTGCTGAGGTAAATAATTATTAGCAATGCAGAGGTAAATAATTATTAGCACTACTGAGATAAATAATTATTAGCACTGCTGAGATAAATTATTATTAGCACTACTGAGGTAAATTATTATTAGCAATATTGAGGTAAATTATTATTAGCAATGCTGAGATGGAATTATTATTAGCACTGCTGAGGTAAATAATTATTAGCACTGCTGAGGTAAATAATTATTAGTACTGCTGAGGTAAATTATTATGCAGACTCTGAGGTAAATAATTATTAGCACTGCTGAGGTAAATAATTATTAGTACTGCTGAGGTAAATTATTATTAGCACTGCTGAGGTAAATAATTATTAGTACTGCTGAGGTAAATTATTATGCAGACTCTGAGGTAAATAATTATTAGCACTGCTGAGGTAAATAATTATTAGTACTGCTGAGGTAAATTATTATGCAGACTCTGAGGTAAATTATTATTAGCACTGCTGAGGTAAATAATTATTAGTACTGCTGAGGTAAATTATTATGCAGACTCTGAGGTAAATTATTATTAGCACTGCTGAGATGAAATTATTATTAGCACTGCTGAGGTAAATAATTATTAGCACTGCTGAGGTAAATTATTATTAGCACTACTGAGGTAAATTATTATTAGCAATGCTGAGGTAAATAATTATTAGAACTGATGAGTGCTGAGGTAAATAATTATTAGCAATGCTGAGGTAAATAATTATTAGTACTGCTGAGGTAAATTATTATGCAGACTCTGAGGTAAATAATTATTAGCGCTGCTGAGGTAAATAATTATTAGTAGTGCTGACGTAAATTATTATGCAGACTCTGAGGTAAATTATTATGCATACTCTGAGGTAAACTATTATTAGCAATGCTGAGATGAAATTACTATTTGCACTGCTGAGGTAAATTATTATTAGCACTGCTGAGATGAAATTATTATTAGCAATGCTGAGATGAAATTATTATTAGGACTGCTGTGTGCTGAGGTAAATTATTATTAGCACTGCTGAGATTAAATTATTATTAGCACTAGCCGAGTGCTGAGGTAAATTATTATTAGCACTAGCCGAGTGCTGAGGTAAATTATTATTAGCACTGCTGAGTGCTGAGTTCAATAATTATTAGCACTGCTGAGTTCAATAATTATTAGCACTGCTGAGGTAAATAGTTATTAGCACTGCTGAGGTAAATCATTATTAGCACTGCTGAGGTAAATTATTAGCAATGCTGAGGTAAATCATTTTTAGCAATGCTGAGGTAAATTATTATGCAGACTCTGAGGTAAATTATTATTAGCAATATTGAGGTAAATTATTATTAGCAATGCTGAGGTAAATAATTATTAGCACTGCTGAGGTAAATAACTATTAGCAATGCTGAGGTAAATAATAATTTGCTCTGCTGAGGTAAATTATTATTAGCAATGCTGAGGTAAATAATTATTAGCAATGCTGAGGTAAATAATTATTAGCACTGCTAAGGTAAATAATTATTAGCAATGCTGAGGTAAATAATTATTAGCACTGCTTAGGTAAATAATTATTAGCAATGCTGAGGTAAATAATTATTAGCAATGCTGAGGTAAATAATTATTAGCACTGCTAAGGTAAATAATTATTAGCACTGCTTAGGTAAATAATTATTAGCAATGCTGAGGTAAATAATTATTAGCAATGCTGAGGTAAATAATTATTAGCACTGCTTAGGTAAATAATTATTAGCAATGCTGAGGTAAATAATTATTAGCACTGCTGAGTTAAATAATTATTAGCAATGCTGAGGTAAATAATTATTAGCACTGCTGAGGTAAATAATTATTAGCACTGCTTAGGTAAATCATTATTAGCACTGCTAAGGTAAATAATTATTAGCACTGCTTAGGTAAATAATTATTAGCAATGCTGAGGTAAATAATTATTAGCACTGCTGAGGTAAATAATTATTAGCACTGCTGAGGTAAGTTATTATTAGCATTTACACTGCCCGCTGCGTCCGCAAAGCAACCACCATTGTGGATGACCCCACCGACCCTTCACACAGACTGTTCTCCCTCCTGCCATCAGGAAGAAGGTACCGCAGCATCAGGTCCAACACGACCAGACTCTGCAATAACTTCTTCCCCCAAGCCATCAGACTGAAAGTAGGGTGTCGGATTAAAAAAAACTAGCTTTCTACAAAACCACCTTCTCCAGTTTTAACTGGATGCACAAGAAAATAGAAATGAAGCTCCAGTCACTGGTTAATCAGTATTCCTCCCTACAAATGAAGACACCATGAAGACTAAAGAAAGAACACTCCACACAGCTCCGAGAAATGGTTATTGGTGAGTGTGAGTCAGGGAATGGAGACAAAACAATTTCCAAGTCACTGAACTTCACCTGGAGTTCTGTTAAATCCATCATTCAGAAATGGAATATGACACATGTGTAAATCTGCCTAGAGCCGGCCAGTCATAGGTGTCTTGGTGGCCTTCCTCTCTAGCCTCCTTCTTGCACGGTCACTCAGTTTGTGAGGACAGCCCTGCTCTAGAAAGATTTACGTGTGCCATATTCCTTCCATTTCTAAATTTAATTTAATTTCTTTTGTAAATTATTGTGACAAAAAAAATAAAATGATGTTGACCATGAAAGCAATAAAAGGGGAAACCATCCAATGGACTGAATACTTTCATAGGCGCTGTAGGTCGTATATCACCTCCACATAAACAAGGGCACTATAGACTACTGTACTGTAAATCATCTGCAAACTGGTAAATCTGGTCTCTTCATTTCACTGTAATATAGAGAGACTATTCTCACAGGTCAGTACCAGTAATTACCATTCACAGTTTCTCACTTCCTGTTCTGTTTGAGTATTTAAGCTTCATCCAAAACTCTTTTCTAACATCCAGCAAAACAAACGCTGATCTTACATTCAAGTTTTTCTTTGATCTCTGTTTATGCTTTATGAAACTTTGTGTAATTAAATCTGACATATGAAAATATTTAAACCTGCACAAGCCTTCATTTTCTATCTTTCCTCTTTCTTAGAGTGTCAGAACTGTCTGTATTTAAATGTAAAGGTAAATATTCAGCAGTTCCTGATTGTCACTCTCCGGCCTACCTGTGATTAGTAGCTTAGTGTGTTAAAATTATTACCTGTCCACATCTTAACTCATTGAATTTATGCAGTATAACAAATATTAAATATTATTTTATTATTAAATAAGCAGGCATTAAATGTGGTATTCACTTTAATGTGGCTACAATGTAAGTTTCAGTCTTTACCAAAAACCTGCAGATCAGTGCCCTCTACTGGTCACGTGTCCGACATTCTTGATGAATTTAAAATTTTCAATAAATATTTCTTTATTATTTAATAAACGTCCCTTACCCCATAAGCAGTCAATCCCCCAGACATGTTTGATATCTGAAGGTGCTTATTATGAGGGGAATATAATGATAAAAATGTATAAATGTGAAATCTAAATATAAATTTTGTAACTTTTGTTGATGTAAATTCCCAATATAAAATATGATAAAAATATCAGTGTGTTTGATGTGGAACAGACTGTAACATATCTTATATTTATAAAACAATGAAATCTTTAGTTTATGGATTTTCCTCTTTTTCATTTTTAAACACATCGTTGATGAAATTTTTCTTTAGACAAGTTTTTTTTTAAAGAAGCTGCAGAAAGGTTTATTTACTTATTTGCAAGCTCTGTATTTCCTTCAGGTAATGCTAATCTGTAATATCACAATACGGGTAGTGTATCGAACACAACCTAAACCTTTATATTTCATCAATATTCATTATTTTTTCTTTAAAGTGGAGCTAAATTGTTAACTGTTAACACAAATTCAGAATGACTTCAGTGAAACACTTCCAGCAATAAAGGGGTTGGTTTTATCAACCGGAAGTTGATCCTCCATGTTTACAGTTGTCAGTGAACCGCCTATAAATATAAGTATATCTATAAAAAATATTCTGTTCTAATAATTCTAATATTTTAATCTTCATTTTTATTGATCAGTGACCACTAGATAATATCATATATGAATATTCTGTCCATTTACAATCACTTAGTATTCAGATCAACGACATGTGATCAGTCCTCGTGACCCAACTAGACTAGCATATGCGCTAACTAGCAGATGCGCTTGTCGGCTGGGTGACGTTTGATGGTGGAACGTTTATGACGTCATAGAGTGAGAGAGATTCCATGGTAACGAACAGAGCGGCGGAGCTTTTAAGGAGCAGACAGCAGCTGATCGAGTCTCAGAAGAGATGAGCGATCGCCAAAAGAAGAAGAAGAAGGAGGAAGTAAGAGAGGAGAAAGCCCTTCTGTCTCCCAGCAGACAGAACCAGAAGCACCTCGCCATGCTCAAGGTGGACCAGGTTCTTTTTTACCTGTTCTCTTAAACTTCTCCATTTACCTGTTTTTTCAGGTTCTTTCCAGAGCTTTTGGTAAATACATTTTGTGTAAGATGTGTGTATGGATATAGAGTCTAAATGAATGTCTGTCTTTTTGGGGGCAGAAAACATCTAAAACCTCTTTGGAACCACAGTCCGTGATGGAGGAAGTGGAGGAACCAGGAGAGGGCTTCATGGAGCTGCTCCACGAAAATGTAAGAAAGACAAAGGAGTTTCACTTCAGTAATGAACTATAAGGAGTCACTGGGTTTAATCCATCATGTCCTGAGTTGTGGAATTGCTCTACTATAAATCCTAAGACCTTTTATAAGACCAGCTTTGGCTCTTCACTGGGCCTTTGAGTCCTGACCAAAAGTTCTGAGATGTTAATAATTCTCACTCTTCTCTTCTCACATGTAGACGGAGTACAACATTGGAAACTACATCTCTGCAATGTTCCAGTATATTGTGGAGCACCCAATTGTCCAGTTCCTCATCCTGGTCATTGCACTCCTCAACTGCATCATCATCAGCGTCCAGACCAACTCGAGGATTGCCAAGGTGAGAACCCTAAATCTTGAAGTCACCAGATATTTTCAGACAGTTCGATCATGTTCCCTCTCCCACTGACTGACTAACCCTACAGTACAGTTCTGTGCTTCTGTCAGTGTGTTTTGTAGGACAGGTGATGTTTCTGGTACTTGTGTTTGAGTGTACTTTCAGAAACCCTGTATATTAAACTCCACTCTCTTTCTGACTGTAATTTCAGGACCATGAGACTGCATTCCTGATCTGGGAGTGGATCATCTTCACCGCTTTCATTTCAGAGATTGTTCTCAAGTTCACCTACGGTTTCAGGATTTTCTGGATGGTACTGTTTTTTTTTCTCAAAATGTTTACTTCTATTAATCCATATTTTCCTTGTAGAAGGTTGCTGTGTCTCATCAAGTCTTATTTGATCATTATTTCTTCTGTATCTGCAGAGTGGGTGGAATGTCCTGGATTTCTTGGTCAGTCTGGGTCTGATGGTGGGGTACAGATTCTTGCCCCCAAGCCAAAATAGGATCATCAGGTGAGGAAAATTACAGTGACGTGTTCCCACATTTTAAAACTCCTCAGGTTTTTCATCTAGATCAGTGTTCCTCATAAAAGGATGGAAAAGAGGAGAGTGATGGTGTATCTGTTCAGACTGAGCTCACAGTTTGTAACTGTTCAATATTTGTGCTTCTTTCTTTTCTCCTTTTCCAGAACGCTGCGACTCTTTCGGAGTGTAAGGCTGTTTGCTTTTTCCGAGGGATTTTCCAGAGCACTCAACAGCATCGCCCGTTCCATGTCTGCACTGCTGAACATCTTCATCCTCATCATGTGCTTCATGGTGGTATGTGCTCTTCCACAATTCGTATTTGTATGATAAAATCTCAGAAACGATCCAAAAGATAAGGTCTCTGTACTTGTGTTTTGTTCATGGTGAAATGCTGTACGCTGTGTCTGAAATGCTCTGTTATTGATTGTGCTCTAGATGTTTGGCCTGTGTGGAGTGATGCTGTTTGGGGATGAAGTTCCATCGGCTTTTGGAGACTTCCCTACAGCCCTGTACACTCTGTTCATCTGCATCACCCAGAATGGCTGGTTTAAAATCTACTATGGATTTAAGGGGTAAGCAGCTCTTGTCTGGATCTCTGACTATAACTAAATAAGTAAAAGTGTCAGTTCTGAAACACAACACTAGGTGAACATATGCGAGTGCAGTAAACTTCAGTGTACGTCCATCTGTTTTGGCACGTTTGTATTTGGTGAAGATTCATATTTTATAGCCACTCTACTGACAGTTTTGTCTAATTTAATATTCTGTCCATTTCAGTGTGGATGAAGCACTTCGCTATGCTGCGTTGGTGTACTTCTTCATCTTCATCTTCAGCTGTGGGTTCATCTTCCTTAACTTTTTTAGTTCTGTGATTATCACCAATCAAGAACTAGCTGTGGAAACGGATTCCACTAAGGTAAGCCTGCTTTACATCCTAGCTTCACCTCCTGAGAACAACAGCGTGCAAATACCCAGTTTAACCCCCTACTCTACCTGAACATATTAATATTGTCTGCATGTAAGTCATGATTTTCCTCTTATTTTATTCCAACTAAAACTTTTGTCTTAATAACAGTCAGAAGAAGATGAATCCCAGAAGGATCTGGTACATGTGGATGAAGTGGTCGCAAAAACCAGCATGACCCAGCGCCAGACACCGTGGCACGACAGCTGCCTGACGAACCTGACTCTGGAGAACTTTGAGAATCTCGTCCTGTTAAGAGAAGCCATCGACAGGAATGAGAAAGAGTTCCAGGAGATTCGTCAGAAGTTGATAAAGTAAGGTTCAACAGCACAGCTGATAAACACCTTATTTTACTTTCAGTCTGTCAACGGCTATTATGAAAAGGTCCGCCTGGACCGTAGAATGATGAACTGCTCTGACTGTAAATGTGTTCATCCAGGATTGTGGAAGAGGTCCGAAACCTGCCCGTCAATAAAGAGCGGGAGCTCCAGGCCCAGAGGGAAAAAGAGATGGCTACCACCTTGACGGACAACTTGTTGGGTGATGACATCGCCTCTGGCCAGGCTGGAGATATTCTGTCCACTTTCATCGCTCTGGAAGAGGTGAAGAAATACTGTTACTGAGCACAAACACTTGAAGCACCGTAATCAGATGAGAAGTGTATCTTGTTCCTCTAGAAATAAGACTTCTATTTACTCTGAGCTTTCTTCTCTGTTTCAGGCCAACCTTCTGGATTCACGGACAACAACTGACGTGTTTGGTGAAGGTTTGGTGCAGGAAGGGATTCGCAGGCTGGCCAGAGAAGCTGTGACCGATTCCCTGTTGCGCAGCAAGTCTTCAGTAATGTCCGTGACCCATAGTAATTAAGTCATGCTGAAGCATTGACTATTGATCCTTGGTGGGATGTTATTGGACTTCTGTGCTAGTCACAGTTTGTCCATAACAAACAGCACGTTCAAACACAAGGTTGCTTATAAGTGTACTTGGTACAAGAGCACCTTGGGTCAGAGGTAAGTTACCGACATTGAGGTCTTGTCGTCTGACCTGTGGCTGCGTGTTTCGGATGCATTGGTAAAGAGAGGTGCTGAGCTGTGAGCTGATCACCATCTGATGAGTTGAATCAGGTGGCAGCTAAACCTGCCAGACAAACCTGACAGGCCCAAACGAGTAGTCTGTGTCTGCCAGGGAAAGCTGGCAGAGGACTCTGATTTTCATCTCCGAACTCTCATCTCCAAGGGAGCTTCTCACATGTTCTGGAGGAGGTTGGAGACACTGATTCAGAATTGACCTTGTTGAAGACCTCAGTTGTGGAAGCAACTGTTCATAGCTGTTGCCAAAACCTTGTCCGTGCCTGTTATGATGGCAACCAAAGAACCTGTTGGTGAACACCAGCAGTGAGGGAGGCTGTCAAGCGGAAGAAGGAGAATCGGGGCACTCTTGATTCCGCTGATTGGCACAGACAAGTAAATAAGGTAGCAGCTTTGGCAGTGGCAGAAGCGAAATCCAGGGCATGTGAGGAGTCTGTAGAGTTAATGGAGACTGATTTTCAGGTGTCTTCAAAGATGTTCTGGAAAAGGCTCCAACAACTCAGAAGGGGGAGGAGGGACATTGCCCAAACTGTGCTCAATAAGGGTGATGAAGCTCTGAACTCAGCTGAGGATATTGTTGGGCACCAGAAGGAACACTTTGAGAAGCTCCTAAAGCCGAGGAACATGCCTTCTAGCCTGAAGGTTGAGCTGGAGACTTCCAGGGAGGCAGAATTCGTCTGTGGCCAAAGTCACTGATGTAGTGAAAAAGCTTCACAGTGACAAGGCACTAGAGTGGATGAGATTCGCCTGGAATTGCTGAAAGCTCTTGCATGGACCTCGGAAAGCTCTCAATTTACCAGCTGAACTACATCCCCACCCTGGTCACGGACACAAGCGGTTGAAATGAGGTTATGTCCTCTGTTATCTGGGAGAGTCTCAGAGTAGAGCCGCTGCTCCTTCTCATTGAGAGGAGCCAGCTGAGGTTGTTGGGGCGTCTGATAAGGATGTCCCCCCAGTTGCCTCCTGTTGGAGATGTACTGGGCACAGCCAGCTGGGAGGAGACCCCGAGGTAAACCTTGGACTTGCTGGAAGTATTATATCTCCTGGCTGGCCTGGGAGCGCCTTGGGATGCTGGAGACAGGGATGCCTGGGTTTCTGTGCTTCCCCCATTGCCACTGCAGGCCCTGAGCTGAATGAAGTGGATAAGAATATGAAAAAAGACGATTAGGCATTCCACAACATCTTCTGGGTGAAACTGGTTGTTAGGTAACATTAAGTAAAGTCCAGCGGTAAGATGAGGTAAGTTTGTGTTTTTTTTATTTCTCTTGGCTCTGATTTAAACTCCTGCAGCCGTGTTTGAATCAGCTGGAGATGTTTAATGATCTTTTTGGAGTCAGTTTAGGTTTTTGATTCTTTATTGTTGAGATTTTAATACAAAGTTGTTCTGGTGATTTTTTTTCAGGGTGAAGATCTGAAGGCCACTAGTGCCATGGAGATAACAGCTGCTTGAGACCTGGTTTATTAATTTCTAACTGGTTTTGATCAGAGGAGGATGGGTCTCCCCTTGTGAGTCTTGGTTCCTCCCAAGGTTTCTTCCTCCAGCTTTGAGGGAGTTTTTTCCTTGCCACTGTCGCCTTTGGCTTGCTCACTGGGGGGTTTTATCTTCTATGTTTTGTTTCTTTTTACTTTTTTCTATCTGTACTTTTATTTGTTCATTTTTTTAAACTGGTGTCTCTTTGAATGACCTTCAATCAAAGAACTGGTAAGTAATACTTTTTAAAGACATTTTTAAAAATCTGTATTGTATTCTGAAATATTTTATTAAGAAATAAAAATATATTAATATTAAGAAATAGCCAGTTGTTTATATTGTCAGGAAATTGAAAAGAGCCTGGTAAACTAATTACAGACCAGTGGGTCTAAAATGATCACTGATAGCAGCTGTATGGAGCTCATCATTTCTTCATTAATATTCTGTGTCTTTATTTTATGCCCTGTTATAAACAGGAGGACAGAGGTACATCTGGCAGCTGGTGTGAAAGATGAAGAACATAGCGAGAGAGAGAGAGAGACGCAGCAGAAAGATGATGGTGATCAGGTGATGGAGAGAGGTTGAGCAGGCGAGGATGGAAAGGGAAGGGTGAGGAAGGAGAAATTAGAGGAATTTGGTGTAAAGAAGAGAATAGTACAAATAAACAGTGAAAAGAAAAAACTACAAAGCCTTGTCATTACTGCACTCTGTGAGAAAGGTGGAAAGTGTCACAAGCTCCTCCAAAATCCTCTCTAACCATGTTTAGACACAGTGGTGCTCAGTTCTGGAGATCTATGAGAGTTCATATCCAACACATGGTTCTAATACTCTGATACCCCTGAAGGTCTTCATGACCTGTTTCTGGTGTGTTAGATTAGGACTGGAGATAAACTCATCAGGGTCAGGATTGGACACCCTTGTTCTAACAGCAACTTCTGTCTCAGGTAAACTGTTGTCATGAAGTCTGCTAAATGTCACTTATACCTCCACATTAATTATGGCCGTGTACGTTATGTGGTCTACATGTGTTTACAGTAGAAGTCTTAGTAAGTGTGTAGAATTTAGAATTAAGAAAAAGCACAGGCTTTCCTGAGGGTTGATTTATGTCTCCCTGTTTTCAGGAAACAGTGCCTTCATAAATGTTAGTCAGTTGTGCACGCTAGCTATTGTTTCTCCCATTCTGGTTCTGCCAATTAACCCACACGTTTGTAGCTCCTAGAAATGCTCCTGACACTCGGAGGGTACTTAACCCATGTCTCCAACAATACATGCGAAGCCAGCCCCCGCAAACATGCTGAACCGCAGCTCCACTGCACCAGCTAACAGAACTATGCCTGCCAACATCACTTAGGAGTGATAAGAGGAAAGAGCACGGCCAATTGTGCTCACGAGTCATAGTAAAAAGAACTGAATTCTAAAATAAGACCTGAAATCTAGACTGTTATTATGTGTGTAAATCGAAAACTCAAAAGGAGCATTAAAAAAAAAAAATCACTTTTTTCTCTTTTACTTTTTTTTTTTTACACTCTGTCCTTCTTCTACATAGCCTGGTGTGTGTGTGTGTGTGTGTTTGCATGTGGTTACATTTCAAGCACTGAAAACCTGTCAATTCAATTCAAATTTGGGGGGTAATATAGGGGGACAGGATCCAAAGTGTAGGCAAGGGCAACCGACCACAAATGGACTCGGATCAGCAGCAAGCAGACAGCAGAGGGCAGTTCAGCACACAGGGGAGAGAAAACAAAGGAGAAAATGATGATGTGTTTAGGAGTTTGAATAGACTGATGTGCAGCCTGTAAAGGAAGTAGATTAGAGAGACTGCAGCACTGATCAGGGACCTGTGAACAGAGAGCTGTACAGTCCAAATGTGTTAGTATTCTTACAAGCTCCATCAGCAAGGATAACAGTACAGTGCATTAATGGATTATCTGAGTCCCGTATTGAGTATTGTGGGGCCAAAACATTTATTTTATAATCAATGCAGAATTTAACTGGTAACCAGTGCAGGGACGAGAGAATAGGACACAGCTTCTCTGTGTCATGTAAGGAGAGTACATTACGCAGATTGGCAATATTACGTAGGTGGAAGAAGGCCATTTTAACTATGTAACAGATGTGTGCATCAAATGAGAAGCCAGAGTCAAAACAACTCCTGGGTTTTTTACAGTGCTGCTGGTTATGACTGAGAATCCATTTAATTTTACAGTAATATTTGCAATTTTTGGATTTATTCATATTTGGATCAATTAGTAAAACCTATGTTTTTTTCTGGATTAAGCAAAAACAAGTTGTGAGCCATTCAGTTCTTGTCCAGTTTATGTCTGCTCCAACATTCCTGCACATTTTAGTCTCTGTCTTGTGGAAAGCTTTCTATCCTACCTGCAAATTAGGATGGATAAGTGAACAGATTTGCCAGTATTGCTCTGCATCACAGCTGATCAAGATGGAGAGAAGAGTCTCTGCTTAAAGGGGCTTGGAAATCACTTTTTAAGAGAAAGACGTTTGGGGAGATGATGAAGAGAACGATCTTTCAGAATTTGAAGATCACATTTTTGTTGATTCAGGAGGAGGATGCTGGTGCCCTCTCAGCCCAACCCTCAGAACAACCATCTGCAGAACCTGAAGTAGGTGTAAGATGCTGTGCATGTGGTGTACGTCTGTAGCAGCAGAAAGACTCAGTCTACCTGCATCAAGTGCAGGAAATACATCTGCAGCTCACACACAGTACAACTCTGCCCCTCATGTGTTCTGTAGGCTGGCATGAACTGACTGTGTGTTCAGTGAGGCTGATGTGCTGATGTGGCTCTATTGGGTTAAAAAGCCAGTAATGCAGAGTGTCCAACCAGACCTACAGACATTGGCCGAGTAACACAAACACAAACAGCACAAGACTTCAGTCCATTTTGTAGCATTTTGTACTTTTATACTTGAGTAAAAAAATGTAAATCGTACTTCAGCTTTATTAGGAGCACCTGTACACCACTTCCATCCTGCAGTGATCTACTCAGCCAGTAGGTGGCAGCAGTGCAATAATGCCCATCATGCCCCAGCGTCTGTTCAAAAGCTTGAGCAGCTAATGCTGTCAGACACTCAACAGACAAGGTAATGCAGCTCAGAGCTGTGTGTGCTTTAGTTAAGGCCTTTTATAAGCGGATAACTTACCAACACACACATGAGAACAGTAAAGAAAAGGCATCAGTAGCGTTAGCATAGGCTGTATTTCTGCTAGCTAGTGAAAGAGGCTCTGATAACACAAGCTTGTAAAATGAGCGTCGCGAGCTCGCCAATATAGCAGTAACCTCCTCATTAAAAAGCCTGGCTTCTCCAACTAACATGAGCTGATGATGCAAAGATGACATCACTATTTCACATGTAGTTTTATTCAGCAAAGAGAATAGTTCATACATGTGAGTGACAGCAATATTACTAGTATAATAATCTTCTTCTTATTATTAACTAGTAAAATGATTAGACAAGCAGAGGTAAAACTAGTCTAGAAACGCCCTGTATTGGATGATAACTATAAATAATACTACACTCCCATGAGGAGAACTTTGGAGATGATTTAATGAACACAGTGATGAAAAACCACAACTTTCTATAGGAATGTTATTAGTATTTATTTTAATATTAATGTTTTACTGAGGAAATAAACACTTGCTCAGAAAAGCCGCTTTTTAACTCTTAATTATCACAGATATCTAAAACATCTGCACAGAGCTGTATAGTTTTATATATTTTTAAATTATTTAATTTTTGTCACCTTGCAGTTACTTCTCTATCTAGATCAACATCATGAACTGAGCGGTGGAGCTTTTAAGGAGCAGACAGCAGCTGATCGAGTCTCAGACAGACGTGTTTCTGATGGAGGAGCTTCTTTAACCGCTCCGTTAGAAGAGATGACCGATCATCAGAGGAAGAAGGAAGAAGAAAGAGAGGAGAAAGCCCTTCTGTCTCCTAGCATGAGAACCTGAGGTGGCTTGTAATTAATGCTCACTCTTCTCTTCTCACATGTAGACTGAGTACAGCATTGGAAACTACCTCACTGCAATGTTCCAGTATATTGTGGAGCATCCCATTCTCCAGTTCCTCATCATGGTCATTGCTCTGGTTAACTGTGTCATCATCAGCGCCAAGACCATCTCAAGAATTGCCAAGGTGAGAACACTAAATCTTAACGCCACCAGATATTTTCAGACAGTCCGATCATGTTGCCTCTCCCACTGATTGACTAACTCTACAGCACAGCTCTGTGCTTCTATCAGTGTGTTTTGTAGGTGATGACGGGTGATGTTTCTGAGACTTTCAGAAACCCTGTATATTAAACTCCACTCTCTTTCTCACTGTAATTTCAGGACCATGAGACTGCATTCCTGATCTGGGAGCGGATCATCTTCACCGCTTTTATTTCAGAGATTGTTCTCAAATTGACCTGCGGTTTCAGTATTTTTTTGGTGGCATTGTTTTTTACAGTTTTCTCCTGGAACCTCCTCAAAATGTTTACTCCTATTAATCCATATTTTCCTTGTAGAAGGTTGCTGTGTCTCATCAAGTCTTATTTGATCTTTACTTCTTCTGTATCTGCAGAGCGGGTGGAATGTCCTGGATTTCTTGATCAATCTGGCTCTTAGATTGATCAAGGGTACAGATTCTTGCCCCCAAGCCAAAATAGGGTCATCAGGTGAGGAAAATTACAGTGACGTGTTCCCACATTTTAAGATCTCATCAGGTTTTTCATCTAGATCAATGGTCCTCATAAAGAAATGGACAAGAGGAGAGTGATGATGTATCTGTTTAGACCGAGTTTACAATTCTTAACTGTTCAATATTTGTGCTTCTTTCTTTTCTCCTTTTCCAGAATGCTGCGACTCTTTCGGCGTGTCAGGCTGTTTGCTTTCTTCTAGGGATTTTCCAGAGCACTCAACAGCATCTCCCGCTCCTTCTCTTGGGCATGGTGTAATGCTCTACGCTGTGTGTGAACAGCTTTGTCTTTAAATGTGCTCTAGATGTTTGGCCTGTGTGGAGTGATGCTGTTTGAGGATGATGTTCCATTTGCTTTTGGAGACTTCCCTACAGCCCTGTACACTCTGTTCATCTGCATCACCCATGGCTGGTTTAAAATCTACTATGGTTTTAAGGGGTAAGCAGCTCTTGTCTGGATCTCTGACTTTAACTAAATGAGTAAAAGTGTCAGTTCTGAAAGAGAACACTAGGTGAACATATGTGAGTGCAGTAAACTTCAGTGTACGTCCATCTGTTTTGGCACGTTTGTATTTGGTGAAGAGTCATATTTTATAGCCGCTCTACTGACAGTTTTGTCTAATTTAATATTTAATATTTCAGTGTGGATGAAGCTCTTCGCTATGCTGCATTGGTGTACTTCTTCATCTTCAGCTGTGGGTTCATCTTCCTGAACATTTTTAGTTCTGTGATTATCATGAATCAAGAACTAGCTGTGGAAGCAGATTCCACTAAGGTAAGCCTGCTTTACATCCTAGCTTCACCTCCTGAGAACAACAGTGTGCAAATACCCAGTTTAACCCCCTACTTAAAGATACGCAAGATGAACATATTAATATTGTCTGCATATAAGTCATTTTTCTTTCTCTATATTTATTCAAACTGAATTATTTTTGTCACAATAACAGTCAGAAGAAGATGAATCCCAGAAGGATCTGGTACATGTGGAGGAAATAGTCGCATAAACCAGCATGACCCAGCGCCAGACACAGTCTCATGACAGGTGTCTCACGAACCTGACTTTTGACAAAATCTGGTCCTGTTAAGTTTGGCCATTGACCGGAATGAGTTCCAGGAGATTCGCCAGAAGTTGATGAAGTATGGGTCAACAGCACAGCTAATAAACACCTTATTTTACTTTCAGTCTGTCAACGGCTATTATGAAAAGGTCCGCCTGGACCGTAGAATGATGCACTGCTCTGACTGTAAATGTGTTCATCCAGGATTGTGGATGAGGTCCGAAACCTGCCCATCAATAAAGAGCGGGAGCTCCAGGCCCAGACGGAGAAAGAGATGGCCACCACCTTGACGGACAACTTGTTGGGTGATGACATCGCCTCTGGCCATGATATTCTGTCTACTTTCACCGCTCTGGAAGAGGTGAAGAAATACTGTTACTTAGCACAAACACTTGAAGCACTGTAATCAGATGAGAAGTGTATCTTGTTCCTCTAGAAATAAGACTTCTATTTACTCTGAGCTTTCTTCTCTGTTTCAGGCCAACCTTCTGTTTTCTATCAACCTTTTATTTTATATTCCTGTTAAAAACAGAAGGACAGAGGTGGACATCTGGCAACTGGTCTAAAAGATGAATAGTGAGAGATAGATATAGAGATAGAGATGCAGCAGAAAGATGATGGAGAGAGGTTAAGCAGTCGAGGATGGAAAGAGAAGGGCGAGGAAGGAGAAATAGGTGGAATTTGACCTGATGGAAAGAAGATTGATGTTCAGATAAACAGTTAAAAGAAAAAAACTACACAGCCTCGTCATTACTGCACTTTGTGACAACGCTGGGGTGTGTGGATATTGTAAGATTACTGTGGATATAAGTGTAAATATTGTTCAAAATAAATATATTTGATAACCGCCTTTTCTATCTTGTTTGCTTAATTTGGTATCAGCTAGCTAGCTGAGACTTTGTAAAACGCGTAGCTAGTCGCTAATAAGCTAGCATGTTAGCGAGCTAGCTGAATATTCAGAATTAACCAGCTAACGTTTTAAAGAGGGTCAAATATTGTGTTATGTGCTAAATATGAGATACATGGTCATAAATGTAATAAACTGCATTATGGACAGTTTACTTAGCTAGTGAAGTTATAATCAAACTCAAAAATACTGAATAACATGAAGTTACTTCAGAGAAGACGGCTATGAAGCTAGCACTAGCTAGCTAACTTACTGTTAGCTATGTTGATGGTTTCAGGGCAGCTTGGTGAAACTACTTACTGAAATGTATTATTAATAAGAAAATTAGGAGTGATATTTCATGAACTTGTCCCTCAGTAGATGATGAGTTAGCACTAATGTTATATTAATTGGGGTTTTGGGTGTTTTTTCATTCATTTAATGTAATGTTTAGCTTCTACAGTCTCCACTCACTCTGTGTAGGATTTGTACAGTAGGGGTTGGCTCTGTTCTCTTGTCTGCACTCATATTAACGGCCTGTGCTCCACCCATAACTTCATTACTTTAATGCTTTTTGTAGACCCACATGATATAAATTATGTAATTTACAAAAATCTAATTTATCCTGTGTGTTTTTTCTTTATTTTGGTTAGTTTGGAGGTGAGTGAGTGAGACTGTGGAATAGTTTAATTTTAAACTTATTATTAGCACTGCTGAGATAAATAATTATTAGCACTGCTGAGGTAAATTATTATTAGCACTGCTGAGGTAAATAATTATTAGCAATACTGAGATAAATTATTATTAGCACTGCTGAGGTAAATTATTATTAGCACTGCTGAGGTAAATAATTATTAGCAATGCAGAGGTAAATAATTATTAGCACTACTGAGATAAATAATTATTAGCACTGCTGAGATAAATTATTATTAGCACTACTGAGGTAAATTATTATTAGCAATATTGAGGTAAATTATTATTAGCAATGCTGAGATGGAATTATTATTAGCACTGCTGAGGTAAATAATTATTAGCACTGCTGAGGTAAATAATTATTAGTACTGCTGAGGTAAATTATTATGCAGACTCTGAGGTAAATAATTATTAGCACTGCTGAGGTAAATAATTATTAGTACTGCTGAGGTAAATTATTATTAGCACTGCTGAGGTAAATAATTATTAGTACTGCTGAGGTAAATTATTATGCAGACTCTGAGGTAAATAATTATTAGCACTGCTGAGGTAAATAATTATTAGTACTGCTGAGGTAAATTATTATGCAGACTCTGAGGTAAATTATTATTAGCACTGCTGAGGTAAATAATTATTAGTACTGCTGAGGTAAATTATTATGCAGACTCTGAGGTAAATTATTATTAGCACTGCTGAGATGAAATTATTATTAGCACTGCTGAGGTAAATAATTATTAGCACTGCTGAGGTAAATTATTATTAGCACTACTGAGGTAAATTATTATTAGCAATGCTGAGGTAAATAATTATTAGAACTGATGAGTGCTGAGGTAAATAATTATTAGCAATGCTGAGGTAAATAATTATTAGTACTGCTGAGGTAAATTATTATGCAGACTCTGAGGTAAATAATTATTAGCGCTGCTGAGGTAAATAATTATTAGTAGTGCTGACGTAAATTATTATGCAGACTCTGAGGTAAATTATTATGCATACTCTGAGGTAAACTATTATTAGCAATGCTGAGATGAAATTACTATTTGCACTGCTGAGGTAAATTATTATTAGCACTGCTGAGATGAAATTATTATTAGCAATGCTGAGATGAAATTATTATTAGGACTGCTGTGTGCTGAGGTAAATTATTATTAGCACTGCTGAGATTAAATTATTATTAGCACTAGCCGAGTGCTGAGGTAAATTATTATTAGCACTAGCCGAGTGCTGAGGTAAATTATTATTAGCACTGCTGAGTGCTGAGTTCAATAATTATTAGCACTGCTGAGTTCAATAATTATTAGCACTGCTGAGGTAAATAGTTATTAGCACTGCTGAGGTAAATCATTATTAGCACTGCTGAGGTAAATTATTAGCAATGCTGAGGTAAATCATTTTTAGCAATGCTGAGGTAAATTATTATGCAGACTCTGAGGTAAATTATTATTAGCAATATTGAGGTAAATTATTATTAGCAATGCTGAGGTAAATAATTATTAGCACTGCTGAGGTAAATAACTATTAGCAATGCTGAGGTAAATAATAATTTGCTCTGCTGAGGTAAATTATTATTAGCAATGCTGAGGTAAATAATTATTAGCAATGCTGAGGTAAATAATTATTAGCACTGCTAAGGTAAATAATTATTAGCAATGCTGAGGTAAATAATTATTAGCACTGCTTAGGTAAATAATTATTAGCAATGCTGAGGTAAATAATTATTAGCAATGCTGAGGTAAATAATTATTAGCACTGCTAAGGTAAATAATTATTAGCACTGCTTAGGTAAATAATTATTAGCAATGCTGAGGTAAATAATTATTAGCAATGCTGAGGTAAATAATTATTAGCACTGCTTAGGTAAATAATTATTAGCAATGCTGAGGTAAATAATTATTAGCACTGCTGAGTTAAATAATTATTAGCAATGCTGAGGTAAATAATTATTAGCACTGCTGAGGTAAATAATTATTAGCACTGCTTAGGTAAATCATTATTAGCACTGCTAAGGTAAATAATTATTAGCACTGCTTAGGTAAATAATTATTAGCAATGCTGAGGTAAATAATTATTAGCACTGCTGAGGTAAATAATTATTAGCACTGCTGAGGTAAGTTATTATTAGCATTTACACTGCCCGCTGCGTCCGCAAAGCAACCACCATTGTGGATGACCCCACCGACCCTTCACACAGACTGTTCTCCCTCCTGCCATCAGGAAGAAGGTACCGCAGCATCAGGTCCAACACGACCAGACTCTGCAATAACTTCTTCCCCCAAGCCATCAGACTGAAAGTAGGGTGTCGGATTAAAAAAAACTAGCTTTCTACAAAACCACCTTCTCCAGTTTTAACTGGATGCACAAGAAAATAGAAATGAAGCTCCAGTCACTGGTTAATCAGTATTCCTCCCTACAAATGAAGACACCATGAAGACTAAAGAAAGAACACTCCACACAGCTCCGAGAAATGGTTATTGGTGAGTGTGAGTCAGGGAATGGAGACAAAACAATTTCCAAGTCACTGAACTTCACCTGGAGTTCTGTTAAATCCATCATTCAGAAATGGAATATGACACATGTGTAAATCTGCCTAGAGCCGGCCAGTCATAGGTGTCTTGGTGGCCTTCCTCTCTAGCCTCCTTCTTGCACGGTCACTCAGTTTGTGAGGACAGCCCTGCTCTAGAAAGATTTACGTGTGCCATATTCCTTCCATTTCTAAATTTAATTTAATTTCTTTTGTAAATTATTGTGACAAAAAAAATAAAATGATGTTGACCATGAAAGCAATAAAAGGGGAAACCATCCAATGGACTGAATACTTTCATAGGCGCTGTAGGTCGTATATCACCTCCACATAAACAAGGGCACTATAGACTACTGTACTGTAAATCATCTGCAAACTGGTAAATCTGGTCTCTTCATTTCACTGTAATATAGAGAGACTATTCTCACAGGTCAGTACCAGTAATTACCATTCACAGTTTCTCACTTCCTGTTCTGTTTGAGTATTTAAGCTTCATCCAAAACTCTTTTCTAACATCCAGCAAAACAAACGCTGATCTTACATTCAAGTTTTTCTTTGATCTCTGTTTATGCTTTATGAAACTTTGTGTAATTAAATCTGACATATGAAAATATTTAAACCTGCACAAGCCTTCATTTTCTATCTTTCCTCTTTCTTAGAGTGTCAGAACTGTCTGTATTTAAATGTAAAGGTAAATATTCAGCAGTTCCTGATTGTCACTCTCCGGCCTACCTGTGATTAGTAGCTTAGTGTGTTAAAATTATTACCTGTCCACATCTTAACTCATTGAATTTATGCAGTATAACAAATATTAAATATTATTTTATTATTAAATAAGCAGGCATTAAATGTGGTATTCACTTTAATGTGGCTACAATGTAAGTTTCAGTCTTTACCAAAAACCTGCAGATCAGTGCCCTCTACTGGTCACGTGTCCGACATTCTTGATGAATTTAAAATTTTCAATAAATATTTCTTTATTATTTAATAAACGTCCCTTACCCCATAAGCAGTCAATCCCCCAGACATGTTTGATATCTGAAGGTGCTTATTATGAGGGGAATATAATGATAAAAATGTATAAATGTGAAATCTAAATATAAATTTTGTAACTTTTGTTGATGTAAATTCCCAATATAAAATATGATAAAAATATCAGTGTGTTTGATGTGGAACAGACTGTAACATATCTTATATTTATAAAACAATGAAATCTTTAGTTTATGGATTTTCCTCTTTTTCATTTTTAAACACATCGTTGATGAAATTTTTCTTTAGACAAGTTTTTTTTTAAAGAAGCTGCAGAAAGGTTTATTTACTTATTTGCAAGCTCTGTATTTCCTTCAGGTAATGCTAATCTGTAATATCACAATACGGGTAGTGTATCGAACACAACCTAAACCTTTATATTTCATCAATATTCATTATTTTTTCTTTAAAGTGGAGCTAAATTGTTAACTGTTAACACAAATTCAGAATGACTTCAGTGAAACACTTCCAGCAATAAAGGGGTTGGTTTTATCAACCGGAAGTTGATCCTCCATGTTTACAGTTGTCAGTGAACCGCCTATAAATATAAGTATATCTATAAAAAATATTCTGTTCTAATAATTCTAATATTTTAATCTTCATTTTTATTGATCAGTGACCACTAGATAATATCATATATGAATATTCTGTCCATTTACAATCACTTAGTATTCAGATCAACGACATGTGATCAGTCCTCGTGACCCAACTAGACTAGCATATGCGCTAACTAGCAGATGCGCTTGTCGGCTGGGTGACGTTTGATGGTGGAACGTTTATGACGTCATAGAGTGAGAGAGATTCCATGGTAACGAACAGAGCGGCGGAGCTTTTAAGGAGCAGACAGCAGCTGATCGAGTCTCAGAAGAGATGAGCGATCGCCAAAAGAAGAAGAAGAAGGAGGAAGTAAGAGAGGAGAAAGCCCTTCTGTCTCCCAGCAGACAGAACCAGAAGCACCTCGCCATGCTCAAGGTGGACCAGGTTCTTTTTTACCTGTTCTCTTAAACTTCTCCATTTACCTGTTTTTTCAGGTTCTTTCCAGAGCTTTTGGTAAATACATTTTGTGTAAGATGTGTGTATGGATATAGAGTCTAAATGAATGTCTGTCTTTTTGGGGGCAGAAAACATCTAAAACCTCTTTGGAACCACAGTCCGTGATGGAGGAAGTGGAGGAACCAGGAGAGGGCTTCATGGAGCTGCTCCACGAAAATGTAAGAAAGACAAAGGAGTTTCACTTCAGTAATGAACTATAAGGAGTCACTGGGTTTAATCCATCATGTCCTGAGTTGTGGAATTGCTCTACTATAAATCCTAAGACCTTTTATAAGACCAGCTTTGGCTCTTCACTGGGCCTTTGAGTCCTGACCAAAAGTTCTGAGATGTTAATAATTCTCACTCTTCTCTTCTCACATGTAGACGGAGTACAACATTGGAAACTACATCTCTGCAATGTTCCAGTATATTGTGGAGCACCCAATTGTCCAGTTCCTCATCCTGGTCATTGCACTCCTCAACTGCATCATCATCAGCGTCCAGACCAACTCGAGGATTGCCAAGGTGAGAACCCTAAATCTTGAAGTCACCAGATATTTTCAGACAGTTCGATCATGTTCCCTCTCCCACTGACTGACTAACCCTACAGTACAGTTCTGTGCTTCTGTCAGTGTGTTTTGTAGGACAGGTGATGTTTCTGGTACTTGTGTTTGAGTGTACTTTCAGAAACCCTGTATATTAAACTCCACTCTCTTTCTGACTGTAATTTCAGGACCATGAGACTGCATTCCTGATCTGGGAGTGGATCATCTTCACCGCTTTCATTTCAGAGATTGTTCTCAAGTTCACCTACGGTTTCAGGATTTTCTGGATGGTACTGTTTTTTTTTCTCAAAATGTTTACTTCTATTAATCCATATTTTCCTTGTAGAAGGTTGCTGTGTCTCATCAAGTCTTATTTGATCATTATTTCTTCTGTATCTGCAGAGTGGGTGGAATGTCCTGGATTTCTTGGTCAGTCTGGGTCTGATGGTGGGGTACAGATTCTTGCCCCCAAGCCAAAATAGGATCATCAGGTGAGGAAAATTACAGTGACGTGTTCCCACATTTTAAAACTCCTCAGGTTTTTCATCTAGATCAGTGTTCCTCATAAAAGGATGGAAAAGAGGAGAGTGATGGTGTATCTGTTCAGACTGAGCTCACAGTTTGTAACTGTTCAATATTTGTGCTTCTTTCTTTTCTCCTTTTCCAGAACGCTGCGACTCTTTCGGAGTGTAAGGCTGTTTGCTTTTTCCGAGGGATTTTCCAGAGCACTCAACAGCATCGCCCGTTCCATGTCTGCACTGCTGAACATCTTCATCCTCATCATGTGCTTCATGGTGGTATGTGCTCTTCCACAATTCGTATTTGTATGATAAAATCTCAGAAACGATCCAAAAGATAAGGTCTCTGTACTTGTGTTTTGTTCATGGTGAAATGCTGTACGCTGTGTCTGAAATGCTCTGTTATTGATTGTGCTCTAGATGTTTGGCCTGTGTGGAGTGATGCTGTTTGGGGATGAAGTTCCATCGGCTTTTGGAGACTTCCCTACAGCCCTGTACACTCTGTTCATCTGCATCACCCAGAATGGCTGGTTTAAAATCTACTATGGATTTAAGGGGTAAGCAGCTCTTGTCTGGATCTCTGACTATAACTAAATAAGTAAAAGTGTCAGTTCTGAAACACAACACTAGGTGAACATATGCGAGTGCAGTAAACTTCAGTGTACGTCCATCTGTTTTGGCACGTTTGTATTTGGTGAAGATTCATATTTTATAGCCACTCTACTGACAGTTTTGTCTAATTTAATATTCTGTCCATTTCAGTGTGGATGAAGCACTTCGCTATGCTGCGTTGGTGTACTTCTTCATCTTCATCTTCAGCTGTGGGTTCATCTTCCTTAACTTTTTTAGTTCTGTGATTATCACCAATCAAGAACTAGCTGTGGAAACGGATTCCACTAAGGTAAGCCTGCTTTACATCCTAGCTTCACCTCCTGAGAACAACAGCGTGCAAATACCCAGTTTAACCCCCTACTCTACCTGAACATATTAATATTGTCTGCATGTAAGTCATGATTTTCCTCTTATTTTATTCCAACTAAAACTTTTGTCTTAATAACAGTCAGAAGAAGATGAATCCCAGAAGGATCTGGTACATGTGGATGAAGTGGTCGCAAAAACCAGCATGACCCAGCGCCAGACACCGTGGCACGACAGCTGCCTGACGAACCTGACTCTGGAGAACTTTGAGAATCTCGTCCTGTTAAGAGAAGCCATCGACAGGAATGAGAAAGAGTTCCAGGAGATTCGTCAGAAGTTGATAAAGTAAGGTTCAACAGCACAGCTGATAAACACCTTATTTTACTTTCAGTCTGTCAACGGCTATTATGAAAAGGTCCGCCTGGACCGTAGAATGATGAACTGCTCTGACTGTAAATGTGTTCATCCAGGATTGTGGAAGAGGTCCGAAACCTGCCCGTCAATAAAGAGCGGGAGCTCCAGGCCCAGAGGGAAAAAGAGATGGCTACCACCTTGACGGACAACTTGTTGGGTGATGACATCGCCTCTGGCCAGGCTGGAGATATTCTGTCCACTTTCATCGCTCTGGAAGAGGTGAAGAAATACTGTTACTGAGCACAAACACTTGAAGCACCGTAATCAGATGAGAAGTGTATCTTGTTCCTCTAGAAATAAGACTTCTATTTACTCTGAGCTTTCTTCTCTGTTTCAGGCCAACCTTCTGGATTCACGGACAACAACTGACGTGTTTGGTGAAGGTTTGGTGCAGGAAGGGATTCGCAGGCTGGCCAGAGAAGCTGTGACCGATTCCCTGTTGCGCAGCAAGTCTTCAGTAATGTCCGTGACCCATAGTAATTAAGTCATGCTGAAGCATTGACTATTGATCCTTGGTGGGATGTTATTGGACTTCTGTGCTAGTCACAGTTTGTCCATAACAAACAGCACGTTCAAACACAAGGTTGCTTATAAGTGTACTTGGTACAAGAGCACCTTGGGTCAGAGGTAAGTTACCGACATTGAGGTCTTGTCGTCTGACCTGTGGCTGCGTGTTTCGGATGCATTGGTAAAGAGAGGTGCTGAGCTGTGAGCTGATCACCATCTGATGAGTTGAATCAGGTGGCAGCTAAACCTGCCAGACAAACCTGACAGGCCCAAACGAGTAGTCTGTGTCTGCCAGGGAAAGCTGGCAGAGGACTCTGATTTTCATCTCCGAACTCTCATCTCCAAGGGAGCTTCTCACATGTTCTGGAGGAGGTTGGAGACACTGATTCAGAATTGACCTTGTTGAAGACCTCAGTTGTGGAAGCAACTGTTCATAGCTGTTGCCAAAACCTTGTCCGTGCCTGTTATGATGGCAACCAAAGAACCTGTTGGTG
Source organism: Salminus brasiliensis (assembly GCF_030463535.1). Taxonomy (NCBI): domain Eukaryota; kingdom Metazoa; phylum Chordata; class Actinopteri; order Characiformes; family Bryconidae; genus Salminus; species Salminus brasiliensis. The sequence continues at coordinate 28,912,216 of NC_132885.1, read as the reverse complement.
AACACCAGCAGTGAGGGAGGCTGTCAAGCGGAAGAAGGAGAATCGGGGCACTCTTGATTCCGCTGATTGGCACAGACAAGTAAATAAGGTAGCAGCTTTGGCAGTGGCAGAAGCGAAATCCAGGGCATGTGAGGAGTCTGTAGAGTTAATGGAGACTGATTTTCAGGTGTCTTCAAAGATGTTCTGGAAAAGGCTCCAACAACTCAGAAGGGGGAGGAGGGACATTGCCCAAACTGTGCTCAATAAGGGTGATGAAGCTCTGAACTCAGCTGAGGATATTGTTGGGCACCAGAAGGAACACTTTGAGAAGCTCCTAAAGCCGAGGAACATGCCTTCTAGCCTGAAGGTTGAGCTGGAGACTTCCAGGGAGGCAGAATTCGTCTGTGGCCAAAGTCACTGATGTAGTGAAAAAGCTTCACAGTGACAAGGCACTAGAGTGGATGAGATTCGCCTGGAATTGCTGAAAGCTCTTGCATGGACCTCGGAAAGCTCTCAATTTACCAGCTGAACTACATCCCCACCCTGGTCACGGACACAAGCGGTTGAAATGAGGTTATGTCCTCTGTTATCTGGGAGAGTCTCAGAGTAGAGCCGCTGCTCCTTCTCATTGAGAGGAGCCAGCTGAGGTTGTTGGGGCGTCTGATAAGGATGTCCCCCCAGTTGCCTCCTGTTGGAGATGTACTGGGCACAGCCAGCTGGGAGGAGACCCCGAGGTAAACCTTGGACTTGCTGGAAGTATTATATCTCCTGGCTGGCCTGGGAGCGCCTTGGGATGCTGGAGACAGGGATGCCTGGGTTTCTGTGCTTCCCCCATTGCCACTGCAGGCCCTGAGCTGAATGAAGTGGATAAGAATATGAAAAAAGACGATTAGGCATTCCACAACATCTTCTGGGTGAAACTGGTTGTTAGGTAACATTAAGTAAAGTCCAGCGGTAAGATGAGGTAAGTTTGTGTTTTTTTTATTTCTCTTGGCTCTGATTTAAACTCCTGCAGCCGTGTTTGAATCAGCTGGAGATGTTTAATGATCTTTTTGGAGTCAGTTTAGGTTTTTGATTCTTTATTGTTGAGATTTTAATACAAAGTTGTTCTGGTGATTTTTTTTCAGGGTGAAGATCTGAAGGCCACTAGTGCCATGGAGATAACAGCTGCTTGAGACCTGGTTTATTAATTTCTAACTGGTTTTGATCAGAGGAGGATGGGTCTCCCCTTGTGAGTCTTGGTTCCTCCCAAGGTTTCTTCCTCCAGCTTTGAGGGAGTTTTTTCCTTGCCACTGTCGCCTTTGGCTTGCTCACTGGGGGGTTTTATCTTCTATGTTTTGTTTCTTTTTACTTTTTTCTATCTGTACTTTTATTTGTTCATTTTTTTAAACTGGTGTCTCTTTGAATGACCTTCAATCAAAGAACTGGTAAGTAATACTTTTTAAAGACATTTTTAAAAATCTGTATTGTATTCTGAAATATTTTATTAAGAAATAAAAATATATTAATATTAAGAAATAGCCAGTTGTTTATATTGTCAGGAAATTGAAAAGAGCCTGGTAAACTAATTACAGACCAGTGGGTCTAAAATGATCACTGATAGCAGCTGTATGGAGCTCATCATTTCTTCATTAATATTCTGTGTCTTTATTTTATGCCCTGTTATAAACAGGAGGACAGAGGTACATCTGGCAGCTGGTGTGAAAGATGAAGAACATAGCGAGAGAGAGAGAGAGACGCAGCAGAAAGATGATGGTGATCAGGTGATGGAGAGAGGTTGAGCAGGCGAGGATGGAAAGGGAAGGGTGAGGAAGGAGAAATTAGAGGAATTTGGTGTAAAGAAGAGAATAGTACAAATAAACAGTGAAAAGAAAAAACTACAAAGCCTTGTCATTACTGCACTCTGTGAGAAAGGTGGAAAGTGTCACAAGCTCCTCCAAAATCCTCTCTAACCATGTTTAGACACAGTGGTGCTCAGTTCTGGAGATCTATGAGAGTTCATATCCAACACATGGTTCTAATACTCTGATACCCCTGAAGGTCTTCATGACCTGTTTCTGGTGTGTTAGATTAGGACTGGAGATAAACTCATCAGGGTCAGGATTGGACACCCTTGTTCTAACAGCAACTTCTGTCTCAGGTAAACTGTTGTCATGAAGTCTGCTAAATGTCACTTATACCTCCACATTAATTATGGCCGTGTACGTTATGTGGTCTACATGTGTTTACAGTAGAAGTCTTAGTAAGTGTGTAGAATTTAGAATTAAGAAAAAGCACAGGCTTTCCTGAGGGTTGATTTATGTCTCCCTGTTTTCAGGAAACAGTGCCTTCATAAATGTTAGTCAGTTGTGCACGCTAGCTATTGTTTCTCCCATTCTGGTTCTGCCAATTAACCCACACGTTTGTAGCTCCTAGAAATGCTCCTGACACTCGGAGGGTACTTAACCCATGTCTCCAACAATACATGCGAAGCCAGCCCCCGCAAACATGCTGAACCGCAGCTCCACTGCACCAGCTAACAGAACTATGCCTGCCAACATCACTTAGGAGTGATAAGAGGAAAGAGCACGGCCAATTGTGCTCACGAGTCATAGTAAAAAGAACTGAATTCTAAAATAAGACCTGAAATCTAGACTGTTATTATGTGTGTAAATCGAAAACTCAAAAGGAGCATTAAAAAAAAAAAATCACTTTTTTCTCTTTTACTTTTTTTTTTTTACACTCTGTCCTTCTTCTACATAGCCTGGTGTGTGTGTGTGTGTGTGTTTGCATGTGGTTACATTTCAAGCACTGAAAACCTGTCAATTCAATTCAAATTTGGGGGGTAATATAGGGGGACAGGATCCAAAGTGTAGGCAAGGGCAACCGACCACAAATGGACTCGGATCAGCAGCAAGCAGACAGCAGAGGGCAGTTCAGCACACAGGGGAGAGAAAACAAAGGAGAAAATGATGATGTGTTTAGGAGTTTGAATAGACTGATGTGCAGCCTGTAAAGGAAGTAGATTAGAGAGACTGCAGCACTGATCAGGGACCTGTGAACAGAGAGCTGTACAGTCCAAATGTGTTAGTATTCTTACAAGCTCCATCAGCAAGGATAACAGTACAGTGCATTAATGGATTATCTGAGTCCCGTATTGAGTATTGTGGGGCCAAAACATTTATTTTATAATCAATGCAGAATTTAACTGGTAACCAGTGCAGGGACGAGAGAATAGGACACAGCTTCTCTGTGTCATGTAAGGAGAGTACATTACGCAGATTGGCAATATTACGTAGGTGGAAGAAGGCCATTTTAACTATGTAACAGATGTGTGCATCAAATGAGAAGCCAGAGTCAAAACAACTCCTGGGTTTTTTACAGTGCTGCTGGTTATGACTGAGAATCCATTTAATTTTACAGTAATATTTGCAATTTTTGGATTTATTCATATTTGGATCAATTAGTAAAACCTATGTTTTTTTCTGGATTAAGCAAAAACAAGTTGTGAGCCATTCAGTTCTTGTCCAGTTTATGTCTGCTCCAACATTCCTGCACATTTTAGTCTCTGTCTTGTGGAAAGCTTTCTATCCTACCTGCAAATTAGGATGGATAAGTGAACAGATTTGCCAGTATTGCTCTGCATCACAGCTGATCAAGATGGAGAGAAGAGTCTCTGCTTAAAGGGGCTTGGAAATCACTTTTTAAGAGAAAGACGTTTGGGGAGATGATGAAGAGAACGATCTTTCAGAATTTGAAGATCACATTTTTGTTGATTCAGGAGGAGGATGCTGGTGCCCTCTCAGCCCAACCCTCAGAACAACCATCTGCAGAACCTGAAGTAGGTGTAAGATGCTGTGCATGTGGTGTACGTCTGTAGCAGCAGAAAGACTCAGTCTACCTGCATCAAGTGCAGGAAATACATCTGCAGCTCACACACAGTACAACTCTGCCCCTCATGTGTTCTGTAGGCTGGCATGAACTGACTGTGTGTTCAGTGAGGCTGATGTGCTGATGTGGCTCTATTGGGTTAAAAAGCCAGTAATGCAGAGTGTCCAACCAGACCTACAGACATTGGCCGAGTAACACAAACACAAACAGCACAAGACTTCAGTCCATTTTGTAGCATTTTGTACTTTTATACTTGAGTAAAAAAATGTAAATCGTACTTCAGCTTTATTAGGAGCACCTGTACACCACTTCCATCCTGCAGTGATCTACTCAGCCAGTAGGTGGCAGCAGTGCAATAATGCCCATCATGCCCCAGCGTCTGTTCAAAAGCTTGAGCAGCTAATGCTGTCAGACACTCAACAGACAAGGTAATGCAGCTCAGAGCTGTGTGTGCTTTAGTTAAGGCCTTTTATAAGCGGATAACTTACCAACACACACATGAGAACAGTAAAGAAAAGGCATCAGTAGCGTTAGCATAGGCTGTATTTCTGCTAGCTAGTGAAAGAGGCTCTGATAACACAAGCTTGTAAAATGAGCGTCGCGAGCTCGCCAATATAGCAGTAACCTCCTCATTAAAAAGCCTGGCTTCTCCAACTAACATGAGCTGATGATGCAAAGATGACATCACTATTTCACATGTAGTTTTATTCAGCAAAGAGAATAGTTCATACATGTGAGTGACAGCAATATTACTAGTATAATAATCTTCTTCTTATTATTAACTAGTAAAATGATTAGACAAGCAGAGGTAAAACTAGTCTAGAAACGCCCTGTATTGGATGATAACTATAAATAATACTACACTCCCATGAGGAGAACTTTGGAGATGATTTAATGAACACAGTGATGAAAAACCACAACTTTCTATAGGAATGTTATTAGTATTTATTTTAATATTAATGTTTTACTGAGGAAATAAACACTTGCTCAGAAAAGCCGCTTTTTAACTCTTAATTATCACAGATATCTAAAACATCTGCACAGAGCTGTATAGTTTTATATATTTTTAAATTATTTAATTTTTGTCACCTTGCAGTTACTTCTCTATCTAGATCAACATCATGAACTGAGCGGTGGAGCTTTTAAGGAGCAGACAGCAGCTGATCGAGTCTCAGACAGACGTGTTTCTGATGGAGGAGCTTCTTTAACCGCTCCGTTAGAAGAGATGACCGATCATCAGAGGAAGAAGGAAGAAGAAAGAGAGGAGAAAGCCCTTCTGTCTCCTAGCATGAGAACCTGAGGTGGCTTGTAATTAATGCTCACTCTTCTCTTCTCACATGTAGACTGAGTACAGCATTGGAAACTACCTCACTGCAATGTTCCAGTATATTGTGGAGCATCCCATTCTCCAGTTCCTCATCATGGTCATTGCTCTGGTTAACTGTGTCATCATCAGCGCCAAGACCATCTCAAGAATTGCCAAGGTGAGAACACTAAATCTTAACGCCACCAGATATTTTCAGACAGTCCGATCATGTTGCCTCTCCCACTGATTGACTAACTCTACAGCACAGCTCTGTGCTTCTATCAGTGTGTTTTGTAGGTGATGACGGGTGATGTTTCTGAGACTTTCAGAAACCCTGTATATTAAACTCCACTCTCTTTCTCACTGTAATTTCAGGACCATGAGACTGCATTCCTGATCTGGGAGCGGATCATCTTCACCGCTTTTATTTCAGAGATTGTTCTCAAATTGACCTGCGGTTTCAGTATTTTTTTGGTGGCATTGTTTTTTACAGTTTTCTCCTGGAACCTCCTCAAAATGTTTACTCCTATTAATCCATATTTTCCTTGTAGAAGGTTGCTGTGTCTCATCAAGTCTTATTTGATCTTTACTTCTTCTGTATCTGCAGAGCGGGTGGAATGTCCTGGATTTCTTGATCAATCTGGCTCTTAGATTGATCAAGGGTACAGATTCTTGCCCCCAAGCCAAAATAGGGTCATCAGGTGAGGAAAATTACAGTGACGTGTTCCCACATTTTAAGATCTCATCAGGTTTTTCATCTAGATCAATGGTCCTCATAAAGAAATGGACAAGAGGAGAGTGATGATGTATCTGTTTAGACCGAGTTTACAATTCTTAACTGTTCAATATTTGTGCTTCTTTCTTTTCTCCTTTTCCAGAATGCTGCGACTCTTTCGGCGTGTCAGGCTGTTTGCTTTCTTCTAGGGATTTTCCAGAGCACTCAACAGCATCTCCCGCTCCTTCTCTTGGGCATGGTGTAATGCTCTACGCTGTGTGTGAACAGCTTTGTCTTTAAATGTGCTCTAGATGTTTGGCCTGTGTGGAGTGATGCTGTTTGAGGATGATGTTCCATTTGCTTTTGGAGACTTCCCTACTTCAGTGTACGTCCATCTGTTTTGGCACGTTTGTATTTGGTGAAGAGTCATATTTTATAGCCGCTCTACTGACAGTTTTGTCTAATTTAATATTCTGTCCATTTCAGTGTGGATGAAGCTCTTCGCTATGCTGCATTGGTGTACTTCTTCATCTTCAGCTGTGGGTTCATCTTCCTGAACATTTTTAGTTCTGTGATTATCATGAATCAAGAACTAGCTGTGGAAGCAGATTCCACTAAGGTAAGCCTGCTTTACATCCTAGCTTCACCTCCTGAGAACAACAGTGTGCAAATACCCAGTTTAACCCCCTACTTAAAGATACGCAAGATGAACATATTAATATTGTCTGCATATAAGTCATTTTTCTTTCTCTATATTTATTCAAACTGAATTATTTTTGTCACAATAACAGTCAGAAGAAGATGAATCCCAGAAGGATCTGGTACATGTGGAGGAAATAGTCGCATAAACCAGCATGACCCAGCGCCAGACACAGTCTCATGACAGGTGTCTCACGAACCTGACTTTTGACAAAATCTGGTCCTGTTAAGTTTGGCCATTGACCGGAATGAGTTCCAGGAGATTCGCCAGAAGTTGATGAAGTATGGGTCAACAGCACAGCTAATAAACACCTTATTTTACTTTCAGTCTGTCAACGGCTATTATGAAAAGGTCCGCCTGGACCGTAGAATGATGCACTGCTCTGACTGTAAATGTGTTCATCCAGGATTGTGGATGAGGTCCGAAACCTGCCCATCAATAAAGAGCGGGAGCTCCAGGCCCAGACGGAGAAAGAGATGGCCACCACCTTGACGGACAACTTGTTGGGTGATGACATCGCCTCTGGCCATGATATTCTGTCTACTTTCATCGCTCTGGAAGAGGTGAAGAAATACTGTTACTTAGCACAAACACTTGAAGCACTGTAATCAGATGAGAAGTGTATCTTGTTCCTCTAGAAATAAGACTTCTATTTACTCTGAGCTTTCTTCTCTGTTTCAGGCCAACCTTCTGTTTTCTATCAACCTTTTATTTTATATTCCTGTTAAAAACAGAAGGACAGAGGTGGACATCTGGCAACTGGTCTAAAAGATGAATAGTGAGAGATAGATATAGAGATAGAGATGCAGCAGAAAGATGATGGAGAGAGGTTAAGCAGTCGAGGATGGAAAGAGAAGGGCGAGGAAGGAGAAATAGGTGGAATTTGACCTGATGGAAAGAAGATTGATGTTCAGATAAACAGTTAAAAGAAAAAAACTACACAGCCTCGTCATTACTGCACTTTGTGACAACGCTGGGGTGTGTGGATATTGTAAGATTACTGTGGATATAAGTGTAAATATTGTTCAAAATAAATATATTTGATAACCGCCTTTTCTATCTTGTTTGCTTAATTTGGTATCAGCTAGCTAGCTGAGACTTTGTAAAACGCGTAGCTAGTCGCTAATAAGCTAGCATGTTAGCGAGCTAGCTGAATATTCAGAATTAACCAGCTAACGTTTTAAAGAGGGTCAAATATTGTGTTATGTGCTAAATATGAGATACATGGTCATAAATGTAATAAACTGCATTATGGACAGTTTACTTAGCTAGTGAAGTTATAATCAAACTCAAAAATACTGAATAACATGAAGTTACTTCAGAGAAGACGGCTATGAAGCTAGCACTAGCTAGCTAACTTACTGTTAGCTATGTTGATGGTTTCAGGGCAGCTTGGTGAAACTACTTACTGAAATGTATTATTAATAAGAAAATTAGGAGTGATATTTCATGAACTTGTCCCTCAGTAGATGATGAGTTAGCACTAATGTTATATTAATTGGGGTTTTGGGTGTTTTTTCATTCATTTAATGTAATGTTTAGCTTCTACAGTCTCCACTCACTCTGTGTAGGATTTGTACAGTAGGGGTTGGCTCTGTTCTCTTGTCTGCACTCATATTAACGGCCTGTGCTCCACCCATAACTTCATTACTTTAATGCTTTTTGTAGACCCACATGATATAAATTATGTAATTTACAAAAATCTAATTTATCCTGTGTGTTTTTTCTTTATTTTGGTTAGTTTGGAGGTGAGTGAGTGAGACTGTGGAATAGTTTAATTTTAAACTTATTATTAGCACTGCTGAGATAAATAATTATTAGCACTGCTGAGGTAAATTATTATTAGCACTGCTGAGGTAAATAATTATTAGCAATACTGAGATAAATTATTATTAGCACTGCTGAGGTAAATTATTATTAGCACTGCTGAGGTAAATAATTATTAGCAATGCAGAGGTAAATAATTATTAGCACTACTGAGATAAATAATTATTAGCACTGCTGAGATAAATTATTATTAGCACTACTGAGGTAAATTATTATTAGCAATATTGAGGTAAATTATTATTAGCAATGCTGAGATGGAATTATTATTAGCACTGCTGAGGTAAATAATTATTAGCACTGCTGAGGTAAATAATTATTAGTACTGCTGAGGTAAATTATTATGCAGACTCTGAGGTAAATAATTATTAGCACTGCTGAGGTAAATAATTATTAGTACTGCTGAGGTAAATTATTATTAGCACTGCTGAGGTAAATAATTATTAGTACTGCTGAGGTAAATTATTATGCAGACTCTGAGGTAAATAATTATTAGCACTGCTGAGGTAAATAATTATTAGTACTGCTGAGGTAAATTATTATGCAGACTCTGAGGTAAATTATTATTAGCACTGCTGAGGTAAATAATTATTAGTACTGCTGAGGTAAATTATTATGCAGACTCTGAGGTAAATTATTATTAGCACTGCTGAGATGAAATTATTATTAGCACTGCTGAGGTAAATAATTATTAGCACTGCTGAGGTAAATTATTATTAGCACTACTGAGGTAAATTATTATTAGCAATGCTGAGGTAAATAATTATTAGAACTGATGAGTGCTGAGGTAAATAATTATTAGCAATGCTGAGGTAAATAATTATTAGTACTGCTGAGGTAAATTATTATGCAGACTCTGAGGTAAATAATTATTAGCGCTGCTGAGGTAAATAATTATTAGTAGTGCTGACGTAAATTATTATGCAGACTCTGAGGTAAATTATTATGCATACTCTGAGGTAAACTATTATTAGCAATGCTGAGATGAAATTACTATTTGCACTGCTGAGGTAAATTATTATTAGCACTGCTGAGATGAAATTATTATTAGCAATGCTGAGATGAAATTATTATTAGGACTGCTGTGTGCTGAGGTAAATTATTATTAGCACTGCTGAGATTAAATTATTATTAGCACTAGCCGAGTGCTGAGGTAAATTATTATTAGCACTAGCCGAGTGCTGAGGTAAATTATTATTAGCACTGCTGAGTGCTGAGTTCAATAATTATTAGCACTGCTGAGTTCAATAATTATTAGCACTGCTGAGGTAAATAGTTATTAGCACTGCTGAGGTAAATCATTATTAGCACTGCTGAGGTAAATTATTAGCAATGCTGAGGTAAATTATTATGCAGACTCTGAGGTAAATTATTATTAGCAATATTGAGGTAAATTATTATTAGCAATGCTGAGGTAAATAATTATTAGCACTGCTGAGGTAAATAACTATTAGCAATGCTGAGGTAAATAATAATTTGCTCTGCTGAGGTAAATTATTATTAGCAATGCTGAGGTAAATAATTATTAGCAATGCTGAGGTAAATAATTATTAGCACTGCTAAGGTAAATAATTATTAGCAATGCTGAGGTAAATAATTATTAGCACTGCTTAGGTAAATAATTATTAGCAATGCTGAGGTAAATAATTATTAGCAATGCTGAGGTAAATAATTATTAGCACTGCTAAGGTAAATAATTATTAGCACTGCTTAGGTAAATAATTATTAGCAATGCTGAGGTAAATAATTATTAGCAATGCTGAGGTAAATAATTATTAGCACTGCTTAGGTAAATAATTATTAGCAATGCTGAGGTAAATAATTATTAGCACTGCTGAGTTAAATAATTATTAGCAATGCTGAGGTAAATAATTATTAGCACTGCTGAGGTAAATAATTATTAGCACTGCTTAGGTAAATCATTATTAGCACTGCTAAGGTAAATAATTATTAGCACTGCTTAGGTAAATAATTATTAGCAATGCTGAGGTAAATAATTATTAGCACTGCTGAGGTAAATAATTATTAGCACTGCTGAGGTAAGTTATTATTAGCATTTACACTGCCCGCTGCGTCCGCAAAGCAACCACCATTGTGGATGACCCCACCCACCCTTCACACAGACTGTTCTCCCTCCTGCCATCAGGAAGAAGGTACCGCAGCATCAGGTCCAACACGACCAGACTCTGCAATAACTTCTTCCCCCAAGCCATCAGACTGAAAGTAGGGTGTCGGATTAAAAAAAACTAGCTTTCTACAAAACCACCTTCTCCAGTTTTAACTGGATGCACAAGAAAATAGAAATGAAGCTCCAGTCACTGGTTAATCAGTATTCCTCCCTACAAATGAAGACACCATGAAGACTAAAGAAAGAACACTCCACACAGCTCCGAGAAATGGTTATTGGTGAGTGTGAGTCAGGGAATGGAGACAAAACAATTTCCAAGTCACTGAACTTCACCTGGAGTTCTGTTAAATCCATCATTCAGAAATGGAATATGACACATGTGTAAATCTGCCTAGAGCCGGCCAGTCATAGGTGTCTTGGTGGCCTTCCTCTCTAGCCTCCTTCTTGCACGGTCACTCAGTTTGTGAGGACAGCCCTGCTCTAGAAAGATTTACGTGTGCCATATTCCTTCCATTTCTAAATTTAATTTAATTTCTTTTGTAAATTATTGTGACAAAAAAAATAAAATGATGTTGACCATGAAAGCAATAAAAGGGGAAACCATCCAATGGACTGAATACTTTCATAGGCGCTGTAGGTCGTATATCACCTCCACATAAACAAGGGCACTATAGACTACTGTACTGTAAATCATCTGCAAACTGGTAAATCTGGTCTCTTCATTTCACTGTAATATAGAGAGACTATTCTCACAGGTCAGTACCAGTAATTACCATTCACAGTTTCTCACTTCCTGTTCTGTTTGAGTATTTAAGCTTCATCCAAAACTCTTTTCTAACATCCAGCAAAACAAACGCTGATCTTACATTCAAGTTTTTCTTTGATCTCTGTTTATGCTTTATGAAACTTTGTGTAATTAAATCTGACATATGAAAATATTTAAACCTGCACAAGCCTTCATTTTCTATCTTTCCTCTTTCTTAGAGTGTCAGAACTGTCTGTATTTAAATGTAAAGGTAAATATTCAGCAGTTCCTGATTGTCACTCTCCGGCCTACCTGTGATTAGTAGCTTAGTGTGTTAAAATTATTACCTGTCCACATCTTAACTCATTGAATTTATGCAGTATAACAAATATTAAATATTATTTTATTATTAAATAAGCAGGCATTAAATGTGGTATTCACTTTAATGTGGCTACAATGTAAGTTTCAGTCTTTACCAAAAACCTGCAGATCAGTGCCCTCTACTGGTCACGTGTCCGACATTCTTGATGAATTTAAAATTTTCAATAAATATTTCTTTATTATTTAATAAACGTCCCTTACCCCATAAGCAGTCAATCCCCCAGACATGTTTGATATCTGAAGGTGCTTATTATGAGGGGAATATAATGATAAAAATGTATAAATGTGAAATCTAAATATAAATTTTGTAACTTTTGTTGATGTAAATTCCCAATATAAAATATGATAAAAATATCAGTGTGTTTGATGTGGAACAGACTGTAACATATCTTATATTTATAAAACAATGAAATCTTTAGTTTATGGATTTTCCTCTTTTTCATTTTTAAACACATCGTTGATGAAATTTTTCTTTAGACAAGTTTTTTTTTAAAGAAGCTGCAGAAAGGTTTATTTACTTATTTGCAAGCTCTGTATTTCCTTCAGGTAATGCTAATCTGTAATATCACAATACGGGTAGTGTATCGAACACAACCTAAACCTTTATATTTCATCAATATTCATTATTTTTTCTTTAAAGTGGAGCTAAATTGTTAACTGTTAACACAAATTCAGAATGACTTCAGTGAAACACTTCCAGCAATAAAGGGGTTGGTTTTATCAACCGGAAGTTGATCCTCCATGTTTACAGTTGTCAGTGAACCGCCTATAAATATAAGTATATCTATAAAAAATATTCTGTTCTAATAATTCTAATATTTTAATCTTCATTTTTATTGATCAGTGACCACTAGATAATATCATATATGAATATTCTGTCCATTTACAATCACTTAGTATTCAGATCAACGACATGTGATCAGTCCTCGTGACCCAACTAGACTAGCATATGCGCTAACTAGCAGATGCGCTTGTCGGCTGGGTGACGTTTGATGGTGGAACGTTTATGACGTCATAGAGTGAGAGAGATTCCATGGTAACGAACAGAGCGGCGGAGCTTTTAAGGAGCAGACAGCAGCTGATCGAGTCTCAGAAGAGATGAGCGATCGCCAAAAGAAGAAGAAGAAGGAGGAAGTAAGAGAGGAGAAAGCCCTTCTGTCTCCCAGCAGACAGAACCAGAAGCACCTCGCCATGCTCAAGGTGGACCAGGTTCTTTTTTACCTGTTCTCTTAAACTTCTCCATTTACCTGTTTTTTCAGGTTCTTTCCAGAGCTTTTGGTAAATACATTTTGTGTAAGATGTGTGTATGGATATAGAGTCTAAATGAATGTCTGTCTTTTTGGGGGCAGAAAACATCTAAAACCTCTTTGGAACCACAGTCCGTGATGGAGGAAGTGGAGGAACCAGGAGAGGGCTTCATGGAGCTGCTCCACGAAAATGTAAGAAAGACAAAGGAGTTTCACTTCAGTAATGAACTATAAGGAGTCACTGGGTTTAATCCATCATGTCCTGAGTTGTGGAATTGCTCTACTATAAATCCTAAGACCTTTTATAAGACCAGCTTTGGCTCTTCACTGGGCCTTTGAGTCCTGACCAAAAGTTCTGAGATGTTAATAATTCTCACTCTTCTCTTCTCACATGTAGACGGAGTACAACATTGGAAACTACATCTCTGCAATGTTCCAGTATATTGTGGAGCACCCAATTGTCCAGTTCCTCATCCTGGTCATTGCACTCCTCAACTGCATCATCATCAGCGTCCAGACCAACTCGAGGATTGCCAAGGTGAGAACCCTAAATCTTGAAGTCACCAGATATTTTCAGACAGTTCGATCATGTTCCCTCTCCCACTGACTGACTAACCCTACAGTACAGTTCTGTGCTTCTGTCAGTGTGTTTTGTAGGACAGGTGATGTTTCTGGTACTTGTGTTTGAGTGTACTTTCAGAAACCCTGTATATTAAACTCCACTCTCTTTCTGACTGTAATTTCAGGACCATGAGACTGCATTCCTGATCTGGGAGTGGATCATCTTCACCGCTTTCATTTCAGAGATTGTTCTCAAGTTCACCTACGGTTTCAGGATTTTCTGGATGGTACTGTTTTTTTTTCTCAAAATGTTTACTTCTATTAATCCATATTTTCCTTGTAGAAGGTTGCTGTGTCTCATCAAGTCTTATTTGATCATTATTTCTTCTGTATCTGCAGAGTGGGTGGAATGTCCTGGATTTCTTGGTCAGTCTGGGTCTGATGGTGGGGTACAGATTCTTGCCCCCAAGCCAAAATAGGATCATCAGGTGAGGAAAATTACAGTGACGTGTTCCCACATTTTAAAACTCCTCAGGTTTTTCATCTAGATCAGTGTTCCTCATAAAAGGATGGAAAAGAGGAGAGTGATGGTGTATCTGTTCAGACTGAGCTCACAGTTTGTAACTGTTCAATATTTGTGCTTCTTTCTTTTCTCCTTTTCCAGAACGCTGCGACTCTTTCGGAGTGTAAGGCTGTTTGCTTTTTCCGAGGGATTTTCCAGAGCACTCAACAGCATCGCCCGTTCCATGTCTGCACTGCTGAACATCTTCATCCTCATCATGTGCTTCATGGTGGTATGTGCTCTTCCACAATTCGTATTTGTATGATAAAATCTCAGAAACGATCCAAAAGATAAGGTCTCTGTACTTGTGTTTTGTTCATGGTGAAATGCTGTACGCTGTGTCTGAAATGCTCTGTTATTGATTGTGCTCTAGATGTTTGGCCTGTGTGGAGTGATGCTGTTTGGGGATGAAGTTCCATCGGCTTTTGGAGACTTCCCTACAGCCCTGTACACTCTGTTCATCTGCATCACCCAGAATGGCTGGTTTAAAATCTACTATGGATTTAAGGGGTAAGCAGCTCTTGTCTGGATCTCTGACTATAACTAAATAAGTAAAAGTGTCAGTTCTGAAACACAACACTAGGTGAACATATGCGAGTGCAGTAAACTTCAGTGTACGTCCATCTGTTTTGGCACGTTTGTATTTGGTGAAGATTCATATTTTATAGCCACTCTACTGACAGTTTTGTCTAATTTAATATTCTGTCCATTTCAGTGTGGATGAAGCACTTCGCTATGCTGCGTTGGTGTACTTCTTCATCTTCATCTTCAGCTGTGGGTTCATCTTCCTTAACTTTTTTAGTTCTGTGATTATCACCAATCAAGAACTAGCTGTGGAAACGGATTCCACTAAGGTAAGCCTGCTTTACATCCTAGCTTCACCTCCTGAGAACAACAGCGTGCAAATACCCAGTTTAACCCCCTACTCTACCTGAACATATTAATATTGTCTGCATGTAAGTCATGATTTTCCTCTTATTTTATTCCAACTAAAACTTTTGTCTTAATAACAGTCAGAAGAAGATGAATCCCAGAAGGATCTGGTACATGTGGATGAAGTGGTCGCAAAAACCAGCATGACCCAGCGCCAGACACCGTGGCACGACAGCTGCCTGACGAACCTGACTCTGGAGAACTTTGAGAATCTCGTCCTGTTAAGAGAAGCCATCGACAGGAATGAGAAAGAGTTCCAGGAGATTCGTCAGAAGTTGATAAAGTAAGGTTCAACAGCACAGCTGATAAACACCTTATTTTACTTTCAGTCTGTCAACGGCTATTATGAAAAGGTCCGCCTGGACCGTAGAATGATGAACTGCTCTGACTGTAAATGTGTTCATCCAGGATTGTGGAAGAGGTCCGAAACCTGCCCGTCAATAAAGAGCGGGAGCTCCAGGCCCAGAGGGAAAAAGAGATGGCTACCACCTTGACGGACAACTTGTTGGGTGATGACATCGCCTCTGGCCAGGCTGGAGATATTCTGTCCACTTTCATCGCTCTGGAAGAGGTGAAGAAATACTGTTACTGAGCACAAACACTTGAAGCACCGTAATCAGATGAGAAGTGTATCTTGTTCCTCTAGAAATAAGACTTCTATTTACTCTGAGCTTTCTTCTCTGTTTCAGGCCAACCTTCTGGATTCACGGACAACAACTGACGTGTTTGGTGAAGGTTTGGTGCAGGAAGGGATTCGCAGGCTGGCCAGAGAAGCTGTGACCGATTCCCTGTTGCGCAGCAAGTCTTCAGTAATGTCCGTGACCCATAGTAATTAAGTCATGCTGAAGCATTGACTATTGATCCTTGGTGGGATGTTATTGGACTTCTGTGCTAGTCACAGTTTGTCCATAACAAACAGCACGTTCAAACACAAGGTTGCTTATAAGTGTACTTGGTACAAGAGCACCTTGGGTCAGAGGTAAGTTACCGACATTGAGGTCTTGTCGTCTGACCTGTGGCTGCGTGTTTCGGATGCATTGGTAAAGAGAGGTGCTGAGCTGTGAGCTGATCACCATCTGATGAGTTGAATCAGGTGGCAGCTAAACCTGCCAGACAAACCTGACAGGCCCAAACGAGTAGTCTGTGTCTGCCAGGGAAAGCTGGCAGAGGACTCTGATTTTCATCTCCGAACTCTCATCTCCAAGGGAGCTTCTCACATGTTCTGGAGGAGGTTGGAGACACTGATTCAGAATTGACCTTGTTGAAGACCTCAGTTGTGGAAGCAACTGTTCATAGCTGTTGCCAAAACCTTGTCCGTGCCTGTTATGATGGCAACCAAAGAACCTGTTGGTGAACACCAGCAGTGAGGGAGGCTGTCAAGCGGAAGAAGGAGAATCGGGGCACTCTTGATTCCGCTGATTGGCACAGACAAGTAAATAAGGTAGCAGCTTTGGCAGTGGCAGAAGCGAAATCCAGGGCATGTGAGGAGTCTGTAGAGTTAATGGAGACTGATTTTCAGGTGTCTTCAAAGATGTTCTGGAAAAGGCTCCAACAACTCAGAAGGGGGAGGAGGGACATTGCCCAAACTGTGCTCAATAAGGGTGATGAAGCTCTGAACTCAGCTGAGGATATTGTTGGGCACCAGAAGGAACACTTTGAGAAGCTCCTAAAGCCGAGGAACATGCCTTCTAGCCTGAAGGTTGAGCTGGAGACTTCCAGGGAGGCAGAATTCGTCTGTGGCCAAAGTCACTGATGTAGTGAAAAAGCTTCACAGTGACAAGGCACTAGAGTGGATGAGATTCGCCTGGAATTGCTGAAAGCTCTTGCATGGACCTCGGAAAGCTCTCAATTTACCAGCTGAACTACATCCCCACCCTGGTCACGGACACAAGCGGTTGAAATGAGGTTATGTCCTCTGTTATCTGGGAGAGTCTCAGAGTAGAGCCGCTGCTCCTTCTCATTGAGAGGAGCCAGCTGAGGTTGTTGGGGCGTCTGATAAGGATGTCCCCCCAGTTGC
Source organism: Salminus brasiliensis (assembly GCF_030463535.1). Classification (NCBI taxonomy): domain Eukaryota; kingdom Metazoa; phylum Chordata; class Actinopteri; order Characiformes; family Bryconidae; genus Salminus; species Salminus brasiliensis. The sequence goes on along the minus strand of NC_132885.1, from coordinate 28,895,248 downwards.
CTCCTGTTGGAGATGTACTGGGCACAGCCAGCTGGGAGGAGACCCCGAGGTAAACCTTGGACTTGCTGGAAGTATTATATCTCCTGGCTGGCCTGGGAGCGCCTTGGGATGCTGGAGACAGGGATGCCTGGGTTTCTGTGCTTCCCCCATTGCCACTGCAGGCCCTGAGCTGAATGAAGTGGATAAGAATATGAAAAAAGACGATTAGGCATTCCACAACATCTTCTGGGTGAAACTGGTTGTTAGGTAACATTAAGTAAAGTCCAGCGGTAAGATGAGGTAAGTTTGTGTTTTTTTTATTTCTCTTGGCTCTGATTTAAACTCCTGCAGCCGTGTTTGAATCAGCTGGAGATGTTTAATGATCTTTTTGGAGTCAGTTTAGGTTTTTGATTCTTTATTGTTGAGATTTTAATACAAAGTTGTTCTGGTGATTTTTTTTCAGGGTGAAGATCTGAAGGCCACTAGTGCCATGGAGATAACAGCTGCTTGAGACCTGGTTTATTAATTTCTAACTGGTTTTGATCAGAGGAGGATGGGTCTCCCCTTGTGAGTCTTGGTTCCTCCCAAGGTTTCTTCCTCCAGCTTTGAGGGAGTTTTTTCCTTGCCACTGTCGCCTTTGGCTTGCTCACTGGGGGGTTTTATCTTCTATGTTTTGTTTCTTTTTACTTTTTTCTATCTGTACTTTTATTTGTTCATTTTTTTAAACTGGTGTCTCTTTGAATGACCTTCAATCAAAGAACTGGTAAGTAATACTTTTTAAAGACATTTTTAAAAATCTGTATTGTATTCTGAAATATTTTATTAAGAAATAAAAATATATTAATATTAAGAAATAGCCAGTTGTTTATATTGTCAGGAAATTGAAAAGAGCCTGGTAAACTAATTACAGACCAGTGGGTCTAAAATGATCACTGATAGCAGCTGTATGGAGCTCATCATTTCTTCATTAATATTCTGTGTCTTTATTTTATGCCCTGTTATAAACAGGAGGACAGAGGTACATCTGGCAGCTGGTGTGAAAGATGAAGAACATAGCGAGAGAGAGAGAGAGACGCAGCAGAAAGATGATGGTGATCAGGTGATGGAGAGAGGTTGAGCAGGCGAGGATGGAAAGGGAAGGGTGAGGAAGGAGAAATTAGAGGAATTTGGTGTAAAGAAGAGAATAGTACAAATAAACAGTGAAAAGAAAAAACTACAAAGCCTTGTCATTACTGCACTCTGTGAGAAAGGTGGAAAGTGTCACAAGCTCCTCCAAAATCCTCTCTAACCATGTTTAGACACAGTGGTGCTCAGTTCTGGAGATCTATGAGAGTTCATATCCAACACATGGTTCTAATACTCTGATACCCCTGAAGGTCTTCATGACCTGTTTCTGGTGTGTTAGATTAGGACTGGAGATAAACTCATCAGGGTCAGGATTGGACACCCTTGTTCTAACAGCAACTTCTGTCTCAGGTAAACTGTTGTCATGAAGTCTGCTAAATGTCACTTATACCTCCACATTAATTATGGCCGTGTACGTTATGTGGTCTACATGTGTTTACAGTAGAAGTCTTAGTAAGTGTGTAGAATTTAGAATTAAGAAAAAGCACAGGCTTTCCTGAGGGTTGATTTATGTCTCCCTGTTTTCAGGAAACAGTGCCTTCATAAATGTTAGTCAGTTGTGCACGCTAGCTATTGTTTCTCCCATTCTGGTTCTGCCAATTAACCCACACGTTTGTAGCTCCTAGAAATGCTCCTGACACTCGGAGGGTACTTAACCCATGTCTCCAACAATACATGCGAAGCCAGCCCCCGCAAACATGCTGAACCGCAGCTCCACTGCACCAGCTAACAGAACTATGCCTGCCAACATCACTTAGGAGTGATAAGAGGAAAGAGCACGGCCAATTGTGCTCACGAGTCATAGTAAAAAGAACTGAATTCTAAAATAAGACCTGAAATCTAGACTGTTATTATGTGTGTAAATCGAAAACTCAAAAGGAGCATTAAAAAAAAAAAATCACTTTTTTCTCTTTTACTTTTTTTTTTTTACACTCTGTCCTTCTTCTACATAGCCTGGTGTGTGTGTGTGTGTGTGTTTGCATGTGGTTACATTTCAAGCACTGAAAACCTGTCAATTCAATTCAAATTTGGGGGGTAATATAGGGGGACAGGATCCAAAGTGTAGGCAAGGGCAACCGACCACAAATGGACTCGGATCAGCAGCAAGCAGACAGCAGAGGGCAGTTCAGCACACAGGGGAGAGAAAACAAAGGAGAAAATGATGATGTGTTTAGGAGTTTGAATAGACTGATGTGCAGCCTGTAAAGGAAGTAGATTAGAGAGACTGCAGCACTGATCAGGGACCTGTGAACAGAGAGCTGTACAGTCCAAATGTGTTAGTATTCTTACAAGCTCCATCAGCAAGGATAACAGTACAGTGCATTAATGGATTATCTGAGTCCCGTATTGAGTATTGTGGGGCCAAAACATTTATTTTATAATCAATGCAGAATTTAACTGGTAACCAGTGCAGGGACGAGAGAATAGGACACAGCTTCTCTGTGTCATGTAAGGAGAGTACATTACGCAGATTGGCAATATTACGTAGGTGGAAGAAGGCCATTTTAACTATGTAACAGATGTGTGCATCAAATGAGAAGCCAGAGTCAAAACAACTCCTGGGTTTTTTACAGTGCTGCTGGTTATGACTGAGAATCCATTTAATTTTACAGTAATATTTGCAATTTTTGGATTTATTCATATTTGGATCAATTAGTAAAACCTATGTTTTTTTCTGGATTAAGCAAAAACAAGTTGTGAGCCATTCAGTTCTTGTCCAGTTTATGTCTGCTCCAACATTCCTGCACATTTTAGTCTCTGTCTTGTGGAAAGCTTTCTATCCTACCTGCAAATTAGGATGGATAAGTGAACAGATTTGCCAGTATTGCTCTGCATCACAGCTGATCAAGATGGAGAGAAGAGTCTCTGCTTAAAGGGGCTTGGAAATCACTTTTTAAGAGAAAGACGTTTGGGGAGATGATGAAGAGAACGATCTTTCAGAATTTGAAGATCACATTTTTGTTGATTCAGGAGGAGGATGCTGGTGCCCTCTCAGCCCAACCCTCAGAACAACCATCTGCAGAACCTGAAGTAGGTGTAAGATGCTGTGCATGTGGTGTACGTCTGTAGCAGCAGAAAGACTCAGTCTACCTGCATCAAGTGCAGGAAATACATCTGCAGCTCACACACAGTACAACTCTGCCCCTCATGTGTTCTGTAGGCTGGCATGAACTGACTGTGTGTTCAGTGAGGCTGATGTGCTGATGTGGCTCTATTGGGTTAAAAAGCCAGTAATGCAGAGTGTCCAACCAGACCTACAGACATTGGCCGAGTAACACAAACACAAACAGCACAAGACTTCAGTCCATTTTGTAGCATTTTGTACTTTTATACTTGAGTAAAAAAATGTAAATCGTACTTCAGCTTTATTAGGAGCACCTGTACACCACTTCCATCCTGCAGTGATCTACTCAGCCAGTAGGTGGCAGCAGTGCAATAATGCCCATCATGCCCCAGCGTCTGTTCAAAAGCTTGAGCAGCTAATGCTGTCAGACACTCAACAGACAAGGTAATGCAGCTCAGAGCTGTGTGTGCTTTAGTTAAGGCCTTTTATAAGCGGATAACTTACCAACACACACATGAGAACAGTAAAGAAAAGGCATCAGTAGCGTTAGCATAGGCTGTATTTCTGCTAGCTAGTGAAAGAGGCTCTGATAACACAAGCTTGTAAAATGAGCGTCGCGAGCTCGCCAATATAGCAGTAACCTCCTCATTAAAAAGCCTGGCTTCTCCAACTAACATGAGCTGATGATGCAAAGATGACATCACTATTTCACATGTAGTTTTATTCAGCAAAGAGAATAGTTCATACATGTGAGTGACAGCAATATTACTAGTATAATAATCTTCTTCTTATTATTAACTAGTAAAATGATTAGACAAGCAGAGGTAAAACTAGTCTAGAAACGCCCTGTATTGGATGATAACTATAAATAATACTACACTCCCATGAGGAGAACTTTGGAGATGATTTAATGAACACAGTGATGAAAAACCACAACTTTCTATAGGAATGTTATTAGTATTTATTTTAATATTAATGTTTTACTGAGGAAATAAACACTTGCTCAGAAAAGCCGCTTTTTAACTCTTAATTATCACAGATATCTAAAACATCTGCACAGAGCTGTATAGTTTTATATATTTTTAAATTATTTAATTTTTGTCACCTTGCAGTTACTTCTCTATCTAGATCAACATCATGAACTGAGCGGTGGAGCTTTTAAGGAGCAGACAGCAGCTGATCGAGTCTCAGACAGACGTGTTTCTGATGGAGGAGCTTCTTTAACCGCTCCGTTAGAAGAGATGACCGATCATCAGAGGAAGAAGGAAGAAGAAAGAGAGGAGAAAGCCCTTCTGTCTCCTAGCATGAGAACCTGAGGTGGCTTGTAATTAATGCTCACTCTTCTCTTCTCACATGTAGACTGAGTACAGCATTGGAAACTACCTCACTGCAATGTTCCAGTATATTGTGGAGCATCCCATTCTCCAGTTCCTCATCATGGTCATTGCTCTGGTTAACTGTGTCATCATCAGCGCCAAGACCATCTCAAGAATTGCCAAGGTGAGAACACTAAATCTTAACGCCACCAGATATTTTCAGACAGTCCGATCATGTTGCCTCTCCCACTGATTGACTAACTCTACAGCACAGCTCTGTGCTTCTATCAGTGTGTTTTGTAGGTGATGACGGGTGATGTTTCTGAGACTTTCAGAAACCCTGTATATTAAACTCCACTCTCTTTCTCACTGTAATTTCAGGACCATGAGACTGCATTCCTGATCTGGGAGCGGATCATCTTCACCGCTTTTATTTCAGAGATTGTTCTCAAATTGACCTGCGGTTTCAGTATTTTTTTGGTGGCATTGTTTTTTACAGTTTTCTCCTGGAACCTCCTCAAAATGTTTACTCCTATTAATCCATATTTTCCTTGTAGAAGGTTGCTGTGTCTCATCAAGTCTTATTTGATCTTTACTTCTTCTGTATCTGCAGAGCGGGTGGAATGTCCTGGATTTCTTGATCAATCTGGCTCTTAGATTGATCAAGGGTACAGATTCTTGCCCCCAAGCCAAAATAGGGTCATCAGGTGAGGAAAATTACAGTGACGTGTTCCCACATTTTAAGATCTCATCAGGTTTTTCATCTAGATCAATGGTCCTCATAAAGAAATGGACAAGAGGAGAGTGATGATGTATCTGTTTAGACCGAGTTTACAATTCTTAACTGTTCAATATTTGTGCTTCTTTCTTTTCTCCTTTTCCAGAATGCTGCGACTCTTTCGGCGTGTCAGGCTGTTTGCTTTCTTCTAGGGATTTTCCAGAGCACTCAACAGCATCTCCCGCTCCTTCTCTTGGGCATGGTGTAATGCTCTACGCTGTGTGTGAACAGCTTTGTCTTTAAATGTGCTCTAGATGTTTGGCCTGTGTGGAGTGATGCTGTTTGAGGATGATGTTCCATTTGCTTTTGGAGACTTCCCTACTTCAGTGTACGTCCATCTGTTTTGGCACGTTTGTATTTGGTGAAGAGTCATATTTTATAGCCGCTCTACTGACAGTTTTGTCTAATTTAATATTCTGTCCATTTCAGTGTGGATGAAGCTCTTCGCTATGCTGCATTGGTGTACTTCTTCATCTTCAGCTGTGGGTTCATCTTCCTGAACATTTTTAGTTCTGTGATTATCATGAATCAAGAACTAGCTGTGGAAGCAGATTCCACTAAGGTAAGCCTGCTTTACATCCTAGCTTCACCTCCTGAGAACAACAGTGTGCAAATACCCAGTTTAACCCCCTACTTAAAGATACGCAAGATGAACATATTAATATTGTCTGCATATAAGTCATTTTTCTTTCTCTATATTTATTCAAACTGAATTATTTTTGTCACAATAACAGTCAGAAGAAGATGAATCCCAGAAGGATCTGGTACATGTGGAGGAAATAGTCGCATAAACCAGCATGACCCAGCGCCAGACACAGTCTCATGACAGGTGTCTCACGAACCTGACTTTTGACAAAATCTGGTCCTGTTAAGTTTGGCCATTGACCGGAATGAGTTCCAGGAGATTCGCCAGAAGTTGATGAAGTATGGGTCAACAGCACAGCTAATAAACACCTTATTTTACTTTCAGTCTGTCAACGGCTATTATGAAAAGGTCCGCCTGGACCGTAGAATGATGCACTGCTCTGACTGTAAATGTGTTCATCCAGGATTGTGGATGAGGTCCGAAACCTGCCCATCAATAAAGAGCGGGAGCTCCAGGCCCAGACGGAGAAAGAGATGGCCACCACCTTGACGGACAACTTGTTGGGTGATGACATCGCCTCTGGCCATGATATTCTGTCTACTTTCATCGCTCTGGAAGAGGTGAAGAAATACTGTTACTTAGCACAAACACTTGAAGCACTGTAATCAGATGAGAAGTGTATCTTGTTCCTCTAGAAATAAGACTTCTATTTACTCTGAGCTTTCTTCTCTGTTTCAGGCCAACCTTCTGTTTTCTATCAACCTTTTATTTTATATTCCTGTTAAAAACAGAAGGACAGAGGTGGACATCTGGCAACTGGTCTAAAAGATGAATAGTGAGAGATAGATATAGAGATAGAGATGCAGCAGAAAGATGATGGAGAGAGGTTAAGCAGTCGAGGATGGAAAGAGAAGGGCGAGGAAGGAGAAATAGGTGGAATTTGACCTGATGGAAAGAAGATTGATGTTCAGATAAACAGTTAAAAGAAAAAAACTACACAGCCTCGTCATTACTGCACTTTGTGACAACGCTGGGGTGTGTGGATATTGTAAGATTACTGTGGATATAAGTGTAAATATTGTTCAAAATAAATATATTTGATAACCGCCTTTTCTATCTTGTTTGCTTAATTTGGTATCAGCTAGCTAGCTGAGACTTTGTAAAACGCGTAGCTAGTCGCTAATAAGCTAGCATGTTAGCGAGCTAGCTGAATATTCAGAATTAACCAGCTAACGTTTTAAAGAGGGTCAAATATTGTGTTATGTGCTAAATATGAGATACATGGTCATAAATGTAATAAACTGCATTATGGACAGTTTACTTAGCTAGTGAAGTTATAATCAAACTCAAAAATACTGAATAACATGAAGTTACTTCAGAGAAGACGGCTATGAAGCTAGCACTAGCTAGCTAACTTACTGTTAGCTATGTTGATGGTTTCAGGGCAGCTTGGTGAAACTACTTACTGAAATGTATTATTAATAAGAAAATTAGGAGTGATATTTCATGAACTTGTCCCTCAGTAGATGATGAGTTAGCACTAATGTTATATTAATTGGGGTTTTGGGTGTTTTTTCATTCATTTAATGTAATGTTTAGCTTCTACAGTCTCCACTCACTCTGTGTAGGATTTGTACAGTAGGGGTTGGCTCTGTTCTCTTGTCTGCACTCATATTAACGGCCTGTGCTCCACCCATAACTTCATTACTTTAATGCTTTTTGTAGACCCACATGATATAAATTATGTAATTTACAAAAATCTAATTTATCCTGTGTGTTTTTTCTTTATTTTGGTTAGTTTGGAGGTGAGTGAGTGAGACTGTGGAATAGTTTAATTTTAAACTTATTATTAGCACTGCTGAGATAAATAATTATTAGCACTGCTGAGGTAAATTATTATTAGCACTGCTGAGGTAAATAATTATTAGCAATACTGAGATAAATTATTATTAGCACTGCTGAGGTAAATTATTATTAGCACTGCTGAGGTAAATAATTATTAGCAATGCAGAGGTAAATAATTATTAGCACTACTGAGATAAATAATTATTAGCACTGCTGAGATAAATTATTATTAGCACTACTGAGGTAAATTATTATTAGCAATATTGAGGTAAATTATTATTAGCAATGCTGAGATGGAATTATTATTAGCACTGCTGAGGTAAATAATTATTAGCACTGCTGAGGTAAATAATTATTAGTACTGCTGAGGTAAATTATTATGCAGACTCTGAGGTAAATAATTATTAGCACTGCTGAGGTAAATAATTATTAGTACTGCTGAGGTAAATTATTATTAGCACTGCTGAGGTAAATAATTATTAGTACTGCTGAGGTAAATTATTATGCAGACTCTGAGGTAAATAATTATTAGCACTGCTGAGGTAAATAATTATTAGTACTGCTGAGGTAAATTATTATGCAGACTCTGAGGTAAATTATTATTAGCACTGCTGAGGTAAATAATTATTAGTACTGCTGAGGTAAATTATTATGCAGACTCTGAGGTAAATTATTATTAGCACTGCTGAGATGAAATTATTATTAGCACTGCTGAGGTAAATAATTATTAGCACTGCTGAGGTAAATTATTATTAGCACTACTGAGGTAAATTATTATTAGCAATGCTGAGGTAAATAATTATTAGAACTGATGAGTGCTGAGGTAAATAATTATTAGCAATGCTGAGGTAAATAATTATTAGTACTGCTGAGGTAAATTATTATGCAGACTCTGAGGTAAATAATTATTAGCGCTGCTGAGGTAAATAATTATTAGTAGTGCTGACGTAAATTATTATGCAGACTCTGAGGTAAATTATTATGCATACTCTGAGGTAAACTATTATTAGCAATGCTGAGATGAAATTACTATTTGCACTGCTGAGGTAAATTATTATTAGCACTGCTGAGATGAAATTATTATTAGCAATGCTGAGATGAAATTATTATTAGGACTGCTGTGTGCTGAGGTAAATTATTATTAGCACTGCTGAGATTAAATTATTATTAGCACTAGCCGAGTGCTGAGGTAAATTATTATTAGCACTAGCCGAGTGCTGAGGTAAATTATTATTAGCACTGCTGAGTGCTGAGTTCAATAATTATTAGCACTGCTGAGTTCAATAATTATTAGCACTGCTGAGGTAAATAGTTATTAGCACTGCTGAGGTAAATCATTATTAGCACTGCTGAGGTAAATTATTAGCAATGCTGAGGTAAATTATTATGCAGACTCTGAGGTAAATTATTATTAGCAATATTGAGGTAAATTATTATTAGCAATGCTGAGGTAAATAATTATTAGCACTGCTGAGGTAAATAACTATTAGCAATGCTGAGGTAAATAATAATTTGCTCTGCTGAGGTAAATTATTATTAGCAATGCTGAGGTAAATAATTATTAGCAATGCTGAGGTAAATAATTATTAGCACTGCTAAGGTAAATAATTATTAGCAATGCTGAGGTAAATAATTATTAGCACTGCTTAGGTAAATAATTATTAGCAATGCTGAGGTAAATAATTATTAGCAATGCTGAGGTAAATAATTATTAGCACTGCTAAGGTAAATAATTATTAGCACTGCTTAGGTAAATAATTATTAGCAATGCTGAGGTAAATAATTATTAGCAATGCTGAGGTAAATAATTATTAGCACTGCTTAGGTAAATAATTATTAGCAATGCTGAGGTAAATAATTATTAGCACTGCTGAGTTAAATAATTATTAGCAATGCTGAGGTAAATAATTATTAGCACTGCTGAGGTAAATAATTATTAGCACTGCTTAGGTAAATCATTATTAGCACTGCTAAGGTAAATAATTATTAGCACTGCTTAGGTAAATAATTATTAGCAATGCTGAGGTAAATAATTATTAGCACTGCTGAGGTAAATAATTATTAGCACTGCTGAGGTAAGTTATTATTAGCATTTACACTGCCCGCTGCGTCCGCAAAGCAACCACCATTGTGGATGACCCCACCCACCCTTCACACAGACTGTTCTCCCTCCTGCCATCAGGAAGAAGGTACCGCAGCATCAGGTCCAACACGACCAGACTCTGCAATAACTTCTTCCCCCAAGCCATCAGACTGAAAGTAGGGTGTCGGATTAAAAAAAACTAGCTTTCTACAAAACCACCTTCTCCAGTTTTAACTGGATGCACAAGAAAATAGAAATGAAGCTCCAGTCACTGGTTAATCAGTATTCCTCCCTACAAATGAAGACACCATGAAGACTAAAGAAAGAACACTCCACACAGCTCCGAGAAATGGTTATTGGTGAGTGTGAGTCAGGGAATGGAGACAAAACAATTTCCAAGTCACTGAACTTCACCTGGAGTTCTGTTAAATCCATCATTCAGAAATGGAATATGACACATGTGTAAATCTGCCTAGAGCCGGCCAGTCATAGGTGTCTTGGTGGCCTTCCTCTCTAGCCTCCTTCTTGCACGGTCACTCAGTTTGTGAGGACAGCCCTGCTCTAGAAAGATTTACGTGTGCCATATTCCTTCCATTTCTAAATTTAATTTAATTTCTTTTGTAAATTATTGTGACAAAAAAAATAAAATGATGTTGACCATGAAAGCAATAAAAGGGGAAACCATCCAATGGACTGAATACTTTCATAGGCGCTGTAGGTCGTATATCACCTCCACATAAACAAGGGCACTATAGACTACTGTACTGTAAATCATCTGCAAACTGGTAAATCTGGTCTCTTCATTTCACTGTAATATAGAGAGACTATTCTCACAGGTCAGTACCAGTAATTACCATTCACAGTTTCTCACTTCCTGTTCTGTTTGAGTATTTAAGCTTCATCCAAAACTCTTTTCTAACATCCAGCAAAACAAACGCTGATCTTACATTCAAGTTTTTCTTTGATCTCTGTTTATGCTTTATGAAACTTTGTGTAATTAAATCTGACATATGAAAATATTTAAACCTGCACAAGCCTTCATTTTCTATCTTTCCTCTTTCTTAGAGTGTCAGAACTGTCTGTATTTAAATGTAAAGGTAAATATTCAGCAGTTCCTGATTGTCACTCTCCGGCCTACCTGTGATTAGTAGCTTAGTGTGTTAAAATTATTACCTGTCCACATCTTAACTCATTGAATTTATGCAGTATAACAAATATTAAATATTATTTTATTATTAAATAAGCAGGCATTAAATGTGGTATTCACTTTAATGTGGCTACAATGTAAGTTTCAGTCTTTACCAAAAACCTGCAGATCAGTGCCCTCTACTGGTCACGTGTCCGACATTCTTGATGAATTTAAAATTTTCAATAAATATTTCTTTATTATTTAATAAACGTCCCTTACCCCATAAGCAGTCAATCCCCCAGACATGTTTGATATCTGAAGGTGCTTATTATGAGGGGAATATAATGATAAAAATGTATAAATGTGAAATCTAAATATAAATTTTGTAACTTTTGTTGATGTAAATTCCCAATATAAAATATGATAAAAATATCAGTGTGTTTGATGTGGAACAGACTGTAACATATCTTATATTTATAAAACAATGAAATCTTTAGTTTATGGATTTTCCTCTTTTTCATTTTTAAACACATCGTTGATGAAATTTTTCTTTAGACAAGTTTTTTTTTAAAGAAGCTGCAGAAAGGTTTATTTACTTATTTGCAAGCTCTGTATTTCCTTCAGGTAATGCTAATCTGTAATATCACAATACGGGTAGTGTATCGAACACAACCTAAACCTTTATATTTCATCAATATTCATTATTTTTTCTTTAAAGTGGAGCTAAATTGTTAACTGTTAACACAAATTCAGAATGACTTCAGTGAAACACTTCCAGCAATAAAGGGGTTGGTTTTATCAACCGGAAGTTGATCCTCCATGTTTACAGTTGTCAGTGAACCGCCTATAAATATAAGTATATCTATAAAAAATATTCTGTTCTAATAATTCTAATATTTTAATCTTCATTTTTATTGATCAGTGACCACTAGATAATATCATATATGAATATTCTGTCCATTTACAATCACTTAGTATTCAGATCAACGACATGTGATCAGTCCTCGTGACCCAACTAGACTAGCATATGCGCTAACTAGCAGATGCGCTTGTCGGCTGGGTGACGTTTGATGGTGGAACGTTTATGACGTCATAGAGTGAGAGAGATTCCATGGTAACGAACAGAGCGGCGGAGCTTTTAAGGAGCAGACAGCAGCTGATCGAGTCTCAGAAGAGATGAGCGATCGCCAAAAGAAGAAGAAGAAGGAGGAAGTAAGAGAGGAGAAAGCCCTTCTGTCTCCCAGCAGACAGAACCAGAAGCACCTCGCCATGCTCAAGGTGGACCAGGTTCTTTTTTACCTGTTCTCTTAAACTTCTCCATTTACCTGTTTTTTCAGGTTCTTTCCAGAGCTTTTGGTAAATACATTTTGTGTAAGATGTGTGTATGGATATAGAGTCTAAATGAATGTCTGTCTTTTTGGGGGCAGAAAACATCTAAAACCTCTTTGGAACCACAGTCCGTGATGGAGGAAGTGGAGGAACCAGGAGAGGGCTTCATGGAGCTGCTCCACGAAAATGTAAGAAAGACAAAGGAGTTTCACTTCAGTAATGAACTATAAGGAGTCACTGGGTTTAATCCATCATGTCCTGAGTTGTGGAATTGCTCTACTATAAATCCTAAGACCTTTTATAAGACCAGCTTTGGCTCTTCACTGGGCCTTTGAGTCCTGACCAAAAGTTCTGAGATGTTAATAATTCTCACTCTTCTCTTCTCACATGTAGACGGAGTACAACATTGGAAACTACATCTCTGCAATGTTCCAGTATATTGTGGAGCACCCAATTGTCCAGTTCCTCATCCTGGTCATTGCACTCCTCAACTGCATCATCATCAGCGTCCAGACCAACTCGAGGATTGCCAAGGTGAGAACCCTAAATCTTGAAGTCACCAGATATTTTCAGACAGTTCGATCATGTTCCCTCTCCCACTGACTGACTAACCCTACAGTACAGTTCTGTGCTTCTGTCAGTGTGTTTTGTAGGACAGGTGATGTTTCTGGTACTTGTGTTTGAGTGTACTTTCAGAAACCCTGTATATTAAACTCCACTCTCTTTCTGACTGTAATTTCAGGACCATGAGACTGCATTCCTGATCTGGGAGTGGATCATCTTCACCGCTTTCATTTCAGAGATTGTTCTCAAGTTCACCTACGGTTTCAGGATTTTCTGGATGGTACTGTTTTTTTTTCTCAAAATGTTTACTTCTATTAATCCATATTTTCCTTGTAGAAGGTTGCTGTGTCTCATCAAGTCTTATTTGATCATTATTTCTTCTGTATCTGCAGAGTGGGTGGAATGTCCTGGATTTCTTGGTCAGTCTGGGTCTGATGGTGGGGTACAGATTCTTGCCCCCAAGCCAAAATAGGATCATCAGGTGAGGAAAATTACAGTGACGTGTTCCCACATTTTAAAACTCCTCAGGTTTTTCATCTAGATCAGTGTTCCTCATAAAAGGATGGAAAAGAGGAGAGTGATGGTGTATCTGTTCAGACTGAGCTCACAGTTTGTAACTGTTCAATATTTGTGCTTCTTTCTTTTCTCCTTTTCCAGAACGCTGCGACTCTTTCGGAGTGTAAGGCTGTTTGCTTTTTCCGAGGGATTTTCCAGAGCACTCAACAGCATCGCCCGTTCCATGTCTGCACTGCTGAACATCTTCATCCTCATCATGTGCTTCATGGTGGTATGTGCTCTTCCACAATTCGTATTTGTATGATAAAATCTCAGAAACGATCCAAAAGATAAGGTCTCTGTACTTGTGTTTTGTTCATGGTGAAATGCTGTACGCTGTGTCTGAAATGCTCTGTTATTGATTGTGCTCTAGATGTTTGGCCTGTGTGGAGTGATGCTGTTTGGGGATGAAGTTCCATCGGCTTTTGGAGACTTCCCTACAGCCCTGTACACTCTGTTCATCTGCATCACCCAGAATGGCTGGTTTAAAATCTACTATGGATTTAAGGGGTAAGCAGCTCTTGTCTGGATCTCTGACTATAACTAAATAAGTAAAAGTGTCAGTTCTGAAACACAACACTAGGTGAACATATGCGAGTGCAGTAAACTTCAGTGTACGTCCATCTGTTTTGGCACGTTTGTATTTGGTGAAGATTCATATTTTATAGCCACTCTACTGACAGTTTTGTCTAATTTAATATTCTGTCCATTTCAGTGTGGATGAAGCACTTCGCTATGCTGCGTTGGTGTACTTCTTCATCTTCATCTTCAGCTGTGGGTTCATCTTCCTTAACTTTTTTAGTTCTGTGATTATCACCAATCAAGAACTAGCTGTGGAAACGGATTCCACTAAGGTAAGCCTGCTTTACATCCTAGCTTCACCTCCTGAGAACAACAGCGTGCAAATACCCAGTTTAACCCCCTACTCTACCTGAACATATTAATATTGTCTGCATGTAAGTCATGATTTTCCTCTTATTTTATTCCAACTAAAACTTTTGTCTTAATAACAGTCAGAAGAAGATGAATCCCAGAAGGATCTGGTACATGTGGATGAAGTGGTCGCAAAAACCAGCATGACCCAGCGCCAGACACCGTGGCACGACAGCTGCCTGACGAACCTGACTCTGGAGAACTTTGAGAATCTCGTCCTGTTAAGAGAAGCCATCGACAGGAATGAGAAAGAGTTCCAGGAGATTCGTCAGAAGTTGATAAAGTAAGGTTCAACAGCACAGCTGATAAACACCTTATTTTACTTTCAGTCTGTCAACGGCTATTATGAAAAGGTCCGCCTGGACCGTAGAATGATGAACTGCTCTGACTGTAAATGTGTTCATCCAGGATTGTGGAAGAGGTCCGAAACCTGCCCGTCAATAAAGAGCGGGAGCTCCAGGCCCAGAGGGAAAAAGAGATGGCTACCACCTTGACGGACAACTTGTTGGGTGATGACATCGCCTCTGGCCAGGCTGGAGATATTCTGTCCACTTTCATCGCTCTGGAAGAGGTGAAGAAATACTGTTACTGAGCACAAACACTTGAAGCACCGTAATCAGATGAGAAGTGTATCTTGTTCCTCTAGAAATAAGACTTCTATTTACTCTGAGCTTTCTTCTCTGTTTCAGGCCAACCTTCTGGATTCACGGACAACAACTGACGTGTTTGGTGAAGGTTTGGTGCAGGAAGGGATTCGCAGGCTGGCCAGAGAAGCTGTGACCGATTCCCTGTTGCGCAGCAAGTCTTCAGTAATGTCCGTGACCCATAGTAATTAAGTCATGCTGAAGCATTGACTATTGATCCTTGGTGGGATGTTATTGGACTTCTGTGCTAGTCACAGTTTGTCCATAACAAACAGCACGTTCAAACACAAGGTTGCTTATAAGTGTACTTGGTACAAGAGCACCTTGGGTCAGAGGTAAGTTACCGACATTGAGGTCTTGTCGTCTGACCTGTGGCTGCGTGTTTCGGATGCATTGGTAAAGAGAGGTGCTGAGCTGTGAGCTGATCACCATCTGATGAGTTGAATCAGGTGGCAGCTAAACCTGCCAGACAAACCTGACAGGCCCAAACGAGTAGTCTGTGTCTGCCAGGGAAAGCTGGCAGAGGACTCTGATTTTCATCTCCGAACTCTCATCTCCAAGGGAGCTTCTCACATGTTCTGGAGGAGGTTGGAGACACTGATTCAGAATTGACCTTGTTGAAGACCTCAGTTGTGGAAGCAACTGTTCATAGCTGTTGCCAAAACCTTGTCCGTGCCTGTTATGATGGCAACCAAAGAACCTGTTGGTGAACACCAGCAGTGAGGGAGGCTGTCAAGCGGAAGAAGGAGAATCGGGGCACTCTTGATTCCGCTGATTGGCACAGACAAGTAAATAAGGTAGCAGCTTTGGCAGTGGCAGAAGCGAAATCCAGGGCATGTGAGGAGTCTGTAGAGTTAATGGAGACTGATTTTCAGGTGTCTTCAAAGATGTTCTGGAAAAGGCTCCAACAACTCAGAAGGGGGAGGAGGGACATTGCCCAAACTGTGCTCAATAAGGGTGATGAAGCTCTGAACTCAGCTGAGGATATTGTTGGGCACCAGAAGGAACACTTTGAGAAGCTCCTAAAGCCGAGGAACATGCCTTCTAGCCTGAAGGTTGAGCTGGAGACTTCCAGGGAGGCAGAATTCGTCTGTGGCCAAAGTCACTGATGTAGTGAAAAAGCTTCACAGTGACAAGGCACTAGAGTGGATGAGATTCGCCTGGAATTGCTGAAAGCTCTTGCATGGACCTCGGAAAGCTCTCAATTTACCAGCTGAACTACATCCCCACCCTGGTCACGGACACAAGCGGTTGAAATGAGGTTATGTCCTCTGTTATCTGGGAGAGTCTCAGAGTAGAGCCGCTGCTCCTTCTCATTGAGAGGAGCCAGCTGAGGTTGTTGGGGCGTCTGATAAGGATGTCCCCCCAGTTGCCTCCTGTTGGAGATGTACTGGGCACAGCCAGCTGGGAGGAGACCCCGAGGTAAACCTTGGACTTGCTGGAAGTATTATATCTCCTGGCTGGCCTGGGAGCGCCTTGGGATGCTGGAGACAGGGATGCCTGGGTTTCTGTGCTTCCCCCATTGCCACTGCAGGCCCTGAGCTGAATGAAGTGGATAAGAATATGAAAAAAGACGATTAGGCATTCCACAACATCTTCTGGGTGAAACTGGTTGTTAGGTAACATTAAGTAAAGTCCAGCGGTAAGATGAGGTAAGTTTGTGTTTTTTTTATTTCTCTTGGCTCTGATTTAAACTCCTGCAGCCGTGTTTGAATCAGCTGGAGATGTTTAATGATCTTTTTGGAGTCAGTTTAGGTTTTTGATTCTTTATTGTTGAGATTTTAATACAAAGTTGTTCTGGTGATTTTTTTTCAGGGTGAAGATCTGAAGGCCACTAGTGCCATGGAGATAACAGCTGCTTGAGACCTGGTTTATTAATTTCTAACTGGTTTTGATCAGAGGAGGATGGGTCTCCCCTTGTGAGTCTTGGTTCCTCCCAAGGTTTCTTCCTCCAGCTTTGAGGGAGTTTTTTCCTTGCCACTGTCGCCTTTGGCTTGCTCACTGGGGGGTTTTATCTTCTATGTTTTGTTTCTTTTTACTTTTTTCTATCTGTACTTTTATTTGTTCATTTTTTTAAACTGGTGTCTCTTTGAATGACCTTCAATCAAAGAACTGGTAAGTAATACTTTTTAAAGACATTTTTAAAAATCTGTATTGTATTCTGAAATATTTTATTAAGAAATAAAAATATATTAATATTAAGAAATAGCCAGTTGTTTATATTGTCAGGAAATTGAAAAGAGCCTGGTAAACTAATTACAGACCAGTGGGTCTAAAATGATCACTGATAGCAGCTGTATGGAGCTCATCATTTCTTCATTAATATTCTGTGTCTTTATTTTATGCCCTGTTATAAACAGGAGGACAGAGGTACATCTGGCAGCTGGTGTGAAAGATGAAGAACATAGCGAGAGAGAGAGAGAGACGCAGCAGAAAGATGATGGTGATCAGGTGATGGAGAGAGGTTGAGCAGGCGAGGATGGAAAGGGAAGGGTGAGGAAGGAGAAATTAGAGGAATTTGGTGTAAAGAAGAGAATAGTACAAATAAACAGTGAAAAGAAAAAACTACAAAGCCTTGTCATTACTGCACTCTGTGAGAAAGGTGGAAAGTGTCACAAGCTCCTCCAAAATCCTCTCTAACCATGTTTAGACACAGTGGTGCTCAGTTCTGGAGATCTATGAGAGTTCATATCCAACACATGGTTCTAATACTCTGATACCCCTGAAGGTCTTCATGACCTGTTTCTGGTGTGTTAGATTAGGACTGGAGATAAACTCATCAGGGTCAGGATTGGACACCCTTGTTCTAACAGCAACTTCTGTCTCAGGTAAACTGTTGTCATGAAGTCTGCTAAATGTCACTTATACCTCCACATTAATTATGGCCGTGTACGTTATGTGGTCTACATGTGTTTACAGTAGAAGTCTTAGTAAGTGTGTAGAATTTAGAATTAAGAAAAAGCACAGGCTTTCCTGAGGGTTGATTTATGTCTCCCTGTTTTCAGGAAACAGTGCCTTCATAAATGTTAGTCAGTTGTGCACGCTAGCTATTGTTTCTCCCATTCTGGTTCTGCCAATTAACCCACACGTTTGTAGCTCCTAGAAATGCTCCTGACACTCGGAGGGTACTTAACCCATGTCTCCAACAATACATGCGAAGCCAGCCCCCGCAAACATGCTGAACCGCAGCTCCACTGCACCAGCTAACAGAACTATGCCTGCCAACATCACTTAGGAGTGATAAGAGGAAAGAGCACGGCCAATTGTGCTCACGAGTCATAGTAAAAAGAACTGAATTCTAAAATAAGACCTGAAATCTAGACTGTTATTATGTGTGTAAATCGAAAACTCAAAAGGAGCATTAAAAAAAAAAAATCACTTTTTTCTCTTTTACTTTTTTTTTTTTACACTCTGTCCTTCTTCTACATAGCCTGGTGTGTGTGTGTGTGTGTGTTTGCATGTGGTTACATTTCAAGCACTGAAAACCTGTCAATTCAATTCAAATTTGGGGGGTAATATAGGGGGACAGGATCCAAAGTGTAGGCAAGGGCAACCGACCACAAATGGACTCGGATCAGCAGCAAGCAGACAGCAGAGGGCAGTTCAGCACACAGGGGAGAGAAAACAAAGGAGAAAATGATGATGTGTTTAGGAGTTTGAATAGACTGATGTGCAGCCTGTAAAGGAAGTAGATTAGAGAGACTGCAGCACTGATCAGGGACCTGTGAACAGAGAGCTGTACAGTCCAAATGTGTTAGTATTCTTACAAGCTCCATCAGCAAGGATAACAGTACAGTGCATTAATGGATTATCTGAGTCCCGTATTGAGTATTGTGGGGCCAAAACATTTATTTTATAATCAATGCAGAATTTAACTGGTAACCAGTGCAGGGACGAGAGAATAGGACACAGCTTCTCTGTGTCATGTAAGGAGAGTACATTACGCAGATTGGCAATATTACGTAGGTGGAAGAAGGCCATTTTAACTATGTAACAGATGTGTGCATCAAATGAGAAGCCAGAGTCAAAACAACTCCTGGGTTTTTTACAGTGCTGCTGGTTATGACTGAGAATCCATTTAATTTTACAGTAATATTTGCAATTTTTGGATTTATTCATATTTGGATCAATTAGTAAAACCTATGTTTTTTTCTGGATTAAGCAAAAACAAGTTGTGAGCCATTCAGTTCTTGTCCAGTTTATGTCTGCTCCAACATTCCTGCACATTTTAGTCTCTGTCTTGTGGAAAGCTTTCTATCCTACCTGCAAATTAGGATGGATAAGTGAACAGATTTGCCAGTATTGCTCTGCATCACAGCTGATCAAGATGGAGAGAAGAGTCTCTGCTTAAAGGGGCTTGGAAATCACTTTTTAAGAGAAAGACGTTTGGGGAGATGATGAAGAGAACGATCTTTCAGAATTTGAAGATCACATTTTTGTTGATTCAGGAGGAGGATGCTGGTGCCCTCTCAGCCCAACCCTCAGAACAACCATCTGCAGAACCTGAAGTAGGTGTAAGATGCTGTGCATGTGGTGTACGTCTGTAGCAGCAGAAAGACTCAGTCTACCTGCATCAAGTGCAGGAAATACATCTGCAGCTCACACACAGTACAACTCTGCCCCTCATGTGTTCTGTAGGCTGGCATGAACTGACTGTGTGTTCAGTGAGGCTGATGTGCTGATGTGGCTCTATTGGGTTAAAAAGCCAGTAATGCAGAGTGTCCAACCAGACCTACAGACATTGGCCGAGTAACACAAACACAAACAGCACAAGACTTCAGTCCATTTTGTAGCATTTTGTACTTTTATACTTGAGTAAAAAAATGTAAATCGTACTTCAGCTTTATTAGGAGCACCTGTACACCACTTCCATCCTGCAGTGATCTACTCAGCCAGTAGGTGGCAGCAGTGCAATAATGCCCATCATGCCCCAGCGTCTGTTCAAAAGCTTGAGCAGCTAATGCTGTCAGACACTCAACAGACAAGGTAATGCAGCTCAGAGCTGTGTGTGCTTTAGTTAAGGCCTTTTATAAGCGGATAACTTACCAACACACACATGAGAACAGTAAAGAAAAGGCATCAGTAGCGTTAGCATAGGCTGTATTTCTGCTAGCTAGTGAAAGAGGCTCTGATAACACAAGCTTGTAAAATGAGCGTCGCGAGCTCGCCAATATAGCAGTAACCTCCTCATTAAAAAGCCTGGCTTCTCCAACTAACATGAGCTGATGATGCAAAGATGACATCACTATTTCACATGTAGTTTTATTCAGCAAAGAGAATAGTTCATACATGTGAGTGACAGCAATATTACTAGTATAATAATCTTCTTCTTATTATTAACTAGTAAAATGATTAGACAAGCAGAGGTAAAACTAGTCTAGAAACGCCCTGTATTGGATGATAACTATAAATAATACTACACTCCCATGAGGAGAACTTTGGAGATGATTTAATGAACACAGTGATGAAAAACCACAACTTTCTATAGGAATGTTATTAGTATTTATTTTAATATTAATGTTTTACTGAGGAAATAAACACTTGCTCAGAAAAGCCGCTTTTTAACTCTTAATTATCACAGATATCTAAAACATCTGCACAGAGCTGTATAGTTTTATATATTTTTAAATTATTTAATTTTTGTCACCTTGCAGTTACTTCTCTATCTAGATCAACATCATGAACTGAGCGGTGGAGCTTTTAAGGAGCAGACAGCAGCTGATCGAGTCTCAGACAGACGTGTTTCTGATGGAGGAGCTTCTTTAACCGCTCCGTTAGAAGAGATGACCGATCATCAGAGGAAGAAGGAAGAAGAAAGAGAGGAGAAAGCCCTTCTGTCTCCTAGCATGAGAACCTGAGGTGGCTTGTAATTAATGCTCACTCTTCTCTTCTCACATGTAGACTGAGTACAGCATTGGAAACTACCTCACTGCAATGTTCCAGTATATTGTGGAGCATCCCATTCTCCAGTTCCTCATCATGGTCATTGCTCTGGTTAACTGTGTCATCATCAGCGCCAAGACCATCTCAAGAATTGCCAAGGTGAGAACACTAAATCTTAACGCCACCAGATATTTTCAGACAGTCCGATCATGTTGCCTCTCCCACTGATTGACTAACTCTACAGCACAGCTCTGTGCTTCTATCAGTGTGTTTTGTAGGTGATGACGGGTGATGTTTCTGAGACTTTCAGAAACCCTGTATATTAAACTCCACTCTCTTTCTCACTGTAATTTCAGGACCATGAGACTGCATTCCTGATCTGGGAGCGGATCATCTTCACCGCTTTTATTTCAGAGATTGTTCTCAAATTGACCTGCGGTTTCAGTATTTTTTTGGTGGCATTGTTTTTTACAGTTTTCTCCTGGAACCTCCTCAAAATGTTTACTCCTATTAATCCATATTTTCCTTGTAGAAGGTTGCTGTGTCTCATCAAGTCTTATTTGATCTTTACTTCTTCTGTATCTGCAGAGCGGGTGGAATGTCCTGGATTTCTTGATCAATCTGGCTCTTAGATTGATCAAGGGTACAGATTCTTGCCCCCAAGCCAAAATAGGGTCATCAGGTGAGGAAAATTACAGTGACGTGTTCCCACATTTTAAGATCTCATCAGGTTTTTCATCTAGATCAATGGTCCTCATAAAGAAATGGACAAGAGGAGAGTGATGATGTATCTGTTTAGACCGAGTTTACAATTCTTAACTGTTCAATATTTGTGCTTCTTTCTTTTCTCCTTTTCCAGAATGCTGCGACTCTTTCGGCGTGTCAGGCTGTTTGCTTTCTTCTAGGGATTTTCCAGAGCACTCAACAGCATCTCCCGCTCCTTCTCTTGGGCATGGTGTAATGCTCTACGCTGTGTGTGAACAGCTTTGTCTTTAAATGTGCTCTAGATGTTTGGCCTGTGTGGAGTGATGCTGTTTGAGGATGATGTTCCATTTGCTTTTGGAGACTTCCCTACAGCCCTGTACACTCTGTTCATCTGCATCACCCATGGCTGGTTTAAAATCTACTATGGTTTTAAGGGGTAAGCAGCTCTTGTCTGGATCTCTGACTTTAACTAAATGAGTAAAAGTGTCAGTTCTGAAAGAGAACACTAGGTGAACATATGTGAGTGCAGTAAACTTCAGTGTACGTCCATCTGTTTTGGCACGTTTGTATTTGGTGAAGAGTCATATTTTATAGCCGCTCTACTGACAGTTTTGTCTAATTTAATATTTAATATTTCAGTGTGGATGAAGCTCTTCGCTATGCTGCATTGGTGTACTTCTTCATCTTCAGCTGTGGGTTCATCTTCCTGAACATTTTTAGTTCTGTGATTATCATGAATCAAGAACTAGCTGTGGAAGCAGATTCCACTAAGGTAAGCCTGCTTTACATCCTAGCTTCACCTCCTGAGAACAACAGTGTGCAAATACCCAGTTTAACCCCCTACTTAAAGATACGCAAGATGAACATATTAATATTGTCTGCATATAAGTCATTTTTCTTTCTCTATATTTATTCAAACTGAATTATTTTTGTCACAATAACAGTCAGAAGAAGATGAATCCCAGAAGGATCTGGTACATGTGGAGGAAATAGTCGCATAAACCAGCATGACCCAGCGCCAGACACAGTCTCATGACAGGTGTCTCACGAACCTGACTTTTGACAAAATCTGGTCCTGTTAAGTTTGGCCATTGACCGGAATGAGTTCCAGGAGATTCGCCAGAAGTTGATGAAGTATGGGTCAACAGCACAGCTAATAAACACCTTATTTTACTTTCAGTCTGTCAACGGCTATTATGAAAAGGTCCGCCTGGACCGTAGAATGATGCACTGCTCTGACTGTAAATGTGTTCATCCAGGATTGTGGATGAGGTCCGAAACCTGCCCATCAATAAAGAGCGGGAGCTCCAGGCCCAGACGGAGAAAGAGATGGCCACCACCTTGACGGACAACTTGTTGGGTGATGACATCGCCTCTGGCCATGATATTCTGTCTACTTTCACCGCTCTGGAAGAGGTGAAGAAATACTGTTACTTAGCACAAACACTTGAAGCACTGTAATCAGATGAGAAGTGTATCTTGTTCCTCTAGAAATAAGACTTCTATTTACTCTGAGCTTTCTTCTCTGTTTCAGGCCAACCTTCTGTTTTCTATCAACCTTTTATTTTATATTCCTGTTAAAAACAGAAGGACAGAGGTGGACATCTGGCAACTGGTCTAAAAGATGAATAGTGAGAGATAGATATAGAGATAGAGATGCAGCAGAAAGATGATGGAGAGAGGTTAAGCAGTCGAGGATGGAAAGAGAAGGGCGAGGAAGGAGAAATAGGTGGAATTTGACCTGATGGAAAGAAGATTGATGTTCAGATAAACAGTTAAAAGAAAAAAACTACACAGCCTCGTCATTACTGCACTTTGTGACAACGCTGGGGTGTGTGGATATTGTAAGATTACTGTGGATATAAGTGTAAATATTGTTCAAAATAAATATATTTGATAACCGCCTTTTCTATCTTGTTTGCTTAATTTGGTATCAGCTAGCTAGCTGAGACTTTGTAAAACGCGTAGCTAGTCGCTAATAAGCTAGCATGTTAGCGAGCTAGCTGAATATTCAGAATTAACCAGCTAACGTTTTAAAGAGGGTCAAATATTGTGTTATGTGCTAAATATGAGATACATGGTCATAAATGTAATAAACTGCATTATGGACAGTTTACTTAGCTAGTGAAGTTATAATCAAACTCAAAAATACTGAATAACATGAAGTTACTTCAGAGAAGACGGCTATGAAGCTAGCACTAGCTAGCTAACTTACTGTTAGCTATGTTGATGGTTTCAGGGCAGCTTGGTGAAACTACTTACTGAAATGTATTATTAATAAGAAAATTAGGAGTGATATTTCATGAACTTGTCCCTCAGTAGATGATGAGTTAGCACTAATGTTATATTAATTGGGGTTTTGGGTGTTTTTTCATTCATTTAATGTAATGTTTAGCTTCTACAGTCTCCACTCACTCTGTGTAGGATTTGTACAGTAGGGGTTGGCTCTGTTCTCTTGTCTGCACTCATATTAACGGCCTGTGCTCCACCCATAACTTCATTACTTTAATGCTTTTTGTAGACCCACATGATATAAATTATGTAATTTACAAAAATCTAATTTATCCTGTGTGTTTTTTCTTTATTTTGGTTAGTTTGGAGGTGAGTGAGTGAGACTGTGGAATAGTTTAATTTTAAACTTATTATTAGCACTGCTGAGATAAATAATTATTAGCACTGCTGAGGTAAATTATTATTAGCACTGCTGAGGTAAATAATTATTAGCAATACTGAGATAAATTATTATTAGCACTGCTGAGGTAAATTATTATTAGCACTGCTGAGGTAAATAATTATTAGCAATGCAGAGGTAAATAATTATTAGCACTACTGAGATAAATAATTATTAGCACTGCTGAGATAAATTATTATTAGCACTACTGAGGTAAATTATTATTAGCAATATTGAGGTAAATTATTATTAGCAATGCTGAGATGGAATTATTATTAGCACTGCTGAGGTAAATAATTATTAGCACTGCTGAGGTAAATAATTATTAGTACTGCTGAGGTAAATTATTATGCAGACTCTGAGGTAAATAATTATTAGCACTGCTGAGGTAAATAATTATTAGTACTGCTGAGGTAAATTATTATTAGCACTGCTGAGGTAAATAATTATTAGTACTGCTGAGGTAAATTATTATGCAGACTCTGAGGTAAATAATTATTAGCACTGCTGAGGTAAATAATTATTAGTACTGCTGAGGTAAATTATTATGCAGACTCTGAGGTAAATTATTATTAGCACTGCTGAGGTAAATAATTATTAGTACTGCTGAGGTAAATTATTATGCAGACTCTGAGGTAAATTATTATTAGCACTGCTGAGATGAAATTATTATTAGCACTGCTGAGGTAAATAATTATTAGCACTGCTGAGGTAAATTATTATTAGCACTACTGAGGTAAATTATTATTAGCAATGCTGAGGTAAATAATTATTAGAACTGATGAGTGCTGAGGTAAATAATTATTAGCAATGCTGAGGTAAATAATTATTAGTACTGCTGAGGTAAATTATTATGCAGACTCTGAGGTAAATAATTATTAGCGCTGCTGAGGTAAATAATTATTAGTAGTGCTGACGTAAATTATTATGCAGACTCTGAGGTAAATTATTATGCATACTCTGAGGTAAACTATTATTAGCAATGCTGAGATGAAATTACTATTTGCACTGCTGAGGTAAATTATTATTAGCACTGCTGAGATGAAATTATTATTAGCAATGCTGAGATGAAATTATTATTAGGACTGCTGTGTGCTGAGGTAAATTATTATTAGCACTGCTGAGATTAAATTATTATTAGCACTAGCCGAGTGCTGAGGTAAATTATTATTAGCACTAGCCGAGTGCTGAGGTAAATTATTATTAGCACTGCTGAGTGCTGAGTTCAATAATTATTAGCACTGCTGAGTTCAATAATTATTAGCACTGCTGAGGTAAATAGTTATTAGCACTGCTGAGGTAAATCATTATTAGCACTGCTGAGGTAAATTATTAGCAATGCTGAGGTAAATCATTTTTAGCAATGCTGAGGTAAATTATTATGCAGACTCTGAGGTAAATTATTATTAGCAATATTGAGGTAAATTATTATTAGCAATGCTGAGGTAAATAATTATTAGCACTGCTGAGGTAAATAACTATTAGCAATGCTGAGGTAAATAATAATTTGCTCTGCTGAGGTAAATTATTATTAGCAATGCTGAGGTAAATAATTATTAGCAATGCTGAGGTAAATAATTATTAGCACTGCTAAGGTAAATAATTATTAGCAATGCTGAGGTAAATAATTATTAGCACTGCTTAGGTAAATAATTATTAGCAATGCTGAGGTAAATAATTATTAGCAATGCTGAGGTAAATAATTATTAGCACTGCTAAGGTAAATAATTATTAGCACTGCTTAGGTAAATAATTATTAGCAATGCTGAGGTAAATAATTATTAGCAATGCTGAGGTAAATAATTATTAGCACTGCTTAGGTAAATAATTATTAGCAATGCTGAGGTAAATAATTATTAGCACTGCTGAGTTAAATAATTATTAGCAATGCTGAGGTAAATAATTATTAGCACTGCTGAGGTAAATAATTATTAGCACTGCTTAGGTAAATCATTATTAGCACTGCTAAGGTAAATAATTATTAGCACTGCTTAGGTAAATAATTATTAGCAATGCTGAGGTAAATAATTATTAGCACTGCTGAGGTAAATAATTATTAGCACTGCTGAGGTAAGTTATTATTAGCATTTACACTGCCCGCTGCGTCCGCAAAGCAACCACCATTGTGGATGACCCCACCGACCCTTCACACAGACTGTTCTCCCTCCTGCCATCAGGAAGAAGGTACCGCAGCATCAGGTCCAACACGACCAGACTCTGCAATAACTTCTTCCCCCAAGCCATCAGACTGAAAGTAGGGTGTCGGATTAAAAAAAACTAGCTTTCTACAAAACCACCTTCTCCAGTTTTAACTGGATGCACAAGAAAATAGAAATGAAGCTCCAGTCACTGGTTAATCAGTATTCCTCCCTACAAATGAAGACACCATGAAGACTAAAGAAAGAACACTCCACACAGCTCCGAGAAATGGTTATTGGTGAGTGTGAGTCAGGGAATGGAGACAAAACAATTTCCAAGTCACTGAACTTCACCTGGAGTTCTGTTAAATCCATCATTCAGAAATGGAATATGACACATGTGTAAATCTGCCTAGAGCCGGCCAGTCATAGGTGTCTTGGTGGCCTTCCTCTCTAGCCTCCTTCTTGCACGGTCACTCAGTTTGTGAGGACAGCCCTGCTCTAGAAAGATTTACGTGTGCCATATTCCTTCCATTTCTAAATTTAATTTAATTTCTTTTGTAAATTATTGTGACAAAAAAAATAAAATGATGTTGACCATGAAAGCAATAAAAGGGGAAACCA
The DNA here is from genome assembly GCF_030463535.1 of Salminus brasiliensis. Lineage (NCBI taxonomy): Eukaryota > Metazoa > Chordata > Actinopteri > Characiformes > Bryconidae > Salminus > Salminus brasiliensis. The sequence continues at coordinate 28,868,296 of NC_132885.1, read as the reverse complement.
TCCAATGGACTGAATACTTTCATAGGCGCTGTAGGTCGTATATCACCTCCACATAAACAAGGGCACTATAGACTACTGTACTGTAAATCATCTGCAAACTGGTAAATCTGGTCTCTTCATTTCACTGTAATATAGAGAGACTATTCTCACAGGTCAGTACCAGTAATTACCATTCACAGTTTCTCACTTCCTGTTCTGTTTGAGTATTTAAGCTTCATCCAAAACTCTTTTCTAACATCCAGCAAAACAAACGCTGATCTTACATTCAAGTTTTTCTTTGATCTCTGTTTATGCTTTATGAAACTTTGTGTAATTAAATCTGACATATGAAAATATTTAAACCTGCACAAGCCTTCATTTTCTATCTTTCCTCTTTCTTAGAGTGTCAGAACTGTCTGTATTTAAATGTAAAGGTAAATATTCAGCAGTTCCTGATTGTCACTCTCCGGCCTACCTGTGATTAGTAGCTTAGTGTGTTAAAATTATTACCTGTCCACATCTTAACTCATTGAATTTATGCAGTATAACAAATATTAAATATTATTTTATTATTAAATAAGCAGGCATTAAATGTGGTATTCACTTTAATGTGGCTACAATGTAAGTTTCAGTCTTTACCAAAAACCTGCAGATCAGTGCCCTCTACTGGTCACGTGTCCGACATTCTTGATGAATTTAAAATTTTCAATAAATATTTCTTTATTATTTAATAAACGTCCCTTACCCCATAAGCAGTCAATCCCCCAGACATGTTTGATATCTGAAGGTGCTTATTATGAGGGGAATATAATGATAAAAATGTATAAATGTGAAATCTAAATATAAATTTTGTAACTTTTGTTGATGTAAATTCCCAATATAAAATATGATAAAAATATCAGTGTGTTTGATGTGGAACAGACTGTAACATATCTTATATTTATAAAACAATGAAATCTTTAGTTTATGGATTTTCCTCTTTTTCATTTTTAAACACATCGTTGATGAAATTTTTCTTTAGACAAGTTTTTTTTTAAAGAAGCTGCAGAAAGGTTTATTTACTTATTTGCAAGCTCTGTATTTCCTTCAGGTAATGCTAATCTGTAATATCACAATACGGGTAGTGTATCGAACACAACCTAAACCTTTATATTTCATCAATATTCATTATTTTTTCTTTAAAGTGGAGCTAAATTGTTAACTGTTAACACAAATTCAGAATGACTTCAGTGAAACACTTCCAGCAATAAAGGGGTTGGTTTTATCAACCGGAAGTTGATCCTCCATGTTTACAGTTGTCAGTGAACCGCCTATAAATATAAGTATATCTATAAAAAATATTCTGTTCTAATAATTCTAATATTTTAATCTTCATTTTTATTGATCAGTGACCACTAGATAATATCATATATGAATATTCTGTCCATTTACAATCACTTAGTATTCAGATCAACGACATGTGATCAGTCCTCGTGACCCAACTAGACTAGCATATGCGCTAACTAGCAGATGCGCTTGTCGGCTGGGTGACGTTTGATGGTGGAACGTTTATGACGTCATAGAGTGAGAGAGATTCCATGGTAACGAACAGAGCGGCGGAGCTTTTAAGGAGCAGACAGCAGCTGATCGAGTCTCAGAAGAGATGAGCGATCGCCAAAAGAAGAAGAAGAAGGAGGAAGTAAGAGAGGAGAAAGCCCTTCTGTCTCCCAGCAGACAGAACCAGAAGCACCTCGCCATGCTCAAGGTGGACCAGGTTCTTTTTTACCTGTTCTCTTAAACTTCTCCATTTACCTGTTTTTTCAGGTTCTTTCCAGAGCTTTTGGTAAATACATTTTGTGTAAGATGTGTGTATGGATATAGAGTCTAAATGAATGTCTGTCTTTTTGGGGGCAGAAAACATCTAAAACCTCTTTGGAACCACAGTCCGTGATGGAGGAAGTGGAGGAACCAGGAGAGGGCTTCATGGAGCTGCTCCACGAAAATGTAAGAAAGACAAAGGAGTTTCACTTCAGTAATGAACTATAAGGAGTCACTGGGTTTAATCCATCATGTCCTGAGTTGTGGAATTGCTCTACTATAAATCCTAAGACCTTTTATAAGACCAGCTTTGGCTCTTCACTGGGCCTTTGAGTCCTGACCAAAAGTTCTGAGATGTTAATAATTCTCACTCTTCTCTTCTCACATGTAGACGGAGTACAACATTGGAAACTACATCTCTGCAATGTTCCAGTATATTGTGGAGCACCCAATTGTCCAGTTCCTCATCCTGGTCATTGCACTCCTCAACTGCATCATCATCAGCGTCCAGACCAACTCGAGGATTGCCAAGGTGAGAACCCTAAATCTTGAAGTCACCAGATATTTTCAGACAGTTCGATCATGTTCCCTCTCCCACTGACTGACTAACCCTACAGTACAGTTCTGTGCTTCTGTCAGTGTGTTTTGTAGGACAGGTGATGTTTCTGGTACTTGTGTTTGAGTGTACTTTCAGAAACCCTGTATATTAAACTCCACTCTCTTTCTGACTGTAATTTCAGGACCATGAGACTGCATTCCTGATCTGGGAGTGGATCATCTTCACCGCTTTCATTTCAGAGATTGTTCTCAAGTTCACCTACGGTTTCAGGATTTTCTGGATGGTACTGTTTTTTTTTCTCAAAATGTTTACTTCTATTAATCCATATTTTCCTTGTAGAAGGTTGCTGTGTCTCATCAAGTCTTATTTGATCATTATTTCTTCTGTATCTGCAGAGTGGGTGGAATGTCCTGGATTTCTTGGTCAGTCTGGGTCTGATGGTGGGGTACAGATTCTTGCCCCCAAGCCAAAATAGGATCATCAGGTGAGGAAAATTACAGTGACGTGTTCCCACATTTTAAAACTCCTCAGGTTTTTCATCTAGATCAGTGTTCCTCATAAAAGGATGGAAAAGAGGAGAGTGATGGTGTATCTGTTCAGACTGAGCTCACAGTTTGTAACTGTTCAATATTTGTGCTTCTTTCTTTTCTCCTTTTCCAGAACGCTGCGACTCTTTCGGAGTGTAAGGCTGTTTGCTTTTTCCGAGGGATTTTCCAGAGCACTCAACAGCATCGCCCGTTCCATGTCTGCACTGCTGAACATCTTCATCCTCATCATGTGCTTCATGGTGGTATGTGCTCTTCCACAATTCGTATTTGTATGATAAAATCTCAGAAACGATCCAAAAGATAAGGTCTCTGTACTTGTGTTTTGTTCATGGTGAAATGCTGTACGCTGTGTCTGAAATGCTCTGTTATTGATTGTGCTCTAGATGTTTGGCCTGTGTGGAGTGATGCTGTTTGGGGATGAAGTTCCATCGGCTTTTGGAGACTTCCCTACAGCCCTGTACACTCTGTTCATCTGCATCACCCAGAATGGCTGGTTTAAAATCTACTATGGATTTAAGGGGTAAGCAGCTCTTGTCTGGATCTCTGACTATAACTAAATAAGTAAAAGTGTCAGTTCTGAAACACAACACTAGGTGAACATATGCGAGTGCAGTAAACTTCAGTGTACGTCCATCTGTTTTGGCACGTTTGTATTTGGTGAAGATTCATATTTTATAGCCACTCTACTGACAGTTTTGTCTAATTTAATATTCTGTCCATTTCAGTGTGGATGAAGCACTTCGCTATGCTGCGTTGGTGTACTTCTTCATCTTCATCTTCAGCTGTGGGTTCATCTTCCTTAACTTTTTTAGTTCTGTGATTATCACCAATCAAGAACTAGCTGTGGAAACGGATTCCACTAAGGTAAGCCTGCTTTACATCCTAGCTTCACCTCCTGAGAACAACAGCGTGCAAATACCCAGTTTAACCCCCTACTCTACCTGAACATATTAATATTGTCTGCATGTAAGTCATGATTTTCCTCTTATTTTATTCCAACTAAAACTTTTGTCTTAATAACAGTCAGAAGAAGATGAATCCCAGAAGGATCTGGTACATGTGGATGAAGTGGTCGCAAAAACCAGCATGACCCAGCGCCAGACACCGTGGCACGACAGCTGCCTGACGAACCTGACTCTGGAGAACTTTGAGAATCTCGTCCTGTTAAGAGAAGCCATCGACAGGAATGAGAAAGAGTTCCAGGAGATTCGTCAGAAGTTGATAAAGTAAGGTTCAACAGCACAGCTGATAAACACCTTATTTTACTTTCAGTCTGTCAACGGCTATTATGAAAAGGTCCGCCTGGACCGTAGAATGATGAACTGCTCTGACTGTAAATGTGTTCATCCAGGATTGTGGAAGAGGTCCGAAACCTGCCCGTCAATAAAGAGCGGGAGCTCCAGGCCCAGAGGGAAAAAGAGATGGCTACCACCTTGACGGACAACTTGTTGGGTGATGACATCGCCTCTGGCCAGGCTGGAGATATTCTGTCCACTTTCATCGCTCTGGAAGAGGTGAAGAAATACTGTTACTGAGCACAAACACTTGAAGCACCGTAATCAGATGAGAAGTGTATCTTGTTCCTCTAGAAATAAGACTTCTATTTACTCTGAGCTTTCTTCTCTGTTTCAGGCCAACCTTCTGGATTCACGGACAACAACTGACGTGTTTGGTGAAGGTTTGGTGCAGGAAGGGATTCGCAGGCTGGCCAGAGAAGCTGTGACCGATTCCCTGTTGCGCAGCAAGTCTTCAGTAATGTCCGTGACCCATAGTAATTAAGTCATGCTGAAGCATTGACTATTGATCCTTGGTGGGATGTTATTGGACTTCTGTGCTAGTCACAGTTTGTCCATAACAAACAGCACGTTCAAACACAAGGTTGCTTATAAGTGTACTTGGTACAAGAGCACCTTGGGTCAGAGGTAAGTTACCGACATTGAGGTCTTGTCGTCTGACCTGTGGCTGCGTGTTTCGGATGCATTGGTAAAGAGAGGTGCTGAGCTGTGAGCTGATCACCATCTGATGAGTTGAATCAGGTGGCAGCTAAACCTGCCAGACAAACCTGACAGGCCCAAACGAGTAGTCTGTGTCTGCCAGGGAAAGCTGGCAGAGGACTCTGATTTTCATCTCCGAACTCTCATCTCCAAGGGAGCTTCTCACATGTTCTGGAGGAGGTTGGAGACACTGATTCAGAATTGACCTTGTTGAAGACCTCAGTTGTGGAAGCAACTGTTCATAGCTGTTGCCAAAACCTTGTCCGTGCCTGTTATGATGGCAACCAAAGAACCTGTTGGTGAACACCAGCAGTGAGGGAGGCTGTCAAGCGGAAGAAGGAGAATCGGGGCACTCTTGATTCCGCTGATTGGCACAGACAAGTAAATAAGGTAGCAGCTTTGGCAGTGGCAGAAGCGAAATCCAGGGCATGTGAGGAGTCTGTAGAGTTAATGGAGACTGATTTTCAGGTGTCTTCAAAGATGTTCTGGAAAAGGCTCCAACAACTCAGAAGGGGGAGGAGGGACATTGCCCAAACTGTGCTCAATAAGGGTGATGAAGCTCTGAACTCAGCTGAGGATATTGTTGGGCACCAGAAGGAACACTTTGAGAAGCTCCTAAAGCCGAGGAACATGCCTTCTAGCCTGAAGGTTGAGCTGGAGACTTCCAGGGAGGCAGAATTCGTCTGTGGCCAAAGTCACTGATGTAGTGAAAAAGCTTCACAGTGACAAGGCACTAGAGTGGATGAGATTCGCCTGGAATTGCTGAAAGCTCTTGCATGGACCTCGGAAAGCTCTCAATTTACCAGCTGAACTACATCCCCACCCTGGTCACGGACACAAGCGGTTGAAATGAGGTTATGTCCTCTGTTATCTGGGAGAGTCTCAGAGTAGAGCCGCTGCTCCTTCTCATTGAGAGGAGCCAGCTGAGGTTGTTGGGGCGTCTGATAAGGATGTCCCCCCAGTTGCCTCCTGTTGGAGATGTACTGGGCACAGCCAGCTGGGAGGAGACCCCGAGGTAAACCTTGGACTTGCTGGAAGTATTATATCTCCTGGCTGGCCTGGGAGCGCCTTGGGATGCTGGAGACAGGGATGCCTGGGTTTCTGTGCTTCCCCCATTGCCACTGCAGGCCCTGAGCTGAATGAAGTGGATAAGAATATGAAAAAAGACGATTAGGCATTCCACAACATCTTCTGGGTGAAACTGGTTGTTAGGTAACATTAAGTAAAGTCCAGCGGTAAGATGAGGTAAGTTTGTGTTTTTTTTATTTCTCTTGGCTCTGATTTAAACTCCTGCAGCCGTGTTTGAATCAGCTGGAGATGTTTAATGATCTTTTTGGAGTCAGTTTAGGTTTTTGATTCTTTATTGTTGAGATTTTAATACAAAGTTGTTCTGGTGATTTTTTTTCAGGGTGAAGATCTGAAGGCCACTAGTGCCATGGAGATAACAGCTGCTTGAGACCTGGTTTATTAATTTCTAACTGGTTTTGATCAGAGGAGGATGGGTCTCCCCTTGTGAGTCTTGGTTCCTCCCAAGGTTTCTTCCTCCAGCTTTGAGGGAGTTTTTTCCTTGCCACTGTCGCCTTTGGCTTGCTCACTGGGGGGTTTTATCTTCTATGTTTTGTTTCTTTTTACTTTTTTCTATCTGTACTTTTATTTGTTCATTTTTTTAAACTGGTGTCTCTTTGAATGACCTTCAATCAAAGAACTGGTAAGTAATACTTTTTAAAGACATTTTTAAAAATCTGTATTGTATTCTGAAATATTTTATTAAGAAATAAAAATATATTAATATTAAGAAATAGCCAGTTGTTTATATTGTCAGGAAATTGAAAAGAGCCTGGTAAACTAATTACAGACCAGTGGGTCTAAAATGATCACTGATAGCAGCTGTATGGAGCTCATCATTTCTTCATTAATATTCTGTGTCTTTATTTTATGCCCTGTTATAAACAGGAGGACAGAGGTACATCTGGCAGCTGGTGTGAAAGATGAAGAACATAGCGAGAGAGAGAGAGAGACGCAGCAGAAAGATGATGGTGATCAGGTGATGGAGAGAGGTTGAGCAGGCGAGGATGGAAAGGGAAGGGTGAGGAAGGAGAAATTAGAGGAATTTGGTGTAAAGAAGAGAATAGTACAAATAAACAGTGAAAAGAAAAAACTACAAAGCCTTGTCATTACTGCACTCTGTGAGAAAGGTGGAAAGTGTCACAAGCTCCTCCAAAATCCTCTCTAACCATGTTTAGACACAGTGGTGCTCAGTTCTGGAGATCTATGAGAGTTCATATCCAACACATGGTTCTAATACTCTGATACCCCTGAAGGTCTTCATGACCTGTTTCTGGTGTGTTAGATTAGGACTGGAGATAAACTCATCAGGGTCAGGATTGGACACCCTTGTTCTAACAGCAACTTCTGTCTCAGGTAAACTGTTGTCATGAAGTCTGCTAAATGTCACTTATACCTCCACATTAATTATGGCCGTGTACGTTATGTGGTCTACATGTGTTTACAGTAGAAGTCTTAGTAAGTGTGTAGAATTTAGAATTAAGAAAAAGCACAGGCTTTCCTGAGGGTTGATTTATGTCTCCCTGTTTTCAGGAAACAGTGCCTTCATAAATGTTAGTCAGTTGTGCACGCTAGCTATTGTTTCTCCCATTCTGGTTCTGCCAATTAACCCACACGTTTGTAGCTCCTAGAAATGCTCCTGACACTCGGAGGGTACTTAACCCATGTCTCCAACAATACATGCGAAGCCAGCCCCCGCAAACATGCTGAACCGCAGCTCCACTGCACCAGCTAACAGAACTATGCCTGCCAACATCACTTAGGAGTGATAAGAGGAAAGAGCACGGCCAATTGTGCTCACGAGTCATAGTAAAAAGAACTGAATTCTAAAATAAGACCTGAAATCTAGACTGTTATTATGTGTGTAAATCGAAAACTCAAAAGGAGCATTAAAAAAAAAAAATCACTTTTTTCTCTTTTACTTTTTTTTTTTTACACTCTGTCCTTCTTCTACATAGCCTGGTGTGTGTGTGTGTGTGTGTTTGCATGTGGTTACATTTCAAGCACTGAAAACCTGTCAATTCAATTCAAATTTGGGGGGTAATATAGGGGGACAGGATCCAAAGTGTAGGCAAGGGCAACCGACCACAAATGGACTCGGATCAGCAGCAAGCAGACAGCAGAGGGCAGTTCAGCACACAGGGGAGAGAAAACAAAGGAGAAAATGATGATGTGTTTAGGAGTTTGAATAGACTGATGTGCAGCCTGTAAAGGAAGTAGATTAGAGAGACTGCAGCACTGATCAGGGACCTGTGAACAGAGAGCTGTACAGTCCAAATGTGTTAGTATTCTTACAAGCTCCATCAGCAAGGATAACAGTACAGTGCATTAATGGATTATCTGAGTCCCGTATTGAGTATTGTGGGGCCAAAACATTTATTTTATAATCAATGCAGAATTTAACTGGTAACCAGTGCAGGGACGAGAGAATAGGACACAGCTTCTCTGTGTCATGTAAGGAGAGTACATTACGCAGATTGGCAATATTACGTAGGTGGAAGAAGGCCATTTTAACTATGTAACAGATGTGTGCATCAAATGAGAAGCCAGAGTCAAAACAACTCCTGGGTTTTTTACAGTGCTGCTGGTTATGACTGAGAATCCATTTAATTTTACAGTAATATTTGCAATTTTTGGATTTATTCATATTTGGATCAATTAGTAAAACCTATGTTTTTTTCTGGATTAAGCAAAAACAAGTTGTGAGCCATTCAGTTCTTGTCCAGTTTATGTCTGCTCCAACATTCCTGCACATTTTAGTCTCTGTCTTGTGGAAAGCTTTCTATCCTACCTGCAAATTAGGATGGATAAGTGAACAGATTTGCCAGTATTGCTCTGCATCACAGCTGATCAAGATGGAGAGAAGAGTCTCTGCTTAAAGGGGCTTGGAAATCACTTTTTAAGAGAAAGACGTTTGGGGAGATGATGAAGAGAACGATCTTTCAGAATTTGAAGATCACATTTTTGTTGATTCAGGAGGAGGATGCTGGTGCCCTCTCAGCCCAACCCTCAGAACAACCATCTGCAGAACCTGAAGTAGGTGTAAGATGCTGTGCATGTGGTGTACGTCTGTAGCAGCAGAAAGACTCAGTCTACCTGCATCAAGTGCAGGAAATACATCTGCAGCTCACACACAGTACAACTCTGCCCCTCATGTGTTCTGTAGGCTGGCATGAACTGACTGTGTGTTCAGTGAGGCTGATGTGCTGATGTGGCTCTATTGGGTTAAAAAGCCAGTAATGCAGAGTGTCCAACCAGACCTACAGACATTGGCCGAGTAACACAAACACAAACAGCACAAGACTTCAGTCCATTTTGTAGCATTTTGTACTTTTATACTTGAGTAAAAAAATGTAAATCGTACTTCAGCTTTATTAGGAGCACCTGTACACCACTTCCATCCTGCAGTGATCTACTCAGCCAGTAGGTGGCAGCAGTGCAATAATGCCCATCATGCCCCAGCGTCTGTTCAAAAGCTTGAGCAGCTAATGCTGTCAGACACTCAACAGACAAGGTAATGCAGCTCAGAGCTGTGTGTGCTTTAGTTAAGGCCTTTTATAAGCGGATAACTTACCAACACACACATGAGAACAGTAAAGAAAAGGCATCAGTAGCGTTAGCATAGGCTGTATTTCTGCTAGCTAGTGAAAGAGGCTCTGATAACACAAGCTTGTAAAATGAGCGTCGCGAGCTCGCCAATATAGCAGTAACCTCCTCATTAAAAAGCCTGGCTTCTCCAACTAACATGAGCTGATGATGCAAAGATGACATCACTATTTCACATGTAGTTTTATTCAGCAAAGAGAATAGTTCATACATGTGAGTGACAGCAATATTACTAGTATAATAATCTTCTTCTTATTATTAACTAGTAAAATGATTAGACAAGCAGAGGTAAAACTAGTCTAGAAACGCCCTGTATTGGATGATAACTATAAATAATACTACACTCCCATGAGGAGAACTTTGGAGATGATTTAATGAACACAGTGATGAAAAACCACAACTTTCTATAGGAATGTTATTAGTATTTATTTTAATATTAATGTTTTACTGAGGAAATAAACACTTGCTCAGAAAAGCCGCTTTTTAACTCTTAATTATCACAGATATCTAAAACATCTGCACAGAGCTGTATAGTTTTATATATTTTTAAATTATTTAATTTTTGTCACCTTGCAGTTACTTCTCTATCTAGATCAACATCATGAACTGAGCGGTGGAGCTTTTAAGGAGCAGACAGCAGCTGATCGAGTCTCAGACAGACGTGTTTCTGATGGAGGAGCTTCTTTAACCGCTCCGTTAGAAGAGATGACCGATCATCAGAGGAAGAAGGAAGAAGAAAGAGAGGAGAAAGCCCTTCTGTCTCCTAGCATGAGAACCTGAGGTGGCTTGTAATTAATGCTCACTCTTCTCTTCTCACATGTAGACTGAGTACAGCATTGGAAACTACCTCACTGCAATGTTCCAGTATATTGTGGAGCATCCCATTCTCCAGTTCCTCATCATGGTCATTGCTCTGGTTAACTGTGTCATCATCAGCGCCAAGACCATCTCAAGAATTGCCAAGGTGAGAACACTAAATCTTAACGCCACCAGATATTTTCAGACAGTCCGATCATGTTGCCTCTCCCACTGATTGACTAACTCTACAGCACAGCTCTGTGCTTCTATCAGTGTGTTTTGTAGGTGATGACGGGTGATGTTTCTGAGACTTTCAGAAACCCTGTATATTAAACTCCACTCTCTTTCTCACTGTAATTTCAGGACCATGAGACTGCATTCCTGATCTGGGAGCGGATCATCTTCACCGCTTTTATTTCAGAGATTGTTCTCAAATTGACCTGCGGTTTCAGTATTTTTTTGGTGGCATTGTTTTTTACAGTTTTCTCCTGGAACCTCCTCAAAATGTTTACTCCTATTAATCCATATTTTCCTTGTAGAAGGTTGCTGTGTCTCATCAAGTCTTATTTGATCTTTACTTCTTCTGTATCTGCAGAGCGGGTGGAATGTCCTGGATTTCTTGATCAATCTGGCTCTTAGATTGATCAAGGGTACAGATTCTTGCCCCCAAGCCAAAATAGGGTCATCAGGTGAGGAAAATTACAGTGACGTGTTCCCACATTTTAAGATCTCATCAGGTTTTTCATCTAGATCAATGGTCCTCATAAAGAAATGGACAAGAGGAGAGTGATGATGTATCTGTTTAGACCGAGTTTACAATTCTTAACTGTTCAATATTTGTGCTTCTTTCTTTTCTCCTTTTCCAGAATGCTGCGACTCTTTCGGCGTGTCAGGCTGTTTGCTTTCTTCTAGGGATTTTCCAGAGCACTCAACAGCATCTCCCGCTCCTTCTCTTGGGCATGGTGTAATGCTCTACGCTGTGTGTGAACAGCTTTGTCTTTAAATGTGCTCTAGATGTTTGGCCTGTGTGGAGTGATGCTGTTTGAGGATGATGTTCCATTTGCTTTTGGAGACTTCCCTACTTCAGTGTACGTCCATCTGTTTTGGCACGTTTGTATTTGGTGAAGAGTCATATTTTATAGCCGCTCTACTGACAGTTTTGTCTAATTTAATATTCTGTCCATTTCAGTGTGGATGAAGCTCTTCGCTATGCTGCATTGGTGTACTTCTTCATCTTCAGCTGTGGGTTCATCTTCCTGAACATTTTTAGTTCTGTGATTATCATGAATCAAGAACTAGCTGTGGAAGCAGATTCCACTAAGGTAAGCCTGCTTTACATCCTAGCTTCACCTCCTGAGAACAACAGTGTGCAAATACCCAGTTTAACCCCCTACTTAAAGATACGCAAGATGAACATATTAATATTGTCTGCATATAAGTCATTTTTCTTTCTCTATATTTATTCAAACTGAATTATTTTTGTCACAATAACAGTCAGAAGAAGATGAATCCCAGAAGGATCTGGTACATGTGGAGGAAATAGTCGCATAAACCAGCATGACCCAGCGCCAGACACAGTCTCATGACAGGTGTCTCACGAACCTGACTTTTGACAAAATCTGGTCCTGTTAAGTTTGGCCATTGACCGGAATGAGTTCCAGGAGATTCGCCAGAAGTTGATGAAGTATGGGTCAACAGCACAGCTAATAAACACCTTATTTTACTTTCAGTCTGTCAACGGCTATTATGAAAAGGTCCGCCTGGACCGTAGAATGATGCACTGCTCTGACTGTAAATGTGTTCATCCAGGATTGTGGATGAGGTCCGAAACCTGCCCATCAATAAAGAGCGGGAGCTCCAGGCCCAGACGGAGAAAGAGATGGCCACCACCTTGACGGACAACTTGTTGGGTGATGACATCGCCTCTGGCCATGATATTCTGTCTACTTTCATCGCTCTGGAAGAGGTGAAGAAATACTGTTACTTAGCACAAACACTTGAAGCACTGTAATCAGATGAGAAGTGTATCTTGTTCCTCTAGAAATAAGACTTCTATTTACTCTGAGCTTTCTTCTCTGTTTCAGGCCAACCTTCTGTTTTCTATCAACCTTTTATTTTATATTCCTGTTAAAAACAGAAGGACAGAGGTGGACATCTGGCAACTGGTCTAAAAGATGAATAGTGAGAGATAGATATAGAGATAGAGATGCAGCAGAAAGATGATGGAGAGAGGTTAAGCAGTCGAGGATGGAAAGAGAAGGGCGAGGAAGGAGAAATAGGTGGAATTTGACCTGATGGAAAGAAGATTGATGTTCAGATAAACAGTTAAAAGAAAAAAACTACACAGCCTCGTCATTACTGCACTTTGTGACAACGCTGGGGTGTGTGGATATTGTAAGATTACTGTGGATATAAGTGTAAATATTGTTCAAAATAAATATATTTGATAACCGCCTTTTCTATCTTGTTTGCTTAATTTGGTATCAGCTAGCTAGCTGAGACTTTGTAAAACGCGTAGCTAGTCGCTAATAAGCTAGCATGTTAGCGAGCTAGCTGAATATTCAGAATTAACCAGCTAACGTTTTAAAGAGGGTCAAATATTGTGTTATGTGCTAAATATGAGATACATGGTCATAAATGTAATAAACTGCATTATGGACAGTTTACTTAGCTAGTGAAGTTATAATCAAACTCAAAAATACTGAATAACATGAAGTTACTTCAGAGAAGACGGCTATGAAGCTAGCACTAGCTAGCTAACTTACTGTTAGCTATGTTGATGGTTTCAGGGCAGCTTGGTGAAACTACTTACTGAAATGTATTATTAATAAGAAAATTAGGAGTGATATTTCATGAACTTGTCCCTCAGTAGATGATGAGTTAGCACTAATGTTATATTAATTGGGGTTTTGGGTGTTTTTTCATTCATTTAATGTAATGTTTAGCTTCTACAGTCTCCACTCACTCTGTGTAGGATTTGTACAGTAGGGGTTGGCTCTGTTCTCTTGTCTGCACTCATATTAACGGCCTGTGCTCCACCCATAACTTCATTACTTTAATGCTTTTTGTAGACCCACATGATATAAATTATGTAATTTACAAAAATCTAATTTATCCTGTGTGTTTTTTCTTTATTTTGGTTAGTTTGGAGGTGAGTGAGTGAGACTGTGGAATAGTTTAATTTTAAACTTATTATTAGCACTGCTGAGATAAATAATTATTAGCACTGCTGAGGTAAATTATTATTAGCACTGCTGAGGTAAATAATTATTAGCAATACTGAGATAAATTATTATTAGCACTGCTGAGGTAAATTATTATTAGCACTGCTGAGGTAAATAATTATTAGCAATGCAGAGGTAAATAATTATTAGCACTACTGAGATAAATAATTATTAGCACTGCTGAGATAAATTATTATTAGCACTACTGAGGTAAATTATTATTAGCAATATTGAGGTAAATTATTATTAGCAATGCTGAGATGGAATTATTATTAGCACTGCTGAGGTAAATAATTATTAGCACTGCTGAGGTAAATAATTATTAGTACTGCTGAGGTAAATTATTATGCAGACTCTGAGGTAAATAATTATTAGCACTGCTGAGGTAAATAATTATTAGTACTGCTGAGGTAAATTATTATTAGCACTGCTGAGGTAAATAATTATTAGTACTGCTGAGGTAAATTATTATGCAGACTCTGAGGTAAATAATTATTAGCACTGCTGAGGTAAATAATTATTAGTACTGCTGAGGTAAATTATTATGCAGACTCTGAGGTAAATTATTATTAGCACTGCTGAGGTAAATAATTATTAGTACTGCTGAGGTAAATTATTATGCAGACTCTGAGGTAAATTATTATTAGCACTGCTGAGATGAAATTATTATTAGCACTGCTGAGGTAAATAATTATTAGCACTGCTGAGGTAAATTATTATTAGCACTACTGAGGTAAATTATTATTAGCAATGCTGAGGTAAATAATTATTAGAACTGATGAGTGCTGAGGTAAATAATTATTAGCAATGCTGAGGTAAATAATTATTAGTACTGCTGAGGTAAATTATTATGCAGACTCTGAGGTAAATAATTATTAGCGCTGCTGAGGTAAATAATTATTAGTAGTGCTGACGTAAATTATTATGCAGACTCTGAGGTAAATTATTATGCATACTCTGAGGTAAACTATTATTAGCAATGCTGAGATGAAATTACTATTTGCACTGCTGAGGTAAATTATTATTAGCACTGCTGAGATGAAATTATTATTAGCAATGCTGAGATGAAATTATTATTAGGACTGCTGTGTGCTGAGGTAAATTATTATTAGCACTGCTGAGATTAAATTATTATTAGCACTAGCCGAGTGCTGAGGTAAATTATTATTAGCACTAGCCGAGTGCTGAGGTAAATTATTATTAGCACTGCTGAGTGCTGAGTTCAATAATTATTAGCACTGCTGAGTTCAATAATTATTAGCACTGCTGAGGTAAATAGTTATTAGCACTGCTGAGGTAAATCATTATTAGCACTGCTGAGGTAAATTATTAGCAATGCTGAGGTAAATTATTATGCAGACTCTGAGGTAAATTATTATTAGCAATATTGAGGTAAATTATTATTAGCAATGCTGAGGTAAATAATTATTAGCACTGCTGAGGTAAATAACTATTAGCAATGCTGAGGTAAATAATAATTTGCTCTGCTGAGGTAAATTATTATTAGCAATGCTGAGGTAAATAATTATTAGCAATGCTGAGGTAAATAATTATTAGCACTGCTAAGGTAAATAATTATTAGCAATGCTGAGGTAAATAATTATTAGCACTGCTTAGGTAAATAATTATTAGCAATGCTGAGGTAAATAATTATTAGCAATGCTGAGGTAAATAATTATTAGCACTGCTAAGGTAAATAATTATTAGCACTGCTTAGGTAAATAATTATTAGCAATGCTGAGGTAAATAATTATTAGCAATGCTGAGGTAAATAATTATTAGCACTGCTTAGGTAAATAATTATTAGCAATGCTGAGGTAAATAATTATTAGCACTGCTGAGTTAAATAATTATTAGCAATGCTGAGGTAAATAATTATTAGCACTGCTGAGGTAAATAATTATTAGCACTGCTTAGGTAAATCATTATTAGCACTGCTAAGGTAAATAATTATTAGCACTGCTTAGGTAAATAATTATTAGCAATGCTGAGGTAAATAATTATTAGCACTGCTGAGGTAAATAATTATTAGCACTGCTGAGGTAAGTTATTATTAGCATTTACACTGCCCGCTGCGTCCGCAAAGCAACCACCATTGTGGATGACCCCACCCACCCTTCACACAGACTGTTCTCCCTCCTGCC
Organism: Salminus brasiliensis; assembly: GCF_030463535.1. NCBI lineage: Eukaryota > Metazoa > Chordata > Actinopteri > Characiformes > Bryconidae > Salminus > Salminus brasiliensis. The sequence goes on along the minus strand of NC_132885.1, from coordinate 28,852,582 downwards.
ATCAGGAAGAAGGTACCGCAGCATCAGGTCCAACACGACCAGACTCTGCAATAACTTCTTCCCCCAAGCCATCAGACTGAAAGTAGGGTGTCGGATTAAAAAAAACTAGCTTTCTACAAAACCACCTTCTCCAGTTTTAACTGGATGCACAAGAAAATAGAAATGAAGCTCCAGTCACTGGTTAATCAGTATTCCTCCCTACAAATGAAGACACCATGAAGACTAAAGAAAGAACACTCCACACAGCTCCGAGAAATGGTTATTGGTGAGTGTGAGTCAGGGAATGGAGACAAAACAATTTCCAAGTCACTGAACTTCACCTGGAGTTCTGTTAAATCCATCATTCAGAAATGGAATATGACACATGTGTAAATCTGCCTAGAGCCGGCCAGTCATAGGTGTCTTGGTGGCCTTCCTCTCTAGCCTCCTTCTTGCACGGTCACTCAGTTTGTGAGGACAGCCCTGCTCTAGAAAGATTTACGTGTGCCATATTCCTTCCATTTCTAAATTTAATTTAATTTCTTTTGTAAATTATTGTGACAAAAAAAATAAAATGATGTTGACCATGAAAGCAATAAAAGGGGAAACCATCCAATGGACTGAATACTTTCATAGGCGCTGTAGGTCGTATATCACCTCCACATAAACAAGGGCACTATAGACTACTGTACTGTAAATCATCTGCAAACTGGTAAATCTGGTCTCTTCATTTCACTGTAATATAGAGAGACTATTCTCACAGGTCAGTACCAGTAATTACCATTCACAGTTTCTCACTTCCTGTTCTGTTTGAGTATTTAAGCTTCATCCAAAACTCTTTTCTAACATCCAGCAAAACAAACGCTGATCTTACATTCAAGTTTTTCTTTGATCTCTGTTTATGCTTTATGAAACTTTGTGTAATTAAATCTGACATATGAAAATATTTAAACCTGCACAAGCCTTCATTTTCTATCTTTCCTCTTTCTTAGAGTGTCAGAACTGTCTGTATTTAAATGTAAAGGTAAATATTCAGCAGTTCCTGATTGTCACTCTCCGGCCTACCTGTGATTAGTAGCTTAGTGTGTTAAAATTATTACCTGTCCACATCTTAACTCATTGAATTTATGCAGTATAACAAATATTAAATATTATTTTATTATTAAATAAGCAGGCATTAAATGTGGTATTCACTTTAATGTGGCTACAATGTAAGTTTCAGTCTTTACCAAAAACCTGCAGATCAGTGCCCTCTACTGGTCACGTGTCCGACATTCTTGATGAATTTAAAATTTTCAATAAATATTTCTTTATTATTTAATAAACGTCCCTTACCCCATAAGCAGTCAATCCCCCAGACATGTTTGATATCTGAAGGTGCTTATTATGAGGGGAATATAATGATAAAAATGTATAAATGTGAAATCTAAATATAAATTTTGTAACTTTTGTTGATGTAAATTCCCAATATAAAATATGATAAAAATATCAGTGTGTTTGATGTGGAACAGACTGTAACATATCTTATATTTATAAAACAATGAAATCTTTAGTTTATGGATTTTCCTCTTTTTCATTTTTAAACACATCGTTGATGAAATTTTTCTTTAGACAAGTTTTTTTTTAAAGAAGCTGCAGAAAGGTTTATTTACTTATTTGCAAGCTCTGTATTTCCTTCAGGTAATGCTAATCTGTAATATCACAATACGGGTAGTGTATCGAACACAACCTAAACCTTTATATTTCATCAATATTCATTATTTTTTCTTTAAAGTGGAGCTAAATTGTTAACTGTTAACACAAATTCAGAATGACTTCAGTGAAACACTTCCAGCAATAAAGGGGTTGGTTTTATCAACCGGAAGTTGATCCTCCATGTTTACAGTTGTCAGTGAACCGCCTATAAATATAAGTATATCTATAAAAAATATTCTGTTCTAATAATTCTAATATTTTAATCTTCATTTTTATTGATCAGTGACCACTAGATAATATCATATATGAATATTCTGTCCATTTACAATCACTTAGTATTCAGATCAACGACATGTGATCAGTCCTCGTGACCCAACTAGACTAGCATATGCGCTAACTAGCAGATGCGCTTGTCGGCTGGGTGACGTTTGATGGTGGAACGTTTATGACGTCATAGAGTGAGAGAGATTCCATGGTAACGAACAGAGCGGCGGAGCTTTTAAGGAGCAGACAGCAGCTGATCGAGTCTCAGAAGAGATGAGCGATCGCCAAAAGAAGAAGAAGAAGGAGGAAGTAAGAGAGGAGAAAGCCCTTCTGTCTCCCAGCAGACAGAACCAGAAGCACCTCGCCATGCTCAAGGTGGACCAGGTTCTTTTTTACCTGTTCTCTTAAACTTCTCCATTTACCTGTTTTTTCAGGTTCTTTCCAGAGCTTTTGGTAAATACATTTTGTGTAAGATGTGTGTATGGATATAGAGTCTAAATGAATGTCTGTCTTTTTGGGGGCAGAAAACATCTAAAACCTCTTTGGAACCACAGTCCGTGATGGAGGAAGTGGAGGAACCAGGAGAGGGCTTCATGGAGCTGCTCCACGAAAATGTAAGAAAGACAAAGGAGTTTCACTTCAGTAATGAACTATAAGGAGTCACTGGGTTTAATCCATCATGTCCTGAGTTGTGGAATTGCTCTACTATAAATCCTAAGACCTTTTATAAGACCAGCTTTGGCTCTTCACTGGGCCTTTGAGTCCTGACCAAAAGTTCTGAGATGTTAATAATTCTCACTCTTCTCTTCTCACATGTAGACGGAGTACAACATTGGAAACTACATCTCTGCAATGTTCCAGTATATTGTGGAGCACCCAATTGTCCAGTTCCTCATCCTGGTCATTGCACTCCTCAACTGCATCATCATCAGCGTCCAGACCAACTCGAGGATTGCCAAGGTGAGAACCCTAAATCTTGAAGTCACCAGATATTTTCAGACAGTTCGATCATGTTCCCTCTCCCACTGACTGACTAACCCTACAGTACAGTTCTGTGCTTCTGTCAGTGTGTTTTGTAGGACAGGTGATGTTTCTGGTACTTGTGTTTGAGTGTACTTTCAGAAACCCTGTATATTAAACTCCACTCTCTTTCTGACTGTAATTTCAGGACCATGAGACTGCATTCCTGATCTGGGAGTGGATCATCTTCACCGCTTTCATTTCAGAGATTGTTCTCAAGTTCACCTACGGTTTCAGGATTTTCTGGATGGTACTGTTTTTTTTTCTCAAAATGTTTACTTCTATTAATCCATATTTTCCTTGTAGAAGGTTGCTGTGTCTCATCAAGTCTTATTTGATCATTATTTCTTCTGTATCTGCAGAGTGGGTGGAATGTCCTGGATTTCTTGGTCAGTCTGGGTCTGATGGTGGGGTACAGATTCTTGCCCCCAAGCCAAAATAGGATCATCAGGTGAGGAAAATTACAGTGACGTGTTCCCACATTTTAAAACTCCTCAGGTTTTTCATCTAGATCAGTGTTCCTCATAAAAGGATGGAAAAGAGGAGAGTGATGGTGTATCTGTTCAGACTGAGCTCACAGTTTGTAACTGTTCAATATTTGTGCTTCTTTCTTTTCTCCTTTTCCAGAACGCTGCGACTCTTTCGGAGTGTAAGGCTGTTTGCTTTTTCCGAGGGATTTTCCAGAGCACTCAACAGCATCGCCCGTTCCATGTCTGCACTGCTGAACATCTTCATCCTCATCATGTGCTTCATGGTGGTATGTGCTCTTCCACAATTCGTATTTGTATGATAAAATCTCAGAAACGATCCAAAAGATAAGGTCTCTGTACTTGTGTTTTGTTCATGGTGAAATGCTGTACGCTGTGTCTGAAATGCTCTGTTATTGATTGTGCTCTAGATGTTTGGCCTGTGTGGAGTGATGCTGTTTGGGGATGAAGTTCCATCGGCTTTTGGAGACTTCCCTACAGCCCTGTACACTCTGTTCATCTGCATCACCCAGAATGGCTGGTTTAAAATCTACTATGGATTTAAGGGGTAAGCAGCTCTTGTCTGGATCTCTGACTATAACTAAATAAGTAAAAGTGTCAGTTCTGAAACACAACACTAGGTGAACATATGCGAGTGCAGTAAACTTCAGTGTACGTCCATCTGTTTTGGCACGTTTGTATTTGGTGAAGATTCATATTTTATAGCCACTCTACTGACAGTTTTGTCTAATTTAATATTCTGTCCATTTCAGTGTGGATGAAGCACTTCGCTATGCTGCGTTGGTGTACTTCTTCATCTTCATCTTCAGCTGTGGGTTCATCTTCCTTAACTTTTTTAGTTCTGTGATTATCACCAATCAAGAACTAGCTGTGGAAACGGATTCCACTAAGGTAAGCCTGCTTTACATCCTAGCTTCACCTCCTGAGAACAACAGCGTGCAAATACCCAGTTTAACCCCCTACTCTACCTGAACATATTAATATTGTCTGCATGTAAGTCATGATTTTCCTCTTATTTTATTCCAACTAAAACTTTTGTCTTAATAACAGTCAGAAGAAGATGAATCCCAGAAGGATCTGGTACATGTGGATGAAGTGGTCGCAAAAACCAGCATGACCCAGCGCCAGACACCGTGGCACGACAGCTGCCTGACGAACCTGACTCTGGAGAACTTTGAGAATCTCGTCCTGTTAAGAGAAGCCATCGACAGGAATGAGAAAGAGTTCCAGGAGATTCGTCAGAAGTTGATAAAGTAAGGTTCAACAGCACAGCTGATAAACACCTTATTTTACTTTCAGTCTGTCAACGGCTATTATGAAAAGGTCCGCCTGGACCGTAGAATGATGAACTGCTCTGACTGTAAATGTGTTCATCCAGGATTGTGGAAGAGGTCCGAAACCTGCCCGTCAATAAAGAGCGGGAGCTCCAGGCCCAGAGGGAAAAAGAGATGGCTACCACCTTGACGGACAACTTGTTGGGTGATGACATCGCCTCTGGCCAGGCTGGAGATATTCTGTCCACTTTCATCGCTCTGGAAGAGGTGAAGAAATACTGTTACTGAGCACAAACACTTGAAGCACCGTAATCAGATGAGAAGTGTATCTTGTTCCTCTAGAAATAAGACTTCTATTTACTCTGAGCTTTCTTCTCTGTTTCAGGCCAACCTTCTGGATTCACGGACAACAACTGACGTGTTTGGTGAAGGTTTGGTGCAGGAAGGGATTCGCAGGCTGGCCAGAGAAGCTGTGACCGATTCCCTGTTGCGCAGCAAGTCTTCAGTAATGTCCGTGACCCATAGTAATTAAGTCATGCTGAAGCATTGACTATTGATCCTTGGTGGGATGTTATTGGACTTCTGTGCTAGTCACAGTTTGTCCATAACAAACAGCACGTTCAAACACAAGGTTGCTTATAAGTGTACTTGGTACAAGAGCACCTTGGGTCAGAGGTAAGTTACCGACATTGAGGTCTTGTCGTCTGACCTGTGGCTGCGTGTTTCGGATGCATTGGTAAAGAGAGGTGCTGAGCTGTGAGCTGATCACCATCTGATGAGTTGAATCAGGTGGCAGCTAAACCTGCCAGACAAACCTGACAGGCCCAAACGAGTAGTCTGTGTCTGCCAGGGAAAGCTGGCAGAGGACTCTGATTTTCATCTCCGAACTCTCATCTCCAAGGGAGCTTCTCACATGTTCTGGAGGAGGTTGGAGACACTGATTCAGAATTGACCTTGTTGAAGACCTCAGTTGTGGAAGCAACTGTTCATAGCTGTTGCCAAAACCTTGTCCGTGCCTGTTATGATGGCAACCAAAGAACCTGTTGGTGAACACCAGCAGTGAGGGAGGCTGTCAAGCGGAAGAAGGAGAATCGGGGCACTCTTGATTCCGCTGATTGGCACAGACAAGTAAATAAGGTAGCAGCTTTGGCAGTGGCAGAAGCGAAATCCAGGGCATGTGAGGAGTCTGTAGAGTTAATGGAGACTGATTTTCAGGTGTCTTCAAAGATGTTCTGGAAAAGGCTCCAACAACTCAGAAGGGGGAGGAGGGACATTGCCCAAACTGTGCTCAATAAGGGTGATGAAGCTCTGAACTCAGCTGAGGATATTGTTGGGCACCAGAAGGAACACTTTGAGAAGCTCCTAAAGCCGAGGAACATGCCTTCTAGCCTGAAGGTTGAGCTGGAGACTTCCAGGGAGGCAGAATTCGTCTGTGGCCAAAGTCACTGATGTAGTGAAAAAGCTTCACAGTGACAAGGCACTAGAGTGGATGAGATTCGCCTGGAATTGCTGAAAGCTCTTGCATGGACCTCGGAAAGCTCTCAATTTACCAGCTGAACTACATCCCCACCCTGGTCACGGACACAAGCGGTTGAAATGAGGTTATGTCCTCTGTTATCTGGGAGAGTCTCAGAGTAGAGCCGCTGCTCCTTCTCATTGAGAGGAGCCAGCTGAGGTTGTTGGGGCGTCTGATAAGGATGTCCCCCCAGTTGCCTCCTGTTGGAGATGTACTGGGCACAGCCAGCTGGGAGGAGACCCCGAGGTAAACCTTGGACTTGCTGGAAGTATTATATCTCCTGGCTGGCCTGGGAGCGCCTTGGGATGCTGGAGACAGGGATGCCTGGGTTTCTGTGCTTCCCCCATTGCCACTGCAGGCCCTGAGCTGAATGAAGTGGATAAGAATATGAAAAAAGACGATTAGGCATTCCACAACATCTTCTGGGTGAAACTGGTTGTTAGGTAACATTAAGTAAAGTCCAGCGGTAAGATGAGGTAAGTTTGTGTTTTTTTTATTTCTCTTGGCTCTGATTTAAACTCCTGCAGCCGTGTTTGAATCAGCTGGAGATGTTTAATGATCTTTTTGGAGTCAGTTTAGGTTTTTGATTCTTTATTGTTGAGATTTTAATACAAAGTTGTTCTGGTGATTTTTTTTCAGGGTGAAGATCTGAAGGCCACTAGTGCCATGGAGATAACAGCTGCTTGAGACCTGGTTTATTAATTTCTAACTGGTTTTGATCAGAGGAGGATGGGTCTCCCCTTGTGAGTCTTGGTTCCTCCCAAGGTTTCTTCCTCCAGCTTTGAGGGAGTTTTTTCCTTGCCACTGTCGCCTTTGGCTTGCTCACTGGGGGGTTTTATCTTCTATGTTTTGTTTCTTTTTACTTTTTTCTATCTGTACTTTTATTTGTTCATTTTTTTAAACTGGTGTCTCTTTGAATGACCTTCAATCAAAGAACTGGTAAGTAATACTTTTTAAAGACATTTTTAAAAATCTGTATTGTATTCTGAAATATTTTATTAAGAAATAAAAATATATTAATATTAAGAAATAGCCAGTTGTTTATATTGTCAGGAAATTGAAAAGAGCCTGGTAAACTAATTACAGACCAGTGGGTCTAAAATGATCACTGATAGCAGCTGTATGGAGCTCATCATTTCTTCATTAATATTCTGTGTCTTTATTTTATGCCCTGTTATAAACAGGAGGACAGAGGTACATCTGGCAGCTGGTGTGAAAGATGAAGAACATAGCGAGAGAGAGAGAGAGACGCAGCAGAAAGATGATGGTGATCAGGTGATGGAGAGAGGTTGAGCAGGCGAGGATGGAAAGGGAAGGGTGAGGAAGGAGAAATTAGAGGAATTTGGTGTAAAGAAGAGAATAGTACAAATAAACAGTGAAAAGAAAAAACTACAAAGCCTTGTCATTACTGCACTCTGTGAGAAAGGTGGAAAGTGTCACAAGCTCCTCCAAAATCCTCTCTAACCATGTTTAGACACAGTGGTGCTCAGTTCTGGAGATCTATGAGAGTTCATATCCAACACATGGTTCTAATACTCTGATACCCCTGAAGGTCTTCATGACCTGTTTCTGGTGTGTTAGATTAGGACTGGAGATAAACTCATCAGGGTCAGGATTGGACACCCTTGTTCTAACAGCAACTTCTGTCTCAGGTAAACTGTTGTCATGAAGTCTGCTAAATGTCACTTATACCTCCACATTAATTATGGCCGTGTACGTTATGTGGTCTACATGTGTTTACAGTAGAAGTCTTAGTAAGTGTGTAGAATTTAGAATTAAGAAAAAGCACAGGCTTTCCTGAGGGTTGATTTATGTCTCCCTGTTTTCAGGAAACAGTGCCTTCATAAATGTTAGTCAGTTGTGCACGCTAGCTATTGTTTCTCCCATTCTGGTTCTGCCAATTAACCCACACGTTTGTAGCTCCTAGAAATGCTCCTGACACTCGGAGGGTACTTAACCCATGTCTCCAACAATACATGCGAAGCCAGCCCCCGCAAACATGCTGAACCGCAGCTCCACTGCACCAGCTAACAGAACTATGCCTGCCAACATCACTTAGGAGTGATAAGAGGAAAGAGCACGGCCAATTGTGCTCACGAGTCATAGTAAAAAGAACTGAATTCTAAAATAAGACCTGAAATCTAGACTGTTATTATGTGTGTAAATCGAAAACTCAAAAGGAGCATTAAAAAAAAAAAATCACTTTTTTCTCTTTTACTTTTTTTTTTTTACACTCTGTCCTTCTTCTACATAGCCTGGTGTGTGTGTGTGTGTGTGTTTGCATGTGGTTACATTTCAAGCACTGAAAACCTGTCAATTCAATTCAAATTTGGGGGGTAATATAGGGGGACAGGATCCAAAGTGTAGGCAAGGGCAACCGACCACAAATGGACTCGGATCAGCAGCAAGCAGACAGCAGAGGGCAGTTCAGCACACAGGGGAGAGAAAACAAAGGAGAAAATGATGATGTGTTTAGGAGTTTGAATAGACTGATGTGCAGCCTGTAAAGGAAGTAGATTAGAGAGACTGCAGCACTGATCAGGGACCTGTGAACAGAGAGCTGTACAGTCCAAATGTGTTAGTATTCTTACAAGCTCCATCAGCAAGGATAACAGTACAGTGCATTAATGGATTATCTGAGTCCCGTATTGAGTATTGTGGGGCCAAAACATTTATTTTATAATCAATGCAGAATTTAACTGGTAACCAGTGCAGGGACGAGAGAATAGGACACAGCTTCTCTGTGTCATGTAAGGAGAGTACATTACGCAGATTGGCAATATTACGTAGGTGGAAGAAGGCCATTTTAACTATGTAACAGATGTGTGCATCAAATGAGAAGCCAGAGTCAAAACAACTCCTGGGTTTTTTACAGTGCTGCTGGTTATGACTGAGAATCCATTTAATTTTACAGTAATATTTGCAATTTTTGGATTTATTCATATTTGGATCAATTAGTAAAACCTATGTTTTTTTCTGGATTAAGCAAAAACAAGTTGTGAGCCATTCAGTTCTTGTCCAGTTTATGTCTGCTCCAACATTCCTGCACATTTTAGTCTCTGTCTTGTGGAAAGCTTTCTATCCTACCTGCAAATTAGGATGGATAAGTGAACAGATTTGCCAGTATTGCTCTGCATCACAGCTGATCAAGATGGAGAGAAGAGTCTCTGCTTAAAGGGGCTTGGAAATCACTTTTTAAGAGAAAGACGTTTGGGGAGATGATGAAGAGAACGATCTTTCAGAATTTGAAGATCACATTTTTGTTGATTCAGGAGGAGGATGCTGGTGCCCTCTCAGCCCAACCCTCAGAACAACCATCTGCAGAACCTGAAGTAGGTGTAAGATGCTGTGCATGTGGTGTACGTCTGTAGCAGCAGAAAGACTCAGTCTACCTGCATCAAGTGCAGGAAATACATCTGCAGCTCACACACAGTACAACTCTGCCCCTCATGTGTTCTGTAGGCTGGCATGAACTGACTGTGTGTTCAGTGAGGCTGATGTGCTGATGTGGCTCTATTGGGTTAAAAAGCCAGTAATGCAGAGTGTCCAACCAGACCTACAGACATTGGCCGAGTAACACAAACACAAACAGCACAAGACTTCAGTCCATTTTGTAGCATTTTGTACTTTTATACTTGAGTAAAAAAATGTAAATCGTACTTCAGCTTTATTAGGAGCACCTGTACACCACTTCCATCCTGCAGTGATCTACTCAGCCAGTAGGTGGCAGCAGTGCAATAATGCCCATCATGCCCCAGCGTCTGTTCAAAAGCTTGAGCAGCTAATGCTGTCAGACACTCAACAGACAAGGTAATGCAGCTCAGAGCTGTGTGTGCTTTAGTTAAGGCCTTTTATAAGCGGATAACTTACCAACACACACATGAGAACAGTAAAGAAAAGGCATCAGTAGCGTTAGCATAGGCTGTATTTCTGCTAGCTAGTGAAAGAGGCTCTGATAACACAAGCTTGTAAAATGAGCGTCGCGAGCTCGCCAATATAGCAGTAACCTCCTCATTAAAAAGCCTGGCTTCTCCAACTAACATGAGCTGATGATGCAAAGATGACATCACTATTTCACATGTAGTTTTATTCAGCAAAGAGAATAGTTCATACATGTGAGTGACAGCAATATTACTAGTATAATAATCTTCTTCTTATTATTAACTAGTAAAATGATTAGACAAGCAGAGGTAAAACTAGTCTAGAAACGCCCTGTATTGGATGATAACTATAAATAATACTACACTCCCATGAGGAGAACTTTGGAGATGATTTAATGAACACAGTGATGAAAAACCACAACTTTCTATAGGAATGTTATTAGTATTTATTTTAATATTAATGTTTTACTGAGGAAATAAACACTTGCTCAGAAAAGCCGCTTTTTAACTCTTAATTATCACAGATATCTAAAACATCTGCACAGAGCTGTATAGTTTTATATATTTTTAAATTATTTAATTTTTGTCACCTTGCAGTTACTTCTCTATCTAGATCAACATCATGAACTGAGCGGTGGAGCTTTTAAGGAGCAGACAGCAGCTGATCGAGTCTCAGACAGACGTGTTTCTGATGGAGGAGCTTCTTTAACCGCTCCGTTAGAAGAGATGACCGATCATCAGAGGAAGAAGGAAGAAGAAAGAGAGGAGAAAGCCCTTCTGTCTCCTAGCATGAGAACCTGAGGTGGCTTGTAATTAATGCTCACTCTTCTCTTCTCACATGTAGACTGAGTACAGCATTGGAAACTACCTCACTGCAATGTTCCAGTATATTGTGGAGCATCCCATTCTCCAGTTCCTCATCATGGTCATTGCTCTGGTTAACTGTGTCATCATCAGCGCCAAGACCATCTCAAGAATTGCCAAGGTGAGAACACTAAATCTTAACGCCACCAGATATTTTCAGACAGTCCGATCATGTTGCCTCTCCCACTGATTGACTAACTCTACAGCACAGCTCTGTGCTTCTATCAGTGTGTTTTGTAGGTGATGACGGGTGATGTTTCTGAGACTTTCAGAAACCCTGTATATTAAACTCCACTCTCTTTCTCACTGTAATTTCAGGACCATGAGACTGCATTCCTGATCTGGGAGCGGATCATCTTCACCGCTTTTATTTCAGAGATTGTTCTCAAATTGACCTGCGGTTTCAGTATTTTTTTGGTGGCATTGTTTTTTACAGTTTTCTCCTGGAACCTCCTCAAAATGTTTACTCCTATTAATCCATATTTTCCTTGTAGAAGGTTGCTGTGTCTCATCAAGTCTTATTTGATCTTTACTTCTTCTGTATCTGCAGAGCGGGTGGAATGTCCTGGATTTCTTGATCAATCTGGCTCTTAGATTGATCAAGGGTACAGATTCTTGCCCCCAAGCCAAAATAGGGTCATCAGGTGAGGAAAATTACAGTGACGTGTTCCCACATTTTAAGATCTCATCAGGTTTTTCATCTAGATCAATGGTCCTCATAAAGAAATGGACAAGAGGAGAGTGATGATGTATCTGTTTAGACCGAGTTTACAATTCTTAACTGTTCAATATTTGTGCTTCTTTCTTTTCTCCTTTTCCAGAATGCTGCGACTCTTTCGGCGTGTCAGGCTGTTTGCTTTCTTCTAGGGATTTTCCAGAGCACTCAACAGCATCTCCCGCTCCTTCTCTTGGGCATGGTGTAATGCTCTACGCTGTGTGTGAACAGCTTTGTCTTTAAATGTGCTCTAGATGTTTGGCCTGTGTGGAGTGATGCTGTTTGAGGATGATGTTCCATTTGCTTTTGGAGACTTCCCTACTTCAGTGTACGTCCATCTGTTTTGGCACGTTTGTATTTGGTGAAGAGTCATATTTTATAGCCGCTCTACTGACAGTTTTGTCTAATTTAATATTCTGTCCATTTCAGTGTGGATGAAGCTCTTCGCTATGCTGCATTGGTGTACTTCTTCATCTTCAGCTGTGGGTTCATCTTCCTGAACATTTTTAGTTCTGTGATTATCATGAATCAAGAACTAGCTGTGGAAGCAGATTCCACTAAGGTAAGCCTGCTTTACATCCTAGCTTCACCTCCTGAGAACAACAGTGTGCAAATACCCAGTTTAACCCCCTACTTAAAGATACGCAAGATGAACATATTAATATTGTCTGCATATAAGTCATTTTTCTTTCTCTATATTTATTCAAACTGAATTATTTTTGTCACAATAACAGTCAGAAGAAGATGAATCCCAGAAGGATCTGGTACATGTGGAGGAAATAGTCGCATAAACCAGCATGACCCAGCGCCAGACACAGTCTCATGACAGGTGTCTCACGAACCTGACTTTTGACAAAATCTGGTCCTGTTAAGTTTGGCCATTGACCGGAATGAGTTCCAGGAGATTCGCCAGAAGTTGATGAAGTATGGGTCAACAGCACAGCTAATAAACACCTTATTTTACTTTCAGTCTGTCAACGGCTATTATGAAAAGGTCCGCCTGGACCGTAGAATGATGCACTGCTCTGACTGTAAATGTGTTCATCCAGGATTGTGGATGAGGTCCGAAACCTGCCCATCAATAAAGAGCGGGAGCTCCAGGCCCAGACGGAGAAAGAGATGGCCACCACCTTGACGGACAACTTGTTGGGTGATGACATCGCCTCTGGCCATGATATTCTGTCTACTTTCATCGCTCTGGAAGAGGTGAAGAAATACTGTTACTTAGCACAAACACTTGAAGCACTGTAATCAGATGAGAAGTGTATCTTGTTCCTCTAGAAATAAGACTTCTATTTACTCTGAGCTTTCTTCTCTGTTTCAGGCCAACCTTCTGTTTTCTATCAACCTTTTATTTTATATTCCTGTTAAAAACAGAAGGACAGAGGTGGACATCTGGCAACTGGTCTAAAAGATGAATAGTGAGAGATAGATATAGAGATAGAGATGCAGCAGAAAGATGATGGAGAGAGGTTAAGCAGTCGAGGATGGAAAGAGAAGGGCGAGGAAGGAGAAATAGGTGGAATTTGACCTGATGGAAAGAAGATTGATGTTCAGATAAACAGTTAAAAGAAAAAAACTACACAGCCTCGTCATTACTGCACTTTGTGACAACGCTGGGGTGTGTGGATATTGTAAGATTACTGTGGATATAAGTGTAAATATTGTTCAAAATAAATATATTTGATAACCGCCTTTTCTATCTTGTTTGCTTAATTTGGTATCAGCTAGCTAGCTGAGACTTTGTAAAACGCGTAGCTAGTCGCTAATAAGCTAGCATGTTAGCGAGCTAGCTGAATATTCAGAATTAACCAGCTAACGTTTTAAAGAGGGTCAAATATTGTGTTATGTGCTAAATATGAGATACATGGTCATAAATGTAATAAACTGCATTATGGACAGTTTACTTAGCTAGTGAAGTTATAATCAAACTCAAAAATACTGAATAACATGAAGTTACTTCAGAGAAGACGGCTATGAAGCTAGCACTAGCTAGCTAACTTACTGTTAGCTATGTTGATGGTTTCAGGGCAGCTTGGTGAAACTACTTACTGAAATGTATTATTAATAAGAAAATTAGGAGTGATATTTCATGAACTTGTCCCTCAGTAGATGATGAGTTAGCACTAATGTTATATTAATTGGGGTTTTGGGTGTTTTTTCATTCATTTAATGTAATGTTTAGCTTCTACAGTCTCCACTCACTCTGTGTAGGATTTGTACAGTAGGGGTTGGCTCTGTTCTCTTGTCTGCACTCATATTAACGGCCTGTGCTCCACCCATAACTTCATTACTTTAATGCTTTTTGTAGACCCACATGATATAAATTATGTAATTTACAAAAATCTAATTTATCCTGTGTGTTTTTTCTTTATTTTGGTTAGTTTGGAGGTGAGTGAGTGAGACTGTGGAATAGTTTAATTTTAAACTTATTATTAGCACTGCTGAGATAAATAATTATTAGCACTGCTGAGGTAAATTATTATTAGCACTGCTGAGGTAAATAATTATTAGCAATACTGAGATAAATTATTATTAGCACTGCTGAGGTAAATTATTATTAGCACTGCTGAGGTAAATAATTATTAGCAATGCAGAGGTAAATAATTATTAGCACTACTGAGATAAATAATTATTAGCACTGCTGAGATAAATTATTATTAGCACTACTGAGGTAAATTATTATTAGCAATATTGAGGTAAATTATTATTAGCAATGCTGAGATGGAATTATTATTAGCACTGCTGAGGTAAATAATTATTAGCACTGCTGAGGTAAATAATTATTAGTACTGCTGAGGTAAATTATTATGCAGACTCTGAGGTAAATAATTATTAGCACTGCTGAGGTAAATAATTATTAGTACTGCTGAGGTAAATTATTATTAGCACTGCTGAGGTAAATAATTATTAGTACTGCTGAGGTAAATTATTATGCAGACTCTGAGGTAAATAATTATTAGCACTGCTGAGGTAAATAATTATTAGTACTGCTGAGGTAAATTATTATGCAGACTCTGAGGTAAATTATTATTAGCACTGCTGAGGTAAATAATTATTAGTACTGCTGAGGTAAATTATTATGCAGACTCTGAGGTAAATTATTATTAGCACTGCTGAGATGAAATTATTATTAGCACTGCTGAGGTAAATAATTATTAGCACTGCTGAGGTAAATTATTATTAGCACTACTGAGGTAAATTATTATTAGCAATGCTGAGGTAAATAATTATTAGAACTGATGAGTGCTGAGGTAAATAATTATTAGCAATGCTGAGGTAAATAATTATTAGTACTGCTGAGGTAAATTATTATGCAGACTCTGAGGTAAATAATTATTAGCGCTGCTGAGGTAAATAATTATTAGTAGTGCTGACGTAAATTATTATGCAGACTCTGAGGTAAATTATTATGCATACTCTGAGGTAAACTATTATTAGCAATGCTGAGATGAAATTACTATTTGCACTGCTGAGGTAAATTATTATTAGCACTGCTGAGATGAAATTATTATTAGCAATGCTGAGATGAAATTATTATTAGGACTGCTGTGTGCTGAGGTAAATTATTATTAGCACTGCTGAGATTAAATTATTATTAGCACTAGCCGAGTGCTGAGGTAAATTATTATTAGCACTAGCCGAGTGCTGAGGTAAATTATTATTAGCACTGCTGAGTGCTGAGTTCAATAATTATTAGCACTGCTGAGTTCAATAATTATTAGCACTGCTGAGGTAAATAGTTATTAGCACTGCTGAGGTAAATCATTATTAGCACTGCTGAGGTAAATTATTAGCAATGCTGAGGTAAATCATTTTTAGCAATGCTGAGGTAAATTATTATGCAGACTCTGAGGTAAATTATTATTAGCAATATTGAGGTAAATTATTATTAGCAATGCTGAGGTAAATAATTATTAGCACTGCTGAGGTAAATAACTATTAGCAATGCTGAGGTAAATAATAATTTGCTCTGCTGAGGTAAATTATTATTAGCAATGCTGAGGTAAATAATTATTAGCAATGCTGAGGTAAATAATTATTAGCACTGCTAAGGTAAATAATTATTAGCAATGCTGAGGTAAATAATTATTAGCACTGCTTAGGTAAATAATTATTAGCAATGCTGAGGTAAATAATTATTAGCAATGCTGAGGTAAATAATTATTAGCACTGCTAAGGTAAATAATTATTAGCACTGCTTAGGTAAATAATTATTAGCAATGCTGAGGTAAATAATTATTAGCAATGCTGAGGTAAATAATTATTAGCAC
Organism: Salminus brasiliensis; assembly: GCF_030463535.1. Classification (NCBI taxonomy): domain Eukaryota; kingdom Metazoa; phylum Chordata; class Actinopteri; order Characiformes; family Bryconidae; genus Salminus; species Salminus brasiliensis. The sequence continues at coordinate 28,836,612 of NC_132885.1, read as the reverse complement.
TGCTTAGGTAAATAATTATTAGCAATGCTGAGGTAAATAATTATTAGCACTGCTGAGTTAAATAATTATTAGCAATGCTGAGGTAAATAATTATTAGCACTGCTGAGGTAAATAATTATTAGCACTGCTTAGGTAAATCATTATTAGCACTGCTAAGGTAAATAATTATTAGCACTGCTTAGGTAAATAATTATTAGCAATGCTGAGGTAAATAATTATTAGCACTGCTGAGGTAAATAATTATTAGCACTGCTGAGGTAAGTTATTATTAGCATTTACACTGCCCGCTGCGTCCGCAAAGCAACCACCATTGTGGATGACCCCACCGACCCTTCACACAGACTGTTCTCCCTCCTGCCATCAGGAAGAAGGTACCGCAGCATCAGGTCCAACACGACCAGACTCTGCAATAACTTCTTCCCCCAAGCCATCAGACTGAAAGTAGGGTGTCGGATTAAAAAAAACTAGCTTTCTACAAAACCACCTTCTCCAGTTTTAACTGGATGCACAAGAAAATAGAAATGAAGCTCCAGTCACTGGTTAATCAGTATTCCTCCCTACAAATGAAGACACCATGAAGACTAAAGAAAGAACACTCCACACAGCTCCGAGAAATGGTTATTGGTGAGTGTGAGTCAGGGAATGGAGACAAAACAATTTCCAAGTCACTGAACTTCACCTGGAGTTCTGTTAAATCCATCATTCAGAAATGGAATATGACACATGTGTAAATCTGCCTAGAGCCGGCCAGTCATAGGTGTCTTGGTGGCCTTCCTCTCTAGCCTCCTTCTTGCACGGTCACTCAGTTTGTGAGGACAGCCCTGCTCTAGAAAGATTTACGTGTGCCATATTCCTTCCATTTCTAAATTTAATTTAATTTCTTTTGTAAATTATTGTGACAAAAAAAATAAAATGATGTTGACCATGAAAGCAATAAAAGGGGAAACCATCCAATGGACTGAATACTTTCATAGGCGCTGTAGGTCGTATATCACCTCCACATAAACAAGGGCACTATAGACTACTGTACTGTAAATCATCTGCAAACTGGTAAATCTGGTCTCTTCATTTCACTGTAATATAGAGAGACTATTCTCACAGGTCAGTACCAGTAATTACCATTCACAGTTTCTCACTTCCTGTTCTGTTTGAGTATTTAAGCTTCATCCAAAACTCTTTTCTAACATCCAGCAAAACAAACGCTGATCTTACATTCAAGTTTTTCTTTGATCTCTGTTTATGCTTTATGAAACTTTGTGTAATTAAATCTGACATATGAAAATATTTAAACCTGCACAAGCCTTCATTTTCTATCTTTCCTCTTTCTTAGAGTGTCAGAACTGTCTGTATTTAAATGTAAAGGTAAATATTCAGCAGTTCCTGATTGTCACTCTCCGGCCTACCTGTGATTAGTAGCTTAGTGTGTTAAAATTATTACCTGTCCACATCTTAACTCATTGAATTTATGCAGTATAACAAATATTAAATATTATTTTATTATTAAATAAGCAGGCATTAAATGTGGTATTCACTTTAATGTGGCTACAATGTAAGTTTCAGTCTTTACCAAAAACCTGCAGATCAGTGCCCTCTACTGGTCACGTGTCCGACATTCTTGATGAATTTAAAATTTTCAATAAATATTTCTTTATTATTTAATAAACGTCCCTTACCCCATAAGCAGTCAATCCCCCAGACATGTTTGATATCTGAAGGTGCTTATTATGAGGGGAATATAATGATAAAAATGTATAAATGTGAAATCTAAATATAAATTTTGTAACTTTTGTTGATGTAAATTCCCAATATAAAATATGATAAAAATATCAGTGTGTTTGATGTGGAACAGACTGTAACATATCTTATATTTATAAAACAATGAAATCTTTAGTTTATGGATTTTCCTCTTTTTCATTTTTAAACACATCGTTGATGAAATTTTTCTTTAGACAAGTTTTTTTTTAAAGAAGCTGCAGAAAGGTTTATTTACTTATTTGCAAGCTCTGTATTTCCTTCAGGTAATGCTAATCTGTAATATCACAATACGGGTAGTGTATCGAACACAACCTAAACCTTTATATTTCATCAATATTCATTATTTTTTCTTTAAAGTGGAGCTAAATTGTTAACTGTTAACACAAATTCAGAATGACTTCAGTGAAACACTTCCAGCAATAAAGGGGTTGGTTTTATCAACCGGAAGTTGATCCTCCATGTTTACAGTTGTCAGTGAACCGCCTATAAATATAAGTATATCTATAAAAAATATTCTGTTCTAATAATTCTAATATTTTAATCTTCATTTTTATTGATCAGTGACCACTAGATAATATCATATATGAATATTCTGTCCATTTACAATCACTTAGTATTCAGATCAACGACATGTGATCAGTCCTCGTGACCCAACTAGACTAGCATATGCGCTAACTAGCAGATGCGCTTGTCGGCTGGGTGACGTTTGATGGTGGAACGTTTATGACGTCATAGAGTGAGAGAGATTCCATGGTAACGAACAGAGCGGCGGAGCTTTTAAGGAGCAGACAGCAGCTGATCGAGTCTCAGAAGAGATGAGCGATCGCCAAAAGAAGAAGAAGAAGGAGGAAGTAAGAGAGGAGAAAGCCCTTCTGTCTCCCAGCAGACAGAACCAGAAGCACCTCGCCATGCTCAAGGTGGACCAGGTTCTTTTTTACCTGTTCTCTTAAACTTCTCCATTTACCTGTTTTTTCAGGTTCTTTCCAGAGCTTTTGGTAAATACATTTTGTGTAAGATGTGTGTATGGATATAGAGTCTAAATGAATGTCTGTCTTTTTGGGGGCAGAAAACATCTAAAACCTCTTTGGAACCACAGTCCGTGATGGAGGAAGTGGAGGAACCAGGAGAGGGCTTCATGGAGCTGCTCCACGAAAATGTAAGAAAGACAAAGGAGTTTCACTTCAGTAATGAACTATAAGGAGTCACTGGGTTTAATCCATCATGTCCTGAGTTGTGGAATTGCTCTACTATAAATCCTAAGACCTTTTATAAGACCAGCTTTGGCTCTTCACTGGGCCTTTGAGTCCTGACCAAAAGTTCTGAGATGTTAATAATTCTCACTCTTCTCTTCTCACATGTAGACGGAGTACAACATTGGAAACTACATCTCTGCAATGTTCCAGTATATTGTGGAGCACCCAATTGTCCAGTTCCTCATCCTGGTCATTGCACTCCTCAACTGCATCATCATCAGCGTCCAGACCAACTCGAGGATTGCCAAGGTGAGAACCCTAAATCTTGAAGTCACCAGATATTTTCAGACAGTTCGATCATGTTCCCTCTCCCACTGACTGACTAACCCTACAGTACAGTTCTGTGCTTCTGTCAGTGTGTTTTGTAGGACAGGTGATGTTTCTGGTACTTGTGTTTGAGTGTACTTTCAGAAACCCTGTATATTAAACTCCACTCTCTTTCTGACTGTAATTTCAGGACCATGAGACTGCATTCCTGATCTGGGAGTGGATCATCTTCACCGCTTTCATTTCAGAGATTGTTCTCAAGTTCACCTACGGTTTCAGGATTTTCTGGATGGTACTGTTTTTTTTTCTCAAAATGTTTACTTCTATTAATCCATATTTTCCTTGTAGAAGGTTGCTGTGTCTCATCAAGTCTTATTTGATCATTATTTCTTCTGTATCTGCAGAGTGGGTGGAATGTCCTGGATTTCTTGGTCAGTCTGGGTCTGATGGTGGGGTACAGATTCTTGCCCCCAAGCCAAAATAGGATCATCAGGTGAGGAAAATTACAGTGACGTGTTCCCACATTTTAAAACTCCTCAGGTTTTTCATCTAGATCAGTGTTCCTCATAAAAGGATGGAAAAGAGGAGAGTGATGGTGTATCTGTTCAGACTGAGCTCACAGTTTGTAACTGTTCAATATTTGTGCTTCTTTCTTTTCTCCTTTTCCAGAACGCTGCGACTCTTTCGGAGTGTAAGGCTGTTTGCTTTTTCCGAGGGATTTTCCAGAGCACTCAACAGCATCGCCCGTTCCATGTCTGCACTGCTGAACATCTTCATCCTCATCATGTGCTTCATGGTGGTATGTGCTCTTCCACAATTCGTATTTGTATGATAAAATCTCAGAAACGATCCAAAAGATAAGGTCTCTGTACTTGTGTTTTGTTCATGGTGAAATGCTGTACGCTGTGTCTGAAATGCTCTGTTATTGATTGTGCTCTAGATGTTTGGCCTGTGTGGAGTGATGCTGTTTGGGGATGAAGTTCCATCGGCTTTTGGAGACTTCCCTACAGCCCTGTACACTCTGTTCATCTGCATCACCCAGAATGGCTGGTTTAAAATCTACTATGGATTTAAGGGGTAAGCAGCTCTTGTCTGGATCTCTGACTATAACTAAATAAGTAAAAGTGTCAGTTCTGAAACACAACACTAGGTGAACATATGCGAGTGCAGTAAACTTCAGTGTACGTCCATCTGTTTTGGCACGTTTGTATTTGGTGAAGATTCATATTTTATAGCCACTCTACTGACAGTTTTGTCTAATTTAATATTCTGTCCATTTCAGTGTGGATGAAGCACTTCGCTATGCTGCGTTGGTGTACTTCTTCATCTTCATCTTCAGCTGTGGGTTCATCTTCCTTAACTTTTTTAGTTCTGTGATTATCACCAATCAAGAACTAGCTGTGGAAACGGATTCCACTAAGGTAAGCCTGCTTTACATCCTAGCTTCACCTCCTGAGAACAACAGCGTGCAAATACCCAGTTTAACCCCCTACTCTACCTGAACATATTAATATTGTCTGCATGTAAGTCATGATTTTCCTCTTATTTTATTCCAACTAAAACTTTTGTCTTAATAACAGTCAGAAGAAGATGAATCCCAGAAGGATCTGGTACATGTGGATGAAGTGGTCGCAAAAACCAGCATGACCCAGCGCCAGACACCGTGGCACGACAGCTGCCTGACGAACCTGACTCTGGAGAACTTTGAGAATCTCGTCCTGTTAAGAGAAGCCATCGACAGGAATGAGAAAGAGTTCCAGGAGATTCGTCAGAAGTTGATAAAGTAAGGTTCAACAGCACAGCTGATAAACACCTTATTTTACTTTCAGTCTGTCAACGGCTATTATGAAAAGGTCCGCCTGGACCGTAGAATGATGAACTGCTCTGACTGTAAATGTGTTCATCCAGGATTGTGGAAGAGGTCCGAAACCTGCCCGTCAATAAAGAGCGGGAGCTCCAGGCCCAGAGGGAAAAAGAGATGGCTACCACCTTGACGGACAACTTGTTGGGTGATGACATCGCCTCTGGCCAGGCTGGAGATATTCTGTCCACTTTCATCGCTCTGGAAGAGGTGAAGAAATACTGTTACTGAGCACAAACACTTGAAGCACCGTAATCAGATGAGAAGTGTATCTTGTTCCTCTAGAAATAAGACTTCTATTTACTCTGAGCTTTCTTCTCTGTTTCAGGCCAACCTTCTGGATTCACGGACAACAACTGACGTGTTTGGTGAAGGTTTGGTGCAGGAAGGGATTCGCAGGCTGGCCAGAGAAGCTGTGACCGATTCCCTGTTGCGCAGCAAGTCTTCAGTAATGTCCGTGACCCATAGTAATTAAGTCATGCTGAAGCATTGACTATTGATCCTTGGTGGGATGTTATTGGACTTCTGTGCTAGTCACAGTTTGTCCATAACAAACAGCACGTTCAAACACAAGGTTGCTTATAAGTGTACTTGGTACAAGAGCACCTTGGGTCAGAGGTAAGTTACCGACATTGAGGTCTTGTCGTCTGACCTGTGGCTGCGTGTTTCGGATGCATTGGTAAAGAGAGGTGCTGAGCTGTGAGCTGATCACCATCTGATGAGTTGAATCAGGTGGCAGCTAAACCTGCCAGACAAACCTGACAGGCCCAAACGAGTAGTCTGTGTCTGCCAGGGAAAGCTGGCAGAGGACTCTGATTTTCATCTCCGAACTCTCATCTCCAAGGGAGCTTCTCACATGTTCTGGAGGAGGTTGGAGACACTGATTCAGAATTGACCTTGTTGAAGACCTCAGTTGTGGAAGCAACTGTTCATAGCTGTTGCCAAAACCTTGTCCGTGCCTGTTATGATGGCAACCAAAGAACCTGTTGGTGAACACCAGCAGTGAGGGAGGCTGTCAAGCGGAAGAAGGAGAATCGGGGCACTCTTGATTCCGCTGATTGGCACAGACAAGTAAATAAGGTAGCAGCTTTGGCAGTGGCAGAAGCGAAATCCAGGGCATGTGAGGAGTCTGTAGAGTTAATGGAGACTGATTTTCAGGTGTCTTCAAAGATGTTCTGGAAAAGGCTCCAACAACTCAGAAGGGGGAGGAGGGACATTGCCCAAACTGTGCTCAATAAGGGTGATGAAGCTCTGAACTCAGCTGAGGATATTGTTGGGCACCAGAAGGAACACTTTGAGAAGCTCCTAAAGCCGAGGAACATGCCTTCTAGCCTGAAGGTTGAGCTGGAGACTTCCAGGGAGGCAGAATTCGTCTGTGGCCAAAGTCACTGATGTAGTGAAAAAGCTTCACAGTGACAAGGCACTAGAGTGGATGAGATTCGCCTGGAATTGCTGAAAGCTCTTGCATGGACCTCGGAAAGCTCTCAATTTACCAGCTGAACTACATCCCCACCCTGGTCACGGACACAAGCGGTTGAAATGAGGTTATGTCCTCTGTTATCTGGGAGAGTCTCAGAGTAGAGCCGCTGCTCCTTCTCATTGAGAGGAGCCAGCTGAGGTTGTTGGGGCGTCTGATAAGGATGTCCCCCCAGTTGCCTCCTGTTGGAGATGTACTGGGCACAGCCAGCTGGGAGGAGACCCCGAGGTAAACCTTGGACTTGCTGGAAGTATTATATCTCCTGGCTGGCCTGGGAGCGCCTTGGGATGCTGGAGACAGGGATGCCTGGGTTTCTGTGCTTCCCCCATTGCCACTGCAGGCCCTGAGCTGAATGAAGTGGATAAGAATATGAAAAAAGACGATTAGGCATTCCACAACATCTTCTGGGTGAAACTGGTTGTTAGGTAACATTAAGTAAAGTCCAGCGGTAAGATGAGGTAAGTTTGTGTTTTTTTTATTTCTCTTGGCTCTGATTTAAACTCCTGCAGCCGTGTTTGAATCAGCTGGAGATGTTTAATGATCTTTTTGGAGTCAGTTTAGGTTTTTGATTCTTTATTGTTGAGATTTTAATACAAAGTTGTTCTGGTGATTTTTTTTCAGGGTGAAGATCTGAAGGCCACTAGTGCCATGGAGATAACAGCTGCTTGAGACCTGGTTTATTAATTTCTAACTGGTTTTGATCAGAGGAGGATGGGTCTCCCCTTGTGAGTCTTGGTTCCTCCCAAGGTTTCTTCCTCCAGCTTTGAGGGAGTTTTTTCCTTGCCACTGTCGCCTTTGGCTTGCTCACTGGGGGGTTTTATCTTCTATGTTTTGTTTCTTTTTACTTTTTTCTATCTGTACTTTTATTTGTTCATTTTTTTAAACTGGTGTCTCTTTGAATGACCTTCAATCAAAGAACTGGTAAGTAATACTTTTTAAAGACATTTTTAAAAATCTGTATTGTATTCTGAAATATTTTATTAAGAAATAAAAATATATTAATATTAAGAAATAGCCAGTTGTTTATATTGTCAGGAAATTGAAAAGAGCCTGGTAAACTAATTACAGACCAGTGGGTCTAAAATGATCACTGATAGCAGCTGTATGGAGCTCATCATTTCTTCATTAATATTCTGTGTCTTTATTTTATGCCCTGTTATAAACAGGAGGACAGAGGTACATCTGGCAGCTGGTGTGAAAGATGAAGAACATAGCGAGAGAGAGAGAGAGACGCAGCAGAAAGATGATGGTGATCAGGTGATGGAGAGAGGTTGAGCAGGCGAGGATGGAAAGGGAAGGGTGAGGAAGGAGAAATTAGAGGAATTTGGTGTAAAGAAGAGAATAGTACAAATAAACAGTGAAAAGAAAAAACTACAAAGCCTTGTCATTACTGCACTCTGTGAGAAAGGTGGAAAGTGTCACAAGCTCCTCCAAAATCCTCTCTAACCATGTTTAGACACAGTGGTGCTCAGTTCTGGAGATCTATGAGAGTTCATATCCAACACATGGTTCTAATACTCTGATACCCCTGAAGGTCTTCATGACCTGTTTCTGGTGTGTTAGATTAGGACTGGAGATAAACTCATCAGGGTCAGGATTGGACACCCTTGTTCTAACAGCAACTTCTGTCTCAGGTAAACTGTTGTCATGAAGTCTGCTAAATGTCACTTATACCTCCACATTAATTATGGCCGTGTACGTTATGTGGTCTACATGTGTTTACAGTAGAAGTCTTAGTACGTGTGTAGAATTTAGAATTAAGAAAAAGCACAGGCTTTCCTGAGGGTTGATTTATGTCTCCCTGTTTTCAGGAAACAGTGCCTTCATAAATGTTAGTCAGTTGTGCACGCTAGCTATTGTTTCTCCCATTCTGGTTCTGCCAATTAACCCACACGTTTGTAGCTCCTAGAAATGCTCCTGACACTCGGAGGGTACTTAACCCATGTCTCCAACAATACATGCGAAGCCAGCCCCCGCAAACATGCTGAACCGCAGCTCCACTGCACCAGCTAACAGAACTATGCCTGCCAACATCACTTAGGAGTGATAAGAGGAAAGAGCACGGCCAATTGTGCTCACGAGTCATAGTAAAAAGAACTGAATTCTAAAATAAGACCTGAAATCTAGACTGTTATTATGTGTGTAAATCGAAAACTCAAAAGGAGCATTAAAAAAAAAAAATCACTTTTTTCTCTTTTACTTTTTTTTTTTTACACTCTGTCCTTCTTCTACATAGCCTGGTGTGTGTGTGTGTGTGTGTTTGCATGTGGTTACATTTCAAGCACTGAAAACCTGTCAATTCAATTCAAATTTGGGGGGTAATATAGGGGGACAGGATCCAAAGTGTAGGCAAGGGCAACCGACCACAAATGGACTCGGATCAGCAGCAAGCAGACAGCAGAGGGCAGTTCAGCACACAGGGGAGAGAAAACAAAGGAGAAAATGATGATGTGTTTAGGAGTTTGAATAGACTGATGTGCAGCCTGTAAAGGAAGTAGATTAGAGAGACTGCAGCACTGATCAGGGACCTGTGAACAGAGAGCTGTACAGTCCAAATGTGTTAGTATTCTTACAAGCTCCATCAGCAAGGATAACAGTACAGTGCATTAATGGATTATCTGAGTCCCGTATTGAGTATTGTGGGGCCAAAACATTTATTTTATAATCAATGCAGAATTTAACTGGTAACCAGTGCAGGGACGAGAGAATAGGACACAGCTTCTCTGTGTCATGTAAGGAGAGTACATTACGCAGATTGGCAATATTACGTAGGTGGAAGAAGGCCATTTTAACTATGTAACAGATGTGTGCATCAAATGAGAAGCCAGAGTCAAAACAACTCCTGGGTTTTTTACAGTGCTGCTGGTTATGACTGAGAATCCATTTAATTTTACAGTAATATTTGCAATTTTTGGATTTATTCATATTTGGATCAATTAGTAAAACCTATGTTTTTTTCTGGATTAAGCAAAAACAAGTTGTGAGCCATTCAGTTCTTGTCCAGTTTATGTCTGCTCCAACATTCCTGCACATTTTAGTCTCTGTCTTGTGGAAAGCTTTCTATCCTACCTGCAAATTAGGATGGATAAGTGAACAGATTTGCCAGTATTGCTCTGCATCACAGCTGATCAAGATGGAGAGAAGAGTCTCTGCTTAAAGGGGCTTGGAAATCACTTTTTAAGAGAAAGACGTTTGGGGAGATGATGAAGAGAACGATCTTTCAGAATTTGAAGATCACATTTTTGTTGATTCAGGAGGAGGATGCTGGTGCCCTCTCAGCCCAACCCTCAGAACAACCATCTGCAGAACCTGAAGTAGGTGTAAGATGCTGTGCATGTGGTGTACGTCTGTAGCAGCAGAAAGACTCAGTCTACCTGCATCAAGTGCAGGAAATACATCTGCAGCTCACACACAGTACAACTCTGCCCCTCATGTGTTCTGTAGGCTGGCATGAACTGACTGTGTGTTCAGTGAGGCTGATGTGCTGATGTGGCTCTATTGGGTTAAAAAGCCAGTAATGCAGAGTGTCCAACCAGACCTACAGACATTGGCCGAGTAACACAAACACAAACAGCACAAGACTTCAGTCCATTTTGTAGCATTTTGTACTTTTATACTTGAGTAAAAAAATGTAAATCGTACTTCAGCTTTATTAGGAGCACCTGTACACCACTTCCATCCTGCAGTGATCTACTCAGCCAGTAGGTGGCAGCAGTGCAATAATGCCCATCATGCCCCAGCGTCTGTTCAAAAGCTTGAGCAGCTAATGCTGTCAGACACTCAACAGACAAGGTAATGCAGCTCAGAGCTGTGTGTGCTTTAGTTAAGGCCTTTTATAAGCGGATAACTTACCAACACACACATGAGAACAGTAAAGAAAAGGCATCAGTAGCGTTAGCATAGGCTGTATTTCTGCTAGCTAGTGAAAGAGGCTCTGATAACACAAGCTTGTAAAATGAGCGTCGCGAGCTCGGCAATATAGCAGTAACCTCCTCATTAAAAAGCCTGGCTTCTCCAACTAGCATGAGCTGATGATGCAAAGATGACATCACTATTTCACATGTAGTTTTATTCAGCAAAGAGAATAGTTCATACATGTGAGTGACAGCAATATTACTAGTATAATAATCTTCTTCTTCTTATTAACTAGTAAAATGATTAGACAAGCAGAGGTAAAACTAGTCTAGAAACGCCCTGTATTGGATGATAACTATAAATAATACTACACTCCCATGAGGAGAACTTTGGAGATGATTTAATGAACACAGTGATGAAAAACCACAACTTTCTATAGGAATGTTATTAGTATTTATTTTAATATTAATGTTTTACTGAGGAAATAAACACTTGCTCAGAAAAGCCGCTTTTTAACTCTTAATTATCACAGATATCTAAAACATCTGCACAGAGCTGTATAGTTTTATATATTTTTAAATTATTTAATTTTTGTCACCTTGCAGTTACTTCTCTATCTAGATCAACATCATGAACCGAGCGGTGGAGCTTTTAAGGAGCAGACAGCAGCTGATCGAGTCTCAGACAGACGTGTTTCTGATGGAGGAGCTTCTTTAACCGCTCCGTTAGAAGAGATGACCGATCATCAGAGGAAGAAGGAAGAAGAAAGAGAGGAGAAAGCCCTTCTGTCTCCTAGCATGAGAACCTGAGGTGGCTTGTAATTAATGCTCACTCTTCTCTTCTCACATGTAGACTGAGTACAGCATTGGAAACTACCTCACTGCAATGTTCCAGTATATTGTGGAGCATCCCATTCTCCAGTTCCTCATCATGGTCATTGCTCTGGTTAACTGTGTCATCATCAGCGCCAAGACCATCTCAAGAATTGCCAAGGTGAGAACACTAAATCTTAACGCCACCAGATATTTTCAGACAGTCCGATCATGTTGCCTCTCCCACTGATTGACTAACTCTACAGCACAGCTCTGTGCTTCTATCAGTGTGTTTTGTAGGTGATGACGGGTGATGTTTCTGAGACTTTCAGAAACCCTGTATATTAAACTCCACTCTCTTTCTCACTGTAATTTCAGGACCATGAGACTGCATTCCTGATCTGGGAGCGGATCATCTTCACCGCTTTTATTTCAGAGATTGTTCTCAAATTGACCTGCGGTTTCAGTATTTTTTTGGTGGCATTGTTTTTTACAGTTTTCTCCTGGAACCTCCTCAAAATGTTTACTCCTATTAATCCATATTTTCCTTGTAGAAGGTTGCTGTGTCTCATCAAGTCTTATTTGATCTTTACTTCTTCTGTATCTGCAGAGCGGGTGGAATGTCCTGGATTTCTTGATCAATCTGGCTCTTAGATTGATCAAGGGTACAGATTCTTGCCCCCAAGCCAAAATAGGGTCATCAGGTGAGGAAAATTACAGTGACGTGTTCCCACATTTTAAGATCTCATCAGGTTTTTCATCTAGATCAATGGTCCTCATAAAGAAATGGACAAGAGGAGAGTGATGATGTATCTGTTTAGACCGAGTTTACAATTCTTAACTGTTCAATATTTGTGCTTCTTTCTTTTCTCCTTTTCCAGAATGCTGCGACTCTTTCGGCGTGTCAGGCTGTTTGCTTTCTTCTAGGGATTTTCCAGAGCACTCAACAGCATCTCCCGCTCCTTCTCTTGGGCATGGTGTAATGCTCTACGCTGTGTGTGAACAGCTTTGTCTTTAAATGTGCTCTAGATGTTTGGCCTGTGTGGAGTGATGCTGTTTGAGGATGATGTTCCATTTGCTTTTGGAGACTTCCCTACAGCCCTGTACACTCTGTTCATCTGCATCACCCATGGCTGGTTTAAAATCTACTATGGTTTTAAGGGGTAAGCAGCTCTTGTCTGGATCTCTGACTTTAACTAAATGAGTAAAAGTGTCAGTTCTGAAAGAGAACACTAGGTGAACATATGTGAGTGCAGTAAACTTCAGTGTACGTCCATCTGTTTTGGCACGTTTGTATTTGGTGAAGAGTCATATTTTATAGCCGCTCTACTGACAGTTTTGTCTAATTTAATATTTAATATTTCAGTGTGGATGAAGCTCTTCGCTATGCTGCATTGGTGTACTTCTTCATCTTCAGCTGTGGGTTCATCTTCCTGAACATTTTTAGTTCTGTGATTATCATGAATCAAGAACTAGCTGTGGAAGCAGATTCCACTAAGGTAAGCCTGCTTTACATCCTAGCTTCACCTCCTGAGAACAACAGTGTGCAAATACCCAGTTTAACCCCCTACTTAAAGATACGCAAGATGAACATATTAATATTGTCTGCATATAAGTCATTTTTCTTTCTCTATATTTATTCAAACTGAATTATTTTTGTCACAATAACAGTCAGAAGAAGATGAATCCCAGAAGGATCTGGTACATGTGGAGGAAATAGTCGCATAAACCAGCATGACCCAGCGCCAGACACAGTCTCATGACAGGTGTCTCACGAACCTGACTTTTGACAAAATCTGGTCCTGTTAAGTTTGGCCATTGACCGGAATGAGTTCCAGGAGATTCGCCAGAAGTTGATGAAGTATGGGTCAACAGCACAGCTAATAAACACCTTATTTTACTTTCAGTCTGTCAACGGCTATTATGAAAAGGTCCGCCTGGACCGTAGAATGATGCACTGCTCTGACTGTAAATGTGTTCATCCAGGATTGTGGATGAGGTCCGAAACCTGCCCATCAATAAAGAGCGGGAGCTCCAGGCCCAGACGGAGAAAGAGATGGCCACCACCTTGACGGACAACTTGTTGGGTGATGACATCGCCTCTGGCCATGATATTCTGTCTACTTTCATCGCTCTGGAAGAGGTGAAGAAATACTGTTACTTAGCACAAACACTTGAAGCACTGTAATCAGATGAGAAGTGTATCTTGTTCCTCTAGAAATAAGACTTCTATTTACTCTGAGCTTTCTTCTCTGTTTCAGGCCAACCTTCTGTTTTCTATCAACCTTTTATTTTATATTCCTGTTAAAAACAGAAGGACAGAGGTGGACATCTGGCAACTGGTCTAAAAGATGAATAGTGAGAGATAGATATAGAGATAGAGATGCAGCAGAAAGATGATGGAGAGAGGTTAAGCAGTCGAGGATGGAAAGAGAAGGGCGAGGAAGGAGAAATAGGTGGAATTTGACCTGATGGAAAGAAGATTGATGTTCAGATAAACAGTTAAAAGAAAAAAACTACACAGCCTCGTCATTACTGCACTTTGTGACAACGCTGGGGTGTGTGGATATTGTAAGATTACTGTGGATATAAGTGTAAATATTGTTCAAAATAAATATATTTGATAACCGCCTTTTCTATCTTGTTTGCTTAATTTGGTATCAGCTAGCTAGCTGAGACTTTGTAAAACGCGTAGCTAGTCGCTAATAAGCTAGCATGTTAGCGAGCTAGCTGAATATTCAGAATTAACCAGCTAACGTTTTAAAGAGGGTCAAATATTGTGTTATGTGCTAAATATGAGATACATGGTCATAAATGTAATAAACTGCATTATGGACAGTTTACTTAGCTAGTGAAGTTATAATCAAACTCAAAAATACTGAATAACATGAAGTTACTTCAGAGAAGACGGCTATGAAGCTAGCACTAGCTAGCTAACTTACTGTTAGCTATGTTGATGGTTTCAGGGCAGCTTGGTGAAACTACTTACTGAAATGTATTATTAATAAGAAAATTAGGAGTGATATTTCATGAACTTGTCCCTCAGTAGATGATGAGTTAGCACTAATGTTATATTAATTGGGGTTTTGGGTGTTTTTTCATTCATTTAATGTAATGTTTAGCTTCTACAGTCTCCACTCACTCTGTGTAGGATTTGTACAGTAGGGGTTGGCTCTGTTCTCTTGTCTGCACTCATATTAACGGCCTGTGCTCCACCCATAACTTCATTACTTTAATGCTTTGTGTAGACCCACATGATATAAATTATGTAATTTACAAAAATCTAATTTATCCTGTGTGTTTTTTCTTTATTTTGGTTAGTTTGGAGGTGAGTGAGTGAGACTGTGGAATAGTTTAATTTTAAACTTATTATTAGCACTGCTGAGATAAATAATTATTAGCACTGCTGAGGTAAATTATTATTAGCACTGCTGAGGTAAATAATTATTAGCACTGCTGAGATAAATAATTATTATCAATGCTGAGGTAAATAATTATTAGCAATGCTGAGGTAAATAATTATTAGCACTGCTGAGGTAAATAATTATTAGCACTGCTAAGGTAAATTATTAGCAATGCTGAGGTAAATAATTATTAGCACTGCTGAGGTAAATTATTATTAGCACTGCTAAGATAAATAATTATTATCAATGCTGAGGTAAATTATTATTAGCACTGCTGAGATAAATAATTATTAGCACTGCTGAGGTAAATAATTATTAGCAATGCTGAGGTAAATAATTATTAGCACTGCTGAGGTAAATAATTATTAGCACTGCTAAGGTAAATTATTAGCAATGCTGAGGTAAATAATTATTAGCACTGCTGAGGTAAATTATTATGCAGACTCTGAGGTAAATTATTATTAGCAATATTGAGGTAAATTATTATTAGCAATGCTGAGATGGAATTATTATTAGCACTGCTGAGGTAAATAATTATTAGCACTACTGAGATAAATTATTATTAGCACTGCTGAGGTAAATTATTATTAGCACTACTGAGATAAATTATTATTAGCACTGCTGAGGTAAATAATTCTTAGCAATGCTGAGGTAAATAATTATGAACACTGCTGAGGTAAATAATTATTAGCAATGCTGAGGTAAATAATTATTAGCACTACTGAGATAAATTATTATTAGCACTGCTGAGGTAAATAATTATTAGCACTATTATGCAGACTCTGAGGTAAACTATTATTAGCAATGCTGAGATGAAATTACTATTAGCACTGCTGAGATGAAATTATTATTAGCAATGCTGAGATGGAATTATTATTAGCGCTGCTGAGGTAAATAATTATTAGCACTACTGAGAAAAATTATTATTAGCACTGCTGAGGTAAATAATTATTAGCACTACTGAGATAAATTATTATTAGCACTGCTGAGGTAAATTATTATTAGCACTACTGAGGTAAATTATTATTAGCAATGCTGAGATAAATTATTATTAGCACTGCTGAGGTAAATAATTATTAGCACTACTGAGATAAATTATTATTAGCACTATTATGCAGACTCTGAGGTAAACTATTATTAGCAATGCTGAGATGAAATTACTATTAGCACTGCTGAGATGAAATTATTATTAGCAATGCTGAGATGGAATTATTATTAGCGCTGCTGAGGTAAATAATTATTAGCACTACTGAGATAAATTATTATTAGCAATGCTGAGGTAAATTATTATTAGCACTACTGAGATAAATTATTATTAGCACTGCTGAGGTAAATTATTATTAGCACTACTGAGGTAAATTATTATTAGCAATGCTGAGATAAATTATTATTAGCACTGCTGAGGTAAATAATTATTAGCACTACTGAGATAAATTATTATTAGCACTGCTGAGGTAAATAATTATTAGCACTATTATGCAGACTCTGAGGTAAACTATTATTAGCACTGCTGAGATGAAATTATTATTAGCAATGCTGAGATGGAATTATTATTAGCGCTGCTGAGGTAAATAATTATTAGCACTACTGAGATAAATTATTATTAGCACTGCTGAGGTAAATTATTATTAGCACTACTGAGGTAAATTATTATTAGCAATGCTGAGATAAATTATTATTAGCACTGCTGAGGTAAATAATTATTAGCACTACTGAGGTAAATTATTATTAGCAATGCTGAGCTAAATAATTATTAGTACTGCTGAGTGCTGAGGTAAATAATTATTAGCAATATTGAGGTAAATTATTATTAGCACTGCTGAGGTAAATAATAATTAGCAATGCTGAGGTAAATTATTTTTAGCACTGCTGAGGTAAATAATTATTAGCACTACTGAGATAAATTATTATTAGCACTGCTGAGGTAAATAATTATTAGCACTATTATGCAGACTCTGAGGTAAACTATTATTAGCAATGCTGAGATGAAATTACTATTAGCACTGCTGAGATGAAATTATTATTAGCAATGCTGAGATGAAATTGTTATTAGGACTGCTGTGTGCTGAGGTAAAGTATTATTAGCAATGCTGAGGTAAATAATTATTAGTACTGCTGAGGTAAATTATTATGCAGACTGTGAGGTAAATAATTATTAGCACTGCTGAGGTAAATAATTATTAGCACTGCTGAGGTAAATTATTATTAGCACTGCTGAGGTAAATAATTATTAGTACTGCTGAGGTAAATTATTATGCAGACTCTGAGGTAAATTATTATTAGCACTGCTGAGATGAAATTATTATTAGCACTGCTGAGGTAAATTATTATTAGCACTGCTGAGGTAAATAATTATTAGCACTGCTGAGGTAAATTATTATTAGCACTGCTGAGGTAAATAATTATTAGCACTGCTGAGGTAAATTATTATTAGCAATGCTGAGGTAAATAATTCTTAGAACTGCTGAGTGCTGAGGTAAATAATTATTAGCAATGCTGAGGTAAATAATTATTAGTACTGCTGAGGTAAATTATTATGCAGACTCTGAGGTAAATAATTATTAGCACTGCTGAGGTAAATTATTATTAGCAATGCTGAGGTAAATAATTATTAGAACTGCTGAGTGCTGAGGTAAATAATTATTAGCAATGCTGAGGTAAATAATTATTAGTACTGCTGAGGTAAATTATTATGCAGACTCTGAGGTAAATAATTATTAGCACTGCTGAGGTAAATAATTATTAGCACTGCTGAGGTAAATTATTATTAGCACTGCTGAGGTAAATAATTATTAGTACTGCTGAGGTAAATTATTATGCAGACTCTGAGGTAAATTATTATTAGCACTGCTGAGATGAAATTATTATTAGCACTGCTGAGGTAAATTATTATTAGCACTGCTGAGGTAAATAATTATTAGCACTGCTGAGGTAAATTATTATTAGCACTGCTGAGGTAAATAATTATTAGCACTGCTGAGGTAAATAATTATTAGCACTGCTGAGGTAAATAATTATTAGCACTGCTGAGGTAAATTATTATTAGCACTACTGAGGTAAATTATTATTAGCAATGCTGAGGTAAATAATTATTAGCACTGCTGAGGTAAATAATTATTAGAACTGATGAGTGCTGAGGTAAATAATTATTAGCAATGCTGAGGTAAATAATTATTAGTACTGCTGAGGTAAATTATTATGCAGACTCTGAGGTAAATAATTATTAGCGCTGCTGAGGTAAATAATTATTAGTTGTGTTGACGTAAATTATTATGCAGACTCTGAGGTAAATTATTATGCATACTCTGAGGTAAACTATTATTAGCAATGCTGAGATGAAATTACTATTTGCACTGCTGAGGTAAATTATTATTAGCACTGCTGAGATGAAATTATTATTAGCAATGCTGAGATGAAATTATTATTAGGACTGCTGTGTGCTGAGGTAAATTATTATTAGCACTGCTGAGATTAAATTATTATTAGCACTTGCCGAGTGCTGAGGTAAATTTTTATTAGCACTGCTGAGTGCTGAGTTTAATAATTATTAGCACTGCTGAGGTAAATAATTATTAGCACTGCTGAGGTAAATTATTTTTAGCACTACTGAGGTAAATAATTATTAGCACTGCTGAGGTAAATAATTATTAGCACTGCTGAGGTAAATTATTATTAGCAATGCTGAGATAAATTATTATTAGCAATGCTGAGGTAAATAATTATTAGCAGTGCTGAGGTAAATTACTATTAGCAATGCTGAGGTAAATAATTATTTGCTCTGCTGAGGTAAATTATTATTAGCAATGCTGAGGTAAATAATTATTAGCAATGCTGAGGTAAATAATTATTAGCACTGCTGAGGTAAATATTTATTAGCACTGCTAAGGTAAATAATTATTAGCACTGCTGAGGTAAATAATTATTAGCAATGCTAAGGTAAATAATTATTAGCACTGCTGAGGTAAATAATTATTAGCACTGCTGAGGTAAATAATTATTAGCACTGCTAAGGTAAATAATTATTAGCACTGCTGAGGTAAATAATTATTAGCAATGCTAAGGTAAATAATTATTAGCACTGCTTAGGTAAATCATTATTAGCACTGCTAAGGTAAATAATTATTAGCACTGCTTAGGTAAATAATTATTAGCAATGCTGAGGTAAATAATTATTAGCACTGCTGAGGTAAATAATTATTTGCAATGCTGAGGTAAGTTATTATTAGCATTTACACTGCCCACTGCGTCCGCAAAGCAACCACCATTGTGGATGACCCCACCCACCCTTCACACAGACTGTTCTCCCTTCTGCCATCAGGAAGAAGGTACCGCAGCATCAGGTCCAACACGACCAGACTCTGCAATAACTTCTTCCCCCAAGCCATCAGACTGAAAGTAGGGTGTCGGATTAAAAAAAACTAGCTTTCTACAAAACCACCTTCTCCAGTTTTAACTGGATGCACAAGAAAATAGAAATGAAGCTCCAGTCACTGGTTAATCAGTATTCCTCCCTACAAATGAAGACACCATGAAGACTAAAGAAAGAACACTCCACACAGCTCTGAGAAATGGTTATTGGTGAGTGTGAGTCAGGGAATGGAGACAAAACAATTTCCAAGTCACTGAACTTCACCTGGAGTTCTGTTAAATCCATCATTCAGAAATGGAATATGACACATGTGTAAATCTGCCTAGAGCCGGCCAGTCATAGGTGTCTTGGTGGCCTTCCTCTCTAGCCTCCTTCTTGCACGGTCACTCAGTTTGTGAGGACAGCCCTGCTCTAGAAAGATTTACGTGTGCCATATTCCTTCCATTTCTAAATTTAATTTAATTTCTTTTGTAAATTATTGTGACAAAAAAAATAAAATGATGTTGACCATGAAAGCAATAAAAGGGGAAACCATCCAATGGGCTGAATACTTTCATAGGCGCTGTAGGTCGTATATCACCTCCACATAAATAAGGGCACTATAGACTACTGTACTGTAAATCATCTGCAAACTGGTAAATCTGGTCTCTTCATTTCACTGTGATATAGAGAGACTATTCTCACAGGTCTCAGGTCAGTACCAGTAATTACCATTCACAGTTTCTCACTTCCTGTTCTGTTTGAGTATTTAAGCTTCATCCAAAACTCTTTTCTAACATCCAGCAAAACAAACACTGATCTTACATTCAAGTTTTTCTTTGATCTCTGTTTATGCTTTATGAAACTTTGTGTAATTAAATCTGACATATGAAAATATTTAAACCTGCACAAGCCTTCATTTTCTATCTTTCCTCTTTCTTAGAGTGTCAGAACTGTCTGTATTTAAATGTAAAGGTAAATATTCAGCAGTTCCTGATTGTCACTCTCCGGCCTACCTGTGATTAGTAGCTTAGTGTGTTAAAATTATTACCTGTCCACATCTTAACTCATTGAATTTATGCAGTATAACAAATATTAAATATTATTTTATTATTAAATAAGCAGGCATTAAATGTGGTATTCACTTTAATGTGGCTACAATGTAAGTTTCAGTCTTTACCAAAAACCTGCAGATCAGTGCCCTCTACTGGTCACGTGTCCGACATTCTTGATGAATTTAAAATTTTCAATAAATATTTCTTTATTATTTAATAAACGTCCCTTACCCCATAAGCAGTCAATCCCCCAGACATGTTTGATATCTGAAGGTGCTTATTATGAGGGGAATATAATGATAAAAATGTATAAATGTGAAATCTAAATATAAATTTTGTAACTTTTGTTGATGTAAATTCCCAATATAAAATATGATAAAAATATCAGTGTGTTTGATGTGGAACAGACTGTAACATATCTTATATTTATAAAACAATGAAATCTTTAGTTTATGGATTTTCCTCTTTTTCATTTTTAAACACATCGTTGATGAAATTTTTCTTTAGACAAGTTTTTTTTTAAAGAAGCTGCAGAAAAGTTTATTTACTTATTTGCAAGCTCTGTATTTCCTTCAGGTAATGCTAATCTGTAATATCACAATACGGGTAGTGTATCGAACACAACCTAAACCTTTATATTTCATCAATATTCATTATTTTTTCTTTAAAGTGGAGCTAAATTGTCTGTTAACACAAATTCAGAATGACTTCAGTGAAACACTTCCAGCAATAAAGGGGTTGGTTTTATCAACCGGAAGTTGATCCTCCATGTTTACAGTTGTCAGTGAACCGCCTATAAATATAAGTATATCTATAAAAAATATTCTGTTCTAATAATTCTAATATTTTAATCTTCATTTTTATTGATCAGTGACCACTAGATAATATCATATATGAATATTCTGTCCATTTACAATCACTTAGTATTCAGATCAACGACATGTGATCAGTCCTCGTGACCCAACTAGACTAGCATATGCGCTAACTAGCAGATGCGCTTGTCGGCTGGGTGACGTTTGATGGTGGAACGTTTATGACGTCATAGAGTGAGAGAGATTCCATGGTAACGAACAGAGCGGCGGAGCTTTTAAGGAGCAGACAGCAGCTGATCGAGTCTCAGAAGAGATGAGCGATCGCCAAAAGAAGAAGAAGAAGGAGGAAGTAAGAGAGGAGAAAGCCCTTCTGTCTCCCAGCAGACAGAACCAGAAGCACCTCGCCATGCTCAAGGTGGACCAGGTTCTTTTTTACCTGTTCTCTTAAACTTCTCCATTTACCTGTTTTTTCAGGTTCTTTCCAGAGCTTTTGGTAAATACATTTTGTGTAAGATGTGTGTATGGATATAGAGTCTAAATGAATGTCTGTCTTTTTGGGGGCAGAAAACATCTAAAACCTCTTTGGAACCACAGTCCGTGATGGAGGAAGTGGAGGAACCAGGAGAGGGCTTCATGGAGCTGCTCCACGAAAATGTAAGAAAGACAAAGGAGTTTCACTTCAGTAATGAACTATAAGGAGTCACTGGGTTTAATCCATCATGTCCTGAGTTGTGGAATTGCTCTACTATAAATCCTAAGACCTTTATAAGACCAGCTTTGGCTCTTCACTGGGCCTTTGAGTCCTGACCAAAAGTTCTGAGATGTTAATAATTCTCACTCTTCTCTTCTCACATGTAGACGGAGTACAACATTGGAAACTACATCTCTGCAATGTTCCAGTATATTGTGGAGCACCCAATTGTCCAGTTCCTCATCCTGGTCATTGCACTCCTCAACTGCATCATCATCAGCGTCCAGACCAACTCGAGGATTGCCAAGGTGAGAACCCTAAATCTTGAAGTCACCAGATATTTTCAGACAGTTCGATCATGTTCCCTCTCCCACTGACTGACTAACCCTACAGTACAGTTCTGTGCTTCTGTCAGTGTGTTTTGTAGGACAGGTGATGTTTCTGGTACTTGTGTTTGAGTGTACTTTCAGAAACCCTGTATATTAAACTCCACTCTCTTTCTGACTGTAATTTCAGGACCATGAGACTGCATTCCTGATCTGGGAGTGGATCATCTTCACCGCTTTCATTTCAGAGATTGTTCTCAAGTTCACCTACGGTTTCAGGATTTTCTGGATGGTACTGTTTTTTTTCTCAAAATGTTTACTTCTATTAATCCATATTTTCCTTGTAGAAGGTTGCTGTGTCTCATCAAGTCTTATTTGATCATTATTTCTTCTGTATCTGCAGAGTGGGTGGAATGTCCTGGATTTCTTGGTCAGTCTGGGTCTGATGGTGGGGTACAGATTCTTGCCCCCAAGCCAAAATAGGATCATCAGGTGAGGAAAATTACAGTGACGTGTTCCCACATTTTAAAACTCCTCAGGTTTTTCATCTAGATCAGTGTTCCTCATAAAAGGATGGAAAAGAGGAGAGTGATGGTGTATCTGTTCAGACTGAGCTCACAGTTTGTAACTGTTCAATATTTGTGCTTCTTTCTTTTCTCCTTTTCCAGAACGCTGCGACTCTTTCGGAGTGTAAGGCTGTTTGCTTTTTCCGAGGGATTTTCCAGAGCACTCAACAGCATCGCCCGTTCCATGTCTGCACTGCTGAACATCTTCATCCTCATCATGTGCTTCATGGTGGTATGTGCTCTTCCACAATTCGTATTTGTATGATAAAATCTCAGAAACGATCCAAAAGATAAGGTCTCTGTACTTGTGTTTTGTTCATGGTGAAATGCTGTACGCTGTGTCTGAAATGCTCTGTTATTGATTGTGCTCTAGATGTTTGGCCTGTGTGGAGTGATGCTGTTTGGGGATGAAGTTCCATCGGCTTTTGGAGACTTCCCTACAGCCCTGTACACTCTGTTCATCTGCATCACCCAGAATGGCTGGTTTAAAATCTACTATGGATTTAAGGGGTAAGCAGCTCTTGTCTGGATCTCTGACTATAACTAAATAAGTAAAAGTGTCAGTTCTGAAACACAACACTAGGTGAACATATGCGAGTGCAGTAAACTTCAGTGTACGTCCATCTGTTTTGGCACGTTTGTATTTGGTGAAGATTCATATTTTATAGCCACTCTACTGACAGTTTTGTCTAATTTAATATTCTGTCCATTTCAGTGTGGATGAAGCACTTCGCTATGCTGCGTTGGTGTACTTCTTCATCTTCATCTTCAGCTGTGGGTTCATCTTCCTTAACTTTTTTAGTTCTGTGATTATCACCAATCAAGAACTAGCTGTGGAAACGGATTCCACTAAGGTAAGCCTGCTTTACATCCTAGCTTCACCTCCTGAGAACAACAGCGTGCAAATACCCAGTTTAACCCCCTACTCTACCTGAACATATTAATATTGTCTGCATGTAAGTCATGATTTTCCTCTTATTTTATTCCAACTAAAACTTTTGTCTTAATAACAGTCAGAAGAAGATGAATCCCAGAAGGATCTGGTACATGTGGATGAAGTGGTCGCAAAAACCAGCATGACCCAGCGCCAGACACCGTGGCACGACAGCTGCCTGACGAACCTGACTCTGGAGAACTTTGAGAATCTCGTCCTGTTAAGAGAAGCCATCGACAGGAATGAGAAAGAGTTCCAGGAGATTCGTCAGAAGTTGATAAAGTAAGGTTCAACAGCACAGCTGATAAACACCTTATTTTACTTTCAGTCTGTCAACGGCTATTATGAAAAGGTCCGCCTGGACCGTAGAATGATGAACTGCTCTGACTGTAAATGTGTTCATCCAGGATTGTGGAAGAGGTCCGAAACCTGCCCGTCAATAAAGAGCGGGAGCTCCAGGCCCAGAGGGAAAAAGAGATGGCTACCACCTTGACGGACAACTTGTTGGGTGATGACATCGCCTCTGGCCAGGCTGGAGATATTCTGTCCACTTTCATCGCTCTGGAAGAGGTGAAGAAATACTGTTACTGAGCACAAACACTTGAAGCACCGTAATCAGATGAGAAGTGTATCTTGTTCCTCTAGAAATAAGACTTCTATTTACTCTGAGCTTTCTTCTCTGTTTCAGGCCAACCTTCTGGATTCACGGACAACAACTGACGTGTTTGGTGAAGGTTTGGTGCAGGAAGGGATTCGCAGGCTGGCCAGAGAAGCTGTGACCGATTCCCTGTTGCGCAGCAAGTCTTCAGTAATGTCCGTGACCCATAGTAATTAAGTCATGCTGAAGCATTGACTATTGATCCTTGGTGGGATGTTATTGGACTTCTGTGCTAGTCACAGTTTGTCCATAACAAACAGCACGTTCAAACACAAGGTTGCTTATAAGTGTACTTGGTACAAGAGCACCTTGGGTCAGAGGTAAGTTACCGACATTGAGGTCTTGTCGTCTGACCTGTGGCTGCGTGTTTCGGATGCATTGGTAAAGAGAGGTGCTGAGCTGTGAGCTGATCACCATCTGATGAGTTGAATCAGGTGGCAGCTAAACCTGCCAGACAAACCTGACAGGCCCAAACGAGTAGTCTGTGTCTGCCAGGGAAAGCTGGCAGAGGACTCTGATTTTCATCTCCGAACTCTCATCTCCAAGGGAGCTTCTCACATGTTCTGGAGGAGGTTGGAGACACTGATTCAGAATTGACCTTGTTGAAGACCTCAGTTGTGGAAGCAACTGTTCATAGCTGTTGCCAAAACCTTGTCCGTGCCTGTTATGATGGCAACCAAAGAACCTGTTGGTGAACACCAGCAGTGAGGGAGGCTGTCAAGCGGAAGAAGGAGAATCGGGGCACTCTTGATTCCGCTGATTGGCACAGACAAGTAAATAAGGTAGCAGCTTTGGCAGTGGCAGAAGCGAAATCCAGGGCATGTGAGGAGTCTGTAGAGTTAATGGAGACTGATTTTCAGGTGTCTTCAAAGATGTTCTGGAAAAGGCTCCAACAACTCAGAAGGGGGAGGAGGGACATTGCCCAAACTGTGCTCAATAAGGGTGATGAAGCTCTGAACTCAGCTGAGGATATTGTTGGGCACCAGAAGGAACACTTTGAGAAGCTCCTAAAGCCGAGGAACATGCCTTCTACCCTGAAGGTTGAGCTGGAGACTTCCAGGGAGGCAGAATTCGTCTGTGGCCAAAGTCACTGATGTAGTGAAAAAGCTTCACAGTGACAAGGCACTAGAGTGGATGAGATTCGCCTGGAATTGCTGAAAGCTCTTGCATGGACCTCGGAAAGCTCTCAATTTACCAGCTGAACTACATCCCCACCCTGGTCACGGACACAAGCGGTTGAAATGAGGTTATGTCCTCTGTTATCTGGGAGAGTCTCAGAGTAGAGCCGCTGCTCCTTCTCATTGAGAGGAGCCAGCTGAGGTTGTTGGGGCGTCTGATAAGGATGTCCCCCCAGTTGCCTCCTGTTGGAGATGTACTGGGCACAGCCAGCTGGGAGGAGACCCCGAGGTAAACCTTGGACTTGCTGGAAGTATTATATCTCCTGGCTGGCCTGGGAGCGCCTTGGGATGCTGGAGACAGGGATGCCTGGGTTTCTGTGCTTCCCCCATTGCCACTGCAGGCCCTGAGCTGAATGAAGTGGATAAGAATATGAAAAAAGACGATTAGGCATTCCACAACATCTTCTGGGTGAAACTGGTTGTTAGGTAACATTAAGTAAAGTCCAGCGGTAAGATGAGGTAAGTTTGTGTTTTTTTTATTTCTCTTGGCTCTGATTTAAACTCCTGCAGCCGTGTTTGAATCAGCTGGAGATGTTTAATGATCTTTTTGGAGTCAGTTTAGGTTTTTGATTCTTTATTGTTGAGATTTTAATACAAAGTTGTTCTGGTGATTTTTTTTCAGGGTGAAGATCTGAAGGCCACTAGTGCCATGGAGATAACAGCTGCTTGAGACCTGGTTTATTAATTTCTAACTGGTTTTGATCAGAGGAGGATGGGTCTCCCCTTGTGAGTCTTGGTTCCTCCCAAGGTTTCTTCCTCCAGCTTTGAGGGAGTTTTTTCCTTGCCACTGTCGCCTTTGGCTTGCTCACTGGGGGGTTTTATCTTCTATGTTTTGTTTCTTTTTACTTTTTTCTATCTGTACTTTTATTTGTTCATTTTTTTAAACTGGTGTCTCTTTGAATGACCTTCAATCAAAGAACTGGTAAGTAATACTTTTTAAAGACATTTTTAAAAATCTGTATTGTATTCTGAAATATTTTATTAAGAAATAAAAATATATTAATATTAAGAAATAGCCAGTTGTTTATATTGTCAGGAAATTGAAAAGAGCCTGGTAAACTAATTACAGACCAGTGGGTCTAAAATGATCACTGATAGCAGCTGTATGGAGCTCATCATTTCTTCATTAATATTCTGTGTCTTTATTTTATGCCCTGTTATAAACAGGAGGACAGAGGTACATCTGGCAGCTGGTGTGAAAGATGAAGAACATAGCGAGAGAGAGAGAGAGACGCAGCAGAAAGATGATGGTGATCAGGTGATGGAGAGAGGTTGAGCAGGCGAGGATGGAAAGGGAAGGGTGAGGAAGGAGAAATTAGAGGAATTTGGTGTAAAGAAGAGAATAGTACAAATAAACAGTGAAAAGAAAAAACTACAAAGCCTTGTCATTACTGCACTCTGTGAGAAAGGTGGAAAGTGTCACAAGCTCCTCCAAAATCCTCTCTAACCATGTTTAGACACAGTGGTGCTCAGTTCTGGAGATCTATGAGAGTTCATATCCAACACATGGTTCTAATACTCTGATACCCCTGAAGGTCTTCATGACCTGTTTCTGGTGTGTTAGATTAGGACTGGAGATAAACTCATCAGGGTCAGGATTGGACACCCTTGTTCTAACAGCAACTTCTGTCTCAGGTAAACTGTTGTCATGAAGTCTGCTAAATGTCACTTATACCTCCACATTAATTATGGCCGTGTACGTTATGTGGTCTACATGTGTTTACAGTAGAAGTCTTAGTACGTGTGTAGAATTTAGAATTAAGAAAAAGCACAGGCTTTCCTGAGGGTTGATTTATGTCTCCCTGTTTTCAGGAAACAGTGCCTTCATAAATGTTAGTCAGTTGTGCACGCTAGCTATTGTTTCTCCCATTCTGGTTCTGCCAATTAACCCACACGTTTGTAGCTCCTAGAAATGCTCCTGACACTCGGAGGGTACTTAACCCATGTCTCCAACAATACATGCGAAGCCAGCCCCCGCAAACATGCTGAACCGCAGCTCCACTGCACCAGCTAACAGAACTATGCCTGCCAACATCACTTAGGAGTGATAAGAGGAAAGAGCACGGCCAATTGTGCTCACGAGTCATAGTAAAAAGAACTGAATTCTAAAATAAGACCTGAAATCTAGACTGTTATTATGTGTGTAAATCGAAAACTCAAAAGGAGCATTAAAAAAAAAAAATCACTTTTTTCTCTTTTACTTTTTTTTTTTTACACTCTGTCCTTCTTCTACATAGCCTGGTGTGTGTGTGTGTGTGTGTTTGCATGTGGTTACATTTCAAGCACTGAAAACCTGTCAATTCAATTCAAATTTGGGGGGTAATATAGGGGGACAGGATCCAAAGTGTAGGCAAGGGCAACCGACCACAAATGGACTCGGATCAGCAGCAAGCAGACAGCAGAGGGCAGTTCAGCACACAGGGGAGAGAAAACAAAGGAGAAAATGATGATGTGTTTAGGAGTTTGAATAGACTGATGTGCAGCCTGTAAAGGAAGTAGATTAGAGAGACTGCAGCACTGATCAGGGACCTGTGAACAGAGAGCTGTACAGTCCAAATGTGTTAGTATTCTTACAAGCTCCATCAGCAAGGATAACAGTACAGTGCATTAATGGATTATCTGAGTCCCGTATTGAGTATTGTGGGGCCAAAACATTTATTTTATAATCAATGCAGAATTTAACTGGTAACCAGTGCAGGGACGAGAGAATAGGACACAGCTTCTCTGTGTCATGTAAGGAGAGTACATTACGCAGATTGGCAATATTACGTAGGTGGAAGAAGGCCATTTTAACTATGTAACAGATGTGTGCATCAAATGAGAAGCCAGAGTCAAAACAACTCCTGGGTTTTTTACAGTGCTGCTGGTTATGACTGAGAATCCATTTAATTTTACAGTAATATTTGCAATTTTTGGATTTATTCATATTTGGATCAATTAGTAAAACCTATGTTTTTTTCTGGATTAAGCAAAAACAAGTTGTGAGCCATTCAGTTCTTGTCCAGTTTATGTCTGCTCCAACATTCCTGCACATTTTAGTCTCTGTCTTGTGGAAAGCTTTCTATCCTACCTGCAAATTAGGATGGATAAGTGAACAGATTTGCCAGTATTGCTCTGCATCACAGCTGATCAAGATGGAGAGAAGAGTCTCTGCTTAAAGGGGCTTGGAAATCACTTTTTAAGAGAAAGACGTTTGGGGAGATGATGAAGAGAACGATCTTTCAGAATTTGAAGATCACATTTTTGTTGATTCAGGAGGAGGATGCTGGTGCCCTCTCAGCCCAACCCTCAGAACAACCATCTGCAGAACCTGAAGTAGGTGTAAGATGCTGTGCATGTGGTGTACGTCTGTAGCAGCAGAAAGACTCAGTCTACCTGCATCAAGTGCAGGAAATACATCTGCAGCTCACACACAGTACAACTCTGCCCCTCATGTGTTCTGTAGGCTGGCATGAACTGACTGTGTGTTCAGTGAGGCTGATGTGCTGATGTGGCTCTATTGGGTTAAAAAGCCAGTAATGCAGAGTGTCCAACCAGACCTACAGACATTGGCCGAGTAACACAAACACAAACAGCACAAGACTTCAGTCCATTTTGTAGCATTTTGTACTTTTATACTTGAGTAAAAAAATGTAAATCGTACTTCAGCTTTATTAGGAGCACCTGTACACCACTTCCATCCTGCAGTGATCTACTCAGCCAGTAGGTGGCAGCAGTGCAATAATGCCCATCATGCCCCAGAGTCTGTTCAAAAGCTTGAGCAGCTAATGCTGTCAGACACTCAACAGACAAGGTAATGCAGCTCAGAGCTGTGTGTGCTTTAGTTAAGGCCTTTTATAAGCGGATAACTTACCAACACACACATGAGAACAGTAAAGAAAAGGCATCAGTAGCGTTAGCATAGGCTGTATTTCTGCTAGCTAGTGAAAGAGGCTCTGATAACACAAGCTTGTAAAATGAGCGTCGCGAGCTCGCCAATATAGCAGTAACCTCCTCATTAAAAAGCCTGGCTTCTCCAACTAACATGAGCTGATGATGCAAAGATGACATCACTATTTCACATGTAGTTTTATTCAGCAAAGAGAATAGTTCATACATGTGAGTGACAGCAATATTACTAGTATAATAATCTTCTTCTTCTTATTAACTAGTAAAATGATTAGACAAGCAGAGGTAAAACTAGTCTAGAAACGCCCTGTATTGGATGATAACTATAAATAATACTACACTCCCATGAGGAGAACTTTGGAGATGATTTAATGAACACAGTGATGAAAAACCACAACTTTCTATAGGAATGTTATTAGTATTTATTTTAATATTAATGTTTTACTGAGGAAATAAACACTTGCTCAGAAAAGCCGCTTTTTAACTCTTAATTATCACAGATATCTAAAACATCTGCACAGAGCTGTATAGTTTTATATATTTTTAAATTATTTAATTTTTGTCACCTTGCAGTTACTTCTCTATCTAGATCAACATCATGAACCGAGCGGTGGAGCTTTTAAGGAGCAGACAGCAGCTGATCGAGTCTCAGACAGACGTGTTTCTGATGGAGGAGCTTCTTTAACCGCTCCGTTAGAAGAGATGACCGATCATCAGAGGAAGAAGGAAGAAGAAAGAGAGGAGAAAGCCCTTCTGTCTCCTAGCATGAGAACCTGAGGTGGCTTGTAATTAATGCTCACTCTTCTCTTCTCACATGTAGACTGAGTACAGCATTGGAAACTACCTCACTGCAATGTTCCAGTATATTGTGGAGCATCCCATTCTCCAGTTCCTCATCATGGTCATTGCTCTGGTTAACTGTGTCATCATCAGCGCCAAGACCATCTCAAGAATTGCCAAGGTGAGAACACTAAATCTTAACGCCACCAGATATTTTCAGACAGTCCGATCATGTTGCCTCTCCCACTGATTGACTAACTCTACAGCACAGCTCTGTGCTTCTATCAGTGTGTTTTGTAGGTGATGACGGGTGATGTTTCTGAGACTTTCAGAAACCCTGTATATTAAACTCCACTCTCTTTCTCACTGTAATTTCAGGACCATGAGACTGCATTCCTGATCTGGGAGCGGATCATCTTCACCGCTTTTATTTCAGAGATTGTTCTCAAATTGACCTGCGGTTTCAGTATTTTTTTGGTGGCATTGTTTTTTACAGTTTTCTCCTGGAACCTCCTCAAAATGTTTACTCCTATTAATCCATATTTTCCTTGTAGAAGGTTGCTGTGTCTCATCAAGTCTTATTTGATCTTTACTTCTTCTGTATCTGCAGAGCGGGTGGAATGTCCTGGATTTCTTGATCAATCTGGCTCTTAGATTGATCAAGGGTACAGATTCTTGCCCCCAAGCCAAAATAGGGTCATCAGGTGAGGAAAATTACAGTGACGTGTTCCCACATTTTAAGATCTCATCAGGTTTTTCATCTAGATCAATGGTCCTCATAAAGAAATGGACAAGAGGAGAGTGATGATGTATCTGTTTAGACCGAGTTTACAATTCTTAACTGTTCAATATTTGTGCTTCTTTCTTTTCTCCTTTTCCAGAATGCTGCGACTCTTTCGGCGTGTCAGGCTGTTTGCTTTCTTCTAGGGATTTTCCAGAGCACTCAACAGCATCTCCCGCTCCTTCTCTTGGGCATGGTGTAATGCTCTACGCTGTGTGTGAACAGCTTTGTCTTTAAATGTGCTCTAGATGTTTGGCCTGTGTGGAGTGATGCTGTTTGAGGATGATGTTCCATTTGCTTTTGGAGACTTCCCTACAGCCCTGTACACTCTGTTCATCTGCATCACCCATGGCTGGTTTAAAATCTACTATGGTTTTAAGGGGTAAGCAGCTCTTGTCTGGATCTCTGACTTTAACTAAATGAGTAAAAGTGTCAGTTCTGAAAGAGAACACTAGGTGAACATATGTGAGTGCAGTAAACTTCAGTGTACGTCCATCTGTTTTGGCACGTTTGTATTTGGTGAAGAGTCATATTTTATAGCCGCTCTACTGACAGTTTTGTCTAATTTAATATTCTGTCCATTTCAGTGTGGATGAAGCTCTTCGCTATGCTGCATTGGTGTACTTCTTCATCTTCAGTTGTGGGTTCATCTTCCTGAACATTTTTAGTTCTGTGATTATCATGAATCAAGAACTAGCTGTGGAAGCAGATTCCACTAAGGTAAGCCTGCTTTACATCCTAGCTTCACCTCCTGAGAACAACAGTGTGCAAATACCCAGTTTAACCCCCTACTTAAAGATACGCAAGATGAACATATTAATATTGTCTGCATATAAGTCATTTTTCTTTCTCTATATTTATTCAAACTGAATTATTTTTGTCACAATAACAGTCAGAAGAAGATGAATCCCAGAAGGATCTGGTACATGTGGAGGAAATAGTCGCATAAACCAGCATGACCCAGCGCCAGACACAGTCTCATGACAGGTGTCTCACGAACCTGACTTTTGACAAAATCTGGTCCTGTTAAGTTTGGCCATTGACCGGAATGAGTTCCAGGAGATTCGCCAGAAGTTGATGAAGTATGGGTCAACAGCACAGCTAATAAACACCTTATTTTACTTTCAGTCTGTCAACGGCTATTATGAAAAGGTCCGCCTGGACCGTAGAATGATGCACTGCTCTGACTGTAAATGTGTTCATCCAGGATTGTGGATGAGGTCCGAAACCTGCCCATCAATAAAGAGCGGGAGCTCCAGGCCCAGACGGAGAAAGAGATGGCCACCACCTTGACGGACAACTTGTTGGGTGATGACATCGCCTCTGGCCATGATATTCTGTCTACTTTCATCGCTCTGGAAGAGGTGAAGAAATACTGTTACTTAGCACAAACACTTGAAGCACTGTAATCAGATGAGAAGTGTATCTTGTTCCTCTAGAAATAAGACTTCTATTTACTCTGAGCTTTCTTCTCTGTTTCAGGCCAACCTTCTGTTTTCTATCAACCTTTTATTTTATATTCCTGTTAAAAACAGAAGGACAGAGGTGGACATCTGGCAACTGGTCTAAAAGATGAATAGTGAGAGATAGATATAGAGATAGAGATGCAGCAGAAAGATGATGGAGAGAGGTTAAGCAGTCGAGGATGGAAAGAGAAGGGCGAGGAAGGAGAAATAGGTGGAATTTGACCTGATGGAAAGAAGATTGATGTTCAGATAAACAGTTAAAAGAAAAAAACTACACAGCCTCGTCATTACTGCACTTTGTGACAACGCTGGGGTGTGTGGATATTGTAAGATTACTGTGGATATAAGTGTAAATATTGTTCAAAATAAATATATTTGATAACCGCCTTTTCTATCTTGTTTGCTTAATTTGGTATCAGCTAGCTAGCTGAGACTTTGTAAAACGCGTAGCTAGTCGCTAATAAGCTAGCATGTTAGCGAGCTAGCTGAATATTCAGAATTAACCAGCTAACGTTTTAAAGAGGGTCAAATATTGTGTTATGTGCTAAATATGAGATACATGGTCATAAATGTAATAAACTGCATTATGGACAGTTTACTTAGCTAGTGAAGTTATAATCAAACTCAAAAATACTGAATAACATGAAGTTACTTCAGAGAAGACGGCTATGAAGCTAGCACTAGCTAGCTAACTTACTGTTAGCTATGTTGATGGTTTCAGGGCAGCTTGGTGAAACTACTTACTGAAATGTATTATTAATAAGAAAATTAGAAGTGATATTTCATGAACTTGTCCCTCAGTAGATGATGAGTTAGCACTAATGTTATATTAATTGGGGTTTTGGGTGTTTTTTCATTCATTTAATGTAATGTTTAGCTTCTACAGTCTCCACTCACTCTGTGTAGGATTTGTACAGTAGGGGTTGGCTCTGTTCTCTTGTCTGCACTCATATTAACGGCCTGTGCTCCACCCATAACTTCATTACTTTAATGCTTTTTGTAGACCCACATTATATAAATTATGTAATTTACAAAAATCTAATTTATCCTGTGTGTTTTTTCTTTATTTTGGTTAGTTTGGAGGTGAGTGAGTGAGACTGTGGAATAGTTTAATTTTAAACTTATTATTAGCACTGCTGAGATAAATAATTATTAGCACTGCTGAGGTAAATTATTATTAGCACTGCTGAGGTAAATAATTATTAGCAATACTGAGATAAATTATTATTAGCACTGCTGAGGTAAATTATTATTAGCACTGCTGAGGTAAATAATTATTAGCAATGCAGAGGTAAATAATTATTAGCACTACTGAGATAAATAATTATTAGCACTGCTGAGATAAATTATTATTAGCACTACTGAGGTAAATTATTATTAGCAATATTGAGGTAAATTATTATTAGCAATGCTGAGATGGAATTATTATTAGCACTGCTGAGGTAAATAATTATTAGCACTGCTGAGGTAAATAATTATTAGTACTGCTGAGGTAAATTATTATGCAGACTCTGAGGTAAATAATTATTAGCACTGCTGAGGTAAATAATTATTAGTACTGCTGAGGTAAATTATTATTAGCACTGCTGAGGTAAATAATTATTAGTACTGCTGAGGTAAATTATTATGCAGACTCTGAGGTAAATTATTATTAGCACTGCTGAGATGAAATTATTATTAGCACTGCTGAGGTAAATAATTATTAGCACTGCTGAGGTAAATTATTATTAGCACTACTGAGGTAAATTATTATTAGCAATGCTGAGGTAAATAATTATTAGAACTGATGAGTGCTGAGGTAAATAATTATTAGCAATGCTGAGGTAAATAATTATTAGTACTGCTGAGGTAAATTATTATGCAGACTCTGAGGTAAATAATTATTAGCGCTGCTGAGGTAAATAATTATTAGTAGTGCTGACGTAAATTATTATGCAGACTCTGAGGTAAATTATTATGCATACTCTGAGGTAAACTATTATTAGCAATGCTGAGATGAAATTACTATTTGCACTGCTGAGGTAAATTATTATTAGCACTGCTGAGATGAAATTATTATTAGCAATGCTGAGATGAAATTATTATTAGGACTGCTGTGTGCTGAGGTAAATTATTATTAGCACTGCTGAGATTAAATTATTATTAGCACTAGCCGAGTGCTGAGGTAAATTATTATTAGCACTAGCCGAGTGCTGAGGTAAATTATTATTAGCACTGCTGAGTGCTGAGTTCAATAATTATTAGCACTGCTGAGTTCAATAATTATTAGCACTGCTGAGGTAAATAGTTATTAGCACTGCTGAGGTAAATAGTTATTAGCACTGCTGAGGTAAATCATTATTAGCACTTCTGAGGTAAATTATTAGCAATGCTGAGGTAAATCATTTTTAGCAATGCTGAGGTAAATTATTATGCAGACTCTGAGGTAAATTATTATTAGCAATATTGAGGTAAATTGTTATTAGCAATGCTGAGGTAAATAATTATTAGCACTGCTGAGGTAAATAACTATTAGCAATGCTGAGGTAAATAATAATTTGCTCTGCTGAGGTAAATTATTATTAGCAATGCTGAGGTAAATAATTATTAGCAATGCTGAGGTAAATAATTATTAGCACTGCTAAGGTAAATAATTATTAGCACTGCTGAGGTAAATAATTATTAGCAATGCTGAGGTAAATAATTATTAGCACTGCTGAGGTAAATAACTATTAGCAATGCTGAGGTAAATAATTATTTGCTCTGCTGAGGTAAATAATTATTAGCAATGCTGAGGTAAATAATTATTAGCACTGCTAAGGTAAATAATTATTAGCACTGCTAAGGTAAATAATTATTAGCAATGCTGAGGTAAATAATTATTAGCACTGCTTAGGTAAATAATTATTAGCAATGCTGAGGTAAATAATTATTAGCAATGCTGAGGTAAATAATTATTAGCAATGCTGAGGTAAATAATTATTAGCACTGCTAAGGTAAATAATTATTAGCACTGCTTAGGTAAATAATTATTAGCAATGCTGAGGTAAATAATTATTAGCACTGCTTAGGTAAATAATTATTAGCAATGCTGAGGTAAATAATTATTAGCACTGCTGAGGTAAATAATTATTAGCACTGCTTAGGTAAATCATTATTAGCACTGCTAAGGTAAATAATTATTAGCACTGCTGAGGTAAATAATTATTAGCAATGCTGAGGTAAATAATTATTAGCAATGCTGAGGTAAATAATTATTAGCAATGCTGAGGTAAATAATTATTAGCACTGCTTAGGTAAATAATTATTAGCAATGCTGAGGTAAATAATTATTAGCACTGCTGAGGTAAATAATTATTAGCACTGCTGAGGTAAATAATTATTAGCACTGCTTAGGTAAATCATTATTAGCACTGCTGAGGTAAATAATTATTAGCACTGCTGAGGTAAATAATTATTAGCACTGCTTAGGTAAATAATTATTAGCACTGCTTAGGTAAATCATTATTAGCAATGCTGAGGTAAATAATTATTAGCACTGCTGAGGTAAATAATTATTAGCACTGCTTAGGTAAATAATTATTAGCAATGCTGAGGTAAATAATTATTTGCAATGCTGAGGTAAATAATTATTTGCAATGCTGAGGTAAATAATTATTTGCAATGCTGAGGTAAATAATTATTAGCACTGCTGAGGTAAGTTATTATTAGCATTTACACTGCCCGCTGCGTCCGCAAAGCAACCACCATTGTGGATGACCCCACCCACCCTTCACACAGACTGTTCTCCCTCCTGCCATCAGGAAGAAGGTACCGCAGCATCAGGTCCAACACGACCAGACTCTGCAATAACTTCTTCCCCCAAGCCATCAGACTGAAAGTAGGGTGTCGGATTAAAAAAAACTAGCTTTCTACAAAACCACCTTCTCCAGTTTTAACTGGATGCACAAGAAAATAGAAATGAAGCTCCAGTCACTGGTTAATCAGTATTCCTCCCTACAAATGAAGACACCATGAAGACTAAAGAAAGAACACTCCACACAGCTCCGAGAAATGGTTATTGGTGAGTGTGAGTCAGGGAATGGAGACAAAACAATTTCCAAGTCACTGAACTTCACCTGGAGTTCTGTTAAATCCATCATTCAGAAATGGAATATGACACATGTGTAAATCTGCCTAGAGCCGGCCAGTCATAGGTGTCTTGGTGGCCTTCCTCTCTAGCCTCCTTCTTGCACGGTCACTCAGTTTGTGAGGACAGCCCTGCTCTAGAAAGATTTACGTGTGCCATATTCCTTCCATTTCTAAATTTAATTTAATTTCTTTTGTAAATTATTGTGACAAAAAAAATAAAATGATGTTGACCATGAAAGCAATAAAAGGGGAAACCATCCAATGGACTGAATACTTTCATAGGCGCTGTAGGTCGTATATCACCTCCACATAAACAAGGGCACTATAGACTACTGTACTGTAAATCATCTGCAAACTGGTAAATCTGGTCTCTTCATTTCACTGTAATATAGAGAGACTATTCTCACAGGTCAGTACCAGTAATTACCATTCACAGTTTCTCACTTCCTGTTCTGTTTGAGTATTTAAGCTTCATCCAAAACTCTTTTCTAACATCCAGCAAAACAAACGCTGATCTTACATTCAAGTTTTTCTTTGATCTCTGTTTATGCTTTATGAAACTTTGTGTAATTAAATCTGACATATGAAAATATTTAAACCTGCACAAGCCTTCATTTTCTATCTTTCCTCTTTCTTAGAGTGTCAGAACTGTCTGTATTTAAATGTAAAGGTAAATATTCAGCAGTTCCTGATTGTCACTCTCCGGCCTACCTGTGATTAGTAGCTTAGTGTGTTAAAATTATTACCTGTCCACATCTTAACTCATTGAATTTATGCAGTATAACAAATATTAAATATTATTTTATTATTAAATAAGCAGGCATTAAATGTGGTATTCACTTTAATGTGGCTACAATGTAAGTTTCAGTCTTTACCAAAAACCTGCAGATCAGTGCCCTCTACTGGTCACGTGTCCGACATTCTTGATGAATTTAAAATTTTCAATAAATATTTCTTTATTATTTAATAAACGTCCCTTACCCCATAAGCAGTCAATCCCCCAGACATGTTTGATATCTGAAGGTGCTTATTATGAGGGGAATATAATGATAAAAATGTATAAATGTGAAATCTAAATATAAATTTTGTAACTTTTGTTGATGTAAATTCCCAATATAAAATATGATAAAAATATCAGTGTGTTTGATGTGGAACAGACTGTAACATATCTTATATTTATAAAACAATGAAATCTTTAGTTTATGGATTTTCCTCTTTTTCATTTTTAAACACATCGTTGATGAAATTTTTCTTTAGACAAGTTTTTTTTTAAAGAAGCTGCAGAAAGGTTTATTTACTTATTTGCAAGCTCTGTATTTCCTTCAGGTAATGCTAATCTGTAATATCACAATACTGGTAGTGTATCGAACACAACCTAAACCTTTATATTTCATCAATATTCATTATTTTTTCTTTAAAGTGGAGCTAAATTGTTAACTGTTAACACAAATTCAGAATGACTTCAGTGAAACACTTCCAGCAATAAAGGGGTTGGTTTTATCAACCGGAAGTTGATCCTCCATGTTTACAGTTGTCAGTGAACCGCCTATAAATATAAGTATATCTATAAAAAATATTCTGTTCTAATAATTCTAATATTTTAATCTTCATTTTTATTGATCAGTGACCACTAGATAATATCATATATGAATATTCTGTCCATTTACAATCACTTAGTATTCAGATCAACGACATGTGATCAGTCCTCGTGACCCAACTAGACTAGCATATGCGCTAACTAGCAGATGCGCTTGTCGGCTGGGTGACGTTTGATGGTGGAACGTTTATGACGTCATAGAGTGAGAGAGATTCCATGGTAACGAACAGAGCGGCGGAGCTTTTAAGGAGCAGACAGCAGCTGATCGAGTCTCAGAAGAGATGAGCGATCACCAAAAGAAGAAGAAGAAGGAGGAAGTAAGAGAGGAGAAAGCCCTTCTGTCTCCCAGCAGACAGAACCAGAAGCACCTCGCCATGCTCAAGGTGGACCAGGTTCTTTTTTACCTGTTCTCTTAAACTTCTCCATTTACCTGTTTTTTCAGGTTCTTTCCAGAGCTTTTGGTAAATACATTTTGTGTAAGATGTGTGTATGGATATAGAGTCTAAATGAATGTCTGTCTTTTTGGGGGCAGAAAACATCTAAAACCTCTTTGGAACCACAGTCCGTGATGGAGGAAGTGGAGGAACCAGGAGAGGGCTTCATGGAGCTGCTCCACGAAAATGTAAGAAAGACAAAGGAGTTTCACTTCAGTAATGAACTATAAGGAGTCACTGGGTTTAATCCATCATGTGCTGAGTTGTGGAATTGCTCTACTATAAATCCTAAGACCTTTATAAGACCAGCTTTGGCTCTTCACTGGGCCTTTGAGTCCTGACCAAAAGTTCTGAGATGTTAATAATTCTCACTCTTCTCTTCTCACATGTAGACGGAGTACAACATTGGAAACTACATCTCTGCAATGTTCCAGTATATTGTGGAGCACCCAATTGTCCAGTTCCTCATCCTGGTCATTGCACTCCTCAACTGCATCATCATCAGCGTCCAGACCAACTCGAGGATTGCCAAGGTGAGAACCCAAAATCTTGATGTCACCAGATATTTTCAGACAGTTCGATCATGTTCCCTCTCCCACTGACTGACTAACCCTACAGTACAGTTCTGTGCTTCTGTCAGTGTGTTTTGTAGGACAGGTGATGTTTCTGGTACTTGTGTTTGAGTGTACTTTCAGAAACCCTGTATATTAAACTCCACTCTCTTTCTGACTGTAATTTCAGGACCATGAGACTGCATTCCTGATCTGGGAGTGGATCATCTTCACCGCTTTCATTTCAGAGATTGTTCTCAAGTTCACCTACGGTTTCAGGATTTTCTGGATGGTACTGTTTTTTTCTCAAAATGTTTACTTCTATTAATCCATATTTTCTTTGTAGAAGGTTGCTGTGTCTCATCAAGTCTTATTTGATCATTATTTCTTCTGTATCTGCAGAGTGGGTGGAATGTCCTGGATTTCTTGGTCAGTCTGGGTCTGATGGTGGGGTACAGATTCTTGCCCCCAAGCCAAAATAGGATCATCAGGTGAGGAAAATTACAGTGACGTGTTCCCACATTTTAAAACTCCTCAGGTTTTTCATCTAGATCAGTGTTCCTCATAAAAGGATGGAAAAGAGGAGAGTGATGGTGTATCTGTTCAGACTGAGCTCACAGTTTGTAACTGTTCAATATTTGTGCTTCTTTCTTTTCTCCTTTTCCAGAACGCTGCGACTCTTTCGGAGTGTAAGGCTGTTTGCTTTTTCCGAGGGATTTTCCAGAGCACTCAACAGCATCGCCCGTTCCATGTCTGCACTGCTGAACATCTTCATCCTCATCATGTGCTTCATGGTGGTATGTGCTCTTCCACAATTCGTATTTGTATGATAAAATCTCAGAAACGATCCAAAAGATAAGGTCTCTGTACTTGTGTTTTGTTCATGGTGAAATGCTGTACGCTGTGTCTGAAATGCTCTGTTATTGATTGTGCTCTAGATGTTTGGCCTGTGTGGAGTGATGCTGTTTGGGGATGAAGTTCCATCTGCTTTTGGAGACTTCCCTACAGCCCTGTACACTCTGTTCATCTGCATCACCCAGAATGGCTGGTTTAAAATCTACTATGGATTTAAGGGGTAAGCAGCTCTTGTCTGGATCTCTGACTATAACTAAATAAGTAAAAGTGTCAGTTCTGAAAGAGAACACTAGGTGAACATATGCGAGTGCAGTAAACTTCAGTGTACGTCCATCTGTTTTGGCACGTTTGTATTTGGTGAAGATTCATATTTTATAGCCACTCTGCTGACAGTTTTGTCTAATTTAATATTCTGTCCATTTCAGTGTGGATGAAGCACTTCGCTATGCTGCGTTGGTGTACTTCTTCATCTTCATCTTCAGCTGTGGGTTCATCTTCCTTAACTTTTTTAGTTCTGTGATTATCACCAATCAAGAACTAGCTGTGGAAACGGATTCCACTAAGGTAAGCCTGCTTTACATCCTAGCTTCACCTCCTGAGAACAACAGCGTGCAAATACCCAGTTTAACCCCCTACTCTACCTGAACATATTAATATTGTCTGCATGTAAGTCATGATTTTCCTCTTATTTTATTCCAACTAAAACTTTTGTCTTAATAACAGTCAGAAGAAGATGAATCCCAGAAGGATCTGGTACATGTGGATGAAGTGGTCGCAAAAACCAGCATGACCCAGCGCCAGACACCGTGGCACGACAGCTGCCTGACGAACCTGACTCTGGAGAACTTTGAGAATCTCGTCCTGTTAAGAGAAGCCATCGACAGGAATGAGAAAGAGTTCCAGGAGATTCGTCAGAAGTTGATAAAGTAAGGTTCAACAGCACAGCTGATAAACACCTTATTTTACTTTCAGTCTGTCAACGGCTATTACGAAAAGGTCCGCCTGGACCGTAGAATGATGAACTGCTCTGACTGTAAATGTGTTCATCCAGGATTGTGGAAGAGGTCCGAAACCTGCCCGTCAATAAAGAGCGGGAGCTCCAGGCCCAGAGGGAAAAAGAGATGGCTACCACCTTGACGGACAACTTGTTGGGTGATGACATCGCCTCTGGCCAGGCTGGAGATATTCTGTCCACTTTCATCGCTCTGGAAGAGGTGAAGAAATACTGTTACTGAGCACAAACACTTGAAGCACCGTAATCAGATGAGAAGTGTATCTTGTTCCTCTAGAAATAAGACTTCTATTTACTCTGAGCTTTCTTCTCTGTTTCAGGCCAACCTTCTGGATTCACGGACAACAACTGACGTGTTTGGTGAAGGTTTGGTGCAGGAAGGGATTCGCAGGCTGGCCAGAGAAGCTGTGACCGATTCCCTGTTGCGCAGCAAGTCTTCAGTAATGTCCGTGACCCATAGTAATTAAGTCATGCTGAAGCATTGACTATTGATCCTTGGTGGGATGTTATTGGACTTCTGTGCTAGTCACAGTTTGTCCATAACAAACAGCACGTTCAAACACAAGGTTGCTTATAAGTGTACTTGGTACAGAGCACCTTGGGTCAGAGGTAAGTTACCGACATCGAGGTCTTGTCGTCTGACCTGTGGCTGCGTGTTTCGGATGCATTGGTAAAGAGAGGTGCTGAGCTGTGAGCTGATCACCATCTGATGAGTTGAATCAGGTGGCAGCTAAACCTGCCAGACAAACCTGACAGGCCCAAACGAGTAGTCTGTGTCTGCCAGGGAAAGCTGGCAGAGGACTCTGATTTTCATCTCTGAACTCTCATCTCCAAGGGAGCTTCTCACATGTTCTGGAGGAGGTTGGAGACACTGATTCAGAATTGACCTTGTTGAAGACCTCAGTTGTGGAAGCAACTGTTCATAGCTGTTGCCAAAACCTTGTCCGTGCCTGTTATGATGGCAACCAAAGAACCTGTTGGTGAACACCAGCAGTGAGGGAGGCTGTCAAGCGGAAGAAGGAGAATCGGGGCACTCTTGATTCCGCTGATTGGCACAGACAAGTAAATAAGGTAGCAGCTTTGGCAGTGGCAGAAGCGAAATCCAGGGCATGTGAGGAGTCTGTAGAGTTAATGGAGACTGATTTTCAGGTGTCTTCAAAGATGTTCTGGAAAAGGCTCCAACAACTCAGAAGGGGGAGGAGGGACATTGCCCAAACTGTGCTCAATAAGGGTGATGAAGCTCTGAACTCAGCTGAGGATATTGTTGGGCACCAGAAGGAACACTTTGAGAAGCTCCTAAAGCCGAGGAACATGCCTTCTACCCTGAAGGTTGAGCTGGAGACTTCCAGGGAGGCAGAATTCGTCTGTGGCCAAAGTCACTGATGTAGTGAAAAAGCTTCACAGTGACAAGGCACTAGAGTGGATGAGATTCGCCTGGAATTGCTGAAAGCTCTTGCATGGACCTCAGAAAGCTCTCAATTTACCAGCTGAACTACATCCCCACCCTGGTCACGGACACAAGCGGTTGAAATGAGGTTATGTCCTCTGTTATCTGGGAGAGTCTCAGAGTAGAGCCGCTGCTCCTTCTCATTGAGAGGAGCCAGCTGAGGTTGTTGGGGCGTCTGATAAGGATGTCCCCCCAGTT
Organism: Salminus brasiliensis; assembly: GCF_030463535.1. NCBI lineage: Eukaryota > Metazoa > Chordata > Actinopteri > Characiformes > Bryconidae > Salminus > Salminus brasiliensis. Next base: position 28,794,241 of record NC_132885.1, on the reverse strand, counting down.
GCCTCCTGTTGGAGATGTACTGGGCACAGCCAGCTGGGAGGAGACCCCGAGGTAAACCTTGGACTTGCTGGAAGTATTATATCTCCTGGCTGGCCTGGGAGCGCCTTGGGATGCTGGAGACAGGGATGCCTGGGTTTCTGTGCTTCCCCCATTGCCACTGCAGGCCCTGAGCTGAATGAAGTGGATAAGAATATGAAAAAAGACGATTAGGCATTCCACAACATCTTCTGGGTGAAACTGGTTGTTAGGTAACATTAAGTAAAGTCCAGCGGTAAGATGAGGTAAGTTTGTGTTTTTTTTTATTTCTCTTGGCTCTGATTTAAACTCCTGCAGCCGTGTTTGAATCAGCTGGAGATGTTTAATGATCTTTTTGGAGTCAGTTTAGGTTTTTGATTCTTTATTGTTGAGATTTTAATACAAAGTTGTTCTGGTGATTTTTTTTCAGGGTGAAGATCTGAAGGCCACTAGTGCCATGGAGATAACAGCTGCTTGAGACCTGGTTTATTAATTTCTAACTGGTTTTGATCAGAGGAGGATGGGTCTCCCCTTGTGAGTCTTGGTTCCTCCCAAGGTTTCTTCCTCCAGCTTTGAGGGAGTTTTTCCTTGCCACTGTCGCCTTTGGCTTGCTCACTGGGGGGTTTTATCTTCTATGTTTTGTTTCTTTTTACTTTTTTCTATCTGTACTTTTATTTGTTCATTTTTTTGAAACTGGTGTCTCTTTGAATGACCTTCAATCAAAGAACTGGTAAGTAATACTTTTTAAAGACATTTTAAAAAATCTGTATTTTATTCTGAAATATTTTATTAAGAAATAAAAATATATTAATATTAAGAAATAGCCAGTTGTTTATATTGTCAGGAAATTGAAAAGAGCCTGGTAAACTAATTACAGACCAGTGGGTCTAAAATGATCACTGATAGCAGCTGTATGGAGCTCATCATTTCTTCATTAATATTCTGTGTCTTTATTTTATGCCCTGTTATAAACAGGAGGACAGAGGTACATCTGGCAGCTGGTGTGAAAGATGAAGAACATAGCGAGAGAGAGAGAGAGAGACGCAGCAGAAAGATGATGGTGATCAGGTGATGGAGAGAGGTTGAGCAGGCGAGGATGGAAAGGGAAGGGTGAGGAAGGAGAAATTAGAGGAATTTGGTGTAAAGAAGAGAATAGTACAAATAAACAGTGAAAAGAAAAAACTACAAAGCCTTGTCATTACTGCACTCTGTGAGAAAGGTGGAAAGTGTCACAAGCTCCTCCAAAATCCTCTCTAACCATGTTTAGACACAGTGGTGCTCAGTTCTGGAGATCTATGAGAGTTCATATCCAACACATGGTTCTAATACTCTGATACCCCTGAAGGTCTTCATGACCTGGTTCTGGTGTGTTAGATTAGGACTGGAGATAAACTCATCAGGGTCAGGATTGGACACCCTTGTTCTAACAGCAACTTCTGTCTCAGGTAAACTGTTGTCATGAAGTCTGCTAAATGTCACTTATACCTCCACATTAATTATGGCCGTGTACGTTATGTGGTCTACATGTGTTTACAGTAGAAGTCTTAGTAAGTGTGTAGAATTTAGAATTAAGAAAAAGCACAGGCTTTCCTGAGGGTTGATTTATGTCTCCCTGTTTTCAGGAAACAGTGCCTTCATAAATGTTAGTCAGTTGTGCACGCTAGCTATTGTTTCTCCCATTCTGGTTCTGCCAATTAACCCACACGTTTGTAGCTCCTAGAAATGCTCCTGACACTCGGAGGGTACTTAACCCATGTCTCCAACAATACATGCGAAGCCAGCCCCCGCAAACATGCTGAACCGCAGCTCCACTGCACCAGCTAACAGAACTATGCCTGCCAACATCACTTAGGAGTGATGAGAGGAAAGAGCACGGCCAATTGTGCTCACTTGGACTCCAGCCACTGATGGCAAGGCGGCATGGCTCGGGATTCGAACTCAGAACCCCCCGAGTCATAGTGAAAAGAACTGAATTCTAAAATAAGACCTGAAATCTAGACTGTTATTATGTGTGTAAATCAAAAACTCAAAAGGAGCATTAAAAAAAAAAACATTTTTTTTTCTTTTTTACTTTTTTTTTTTTTTTACACTCTGTCCTTCTTCTACATAGCCTTGTGTGTGTGTGTGTGTGTGTGTGTGTGTGTGTGTGTGTGTGTGTGTGCATGTGGTTACATTTCAAGCACTGAAAACCTGTCAATTCAATTCAAATTTGGGGGGTAATATAGGGGGACAGGATCCAAAGTGTAGGCAAGGGCAACCGACCACAAATGGACTCGGATCAGCAGCAAGCAGACAGCAGAGGGCAGTTCAGCACACAGGGGAGAGAAAACAAAAGAGAAAATGATGATGTGTTTAGGAGTTTGAATAGACTGATGTGCAGCCTGTAAAGGAAGTAGATTAGAGAGACTGCAGCACTGATCAGGGACCTGTGAACAGAGAGCTGTACAGTCCAAATGTGTTAGTATTCTTACAAGCTCCATCAGCAAGGATAACAGTACAGTGCATTAATGGATTATCTGAGTCCCGAACACCAATAGGAAGTTTATTCCAGAGTTGGGGAGCCTTATAAGAGAAAGCTCTTCCTCCAGTGTTGGTTCTTCTAAAGCCAGGAGTTGTGAACGAAGTGTACGTGATGGGTTGTGTGGTTTAAGAAGTTCCTCAAGGTATTGTGGGGCCAAAACATTTATTTTATAATCAATGCAGAATTTAACTGGTAACCAGTGCAGGGACGAGAGAATAGGACACAGCTTCTCTGTGTCATGTAAGGAGAGTACATTACGCAGATTGGCAATATTACGTAGGTGAAAGAAGGCCATTTTAACTATGTAACAGATGTGTGCATCAAATGAGAAGCCAGAGTCAAAACAACTCCTGGGTTTTTTACAGTGCTGCTGGTTATGACTGAGAATCCATTTAATTTTACAGTAATATTTGGAATTTTTGGATTTATTCATATTTGGATCAATTAGTAAAACCTATGTTTTTTTCTGGATTAAGCAAAAACAAGTTGTGAGCCATTCAGTTCTTGTCCAGTTTATGTCTGCTCCAACATTCCTGCACATTTTAGTCTCTGTCTTGTGGAAACCTTTCTGTATGTGCTCACTCTATCCTACCTGCAAATTAGGATGGATAAGTGAACAGATTTGCCAGTATTGCTCTGCATCACAGCTGATCAAGATGGAGAGAAGAGTCTCTGCTTAAAGGGGCTTGGAAATCACTTTTTAAGAGAAAGACGTTTGGGGAGATGATGAAGAGAACGATCTTTCAGAATTTGAAGATCACATTTTTGTTGATTCAGGAGGAGGATGCTGGTGCCCTCTCAGCCCAACCCACAGAACAACCATCTGCAGAATCTGAAGTAGGTGTAAGATGCTGTGCATGTGGTGTACGTCTGTAGCAGCAGAAAGACTCAGTCTACCTGCATCAAGTGCAGGAAATACATCTGCAGCTCACACACAGTACAACTCTGCCCCTCATGTGTTCTGTAGGCTGGCATGAACTGACTATGTGTTCAGTGAGGCTGATGTGCTGATGTGGCTCTATTGGGTTAAAAGGCCAGTAATGCAGAGTGTCCAACCAGACCTACAGACATTGGCCGAGTGACACAAACACAAACAGCACAAGACTTCAGTCCATTTTGTAGCATTTTGTACTTTTATACTTGAGTAAAAAAATGTAAATCGTACTTCAGCTTTATTAGGAGCACCTGTACACCACTTCCATCCTGCAGTGATCTACTCAGCCAGTAGGTGGCAGCAGTGCAATAATGCCCATAATGCCCCAGAGTCTGTTCAAAAGCTTGAGCAGCTAATGCTGTCAGACACTCAACAGACAAGGTAATGCAGCTCAGAGCTGTGTGTGCTTTAGTTAAGGCCTTTTATAAGCGGATAACTTACCAACACACACATGAGAACAGTAAAGAAAAGGCATCAGTAGCGTTAGCATAGGCTGTATTTCTGCTAGCTAGTGAAAGAGGCTCTGATAACACAAGCTTGTAAAATGAGCGTCGCGAGCTCGCCAATATAGCAGTAACCTCCTCATTAAAAAGCCTGGCTTCTCCAACTAACATGAGCTGATGATGCAAAGATGACATCACTATTTCACATGTAGTTTTATTCAGCAAAGAGAATAGTTCATACATGTGAGTGACAGCAATATTACTAGTATAATAATCTTCTTCTTCTTATTAACTAGTAAAATGATTAGACAAGCAGAGGTAAAACTAGTCTAGAAACGCCCTGTATTGGATGATAACTATAAATAATACTACACTCCCATGAGGAGAACTTTGGAGATGATTTAATGAACACAGTGATGAAAAACCACAACTTTCTATAGGAATGTTATTAGTATTTATTTTAATATTAATGTTTTACTGAGGAAATAAACACTTGCTCAGAAAAGCCGCTTTTTAACTCTTAATTATCACAGATATCTAAAACATCTGCACAGAGCTGTATAGTTTTATATATTTTTAAATTATTTAATTTTTGTCACCTTGCAGTTACTTCTCTATCTAGATCAACATCATGAACCGAGCGGTGGAGCTTTTAAGGAGCAGACAGCAGCTGATCGAGTCTCAGACAGACGTGTTTCTGATGGAGGAGCTTCTTTAACCGCTCCGTTAGAAGAGATGACCGATCATCAGAGGAAGAAGGAAGAAGAAAGAGAGGAGAAAGCCCTTCTGTCTCCTAGCATGAGAACCTGAGGTGGCTTGTAATTAATGCTCACTCTTCTCTTCTCACATGTAGACTGAGTACAGCATTGGAAACTACCTCACTGCAATGTTCCAGTATATTGTGGAGCATCCCATTCTCCAGTTCCTCATCATGGTCATTGCTCTGGTTAACTGTGTCATCATCAGCGCCAAGACCATCTCAAGAATTGCCAAGGTGAGAACACTAAATCTTAACGCCACCAGATATTTTCAGACAGTCCGATCATGTTGCCTCTCCCACTGATTGACTAACTCTACAGCACAGCTCTGTGCTTCTATCAGTGTGTTTTGTAGGTGATGACGGGTGATGTTTCTGAGACTTTCAGAAACCCTGTATATTAAACTCCACTCTCTTTCTCACTGTAATTTCAGGACCATGAGACTGCATTCCTGATCTGGGAGCGGATCATCTTCACCGCTTTTATTTCAGAGATTGTTCTCAAATTGACCTGCGGTTTCAGTATTTTTTTGGTGGCATTGTTTTTTACAGTTTTCTCCTGGAACCTCCTCAAAATGTTTACTCCTATTAATCCATATTTTCCTTGTAGAAGGTTGCTGTGTCTCATCAAGTCTTATTTGATCTTTACTTCTTCTGTATCTGCAGAGCGGGTGGAATGTCCTGGATTTCTTGATCAATCTGGCTCTTAGATTGATCAAGGGTACAGATTCTTGCCCCCAAGCCAAAATAGGGTCATCAGGTGAGGAAAATTACAGTGACGTGTTCCCACATTTTAAGATCTCATCAGGTTTTTCATCTAGATCAATGGTCCTCATAAAGAAATGGACAAGAGGAGAGTGATGATGTATCTGTTTAGACCGAGTTTACAATTCTTAACTGTTCAATATTTGTGCTTCTTTCTTTTCTCCTTTTCCAGAATGCTGCGACTCTTTCGGCGTGTCAGGCTGTTTGCTTTCTTCTAGGGATTTTCCAGAGCACTCAACAGCATCTCCCGCTCCTTCTCTTGGGCATGGTGTAATGCTCTACGCTGTGTGTGAACAGCTTTGTCTTTAAATGTGCTCTAGATGTTTGGCCTGTGTGGAGTGATGCTGTTTGAGGATGATGTTCCATTTGCTTTTGGAGACTTCCCTACAGCCCTGTACACTCTGTTCATCTGCATCACCCATGGCTGGTTTAAAATCTACTATGGTTTTAAGGGGTAAGCAGCTCTTGTCTGGATCTCTGACTTTAACTAAATGAGTAAAAGTGTCAGTTCTGAAAGAGAACACTAGGTGAACATATGTGAGTGCAGTAAACTTCAGTGTACGTCCATCTGTTTTGGCACGTTTGTATTTGGTGAAGAGTCATATTTTATAGCCGCTCTACTGACAGTTTTGTCTAATTTAATATTCTGTCCATTTCAGTGTGGATGAAGCTCTTCGCTATGCTGCATTGGTGTACTTCTTCATCTTCAGTTGTGGGTTCATCTTCCTGAACATTTTTAGTTCTGTGATTATCATGAATCAAGAACTAGCTGTGGAAGCAGATTCCACTAAGGTAAGCCTGCTTTACATCCTAGCTTCACCTCCTGAGAACAACAGTGTGCAAATACCCAGTTTAACCCCCTACTTAAAGATACGCAAGATGAACATATTAATATTGTCTGCATATAAGTCATTTTTCTTTCTCTATATTTATTCAAACTGAATTATTTTTGTCACAATAACAGTCAGAAGAAGATGAATCCCAGAAGGATCTGGTACATGTGGAGGAAATAGTCGCATAAACCAGCATGACCCAGCGCCAGACACAGTCTCATGACAGGTGTCTCACGAACCTGACTTTTGACAAAATCTGGTCCTGTTAAGTTTGGCCATTGACCGGAATGAGTTCCAGGAGATTCGCCAGAAGTTGATGAAGTATGGGTCAACAGCACAGCTAATAAACACCTTATTTTACTTTCAGTCTGTCAACGGCTATTATGAAAAGGTCCGCCTGGACCGTAGAATGATGCACTGCTCTGACTGTAAATGTGTTCATCCAGGATTGTGGATGAGGTCCGAAACCTGCCCATCAATAAAGAGCGGGAGCTCCAGGCCCAGACGGAGAAAGAGATGGCCACCACCTTGACGGACAACTTGTTGGGTGATGACATCGCCTCTGGCCATGATATTCTGTCTACTTTCATCGCTCTGGAAGAGGTGAAGAAATACTGTTACTTAGCACAAACACTTGAAGCACTGTAATCAGATGAGAAGTGTATCTTGTTCCTCTAGAAATAAGACTTCTATTTACTCTGAGCTTTCTTCTCTGTTTCAGGCCAACCTTCTGTTTTCTATCAACCTTTTATTTTATATTCCTGTTAAAAACAGAAGGACAGAGGTGGACATCTGGCAACTGGTCTAAAAGATGAATAGTGAGAGATAGATATAGAGATAGAGATGCAGCAGAAAGATGATGGAGAGAGGTTAAGCAGTCGAGGATGGAAAGAGAAGGGCGAGGAAGGAGAAATAGGTGGAATTTGACCTGATGGAAAGAAGATTGATGTTCAGATAAACAGTTAAAAGAAAAAAACTACACAGCCTCGTCATTACTGCACTTTGTGACAACGCTGGGGTGTGTGGATATTGTAAGATTACTGTGGATATAAGTGTAAATATTGTTCAAAATAAATATATTTGATAACCGCCTTTTCTATCTTGTTTGCTTAATTTGGTATCAGCTAGCTAGCTGAGACTTTGTAAAACGCGTAGCTAGTCGCTAATAAGCTAGCATGTTAGCGAGCTAGCTGAATATTCAGAATTAACCAGCTAACGTTTTAAAGAGGGTCAAATATTGTGTTATGTGCTAAATATGAGATACATGGTCATAAATGTAATAAACTGCATTATGGACAGTTTACTTAGCTAGTGAAGTTATAATCAAACTCAAAAATACTGAATAACATGAAGTTACTTCAGAGAAGACGGCTATGAAGCTAGCACTAGCTAGCTAACTTACTGTTAGCTATGTTGATGGTTTCAGGGCAGCTTGGTGAAACTACTTACTGAAATGTATTATTAATAAGAAAATTAGAAGTGATATTTCATGAACTTGTCCCTCAGTAGATGATGAGTTAGCACTAATGTTATATTAATTGGGGTTTTGGGTGTTTTTTCATTCATTTAATGTAATGTTTAGCTTCTACAGTCTCCACTCACTCTGTGTAGGATTTGTACAGTAGGGGTTGGCTCTGTTCTCTTGTCTGCACTCATATTAACGGCCTGTGCTCCACCCATAACTTCATTACTTTAATGCTTTTTGTAGACCCACATTATATAAATTATGTAATTTACAAAAATCTAATTTATCCTGTGTGTTTTTTCTTTATTTTGGTTAGTTTGGAGGTGAGTGAGTGAGACTGTGGAATAGTTTAATTTTAAACTTATTATTAGCACTGCTGAGATAAATAATTATTAGCACTGCTGAGGTAAATTATTATTAGCACTGCTGAGGTAAATAATTATTAGCAATACTGAGATAAATTATTATTAGCACTGCTGAGGTAAATTATTATTAGCACTGCTGAGGTAAATAATTATTAGCAATGCAGAGGTAAATAATTATTAGCACTACTGAGATAAATAATTATTAGCACTGCTGAGATAAATTATTATTAGCACTACTGAGGTAAATTATTATTAGCAATATTGAGGTAAATTATTATTAGCAATGCTGAGATGGAATTATTATTAGCACTGCTGAGGTAAATAATTATTAGCACTGCTGAGGTAAATAATTATTAGTACTGCTGAGGTAAATTATTATGCAGACTCTGAGGTAAATAATTATTAGCACTGCTGAGGTAAATAATTATTAGTACTGCTGAGGTAAATTATTATTAGCACTGCTGAGGTAAATAATTATTAGTACTGCTGAGGTAAATTATTATGCAGACTCTGAGGTAAATTATTATTAGCACTGCTGAGATGAAATTATTATTAGCACTGCTGAGGTAAATAATTATTAGCACTGCTGAGGTAAATTATTATTAGCACTACTGAGGTAAATTATTATTAGCAATGCTGAGGTAAATAATTATTAGAACTGATGAGTGCTGAGGTAAATAATTATTAGCAATGCTGAGGTAAATAATTATTAGTACTGCTGAGGTAAATTATTATGCAGACTCTGAGGTAAATAATTATTAGCGCTGCTGAGGTAAATAATTATTAGTAGTGCTGACGTAAATTATTATGCAGACTCTGAGGTAAATTATTATGCATACTCTGAGGTAAACTATTATTAGCAATGCTGAGATGAAATTACTATTTGCACTGCTGAGGTAAATTATTATTAGCACTGCTGAGATGAAATTATTATTAGCAATGCTGAGATGAAATTATTATTAGGACTGCTGTGTGCTGAGGTAAATTATTATTAGCACTGCTGAGATTAAATTATTATTAGCACTAGCCGAGTGCTGAGGTAAATTATTATTAGCACTAGCCGAGTGCTGAGGTAAATTATTATTAGCACTGCTGAGTGCTGAGTTCAATAATTATTAGCACTGCTGAGTTCAATAATTATTAGCACTGCTGAGGTAAATAGTTATTAGCACTGCTGAGGTAAATAGTTATTAGCACTGCTGAGGTAAATCATTATTAGCACTTCTGAGGTAAATTATTAGCAATGCTGAGGTAAATCATTTTTAGCAATGCTGAGGTAAATTATTATGCAGACTCTGAGGTAAATTATTATTAGCAATATTGAGGTAAATTGTTATTAGCAATGCTGAGGTAAATAATTATTAGCACTGCTGAGGTAAATAACTATTAGCAATGCTGAGGTAAATAATAATTTGCTCTGCTGAGGTAAATTATTATTAGCAATGCTGAGGTAAATAATTATTAGCAATGCTGAGGTAAATAATTATTAGCACTGCTAAGGTAAATAATTATTAGCACTGCTGAGGTAAATAATTATTAGCAATGCTGAGGTAAATAATTATTAGCACTGCTGAGGTAAATAACTATTAGCAATGCTGAGGTAAATAATTATTTGCTCTGCTGAGGTAAATAATTATTAGCAATGCTGAGGTAAATAATTATTAGCACTGCTAAGGTAAATAATTATTAGCACTGCTAAGGTAAATAATTATTAGCAATGCTGAGGTAAATAATTATTAGCACTGCTGAGGTAAATAATTATTAGCAATGCTGAGGTAAATAATTATTAGCAATGCTGAGGTAAATAATTATTAGCACTGCTAAGGTAAATAATTATTAGCACTGCTTAGGTAAATAATTATTAGCAATGCTGAGGTAAATAATTATTAGCACTGCTTAGGTAAATAATTATTAGCAATGCTGAGGTAAATAATTATTAGCACTGCTGAGGTAAATAATTATTAGCACTGCTTAGGTAAATCATTATTAGCACTGCTAAGGTAAATAATTATTAGCACTGCTGAGGTAAATAATTATTAGCAATGCTGAGGTAAATAATTATTAGCAATGCTGAGGTAAATAATTATTAGCAATGCTGAGGTAAATAATTATTAGCACTGCTTAGGTAAATAATTATTAGCACTGCTGAGGTAAATAATTATTAGCACTGCTTAGGTAAATAATTATTAGCACTGCTGAGGTAAATAATTATTAGCACTGCTTAGGTAAATCATTATTAGCACTGCTGAGGTAAATAATTATTAGCACTGCTGAGGTAAATAATTATTAGCACTGCTTAGGTAAATAATTATTAGCACTGCTTAGGTAAATCATTATTAGCAATGCTGAGGTAAATAATTATTAGCACTGCTGAGGTAAATAATTATTAGCACTGCTTAGGTAAATAATTATTAGCAATGCTGAGGTAAATAATTATTTGCAATGCTGAGGTAAATAATTATTTGCAATGCTGAGGTAAATAATTATTTGCAATGCTGAGGTAAATAATTATTAGCACTGCTGAGGTAAGTTATTATTAGCATTTACACTGCCCGCTGCGTCCGCAAAGCAACCACCATTGTGGATGACCCCACCCACCCTTCACACAGACTGTTCTCCCTCCTGCCATCAGGAAGAAGGTACCGCAGCATCAGGTCCAACACGACCAGACTCTGCAATAACTTCTTCCCCCAAGCCATCAGACTGAAAGTAGGGTGTCGGATTAAAAAAAACTAGCTTTCTACAAAACCACCTTCTCCAGTTTTAACTGGATGCACAAGAAAATAGAAATGAAGCTCCAGTCACTGGTTAATCAGTATTCCTCCCTACAAATGAAGACACCATGAAGACTAAAGAAAGAACACTCCACACAGCTCCGAGAAATGGTTATTGGTGAGTGTGAGTCAGGGAATGGAGACAAAACAATTTCCAAGTCACTGAACTTCACCTGGAGTTCTGTTAAATCCATCATTCAGAAATGGAATATGACACATGTGTAAATCTGCCTAGAGCCGGCCAGTCATAGGTGTCTTGGTGGCCTTCCTCTCTAGCCTCCTTCTTGCACGGTCACTCAGTTTGTGAGGACAGCCCTGCTCTAGAAAGATTTACGTGTGCCATATTCCTTCCATTTCTAAATTTAATTTAATTTCTTTTGTAAATTATTGTGACAAAAAAAATAAAATGATGTTGACCATGAAAGCAATAAAAGGGGAAACCATCCAATGGACTGAATACTTTCATAGGCGCTGTAGGTCGTATATCACCTCCACATAAACAAGGGCACTATAGACTACTGTACTGTAAATCATCTGCAAACTGGTAAATCTGGTCTCTTCATTTCACTGTAATATAGAGAGACTATTCTCACAGGTCAGTACCAGTAATTACCATTCACAGTTTCTCACTTCCTGTTCTGTTTGAGTATTTAAGCTTCATCCAAAACTCTTTTCTAACATCCAGCAAAACAAACGCTGATCTTACATTCAAGTTTTTCTTTGATCTCTGTTTATGCTTTATGAAACTTTGTGTAATTAAATCTGACATATGAAAATATTTAAACCTGCACAAGCCTTCATTTTCTATCTTTCCTCTTTCTTAGAGTGTCAGAACTGTCTGTATTTAAATGTAAAGGTAAATATTCAGCAGTTCCTGATTGTCACTCTCCGGCCTACCTGTGATTAGTAGCTTAGTGTGTTAAAATTATTACCTGTCCACATCTTAACTCATTGAATTTATGCAGTATAACAAATATTAAATATTATTTTATTATTAAATAAGCAGGCATTAAATGTGGTATTCACTTTAATGTGGCTACAATGTAAGTTTCAGTCTTTACCAAAAACCTGCAGATCAGTGCCCTCTACTGGTCACGTGTCCGACATTCTTGATGAATTTAAAATTTTCAATAAATATTTCTTTATTATTTAATAAACGTCCCTTACCCCATAAGCAGTCAATCCCCCAGACATGTTTGATATCTGAAGGTGCTTATTATGAGGGGAATATAATGATAAAAATGTATAAATGTGAAATCTAAATATAAATTTTGTAACTTTTGTTGATGTAAATTCCCAATATAAAATATGATAAAAATATCAGTGTGTTTGATGTGGAACAGACTGTAACATATCTTATATTTATAAAACAATGAAATCTTTAGTTTATGGATTTTCCTCTTTTTCATTTTTAAACACATCGTTGATGAAATTTTTCTTTAGACAAGTTTTTTTTTAAAGAAGCTGCAGAAAGGTTTATTTACTTATTTGCAAGCTCTGTATTTCCTTCAGGTAATGCTAATCTGTAATATCACAATACTGGTAGTGTATCGAACACAACCTAAACCTTTATATTTCATCAATATTCATTATTTTTTCTTTAAAGTGGAGCTAAATTGTTAACTGTTAACACAAATTCAGAATGACTTCAGTGAAACACTTCCAGCAATAAAGGGGTTGGTTTTATCAACCGGAAGTTGATCCTCCATGTTTACAGTTGTCAGTGAACCGCCTATAAATATAAGTATATCTATAAAAAATATTCTGTTCTAATAATTCTAATATTTTAATCTTCATTTTTATTGATCAGTGACCACTAGATAATATCATATATGAATATTCTGTCCATTTACAATCACTTAGTATTCAGATCAACGACATGTGATCAGTCCTCGTGACCCAACTAGACTAGCATATGCGCTAACTAGCAGATGCGCTTGTCGGCTGGGTGACGTTTGATGGTGGAACGTTTATGACGTCATAGAGTGAGAGAGATTCCATGGTAACGAACAGAGCGGCGGAGCTTTTAAGGAGCAGACAGCAGCTGATCGAGTCTCAGAAGAGATGAGCGATCACCAAAAGAAGAAGAAGAAGGAGGAAGTAAGAGAGGAGAAAGCCCTTCTGTCTCCCAGCAGACAGAACCAGAAGCACCTCGCCATGCTCAAGGTGGACCAGGTTCTTTTTTACCTGTTCTCTTAAACTTCTCCATTTACCTGTTTTTTCAGGTTCTTTCCAGAGCTTTTGGTAAATACATTTTGTGTAAGATGTGTGTATGGATATAGAGTCTAAATGAATGTCTGTCTTTTTGGGGGCAGAAAACATCTAAAACCTCTTTGGAACCACAGTCCGTGATGGAGGAAGTGGAGGAACCAGGAGAGGGCTTCATGGAGCTGCTCCACGAAAATGTAAGAAAGACAAAGGAGTTTCACTTCAGTAATGAACTATAAGGAGTCACTGGGTTTAATCCATCATGTGCTGAGTTGTGGAATTGCTCTACTATAAATCCTAAGACCTTTATAAGACCAGCTTTGGCTCTTCACTGGGCCTTTGAGTCCTGACCAAAAGTTCTGAGATGTTAATAATTCTCACTCTTCTCTTCTCACATGTAGACGGAGTACAACATTGGAAACTACATCTCTGCAATGTTCCAGTATATTGTGGAGCACCCAATTGTCCAGTTCCTCATCCTGGTCATTGCACTCCTCAACTGCATCATCATCAGCGTCCAGACCAACTCGAGGATTGCCAAGGTGAGAACCCAAAATCTTGATGTCACCAGATATTTTCAGACAGTTCGATCATGTTCCCTCTCCCACTGACTGACTAACCCTACAGTACAGTTCTGTGCTTCTGTCAGTGTGTTTTGTAGGACAGGTGATGTTTCTGGTACTTGTGTTTGAGTGTACTTTCAGAAACCCTGTATATTAAACTCCACTCTCTTTCTGACTGTAATTTCAGGACCATGAGACTGCATTCCTGATCTGGGAGTGGATCATCTTCACCGCTTTCATTTCAGAGATTGTTCTCAAGTTCACCTACGGTTTCAGGATTTTCTGGATGGTACTGTTTTTTTCTCAAAATGTTTACTTCTATTAATCCATATTTTCTTTGTAGAAGGTTGCTGTGTCTCATCAAGTCTTATTTGATCATTATTTCTTCTGTATCTGCAGAGTGGGTGGAATGTCCTGGATTTCTTGGTCAGTCTGGGTCTGATGGTGGGGTACAGATTCTTGCCCCCAAGCCAAAATAGGATCATCAGGTGAGGAAAATTACAGTGACGTGTTCCCACATTTTAAAACTCCTCAGGTTTTTCATCTAGATCAGTGTTCCTCATAAAAGGATGGAAAAGAGGAGAGTGATGGTGTATCTGTTCAGACTGAGCTCACAGTTTGTAACTGTTCAATATTTGTGCTTCTTTCTTTTCTCCTTTTCCAGAACGCTGCGACTCTTTCGGAGTGTAAGGCTGTTTGCTTTTTCCGAGGGATTTTCCAGAGCACTCAACAGCATCGCCCGTTCCATGTCTGCACTGCTGAACATCTTCATCCTCATCATGTGCTTCATGGTGGTATGTGCTCTTCCACAATTCGTATTTGTATGATAAAATCTCAGAAACGATCCAAAAGATAAGGTCTCTGTACTTGTGTTTTGTTCATGGTGAAATGCTGTACGCTGTGTCTGAAATGCTCTGTTATTGATTGTGCTCTAGATGTTTGGCCTGTGTGGAGTGATGCTGTTTGGGGATGAAGTTCCATCTGCTTTTGGAGACTTCCCTACAGCCCTGTACACTCTGTTCATCTGCATCACCCAGAATGGCTGGTTTAAAATCTACTATGGATTTAAGGGGTAAGCAGCTCTTGTCTGGATCTCTGACTATAACTAAATAAGTAAAAGTGTCAGTTCTGAAAGAGAACACTAGGTGAACATATGCGAGTGCAGTAAACTTCAGTGTACGTCCATCTGTTTTGGCACGTTTGTATTTGGTGAAGATTCATATTTTATAGCCACTCTGCTGACAGTTTTGTCTAATTTAATATTCTGTCCATTTCAGTGTGGATGAAGCACTTCGCTATGCTGCGTTGGTGTACTTCTTCATCTTCATCTTCAGCTGTGGGTTCATCTTCCTTAACTTTTTTAGTTCTGTGATTATCACCAATCAAGAACTAGCTGTGGAAACGGATTCCACTAAGGTAAGCCTGCTTTACATCCTAGCTTCACCTCCTGAGAACAACAGCGTGCAAATACCCAGTTTAACCCCCTACTCTACCTGAACATATTAATATTGTCTGCATGTAAGTCATGATTTTCCTCTTATTTTATTCCAACTAAAACTTTTGTCTTAATAACAGTCAGAAGAAGATGAATCCCAGAAGGATCTGGTACATGTGGATGAAGTGGTCGCAAAAACCAGCATGACCCAGCGCCAGACACCGTGGCACGACAGCTGCCTGACGAACCTGACTCTGGAGAACTTTGAGAATCTCGTCCTGTTAAGAGAAGCCATCGACAGGAATGAGAAAGAGTTCCAGGAGATTCGTCAGAAGTTGATAAAGTAAGGTTCAACAGCACAGCTGATAAACACCTTATTTTACTTTCAGTCTGTCAACGGCTATTACGAAAAGGTCCGCCTGGACCGTAGAATGATGAACTGCTCTGACTGTAAATGTGTTCATCCAGGATTGTGGAAGAGGTCCGAAACCTGCCCGTCAATAAAGAGCGGGAGCTCCAGGCCCAGAGGGAAAAAGAGATGGCTACCACCTTGACGGACAACTTGTTGGGTGATGACATCGCCTCTGGCCAGGCTGGAGATATTCTGTCCACTTTCATCGCTCTGGAAGAGGTGAAGAAATACTGTTACTGAGCACAAACACTTGAAGCACCGTAATCAGATGAGAAGTGTATCTTGTTCCTCTAGAAATAAGACTTCTATTTACTCTGAGCTTTCTTCTCTGTTTCAGGCCAACCTTCTGGATTCACGGACAACAACTGACGTGTTTGGTGAAGGTTTGGTGCAGGAAGGGATTCGCAGGCTGGCCAGAGAAGCTGTGACCGATTCCCTGTTGCGCAGCAAGTCTTCAGTAATGTCCGTGACCCATAGTAATTAAGTCATGCTGAAGCATTGACTATTGATCCTTGGTGGGATGTTATTGGACTTCTGTGCTAGTCACAGTTTGTCCATAACAAACAGCACGTTCAAACACAAGGTTGCTTATAAGTGTACTTGGTACAGAGCACCTTGGGTCAGAGGTAAGTTACCGACATCGAGGTCTTGTCGTCTGACCTGTGGCTGCGTGTTTCGGATGCATTGGTAAAGAGAGGTGCTGAGCTGTGAGCTGATCACCATCTGATGAGTTGAATCAGGTGGCAGCTAAACCTGCCAGACAAACCTGACAGGCCCAAACGAGTAGTCTGTGTCTGCCAGGGAAAGCTGGCAGAGGACTCTGATTTTCATCTCTGAACTCTCATCTCCAAGGGAGCTTCTCACATGTTCTGGAGGAGGTTGGAGACACTGATTCAGAATTGACCTTGTTGAAGACCTCAGTTGTGGAAGCAACTGTTCATAGCTGTTGCCAAAACCTTGTCCGTGCCTGTTATGATGGCAACCAAAGAACCTGTTGGTGAACACCAGCAGTGAGGGAGGCTGTCAAGCGGAAGAAGGAGAATCGGGGCACTCTTGATTCCGCTGATTGGCACAGACAAGTAAATAAGGTAGCAGCTTTGGCAGTGGCAGAAGCGAAATCCAGGGCATGTGAGGAGTCTGTAGAGTTAATGGAGACTGATTTTCAGGTGTCTTCAAAGATGTTCTGGAAAAGGCTCCAACAACTCAGAAGGGGGAGGAGGGACATTGCCCAAACTGTGCTCAATAAGGGTGATGAAGCTCTGAACTCAGCTGAGGATATTGTTGGGCACCAGAAGGAACACTTTGAGAAGCTCCTAAAGCCGAGGAACATGCCTTCTACCCTGAAGGTTGAGCTGGAGACTTCCAGGGAGGCAGAATTCGTCTGTGGCCAAAGTCACTGATGTAGTGAAAAAGCTTCACAGTGACAAGGCACTAGAGTGGATGAGATTCGCCTGGAATTGCTGAAAGCTCTTGCATGGACCTCAGAAAGCTCTCAATTTACCAGCTGAACTACATCCCCACCCTGGTCACGGACACAAGCGGTTGAAATGAGGTTATGTCCTCTGTTATCTGGGAGAGTCTCAGAGTAGAGCCGCTGCTCCTTCTCATTGAGAGGAGCCAGCTGAGGTTGTTGGGGCGTCTGATAAGGATGTCCCCCCAGTTGCCTCCTGTTGGAGATGTACTGGGCACAGCCAGCTGGGAGGAGACCCCGAGGTAAACCTTGGACTTGCTGGAAGTATTATATCTCCTGGCTGGCCTGGGAGCGCCTTGGGATGCTGGAGACAGGGATGCCTGGGTTTCTGTGCTTCCCCCATTGCCACTGCAGGCCCTGAGCTGAATGAAGTGGATAAGAATATGAAAAAAGACGATTAGGCATTCCACAACATCTTCTGGGTGAAACTGGTTGTTAGGTAACATTAAGTAAAGTCCAGCGGTAAGATGAGGTAAGTTTGTGTTTTTTTTTATTTCTCTTGGCTCTGATTTAAACTCCTGCAGCCGTGTTTGAATCAGCTGGAGATGTTTAATGATCTTTTTGGAGTCAGTTTAGGTTTTTGATTCTTTATTGTTGAGATTTTAATACAAAGTTGTTCTGGTGATTTTTTTTCAGGGTGAAGATCTGAAGGCCACTAGTGCCATGGAGATAACAGCTGCTTGAGACCTGGTTTATTAATTTCTAACTGGTTTTGATCAGAGGAGGATGGGTCTCCCCTTGTGAGTCTTGGTTCCTCCCAAGGTTTCTTCCTCCAGCTTTGAGGGAGTTTTTCCTTGCCACTGTCGCCTTTGGCTTGCTCACTGGGGGGTTTTATCTTCTATGTTTTGTTTCTTTTTACTTTTTTCTATCTGTACTTTTATTTGTTCATTTTTTTGAAACTGGTGTCTCTTTGAATGACCTTCAATCAAAGAACTGGTAAGTAATACTTTTTAAAGACATTTTAAAAAATCTGTATTTTATTCTGAAATATTTTATTAAGAAATAAAAATATATTAATATTAAGAAATAGCCAGTTGTTTATATTGTCAGGAAATTGAAAAGAGCCTGGTAAACTAATTACAGACCAGTGGGTCTAAAATGATCACTGATAGCAGCTGTATGGAGCTCATCATTTCTTCATTAATATTCTGTGTCTTTATTTTATGCCCTGTTATAAACAGGAGGACAGAGGTACATCTGGCAGCTGGTGTGAAAGATGAAGAACATAGCGAGAGAGAGAGAGAGAGACGCAGCAGAAAGATGATGGTGATCAGGTGATGGAGAGAGGTTGAGCAGGCGAGGATGGAAAGGGAAGGGTGAGGAAGGAGAAATTAGAGGAATTTGGTGTAAAGAAGAGAATAGTACAAATAAACAGTGAAAAGAAAAAACTACAAAGCCTTGTCATTACTGCACTCTGTGAGAAAGGTGGAAAGTGTCACAAGCTCCTCCAAAATCCTCTCTAACCATGTTTAGACACAGTGGTGCTCAGTTCTGGAGATCTATGAGAGTTCATATCCAACACATGGTTCTAATACTCTGATACCCCTGAAGGTCTTCATGACCTGGTTCTGGTGTGTTAGATTAGGACTGGAGATAAACTCATCAGGGTCAGGATTGGACACCCTTGTTCTAACAGCAACTTCTGTCTCAGGTAAACTGTTGTCATGAAGTCTGCTAAATGTCACTTATACCTCCACATTAATTATGGCCGTGTACGTTATGTGGTCTACATGTGTTTACAGTAGAAGTCTTAGTAAGTGTGTAGAATTTAGAATTAAGAAAAAGCACAGGCTTTCCTGAGGGTTGATTTATGTCTCCCTGTTTTCAGGAAACAGTGCCTTCATAAATGTTAGTCAGTTGTGCACGCTAGCTATTGTTTCTCCCATTCTGGTTCTGCCAATTAACCCACACGTTTGTAGCTCCTAGAAATGCTCCTGACACTCGGAGGGTACTTAACCCATGTCTCCAACAATACATGCGAAGCCAGCCCCCGCAAACATGCTGAACCGCAGCTCCACTGCACCAGCTAACAGAACTATGCCTGCCAACATCACTTAGGAGTGATGAGAGGAAAGAGCACGGCCAATTGTGCTCACTTGGACTCCAGCCACTGATGGCAAGGCGGCATGGCTCGGGATTCGAACTCAGAACCCCCCGAGTCATAGTGAAAAGAACTGAATTCTAAAATAAGACCTGAAATCTAGACTGTTATTATGTGTGTAAATCAAAAACTCAAAAGGAGCATTAAAAAAAAAAACATTTTTTTTTCTTTTTTACTTTTTTTTTTTTTTTACACTCTGTCCTTCTTCTACATAGCCTTGTGTGTGTGTGTGTGTGTGTGTGTGTGTGTGTGTGTGTTTGCATGTGGTTACATTTCAAGCACTGAAAACCTGTCAATTCAATTCAAATTTGGGGGGTAATATAGGGGGACAGGATCCAAAGTGTAGGCAAGGGCAACCGACCACAAATGGACTCGGATCAGCAGCAAGCAGACAGCAGAGGGCAGTTCAGCACACAGGGGAGAGAAAACAAAAGAGAAAATGATGATGTGTTTAGGAGTTTGAATAGACTGATGTGCAGCCTGTAAAGGAAGTAGATTAGAGAGACTGCAGCACTGATCAGGGACCTGTGAACAGAGAGCTGTACAGTCCAAATGTGTTAGTATTCTTACAAGCTCCATCAGCAAGGATAACAGTACAGTGCATTAATGGATTATCTGAGTCCCGAACACCAATAGGAAGTTTATTCCAGAGTTGGGGAGCCTTATAAGAGAAAGCTCTTCCTCCAGTGTTGGTTCTTCTAAAGCCAGGAGTTGTGAACGAAGTGTACGTGATGGGTTGTGTGGTTTAAGAAGTTCCTCAAGGTATTGTGGGGCCAAAACATTTATTTTATAATCAATGCAGAATTTAACTGGTAACCAGTGCAGGGACGAGAGAATAGGACACAGCTTCTCTGTGTCATGTAAGGAGAGTACATTACGCAGATTGGCAATATTACGTAGGTGAAAGAAGGCCATTTTAACTATGTAACAGATGTGTGCATCAAATGAGAAGCCAGAGTCAAAACAACTCCTGGGTTTTTTACAGTGCTGCTGGTTATGACTGAGAATCCATTTAATTTTACAGTAATATTTGGAATTTTTGGATTTATTCATATTTGGATCAATTAGTAAAACCTATGTTTTTTTCTGGATTAAGCAAAAACAAGTTGTGAGCCATTCAGTTCTTGTCCAGTTTATGTCTGCTCCAACATTCCTGCACATTTTAGTCTCTGTCTTGTGGAAACCTTTCTGTATGTGCTCACTCTATCCTACCTGCAAATTAGGATGGATAAGTGAACAGATTTGCCAGTATTGCTCTGCATCACAGCTGATCAAGATGGAGAGAAGAGTCTCTGCTTAAAGGGGCTTGGAAATCACTTTTTAAGAGAAAGACGTTTGGGGAGATGATGAAGAGAACGATCTTTCAGAATTTGAAGATCACATTTTTGTTGATTCAGGAGGAGGATGCTGGTGCCCTCTCAGCCCAACCCACAGAACAACCATCTGCAGAATCTGAAGTAGGTGTAAGATGCTGTGCATGTGGTGTACGTCTGTAGCAGCAGAAAGACTCAGTCTACCTGCATCAAGTGCAGGAAATACATCTGCAGCTCACACACAGTACAACTCTGCCCCTCATGTGTTCTGTAGGCTGGCATGAACTGACTATGTGTTCAGTGAGGCTGATGTGCTGATGTGGCTCTATTGGGTTAAAAGGCCAGTAATGCAGAGTGTCCAACCAGACCTACAGACATTGGCCGAGTGACACAAACACAAACAGCACAAGACTTCAGTCCATTTTGTAGCATTTTGTACTTTTATACTTGAGTAAAAAAATGTAAATCGTACTTCAGCTTTATTAGGAGCACCTGTACACCACTTCCATCCTGCAGTGATCTACTCAGCCAGTAGGTGGCAGCAGTGCAATAATGCCCATAATGCCCCAGAGTCTGTTCAAAAGCTTGAGCAGCTAATGCTGTCAGACACTCAACAGACAAGGTAATGCAGCTCAGAGCTGTGTGTGCTTTAGTTAAGGCCTTTTATAAGCGGATAACTTACCAACACACACATGAGAACAGTAAAGAAAAGGCATCAGTAGCGTTAGCATAGGCTGTATTTCTGCTAGCTAGTGAAAGAGGCTCTGATAACACAAGCTTGTAAAATGAGCGTCGCGAGCTCGCCAATATAGCAGTAACCTCCTCATTAAAAAGCCTGGCTTCTCCAACTAACATGAGCTGATGATGCAAAGATGACATCACTATTTCACATGTAGTTTTATTCAGCAAAGAGAATAGTTCATACATGTGAGTGACAGCAATATTACTAGTATAATAATCTTCTTCTTCTTATTAACTAGTAAAATGATTAGACAAGCAGAGGTAAAACTAGTCTAGAAACGCCCTGTATTGGATGATAACTATAAATAATACTACACTCCCATGAGGAGAACTTTGGAGATGATTTAATGAACACAGTGATGAAAAACCACAACTTTCTATAGGAATGTTATTAGTATTTATTTTAATATTAATGTTTTACTGAGGAAATAAACACTTGCTCAGAAAAGCCGCTTTTTAACTCTTAATTATCACAGATATCTAAAACATCTGCACAGAGCTGTATAGTTTTATATATTTTTAAATTATTTAATTTTTGTCACCTTGCAGTTACTTCTCTATCTAGATCAACATCATGAACCGAGCGGTGGAGCTTTTAAGGAGCAGACAGCAGCTGATCGAGTCTCAGACAGACGTGTTTCTGATGGAGGAGCTTCTTTAACCGCTCCGTTAGAAGAGATGACCGATCATCAGAGGAAGAAGGAAGAAGAAAGAGAGGAGAAAGCCCTTCTGTCTCCTAGCATGAGAACCTGAGGTGGCTTGTAATTAATGCTCACTCTTCTCTTCTCACATGTAGACTGAGTACAGCATTGGAAACTACCTCACTGCAATGTTCCAGTATATTGTGGAGCATCCCATTCTCCAGTTCCTCATCATGGTCATTGCTCTGGTTAACTGTGTCATCATCAGCGCCAAGACCATCTCAAGAATTGCCAAGGTGAGAACACTAAATCTTAACGCCACCAGATATTTTCAGACAGTCCGATCATGTTGCCTCTCCCACTGATTGACTAACTCTACAGCACAGCTCTGTGCTTCTATCAGTGTGTTTTGTAGGTGATGACGGGTGATGTTTCTGAGACTTTCAGAAACCCTGTATATTAAACTCCACTCTCTTTCTCACTGTAATTTCAGGACCATGAGACTGCATTCCTGATCTGGGAGCGGATCATCTTCACCGCTTTTATTTCAGAGATTGTTCTCAAATTGACCTGCGGTTTCAGTATTTTTTTGGTGGCATTGTTTTTTACAGTTTTCTCCTGGAACCTCCTCAAAATGTTTACTCCTATTAATCCATATTTTCCTTGTAGAAGGTTGCTGTGTCTCATCAAGTCTTATTTGATCTTTACTTCTTCTGTATCTGCAGAGCGGGTGGAATGTCCTGGATTTCTTGATCAATCTGGCTCTTAGATTGATCAAGGGTACAGATTCTTGCCCCCAAGCCAAAATAGGGTCATCAGGTGAGGAAAATTACAGTGACGTGTTCCCACATTTTAAGATCTCATCAGGTTTTTCATCTAGATCAATGGTCCTCATAAAGAAATGGACAAGAGGAGAGTGATGATGTATCTGTTTAGACCGAGTTTACAATTCTTAACTGTTCAATATTTGTGCTTCTTTCTTTTCTCCTTTTCCAGAATGCTGCGACTCTTTCGGCGTGTCAGGCTGTTTGCTTTCTTCTAGGGATTTTCCAGAGCACTCAACAGCATCTCCCGCTCCTTCTCTTGGGCATGGTGTAATGCTCTACGCTGTGTGTGAACAGCTTTGTCTTTAAATGTGCTCTAGATGTTTGGCCTGTGTGGAGTGATGCTGTTTGAGGATGATGTTCCATTTGCTTTTGGAGACTTCCCTACAGCCCTGTACACTCTGTTCATCTGCATCACCCATGGCTGGTTTAAAATCTACTATGGTTTTAAGGGGTAAGCAGCTCTTGTCTGGATCTCTGACTTTAACTAAATGAGTAAAAGTGTCAGTTCTGAAAGAGAACACTAGGTGAACATATGTGAGTGCAGTAAACTTCAGTGTACGTCCATCTGTTTTGGCACGTTTGTATTTGGTGAAGAGTCATATTTTATAGCCGCTCTACTGACAGTTTTGTCTAATTTAATATTCTGTCCATTTCAGTGTGGATGAAGCTCTTCGCTATGCTGCATTGGTGTACTTCTTCATCTTCAGTTGTGGGTTCATCTTCCTGAACATTTTTAGTTCTGTGATTATCATGAATCAAGAACTAGCTGTGGAAGCAGATTCCACTAAGGTAAGCCTGCTTTACATCCTAGCTTCACCTCCTGAGAACAACAGTGTGCAAATACCCAGTTTAACCCCCTACTTAAAGATACGCAAGATGAACATATTAATATTGTCTGCATATAAGTCATTTTTCTTTCTCTATATTTATTCAAACTGAATTATTTTTGTCACAATAACAGTCAGAAGAAGATGAATCCCAGAAGGATCTGGTACATGTGGAGGAAATAGTCGCATAAACCAGCATGACCCAGCGCCAGACACAGTCTCATGACAGGTGTCTCACGAACCTGACTTTTGACAAAATCTGGTCCTGTTAAGTTTGGCCATTGACCGGAATGAGTTCCAGGAGATTCGCCAGAAGTTGATGAAGTATGGGTCAACAGCACAGCTAATAAACACCTTATTTTACTTTCAGTCTGTCAACGGCTATTATGAAAAGGTCCGCCTGGACCGTAGAATGATGCACTGCTCTGACTGTAAATGTGTTCATCCAGGATTGTGGATGAGGTCCGAAACCTGCCCATCAATAAAGAGCGGGAGCTCCAGGCCCAGACAGAGAAAGAGATGGCCACCACCTTGACGGACAACTTGTTGGGTGATGACATCGCCTCTGGCCATGATATTCTGTCTACTTTCATCGCTCTGGAAGAGGTGAAGAAATACTGTTACTTAGCACAAACACTTGAAGCACTGTAATCAGATGAGAAGTGTATCTTGTTCCTCTAGAAATAAGACTTCTATTTACTCTGAGCTTTCTTCTCTGTTTCAGGCCAACCTTCTGTTTTCTATCAACCTTTTATTTTATATTCCTGTTAAAAACAGAAGGACAGAGGTGGACATCTGGCAACTGGTCTAAAAGATGAATAGTGAGAGATAGATATAGAGATAGAGATGCAGCAGAAAGATGATGGAGAGAGGTTAAGCAGTCGAGGATGGAAAGAGAAGGGCGAGGAAGGAGAAATAGGTGGAATTTGACCTGATGGAAAGAAGATTGATGTTCAGATAAACAGTTAAAAGAAAAAAACTACACAGCCTCGTCATTACTGCACTTTGTGACAACGCTGGGGTGTGTGGATATTGTAAGATTACTGTGGATATAAGTGTAAATATTGTTCAAAATAAATATATTTGATAACCGCCTTTTCTATCTTGTTTGCTTAATTTGGTATCAGCTAGCTAGCTGAGACTTTGTAAAACGCGTAGCTAGTCGCTAATAAGCTAGCATGTTAGCGAGCTAGCTGAATATTCAGAATTAACCAGCTAACGTTTTAAAGAGGGTCAAATATTGTGTTATGTGCTAAATATGAGATACATGGTCATAAATGTAATAAACTGCATTATGGACAGTTTACTTAGCTAGTGAAGTTATAATCAAACTCAAAAATACTGAATAACATGAAGTTACTTCAGAGAAGACGGCTATGAAGCTAGCACTAGCTAGCTAACTTACTGTTAGCTATGTTGATGGTTTCAGGGCAGCTTGGTGAAACTACTTACTGAAATGTATTATTAATAAGAAAATTAGAAGTGATATTTCATGAACTTGTCCCTCAGTAGATGATGAGTTAGCACTAATGTTATATTAATTGGGGTTTTGGGTGTTTTTTCATTCATTTAATGTAATGTTTAGCTTCTACAGTCTCCACTCACTCTGTGTAGGATTTGTACAGTAGGGGTTGGCTCTGTTCTCTTGTCTGCACTCATATTAACGGCCTGTGCTCCACCCATAACTTCATTACTTTAATGCTTTTTGTAGACCCACATTATATAAATTATGTAATTTACAAAAATCTAATTTATCCTGTGTGTTTTTTCTTTATTTTGGTTAGTTTGGAGGTGAGTGAGTGAGACTGTGGAATAGTTTAATTTTAAACTTATTATTAGCACTGCTGAGATAAATAATTATTAGCACTGCTGAGGTAAATTATTATTAGCACTGCTGAGGTAAATAATTATTAGCAATACTGAGATAAATTATTATTAGCACTGCTGAGGTAAATTATTATTAGCACTGCTGAGGTAAATAATTATTAGCAATGCAGAGGTAAATAATTATTAGCACTACTGAGATAAATAATTATTAGCACTGCTGAGATAAATTATTATTAGCACTACTGAGGTAAATTATTATTAGCAATATTGAGGTAAATTATTATTAGCAATGCTGAGATGGAATTATTATTAGCACTGCTGAGGTAAATAATTATTAGCACTGCTGAGGTAAATAATTATTAGTACTGCTGAGGTAAATTATTATGCAGACTCTGAGGTAAATAATTATTAGCACTGCTGAGGTAAATAATTATTAGTACTGCTGAGGTAAATTATTATTAGCACTGCTGAGGTAAATAATTATTAGTACTGCTGAGGTAAATTATTATGCAGACTCTGAGGTAAATTATTATTAGCACTGCTGAGATGAAATTATTATTAGCACTGCTGAGGTAAATAATTATTAGCACTGCTGAGGTAAATTATTATTAGCACTACTGAGGTAAATTATTATTAGCAATGCTGAGGTAAATAATTATTAGAACTGATGAGTGCTGAGGTAAATAATTATTAGCAATGCTGAGGTAAATAATTATTAGTACTGCTGAGGTAAATTATTATGCAGACTCTGAGGTAAATAATTATTAGCGCTGCTGAGGTAAATAATTATTAGTAGTGCTGACGTAAATTATTATGCAGACTCTGAGGTAAATTATTATGCATACTCTGAGGTAAACTATTATTAGCAATGCTGAGATGAAATTACTATTTGCACTGCTGAGGTAAATTATTATTAGCACTGCTGAGATGAAATTATTATTAGCAATGCTGAGATGAAATTATTATTAGGACTGCTGTGTGCTGAGGTAAATTATTATTAGCACTGCTGAGATTAAATTATTATTAGCACTAGCCGAGTGCTGAGGTAAATTATTATTAGCACTAGCCGAGTGCTGAGGTAAATTATTATTAGCACTGCTGAGTGCTGAGTTCAATAATTATTAGCACTGCTGAGTTCAATAATTATTAGCACTGCTGAGGTAAATAGTTATTAGCACTGCTGAGGTAAATAGTTATTAGCACTGCTGAGGTAAATCATTATTAGCACTTCTGAGGTAAATTATTAGCAATGCTGAGGTAAATCATTTTTAGCAATGCTGAGGTAAATTATTATGCAGACTCTGAGGTAAATTATTATTAGCAATATTGAGGTAAATTGTTATTAGCAATGCTGAGGTAAATAATTATTAGCACTGCTGAGGTAAATAACTATTAGCAATGCTGAGGTAAATAATAATTTGCTCTGCTGAGGTAAATTATTATTAGCAATGCTGAGGTAAATAATTATTAGCAATGCTGAGGTAAATAATTATTAGCACTGCTAAGGTAAATAATTATTAGCACTGCTGAGGTAAATAATTATTAGCAATGCTGAGGTAAATAATTATTAGCACTGCTGAGGTAAATAACTATTAGCAATGCTGAGGTAAATAATTATTTGCTCTGCTGAGGTAAATAATTATTAGCAATGCTGAGGTAAATAATTATTAGCACTGCTAAGGTAAATAATTATTAGCACTGCTAAGGTAAATAATTATTAGCAATGCTGAGGTAAATAATTATTAGCACTGCTTAGGTAAATAATTATTAGCAATGCTGAGGTAAATAATTATTAGCAATGCTGAGGTAAATAATTATTAGCAATGCTGAGGTAAATAATTATTAGCACTGCTAAGGTAAATAATTATTAGCACTGCTTAGGTAAATAATTATTAGCAATGCTGAGGTAAATAATTATTAGCACTGCTTAGGTAAATAATTATTAGCAATGCTGAGGTAAATAATTATTAGCACTGCTGAGGTAAATAATTATTAGCACTGCTTAGGTAAATCATTATTAGCACTGCTAAGGTAAATAATTATTAGCACTGCTGAGGTAAATAATTATTAGCAATGCTGAGGTAAATAATTATTAGCAATGCTGAGGTAAATAATTATTAGCAATGCTGAGGTAAATAATTATTAGCACTGCTTAGGTAAATAATTATTAGCAATGCTGAGGTAAATAATTATTAGCACTGCTGAGGTAAATAATTATTAGCACTGCTGAGGTAAATAATTATTAGCACTGCTTAGGTAAATCATTATTAGCACTGCTGAGGTAAATAATTATTAGCACTGCTTAGGTAAATAATTATTAGCACTGCTTAGGTAAATCATTATTAGCAATGCTGAGGTAAATAATTATTAGCACTGCTGAGGTAAATAATTATTAGCACTGCTTAGGTAAATAATTATTAGCAATGCTGAGGTAAATAATTATTTGCAATGCTGAGGTAAATAATTATTTGCAATGCTGAGGTAAATAATTATTTGCAATGCTGAGGTAAATAATTATTAGCACTGCTGAGGTAAGTTATTATTAGCATTTACACTGCCCGCTGCGTCCGCAAAGCAACCACCATTGTGGATGACCCCACCCACCCTTCACACAGACTGTTCTCCCTCCTGCCATCAGGAAGAAGGTACCGCAGCATCAGGTCCAACACGACCAGACTCTGCAATAACTTCTTCCCCCAAGCCATCAGACTGAAAGTAGGGTGTCGGATTAAAAAAAACTAGCTTTCTACAAAACCACCTTCTCCAGTTTTAACTGGATGCACAAGAAAATAGAAATGAAGCTCCAGTCACTGGTTAATCAGTATTCCTCCCTACAAATGAAGACACCATGAAGACTAAAGAAAGAACACTCCACACAGCTCCGAGAAATGGTTATTGGTGAGTGTGAGTCAGGGAATGGAGACAAAACAATTTCCAAGTCACTGAACTTCACCTGGAGTTCTGTTAAATCCATCATTCAGAAATGGAATATGACACATGTGTAAATCTGCCTAGAGCCGGCCAGTCATAGGTGTCTTGGTGGCCTTCCTCTCTAGCCTCCTTCTTGCACGGTCACTCAGTTTGTGAGGACAGCCCTGCTCTAGAAAGATTTACGTGTGCCATATTCCTTCCATTTCTAAATTTAATTTAATTTCTTTTGTAAATTATTGTGACAAAAAAAATAAAATGATGTTGACCATGAAAGCAATAAAAGGGGAAACCATCCAATGGACTGAATACTTTCATAGGCGCTGTAGGTCGTATATCACCTCCACATAAACAAGGGCACTATAGACTACTGTACTGTAAATCATCTGCAAACTGGTAAATCTGGTCTCTTCATTTCACTGTAATATAGAGAGACTATTCTCACAGGTCAGTACCAGTAATTACCATTCACAGTTTCTCACTTCCTGTTCTGTTTGAGTATTTAAGCTTCATCCAAAACTCTTTTCTAACATCCAGCAAAACAAACGCTGATCTTACATTCAAGTTTTTCTTTGATCTCTGTTTATGCTTTATGAAACTTTGTGTAATTAAATCTGACATATGAAAATATTTAAACCTGCACAAGCCTTCATTTTCTATCTTTCCTCTTTCTTAGAGTGTCAGAACTGTCTGTATTTAAATGTAAAGGTAAATATTCAGCAGTTCCTGATTGTCACTCTCCGGCCTACCTGTGATTAGTAGCTTAGTGTGTTAAAATTATTACCTGTCCACATCTTAACTCATTGAATTTATGCAGTATAACAAATATTAAATATTATTTTATTATTAAATAAGCAGGCATTAAATGTGGTATTCACTTTAATGTGGCTACAATGTAAGTTTCAGTCTTTACCAAAAACCTGCAGATCAGTGCCCTCTACTGGTCACGTGTCCGACATTCTTGATGAATTTAAAATTTTCAATAAATATTTCTTTATTATTTAATAAACGTCCCTTACCCCATAAGCAGTCAATCCCCCAGACATGTTTGATATCTGAAGGTGCTTATTATGAGGGGAATATAATGATAAAAATGTATAAATGTGAAATCTAAATATAAATTTTGTAACTTTTGTTGATGTAAATTCCCAATATAAAATATGATAAAAATATCAGTGTGTTTGATGTGGAACAGACTGTAACATATCTTATATTTATAAAACAATGAAATCTTTAGTTTATGGATTTTCCTCTTTTTCATTTTTAAACACATCGTTGATGAAATTTTTCTTTAGACAAGTTTTTTTTTAAAGAAGCTGCAGAAAGGTTTATTTACTTATTTGCAAGCTCTGTATTTCCTTCAGGTAATGCTAATCTGTAATATCACAATACTGGTAGTGTATCGAACACAACCTAAACCTTTATATTTCATCAATATTCATTATTTTTTCTTTAAAGTGGAGCTAAATTGTTAACTGTTAACACAAATTCAGAATGACTTCAGTGAAACACTTCCAGCAATAAAGGGGTTGGTTTTATCAACCGGAAGTTGATCCTCCATGTTTACAGTTGTCAGTGAACCGCCTATAAATATAAGTATATCTATAAAAAATATTCTGTTCTAATAATTCTAATATTTTAATCTTCATTTTTATTGATCAGTGACCACTAGATAATATCATATATGAATATTCTGTCCATTTACAATCACTTAGTATTCAGATCAACGACATGTGATCAGTCCTCGTGACCCAACTAGACTAGCATATGCGCTAACTAGCAGATGCGCTTGTCGGCTGGGTGACGTTTGATGGTGGAACGTTTATGACGTCATAGAGTGAGAGAGATTCCATGGTAACGAACAGAGCGGCGGAGCTTTTAAGGAGCAGACAGCAGCTGATCGAGTCTCAGAAGAGATGAGCGATCACCAAAAGAAGAAGAAGAAGGAGGAAGTAAGAGAGGAGAAAGCCCTTCTGTCTCCCAGCAGACAGAACCAGAAGCACCTCGCCATGCTCAAGGTGGACCAGGTTCTTTTTTACCTGTTCTCTTAAACTTCTCCATTTACCTGTTTTTTCAGGTTCTTTCCAGAGCTTTTGGTAAATACATTTTGTGTAAGATGTGTGTATGGATATAGAGTCTAAATGAATGTCTGTCTTTTTGGGGGCAGAAAACATCTAAAACCTCTTTGGAACCACAGTCCGTGATGGAGGAAGTGGAGGAACCAGGAGAGGGCTTCATGGAGCTGCTCCACGAAAATGTAAGAAAGACAAAGGAGTTTCACTTCAGTAATGAACTATAAGGAGTCACTGGGTTTAATCCATCATGTGCTGAGTTGTGGAATTGCTCTACTATAAATCCTAAGACCTTTATAAGACCAGCTTTGGCTCTTCACTGGGCCTTTGAGTCCTGACCAAAAGTTCTGAGATGTTAATAATTCTCACTCTTCTCTTCTCACATGTAGACGGAGTACAACATTGGAAACTACATCTCTGCAATGTTCCAGTATATTGTGGAGCACCCAATTGTCCAGTTCCTCATCCTGGTCATTGCACTCCTCAACTGCATCATCATCAGCGTCCAGACCAACTCGAGGATTGCCAAGGTGAGAACCCAAAATCTTGATGTCACCAGATATTTTCAGACAGTTCGATCATGTTCCCTCTCCCACTGACTGACTAACCCTACAGTACAGTTCTGTGCTTCTGTCAGTGTGTTTTGTAGGACAGGTGATGTTTCTGGTACTTGTGTTTGAGTGTACTTTCAGAAACCCTGTATATTAAACTCCACTCTCTTTCTGACTGTAATTTCAGGACCATGAGACTGCATTCCTGATCTGGGAGTGGATCATCTTCACCGCTTTCATTTCAGAGATTGTTCTCAAGTTCACCTACGGTTTCAGGATTTTCTGGATGGTACTGTTTTTTTCTCAAAATGTTTACTTCTATTAATCCATATTTTCTTTGTAGAAGGTTGCTGTGTCTCATCAAGTCTTATTTGATCATTATTTCTTCTGTATCTGCAGAGTGGGTGGAATGTCCTGGATTTCTTGGTCAGTCTGGGTCTGATGGTGGGGTACAGATTCTTGCCCCCAAGCCAAAATAGGATCATCAGGTGAGGAAAATTACAGTGACGTGTTCCCACATTTTAAAACTCCTCAGGTTTTTCATCTAGATCAGTGTTCCTCATAAAAGGATGGAAAAGAGGAGAGTGATGGTGTATCTGTTCAGACTGAGCTCACAGTTTGTAACTGTTCAATATTTGTGCTTCTTTCTTTTCTCCTTTTCCAGAACGCTGCGACTCTTTCGGAGTGTAAGGCTGTTTGCTTTTTCCGAGGGATTTTCCAGAGCACTCAACAGCATCGCCCGTTCCATGTCTGCACTGCTGAACATCTTCATCCTCATCATGTGCTTCATGGTGGTATGTGCTCTTCCACAATTCGTATTTGTATGATAAAATCTCAGAAACGATCCAAAAGATAAGGTCTCTGTACTTGTGTTTTGTTCATGGTGAAATGCTGTACGCTGTGTCTGAAATGCTCTGTTATTGATTGTGCTCTAGATGTTTGGCCTGTGTGGAGTGATGCTGTTTGGGGATGAAGTTCCATCTGCTTTTGGAGACTTCCCTACAGCCCTGTACACTCTGTTCATCTGCATCACCCAGAATGGCTGGTTTAAAATCTACTATGGATTTAAGGGGTAAGCAGCTCTTGTCTGGATCTCTGACTATAACTAAATAAGTAAAAGTGTCAGTTCTGAAAGAGAACACTAGGTGAACATATGCGAGTGCAGTAAACTTCAGTGTACGTCCATCTGTTTTGGCACGTTTGTATTTGGTGAAGATTCATATTTTATAGCCACTCTGCTGACAGTTTTGTCTAATTTAATATTCTGTCCATTTCAGTGTGGATGAAGCACTTCGCTATGCTGCGTTGGTGTACTTCTTCATCTTCATCTTCAGCTGTGGGTTCATCTTCCTTAACTTTTTTAGTTCTGTGATTATCACCAATCAAGAACTAGCTGTGGAAACGGATTCCACTAAGGTAAGCCTGCTTTACATCCTAGCTTCACCTCCTGAGAACAACAGCGTGCAAATACCCAGTTTAACCCCCTACTCTACCTGAACATATTAATATTGTCTGCATGTAAGTCATGATTTTCCTCTTATTTTATTCCAACTAAAACTTTTGTCTTAATAACAGTCAGAAGAAGATGAATCCCAGAAGGATCTGGTACATGTGGATGAAGTGGTCGCAAAAACCAGCATGACCCAGCGCCAGACACCGTGGCACGACAGCTGCCTGACGAACCTGACTCTGGAGAACTTTGAGAATCTCGTCCTGTTAAGAGAAGCCATCGACAGGAATGAGAAAGAGTTCCAGGAGATTCGTCAGAAGTTGATAAAGTAAGGTTCAACAGCACAGCTGATAAACACCTTATTTTACTTTCAGTCTGTCAACGGCTATTACGAAAAGGTCCGCCTGGACCGTAGAATGATGAACTGCTCTGACTGTAAATGTGTTCATCCAGGATTGTGGAAGAGGTCCGAAACCTGCCCGTCAATAAAGAGCGGGAGCTCCAGGCCCAGAGGGAAAAAGAGATGGCTACCACCTTGACGGACAACTTGTTGGGTGATGACATCGCCTCTGGCCAGGCTGGAGATATTCTGTCCACTTTCATCGCTCTGGAAGAGGTGAAGAAATACTGTTACTGAGCACAAACACTTGAAGCACCGTAATCAGATGAGAAGTGTATCTTGTTCCTCTAGAAATAAGACTTCTATTTACTCTGAGCTTTCTTCTCTGTTTCAGGCCAACCTTCTGGATTCACGGACAACAACTGACGTGTTTGGTGAAGGTTTGGTGCAGGAAGGGATTCGCAGGCTGGCCAGAGAAGCTGTGACCGATTCCCTGTTGCGCAGCAAGTCTTCAGTAATGTCCGTGACCCATAGTAATTAAGTCATGCTGAAGCATTGACTATTGATCCTTGGTGGGATGTTATTGGACTTCTGTGCTAGTCACAGTTTGTCCATAACAAACAGCACGTTCAAACACAAGGTTGCTTATAAGTGTACTTGGTACAGAGCACCTTGGGTCAGAGGTAAGTTACCGACATCGAGGTCTTGTCGTCTGACCTGTGGCTGCGTGTTTCGGATGCATTGGTAAAGAGAGGTGCTGAGCTGTGAGCTGATCACCATCTGATGAGTTGAATCAGGTGGCAGCTAAACCTGCCAGACAAACCTGACAGGCCCAAACGAGTAGTCTGTGTCTGCCAGGGAAAGCTGGCAGAGGACTCTGATTTTCATCTCTGAACTCTCATCTCCAAGGGAGCTTCTCACATGTTCTGGAGGAGGTTGGAGACACTGATTCAGAATTGACCTTGTTGAAGACCTCAGTTGTGGAAGCAACTGTTCATAGCTGTTGCCAAAACCTTGTCCGTGCCTGTTATGATGGCAACCAAAGAACCTGTTGGTGAACACCAGCAGTGAGGGAGGCTGTCAAGCGGAAGAAGGAGAATCGGGGCACTCTTGATTCCGCTGATTGGCACAGACAAGTAAATAAGGTAGCAGCTTTGGCAGTGGCAGAAGCGAAATCCAGGGCATGTGAGGAGTCTGTAGAGTTAATGGAGACTGATTTTCAGGTGTCTTCAAAGATGTTCTGGAAAAGGCTCCAACAACTCAGAAGGGGGAGGAGGGACATTGCCCAAACTGTGCTCAATAAGGGTGATGAAGCTCTGAACTCAGCTGAGGATATTGTTGGGCACCAGAAGGAACACTTTGAGAAGCTCCTAAAGCCGAGGAACATGCCTTCTACCCTGAAGGTTGAGCTGGAGACTTCCAGGGAGGCAGAATTCGTCTGTGGCCAAAGTCACTGATGTAGTGAAAAAGCTTCACAGTGACAAGGCACTAGAGTGGATGAGATTCGCCTGGAATTGCTGAAAGCTCTTGCATGGACCTCAGAAAGCTCTCAATTTACCAGCTGAACTACATCCCCACCCTGGTCACGGACACAAGCGGTTGAAATGAGGTTATGTCCTCTGTTATCTGGGAGAGTCTCAGAGTAGAGCCGCTGCTCCTTCTCATTGAGAGGAGCCAGCTGAGGTTGTTGGGGCGTCTGATAAGGATGTCCCCCCAGTTGCCTCCTGTTGGAGATGTACTGGGCACAGCCAGCTGGGAGGAGACCCCGAGGTAAACCTTGGACTTGCTGGAAGTATTATATCTCCTGGCTGGCCTGGGAGCGCCTTGGGATGCTGGAGACAGGGATGCCTGGGTTTCTGTGCTTCCCCCATTGCCACTGCAGGCCCTGAGCTGAATGAAGTGGATAAGAATATGAAAAAAGACGATTAGGCATTCCACAACATCTTCTGGGTGAAACTGGTTGTTAGGTAACATTAAGTAAAGTCCAGCGGTAAGATGAGGTAAGTTTGTGTTTTTTTTTATTTCTCTTGGCTCTGATTTAAACTCCTGCAGCCGTGTTTGAATCAGCTGGAGATGTTTAATGATCTTTTTGGAGTCAGTTTAGGTTTTTGATTCTTTATTGTTGAGATTTTAATACAAAGTTGTTCTGGTGATTTTTTTTCAGGGTGAAGATCTGAAGGCCACTAGTGCCATGGAGATAACAGCTGCTTGAGACCTGGTTTATTAATTTCTAACTGGTTTTGATCAGAGGAGGATGGGTCTCCCCTTGTGAGTCTTGGTTCCTCCCAAGGTTTCTTCCTCCAGCTTTGAGGGAGTTTTTCCTTGCCACTGTCGCCTTTGGCTTGCTCACTGGGGGGTTTTATCTTCTATGTTTTGTTTCTTTTTACTTTTTTCTATCTGTACTTTTATTTGTTCATTTTTTTGAAACTGGTGTCTCTTTGAATGACCTTCAATCAAAGAACTGGTAAGTAATACTTTTTAAAGACATTTTAAAAAATCTGTATTTTATTCTGAAATATTTTATTAAGAAATAAAAATATATTAATATTAAGAAATAGCCAGTTGTTTATATTGTCAGGAAATTGAAAAGAGCCTGGTAAACTAATTACAGACCAGTGGGTCTAAAATGATCACTGATAGCAGCTGTATGGAGCTCATCATTTCTTCATTAATATTCTGTGTCTTTATTTTATGCCCTGTTATAAACAGGAGGACAGAGGTACATCTGGCAGCTGGTGTGAAAGATGAAGAACATAGCGAGAGAGAGAGAGAGAGACGCAGCAGAAAGATGATGGTGATCAGGTGATGGAGAGAGGTTGAGCAGGCGAGGATGGAAAGGGAAGGGTGAGGAAGGAGAAATTAGAGGAATTTGGTGTAAAGAAGAGAATAGTACAAATAAACAGTGAAAAGAAAAAACTACAAAGCCTTGTCATTACTGCACTCTGTGAGAAAGGTGGAAAGTGTCACAAGCTCCTCCAAAATCCTCTCTAACCATGTTTAGACACAGTGGTGCTCAGTTCTGGAGATCTATGAGAGTTCATATCCAACACATGGTTCTAATACTCTGATACCCCTGAAGGTCTTCATGACCTGGTTCTGGTGTGTTAGATTAGGACTGGAGATAAACTCATCAGGGTCAGGATTGGACACCCTTGTTCTAACAGCAACTTCTGTCTCAGGTAAACTGTTGTCATGAAGTCTGCTAAATGTCACTTATACCTCCACATTAATTATGGCCGTGTACGTTATGTGGTCTACATGTGTTTACAGTAGAAGTCTTAGTAAGTGTGTAGAATTTAGAATTAAGAAAAAGCACAGGCTTTCCTGAGGGTTGATTTATGTCTCCCTGTTTTCAGGAAACAGTGCCTTCATAAATGTTAGTCAGTTGTGCACGCTAGCTATTGTTTCTCCCATTCTGGTTCTGCCAATTAACCCACACGTTTGTAGCTCCTAGAAATGCTCCTGACACTCGGAGGGTACTTAACCCATGTCTCCAACAATACATGCGAAGCCAGCCCCCGCAAACATGCTGAACCGCAGCTCCACTGCACCAGCTAACAGAACTATGCCTGCCAACATCACTTAGGAGTGATGAGAGGAAAGAGCACGGCCAATTGTGCTCACTTGGACTCCAGCCACTGATGGCAAGGCGGCATGGCTCGGGATTCGAACTCAGAACCCCCCGAGTCATAGTGAAAAGAACTGAATTCTAAAATAAGACCTGAAATCTAGACTGTTATTATGTGTGTAAATCAAAAACTCAAAAGGAGCATTAAAAAAAAAAACATTTTTTTTTCTTTTTTACTTTTTTTTTTTTTTTACACTCTGTCCTTCTTCTACATAGCCTTGTGTGTGTGTGTGTGTGTGTGTGTGTGTGTGTGTGTGTGTTTGCATGTGGTTACATTTCAAGCACTGAAAACCTGTCAATTCAATTCAAATTTGGGGGGTAATATAGGGGGACAGGATCCAAAGTGTAGGCAAGGGCAACCGACCACAAATGGACTCGGATCAGCAGCAAGCAGACAGCAGAGGGCAGTTCAGCACACAGGGGAGAGAAAACAAAAGAGAAAATGATGATGTGTTTAGGAGTTTGAATAGACTGATGTGCAGCCTGTAAAGGAAGTAGATTAGAGAGACTGCAGCACTGATCAGGGACCTGTGAACAGAGAGCTGTACAGTCCAAATGTGTTAGTATTCTTACAAGCTCCATCAGCAAGGATAACAGTACAGTGCATTAATGGATTATCTGAGTCCCGAACACCAATAGGAAGTTTATTCCAGAGTTGGGGAGCCTTATCAGAGAAAGCTCTTCCTCCAGTGTTGGTTCTTCTAAAGCCAGGAGTTGTGAACGAAGTGTACGTGATGGGTTGTGTGGTTTAAGAAGTTCCTCAAGGTATTGTGGGGCCAAAACATTTATTTTATAATCAATGCAGAATTTAACTGGTAACCAGTGCAGGGACGAGAGAATAGGACACAGCTTCTCTGTGTCATGTAAGGAGAGTACATTACGCAGATTGGCAATATTACGTAGGTGAAAGAAGGCCATTTTAACTATGTAACAGATGTGTGCATCAAATGAGAAGCCAGAGTCAAAACAACTCCTGGGTTTTTTACAGTGCTGCTGGTTATGACTGAGAATCCATTTAATTTTACAGTAATATTTGGAATTTTTGGATTTATTCATATTTGGATCAATTAGTAAAACCTATGTTTTTTTCTGGATTAAGCAAAAACAAGTTGTGAGCCATTCAGTTCTTGTCCAGTTTATGTCTGCTCCAACATTCCTGCACATTTTAGTCTCTGTCTTGTGGAAACCTTTCTGTATGTGCTCACTCTATCCTACCTGCAAATTAGGATGGATAAGTGAACAGATTTGCCAGTATTGCTCTGCATCACAGCTGATCAAGATGGAGAGAAGAGTCTCTGCTTAAAGGGGCTTGGAAATCACTTTTTAAGAGAAAGACGTTTGGGGAGATGATGAAGAGAACGATCTTTCAGAATTTGAAGATCACATTTTTGTTGATTCAGGAGGAGGATGCTGGTGCCCTCTCAGCCCAACCCACAGAACAACCATCTGCAGAATCTGAAGTAGGTGTAAGATGCTGTGCATGTGGTGTACGTCTGTAGCAGCAGAAAGACTCAGTCTACCTGCATCAAGTGCAGGAAATACATCTGCAGCTCACACACAGTACAACTCTGCCCCTCATGTGTTCTGTAGGCTGGCATGAACTGACTATGTGTTCAGTGAGGCTGATGTGCTGATGTGGCTCTATTGGGTTAAAAAGCCAGTAATGCAGAGTGTCCAACCAGACCTACAGACATTGGCCGAGTGACACAAACACAAACAGCACAAGACTTCAGTCCATTTTGTAGCATTTTGTACTTTTATACTTGAGTAAAAAAATGTAAATCGTACTTTAGCTTTATTAGGAGCACCTGTACACCACTTCCATCCTGCAGTGATCTACTCAGCCAGTAGGTGGCAGCAGTGCAATAATGCCCATAATGCCCCAGAGTCTGTTCAAAAGCTTGAGCAGCTAATGCTGTCAGACACTCAACAGACAAGGTAATGCAGCTCAGAGCTGTGTGTGCTTTAGTTAAGGCCTTTTATAAGCGGATAACTTACCAACACACACATGAGAACAGTAAAGAAAAGGCATCAGTAGCGTTAGCATAGGCTGTATTTCTGCTAGCTAGTGAAAGAGGCTCTGATAACACAAGCTTGTAAAATGAGCGTCGCGAGCTCGCCAATATAGCAGTAACCTCCTCATTAAAAAGCCTGGCTTCTCCAACTAACATGAGCTGATGATGCAAAGATGACATCACTATTTCACATGTAGTTTTATTCAGCAAAGAGAATAGTTCATACATGTGAGTGACAGCAATATTACTAGTATAATAATCTTCTTCTTCTTATTAACTAGTAAAATGATTAGACAAGCAGAGGTAAAACTAGTCTAGAAACGCCCTGTATTGGATGATAACTATAAATAATACTACACTCCCATGAGGAGAACTTTGGAGATGATTTAATGAACACAGTGATGAAAAACCACAACTTTCTATAGGAATGTTATTAGTATTTATTTTAATATTAATGTTTTACTGAGGAAATAAACACTTGCTCAGAAAAGCCGCTTTTTAACTCTTAATTATCACAGATATCTAAAACATCTGCACAGAGCTGTATAGTTTTATATATTTTTAAATTATTTAATTTTTGTCACCTTGCAGTTACTTCTCTATCTAGATCAACATCATGAACCGAGCGGTGGAGCTTTTAAGGAGCAGACAGCAGCTGATCGAGTCTCAGACAGACGTGTTTCTGATGGAGGAGCTTCTTTAACCGCTCCGTTAGAAGAGATGACCGATCATCAGAGGAAGAAGGAAGAAGAAAGAGAGGAGAAAGCCCTTCTGTCTCCTAGCATGAGAACCTGAGGTGGCTTGTAATTAATGCTCACTCTTCTCTTCTCACATGTAGACTGAGTACAGCATTGGAAACTACCTCACTGCAATGTTCCAGTATATTGTGGAGCATCCCATTCTCCAGTTCCTCATCATGGTCATTGCTCTGGTTAACTGTGTCATCATCAGCGCCAAGACCATCTCAAGAATTGCCAAGGTGAGAACACTAAATCTTAACGCCACCAGATATTTTCAGACAGTCCGATCATGTTGCCTCTCCCACTGATTGACTAACTCTACAGCACAGCTCTGTGCTTCTATCAGTGTGTTTTGTAGGTGATGACGGGTGATGTTTCTGAGACTTTCAGAAACCCTGTATATTAAACTCCACTCTCTTTCTCACTGTAATTTCAGGACCATGAGACTGCATTCCTGATCTGGGAGCGGATCATCTTCACCGCTTTTATTTCAGAGATTGTTCTCAAATTGACCTGCGGTTTCAGTATTTTTTTGGTGGCATTGTTTTTTACAGTTTTCTCCTGGAACCTCCTCAAAATGTTTACTCCTATTAATCCATATTTTCCTTGTAGAAGGTTGCTATGTCTCATCAAGTCTTATTTGATCTTTACTTCTTCTGTATCTGCAGAGCGGGTGGAATGTCCTGGATTTCTTGATCAATCTGGCTCTTAGATTGATCAAGGGTACAGATTCTTGCCCCCAAGCCAAAATAGGGTCATCAGGTGAGGAAAATTACAGTGACGTGTTCCCACATTTTAAGATCTCATCAGGTTTTTCATCTAGATCAATGGTCCTCATAAAGAAATGGACAAGAGGAGAGTGATGATGTATCTGTTTAGACCGAGTTTACAATTCTTAACTGTTCAATATTTGTGCTTCTTTCTTTTCTCCTTTTCCAGAATGCTGCGACTCTTTCGGCGTGTCAGGCTGTTTGCTTTCTTCTAGGGATTTTCCAGAGCACTCAACAGCATCTCCCGCTCCTTCTCTTGGGCATGGTGTAATGCTCTACGCTGTGTGTGAACAGCTTTGTCTTTAAATGTGCTCTAGATGTTTGGCCTGTGTGGAGTGATGCTGTTTGAGGATGATGTTCCATTTGCTTTTGGAGACTTCCCTACAGCCCTGTACACTCTGTTCATCTGCATCACCCATGGCTGGTTTAAAATCTACTATGGTTTTAAGGGGTAAGCAGCTCTTGTCTGGATCTCTGACTTTAACTAAATGAGTAAAAGTGTCAGTTCTGAAAGAGAACACTAGGTGAACATATGTGAGTGCAGTAAACTTCAGTGTACGTCCATCTGTTTTGGCACGTTTGTATTTGGTGAAGAGTCATATTTTATAGCCGCTCTACTGACAGTTTTGTCTAATTTAATATTCTGTCCATTTCAGTGTGGATGAAGCTCTTCGCTATGCTGCATTGGTGTACTTCTTCATCTTCAGCTGTGGGTTCATCTTCCTGAACATTTTTAGTTCTGTGATTATCATGAATCAAGAACTAGCTGTGGAAGCAGATTCCACTAAGGTAAGCCTGCTTTACATCCTAGCTTCACCTCCTGAGAACAACAGTGTGCAAATACCCAGTTTAACCCCCTACTTAAAGATACGCAAGATGAACATATTAATATTGTCTGCATATAAGTCATTTTTCTTTCTCTATATTTATTCAAACTGAATTATTTTTGTCACAATAACAGTCAGAAGAAGATGAATCCCAGAAGGATCTGGTACATGTGGAGGAAATAGTCGCATAAACCAGCATGACCCAGCGCCAGACACAGTCTCATGACAGGTGTCTCACGAACCTGACTTTTGACAAAATCTGGTCCTGTTAAGTTTGGCCATTGACCGGAATGAGTTCCAGGAGATTCGCCAGAAGTTGATGAAGTATGGGTCAACAGCACAGCTAATAAACACCTTATTTTACTTTCAGTCTGTCAACGGCTATTATGAAAAGGTCCGCCTGGACCGTAGAATGATGCACTGCTCTGACTGTAAATGTGTTCATCCAGGATTGTGGATGAGGTCCGAAACCTGCCCATCAATAAAGAGCGGGAGCTCCAGGCCCAGACGGAGAAAGAGATGGCCACCACCTTGACGGACGACTTGTTGGGTGATGACATCGCCTCTGGCCATGATATTCTGTCTACTTTCATCGCTCTGGAAGAGGTGAAGAAATACTGTTACTTAGCACAAACACTTGAAGCACTGTAATCAGATGAGAAGTGTATCTTGTTCCTCTAGAAATAAGACTTCTATTTACTCTGAGCTTTCTTCTCTGTTTCAGGCCAACCTTCTGTTTTCTATCAACCTTTTATTTTATATTCCTGTTAAAAACAGAAGGACAGAGGTGGACATCTGGCAACTGGTCTAAAAGATGAATAGTGAGAGATAGATATAGAGATAGAGATGCAGCAGAAAGATGATGGAGAGAGGTTAAGCAGTCGAGGATGGAAAGAGAAGGGCGAGGAAGGAGAAATAGGTGGAATTTGACCTGATGGAAAGAAGATTGATGTTCAGATAAACAGTTAAAAGAAAAAAACTACACAGCCTCGTCATTACTGCACTTTGTGACAACGCTGGGGTGTGTGGATATTGTAAGATTACTGTGGATATAAGTGTAAATATTGTTCAAAATAAATATATTTGATAACCGCCTTTTCTATCTTGTTTGCTTAATTTGGTATCAGCTAGCTAGCTGAGACTTTGTAAAACGCGTAGCTAGTCGCTAATAAGCTAGCATGTTAGCGAGCTAGCTGAATATTCAGAATTAACCAGCTAACGTTTTAAAGAGGGTCAAATATTGTGTTATGTGCTAAATATGAGATACATGGTCATAAATGTAATAAACTGCATTATGGACAGTTTACTTAGCTAGTGAAGTTATAATCAAACTCAAAAATACTGAATAACATGAAGTTACTTCAGAGAAGACGGCTATGAAGCTAGCACTAGCTAGCTAACTTACTGTTAGCTATGTTGATGGTTTCAGGGCAGCTTGGTGAAACTACTTACTGAAATGTATTATTAATAAGAAAATTAGGAGTGATATTTCATGAACTTGTCCCTCAGTAGATGATGAGTTAGCACTAATGTTATATTAATTGGGGTTTTGGGTGTTTTTTCATTCATTTAATGTAATGTTTAGCTTCTACAGTCTCCACTCACTCTGTGTAGGATTTGTACAGTAGGGGTTGGCTCTGTTCTCTTGTCTGCACTCATATTAACGGCCTGTGCTCCACCCATAACTTCATTACTTTAATGCTTTGTGTAGACCCACATGATATAAATTATGTAATTTACAAAAATCTAATTTATCCTGTGTGTTTTTTCTTTATTTTGGTTAGTTTGGAGGTGAGTGAGTGAGACTGTGGAATAGTTTAATTTTAAACTTATTATTAGCACTGCTGAGATAAATAATTATTAGCACTGCTGAGGTAAATTATTATTAGCACTGCTGAGGTAAATAATTATTAGCACTGCTGAGGTAAATTATTATTAGCACTGCTGAGATAAATAATTATTATCAATGCTGAGGTAAATAATTATTAGCACTGCTGAGGTAAATAATTATTAGCACTGCTGAGGTAAATAATTATTAGCACTGCTAAGGTAAATTATTAGCAATGCTGAGGTAAATAATTATTAGCACTGCTGAGGTAAATTATTATTAGCACTGCTAAGATAAATAATTATTATCAATGCTGAGGTAAATTATTATTAGCACTGCTGAGATAAATAATTATTAGCACT
Source organism: Salminus brasiliensis (assembly GCF_030463535.1). NCBI lineage: Eukaryota > Metazoa > Chordata > Actinopteri > Characiformes > Bryconidae > Salminus > Salminus brasiliensis. The sequence continues at coordinate 28,751,492 of NC_132885.1, read as the reverse complement.
GCTGAGGTAAATAATTATTAGCAATGCTGAGGTAAATAATTATTAGCACTGCTGAGGTAAATAATTATTAGCACTGCTGAGGTAAATAATTATTAGCACTGCTAAGGTAAATTATTAGCAATGCTGAGGTAAATAATTATTAGCACTGCTGAGGTAAATTATTATGCAGACTCTGAGGTAAATTATTATTAGCAATATTGAGGTAAATTATTATTAGCAATGCTGAGATGGAATTATTATTAGCACTACTGAGAAATTATTATTAGCACTGCTGAGGTAAATTATTATTAGCACTACTGAGATAAATTATTATTAGCACTGCTGAGGTAAATAATTCTTAGCAATGCTGAGGTAAATAATTATGAACACTGCTGAGGTAAATAATTATTAGCAATGCTGAGGTAAATAATTATTAGCACTACTGAGATAAATTATTATTAGCACTGCTGAGGTAAATAATTATTAGCACTATTATGCAGACTCTGAGGTAAACTATTATTAGCAATGCTGAGATGAAATTACTATTAGCACTGCTGAGATGAAATTATTATTAGCAATGCTGAGATGGAATTATTATTAGCGCTGCTGAGGTAAATAATTATTAGCACTACTGAGAAAAATTATTATTAGCACTGCTGAGGTAAATAATTATTAGCACTACTGAGATAAATTATTATTAGCACTGCTGAGGTAAATTATTATTAGCACTACTGAGGTAAATTATTATTAGCAATGCTGAGATAAATTATTATTAGCACTGCTGAGGTAAATAATTATTAGCACTACTGAGATAAATTATTATTAGCACTGCTGAGGTAAATAATTATTAGCACTATTATGCAGACTCTGAGGTAAACTGTTATTAGCAATGCTGAGATGAAATTACTATTAGCACTGCTGAGATGAAATTATTATTAGCAATGCTGAGATGGAATTATTATTAGCGCTGCTGAGGTAAATAATTATTAGCACTACTGAGATAAATTATTATTAGCAATGCTGAGGTAAATTATTATTAGCACTACTGAGATAAATTATTATTAGCACTGCTGAGGTAAATTATTATTAGCACTACTGAGGTAAATTATTATTAGCAATGCTGAGATAAATTATTATTCGCACTGCTGAGGTAAATAATTATTAGCACTACTGAGATAAATTATTATTAGCACTGCTGAGGTAAATAATTATTAGCACTATTATGCAGACTCTGAGGTAAACTATTATTAGCACTGCTGAGATGAAATTATTATTAGCAATGCTGAGATGGAATTATTATTAGCGCTGCTGAGGTAAATAATTATTAGCACTACTGAGATAAATTATTATTAGCACTACTGAGGTAAATTATTATTAGCAATGCTGAGATAAATTATTATTAGCACTGCTGAGGTAAATAATTATTAGCACTACTGAGGTAAATTATTATTAGCAATGCTGAGCTAAATAATTATTAGTACTGCTGAGTGCTGAGGTAAATAATTATTAGCAATATTGAGGTAAATTATTATTAGCACTGCTGAGGTAAATAATAATTAGCAATGCTGAGGTAAATTATTTTTAGCACTGCTGAGGTAAATAATTATTAGCACTACTGAGATAAATTATTATTAGCACTGCTGAGGTAAATAATTATTAGCACTATTATGCAGACTCTGAGGTAAACTATTATTAGCAATGCTGAGATGAAATTACTATTAGCACTGCTGAGATGAAATTATTATTAGCAATGCTGAGATGAAATTGTTATTAGGACTGCTGTGTGCTGAGGTAAAGTATTATTAGCAATGCTGAGGTAAATAATTATTAGTACTGCTGAGGTAAATTATTATGCAGACTCTGAGGTAAATAATTATTAGCACTGCTGAGGTAAATAATTATTAGCACTGCTGAGGTAAATTATTATTAGCACTGCTGAGGTAAATAATTATTAGTACTGCTGAGGTAAATTATTATGCAGACTCTGAGGTAAATTATTATTAGCACTGCTGAGATGAAATTATTATTAGCACTGCTGAGGTAAATTATTATTAGCACTGCTGAGGTAAATAATTATTAGCACTGCTGAGGTAAATTATTATTAGCACTGCTGAGGTAAATAATTATTAGCACTGCTGAGGTAAATTATTATTAGCACTGCTGAGGTAAATAATTATTAGCACTGCTGAGGTAAATTATTATTAGCACTACTGAGGTAAATTATTATTAGCAATGCTGAGGTAAATAATTATTAGCACTGCTGAGGTAAATAATTATTAGAACTGATGAGTGCTGAGGTAAATAATTATTAGCAATGCTGAGGTAAATAATTATTAGTACTGCTGAGGTAAATTATTATGCAGACTCTGAGGTAAATAATTATTAGCGCTGCTGAGGTAAATAATTATTAGTTGTGTTGACGTAAATTATTATGCAGACTCTGAGGTAAATTATTATGCATACTCTGAGGTAAACTATTATTAGCAATGCTGAGATGAAATTACTATTTGCACTGCTGAGGTAAATTATTATTAGCACTGCTGAGATGAAATTATTATTAGCAATGCTGAGATGAAATTATTATTAGGACTGCTGTGTGCTGAGGTAAATTATTATTAGCACTGCTGAGATTAAATTATTATTAGCACTTGCCGAGTGCTGAGGTAAATTTTTATTAGCACTGCTGAGTGCTGAGTTTAATAATTATTAGCACTGCTGAGGTAAATTATTATTAGCACTACTGAGGTAAATAATTATTAGCACTGCTGAGGTAAATAATTATTAGCACTGCTGAGGTAAATTATTATTAGCAATGCTGAGATAAATTATTATTAGCAATGCTGAGGTAAATAATTATTAGCAGTGCTGAGGTAAATTACTATTAGCAATGCTGAGGTAAATAATTATTTGCTCTGCTGAGGTAAATTATTATTAGCAATGCTGAGGTAAATAATTATTAGCAATGCTGAGGTAAATAATTATTAGCACTGCTAAGGTAAATAATTATTAGCACTGCTGAGGTAAATAATTATTAGCAATGCTAAGGTAAATAATTATTAGCACTGCTGAGGTAAATAATTATTAGCACTGCTGAGGTAAATAATTATTAGCACTGCTAAGGTAAATAATTATTAGCACTGCTGAGGTAAATAATTATTAGCAATGCTAAGGTAAATAATTATTAGCACTGCTGAGGTAAATAATTATTAGCACTGCTGAGGTAAATAATTATTAGCACTGCTGAGGTAAGTTATTATTAGCATTTACACTGCCCGCTGCGTCCGCAAAGCAACCACCATTGTGGATGACCCCACCCACCCTTCACACAGACTGTTCTCCCTCCTGCCATCAGGAAGAAGGTACCGCAGCATCAGGTCCAACACGACCAGACTCTGCAATAACTTCTTCCCCCAAGCCATCAGACTGAAAGTAGGGTGTCGGATTAAAAAAAACTAGCTTTCTACAAAACCACCTTCTCCAGTTTTAACTGGATGCACAAGAAAATAGAAATGAAGCTCCAGTCACTGGTTAATCAGTATTCCTCCCTACAAATGAAGACACCATGAAGACTAAAGAAAGAACACTCCACACAGCTCTGAGAAATGGTTATTGGTGAGTGTGAGTCAGGGAATGGAGACAAAACAATTTCCAAGTCACTGAACTTCACCTGGAGTTCTGTTAAATCCATCATTCAGAAATGGAATATGACACATGTGTAAATCTGCCTAGAGCCGGCCAGTCATAGGTGTCTTGGTGGCCTTCCTCTCTAGCCTCCTTCTTGCACGGTCACTCAGTTTGTGAGGACAGCCCTGCTCTAGAAAGATTTACGTGTGCCATATTCCTTCCATTTCTAAATTTAATTTAATTTCTTTTGTAAATTATTGTGACAAAAAAAATAAAATGATGTTGACCATGAAAGCAATAAAAGGGGAAACCATCCAATGGGCTGAATACTTTCATAGGCGCTGTAGGTCGTATATCACCTCCACATAAATAAGGGCACTATAGACTACTGTACTGTAAATCATCTGCAAACTGGTAAATCTGGTCTCTTCATTTCACTGTGATATAGAGAGACTATTCTCACAGGTCTCAGGTCAGTACCAGTAATTACCATTCACAGTTTCTCACTTCCTGTTCTGTTTGAGTATTTAAGCTTCATCCAAAACTCTTTTCTAACATCCAGCAAAACAAACGCTGATCTTACATTCAAGTTTTTCTTTGATCTCTGTTTATGCTTTATGAAACTTTGTGTAATTAAATCTGACATATGAAAATATTTAAACCTGCACAAGCCTTCATTTTCTATCTTTCCTCTTTCTTAGAGTGTCAGAACTGTCTGTATTTAAATGTAAAGGTAAATATTCAGCAGTTCCTGATTGTCACTCTCCGGCCTACCTGTGATTAGTAGCTTAGTGTGTTAAAATTATTACCTGTCCACATCTTAACTCATTGAATTTATGCAGTATAACAAATATTAAATATTATTTTATTATTAAATAAGCAGGCATTAAATGTGGTATTCACTTTAATGTGGCTACAATGTAAGTTTCAGTCTTTACCAAAAACCTGCAGATCAGTGCCCTCTACTGGTCACGTGTCCGACATTCTTGATGAATTTAAAATTTTCAATAAATATTTCTTTATTATTTAATAAACGTCCCTTACCCCATAAGCAGTCAATCCCCCAGACATGTTTGATATCTGAAGGTGCTTATTATGAGGGGAATATAATGATAAAAATGTATAAATGTGAAATCTAAATATAAATTTTGTAACTTTTGTTGATGTAAATTCCCAATATAAAATATGATAAAAATATCAGTGTGTTTGATGTGGAACAGACTGTAACATATCTTATATTTATAAAACAATGAAATCTTTAGTTTATGGATTTTCTTCTTTTTCATTTTTAAACACATCGTTGATGAAATTTTTCTTTAGACAAGTTTTTTTTTAAAGAAGCTGCAGAAAAGTTTATTTACTTATTTGCAAGCTCTGTATTTCCTTCAGGTAATGCTAATCTGTAATATCACAATACGGGTAGTGTATCGAACACAACCTAAACCTTTATATTTCATCAATATTCATTATTTTTTCTTTAAAGTGGAGCTAAATTGTTAACTGTTAACACAAATTCAGAATGACTTCAGTGAAACACTTCCAGCAATAAAGGGGTTGGTTTTATCAACCGGAAGTTGATCCTCCATGTTTACAGTTGTCAGTGAACCGCCTATAAATATAAGTATATCTATAAAAAATATTCTGTTCTAATAATTATAATATTTTAATCTTCATTTTTATTGATCAGTGACCACTAGATAATATCATATATGAATATTCTGTCCATTTACAATCACTTAGTATTCAGATCAACGACATGTGATCAGTCCTCGTGACCCAACTAGACTAGCATATGCGCTAACTAGCAGATGCGCTTGTCGGCTGGGTGACGTTTGATGGTGGAACGTTTATGACGTCATAGAGTGAGAGAGATTCCATGGTAACGAACAGAGCGGCGGAGCTTTTAAGGAGCAGACAGCAGCTGATCGAGTCTCAGAAGAGATGAGCGATCGCCAAAAGAAGAAGAAGAAGGAGGAAGTAAGAGAGGAGAAAGCCCTTCTGTCTCCCAGCAGACAGAACCAGAAGCACCTCGCCATGCTCAAGGTGGACCAGGTTCTTTTTTACCTGTTCTCTTAAACTTCTCCATTTACCTGTTTTTTCAGGTTCTTTCCAGAGCTTTTGGTAAATACATTTTGTGTAAGATGTGTGTATGGATATAGAGTCTAAATGAATGTCTGTCTTTTTGGGGGCAGAAAACATCTAAAACCTCTTTGGAACCACAGTCCGTGATGGAGGAAGTGGAGGAACCAGGAGAGGGCTTCATGGAGCTGCTCCACGAAAATGTAAGAAAGACAAAGGAGTTTCACTTCAGTAATGAACTATAAGGAGTCACTGGGTTTAATCCATCATGTGCTGAGTTGTGGAATTGCTCTACTATAAATCCTAAGACCTTTATAAGACCAGCTTTGGCTCTTCACTGGGCCTTTGAGTCCTGACCAAAAGTTCTGAGATGTTAATAATTCTCACTCTTCTCTTCTCACATGTAGACGGAGTACAACATTGGAAACTACATCTCTGCAATGTTCCAGTATATTGTGGAGCACCCAATTGTCCAGTTCCTCATCCTGGTCATTGCACTCCTCAACTGCATCATCATCAGCGTCCAGACCAACTCGAGGATTGCCAAGGTGAGAACCCTAAATCTTGAAGTCACCAGATATTTTCAGACAGTTCGATCATGTTCCCTCTCCCACTGACTGACTAACCCTACAGTACAGTTCTGTGCTTCTGTCAGTGTGTTTTGTAGGACAGGTGATGTTTCTGGTACTTGTGTTTGAGTGTACTTTCAGAAACCCTGTATATTAAACTCCACTCTCTTTCTGACTGTAATTTCAGGACCATGAGACTGCATTCCTGATCTGGGAGTGGATCATCTTCACCGCTTTCATTTCAGAGATTGTTCTCAAGTTCACCTACGGTTTCAGGATTTTCTGGATGGTACTGTTTTTTTTCTCAAAATGTTTACTTCTATTAATCCATATTTTCCTTGTAGAAGGTTGCTGTGTCTCATCAAGTCTTATTTGATCATTATTTCTTCTGTATCTGCAGAGTGGGTGGAATGTCCTGGATTTCTTGGTCAGTCTGGGTCTGATGGTGGGGTACAGATTCTTGCCCCCAAGCCAAAATAGGATCATCAGGTGAGGAAAATTACAGTGACGTGTTCCCACATTTTAAAACTCCTCAGGTTTTTCATCTAGATCAGTGTTCCTCATAAAAGGATGGAAAAGAGGAGAGTGATGGTGTATCTGTTCAGACTGAGCTCACAGTTTGTAACTGTTCAATATTTGTGCTTCTTTCTTTTCTCCTTTTCCAGAACGCTGCGACTCTTTCGGAGTGTAAGGCTGTTTGCTTTTTCCGAGGGATTTTCCAGAGCACTCAACAGCATCGCCCGTTCCATGTCTGCACTGCTGAACATCTTCATCCTCATCATGTGCTTCATGGTGGTATGTGCTCTTCCACAATTCGTATTTGTATGATAAAATCTCAGAAACGATCCAAAAGATAAGGTCTCTGTACTTGTGTTTTGTTCATGGTGAAATGCTGTACGCTGTGTCTGAAATGCTCTGTTATTGATTGTGCTCTAGATGTTTGGCCTGTGTGGAGTGATGCTGTTTGGGGATGAAGTTCCATCTGCTTTTGGAGACTTCCCTACAGCCCTGTACACTCTGTTCATCTGCATCACCCAGAATGGCTGGTTTAAAATCTACTATGGATTTAAGGGGTAAGCAGCTCTTGTCTGGATCTCTGACTATAACTAAATAAGTAAAAGTGTCAGTTCTGAAAGAGAACACTAGGTGAACATATGCGAGTGCAGTAAACTTCAGTGTACGTCCATCTGTTTTGGCACGTTTGTATTTGGTGAAGATTCATATTTTATAGCCACTCTGCTGACAGTTTTGTCTAATTTAATATTCTGTCCATTTCAGTGTGGATGAAGCACTTCGCTATGCTGCGTTGGTGTACTTCTTCATCTTCATCTTCAGCTGTGGGTTCATCTTCCTTAACTTTTTTAGTTCTGTGATTATCACCAATCAAGAACTAGCTGTGGAAACGGATTCCACTAAGGTAAGCCTGCTTTACATCCTAGCTTCACCTCCTGAGAACAACAGCGTGCAAATACCCAGTTTAACCCCCTACTCTACCTGAACATATTAATATTGTCTGCATGTAAGTCATGATTTTCCTCTTATTTTATTCCAACTAAAACTTTTGTCTTAATAACAGTCAGAAGAAGATGAATCCCAGAAGGATCTGGTACATGTGGATGAAGTGGTCGCAAAAACCAGCATGACCCAGCGCCAGACACCGTGGCACGACAGCTGCCTGACGAACCTGACTCTGGAGAACTTTGAGAATCTCGTCCTGTTAAGAGAAGCCATCGACAGGAATGAGAAAGAGTTCCAGGAGATTCGTCAGAAGTTGATAAAGTAAGGTTCAACAGCACAGCTGATAAACACCTTATTTTACTTTCAGTCTGTCAACGGCTATTACGAAAAGGTCCGCCTGGACCGTAGAATGATGAACTGCTCTGACTGTAAATGTGTTCATCCAGGATTGTGGAAGAGGTCCGAAACCTGCCCGTCAATAAAGAGCGGGAGCTCCAGGCCCAGAGGGAAAAAGAGATGGCTACCACCTTGACGGACAACTTGTTGGGTGATGACATCGCCTCTGGCCAGGCTGGAGATATTCTGTCCACTTTCATCGCTCTGGAAGAGGTGAAGAAATACTGTTACTGAGCACAAACACTTGAAGCACCGTAATCAGATGAGAAGTGTATCTTGTTCCTCTAGAAATAAGACTTCTATTTACTCTGAGCTTTCTTCTCTGTTTCAGGCCAACCTTCTGGATTCACGGACAACAACTGACGTGTTTGGTGAAGGTTTGGTGCAGGAAGGGATTCGCAGGCTGGCCAGAGAAGCTGTGACCGATTCCCTGTTGCGCAGCAAGTCTTCAGTAATGTCCGTGACCCATAGTAATTAAGTCATGCTGAAGCATTGACTATTGATCCTTGGTGGGATGTTATTGGACTTCTGTGCTAGTCACAGTTTGTCCATAACAAACAGCACGTTCAAACACAAGGTTGCTTATAAGTGTACTTGGTAAAAGAGCACCTTGGGTCAGAGGTAAGTTACCGACATTGAGGTCTTGTCGTCTGACCTGTGGCTGCGTGTTTCGGATGCATTGGTAAAGAGAGGTGCTGAGCTGTGAGCTGATCACCATCTGATGAGTTGAATCAGGTGGCAGCTAAACCTGCCAGACAAACCTGACAGGCCCAAACGAGTAGTCTGTGTCTGCCAGGGAAAGCTGGCAGAGGACTCTGATTTTCATCTCCGAACTCTCATCTCCAAGGGAGCTTCTCACATGTTCTGGAGGAGGTTGGAGACACTGATTCAGAATTGACCTTGTTGAAGACCTCAGTTGTGGAAGCAACTGTTCATAGCTGTTGCCAAAACCTTGTCCGTGCCTGTTATGATGGCAACCAAAGAACCTGTTGGTGAACACCAGCAGTGAGGGAGGCTGTCAAGCGGAAGAAGGAGAATCGGGGCACTCTTGATTCCGCTGATTGGCACAGACAAGTAAATAAGGTAGCAGCTTTGGCAGTGGCAGAAGCGAAATCCAGGGCATGTGAGGAGTCTGTAGAGTTAATGGAGACTGATTTTCAGGTGTCTTCAAAGATGTTCTGGAAAAGGCTCCAACAACTCAGAAGGGGGAGGAGGGACATTGCCCAAACTGTGCTCAATAAGGGTGATGAAGCTCTGAACTCAGCTGAGGATATTGTTGGGCACCAGAAGGAACACTTTGAGAAGCTCCTAAAGCCGAGGAACATGCCTTCTAGCCTGAAGGTTGAGCTGGAGACTTCCAGGGAGGCAGAATTCGTCTGTGGCCAAAGTCACTGATGTAGTGAAAAAGCTTCACAGTGACAAGGCACTAGAGTGGATGAGATTCGCCTGGAATTGCTGAAAGCTCTTGCATGGACCTCGGAAAGCTCTCAATTTACCAGCTGAACTACATCCCCACCCTGGTCACGGACACAAGCGGTTGAAATGAGGTTATGTCCTCTGTTATCTGGGAGAGTCTCAGAGTAGAGCCGCTGCTCCTTCTCATTGAGAGGAGCCAGCTGAGGTTGTTGGGGCGTCTGATAAGGATGTCCCCCCAGTTGCCTCCTGTTGGAGATGTACTGGGCACAGCCAGCTGGGAGGAGACCCCGAGGTAAACCTTGGACTTGCTGGAAGTATTATATCTCCTGGCTGGCCTGGGAGCGCCTTGGGATGCTGGAGACAGGGATGCCTGGGTTTCTGTGCTTCCCCCATTGCCACTGCAGGCCCTGAGCTGAATGAAGTGGATAAGAATATGAAAAAAGACGATTAGGCATTCCACAACATCTTCTGGGTGAAACTGGTTGTTAGGTAACATTAAGTAAAGTCCAGCGGTAAGATGAGGTAAGTTTGTGTTTTTTTTATTTCTCTTGGCTCTGATTTAAACTCCTGCAGCCGTGTTTGAATCAGCTGGAGATGTTTAATGATCTTTTTGGAGTCAGTTTAGGTTTTTGATTCTTTATTGTTGAGATTTTAATACAAAGTTGTTCTGGTGATTTTTTTTCAGGGTGAAGATCTGAAGGCCACTAGTGCCATGGAGATAACAGCTGCTTGAGACCTGGTTTATTAATTTCTAACTGGTTTTGATCAGAGGAGGATGGGTCTCCCCTTGTGAGTCTTGGTTCCTCCCAAGGTTTCTTCCTCCAGCTTTGAGGGAGTTTTTTCCTTGCCACTGTCGCCTTTGGCTTGCTCACTGGGGGGTTTTATCTTCTATGTTTTGTTTCTTTTTACTTTTTTCTATCTGTACTTTTATTTGTTCATTTTTTTAAACTGGTGTCTCTTTGAATGACCTTCAATCAAAGAACTGGTAAGTAATACTTTTTAAAGACATTTTTAAAAATCTGTATTGTATTCTGAAATATTTTATTAAGAAATAAAAATATATTAATATTAAGAAATAGCCAGTTGTTTATATTGTCAGGAAATTGAAAAGAGCCTGGTAAACTAATTACAGACCAGTGGGTCTAAAATGATCACTGATAGCAGCTGTATGGAGCTCATCATTTCTTCATTAATATTCTGTGTCTTTATTTTATGCCCTGTTATAAACAGGAGGACAGAGGTACATCTGGCAGCTGGTGTGAAAGATGAAGAACATAGCGAGAGAGAGAGAGAGACGCAGCAGAAAGATGATGGTGATCAGGTGATGGAGAGAGGTTGAGCAGGCGAGGATGGAAAGGGAAGGGTGAGGAAGGAGAAATTAGAGGAATTTGGTGTAAAGAAGAGAATAGTACAAATAAACAGTGAAAAGAAAAAACTACAAAGCCTTGTCATTACTGCACTCTGTGAGAAAGGTGGAAAGTGTCACAAGCTCCTCCAAAATCCTCTCTAACCATGTTTAGACACAGTGGTGCTCAGTTCTGGAGATCTATGAGAGTTCATATCCAACACATGGTTCTAATACTCTGATACCCCTGAAGGTCTTCATGACCTGTTTCTGGTGTGTTAGATTAGGACTGGAGATAAACTCATCAGGGTCAGGATTGGACACCCTTGTTCTAACAGCAACTTCTGTCTCAGGTAAACTGTTGTCATGAAGTCTGCTAAATGTCACTTATACCTCCACATTAATTATGGCCGTGTACGTTATGTGGTCTACATGTGTTTACAGTAGAAGTCTTAGTAAGTGTGTAGAATTTAGAATTAAGAAAAAGCACAGGCTTTCCTGAGGGTTGATTTATGTCTCCCTGTTTTCAGGAAACAGTGCCTTCATAAATGTTAGTCAGTTGTGCACGCTAGCTATTGTTTCTCCCATTCTGGTTCTGCCAATTAACCCACACGTTTGTAGCTCCTAGAAATGCTCCTGACACTCGGAGGGTACTTAACCCATGTCTCCAACAATACATGCGAAGCCAGCCCCCGCAAACATGCTGAACCGCAGCTCCACTGCACCAGCTAACAGAACTATGCCTGCCAACATCACTTAGGAGTGATAAGAGGAAAGAGCACGGCCAATTGTGCTCACGAGTCATAGTAAAAAGAACTGAATTCTAAAATAAGACCTGAAATCTAGACTGTTATTATGTGTGTAAATCGAAAACTCAAAAGGAGCATTAAAAAAAAAAAATCACTTTTTTCTCTTTTACTTTTTTTTTTTTTACACTCTGTCCTTCTTCTACATAGCCTGGTGTGTGTGTGTGTGTGTGTTTGCATGTGGTTACATTTCAAGCACTGAAAACCTGTCAATTCAATTCAAATTTGGGGGGTAATATAGGGGGACAGGATCCAAAGTGTAGGCAAGGGCAACCGACCACAAATGGACTCGGATCAGCAGCAAGCAGACAGCAGAGGGCAGTTCAGCACACAGGGGAGAGAAAACAAAGGAGAAAATGATGATGTGTTTAGGAGTTTGAATAGACTGATGTGCAGCCTGTAAAGGAAGTAGATTAGAGAGACTGCAGCACTGATCAGGGACCTGTGAACAGAGAGCTGTACAGTCCAAATGTGTTAGTATTCTTACAAGCTCCATCAGCAAGGATAACAGTACAGTGCATTAATGGATTATCTGAGTCCCGGACACCAATAGGAAGTTTATTCCAGAGTTGGGGAGCCTTATAAGAGAAAGCTCTTCCTCCAGTGTTGGTTCTTCTAAAGCCAGGAGTTGTGAACGAAGTGTATGTGATGGGTTGTGTGGTTTAAGAAGTTCCTCAAGGTATTGTGGGGCCAAAACATTTATTTTATAATCAATGCAGAATTTAACTGGTAACCAGTGCAGGGACGAGAGAATAGGACACAGCTTCTCTGTGTCATGTAAGGAGAGTACATTACGCAGATTGGCAATATTACGTAGGTGGAAGAAGGCCATTTTAACTATGTAACAGATGTGTGCATCAAATGAGAAGCCAGAGTCAAAACAACTCCTGGGTTTTTTACAGTGCTGCTGGTTATGACTGAGAATCCATTTAATTTTACAGTAATATTTGGAATTTTTGGATTTATTCATATTTGGATCAATTAGTAAAACCTATGTTTTTTTCTGGATTAAGCAAAAACAAGTTGTGAGCCATTCAGTTCTTGTCCAGTTTATGTCTGCTCCAACATTCCTGCACATTTTAGTCTCTGTCTTGTGGAAACCTTTCTGTATGTGCTCACTCTATCCTACCTGCAAATTAGGATGGATAAGTGAACAGATTTGCCAGTATTGCTCTGCATCACAGCTGATCAAGATGGAGAGAAGAGTCTCTGCTTAAAGGGGCTTGGAAATCACTTTTTAAGAGAAAGACATTTGGGGAGATGATGAAGAGAAGGATCTTTCAGAATTTGAAAATCACATTTTTGTTGATTCAGGAGGAGGATGCTGGTGCCCTCTCAGCCCAACCCACAGAACAACCATCTGCAGAATCTGAAGTAGGTGTAAGATGCTGTGCATGTGGTGTACATCTGTAGCAGCAGAAAGACTCAGTCTACCTGCATCAAGTGCAGGAAATACATATGCAGCTCACACACAGTACAACTCTGCCCCTCATGTGTTCTGTAGGCTGGCATGAACTGACTGTGTGTTCAGTGAGGCTGATGTGCTGATGTGGCTCTATTGGGTTAAAAAGCCAGTAATGCAGAGTGTCCAACCAGACCTACAGACATTGGCCGAGTGACACAAACACAAACAGCACAAGACTTCAGTCCATTTTGTACATTTACATTTACATTTATGGCATTTAGCAGACGCTCTTATCCAGAACGACTTACAAAGTGCTTTGCTATTTACCCAAGAAAGAAACCTTAGCTAGTTAGAATAGACTAATAATTCAAAGATACTAAACACAAGACAATAAGGCGACCATAGTACTCTATTCGCCCAAGTACTCTCTGAAGAGGTGGGTCTTCAGTTTGCGTTTGAAGACAGCAAACGACTCGGCCGTTCGGACACCCAGGGGAAGCTCGTTCCACCACTTTGGTGCCAGGACAGAAAAAAGCCTGGACGCTTGTCTTCCGTGGATTTTGAGGGATGGCGGGTCGAGCTGAGCCGAGCCGTACTTGAAGCTCGAAGGGCTCTTGGTGCAGACCGGCTTTTGACCATTGCCATCAAGTACGGAGGGGCTGGTCCAGTCTTGGCTTTGTAGGCCAGCGTCAGGGTTTTGAATCTGATGCAGGCAGCTACAGGAAGCCAGTGGAGAGAACGCAGCAGTGGAGTGACATGGCATTTTGTAGCATTTTGTAGCATTTTGTACTTTTATACTTGAGTAAAAAAATGTAAATCGTACTTCAGCTTTATTAGGAGCACCTGTACACCACTTCCATCCTGCAGTGATCTACTCAGCCAGTAGGTGGCAGCAGTGCAATAATGCCCATAATGCCCCAGCGTCTGTTCAAAAGCTTGAGCAGCTAATGGTGTCAGACACTCAACAGACAAGGTAATGCAGCTCAGAGCTGTGTGCGCTTTAGTTAAGGCCTTTTATAAGCGGATAACTTACCAACACACACATGAGAACAGTAAAGAAAAGGCATCAGTAGCGTTAGCATAGGCTGTATTTCTGCTAGCTAGTGAAAGAGGCTCTGATAACACAAGCTTGTAAAATGAGCGTCGCGAGCTCGCCAATATAGCAGTAACCTCCTCATTAAAAAGCCTGGCTTCTCCAACTAACATGAGCTGATGATGCAAAGATGACATCACTATTTCACATGTAGTTTTATTCAGCAAAGAGAATAGTTCATACATGTGAGTGACAGCAATATTACTAGTATAATAATCTTCTTCTTATTATTAACTAGTAAAATGATTAGACAAGCAGAGGTAAAACTAGTCTAGAAACGCCCTGTATTGGATGATAACTATAAATAATACTACACTCCCATGAGGAGAACTTTGGAGATGATTTAATGAACACAGTGATGAAAAACCACAACTTTCTATAGGAATGTTATTAGTAATTATTGTGTAAAAATGTGGTATTCACTTTAATGTGGCTACAATGTAAGTTTCAGTCTTTACCAAAAACCTGCAGATCAGTGCCCTCTACTGGTCACGTGTCCGACATTCTTGATGAATTTAAAATTTTCAATAAATATTTCTTTATTATTTAATAAACGTCCCTTACCCCATAAGCAGTCAATCCCCCAGACATGTTTGATATCTGAAGGTGCTTATTATGAGGGGAATATAATGATAAAAATGTATAAATGTAAAATCTAAATATAAATGCTTTTGTATATTTTGTAACTTTTAGTGATGTAAATTCCCAATATAAAATATGATAAAAAATATCAGTGTGTTTGATGTGGAACAGACTGTAACATATCTTAACAATGAAATCTTTATGAAGTTTATGGATTTTCCTCTTTTTCATTTTTAAACACATCGTTGATGAAATTGTACTTTAGACAAGTTTTTTTTTAAAGAAGCTGCAGAAAAGTTTATTTACTTATTTGCAAGCTCTGTATTTCCTTCAGGTAATGCTAATCTGTAATATCACAATACTGGTAGTGTATCGAACACAACCTAAACCTTTATATTTCATCAATATTCATTATTTGTTCTTTAAAGTGGAGCTAAATTGTCTGTTAATACAAATTCAGAATGACTTCAGTTACGTGTGAAACACTTCCAGCAATAATTCTAATAATTCTAATATTTTAATCTTCATTTTTATTGATCAGTGACCCCTAGATAATATCATATATGAATATTCTGTCCATTTACAATCACTTAGTATTCAGATCAATGACATGTGATCAGTCCTCGTGACCCAACTAGACTAGCATATGCGCTAACTAGCAGATGCGCTTGTCGGCTGGGTGACGTTTGATGGTGGAACGTTTATGACGTCATAGAGTGAGAGAGATTCCATGGTAATGAACAGAGCGGCGGAGCTTTTAAGGAGCAGACAGCAGCTGATCGAGTCTCAGAAGAGATGAGCGATCACCAGAAGAAGAAGAAGAAGGAGGAAGTAAGAGAGGAGAAAGCCCTTCTGTCTCCAAGCAGACAGAACCAGAAGCACCTCGCCATGCTCAAGGTGGACCAGGTTCTTTTTTTACCTGTTCTCTTAAACTTCTCCATTTACCTGTTCTTTCAGGTTCTTTTCAGAGCTTTTGGTAAATACATTTTGTGTAAGATGTGTGTATGGATATAGAGTCTAAATGAATGTCTGTCTTTTTGGGGGCAGAAAACATCTAAAACCTCTTTGGAACCACAGTCCGTGATGGAGGAAGTGGAGGAACCAGGAGAGGGCTTCATGGAGCTGCTCCACGAAAATGTAAGAAAGACAAAGGAGTTTCACTTCAGTAATGAACTATAAGGAGTCACTGGGTTTAATCCATCATGTCCTGAGTTGTGGAATTGCTCTACTATAAATCCTAAGACCTTTATAAGACCAGCTTTGGCTCTTCACTGGGCCTTTGAGTCCTGACCAAAAGTTCTGAGATGTTAATAATTCTCACTCTTCTCTTCTCACATGTAGACTGAGTACAACATTGGAAACTACATCTCTGCAATGTTCCAGTATATTGTGGAGCACCCAATTGTCCAGTTCCTCATCCTGGTCATTGCACTCCTCAACTGCATCATCATCAGCGTCCAGACCAACTCGAGGATTGCCAAGGTGAGAACCCTAAATCTTGAAGTCACCAGATATTTTCAGACAGTTCGATCATGTTCCCTCTCCCACTGACTGACTAACCCTACAGTACAGTTCTGTGCTTCTGTCAGTGTGTTTTGTAGGACAGGTGATGTTTCTGGTACTTGTGTTTGAGTGTACTTTCAGAAACCCTGTATATTAAACTCCACTCTCTTTCTGACTGTAATTTCAGGACCATGAGACTGCATTCCTGATCTGGGAGTGGATCATCTTCACCGCTTTCATTTCAGAGATTGTTCTCAAGTTCACCTACGGTTTCAGGATTTTCTGGATGGTACTGTTTTTTTCTCAAAATGTTTACTTCTATTCATCCATATTTTCCTTGTAGAAGGTTGCTGTGTCTCATCAAGTCTTATTTGATCATTATTTCTTCTGTATCTGCAGAGTGAGTGGAATGTCCTGGGTTTCTTGGTCAGTCTGGCTCTGATGGCGGGGTACAGATTCTTGCACCTAAGCCAAAATAGGATCATCAGGTGAGGAAAATTACTGTGACCTTTCCACATTTTAAAACTCATCTAGATCAGTGTTCCTCATAAAAGGATGGAAAAGAGGAGAGTGATGGTGTATCTGTTCAGACTGAGCTCACAGTTTGTAACTGTTCAATATTTGTGCTTCTTTCTTTTCTCCTTTTCCAGAATGCTGCGACTCTTTCGGAGTGTAAGGCTGTTTGCTTTTTCCGAGGGATTTTCCAGAGCACTCAACAGCATCGCCCGTTCCATGTCTCATGGTTAAATGCTTTACGCTTTTACTATGGATTTAAGGGGTAAGCAGCTCTTGTCTGGATCTCTGACTATAACTAAATAAGTAAAAGTGTCAGTTCTGAAACACAACACTAGGTGAACATATGTGAGTGCAGTAAACTTCAGTGTACGTCCATCTGTTTTGGCACGTTTGTATTTGGTGAAGATTCATATTTTATAGCCACTCTACTGACAGTTTTGTCTAATTTAATATTCTGTCCATTTCAGTGTGGATGAAGCACTTCGCTATGCTGAGTTGGTGTACTTCTTCATATTCATCTTCAGCTGTGGGTTCATCTTCCTTAACTTTTTTAGTTCTGTGATTATCACCAATCAAGAACTAGCTGTGGAAACCTCCTGAGAACAACAGCGTGCAAATACCCAGTTTAACCCCCTACTTAAGGATACTCTACCTGAACATATTAATATTGTCTGCATGTGAGTCATTATTTTCCTCTTATTTTATTCCAACTAAAACTTTTGTCTTAATAACAGTCAGAAGAAGATGAATCCCAGAAGGATCTGGTACATGTGGATGAAGTGGTCGCAAAACCCAGCATGACCCAGCGCCAGACACCGTGGCACGACAGCTGCCTGACGAACCTGACTCTGGAGAACTTTGAGAAACTCGTCCTGTTAAGAGAAGCCATTGACAGGAATGAGAAAGAGTTCCAGGAGATTCGTCAGAAGTTGATGAAGTAAGGTTTAACAGCACAGCTGATAAACACCTTATTTTACTTTCAGTCTGTCAACGGCTATTATGAAAAGGTCTGCCTGGACCGTAGAATGATGCACTGCTCTGACTGTAAATGTGTTCATCCAGGATTGTGGAAGAGGTCCGAAACCTGCCCATCAATAAAGAGCGGGAGCTCCTGGCCCAGAGGGAAAAAGAGATGGCTACCACCTTGACGGACAACTTGTTGGGTGATGACATCGCCTCTGGCCAGGCTGGAGATATTCTGTCCACTTTCATCGCTCTGGAAGAGGTGAAGAAATACTGTTACTGAGCACAAACACTTGAAGCACCGTAATCAGATGAGAAGTGTATCTTGTTCCTCTAGAAATAAGACTTCTATTTACTCTGAGCTTTCTTCTCTGTTTCAGGCCAACCTTCTGGATTCACGGACAACAACTGACGTGTTTGGTGAAGGTTTGGTGCAGGAAGGGATTCGCAGGCTGGCCCGAGAAGCTGTGACCGATTCCCTGTTGCGCAGCAAGTCTTCAGTAATGTCCGTGACCCATAGTAATTAAGTCATGCTGAAGCATTGACTATTGATCCTTGGTGGGATGTTATTGGACTTCTGTGCTAGTCACAGTTTGTCCATAACAAACAGCACGTTCAAACACAAGGTTGCTTATAAGTGTACTTGGTACAAGAGCACCTTGGGTCAGAGGTAAGTTATCGACATTGAGGTCTTGTCGTCTGACCTGTGGCTGCGTGTTTCGGATGCATTGGTAAAGAGAGGTGCTGAGCTGTGAGCTGATCACCATCTGATGAGTTGAATCAGGTGGCAGCTAAACCTGCCAGACAAACCTGACAGGCCCAAACGAGTAGTCTGTGTCTGCCAGGGAAAGCTGGCAGAGGACTCTGATTTTCATCTCCGAACTCTCATCTCCAAGGGAGCTTCTCGCATGTTCTGGAGGAGGTTGGAGACACTGATTCAGAATTGACCTTGTTGAAGACCTCAGTTGTGGAAGCAACTGTTCATAGCTGTTGCCAAAACCTTGTTCGTGCCTGTTATGAGGCCAACCAAAGAACCTGTTGGTGAACACCAGCAGTGAGGGTGGCTGTCAAGCGGAAGAAGGAGAATCGGGGCACTCTTGATTCCGCTGATTGGCACAGACAAGTACATAAGGTAGCAGCTTTGGCAGTGGCAGAAGCGAAATCCAGGGCATGTGAGGAGTCTGTAGAGTTAATGGAGACTGATTTTCAGGTGTCTTCAAAGATGTTCTGGAAAAGGCTCCAACAACTCAGAAGGGGGAGGAGGGACATTGCCCAAACTGTGCTCAATAAGGGTGATGAAGCTCTGAACTCAGCTGAGGATATTGTTGGGCACCAGAAGGAACACTTTGAGAAGCTCCTAAAGCCGAGGAACATGCCTTCTAGCCTGAAGGTTGAGCTGGAGACTTCCAGGGAGGCAGAATTCGTCTGTGGCCAAAGTCACTGATGTAGTGGAAAAGCTGTCACAGTGACAAGGCACCTAGAGTGGATGAGATTCGCCTGGAATTGCTGAAAGCTCTTGCATGGACCTCGGAAAGCTCTCAATTTACCAGCTGAACTACATCCCCACCCTGGTCACAGATACAAGCGGCCGAAATGAGGTTTCTCCGTGAGGTGGCTGGGCCCTTTCTTTAAGAGAGAATGGTGTGCTCTGTTATCTGGGAGAGTCTCAGAGTAGAGCGGCTGCTTCTCATTGAGAGGAACCAGCTAAGGTTGTTGGGGCATCTGATAAGGATGTCCCCCCAGTCGCCTCCTGTTTGAGATGTACTGGGCACAACCAGCTGGGAAGAGACCCCGAGGTAAACCCTGGACTTGCTGGAAGTATTATATCTCCCGGCTGGCCTGGGAGCGCCTTGGGATGCTGGAGATAGGGATGCCTGGGTTTCTGCACTTCCCCCATTGCCACTGCGGCCCTGAGCTGGAATAAGTGGACAAGAATATGAGAAAAGACGATGAGGCATTCCACAACATCTTCTGGGTGAAACTGATTGTTAGGTAACATTAAATAAAGTCCAGCGGTAAGATGAGGTAAATTTGTGTTTTTTTTATTTCTCTTTGCTCTGGTTTAAACTCCTGCAGCCGTGTTTGAATCAGATGGAGATGTTTAATGATCTTTTTGGAGACAGTTTAGGTTTTTGATTCTTTATTGTTGAGATTTTAATACAAAGTTGTTCTGGTGATTTCTTTCAGGGTGAAGATCTGAAGGCCACTAGTGCCATGGAGATAACAGCTGCTTGAGACCTGGTTTATTAATTTCTAACTGGTTTTGATCAGAGGAGGATGGGTCTCCCCTTGTGAGTCTTGGTTCCTCCCAAGGTTTCTTCCTCCAGCTTTGAGGGAGTTTTTCCTTGCCACTGTCGCCTTTGGCTTGCTCACTGGGGGGTTTTATCTTCAACGTTTTGTTTCTTTTTACTTTTTTCTTTCTGTACTTTTATTTGTTCTTTTTTTAAACTAGTGTCTCTTTGACCTTCAATCAAAGAACTGATAAGTAATACTTTTGACATTTTAAAAAATCTGTTTTTTTATTCTGAAATATTAAGAAATAGACAGTTGTCAGTGGTGTCAGGAAGTTGAAAAGAGCCTGGTAAACTAATTACAGACCAGTGGATCTAAAATGATCACTGATAGCAGCTGTATGGAGCTCAACATTTCTTCATTAATATTGTGTGTCTTTATTTTATGCCCTGTTATGAACAGAAGGACAGAGGTGAACATCTGGCAGCTGGTGTGAAAGATGAAGATCATAGCGAGAGAGAGAGAGAGAGAGAGAGACACACAGCAGAGAGATGATGGTGGTCAGTTGATGGAGAGAGGTTGAGCAGGCGAGGATGGAAAGAGAAGGGCGAGGAAAGAGAAATTAGAGGAATTTGGTGTAAAGAAGAGAATAGTTAAAATAACAGTGAAAAGAAAAAAGTACAAAGCCTCGTCATTACTGCACTCTGTGAGAAAGCTGGAAAGTGAGACAACACAGACGCAGGTTTGGAGAAACTCAAAGTGGCCTTTATTCACACTAAACCTGTTACCAACACCCAAATAAAATAAACACACATGTCCAACTGGGATCTTGAAGGCACTATTGAACAGTGCAGTGACTCAGTCCTGTTGTGGTGCTTAGCCGTCGTTCTCACCTCCGCTTTTGGAAGCTAAACTGAGCCCTTTTATTCAAGGGTCCAGGTGGCAATCGTTAGAGGTGCCCTGGCGGATTATGAGAGGGGTTGAACCCTCATTGTGCCTCCTCACCACCACAGAGGACATTTGTGTTTCACCCAGTGCTGTGTGGCGAACTAAGACAGATGTTGTACAACGCTAGTGAGAACTGTGTTACGCTGCTTAACCCGAGTCATAGAGTAATATTACCCTGCCGCCTCAGTCCACATACTTCTATACCTGTCAGCGACTTGTCCAGTAATGCATGTGTAGAATGTGTCATTTAGGGGTGGTGCAAGCTATAAATTACACCTCCTAACTGTAGGGGGAGCCCTGGAGTACAAAAAGTCATTTGTTTCCTAATTATGCTTTAGTAGGTGGAATGCAGATGGTGTGCATCTCTGTAGTTCAGGATTATGTGCTTAATGTGAAAGACATATATTGCCCAATTTATATATTTGCCTAAACAGAACTGATGAGGCAATAGTGTTCTTACAATTATCATTTTAATATTATCTTAAAGATTTTAATCAGACCCTTTATTCATAAAGCTAGTAGGAGAGGTTATTGTCACTAAGATCACTGCGAATGAGACAGAAATCTGATCTTAGATCATCACATATACGCTGAAGCTTTATGAATATGGGTCTAGATTTAGTAAACCTTAAACAATCAATTTGATTTTACTGGATGACAAATGTTCTCATTGTATGAAATGTTACATTACCTCTAGGAGAGAATTCCTCACTTCTTCATCTGGTATATCTTCGATAAGATATTCACTTTACCTACAAGGTACTGGAAGAGATTTGGGAAGACACTGAGGCCCTGGACCACCACTATGGACACAGCGATCATTCTTCCTTTGTCAGCAGTATGATTAAAAATGTTGAGATTAATCAATTTTACCTGGACTGTTGAATGCTAGATATTTTGCAGGGCTTCTGCCTTTAAAGACTCTTCTTAATGGAAACTGTTATGGAGTCTATTAGCAATGTAAGAAATTCACGTTTAGGCCCTCCTGTGTCCATGGCCTCTTCTGTCTGCCCAACATCATCAGAGAATTTTACCAGCATGTCATAGGATGGGCTGTACGTAGATCTCTTAAATCCTTGTATGGCTCCATCCCACACATTTGCTCTGTTAATGTTGAATCTGCTGCAGGACGTTTTATCTATCTTCAGAGAGAGACTGGACACTACATCTGAAGCGGTCAGTCCCTTACTGTAAATTAACCAGATATACAGAAGTTTATTCATGGTTTCACCAGAGTAAAAAAATTAAAAGTAGTGATTTGACAGTTATTAAGTGGGCAAACCAGGAAAACCAGGACGCAAGTGTTTCAGGGTTCTCCTGTGGCTCTCTATTTTTAATTGGGCCACACTCCGATACTACGAACAGCCGGACATTCTCTGCTCTCTATAAACTGATACTGCTCAACATTCTCTGCTCTCCATAAATCCATTCAGAATGAAATCTGTCTCCTTATCTTCTCAGAGTAAATGTTCACCTGCTTATCCGGTCCGACCTGTTAGAAGACTGACCGCTGGGGTCCCCTCTACCTGCTTCAGCCTAGCTGCCACCCACCAGTCCGACCACTAGGCTGCACACCCTCCTACCACTGCTACCTGCCCAATGACCATGTTAAAATTTACATGGACTTTTAACTACCTGCCACTACTACTATTACTACCATTACCATTACTCTCATTACTCTGACCATCATTGCTATGATTATCCTACGTTATAATAAACCATGATTATAATAAACATATCTATAATAAACATCAATATATAATAAACACCTGAGCTGTATAACAGTCTTGGTGGTTCGGTGACTTTTATTTTAATAATTTATAAATAGTCTTCTTATGTTGTTGATTTCTTGCCTTTTTACTGATTACTGATTCTGTAAAGCTGCTTTACCACCAATATATGGACTTTCCAATCAGGGGTTAAAATACACTTGATCGGTTCTACACAAACATCAAGCATGCATTCAGGGCGGCACCTCACTCCCACCTTGGGTATTCAAACCATCTCTCTGCTATGCTGCATACAAGCCCTGCTAACCAGAAGCAAGCCATGTGTAAAGCAGATAAGAACCTGGCTAGAGGGAACTGTTTCAGCACCTCGGGACTGCCTTCAAGTCTGGGGCCAAAGATGGTCTAAGATCTATAAGAACCAACTTAAATCAGAGCATGAGAGCAGTGCTTATGGTCAGAAGATCCAGAGTCACTTCACTGACTCAAAAGAACCCAGGCGCATGTGGCAGGGTATCCAATCCATCATAGACTACAGATCACTCCCACCATTCAGCAATAACAATGCTGACTTCCTCAACGCACTCAACACCTAGTCAGCTGGTTTGAGGGAAAGAACTATACCACAAAAACAAAGGTGGGAGACCTTTGTTTTTGTGGTATAGTTCTTTCCCTCAAACCGGCTGACCAGGTGTTGAGTGCGTTGAGGAAGTCAGCATTGTTATTGCTGAATGGTGGGAGTGATCTGTAGTCTATCTCAGTCTGGGCAATGAAATACTCAACGGGCCCTATACAGGGTCAATCTGCGAAAAGCTGCAGGTCCTGACAATATACCAGGATGTGCTGACGAACTGACACACATCCTCACTGACATCTATAACACTTCCCTGAGCCAAGCCAACATTCCACCATGCTTTAAAACCACCACCATCACACCACTACCACAGAAGCCACAAGCATTACTACTCAAACACTACCGTCCCATAGCACTTACTACCATCCTGATGAAGTGCTTTGAAAGGTTGGTCAATAAACACATCACATCTGGACTCCCTGCAACACTTGACTCACTCCATTTTTGCATACCGCCCCAAACGTTCCACGGATGATGCCATATCAGCAGTGCCCTCACCTGAGCCTGGCCCATCTGGACAACAAGAACAGGTACGTGCAGATGCTCTTCTTTGACTTCAGCTCTGCCTTTAATTCGGTCATCCCTCAGCACTTGGTCAGGAAATGAACCACTAGGCATCAATACCCCACTGTGCAACTGGTTTTAGGACGTCCTCACAGACAGACCCCAAACAGAACGAGTCGGACCAAACACCTCTGAAACCGTCATCATGAACACTGGTGTTCCCAAGGGGTGTGTCCTGAACTCAGGCTGTTCACCCTGATGACCCATGACTGCTGTGCCAAGTACAACATGAACCACATCATCCAGCAGACAACACAACAGTCGTGGGCCTCATCAGCAACGACAATGAGTCTGCCTACAGAGAGGAAATAAACCAACTTGTGGTCTGAATGTCCACAAGACAAAGGAGATTACTGTCGACTTCAGGAGGAAGCACACGGTACACCAGCCACTCACAGTCCATGGCAATGCTGTGGAGGACCTGACAATGACTACACACACCACCTTCCTTGTGAAGAGGACACAGCAGCGTCATCACTGCCTGAGACGGATGAGGAGAGCAAACCTCCCACCTCCAATCCTCACAACTTCCTACAGAGGCATTATTAGGAGCATCCTGTCCAGCAGCCTCCTAGTCTGGTATGGCTGCTGCACCACCTCAGACCAGAAAGCTCTAGACTTCATTCCAGATTACTAAACACAGACTAACACAACACACAACATGATGACCTCAGGACTGTTGATCAAAAACATACATGAACAAACAAGTGCAATAATAACTGTAAACAAATAAAATAATAACTGTAAACAAGTGCAATATTCTTGTGCAGTAATTTATTTTTATTATTTTTATATTTTATTATATTTCAATTTGTTATATGCTATATTTATTTATTCTATTCTATGTATGCTTTTATGTCTGTCAGGGCTGTCTGATAGGTCTACTTGTCTAGTGTAATCTGGAGAAATGCAATCTCGTTTAGCTATGCACTCCTGCTGTATAGTCTAAATGACAACAAAGTTCACTCTGATGATCCTCCAAATCAATCAATCAATGGCCTGCCAGTGGGTCACAAATCAATCACTGTGAATATTTGTATATATGAAGCATTACAGGTACAATACAGGCAGCAAAGGTACCCTATTAAAGCCTTTTGGTTATTTAGAGTAAGTTTTCTTTATTATTCCCAGAATATAAACGCAAGTTTAGCAGGTTGTTGGGTTGCATGTATAAATGTACGTAGTCTATGTATGTATGGTGTATGCATGTATGTGTAGTTTATTTTTTATATAAAATGAACATTGTGCTGCTATAAATTTAAATCTTACTAGCATGTGTGAATGACAAAACATTAGAACAGCAAACCTTTGCGACACCTAGAGGCAGAAAAGAGAATCACAGCCTTGAAATACAGGAGCTCTCCTTCATTTCAGGACATTTATTAGACTTTTATTAGAGCAAAATCAGTTTAAACAAGCTCACACAGGAAAGATTTAAAAATGGACCCCAAGTTATAAAACATCCTGGTAAAAGTAATCAAAGTAATGTGTATATATACAAACACACACTATTAACTCTAAAAGCGCAGAGAATCGGTTATTTCAGTGACCAAATATGGCCATATGACATTATCTTTTCACCATCTCCAAAACAGTTCAACAGTTCAAACTAAGTAAGCTAGAGGTCTACTACTTTCTGACTTTACACCCATGCATTTGTACCCAAAAAAAAAAGTATTTGCTGATGAGGGAAAAAAAATCCTGTGGTAACATGACAGAAATCCCACCACTTTCTGTTCTTCAAACCATTTCCAGTGAAACAATCTTGTAGTACGTCAGGTTTTCTCCATTTGTGATACATATAATACTAATAAATAATACTAAAATAAATACTAATACTCAACTCCATCCTTGAGAGACCTTCAGAGGTCAAAATCATGCCTGCACTCAATGACATTTTGTCAGCATCCATATTTTGGAAAAAAGACAGCAGATAAAATGTATTTGACAAAATAAGAACTCCAACAACAAGTATTACAATAATATACACTTATATATACTCATTCTCTAAACAATTTCAGAACAACACATTAACATAGACACAGTATCATTACATAAAATCATTTAAGCTGTATATTTTCTTGCAAATAACTACAATATAGTTCAGCATTGTTGAAGAGCAATGCAATCTTTGTTTTATTCTCTTTTTTTATTTTTTTGTAGCAAAGCCAGCAATTTCTTAATAATTGCTCCATCTGAGGAATGTGATGGAAAACGATGAGGAAGTGGTTGGAGCTACTGAAGGCTGAAATGGCAAAATTGCATCGACAGCAATGTCTGCAAACTTTCTCCATTGGAACGATGCCAGTCCTGAAACAAAATGAAACTATTATCAAAGACTATGTCCACAAAATGGAAGAAAAGAGTTTTCCACCACTTTTGAGTTTTCTGAAGCAGACTGTATGTGTTTAACATTCGATCAGATCTGGCAACACCTGCCATGTGTTTACTGTAGCTGGTTGATAGACTAATGTCCCGCGTGGCACCATTCTTTACCATCCTAAAAACCTCTGATGGATCATTAGCATTGTGGAATTTAGAGAGGCATGTAACTGCTTGCGTGTTCTTTCACTGAATAACTAAGAAGTTTCCATAAATTCTACACCACCTCATATCACCACGTTAAGCTTGCCGCTCCTAATTTTTTTTACCTCTTTGAAATCCACTGGGAGTTTCTTACGATTAATCCTACATGTCCCACATGCACCGATTTCCCACTCTTTGAGTCAGACCATAACAGTTGGTAATGTACAGAAGTTGTCAAACCAAACTGTGTGAGCTTAATTTTTAGATTACTGCATATGTCACGCCCGCGCCGCCGCGCCCGCCCCAAAGGCGGTCCCGGGCCGCGGCTCACAGAAAGAGATGAACTATTTGTCACTGAACCATGTCGGGTTTATTCGAAGGAAGGACTTTTATGTTGACATGGACTTTTGGGTTGACACCCCTCGTCGCCATTTTGGTTTCTGGTTTTGTTTGTCATGTGACTGTTCATTGTCTGGTTAATGTGTTACACCTGTGGGCTGGTGTATTTAAGTAGGGCTAGGGCCAGCTGCTGGTTGCCGAGGATTACCCTTAGTGCACCACATGCACCCAGGTTATTCAGTTAACAGTAGAGACTCAGTATTCACTGGTCTGGTCTGTAGAGTGCATCCTTGTACAGAGGACTCTCTACCTAGCTAGCTTAGCAGGGGAAGCTAACTAGCTAGGCTGCTCTCATCTCAGGGTCCATTAGGGAGCTACTGCAGGTCTGCGGAGATCTCTCGCCAGGCTTCTTCGGTTCTGCAAGCTGGGGTCCTGGAGCTCCAGGAGTGAGCGACTCTCCAGCTTGCTTCAGCAGTTAGCTCTCCTCACCGTTGGACCGGAACAGTCGTCTAGGTTTGGTGGCTGACTCCTCACGCTCTCAAGTCTAGTAAGTTCAATGCGCCTGACTAGCGCTACTCTATATGTCCTAGTTCATAGCTTTCCCAGGCTCGGCTTGGAGGTTTATGTTTCTGAGTAATGGTATTGGCTCAGCCCCGGCAGCCAGCACTGCCCTAGTGCCTCACCAGCCCCAGGTGTGTTCTTTTTGTTTGCCCAGTATGGTTTGTCACAGTTTTGTTTAGTTCTTCCTTATCCCTAGTAATTGGTGCTGCATTTCTGTTTGTTTATGGTTTATTGTTATCAATAAACTCCTCGCTTCGGTCCATCCCCTGCGAGTGTTCTCCCGTCATTGTCAGACCGAGTGGATCATGACAGAATCCTCGGCCGACCACCTCCGAACAGCGGGGATGGAGGCCTTGGGTCAGGCTGTTTGCGCCCAGGGTCGATTCCTGGGGCAGCAGCAACACACGTTACAGAGTGTGTCAGAGACGGTTGGTCGCCTTGTGCAGCAACAGGCTGATCAGCAGCAACAAGTCGCCCAACTAGTGGGTGGCATCCAGGGGCTCACGAATCTGGTTCAGACTTCGTTGGAGCCTCCTAGTCCTCCCAGCCCTGTCACGACTTCCCCTAGCCCGTATCTGATCTTCCAAGCATGGCGTACCATGGCGATTCAGAGCTTTGCGAGGGGTTCTTGCTACAGTGTGCAGTTTTCTTTAATCACCCAACCGGCACTGACCAGGCGAAGATCGCCTTTCTCGTATCCCGACTTGCTGGAAAAGCTCTGGACTGGGCCACAGCCACCTGGGAGGACCTCAGTGAGAAGCCCTTCTCGGACTATTTGAAGCAGTTCAAGGCGGTGTTCCAACACCCCCGAGAGGGGCTCACTAAGGGCGATCTCCTGCTGGGGATGGAGCAGGGCTCCAAGCTGGCAGCCCAGTATGCACTGGAGTTCCGAATGCTAGCCGCTGGTAGCGGATGGAACCAGCCGGCCTTGGTGGCACTGTTCCGCAATGGACTTAATCCGCGTCTGCAGCGGGAGATGGCATGCCGGGGTGAGTCGATTGAGCTTGACGAGCTTATCGCGCTCGCTATTATGTTAGACCAGCTTCTTGGTCGTCCTACTAACCCCAGGTTCCCGAAAGCTGGGGGTTCAGCGGCCAGGCCGGGAAGGCAGACCGGTCCGGCTGTCCAGAGTGGAGACCTACTCGCTGGTTCAGAGGGGCGAACTGCCCTGACGTCGTCGGCAGGAACGACCTGCGAGCCCATGGAATTGGGTTCCTGGGGCCTTACACAGGAAGAACGCAGTAGACGGAGCCGAGAGGGACTCTGCTACTACTGTGGGGCTGTGGGGCTCCGAAGGAAGGCCCGTCCTCGACGACTCAAATCCTGCCTATTCACCGAGGAGCGCGAGGAAGGGACCCCTCGCGCCAATGCGGTGAGTCTGCCCGTCCAGGGACTCGTTTTCCGGTCGATCACGTTGCCTGTCAGGGTTTCCTACCAGAGCCAGTCTCTTGTCGTTTCAGCACTGATCGACTGTGGAGCGGAGGGCAGCTTCCTGCGAGCTGACATCGCGCAGCGTCTGCGGATCCCGACCGTGCCGCTCCCGAAGCCCCTCCGCGTCACTGCCCTGGACGGACAGCCCATGGGTCTTCGGCTCATTACTCACCGTACTGAGGGATTTCGTCTCGCCGTGAGCTTCCTCCACCAGGAAGTGGCGTCCCTGCTGGTTCTACCCGTCTCCGAGCATGAGATGATACTAGGTCTGCCCTGGTTGAGCCAGCATAACCCTCATATCTCCTGGCCTGAACGGGAGATTGTATCCTGGTCCCCTTATTGCCGTGACAAGTGCCTTACCCTAGCCCCCCTTAGGGTCATGTCTACCTCCATAGAGAGCCCCGAGCCTGAAAACACGGTAGTCCTGCCACCGGAGTATAACGATATGCGAGATGTGTTCAGTAAGTCCAGTGCCGCTAAACTTCCCCCCCATCGCCCTTACGATTGCGCCATAGATCTGGTTGAAGGGGTCACTTTACCTAAAGCCAGGATCTACCCCCTTACGGGGGAAGAAGAGAGGGCAATGGAGGACTACATTTCAGAGGCTTTAGCTCAGGGATACATCACTCCGTCCAAGTCTCCAGTGGCTTCGTTTTTTTTCATCAGGAAGAAAGGGGGTGGGTTAAGGCCATGTATAGATTATCGGGCACTCAACGCAATCACCAATAGGTACCCGTTTCCTATGCCGTTGGTGCCTTCCGCTCCTGCTTGAGCTGCTGGGAGCCCGGATATTCACGAAATTGGATCTCCGCAGTGCGTACAACCTGGTGCGTATCAGGGAGGGGGACGAATGGAAGACGGCATTCATGACCACCAGGGGGCATTTCCAGTACCGGGTTATGCCGTATGGGTTAGCTAACGCCCCCTCCGTCTTCCAGGCTTTTATAAATGACGTCCTGAAAGACTACCTCGGAGGCTTTGTGGTGGTCTTTCTGGACGACATTCTAGTGTACTCCCCCGACCTGTATACACACATCCGTCAAGTTCGTCTGGTCCTGGCGAGGCTTAGGGCCCACCTGCTATTCGCTAAATTAGAGAAGTGCGTGTTCCACGTCCATGAGATCCCTTTTCTGGGGTACATTATCAGCGAGCGGGGGGTTCAGATGGATCAGACCAAAGTCCAGGCAGTCTTGGACTGGTCGTCACCTGGCTCCGTGAAGGAGGTCCAGCGGTTCCTAGGTTTCGCTAATTTTTATCGGCGGTTTATCCAGGATTTTAGCAGGTTGGCAGCCCCGATAACGTCGTTACTCAAAGGAGCTCCCCGGCGCATCACGTGGACGTCGGCCACGGAGGACTCCTTCCAGGCGCTCAAACGCGCATTCACGTCGGCCCCGCTGTTGCGCCACCCCGATCCCCGTAAGCCGTTCGTGGTCGAGGTGGATGCCTCCAACATCGGGGTAGGAGCGGTTCTCTCCCAACGTCACAGGGAGAATGATAGACTCCATCCGGTGGCGTTCTCGTATCGTCCGGGCTCCCGCAACACCAAAGCGGACGCTCTCTCTCGTATTCACCAGTCTGTGGATGAGGGAGAGACCGCTCCAGCACCCATCCTGCCATCGGGTGTCACCGTCGCGGCAATTCAGTGGGACCTGGATACAGAGATAGACGAGGCCATCAAACGCACCACCGTGCCCCCATCATGCCTTGTGGACAAGGTCTACGCCCCAGGGGCTTTCCGGGAGAAGCTCATCGGTTGGGCTCACGCTTCTCCGGCATCGGGTCATCCAGGTGAGGCCCGCACGTACTATCTGCTCTCTCCCAAATATTGGTGGGAGGGGATGAGGGCAGATATACATCGGGTAGTGGCATCATGCAGTGAGTGTGCTCAATGTAAGACCCCGAAGACGCTCCCGTCGGGGAAGCTCATGCCGCTACCCATTCCTGAACGTCCGTGGTCTCACCTGGCTGTTGACTTCATTACTGACCTGCCTAAGTCTGAGGGGCACACGGTGGTGATGACGGTAGTGGATCGTTTCTCACGAGGGGTTAGGTTCATACCATTCTCACACCGCTCAAGCCTTGGTAGACCAGAATTTCGGGATTCCGGAGGACATAGTATCTGACCGGGGGGCCCAGTTCACGTCTAAGGTATGGGCCTTCTGTGAACACCTGGGGGTGAGTGTAAGCCTGTCCTCGAGTCTAACGGCCAGTGCGAGCACACTAACCAGGAGCTGGGGAAGTTCCTACGGCTGTACTGTCATGACTACCCCAGCGACTGGTCCTGGTATGTGGTCTGGGCCGAGATGGCCCAGAACTCACTGAGGTGCGCAACCACTGGCCTGACCCCATACCAGTGTCACCTAGCCTACCAGCCTCCGCTGGCCCCCTGGACTGCCACGGAGACCCAAGTCCCAGCAGTGGATGCTTGGATGCGTCGCAGCGAAGCGGTCTGGACCGGAGCCCACCAGCACATCCAGACGTTCCTGCGACGCTACAAGGCCCAAGCGGACCGGAAGAGAGAGGAGACTCCGACATACCAACCAGGTGACCGGGTCTGGTTGGCCACGAAGGACCTCCGGACTAGTCTCCCTTCTCACAAGCTGAAAGTTAAGTACTCTGGTCCTTATGTCATAGAAAAAAGAGTCAACGATGTTGCTTATCGTATCCGACTACCCCCACAGTCACATGTTCACCCGGTTTTTCATGTGTCTCAGCTCAAGCCCGTGGTACCTGGACCCCTGGACGAGGCCACCCCGGCGGACACGCCACCGGAGATTGAGGGGACCCCCACCTACACGGTTCGACGAGTGCTGGACTCTCGTTTGCAGTAGAGACTCAGTATTCACCGGTCTAGTCTGTAGAGTGCATCCTCGTACAGAGGACTCTCTACCTAGCTAGCTTAGCAGGGGAAGCTAACTAGCTAGGCTGCTCTCATCTCAGGGTCCATTAGGGAGCTACTGCAGGTCTGCGGCGATCTCTCGCCAGGCTTCTTCGGTTCTGCAAGCTGGGGTCCTGGAGCTCCAGGAGTGAGCGACTCTCCAGCTTGCTTCAGCAGTTAGCTCTCCTCACCGTTGGACCGGAACAGTCGTCTAGGTTTGGTGGCTGACTCCTCACGCTCTCAAGTCTAGTAAGTTCAATGCGCCTGACTAGCGCTACTCTATATGTCCTAGTTCATAGCTTTCCCAGGCTCGGCTTGGAGGTTTATGTTTCTGAGTAATGGTATTGGTAATGGTATCGGTCCATCCCCTGCGAGTGTTCTCCCGTCATTGTCAGACCGAGTGGATCATGACAGCATAAGGTCTTCAATTACTTTTGTAGTCAAATCAGTTATGCACCCATCAAGACTGCCTGTGTATACATCAGAGTCTAAGCTAATGTCAATATAAATAGCCCAGACTGATATGTTGTTCACCTATATGGTAGCATAGCATACTTTAGTCTCTTTCAAATAAATGTAGCACTAGAAATATTTTAGAAAATGATGCAAATTTCACAAATAGTTTAATAATTTAGTGATAAAATAAAAATAAAATAACATTATTTTTCCATTATAAGTACAAATTTCCACAGATAAAATATACTATGAAAATAAATTATAAATTACCCAGACTGATATGATCTCCACCTTTATGCTTTCTGCCTCAGCTAACTTACTGTAGCCAGTCACTTCACTGTAAAGCTGAAAACAATGATATTATGAGCAAAACTGAGGTGATTTCTAACAGATTTTAGACAATATTGAAGTAAAACAAGTAAGATATAACTGATTTCAAGATTACATACAGATAATCTTACAATACATAAATATAATCTTACTTACAGATAATCTTACTTGCATAAATATAATCTTACATAAATATAATCTTACTTACATAAATATAATCTTTCATAAATAAAATCTCTGGAGTTTGTTGAGCAGCTTGTTTCAACCCCAGAGCTGCAGACTGCAACAGCTCCGGTAGAGCTAGATTAGCTTATCTTAGCTTGGTTCACTACTATTCACTTATTTGTGTAAAACTGCTGCAAACTTTACAGACTACTAAACAAACGAGACTAAAAGAAATGTGATAAACTCTCCACACATGTTTATTTCCATCTAGATGAAGAGAAATCATTATAATGGACTCAGAGAGGAGAGCTGTGCTCCTGACTGACTGAACCTAGAGCCCGTCTCTCTAAATCAGCTCAGCTCTGCCAGAGCGGCAGCACTGATAATATCACACCTTCACCATTAAAGCCACGTTTTCTGAGCAGAAATGAGAAGTAATAAAACTAATAAACAGTTTAACCCGATCTGACCTCCTCTGACTAACAGGCTTTCTCTCTGTGTGTGGTGATGGAGCTCCACTCTCTCCGCTGCTCTCCGTGAGCGGGAGACTTAAACCGCCTGACCAACAACATCAGCTTTTAGCCTGGAGGTCAGCTCCTGGAGCAGTTCTCACATTTACACTCAGAGACTGGAGATACGAGGCTTTACACCATCGACATTATTGTTTGGAGATGTGAACGGGCAAAGCTGCTTCCCCACCCTTCAGTGCTGGTCTACAGGCTGTATGAAGCACTGAGAGCAGGTCTGTGTGTGAGGGAGCTCTGCTCTACAGGACCGCCTGAAATAAAGCCCTGAACACTTTGAGAACAACTGACTTAATGTAGCATCTTACTGATGTGGGACATTTTCACCCTTTTTATCTAAAAGCAGCTTAATAAATCCTAAAAAGTCTGAAGTGCCACAGCCCTTCTTTATTGATCAGCAGCTGATCAGAGTATTGATCCTCTATCAGGTTCAAATAGAGGTGAAACCCTCAGTTCTGTAAGAGAGATGTTCAGCTTGATGTTCAGGCTTTGCAGTGTTTAAACTGGGCTTTTCTAATATATATGTTTTCTAGTTCTTCACTGTCTAACTCGCTCTTTCATCTTATTTTAAACAGACTGTTGGTAGAAAACCTGAGGATTTGCAGGTACGACTGCATGTGAAGATACGTAAATCATCTGAATGAATTTTCTAATTCCTGCAGGTAATGTTGTCTATTTCATTTTAAAAGAGCAAAATATACCTAATTATATTTACTAAATCTTCTGCTTACAGATTTGTACTGTTTTCTAGGTCACCTTAAATGAGCTGCTCATGTAAAATCTGTAGCTTTAATAATCTAGAATACTAGAACTGCTGAGACGCTCCAGACTGAAGCCTGGACATGGGGGTCATCGCCTGTCAGGACCATGTTTATACAGTGATGCCCCGTTCTTTCAGGACATGGACCCCCCTTACGTCTTAAAAACGTAGGAGTTGAAGTAAAACGTCACTCAGAGTAGAAATACTTGAGTAAAGAAACTGTACTGAAGTAATTGTTTATTTAATGAATTACATTTACTGAGTTACTGTCCTCCACTGCATGGGATATAACATTATGGTCATATGCTGATTGTTGATGAATCTGCAGGACGTGAATAAAGATGAGCTGAGCGACAGCTGCGTTACTCCTGTCCTGAAGAGAACTGTGTGCAGCAGAGAGTCCTAAACTTCTAGATGGAGGAAGTTGTTTCTTCACTCTAAAAAGCAGCTTTTCTGAGCTGCTGTCCTGCTGCTCACTGTGTCTGAGGCTTTTGCTGAAATCTGCTGAAAACTCGAGTTCATATTTCTAGAAATCTGCCAAGAAGAGAAATGTTTTTTATGTTCACATATTTACTGAATGAGTTTTTACTTTGATATTTTACTATAAATTAAAAAGATCTGACTTGTTCTTCAAAACCTCTGTAAATATGACTGTTCAAAGAAACCTTTGATGATGTGAGTGCTGCAGTGTTCACCTTCAGCTACACCAATAACCGCTCATGTTCACATTAAAAAATAAGGAATATAAATCAGTGTTGTTTATTGCAGCTTAGTCCAAAGACTTTCATGTTCTTGAGAGTTGGTTCTGTAAAATAAATCAAATAAATAAAACACACACACACACACACACACACACAGTACAGTTTGTCAGAGACGTGTTTTCAGATTTAGTGATGTGGATTTTCATAAAACTTTTCAGTGAAGAACTATAAACATGCGTTTTTATTTATGAAACTTAATGCACTGTTGGTCTCTAATAAAAAATGACATGCCGTCCATGTGTTGAGTCAGTGAGACTTGTTCTGTTTACTAAAGAAATTTTTGAGATTAATATAAATATTTGAATGTTTTTGATCTAAGAATATTTACATTTCACCAGAATTAGATTAGATTATGTATCAAATTATTTTAGTAAAAACACACGACTGGACTGATGTTAGTAATGTTGTATGAGTGTCATGCTGGGTCAGGGTCAGTGAACACAGGGAAACACTTGCAGGGATGCAGGACTTTAATGATAAAACGGGACACGGGGAACAAAACAGACACGCAAAGCTAAATCAGAGGTTCAGCAACCTAGTGAACTAACCTGGAGAGAGACGAACAGAAACACAAACCGGCTAAAGTAGCACACCTGGGACTGGGAGGAAGCTGAGCGGTGTACGAGAGACACCACAACACAACACAACACCACAACAACAAAACACAACACACCACAACAACACAACACCACAACACAACACAACAACATGACAACAACACATCACCACAACACCACAACACAACACCACAACACAACACCAAAACACAACACAACACAACAACATGACAACAACACATCACCACAACACAACATGACAACAACACATCACCACAACACAACAACACAACACAACACAACACCACAACAACACACAACAACACAACACAAGGAGCGGTATCGCAGGTCCTTCCTTCCTGCTGCCATCAGACTGCACAACCAGCACTGCTCCCAGCGGACCACATACACACACACTTAACTAAACACATGTTCATGTTCAGGGAATACTATGTGCAATACCCCCCCCCCCATGTGCAATTAAGAGTCTTTTGCTGTAAATAATATTGTTATTGCTCTTTTAATTCTTATTTATATTGTGTGTGTGTGTGTGTGTGTGTGTGTGTGTGTTTATAGTGTAAATTATTTATCCAAATTTTTGTAACTGAGTGTCTTGCTATCGCTTTCTACTGTTACACTGAATTTCCCCACTGCGGGACTAATAAAGCACTATCTTATCTTATCTTATCTTATCTAACACAACACTACACCCCAGCACCACAACACAACACATCAACACAACAACACACCACAACACCACAACACAACACCACAACACATCAACACAACACACCGCAACACTACAACACAACACTACACAACAACACAACACAACACCACACCACAACAACACAACAAATTAACACAACACAACACCACACCACAACAACACAACAAAATAACAACACAACCGAGTTCTGCATTTCTGGAATCCTCTGATAATTGATTGAGGCTGATCATCTGTGTAAAAAATCTCCTTCTGTTGAGAGTTTGATCTGGTGTTAAACTGCTTACAGGATTTACATCTTAAGCTCTTTTACATGCTTTTCCTTTCCCAGCTTCACCTGATGAGGTCAAAAGCTGCTAAACTTCTGGACAGGGAGGGAGGTTATAGCTAGAGAGCTCGCCCATGCCCATCACCAAGATTTTCACTCTTTCAGAAATGATTAGCTGTCCTGCACTGATTCACATCACACAGCGTTTGAGCTGGTTTAGACTCACTGTGGTGATGAAGCCCCAAGTTCAAGATCCCTTCAAGATCTGTTTAATCTAGTGTTGTATGACTGAAACTGTTAGTGCTGCCATCTGGTGACCAGACAACACACCACAACACCACAACACAACAACACACCACAACGACACAACACAATACACAACAGCACAACACAACAACAACAGCACAACACAACACCACAACATAACACAACACAACACCACAACACACCACAACACAACACAACACAACAACACAACACAAAAACATAACACAACACATCAACACAAAAACACCACAACACAACACCAAATCACAACACCACGACAACACAACAAACAACGCAACACCACAACACAACAAAACAACACAACACAACACCACACAACACCACAACACACCACAACACAACACAACAACACACAACACATCAACATCACAACACAACACACCGCAAAACTACAGCACAACACCACAACACAACACCACACCAAAACAACACAACACACAACACAACAAAAATACAACACCACAACACCACAATACCACACCACAACACCACAACACACAAAACAAGACGACAAAAAACACCACAACACAACACCACAACACAACACAACACCACAACACAACAACACATCACAAAAAAACACAACACAACCACAACACAGACACAACACAACAACACAACTCAACAATACAACAACAAAAAACACCACAAACAAGACACAACACCACAACACAAAAACACAAAACCACAACACACCACACCACCACAACACAATACAACAACACAACACAACAACTACACAAAACATCAACACAACACCACAACACACAAAACAAGATGACAAAAAACACCACAACACAACACCACAACACAACAACACAACTCAACAATACAACAACAAAAAACACCACAAACACAACACAACACCACAACACAAAAACACAAAACCAGAACACACCACAACACCACAACACAATACAACAACACAACACAACAACTACACAAAACATCAACACAACAACACCACAACACACCAAAACAAAACAACAGAACACAACACATCAACACAACACAACACCACAACACAACACACCACAACACAATACAACAACACAACACCACAACACAACAACTACACAACACATCAACACAACACAACAACACCACAACATAACACCACAACACAACAACACACCACAACAACACAACAAAATAACACAACAACACAACACAACAACACAACACCACAACATAACACCACAACACAACAACACAACACAACAATACAACAACACACCACACAACACAACACAACACCACAACACGACACAACCACATCACCACAACACAACACCACAACACAACACAACACAACAACATGACAACAACACATCACCACAACACAACAACACAACACAACAATACAACACCACAACACAACACAACAACCCAACACATCAACACAACACCACAACACAACACAACAACACAACGACACAACACCACAACACAACACAACACAACAACACAACACAACACCACACAAAATAACACAAGACCACAACACAACACATCAACAAAACACATCAACACAACACAACAACACCACAACACAACACACCACAACACCACAACACAATACAACAAAACAACACCACAACACAACACCACAACACAACAACACAACACCACAATACAACACCACAACACAACACTACAACACCACACAACACAACAACACACCACAACACAACACCACAACAACACAACACAACAAAACACCACAACACAACAACACAACACATCAACACAACAACAACGAAAACACATCAACAACATATCACAAAAACAACACCACACAACAAAACAACACAACACAACAACAACGAAAACACCACATCAACAACATATCACAACAACACAACACAACACCACACCACACCACACCACAACACAACAACACAACACAACAACACAACACAACACAACAACACAACACAACAACACACCACACCACACCACAACACAACACAACACAACAACACAACACAACACAACACAACACAACAACACAACACAACACAACACCACACAACATAACACAAGACCACAACATAACACATCAACAAAACACAACTCATCAACACAACACACTGCAACAACCCAACACAACACACAACAGCGCAACACAACAACAACACAACACATCAACACAGCACACCGCAAAACCACAACACAACACTGCACAACAACACAACACCACAACAACACAACACAACACATCAACACAACACACCGCAACACTGCAACAACACAACACAACAACATGACAACAACACACCACCACAAGACCACAACACAACACCACACAACAACACATCACAAAAACACAAAACCACAACAAAATAACACAACACAACACAACACCACAAGACCACAACACAACACCACACCACAACACAACACCACAACACAACACCACAACACAACACAACCCCACAACACAACAACACATCACAAAAACAACACAACACAACCACAACACAAATACAACACAACAACATAACACAACACAACACAACTCAACAATACAACAACACAAAACACCACAAACACAACACAACACCACAACACAAAAACACAACACCACAACACACCACAACACCACAACACAATACAACAACACAACACAACAACTACACAAAACATCAACACAACACAACAACACCACAACACACCACAACAAAACAACAGAACACCACAACACACCACAACACAACACAACAACACAACACAAAAACATAACACAACACATCAACACAAAAACACCACAACACAACACCAAATCACAACACCATGACAACACAACAAACAACGCAACACCACAACACAACAAAACAACACAACACAACACCACACAACACCACAACACAACAACACAACACAACACCACAACACAACAACACATCACAAAAACAACACAACACAACAACAACACAAATACAACACAACAACATAACACAACACAACAACACAACTCAACAATACAACAACACAAAACACCACAAACACAACACAACACCACAACACAAAAACACAACACCACAACACACCACAACACCACAACACAATACAACAACACAACACAACAACTACACAAAACATCAACACAACACAACAACACCACAAAACACCACAACAAAACAACAGAACACAACACATCAACACAACACAACAACACCACAACACAACACACCACAACACAATACAACAACACAACACCACAACACAACAACTACACAACACATCAACACAACACAACAACACCACAACATAACACAACAACACACCACAACAACACAACAAAATAACACAACAACACAACACAACAACACAACACCACAACATAACACCACAACACAACAACACAACACAACAATACAACAACACACCACACAACACAACACAACACCACAACACAACGACACAACCACAACACATCACCACAACACAACACCACAACACAACACAACACAACAACATGACAACAACACATCACCACAACACAACAACACAACAACACAACACCACAACACAACACCACAACACAACACTACAACACAACACAACAACACACCACAACACAACAAAACACCACAACACAACAACACAACAACAACGAAAACACCACATCAACACAACAAAACAACAATAAAAACACCACATCAACAACATATCACAACAACAACACAACACAACAATACAACACCACAACACAACACAACAACCCAACACATCAACACAACACCACAACACAACACAACAACACAACGACACAACACCACAACACAACACAACACAACAACACAACAACACAACACAACACCACACAAAATAACACAAGACCACAACACAACACATCAACAAAACACATCAACACAACACAACAACACCACAACACAACACACCACAACACCACAACACAATACAACAAAACAACACCACAACACAACAACACAAGACCACAATACAACACCACAACACAACACTACAACACACCACAACACAACAACACACCACAACACAACACCACAACAACACAACACAACAAAACACCACAACACAACAACACAACACATCAACACAACAACAACGAAAACACATCAACAACATATCACAAAAACACCACACAACAAAACAACACAACACAACAACAACGAAAACACCACATCAACAACATATCACAACAATAACACAACACAACAACACAACAAAACCACAACACAACACAACAACATAACACAACACAACACAACACAACAACACAACACAACAATACAACACATCAACACAACACCACAACACAACACAACACAACAACACAACACAACACAACACAACAACACAACACAACAATACAACACATCAACACAACACAACACAACACAACAACACAACACAACACAACACAACACAACACAACAACACAACACAACACAACACCACACAACATAACACAAGACCACAACATAACACATCAACAAAACACAACTCATCAACACAACACACTGCAACAACCCAACACAACACACAACAGCGCAACACAACAACAACACAACACATCAACACAGCACACCGCAAAACCACAACACAACACTGCACAACAACACAACACCACAACAACACAACACAACACATCAACACAACACACCGCAACACTGCAACAACACAACACAACAACATGACAACAACACAACACCACAAGACCACAACACAATACCACACAACAACACATCACAAAAACACAAAACCACAACAAAATAACACAACAACACAACACAACACCACAAGACCACAACACAACACCACACAACAACACAACACCACAACACAACACCACAACACAACACAACAACACAACACAACAACACATCACAAAAACAACACAACACAACCACAACACAAATAAAACACAACAACATAACACAACACAACAACACAACTCAACAATACAACAACACAAAACACCACAAACACAACACAACACCACAACACAAAAACACAACACCACAACACACCACAACACAATACAACAACACAACACAACAACTACACAAAACATCAACACAACACAACAACACCACAACACACCACAACAAAACAACAGAACACCACAACACACCACAACACAACACAACACAACAACACAACACAAAAACATAACACAACACATCAACACAAAAACACCACAACACAACACCAAATCACAACACCATGACAACACAACAAACAACGCAACACCACAACACAACAAAACAACACAACACAACACCACACAACACCACAACACAACAACACAACACCACAACACAACAACACATCACAAAAACAACACAACACAACCACAACACAAATACAACACAACAACATAACACAACACAACAACACAACTCAACAATACAACAACACAAAACACCACAAACACAACACAACACCACAACACAAAAACACAACACCACAACACACCACAACACCACAACACAATACAACAACACAACACAACAACTACACAAAACATCAACACAACACAACAACACCACAACATACCACAACAAAACAACAGAACACAACACATCAACACAACACAACAACACCACAACACAACACACCACAACACAATACAACACAACACCACAACATAACAACTACACAACACATCAACACAACACAACAACACCACAACATAACACCACAACACAACAACACACCACAACAACACAACAAAATAACACAACAACACAACACAACAACACAACACCACAACACCACAACACAACACTACAACACCACACAACACAACAACACACCACAACACAACAACAACACAACACCACAACACACTGCAACAACACAACACACAACACAACACAACAACAACACAACACCACAACACAACACCACAACACCACAACACAACAACAACACAACAACACAAAACCACAACAACAACACACCACAACAACACAACACACTGCAACACCACAACACACTGCAACAACACAACACAACACACAACAGCACAACACAACAACAACACATCAACACACCGTAACACCACAACACAACACTACAGAACAACACAACACCACACCACAACAACACAACACAACACAACAACACACCACAACACAACAACACAACACAATAAAACACCACAACACAACAACACAACACATCAACACAAAAACACAACAACAACGAAAACACATCAACAACATATCACAAAAACAACACCACACAACAAAAAAACACAACACATCAACACAACAACACAACAACAACGAAAACACCACATCAACAACATATCACAACAACAACACAACACAACAACTCAACAAAATGACAACACAACACAACAACACAACACAACACAACAACACAACACAAAACAACAATACAACACATCAACACAACACCACAACACAACACAACGACACAACACACCACAACACAACACAACACAACAGCACAACACAACACAACACAACACAACACAACACCACACACCATAACACAAGACCACAACACAACAAATCAACAAAACACATCAACAAAACACAACTCATCAACACAACACACCGCAACACCACAACAAAACACCACACAACAACATAACACCACAACACAACAACACAACACATCAACACAACACAACAACACAATACCACAACAAAATAACACCACAACACAAAAAGAACACAACACATCAACACAAAAACACAACACCACAACACAACACCACAACACAACAACACGACACCACAACACACCAAAACACAACACAACAGTACAGCACCACAACACAACACCAAAACACAACACCACCACAACACACCACAACAACAACACAACACAACAACACAACACCACAACACAACACTACAACACAACACAACAAAATAACAACACAACAACACACCACAACACAACAACACAACACAACACCACAACACAAAAACACAACACAACACAACAACATAACACAACAATACAACACAACAATACAACACCACAACACAACACAGCACACCACAACACCACAACACACTGCAACAACACAACACACAACACCACACAACAACACAATACCACAACACACTGCAACAACACAACACACTGCAAAAACTCAACACAACACACAACAGCAGAACACAACACCACCACAACACATCAACACAACACACCGCAACACCACAACACAACACTACACAACAACACAACACCACACCACAACAACACAACAAATTAACACAACACAACACCACACCACAACAACACAACAAAATAACAACACAACCGAGTTCTGCATTTCTGGAATCCTCTGATAATTGATTGAGGCTGATCATCTGTGTAAAAAATCTCCTTCTGTTAAGAGTTTGATCTGGTGTTAAACTGCTTACAGGATTTACATCTTAAGCTCTTTTACATGCTTTTCCTTTCCCAGCTTCACCTGATGAGGTCAAAAGCTGCTAAACTTCTGGACAGGGAGGGAGGTTATAGCTAGAGAGCTCGCCCATGCCCATTACCAAGATTTTCACTCTTTCAGAAATGATTAGCTGTCCTGCACTGATTCACATCACACAGCGTTTGAGCTGGTTTAGACTCACTGTGGTGATGAAGCCCCAAGTTCAAGATCCCTTCAAGATCTGTTTAATCTAGTGTTGTATGACTGAAACTGTTAGTGCTGCCATCTGGTGACCAGACAACAAACCACAACACAACAACACAACACAACACACAACAGCACAACACAACACACCGCAACACCACAACACAACACCGCAACAACACAACACAACAACACAACACCACAACACCACACAACATAACAACACAACAAAAACACAACACATCAACACAACACAACACAACAATACCACAACAACACAACAATACCACAACACAACACAACAACATAACACAACAATACAACACAACAATACAACACCACAACAAAACAACACAACACAGCACACCACAACACCACA
Source organism: Salminus brasiliensis (assembly GCF_030463535.1). NCBI lineage: Eukaryota > Metazoa > Chordata > Actinopteri > Characiformes > Bryconidae > Salminus > Salminus brasiliensis. Next base: position 28,707,094 of record NC_132885.1, on the reverse strand, counting down.
ACACACTGCCACAACACAACACACAACACCACACCACAACACAACAACAACACAACAACAACACACTGCAACAACACAACACACAACACAACAGAACAACACAACACCACAACACAACAACACACCACAACAACACAATACACTGCAACACCACAACACAACACACAACAGCACAACACAACAACACAACACAACAACGCAACATCACAACACAACAACACAACACAGCACACCACAACACACTGCAACAACACAACACAGAACACAACACCACAACACAACTTAACACAACAACAACACAACAACAACACACTGCAACAACACAACACACAACACAACTGAACAACACAACAGCACAACACAACAACAACACAACACACCGCAACACCACAACACAACACCGCAACACCATAACACCACACAACATAACAACACAACAACAACACAACACAACACAACAATACCACAACAACACAACAATACCACAACACAACAACACAACACAACAACATAACACAACAATACAACACAACAATACAACACCACAACACAACAACACAACACAGCACACCACAACACCACAACACACTGCAACAACACAACACACAACACAACACCACAACACAACAACAACACAGCAACAACACACTGCAACAACACAACACACAACACAACACCAAAACACAACAACAACACAACAACACAACAACACACCACAACAACACAATACACTGCAACACCACAACACAACACACAACAGCACAACACAACACAACAACACAACACCACAACACAACAACACAACACAGCACACCACAACAACACAACACACAACACAACACCACAACACAACAACACAACAACAAAACACTGCAACAACACAACACACAAAACATTAGAACAACACAACACCACAACACACCACAACACAACACCACACCACAACACAACAACACAACACATCAACACAACACACCGCAACACCACAACACAACACTACACAACAACACAACACCACACCACAACAACACAACACCACACCACAACACAATACAACACCACAACACAACACACCACAACACAACACCACACCACAGCATCACAACACAACACCACAACACAACTACACAACACAACACAACAACTCAACACAACACAACAACACACCACAACAACACAACACACCACAACACCACAACACAACAACACACCACAACAACACAACACCAAAACATAACCGAGTTCTGCATTTCTGGAATCCTCTGATAATTGATTGAGGCTGATCATCTGTGTAAAAAATCTCCTTCTGTTAAGAGTTTGATCTGGTGTTAAACTGCTTACAGGATTTACATCTTAAGCTCTTTTACATGCTTTTCCTTTCCCAGCTTCCCACCACAAAAACACAACACTACACAACAACACAACTCAACAAAAACACAACAACACACCACAACAACACAACACACTGCAACACCACAACACACTGCAACAACACAACAACAACACTACACAACACAACACCACAACACAACACCTCAACAAAATAACACAACAACACAACACCACAAGACCACAACACAACACCACAACAAAATAACACAACACCACAACAACACAACACAAAAACAACACAACACATTAACACAACAATGCAACACAACACAACACATCAACACAACAACAGCACAACACAACAATGCAACACAACAAAATAACAACACAACACCACAACACATCAACACAACATAACACCAATACAACAACACAACACAACAACACAACACAACACAACAAAATAACAACACAACCGAGTTCTGCATTTCTGGAATCCTCTGATAATTGATTGAGGCTGATCATCTGTGTAAAAAATCTCCTTCTGTTGAGAGTTTGATCTGGTGTTAAACTGCTTACAGGATTTACATCTTAAGCTCTTTTACATGCTTTTCCTTTCCCAGCTTCACCTGATGAGGTCAAAAGCTGCTAAACTTCTGGACAGGGAGGGAGGTTATAGCTAGAGAGCTCGCCCATGCCCATTACCAAGATTTTCACTCTTTCAGAAATGATTAGCTGTCCTGCACTGATTCACATCACACAGCGTTTGAGCTGGTTTAGACTCACTGTGGTGATGAAGCCCCAAGTTCAAGATCCCTTCAAGATCTGTTTAATCTAGTGTTGTATGACTGAACCTGTTAGTGCTGCCATCTGGTGACCAGTCTGTGTCTTGTTTCTCATCTCTCTCTCTGTCTCTCTCTCTCTCTCTCTCTCTCTCTCTCTCTCTCTCTCTCAGCTGATTTCAGTGCATGTGTTGATTGGCTGCATTGTAAGAGCCTCATCTTTGTAAAAGTGCTGGTGATGTTGATTCAGTCGGCTGAGGTGTTCAGTGTTGTACACTTATCCACTTTGTCCCTAAATCTAGCGACTTTTTTAAGGCGACTAGCGACAAATCAAGCGACTTTTTCTGCTGTTATTTGACACTTTTGCAGATGAACACACACGTTCTTCAGTTTCTGTCCTCAGCAGCAGGTGCTGCCGTGAGCCCCGTCCCACAACCCTCACAGCGCTCAGTCTCTCAGTCCGAGCAGACCCACACCGCTCCACGTCCACACTGCAAATGAACTGCACATGCCCAGAGCCGCCTCTGACCCCGCCCCCTGTTTACAGAGTGGGATGTAAATATAAATGCGTCTTCAGAGAGACACTAAATAAATAAATAAACAAATAAAACTAAGTATCTCTGCCAAACTGTCTGTTTTAGGGTCACTTTGTGGGTCACTTAAGCCTGGATAAAGGAGGAGGATTGAGCGTAGAGTAGCAGTTCCTCCCCACAGAACAGTCTTCTGATTAAATTTGATAAGCTAACATTTAACAACACAGAACTACATTGATTTATGACATTTATGTAAAAATGATTTATGTAAAGTAGGATATTTTACATATTTCAAATGAAAAAAAGGATCAACTTAAGAAGGAGAACTGCAGGAGTTCAAGCCTGGGGGAGTCGATTCATTCACAGCAATGATTCATTAGGTTTAACCCCCGTTTCACAAAGACACAGTGAACTGAGGAGGTTTTCAGTAATGATTTCATTGACTGACTGCTTTAGCTTCTAGAGATCCTACATTTAACAGCCCAAACTTAATGAGGGAAACACGAAGCTCTAATGTTGATTGAATCAGGTTGTTACGAGTCGAGCTTCTAAAGAAGAACCGAATCTAAACAGCGGTTCAGAGTCTCGCTCAAAATACCGGAGATCACGTGATCGCTCGAAGTGACGCTTCGCACGTCACTGAACGTAATGACGTTCAAGGCGCGTCAGTTTCCCGGGAGTATGAATATGAACTGAAATATGAACTGAAATATGAACTGAAATAAAACAGTAATAGATAATTAATAATAAGTTTCTGTTTATTTCTGTGTTCAACAGATGTTCAGTCTACATGCAGATTAAACAGGGGGTTTTTCACATCATCAAATATTATCAAACGTGGCTGTTTTATTTACGAGGAGAACAAAGCAGTTACACACTCAGATGAAACACATGCAGTTAAATGTAGATAAAATGACATTCAGTGAAGAGAAGAAACACAGGCAGACATCACTGTATGGAGCTCCCGTCTCAGTCTGGACGAAGCTGATGAACACAAGTGAATCAGGCGATGGAGGTGTAGTGTTTTATTAGAACAGCAGGTGGCGCAGTAGAGCTGAGGAGCTGAGAAGCACTTTGACTTCAACTGTGTCAAAAAGTCTCGGGCTGCGTCCAGAAACCCCCAAATTTACAGCTTTTTACTACTGATCCTCCTCCTCTCCTCCGAGACCTGGAAACTGGGTTTGTGGCTCCATCATGTCGCTTCTCCAAAAACCGGAGGAGGAAAGAAGCGACTTCCAGCAGAGGAGACCTGAGAGGATCCCACCCAGGAAGAGTGTTAAAGATTTAGGAGAGAGATCACTGAGTGCTCCCAGAGACCACAGGGAAATAGAGGAAGCAGCACACAAGTCCTAAACGTTCAGATTCACTAATATTACTGATCTGATACAATGAGCAGTAAAGCAGTTCTAGAAATGTAGAGTTCAGAGAGACGAACACGCTCCTGCTTCTCTACACCTGGATTATTTACTGGAACTGAGCTGAAAAGACTGTCTGTTCAGTTCAGCTTTATTAATCAC